>NC_139745.1:4184504-5452672 GCF_964211835.1 Anser anser | reverse complement strand
TAAGCTTAACCAAAATAAATAATAATTAAAAAAAAAGTATTTCTTTAAAGTTACTATGATGGGCAAAAGTAATTACTTAGCAAGGAGAGAATGAGTCAAAGATGTGAAACGCACTGTACGTACCTGAGTGGCTTGTATGTTAACAACCTTGTAAGATAACTCCTCTGGTCTCGTCAGTGCTGCCTGTCTTGATTAAAAATATGAAGAGTGCTTAACCCCACGATGACATACAAGGGATAAACAGAGTAATGAGCTTCCTATAGATGTGAAGTTTATACAGCATTCCTATTTCTGCTAAGGAAATTCATATACTGATCCCAGTCTTGAAACTTATCCCTGCTTTGGATTTTTTATACTAACTGTAGAACAGTGGGACTAACTTTGTAGTTGGGAATAAAAGCAGACAAATGCATTCTGCAGGAACCACGTAACAGAACTCTCACTACCCTTATGCTCCCTGCCAGAAGGAGGCTGCAGTGTTTGTGCCCATCAGGCTTATCGCCTCCAACCAGTTCAGATACATAACTTATCTCTGAAATGAGCATCTGGGGGAGAGGAGAGCTAAAGGGATGCGTCTGTTCTGTGGGACAGAACCTAAGCCCAGATCGTCACCTGCTGGTGACTGACTTTCTCATGTGAAGACAGTGCAAGACCCTGCTTTACAGGAGATGCACTAGTAACAAATCACTCTCTCCTTCCTGATAGTCTTAAAAATGGCCACACAAACTGTTCCTCTTTTGTTCCTGCAGGGACTATCTGGACCAGGATAAGAAAATACTGAAAAAATTGGTGTTCTGTCCCTGAAGCTGTCAAGGGCCAGCCTCAGTCTCCAGGACTGTCCACATGGCACTTAATCACAAACCCCAGACGAAAAACAGCTTGAGCATACTCTTCCTCCTCGTCTGTTGTGAATAAATTCAGTCGAAATCCTGTCTCACTGCCACCAGGTTTCTTGATATCCAGACCTCCCAAGAGCCTGGCCAAAAAGTTCAGTTCTTCTTTAGCAAGAGGGTTAGGGGCCACATTCTCCTGCGGAAAACAGAAATGGGTTCAGCGGTCAGACTACCAGGAAAACTAGGGCTAAAATCATTTGTGTGTCCTGGTATTACATAAATGTTCTTCAGAGTGTCATATATACATTTCTGTATTGTTAGTGTTACAGATTGCACAGGTAAGTCATAAATATCAGTTACATATTTAAAATGTTTGCTTGAATATACAGACCTAGGACAAGATAGTTTTCCAGCTAAATTGGTGGCTGAGAAATCAGTAAAATCAGCTTCCTGTTTTCGGAAGAAAATAAAATAGGAAGTAACATTTCAGTACACCACCGCATAAGCCTGTGCGTAAAATTCTTTAGGAAAACATTCTCACGGCCTAGTTCAAAAGGGGCCAGGGAGAACTGCTGAGGCCTAGAGAGGAACAAGTAAACAGGTTTCCCTGAAGTTATCCTGTAAGCGTAGACTGAAAAGATAGTTACTGTTTACTTGAGAAAGGAGGCGAGCAAAAGAGAAGATAGCACAGACTTCTGCTGAGGTCACGAATTTAACCAGTGACAGAATCAGAAGGACACTAACCTTCGCATGGGATGCCAAGTTTTTGGATGATCCTGACATGTGTGTCTCTACTGGCCGACTAACACTGTACCTAGAGAAAAAAAACACACAAGGAAAAGCAACCTGTTACTTGTATGTGATGCAAAAACAGAAGGGAGCAGTACAGGACCTAAATTTTTTTCAGAATATTTTTCTGAAGACTCTAAATTACAGAAATGAGAAGTTACGGGTCAGTTTTATGGAGTATTATAGCATTAAAACATATAAGTGACAAAACTGTATGAAAGAACATTACTGTCTCTTATTCTGAGAATGAAAAAATTATCTAAGTCAAACGTGAAGGAAAAAAAGGATTTCTTGAATGCTGTTAAATTTAAATTACATTTCACAGAATATGCAGTACCAGATGAAAACGCTCTGTAAAGCTCTACTGTAGACATGAATCAAACTTTTGCTCTTTTCCACAGCTCTTTTGAACACATTTATCCACACACGTTTTGTATCAGGTAATCGCTTTGTAAAGCAGTCAAGCTGATAACAGCCAAAGAGGTAAAAATAAACAAGACCAAAGATGTGCTTCTGAACAAATCCATAATCATCAGTGTTTACTACATGTTTCTATGTAGGACAAAAACGACTTACATATTTGTTCCAAGTTTGAGGACTCTGTCTCCATAGAGATCAAAAGACCCTTCCCTTTGTGGAGTAATGTAATTTCCATCAGTGGTGAACTCGGTTCTTTTAACTTCATCTCCATTACGATTATAAATCCTTAAAAACAAGCCATCATTGAAACATGTTTAATAGTTCTATTACTGATGTTCAGTACTGACTTCCTTTGCTTACTGTACAAGTAACACTATTCTGTATGCTGGTAAGTGCCTATTTTAGAGAATAAATGACTAATAGCTGACTTACTGGAGTAGGGAATGCCAGAAACATGCTTAGCGTTTCATTGCCAAGTGACTTAAACCCAAATCTTGCCATATAAATGACACTTACTGGAGGTTCAGCTCTCCATGCAACATGAGTGACAGTCTAAGCATGATTCCCATTAGACCTCTGGGAGTAATAGTTCTTTCTGAGCAGCCATACATGCAAGGCACTGCAAACAGTATAAGCAGGGGTTCAGAATTCACCTGATGAGTCCTGGAACTTCTGTACCCCATGGAACAGGGCCTGAGATTGGCAGCACAAAGCGACCATTAGAGTTTTGCACTTTATCCTTCAGAAAGATAGAGACCTGCAAAAGAATATCCCGTCCTCTAGAAAATCAGTTAAATATCTTCTGATCTGAGTTCTCTGAAGTCTGACCTTGCAGCCTTCCTGCTTAGATTAGGATCGGTTTCCTAGAGATTTTGATGTACATAAACATTCTGATACGGAGGATGGGCACACTGATGAAACATCAAAAAAAAAAAAAAAGCGTACTCTTTATGCACTTGAGTATGATCAATTTATTTACAGAACATCAAGGCCCATAGCCTCAAGCTTGAGGTTCTCAGTTTCATATCAAGCTTCTACTAAAAATAAAAACCTATTTATCTACTAGCAGATATTCTTTCAGATTTGTGAAACTTGAAACTAATGAAAACCTGAATCAGGAGTTACTCTATATAGTCACCTCTGAAATAAACAGGTAATCATGGGTAATTTTTTTCCAGAATATTTTAGAATTATTGGGTGTTACTGTAGTAGATGCGCTCAGTTTGTTAAATTTTGAAGACTGAAATTACAAGCACATCAAGATGACTAAAAAGCATGAGTAACAAAACCCAACTCTTTATCATGAATTTATTACATAATACATTCATATTCTAACCACAGTCAAACCTCCTTCTGTTCTTACTGTCTACTTGTATTGGATTCTTACCCTTATGTGCATGTCCTGAAAAAAAAGGAGGAGTGTTTGCCTGATCAGCTGAAATTCACCAGCAGACAGACAGCCATACACCTGAAACCGAAAAAACACAGGAAGACTTTGTAAGAGTACCATGCCCCATCAAGTTAAAGGTGGAAACAAGCCTATCAGAATACTGCTGGCCAAAGCTAGTACATGTGTGGCAGAGGAAGAGGAAAATAATTACGGGGAGCTGCTGATCAGCATCAGTAGTTGTTATCAGGGACTAAGAGCCTGATTTAATTTCTGCTGAAGTCAGTGGAGACTTTGATCAGGCTGAATAAGCAACGTACTGATTTAAAGGGGGCAAGCATGAAAAATTTATGTTGTAAACAACTCCATCTCCAGAAGTCCCTGGGAACCATTTCAAGACTTCCCAGAACTTTCAACATTTTAAGGAAAGATCCCTTTCAGTGGGATCCTCCTGTTCTTTGTACAAAGAATTACAGCAGTTACATGAGCAAAAGTTCTCTGAGGCTAAGAACTCATCAAGCTCCACGCTTGATGTGCCACTTCCTGATGCAGTATTTAGTCTCTAAGATCAGCTTGAAAGAGGAAAAAAACCTTCAAACAAGAGCGCGTTCCACCATTTTTCTAGGGACTCTTACTTCGATCAGCTGTCGAAAAGTTTCATCCACCTGGTTCAGAATGCCAGGGGAATCGCGAATGAAATCCTTGATTGCATCCAGGTGATTGAACGTGACCAGCAGAATGTCTTTGGGCCGAGGACACAGCAGGACTTGGTATTTGAAAGCCATAGTCATAAGGTCATACAGCTGCAAAATAACAAGGGAGAAATTTGGGTTCCATCACAACACAGACAGCAACACCACTTAGATAATTTCATGTGGGTTTTAGATGCTTTTTTTTTTTTCTTTTAGCACCTGCCTGCAGGTAAGGAGAACCATTTCAGCTTTGTTTCCTACGAAAATAAGACTTCTAAAATCACAGTCATCCCTCCTGCTGGCCTCTCAGACTACTGACAATTTCAACAACATTGACACCAGGGTAGAGGTCTCACAGGTAGTCAAGTTCCTATAATTATTATTATCATTATTTTCCAGAAAATTGACCACTGGATATACTGTTGGCAGGTAAAAATTCTTATACCTGCAACTGCAAAATAATGAGCATCAATACAGAAATATATATATATATACAAAAATATATTTACACAACATATGTATAGGCTTTTAATATATATATAAACATTCTTATAAAGAACGCTTCCTGAACCTTTTAAACTCAAACTTTAATTAAACACAAAACCAAGTATTTCTGCTTAAGGTGATGAATTATCTGGTACTACCATGGATTTCTCCAAAGTTTTCTTGGCTTAAAGCCATTTTTACAAAGAAACAAATGGAAAGAGGTCTGTTACAAAATGCTTCAAAATTAGAGTAACTTGTGAAGAGCAGCATTAAAGTGCAGCACAGTCAGGACCAGACAGATTGTCTTTTTACCTTATCCATGCTTGCCTGGTTCAGCCTCATGATTGAAGCATGAGCTAGCCGGTCATACACCGTTCTCAGAGCCTTCTTGGAGTAGAGTTCCTGTGGTTTAAACAGCTCTTCCATAAATTTTTTATTGAACATGGTTGTGATGATGTCATTCATAACTGTAAAGACAGAGAGCCTCGGTTGTTTGCCTCACAAACACAGCGTTCGCCTAATTCATTCCACACGTGGACACCGACAGCTGTGAGGGCTCACAGAACGCTTACCTGTAAAAACCAGGTACGTAGCCACAAAAGGAAAAGCAAGGAAGAGCACTTCGTCATTTTGACATTTTCTCAATGCCACATTGGTCTCAGCAAGCAGCATGTTCCTGCTGGCTGTCCCCAGAGGCAGAAATGTGTTTGAGCTGCAGACAACAAACTTTGTTTTCCAACGGGAATAACGCTGGTTTTGTTGCCTTGTTTTTGCAGCAATGGCTAGCACTTTCCCCTTTTAAAATAATTCTGTTTACAGGCTACTCTGACAGGTATTATCTATAAAAGCTACAGTTCTGCTTCCTAAGAAGACTGTTTTGCATCAGTCTGCATTTTTTTTTTTAAATAAATAAACCATAGCTATCGGTTCTCTTTTTAGCCTTTGACACTATTTTTTCCTTCTAAACAGAAGCTCCTGACTGATTCAAAGCTCCCTGAAGTACTTGTGTGAAACGGATTAGGACTGACAAGTATTTAAGGAAGCATTTATAACAGTGGGGTCTGTGGCAAGGCCATCCAGGGCTCTTAACACAATAACCTCTGAGGATATTAGAGCAGCCCAAAGGCTGAGAACTCTAAACTTCCTGACTAGTGCTTCATTTTTAAGCGTTAATTTAGGCATGGAATTGTTACATAACCTACTCGAGAATACCTGGAGACCAGGAATACTGAATATAAGGGTTATGCTCTGGTTAACAAGCTTTGAATGCAAAGAAGATAGAAAACATCTTTGTCTCAAGCAGACACCTTCGCTTTCCTGCTGGATTTGATACTTTTATCATACACCTGATACAGAGTTATCGTAATTTTTTTTTCCTATCCAAAAATGTTGAAAAAAATGTCAATTTCAATTTACAGGGATAATTGTACAAGCATGAATTTCCCTAAGCAGATGACTGTTACTGAAGCTTGTAATGAGAGCTAACTCTTATAGATTAGAAAAATCTCAAGGGAAGGGGAAAAAAAAAAAGAAAGAAAAGTTGATGTTCCAGTCACTTCATCTTTTCTTGGATGATTAATGCCTGGGGAATGTTGCTAGGTGTGTAACAGATGCTGAGCACTTGGACGCTGGCAGCTGTTTTCTGGAAGGCAAGTGCCTTCTGAAGCGATTCTCTCCTCTTGTTTAAAGCTGATGCTGACAGGTTTTCTCCTGTACGTGTTACGGTGGGGTACGCATTTCAGCATCCCTTGCACTGTAACGTAACACAGCTCACTTTCTTGTTTTAAGTACTCCAACCAACAGAGATGGGCCTCCCCTCAGCTCAGCTTCTGAGCAGCACGGATTACAAATACACCTCACTACAAATGGAAAAAAAAATCCCTCCTCTTCCACCCTTTTCAAATAAACTGTCCATAAAACAACCCCTACTTGCAGTCTTAGGCAAAAATCCTCACTTTTTTTCAGTGGAGAAAATCAAACACAACGTATTAGCATAAATTTGATTTTGCAAGTAATCAGTTGTGACAAAAATAAGAACTTTTGTCTTATACTGCTATCACAAAAAGTATTTTTAAGTTGTCCACATGTTGTCTGTACAAAGGCTTCTCCTCCATCTTAAGAGAGTCTCTAATAACCAAAACTGTCAGGAGACAATACCACTGTACGCAGACAGTAGCTGGTAGATATTCATAATGAAATCATGATCTACGTTAACCACACACCAAGCCTTACATAAATTATCATCCAGAATTAAAACCTCCTGTATTGGCTATGAAAAGAACTGAGAAAGACAAAAAAAAAAATCAAGGTAAAGGCCAAATCTCACAAGGTACACTTGATAATGACAGAGCAAAGATCTCAGAGCCCAGGTAGTCCCTGAGAACATACTTACACCGTCCTCACAATGGAAAATAACAAAGGAAGGAGTGTTAGCTCAGGGATAATGGCACGCCAAGCAACATAGCATAAAAGCAGTTTAGCAGAGAGGGATTTCATCAACTGGGAAGGGGAGAGGGATACCAAGTATAGACAATGCGATGACAAAAGAGAAGCCAAGGATTTACGGTGGTTTTGGCCTGCATGTGTCATGTCACCGGTGACATACACATTTCAACGCCTAGCGCGCTGTAACGGAACATGGCTCATATGCATGACATGAGACTTCACGTCTGGGTTGTGCTCATGCTTCTCCAAGTACATTCAAGGCAGCGAAGGGAACTTTATGAGTTCATAGGTTCATTGTTCATAAGGTCAAAAGCAGGCAAACCTAGTTGTCTGGCTTTATCAGCAGCAACAGACTGGCGGCTGCTCTTTGGTAACTTTTCAGAGATCGTCCTAAGAGCAGCGCTCACAAAGTTGTCTTTTCTCACAAGGAGAAGTTGATTGGTCAACACAAGACCTGTCTCTGTGCCTTTACCATCTGAATATGATAAAGCAGGATTTTATAAAACTTATCTCCATTTAGGGTGTGATAAAAGAGAGGAGAAATGTGGAATCTTCTATGCTTCTGAGATATTAAATGCTGGAAAAAACAAATTATTGGAAACAGCACCTAATGGTAGCAAAAAAGCAGCAAACTCCAGGGTATCACATTGGTAAACATTCAAAACCTACAAATGACTTATTTTGAAAAAAGGAAATCATAATCCTGATCTCTCTTGAAAAAGGCCTGCTTAAAGAGACACTGGAAGTTCTACTCATGTCCGCCTAGCAGAAAAAAGTGATAGTTTAAGAGATTTATTTTCTCATCCAGCTACTTACTGTACCCCTGTTCTGGAGGCTACCATTTCAAGGCAGAGCCCAGGAGGAAATCACGCTCTCACCTTAGCTCTCCACTGCAAAACCTCAGCTCAAACCCACCTTCAGCGATAATTTAAGTCAAGGTGAGTTTGTCTGGAGTGTGGGAACCTGCTCCTTTGTGATCAGTCTGCTGCAAGGGTGGCAAACCACTAGCAGGGGTGGATAAGCAGCTAGGATGCAAATGTCTGGAGTTACCCATCAAAACCCTGAATGGTAAATTAGAAGTTATCACAGAGAAATGCACTGTACATAATATTCCTGCCTTTAAGCAGAAAAAAAAAATCACAATGCTTGCGTAATTATATGCTTGCATTGCTAGATGTTAGCAAAATCCAAACATCATTCTGGTTAGAAAGACCGCTATGAGAAAAATTTATGGTCTATTTATAGATATTGCCTTGATTAAATTAACGAAGAGGCTACTTTTGAAGCCACTAGATTTTGAGATATTGCCTATTTTTGTAAGATCTATAGTTAAAGTGCTTTTTAACAGGTGAAAAATATTATTCAACCTTGACACCATCACTAGAGGGCTGCAGGAACAGCATACAGTGTGTTCACGTACAACGAGCCTCATGTGTGCATGTAGTGGTGTTCGTCTACTGCATGCAGCTAGAAGGTTACAGTACCTCGTTTCCTGTCCACATCTGTCCATTCATCTACACGAAGCATATAAAACAAAAACATCAGTTCAAGAAGTAAGAACAAGAGTTTCAAGAATAAAAGAAATAAAGAAAAAAAAAATCTAACTAATGGACTTGGATTTTTCTCATCAGCAATCTGTGCTTACCAAGAAAGAACTCTTCTGTTACTTGACATCTTTCACTTTCAATTAATACACAAAAGATGAAACCTTGCCCTCCCCTTGGAAAAAAACCTGTTGCTTCAATGGAGCTAAAATTTTACCCTTGATTTTACCCTTAGCGTGTTTTGCATTTAGCTTGGATTTTTTTCAGCTGTTTTTTTGCACTTATAAATGAACAATATTTTGGTGAACAGTTTTAAGCATCAGCAACACCTCAGTGAAGACCGCACCACATCTCAGTAAAATTAAAGCCCATTTTTTTTAGAAAGACAGAAATAGATGCATGGATAAACTGGTACAGATCTAATTCAACCGCTCAGATATTCCACTGTACATAACTAAATGTAGTTTAAGCTATAAACTGAGAACTGTACGAACAGCAGCAGGGAAATAAACTCACGGCAGATCACTGAAGACAAATACGAATAATTAAAAATTGTATTGCTGCAAGGAAACCTTTGGTATTGCTTCAAAGTTCTTATTCTGGTTGCAAAGAAATCTGGTCATCCCGAAACATTTCAGGGCCTGTATTGAGATGCTCAGATCCTGAGCTACTGCGATTCCAAAAGCACGTGTCTGCAGCACTAACTTGCAACGCAAGTATAGAAATACTGAAATCTGTTCCAGTTTCTGTGTTATCTGTGTGCATTTCACAAATACCTGCAAGCAGTCATTACAACAGAAACTTCATGAAAGTAGTTTAACTCAAATGGCTTTATTTTAAGAGAAGAAAACCACACAGGACTCATTCCTGTGGCAGAGCAATGAAACTTGTAAGGAAACCACTTCCCCAGGGCTTCTTTCAGTGGCAGGCACTGCGATGTTCTATTACTTTTCAAGCATCCTTCCAGTAACATCATGACAGGTATATCTGCATTAATTCCTGTATTATTAAGAGAATCATTACCAAAAAACTGACCGCATGCTTGCACACTATTAAGGAACCACAGATCTCTTTGATGGAGCACTGAAAGCGATGATACTTTGGGAGAAGCCTGCGAAGCCCTGAGCAATGCTCCACCTACAGCAGTGTGGCTCCTTGCTGATTACCTCTAGCACCCGGCCTCTTCTCGAGCATGTCCAGAGAAGGGCTACGAGGCTGGTGAGGGGTCTGGAGCACAAGTCCTGTGAGGAGCGGCTGAGGGAACGGGGGGCGTTTGGTCTGGACAAGAGGAGGCTCAGGGCAGACCTCATTGCTCTCTGCAGCTGCCTGAAAGGGAGCTGTGGGGAGCTGGGGGTCGGCCTCTTCTCACAGGTAACCAGGGATAGGACCAGAGGGAATGGCCTCAGGTTGTGCCAGGGGAGGTTCAGGCTGGAAATGAGGAGACATTTCTCCTCAGAAAGAGCGGTCAGGCGTTGGGACGGGTTGCCCAGGGAGGTGGTGGAGTCCCCGTCCCTGGGGATGTTCAAGGAGAGGTTGGACGTGGGGCTTTGGGGCATGGTTAGTGGGTGATGGTGGTAGGGGGCCGTTGGGCCAGGTGATCCTGGAGCTCTTTTCCAACCCTAATGACCCTAGGACCGTATGGGATCCCCTCACACCCTGCCCCTCGCAGCTCCGTCCTCACAAAGCCGGACACGGGGCTCCGGAAAGGGTCTCCGCGTTGCCGACCCCCCGGCCCCAGCCCCGGCTCACCTTTGCGGGCCTTCTCTCCGGGGATGCTCTGGGCGCGGAGCCGCTGGTCCAGGATGTAGAGCATCTCGCCGCCCAGGTTGAGGAACAGCAGCGGCAGCGCCCGGCCCGACATGGCGCCCGCTCCCCCCCCACAGCCGCCGCCGCCGCCAGGCAACGGCCGGGCCAATGGCGTGGCGCCGTGTTGGCATGTCCCCCCCCGCCACGGTGTGATACCACGACTTAAAAACTAATTAAATTGTAATAACTGATTAATTGTAGTCATTTCCTCGCCAAATTTAAGTCTTTGTGACGGGATTAAAAATCATCTTGCCTCAGTTCAGCACGCAGGCAACCCCGGCACGCGTCCACGCGACAGCTGAGGGGAACTCGGGGCTGTTTTATCGAACGCTGCCAGCGGGCGCCACTTTACTCGTAATTACTTAGTTTAATAACCATCAATGGCATTTTTTAAATAACATCACTGAGTTCCAGAGTGATACTGAGGGATGGCTACCAAAGGACGAATGCAAATACCCAAGTCAGCTGGGAAATGACAGACTTGATTATTAGTATGGTTTCTACAGCTGTAGAGTTCAGAATCAACCTGCATTTGATTGTGAGGAGGAATGGCTTTTTGAGTCAGTGTCAGAGCTGCTTTATTTCCAAATAAGGCGCATTTCTCCTCATTCCCTCCTCTCATTTCCATTACATGTAGTGAATCCCCTGCTGAATTCTGCCGAGCAGCTGCTCCAATGCTGTTTGACAGTGCAATTCTGCAGGCTCACCAGGTAATGAGAGGAGACAGACACTACTCAAAGGTGCTTTCACTTGAAGACATCACTGCCTTTCCCTGCCAAAGGCATGCTGATAAAGCCCCCAGTGCTCCTCTCAGCACAGCACAGACTGCTCAGGACACAGTCCAAGGAAGCAGCCTTAAACTTCTAAAACACTTAAACCGCTTACTGCACTTTTTGGGTACTCACACGGCGCAGATCACGCATGCACTTAAGCAAAGTTGACATGCCTTTTGGTAGTTGTTTATTTTTGGAGAGACTGGCTGTTATCACAAACCCAATGTGCAGCTACACAGCTGTCCCTTTGCTCTGCACCTGCTTCTCTTTTGCAGCTCTGGCTTTTGCTTGCCACTCTCTCCTCTTCTTTAGCCTTTCTGGTGCTTTCAGCTTCCGCACCTCCTGAAAAACCTGCAGGAGGAGCATAAGCAGGTGAGAGAAGGGGAAAGACAAAGCTGTCTGCTGCTGATTACAACCATTCTGCCACTGCTGCTCAATGCGACACACAGCATGGATCTGATGAGTGTCTGCAACGGAGGCCAGAAGGCATGCAATGTATTTCAGTGAGATCAGCTCCTTCCCCTTTCTTCCTCCAGGACTCCAAGCAGCCTATGTTCTAGGGTACCGCTTTCTGATACTCGGTTACAGCTATCCAGTCTTTTACTTATAATTTAATTGGATTGAGATTTAATATTTATAGACTGACGGCACTGTCTGACTTTGATTCTGGTCAGTTACAGCAATACATTTAGTGCAAATGAGAGGAGCCAGTGGCCATACCCGCATTTCTGTTCTAAAATTGCCATTAAACTTAATAGTCTTGCATATTAGTTCCCCATATCAGGCTTGGAAGAAAAGCTGTTTAGAATCATGCATTTCTGAGCAAACTAGCAGCTCAACTTGAAGTTCTTAAACACAGTACTCCCTCAGTCAGTACACACTTCACTGCCCACGGCCTAACTGCCCTTTGTGGGGTTCTTTGTCAAGCTTGTTTTGTTCTACAGTTGTCATCATGTCCTCAAATTCAAAACACAGATTTACAGGACTCTTACGTATCAGCCCTTTCTGTCTTAATTGTGCCCTCTATGAAGAGATTTTTTTCTACTCCAGTTACATAGCTTTTGCTCTGGTTTGCTCCACACCTTGATACAAAATGCCTTCTTAACAGCCCAGCGCTTGGTGACCCTTCGGGAGTAGGCAGGGGGTAGTGCATACTGGATATTCAGCTGCTTGCAGGTGTTTTCAAAGGCATCGTAGCGGACACGGCGAAGATATGTAAGTAGTTTCTTCCGGCGATCCACAGCCATCAGCATGAGACGACGGTTACTTTTATCCTGTAAAGGACTTAATGTTCACTAGATTGCAGAAGATTGTACTTCCATTCCAATAAATTACTTAAACCAAATTATGGCTAAAAGGAAACAATCAGGTTAAGGACAGTATCTTAGAACAATTTTTCTTACGAGATATCACAAGAACATTAGATCACTACTAGAAGATCTGGGAAGACTTAATTTACTTTCCACTGAAATTGCCTTCTCCAAGCTGCAACGGCTTGGAGGCAAAGATTGTGGGAGAAGTCTACTGGCTAAAAACTCTGCTTCCTCTCAAATGTATGCTTCCGTGTTATTTCTGGAACTATTTATTTTTGCTTTTCCAGAATTTAAATGTAAAGATAAAATCTGACTTGGCTCTATTTCACAGTTTGAGTTGTTCTTTGGAAGAGAATATGCACAGCTTGATCCATGCCATTCAGGGCAATCTCATGGAAGAAATCACTCTATCCTTTACAAGCAATTTGTCTAAAACCAGGCTTGAGCCAAGTAATTTCAAAAGGTCTTTTCTGCTGTACATTTGGTACAATTTCTGCATTCTTTAAACTGAATTCCGTTCTGTTTTACCCTTCAAGCTTTTACGATTAGCTAACACTTATGAACTTTTTTTAAACACAGTTGATTAATCCACTTCCCACTGTGTTAGGAATCTTCAGTAGATCTTGTTCAGAAAATTAAAGTTGTGATGTTTTCAGTTTGGGCTTGAACCCAAGCAGCTTTAGGTCATTATGACATTAGCACAGTCCTGTCCACTACTATTTTTAAAGGCAGAACAGACGGAGAATACAGCTCAAGTGACCACGCTAGTTATGTTGAACACTAAGCAAGAGAACTGTATCTGCAACAAAAACAATTTAGCTAAACTCCATTGAAAGGTATCTGCTCAGGCATTCCCAACAATCCAGTAACAAAAATAAAACACATTCCACATTTCAGTGGGTGAGAATGTAGCTGCAACTGAGCCAGCAGTTTCCCAGATCGACAACAAGGAACAGTTACTATTTTATAAACCACCTTAGCAAAGCCGTAATCCCCAGAATCAAAACCCCTTTGTTCTCAACTCAGAAAACAACCTGAACAGCTGTTGTCTCAGATGCATGGGCTCAGATTACTGACAGTTACCTTGGGATGCTTCTGAAGATGCTCCTCGTAAGTGCGTATCTTGGCAGTCAATATAGCAGCTATAAAGGACAGACATAAGAAGCCATGAGAGAGCAGAAGCTTTCCAGGGTGAGATGGTATCATTTGCATTTCCTTCAAATTGCCAGTTGCAGACTGCTGTTCTTATGTGTACCCACTGCACCACAGCAAATATTATTGCACAGTAAATGGTAAACAAAACACAAAATATAACCTACATTAACCCAAGCAAGAACTATTACTATAATGAAGCTGCCTGATTAGAGGTTAATATTTTAACAACTGATCACATGAATTTATTTGTAAGGCCTCTTGCCTTGCTGAATTACTGGTGAATTTACATTCATTTCATCTCCCTTGGTTTAAGCTTTGGAGGAACAGACACAATTTAAGAGCTTTTCCTAACAGCTGCAACCAGCTTTCAAGGTTTTCAAATTTTGGAAACAGCTCTGGTGGCAGCCTGAGAAACTGAAGGCCTTTTTTAATGATAGCAGAGAACATCTTGGTCAATGGCAGTACAGCCTTCATCTCTGCACTGTCCCTACACCATGCTTCAGACAGAACTTGCCTATGCAGAGGGAAATTTGGCTTCCAGGGCTGAATCTAGTATTTCATTTCAGTAATGGATGCTGTGCAATGGTTCATGTCATGTAAGCATTTCAAGCAGAATAATGCACATGCAGCCTTTAGAGGGCGGATATCGAGTAGCAATTTGGAAAGTATCCTTGCAGACACTTGTAATAAATATAACTGGAATGGAGTCAACTGTGCCCCTACATTTCTGGTATTTCACATTTCTTTCACCAAAAGTGAGCTGAGCCTTCCTCAGCAAATCTATTGTAAGTACCCAGTGCATACCGCAGGCTACCTGCCTCTCAGGTGCTCTCCTGAAAGAGATTTTCCTAACCGATACAGGAAACTTGAAGTGTTAGGGTGGGAATAGCTGAATAAAGGCAAAGTGAACTATTATCTGCCAACAATATCCTTCTGCTTCTTTTAACATACTTTGCACCTCAAAGGAGCCATTGTCATCGGGAGACCTCCTGACCTTCTCTACCAGCTGCTGTGTCTTTATCTTCAGTTTCTCCTTCTGTGGACAACAAAAGAGCTTGTCACTTCCTGAGGAACACTGCAGGTCTGAGACACCCCAGATCTCTTCCCAAATGCCCAGATAAAGGCTTTGTAACTTTACTTGATATCCCTCGCAAAAGGTGTAGGTAGTGCTACAAAAAAGGGCCGTACTGCACGTAGGACAGTGCTCAGAGTACAGCAAGGAAGGAGCACAAAAGATCTCAACAACAGTGATTCCGCTTTCTGCTAAGAGTCCAGGCGCATCCTTCTTCCCAAAATAACAAAAGGGTGTTGAAGAGGTCCTGGCACTCTCATGAGCAGAAGAAACAGAACCAAAGCAGGTCTCACACGGCAGTAGCCTTCACTTTTTGCATCTTTTTAAGCTTAGGTGGGAGGCATCAAGAAACAGTAAAATCTTTGTGATGCCGTTCTGATTTGCTTACTTGTTTTCTGGGCATACAAAAAATAAAAGTCATTTGAAGAACACCTGCTGCCCAGTGTACTACTTCTGTAATACAGCCCAACCATCAGCAATAACGCAGCACAGCTGCATCTCCTCCTGTGCTCATGGAATACTTTATTATCCGATTTTAATATGCAATTATTATCATAAAGAAGACTCCATAATAAATTTTAAGAGCACGGAAGACTTATCATCCTCATGTATTTAATAGCCCCAGATCTGCATACACCAAGCAACATTTAAAACAAAAGTAAATGTAGAGCATTTAATAATATAGGTAAGTTACACAAATGTGTTTGACAAACCATCTAGTTTTTATGCATGTAAAATGACACTAACCTGGCTTGCCATTTCCAGAGACAATAATCTTTTTACTACGTCATCAACGCTGTAAGGAGATTGCAGATTAGTTTATAAGCTTAGAAACCGAGTATATTTAACAACAGGAATGAAGCTAGGTTTTCAGAACACATTAACTTTCCTCAAATTTATTCTGCAGGTTTACAGTGACTCTCCTCCCCTCCTAAACCTGTCAGCCACGAGCTATTTCTGTATTCCAAAGAAAAATAATGGCTGAAAATCACAGAAGCATCAAGCTTCTGTAGGAAGCACTGTATGAATCATTTCAAATTATGCTAAAGTCTTATCAGTTCCAAAAACAACAATGCATGCAAACTGAGTGCTAAAGGTTAACCACCAGGTAAGTAGCCAAGGACAAAATAATTACTTTTAAGATCTGCTCCTTCAAAGATTTGTGAAAGTCTCAGTTACGCCACTGGGGGCTCTCCATGCACCGCACATGAAGGGTTCTGGAATCAAAGCATAAAAATGCAGAACTCCAGGCCCAGATATCAGAAGTAGCCTCTCACTTTGAGTTGTTTAATTGTATACTCTTTAACACCTGTTTTCAAGACAGGCATGGATTATTTCTAAGAAGACTATTTTTATCATGTCAAGATTATTTCTTTTTCTATGGATGTAGACAAAGCCCACAGAAGATGCGGACAAAGAGCACTTCTGAGAAACATGCTCAGTGTTTCTTACATTAATTAAACAGAAACCTAACAAAGTCACAAACAGTGATGGCTTCTGCAAATTCAACTTACAAAATAACTTTGCCATTTTTGTGCTGAATCGTGTACCTGTGACCACAGAACATTCATTATTGAGCAGGTGACATGTTCTACAGACGGTGGTTATATGAATGGAAGATACAAAGCTCTCAAAAGATTAGCCATGCCTTTTTGCTGTATCATACCTATTTATTATCGGGACATTGGCATACTCTTTCTTCATCGCTGTTGGAGGAAGATCATCCAAATGGCTGGGGATGTCTACAAGGGAAAGATGAACATTTGAGGAACAGCAGTAAAAGTCGGAGCTCTGAACATGCTGCAAACTAGATCAGAGGAAACAGGTTGCAAAGAAAAGAGACTGGATGCCCCAAATAATGATGAACTTAAGAGACCATGCTGAGATGACAGGAGTCGACAGCACTCCGGATTTACAACATGGTATACAGCCCACTGAGAGCAGTGATCTCCTGCTAATGACAACTGTTAATTTGTCCCACATTCGTGAACTGTTGGATTCTCCAAGTAACTTTTAAGCTTGCAAGGAACTACTTGCAGAACCACAAAAACATTGACAAAGGGACCTTATGAAGTTTCTAGTCCAATCTCCCCTGTGAAGTGTGACTGTTGCCATTTCTTTGTCTAACACAGCCTTGAAAGCCTCTGGGGACAGATATGCCACAGCCTCGCTGTGAAGTGCAGTCCCACACTGCTCTGCCTTTCCACTGAATCCTCTGAAACTCTGAAACACCAATAGCACCAACAGTAAAATATTTTGCCAGTTTCTCCCATCAATCCTGCCATACCTCTTATCTTTCTTCTCACAGGTCTGGCGTAACATCTTGCTGGCTGAATAAAGGCACTGCAAACTAGATGAAAAAAAAACCACAAAGATTTATTAGATTGTTTGTACTTTTCTACCTGCGTACTCATTAAATACTGCCCAGTCTGTACTAGAAAACAAGTCAGAGTATGTAGACTCCAAGGTGATTTGTGGCCAGCTTAGGTCTTTTGTCCCACAGACAGCGTGGAACAGTTTCAGCGTGGTCCTCACACTGGTGCTAAAACAAACGGGTGAAGCCATGCCAACTCCAATGAAAAAAAGAACAGGGCTAGCAGGAAGAGATCACAAGCACTTGGCCTGCTGCTAAACACAATGCAGGGTTCCCCAGCTGAACTGTGTTCATTTAAAGGGTTCAAATGGATTATTTAATGCAAATAATTTCATGTGCAAGTTAGATGGGCTGCTCTGAACTATGCCAGTGGCAGAGAGACAACAGCAAAAACCTTTGACCGGCACACCTTGGTACAGACAAGAATATTCCTCAGCGTTCTGAGACTGTTCAAGAAATAACTCTTCCAACTGCCCTTCCAGGGCCACAATGTTGGAATCAACACCTGCTTGAGATTATTCACCTCTGCTTCAAGCATGCTTTCAAGTACAGGCTTCCCCAGTCCTGCCTACAAACGGAGTTTGCTGAGCAGCAAGCTAGCTAAACTCTGCAGCTGGGAGGCACCAGACCCGTACCCTGGCTCGCAGGACACGTGCTAAGTGCAGAGCAGATCTCTCCATGGCTCAGTTAGCCCTCTCGTGTGGGCTGTGCGGTAGTAGCATGCACAGAAAGAACGTCAGAGGTGCGACCTGTGCCTTGGATCAGCTCAGGGCTGGTTCTGTGCACCCAGCAGCCACGCAGACGTGCTGTGCCCGAGGGACCCTTGGTGTTGGGGCTCGGACCCTTGGTGTCGGGGCCACCCAAGCTGCTTCAGCAGAGCCCCGAGGTGCTCGGGGCAGCCCTGCCAGCCGTCCCCAGCCCACCTCACCCTCGAGCCCCAGAACCCCTCGCCCACCCCAGCCCCCTCAGCCCCAGCACGCAGGAGGCCGCCCAGCCCCACTCACCCCACCCGCAGCCCCACGCTCACCCCATGCCGCCCGCCCCCGGCCCCCTCACGCCTTGAGGACCCCCCGGGCCCTCCCCGCCTCCCCCGCAGCACCCGCAGCCCCTGTCCCCTCCTCGGGGCCACCCAGCCCCGTGCCCCCCGGGGGCCACCTCTGCCACTCGGGGGCCACCTCTGCCCCTCAGGGACCACCCCTGCGCCCGGGGGCTCCCTGTCTCCACCAGAACCCCCCCGGGCCGCTGCCCACCCCGAGCCTCCCTCACCCTCCCGTCCTCCCCTCCGCTTCCTCCCCCCTCTCCCGGCTCCCTCCCCAGGCCGTCCCGCACCCCCGCGCCCCCTCACCGGCCCCTGCCCCTCGATGGCCGCCCCCCAGGACGGCGGAGGCCGCCCCCGCCAGGCCGCGGCCCAGCGCCAGCATCGCCCTCCTCTCCTCACGGGCCCGCCGCCGTGGGCGCCGCCATCTTGCCCAGGCGCCGCAGCCGAGCGATCGCCGAGCGCATCGATGGGCGCGGCCCCGCTGTGTCCCCCCAAAATTCCCTTTAGGGCCACAAGGAGGGAGGGCGCCGGCCCCGGGCTGATCCCTGTTTATTGGGGGAGTTGGTATGGGGGGAGGCGAGCACGCAGCACCGGGAGCCCCCGGCCAGGGCTGCTCTGCAGTGAGGGGCATGCCCGTGCCTCACAGCCAGGCTGTGGGGGTCGTGGGGGGGACAGGGGCAGGGGGACGGGAGAGCAAAGGGGACAGGAAAACAAAGGGGACAGAGGAGTGAAGGGGGTGGGAAAGCAAAAGGGACAGGCCCACGGTCCTCACGCAGCACCCACTGGGGCTGCAGGGCCTTGGGGGGCAGCAGGAGAGGGGCTCCGTGCCCGGCTTGGGGGGCAGGGGGACAGGAGGGGAGAGCAAAGGGGACAGGAGGGCAAAGGGGATGGGAGAGCAAAAGAGGATGGGAAAGCAAAAGGGGATGGGAAAGCAAAAGGGGATGGGAAAGCAAAAGGGACAAGCCCAGGATCCCCACAGAACACCCCTGGGGGTTGCAGGCCCTTGGGGGGCAGCAGGAGGGGGGCTCCGTGCCCAGCTTGGGGGGCACAGGGGGGGATCACGGAGCAGGGTTTGGTCTGGGGCATTCAGTCCCTTAATGGGATCACGCCGTTAACACCGCTGGAAGTCGTGGAGCTCCTCGGCCCCGCTGATCTGCAGGCCCTGCAGCAGGGGGAAGTCGATGAGCGGCTCCTCCAGGAAGCCCCCGGCCCCCTGGCAGCCGTGGCTGGGGGTGGCCCCGTGGAACCACAGGTTCTCGTAGGGCTTGGGGCTGGGGCTGCGGTCGAAAAGCAGGGGCTGCGTGGAGCTGGAGCGGAGGTAGAGGCGACACGGGACGTGCTGCTGGCCCTTGTAGCCATCCCCCGCCACCTGCGCGTACTGCACGGTCTCGCCGCTCCCGTAGGAGCAAGTGCCCGTCCCTGCGGCCCTGCCGGGGCCGTCCTGCTGCACGTAGGGCTGGGGCACCCCGGGGAAGGCAACGGCGGTCTCTGCGGGGGGATCCTTGCCCCAAACGGGCGCCTGCTTCCCTGCCGCTCTTTCCAGCACCGTGACGGTAGAAATGGTCGCCAGGCCGGGCTCCCTCGCACCGGGGACTTGCGGTGGCTCCTGGAGGAACAGCGTGTTGATGGCACGGCCGTGTTTGCAGTGTCCCCTCTTGTGCCCCCCCCAGCATTGCGCAGGGGAGGCACCAGAGGTCTCACCTGCTGCAGCTCCGCCGGCACCCATTTGCCCAGGCTGCTGTTGGCCGGGTCGGGGACGCTGGGCCAGAACTGCTGCTTCACCCTGGGGGTGACAGAACGAGGGGGTCAGCACAGCGCCCAGGAGCTGGCTGCTGTGGGGCTGGAGCTCGGCGTCAGGATGGAGCCGTCCCCTCCCTGCCTTCAGCCCCTCCGACAGCCAGGGCTGAGGGCAGCTCCAGCCCCGTGCAGACCCCGGTCCTGACCCCGCAGTGGGGCTCTCGGCGCTCACCTCCCGTTCTTCTGGAAGCAGATCAGCAGGACTATGAGCAGGACAAAGATCAGCCCCAGGGTCAGGAAGAGGATCTGGATTTCGATGTCATCTAGAAAGCAGGCAGGGGACGGGGTCACGGCAAGAAGTGCCCCTTGCAGACTGGGGGGGACAGTGATGGGGCAAATTTGGGGCAGGACCTGGCTCCGCTGGGTCCCCTCACACCCCTCCAGCGTCCCCAAAGCCCCACGCGGCCGTGCCTCACCTAGCACCATGGTCACCAGGGTGAGGCTGGTGCCGTTGGTGCTGCCGCCGACCGTGGATGCCATGATGTGCACTTTGTAGAGGGTTGATGGCTTCAGGTCCCGGATGATGAAGGAATTGAAAGAGGAATTCACAACGGCACCTGCAGAGGCACGGGGGCTGTTGGAAGGGCTGGGGCAGCTCCGCGGCTTGGCCGTGCCCTGCGCCCTGCACAGCCCGACCGAGGGCTGCCCGGCGGGGCTGGGCTCCAGCAGGGAGAGGGGAAGGGCAGAACAATAAAATCATGGGAGGGTTTGGGTTGGAAGCGACCTTAAAGCCCACCCAGTTCCAACCCCAGTGCCACGGGCAGGGACAGCTCCCACTAAAGCAGGTTGATTAAAGCCCCTTGGGTTCAGATCCATCTGAGCAGGGCCTGGGGCTGCTGACACCCTGCACCGCACAGCTGAGGTGGGGCAGGGCACGGGGACGGGACTCACTGGCCACCTCGGCGGTGCTGTTGGCCCAGAAGATGGTGTAGTTGGTGATGAAGCCGTTCTGCAGCTCAACGGCCACCGAGTCCCAGCAGAGCTCCGCGTGGGACTTGCTGATGCTCTTCAGGTGCAGCTTCGGGGCGTGGGATGGTGCTGGAACGGAGCAGGACAAGCGACTGAGCACGGTGCTGAGCTGCTGCCTCTGTGCCCTGGGGGGCTCGGTGCAGCCACAGCAAGCCGAATCCCAGCCCAGTGGGCTGAGATCTTCTGCACAGCCCCTAAATTAGGGGCACACGGGGGCCAAGGTGGGACCCGAGGGGAGGTGCTGGGAGCACACGCACCCTTCTGCCTGGAGTAGGCTGCTGTGTGGGCAGGCGTCCCGACGGCGTCCTTGTAGAGGGGGCACACCGAGATGTTGTACTGCTGGAAGGGCTCGATGCCGTCTGCAATGGAGAGCAGAGGGGGGCTGCGGGTTGGGGGTCCTGGCTGCTGAGCCCCCCCGGTTGTGCCAGCCCCAGGGGAGCCGATGCGGAGCAGGGAGGGAGCGTGTGGCGTGGGCTCGGGGCAGGGGTTGATGCTGGGAGCCCCAGCCACAGGCACAGGACAGACCCTGGGACACAAAACCCTGCGCAGCCAGCCAGGAGGGCCGGGATCCCCCCGAACCCCCCCGGATCCCCCCACTTACCCTGGATGAGGGCGGCGGTGGCGGCCCCGTTGTGCTCCATCTGCCAGCAGGTGCTGCAGTGGCCAGGCTCCGAGGCCACCCGCTGCCACTCCAGCACGTAGGCGGCCACCGGGGCCGTGGGTGCCTCCCAGCGCACCCAGAGGCTGCGCTCGCCTCCGGGTACGGCCCGGAGCCCAGCCAGGGGCTGACCTGCGTGGGGACAGCCAGCGGGGCTGAGGGCAGAGGGGAGCAGCCCGGCCCTGCTCCCTGCAGCCGAGAGCCCCCCGTGCCCCTGCACGCTGCCTGGGTGCCCACCCAGGCTTTGAGCCTCGTGGGGAGCCTCTCTGGGAGCCCCGTGGGTGCTCACCCTCCCTCGGGGCTGCAGCCACGTTAAAAATGCCACCCAAACCCCTGCGAGGGGGAAGCTTTCAGCCCACGAGAGCTGCTCTTTCAGACCCTCACCTTTCCTCTCCAGGAGCACGACCTCGGTCGCTGCTGACTCGCCGGCGGCGTTGTAGGCTGAGAGGTAGAGCCTCCTGGTCCCCGCCGGGGCGGTGAAGTTGCAGTGGGTGTCAGAGGTGTTGCAGACAGTCGGGGGCTCCCTGCCTCTCCTCCTGGGCCCCAGAGCCACGCGGTACCCCAGCAAACGCCCGTTTGCCTCCCGTTGCCGCGGGGCCTGGGCGCAGACGGGGCTTACAGGGGGGGCTCTGTCCCGAAGGAGATGCCCTGTGCTCCCCACCTCTCCCCACGTGCGCTCACCTTCCACCGCAGCTGCACCTCCATCCTCCTGCCCGCCGGGTCCAGCCGCGTGCTCCACCAAGCATCCAGCTTCCCCGCGGGGGCTGCAGCGGGACAGGGGTGAGTGTGGCAGTGTCCTTGCAGCCACGCCGCCCAGGGGGTGTGCAGGGCCCCCCCCAGACGTCTCTGCGCCCACCTTTCTCATGGGTGGTGTGGTTCCTGGCCGCGCTCCACTCGCTCCAGTGGCCGCGTGCCGAGTGCCGCCGGCAGCGCATCTGGAAGAGGTAACGCGTCCCGAAGAGGAGCCCGCAGCACTGCGCCGTGCCGGCCTGGCCGACGATGCCGGTGACCTGGGGGCAGCCGGAGTGGGGTCAGCGCTGGTTCCTGCCTCCAAACCCCATCCGGCTGTGGGGGTATGGCCCTGGGAGCTGGGTGCTGGTGTGGGCACGTGAGGGGCACCCTGCTGTCCCCTTCCCTGGTCACTGCACGCGTCCCGTCATCATCTTCCCCCTCCAAGGAGGGGAAAAGAGGGAGCTGCTCTGGCTGGGCTCAGGACCAGGCTCGGGTCCGGCCCCATCGCACTGCCCTGGGGTTTTGAAGGCAGGGAGCCACTACGATGGCACCGCAGGCAAAATGCTGCTGCTGCATCCCTCCTGGGAGGGACCCGGGGGCTGCAACCTGCCCCTGGATGTGCCCAACGGTGCAGAAAGCAGGGCACAAACCCTGGCTGAGCTCGGAGCAGGGGGGGGTTGGATCCTGGTTCCTGCAGTCCCCAGGGCCCCGCTGCCCCCAGCAGCACTCACCAGCGCCCAGGCGGGGTCCTCGGGGGGCCGGTAGCGCAGCTCGCACCGCAGCTCCATGTGCGCGCTGCTCGGCGCCACCGCCCAGGCCAGGGCGACGCAGTCGGTCTGGGGGGGCACGGACTGGATGCTCCGCAGGGCCGGGGGGTCCAGCTGGGCTGCAGGGAGAGACGGGGGAGCTGGGGGTGTCCGTGGGGCTGTGCCGGGGCCGCATCCTGGCACGGGGCTGTTGTTATCAACGCCTCGAACCCCAGCGGGGCTGCGGCTTGTGCTGAGCTCGGGGTGAGGGACAGGGAAGGATCCCCCCCAAAATGTTTTGGACAGGACTTTGTGAGAAGGGGCAGGAGTGCAATGAGGTGCAAGCAACCTGCAGCACATGGGGAGAGCCTGGGGAAATTCATCTTCTTCTTCAGGAACCAAAAGTTTTGCAACTGGCCCCGCCATGGGCAGGGGCTGCCCCCCGTCTCCACCGGCTCTGCCCACCCCACTCTGGGACACGGGGACGATGCCCAGGAGCACGGGGCCAGCACCGGCGTACACCACGGGCTGTGCTAACTCCTACAGGGGAGAGAAGCACCCCGAGGGGTGCAGGATTGGTGCGCAGCCCAGGAAGGCGGCAGGTCCGTGTCCGTATGGGGGCAAGGAGCCGCTCCGAGCGGGGCGGCTGGGCTGGTTGGCTGACAGCCCGCCCCCAGCAGGACGCCTCGCGATATCTGGGAAGGTTCCTGTTATAAATAGTTGATGGGAGCCGGATACATTATTAATGGACCTCCTGAATAAATGGGTAATCAATTGCTGGAGAGAGTTGTAGAGTGCAGCGGGTCAACCGACGGCTCATAACCCTCCGGCACACGCCGCACAGCTCTGTAACGCGGCGCTGGCACCTATTCATCCCGGCAAGCCATTTATCACGGCAACCTGCCTGTAAAATACGACCCGGGAGCCTGACACGCTCTAACGGCGCTCTAATATCCCTCTCTCACCGATAATTAGTCTCCCCAGGCCCTCGTTTGTGCGTGGGGAGGGCGGCGGCAGCCGTCACTCACCGACGTCCATGGGGTCGATGCGGAGGCGCTCGGACTCGGCCGTGCCCAGCGCGTTGGAGGCGGCCACCCAGATCTCCATCTGCCGGTACAGCTGCAGCAGCCGCCGCGGCACCGTGCAGTGGCTGCGGCCACCTTGCGGGGTGCAGCCCGTCACCGCCGGGGCTCTGCTCCTGCGGGGGGAGAGGGGTGGGCTCAGGGGGCAGAGGACGGGCTGGGTTGGTGGGGAGAGGGCTGGGATGTGCAGCCGAAGGGAAGGGATGGGGATGGTGTCCCCCAGCAGGGCTTACGTGGAGCACTTGAGCGCGACGCTGGTGGGGAGGTGGCTGTCGGCTCCCGGCTCCCAGCGGCACGTCAGCCCGTAGTCGCTGAGGTTCAGCAGGCAGCTGAGGTTGGAGGGCTTGGCAGGGGGGTCTAGGAGAGAGCAGCCAGGAGAGGAGCTGGGCAAAATGCCCCGTCTCAGGCGTGGAGAAGCCGCGGCCACCCCGAGCGTCGCTGCCTGGCTGGGAGCGCACGGCGACGGCAGCACCTCGGGGGGAGACACGTGCATGGTGGACTTACAGCCCGCCCGGATCTCGGCCAGGCCGACCCGCTGCTTGGTCCCGTTCCACTCCACCCAGCACCACAGCTTGGCCTGCGTGCGGTTGAACTGGGGCAGGGTCAGGTTGGACACCTCGGTGTCCCCCGCGCCGCAGCACTGGCTCCCGGCCACCGTCTCGTTGTCCAGCATCCAGGAGATCCGGACCCGCCCGCCCTCCAGCCCGCGGCACAGCCTGCTGCGCACGCTGCAGGACGCCGTGACGGCCGACCCCAGCAGCACGACGGGCGAGCCCACGTCCACCGAGGCACAGCCGAGGGTCCCTGCAGGCGGGGAGAGAGTGTCACAGCCTGGGCACGGCCATGACAAAGCCGTCTCAGCCCCCCGGCACCAAGGCAGGGCAGGAGCAGGGCTCCTTTCCTGAGAGGGGCCCCGCAGCCGCCGGAGGGGAAGAGCCGGGCGTTGGGCAAGCCTTTCGCAGCCGTGCTGGGCCCCATCCTGCCGGTGCTCCTGTCCCCGGCACACCCCCGGCTGGTGGGATGGGCACCAGGCACCTTGGGGACTCGGGGGGCACGGGGCTGGGTCCCCACTCACCGCCCAGGCGGAGGAGCAGGAGCAGGGCGAGCCGCAGCAGCAAGGGCGTCCCCGCACCGCGCCTGGCCATGGTCTGCTCCGTGGGTTTGGCATCACCTGGAACGGAGACGCAGCGAGTTGGGAAGGGGCTCGGGGTGAGGAGGGATAGAGGAGCCCGTGACGGCCGGGGATTGTTCCTGGAGGGTGACGTCCCTTTGGCATCACCCGCAGCTGCCCCCCTGCAGCACTGACACGTCCGTCCCTGGGCTCAGCCCGTGCTGCTGCAGGAGTCGCTTTGGATCTCCCCACCGACGGACCACGCTCACCAGGTCTCGGCGCCGGCACTCCGGGGCACAAACGCCCTGTGCTTCGCTGCACCACGGGCTGATCTTGTATCGGGTATCTTCAGCCCCTGCTGGGGAGAGATTTGTGGTTTGAGCAGGGGTTAGAGCTGGGGCTTCAGGCAGCAGAGATAAGCTGAAACAGGGAAACGAATGAATGAAGGCGATGCAGCAGGGCTGGCCAAGCCTGCAGGGCCTCGGGGTCCTGCCTGAACCCTCTCCCTGCACTTCTTGCACTGCATCCTGTGGCTGTGGAGGGGTCCCGGTGCCAGCTCTCCCCATGCCATGTCCCAGCCTCATCCCCCTGGTGCTGGGCACCTGCCCCATCCCAGCACCTGGCTCCGAGTGCTCTCAGCACCTCTCCCCCTGCTCTGATGTCCTGCGTGGGCGGTAGGAAAGCAGCCAGCCCGGGGCACTGCGGCCCCCTGGCACACGTGGCTGGGGACGGCAGGGGACAGCAGAGCCACCCGTGGCCGAGGGGACCCCAGCACCCAGCCCCATCCCTACCTCTCCGTCCGGCCGCCGTCACCGCCCGCTCCCAGCGCCGGCCTCTGGCTCCCCGCGGCTCCCCGCGCTCAGCCCGTTTGCCAACATGCTGCTTTCACCGTTAGTTCCTCAAAACCAGCGCCGTTAATTGCTGCGACTCTCTGAAGAAGGTGATTGCAAAACACTTCCCTGAAGGCTGGACTGCCTCGCTCGCTGCAGGAAGGAAAGAGCCCGGCGGCACGCACGCATCCAGCGCCGGGGAGCAGCACCCGGCCTCCCCGCCCTCCCCGCTCCAGCACCACCATCTCCCGGCTGGGGCTGCGGAGAGGGACGCGGCATGGGGGAATGGATGGGGACACGGTTTTGGGGCACTGGAGCGGGGTTTTCCAGCAGCACCTCTCCCTGGGTGCTGCCCGGCTGCCGGGTGGCTCTGCGGGCACTGCTGCCCGAGGCAGGGAGCCATCGGCTCCCCGGGGAAACCCGCGTCCCGCGGGGTAAACAGGGGATTGCCCAACCCGCCACGCACTGCAGCCTTCGCAACGGCGGCGGCTGTTGTGCAAACGGGTGTTTACTACGGGATTTGTAGCACGCGTCTTGCCGTCAGCGCCGCCTCACTCAGCGCTCACGCAACCCCTGCTGCAAACAGCCCGACCGCGGGGCCGGGGATGCTGAGACTGGGGCCGTGGGAGCGTGACCCCCACGCCGATGTTCCCCAAAATGCGGGGGGCCAGGGGTGGGAGGCGCGGTCACAGCATCTCCCGTGGAGCCGGACCTCTCGCAGGATGGAGCTGGCCAGGCTGCGGCCGTCGCACCTTGCAGACCCCAAACCTGAGCATGGGTCGGTTCCCTGAATCTCCCCGCCCCAGGCCCCAGCACCCAGTCTCCAGCCCCTCAGGCAAGATTTCAACCAAAAAGTGCACACAAGTGGGGAAAAACCCAACCGAGCTCCTCGGTGGGCACCCAGACGTGGGCATCCCCCTGGGGCTGGACGCTCGGGGGCTCTGTCCCCATCCCCAGCCGGTGCCCGGCGCTGCCCCATGGGGGCCATTTCCCGCAGCGGGGCAGGAGGGGGGCCCTTGCAACATTCCCCTCGGGTGTAGCAACCCCCCGTATTTGACCACGGAAATCTTCTTTGCAGGCTGTTTACTGCCGAGAGCAGGAATATCGGTGCCGGTAGCTATGGCGACGTGGGCATCTCCGTGGGAACCGGCGAGGGATGGCGAAAGCTGTAAACACAAAACCGGGCAAAAACAAGCTCTGCCCTGCCCGCTGCCAGGCACGGAACCACGGCTGGGTGTCCCCACGGGTGTCCGTGGGGCTGAGCACCCCCGGGTGCCTGCCCCTGGGCTCCTTTCTCCCCTGTTCCGCAGGGAGAGGGTTCGATGCGGGATGGGTGGAAGGGGTGGATGCGTCCCCACGGCAGCTCTCTCAGTTCCCCTCCGGCTCTGAGTCACTCTCACAAGCCCACGGACCCCGTCCCGTGGGTGGGACAGGAGGATGAGCGGTGCCGTGACGTCCCCATGGCCTCGGGAGGGGGACAGGAGGACGTGCAGGGAGTGGATGAGAGCCAGGGGGGTCACGCAGGGCTCTGGGATCCACCTGCAGCGGTGCAGACGTGGGTGCTGACACCGGAAAGGGTGCAGGACAGAGCAGGGAGCCCACTTTGGGGACACGAGGGTGCCTGGGGCCAGTACCAGGCACCCTGCGGGTGGGCATTGGGCAGGGGGCTGCCAGCCCGTGGCACGAGGCAGCAGGTGGGGAGGTGGGGAGGGGAAGCAGCAGCAGCACTGCGGGGTTTTCCCTGGGTCGCAGCGCATGGGATGGGGACCGAGGGCTGGTGGCACCTCTCAGAGCCACCCTGGGCACCACCCACAGGGCTGGAGGTGGCAGAAAGGGACGGATCCGGGCACTGCTGATGGGCTCCAAGCACGGCACGGGGCGGTGGGGCCAGCAGTGACCCCGCTGCGCATGGGGTAGGGGCACAGGGGCAGCCCCGAGCCGAGCCCCCCGCTGACATCCCATGCCGGTGGGATGTCGGCCGCCTCCGGCCCTCAGGCATTTCGTCAGCCCCTCTGATTAAATCCCTGCCGGGTGGATCACTGCCATTAGGCGAAGTAAAGGATGCTACCGGCTTGCGTCGGCTCAGCTGTCAGCAAGAACCGGCCTCCCTAAAGAGAGTTCTCCTTTCTTCTTTGCATTCCCTGGAAAAATAAAACATTGCCAGCCGTGTGAGATGTGAGAGCTAAGTGCAAAGCTGGTGCAGCCTCTAACGGATCAGCGGAGCTGTTTAATTGCCTCCCGATGTGATTAATTCAAACAAACCCCGGTGCTCAGCCCAGCTGAGCCTCGCTGCAGGGTCCTGGGGGGGTCGGGGACTCTCGCCTGGGGGCTGCGGCCACAGGCAGGGCCTCATCTGCTCCCCTGCCCCTGCCTCAGTTTTTCCCACTTCTGAGCAATTTGTGTAATTAGCGGTGCTAACGACCCCTCCTGATTTGGTTAAGGGATGGCTTCCCCAGGCTTTACTCCGGGCTTTGGGGTGCAAACACCTTCCTGTTGTGATTTGTGTCAGGCCGGATCTGCGCTGGCCTTTCGGACAGGGGCACTGCCTGTCCCTGTCCCTGTCCCCGGCGCTTTGAACATCTCTGCGAGGAACACTTTGTTTCTTAACACGCCGCGTTACTTGCAAAACCCTCAGATTACCTCCAGCCCCTTCCAACGACGGAAATTGTAGCGTGAGTCAGAGACGGCTCTGCTCCGGGCTGGGGCTGGCAGCTCCTGAGGTCACCCCGCGGCTGCTGACGGCAGCGGTGGCCGTACGGGGGGGTCCTGAGGCACCCGGACCCCCGTGGGGCTCAGCACCGCGGTGCTGGGGGGCTCTGGTCCCCGTCGCCTGCACCGCAGCCGCTTTCTGCCTCCGCTCCCCAGTTCCTCACCAGCCACACAAATGCAAATTGGGAGCGAATTGATTGCGCGGGGTCCAGGAGGCTGACCTTGAACAAGGCTCCTGACACATTACTGTAATTAATGAGGCAGGACTATTAATTCTCCATGTTGCCGGGATGCGGGCAGTCCCTGGTGGGCACGGGGAGGGGGAGGACGGGGCGGCGGGGCCGCCTGCCATCCTTCTTCCTTAATCTGCGAGATGCCAAAAGGATGTGGAGGAGCTGGAGCCACGCGCACGCCGCCGGCATGGGGAAACGGTGCCGGGGGGGGTCCCTGTGTTTATTGGGGGGCCAGGAGCAGGGGGTGATGCCCAGGGACAGGCAGGCTCCTGGAGTACCTCTGGGATGCAGGGCGAGGGAATATAAAATGTGTGTCCCCAAATTTCTGGGTCTGATGTCCAGGTGGCAGAGGGACGTCCCCTGCCCGGCGGCTGAGCCCCTTCCCTGCTTCATCCTCACCCCCCCTGCCCAGATTCCCCCTTTCCATCCCCATGAAAATCCCCACTCCTTTTCCCTACCAGATGTGCAGAGCCTCTCCTCCCTTCTCCATTGCTGGAAACCCTCCCTGGGGACGCGGCGGGGCAGGGGGCGTCTGCCCCCCGTGTCCCCCATCTCCCCCTGGGCCCCGCGGCACGTCTGGGAGCAGCCGCCCGCGGCGCTTCCCGGCAATCGGGCTGCGAGCACAGCGCTATTATTTTTCTGCTCTAATAAACACCCCTGACAATAATAGAAAGAAAAAAAAAATCGGCTTTTATCGGGAGAAAAATATATCTGGAGATTATTTACTCACAGCCAATAGCCGCGGAACGAGGTCGTTAGCCCAGGCAAGCGGCTGACATGGAAACGGGGCAGCATCTGCCCAGGAGATCCCACACCCCGCCGCACGAACACGAAATTTTGGTTGGGTCTGCCCGTGCTGCTGCTGGTGCAGCCCCCAGCAGCGTGGCCGGGGTAGGGGTGGGAAGCAGGCCGGGACCAAACTGGTGCCCAGCATCCGGCACCGGGACTGGATCAGAGCCCCCAGCTCCTGCTGCAGCCGCCCAGCGCCCGGGTCCGCGGGAGCAGGAAACCCACGGCCCATTGCCTCGTGCTAATCACAAAGGGCAATTAAACGACTGCTTCTGGAGGGCTATAAACATCACCGATTTAAATCCAGTGACACACGGAAATGGGAATCCAACCAAGCAGCCTCCAGAAGTACTTTATTCCCCATTATTTTCATTAGCTGCCTTGTAATTTGATTTGTCCGTCTCCTGCTGCTGGCTTTTTCCACAGCTAAGGGAAGCGATGAACGAAACCCCCTCGAGCTCGCTAACCTGGCCAGCGTCTGCGCCAGCCACGAGTCACCTCCTGCCACCGCTGTCACTGCTGTCACCGCTGCCACCACGGCCACGTGCTGGGTGCTGCAGGGCGCTGTGCCGGGCAGGGAGCAGCTCCCTGGGGCCAGCAGGACCCCGAGGCACGGGGATGCACAGGGGACCCATCGAGGTCCTGCCACCAGGCTGATCCCTAAAAAAAAAAATCCCTAAAAAAATCCCTAAATAGGGATCCCTAAAAATCCCTAAAAAGGGATCCCTAAAAAAATCCCTAAAAAGGGATCCCTAAAAAAAATCCCTAAATAGGGATCGCTAAAAAAAAAACACTAAAAGAGATGCTGTGCTTTCCAGCAGCCTCTCCAACCCAGAGCTGCACTGCTGGTGCCGGCGCTTTGCTCTGTGCTTCTCAGCAGGATGCTCCGGGGGGTCCCCATGTCTGGCACGGCCTCACCCCGCTGCTCTGTGCCCCCCCAGCTCGCTGCAGTCCCCCCCCCCATCGCCTGCAGTTTCCTTGAAAGCTGCCAGGCTTGGCCAGGGCACCTCTGCGCATGAGGAGAGGAGAAAACACCCAGGTCTGCATTTCCTCCTCTAGAAATTAATCCCCCCCTTCGTATTTAAAGGTATCAGTGAATGAGGCCAAGTTGTTAAGTGACAAAAGAAAAATGATTCTTGCCTTCCAGGGTTATTAAAATCATGTTCTACAAGTTTAGCAGCCACAAGGAAGCCCGGATAATGACAGATGATGATAATACATCTCCAGCACAGCCTGGACTGTAATGATACTGCCCATATCTCTTGTATTACCACCAATTACTCAGCGTATAAGTATAATGAAAATGTACATCCATTCTGGGGAACTCCATTTGCCTCCTCTCAATCCCATTTCTTCCTCTCGCGGGCGCTGAAGGAGGCGGCGGCTGCTGCTTGCTGCCGGACCCCGCTCGGATCTGGGACCCTGGCGGGGGAAAGCAGCGACCCCCCTGCATGTCCTGGCCGCATGACGTCCATCTGTCTGTCCAGACCTTTGGTCTCATCCCTGCCTGGGGACATGTGGCATCGTGGGGCACTTAATCCTATTAAATCGGGGTGGGAGTGACCCAGATAAAGGTTGCCATCCGAGCGCGCCGGAGCCATCCTGCTGCAGCACCTGGGAGCCGCTCGAAGCTCTCTCTGCGGAGGATTAACACAGATATATATTTCATCTGCTTTCTATTATCTTTCAGTTTATTCAGGTCAAAAAGCAGGAGACAACATCTTTTAGGATGAAAACATAATCTCTCAGAAAATTGAAAACCCAGCTCGCTGTTCGGGTAGAGCGCCGCTCGCTTTCGGGAAGGGCTCCAGGGCTGCGCAGCCCCAGGGCCAGATTTTGGAGGTCCCGGGCAGGTGCCACCCCCGAGAGCTCCTGGGAAGCCCCTGCACATGCACGTGTGTGCCTGTGTGAGTGCACAGCCAGCAGCGGGGAGCCCTGGTGCCATCCCCACTCTGCCTTGGTGGGCACAAAATCCCCCCATAAAGAGGGAAATCCACACCACTTTGGGGCTTGCACCCTCCCTGCCTGAACGTTTCGCTCGGAGCCGAGCTGCCGAAGCAGCGTTCGCTTTAAAACCAGCCTCCAGGTAGCAGAACTTGCCTCATTATTCCTTAAATTAAAAGCCTTTATTTTTCCTCACTTTGTGTAACGCAGACGTGTGTGTTTAATGCATAATTAACGGCCCCTCCGTGCTCTGATCTGCCGGGCTGCGGAACGCGGCTACCTCCGCTGAGCAGACTGCGCTTCGTAGCACGGTTTTCAAGGAGTTATTAAAGAACGTAGGTGCATCTATTAATTATTTCATAAATATTAACGAGCCCTTAATGGCTGGCATCCTACTTTAACCTGCTCCTGGGGAGCCCACGTTTGAGGCGGCTGCTGCCTGCGGTGACCGCCGTGCCGGGGGACCTGAAGGGACGGCGCGGGGTGGGAGCGATTCGGGGCGACGCCAGCACTTGCACGGAAAGTCCTGGATTAAAATGTTAATCCCTGCCTCTTGCTTCTGCTGGTTTGCCACAATTCCTGGCTGGTGCAGGCACTTGCAGGTGATGGCAGCACAAAGCAGATGCTCGTATCAGGGTGATGCTGACCCTGCGGTGCTGGGGAGGGACACGGCTGGGGCACTTGCTCCTGGTACCGAAGGACGTCGTGGGCACATCTGGAGCTCCTGGGAGCGCGGAGCGAGCTCCGGGCCTCCCCATGGAAGTTGGAAATGAGAAATGCAAAGTCAAACCTACATCGTTTGGCACGTTTACATCCCACCCTGCAAGCTGCCTTCCTCTGCATCGCTGCAGGACGTCTCCTGGCCGCTGTCCCCTTTGGGACAGGTCTGCAGGACAGCGGGGCCGGTTTTGGGATCTCTCTGCTTTGGAAAGCCCCGGCTCGGGGTGGAGCAGCTCCGGCGTGGATGCTGACAGGCGCTGGATGCGGGGGGAGAGGCAGGCATTTAATCAGGGTGACAGCACGGGGCTCTCCGGAGGCGCCTTGCTGCCATTTCCCGACATTAATGTCGCTTTGTGTCACCAGGCATTTTTTAATGTGGCTTGCCAATAAAATAATCAGCCTTCTCTGGGGGCAAGGAGGAATTTATTTCTCCTCTGTGATGATACAGATGTCGCTCCTCAGCTGTCATTAGAAGGAAGCCGGGGCAGCACGCCTGGTATTTTTGGAAGTGTGGTGTGGATGCGAAGCGTGTCCTGGCCTCTGAAAAGCGAAGAACAACCTTTCGGGTGCGACGTCCTGCTGGGGATGTGCTGGTTGTGGGATCAGCATGGCCCCATTAGTGTGGGGCTGGGGGACAGGGCCCCGCATCGCTGTGCCCGACATCACGGTGCCGAGCGGGGCCACGGGCAGCTGGAGAGCCCCGGCCTCCCCTCCTGCCTCCTGAGCCCGCCTCGGCATCAGGCAGCTCTAACGAGGGCGCCTCTCCTCAACAGGAGTGGTAATTAAAGCTAATGGATCGGCTTGTGTTAATGAGATCCCGACATTTAACGGTGAGATCCTGATATTTAGCGGGGTCCCGATATCCCTGCAGCCCCGCGGGAGCTGGGGCCTCGTCTGAGCCCAGGAGATGGGGCTGGGCACCGGGTCCCTGGTGCTGAGCGCACACAGGGGACCCTCGTGGGCAGCCCCTGCCTTTCATCTGGGGTCAGTTCATGGTGCAGGGGGTTTCAGCAGTGTTTAGCCCGGGACAAGAGCAGCAGCTCGGGCACGGCACAGCCCCGATGCCCCGGGGCAGGGCAGACCCCGACCCAGCAGCAGGGCTGGGTGCCACGGCCCCGCCGCTTGCCCCGGGGTTGGTGCCTGCGGGGGCATGGGGGGCTCAAAGCACCCCCGGCTTTGGTGGGGTTTGAAGCTGGAGCCTGCTCTGCTCCTGACCTGAGATCTGAGGCATTTTATCAATTTATTTAGAGAGCTTTGCGGCTCCCCTTCAAAGCCTCGCTCTGCAGCGAGCAGCCCTGCTCAATTCTGCTCATGCATTTTTAATCTCATGTGAAAAGGGAGCCTTCTTTTCTTTTTCACTTTCCTTATTTTTTTTTTTAGTCTGGTTTCGGAGACTGAGATAACAAAATCAAATCTCCTCCTCAAGTGGCCGTGAAAGGGCAGCCGCAGCTCTTCAACACAAAGAGGATCCCCGACGGCCCCGTAGGCTCCGTGCCATCACCATCATCACCACCACCGGTACCATCACCGCAGCCCTTCCTGGCACACCAGGACTCGTGCCCAAGGGCTGTGCAGCATTCAGGAGCTTCCCCACCCCGGTCATTCATGCACCGAGCCCCAGGAGCAGCCCCGTGTGTGCTCGCAGCGCTTCACACCCCCGGGGCTGGTCAGGACCAGCTCTGACCTTTCATTAAATCAGGGCACGTGGGCACGTGCAGCCCTGCAACGCGCCAACGTTCGGGTGGCAAAGCAAGGCTGTCGCCGCTTTGTTTTGGTTTATTTTATTATCATTTTTTTCCAAGAGAAAAAAAAATAATTGCTATGGCAACTTATGCAACAGCTGAGCTGCCGGGAGACTGGCTGCAAGTGAAACTTGCCACTCATCATCTGACAATGTTAATCTGCTGGATTTACATAGTAATTAATGTCAAGAGGCAATCTACAATTTGAGCAATCAGAGTTCCTGTGCACAAAGTCAGGCTGGCAGACAGCAGCTTGCAGCGGTGTGCAGGGAGGGGATTTAACCCCTGGGGAGCCCACATCCATCCACCCCCACCGCCTTGTGCTAACTCAAAGCCCTTAAACCCCCTTGAACTCCTGCCCTGGTGCCACATCCCTGCGTGGCCGCCAGCTCCCGGTCCCCGCTGGTTCCTCTCTGCCCCCAAATTTCAGGATCTTTTCCCCGCATCTCCGCGCAGAAAGCTCCGGCCCAGCTCCGGCCTCTGCCTCCTGCTCGCAGGTGCCGTGCGATTTTTTTCCCGGTGTAATCATTAACTCAGCAAATTGCAGGATACGTTTTCCACGTGAGTCCTATTAGCTCCCCGCCACTGCTGCCTCTGGATTCGGTCTGCTGCCCCTTGGAAGCACTGGAATAAAAAATCCCAGCTCCTGAGCTGCAAGCGGCCCCCTCTGCCCCCCGGGCTGCCCTCGCTCTCTCGCGCCGAGTCCGCCCCGCTGCTGCCCAGCTCCAGCTTTCCCAACCCCTCCGCATCCCTGCACCTAAACAGAGCCCGACAGCTGGGACAGGTCCTAGGAAAGGGATGTGGGAGGAGGGGGAGACCCCGGATCCAGCCCCCGAGCAGAGCTGGGCAGTGCCAGGGTCCCTGCCCTGCCGCCGGCCCCGTGCCGGGCTCGCTGCGCCCAGGGCACGCTGCAGCCCCTGCCTCCTGGGAACCACTGCAAACCCCGGCATGAGGCCGTGCCTGCAACCTCCTCTGCAAAGAATAAAGCTCGGCTGAGTCCCAGCATCCTTTCTTCCTCCATCCTTTTGGCCGAAGCCAAAAACTTCAGAGGAGGGAAAAAAAAAAAATCTAATTGATTTCTTCTGTATTAACAAGTCAATCACTGGGGTGTTTTTTTTTTTTTAATGACTCATAAGCAAGCTTGACGTGTCTGTTAATTAAATAGCCATCCCAGCTCTAATCCGCTGAAAGTTAATCATTTGGGGAATTAAAAGGTGTCAATGCTGAATACTTCTTCAGTGCAAGAGCTTGCCTGCCCTTGCTGCGGGCGGCGAGGGGCCGGGAACGGAGCAGGGGGACGGGGGGAGCCCTGCAGAATTGGGCTGCAGGGCCCAGAAACCCAGGAGGGAGGGCAGTGATGTGCACGGGACATGGCCTGGTATCGGTGTGTGCAGGACAGGGGCTGCAGGAGGGGGCAGAGAGCCACGCTGCTGGCCCCGAGGGCGTGCACACACCAGGCGGTGACGCCGCTCGCCCGGACCCCGCAGCCCCTTTTGGCTCGGGGCCACCACAAACACCAGGGGTGAAACCTGCCGGGGATAAGTTTGGCTTTGCTGTCCTTGGATCGCACTTAAAGCAGTGGCTACCCCTGCAAAACAAATCTGTAAAGGCTACAGAAGTGAGCACAAGGGCTGCGTGTGGCACTGACACGTTGGTTCGGGGGAAAAGTGGCACTTTCTCTTCGTCCTTGTGCTCCCCCCCTGCCTGCCCTTGGCATTTTTTAGAACCCGACGTGTGCCAGCCCTTCCTGGCACCGTCTCTGCCGACCCTGCCAGCGACCCAGCAGGGGAAGAGCCCTGCCTGCAAATCTTGCCCCATCCCTGCAGGGCGGCTGGCAGGGACGCCCCGGCCTGCGGGACAAACTCAGGGTTAACAATCCGGCCTGATTTTTTTCAAGAGAGCTTGATGCCTCTGCTCAGGCTCTTTTGAGCATCACCTAGCTTAATATTGATGAAGCCACTACAATTTAATTTATTGGCTCAGTGCACACAGCCCATGAAAGCCCAAGTGAATGGGGCTGATGGCTGGATAATGGGACGCGGCTGTCGGCTCCTGGGGAGCCGCTCGCGCTCACCGGGGAGCCGCTGCTCCAGCGCTGCTGCCGGCAGAGCACTAATCCTGGGTTATCATCCATACAGGCAATTAGTGCAGCATTATCAGGGTACTAATGGTGTCGGGGTGTGCGCGCCCAGCGAGTGGCTGCTGCTCTGCAGGGACCTGCTCGTGTCCACGGTGCCACCGGCGGGGATGGAGCACTTCATCCAGCCACATGGCAGCGGGGCTCAGCATCCCCTCTGCACCCTCTGCGTGGCTTTTTGGGGACCTGCACGGGGATAAAACCTCCTCACCGTGCTCTGACGGCTGCAGGACAGCCTTGGGTCAGGCCGGAGGGGCTGCTCCATCATCGCCCGCAGTATGGCACAGGACCAGGTCCCCCCCGGCACCAGCCCCTGGTGCCCTCAGGCCCACCCAGCTGCTGGGTCAACGGGAGGCGCCCATTTCCTGCTTTTCTTCCCATTTTATTGAGCTAGATAATAAGAGGGCAAATAGGATAATTCTGGCGGTGAATGAAGGATGCAGTTTTGTGTTGCCGTGTGCATTATATTAATCATTTACTGACACGTTGGCTACTGGCCTGATGTGAGATAACGAGAGGTAATTAGTTAAAAAAATTAGGAGGCAGGCAGATTGCCAGTTGTTTACAGGCACAGTGGTTTACAGGGGCAGCCAGGAGAATTTCCTTTTCTGAGGGATCAGAGCGTGTTTTAAAGCATCTGATTCAATTACAGACCGAAGGCTGAGCTCTGAGCCCGCGTTCACATGGGCTCTGTGCGCAGCCGGTGTGTTGGGGCGCAGGGGGACCCCACGGGCTCCATCCAGCCCGGATGCTGGAGGAGTCAGGAAACCTCCCCGGCCTTTAACTCGCTTCTGAAAGCAGCAGCCACGGGAGCATCGATATTTTTTCCTCGTAGGTACAACTGATGTGGGTAGAAAACACCAGCTGCCACTTGGAGAGGGGTGCAGAGGCCAACTCCATTAAAGCTGCAGGAATTGGTACATTTGACACAAAAACTGCTATAACTTAGAGCCGGAGTATGAATAATAGAGCTCTGTACTCGGCCCCACAAGTGCAATATATCTGGCTGCTGCTGCACAGACACGCGGGCTGAAATCGATCCCGCGAGTCCGAGCGCGACGGAGCCCCGGCATGCCGGGGGCATCGCTCTGCTGCTGTGCAAACAGAGCGGTGCTGAGCTCCGCACAGCTCCAACCCCGGGGAAAACTCACACCGGGTCCCACCACAGCTCCCACCCCGGGGCAAACTCACACCGGGTCCCACCACGGAGCTTCCGACCTCGGGCTGATTGCTCCTAAGCAAATTTGCACATCATTAAAAATAATCACGGCGCTGGGACTGGCCAAGCTTTAGGCAGTGCCTAAAGGGAAGGTCTCGTGTTGCTGCTGCTGGTCTGGGGGCGAAGGGGCAGGGTTAATTGGGCAGGGCTAATTGCATTAATTGCAGAGTGAGGACCCTGGAAGCAGCAGGGTCCCATTTCTGGGTCCTGACTGCCCCAGGCAGTGGCTGGGGACGGCGCTGGAGACGCGTCCCATGGGTGCCCCATTGGTACCAGGGGCTGGGGACAAGGGCTTGAAGCTGCTTTGGCGTTGCCTGCGGCTTTGGTCTGATGGGAGCTGCCCCATGTGGATGCTCCCACTCCCGACCACCAATGATCACCAGCTCACAGGGCTTAGCAAACGCGTGAGCAGGTCATTAACAGCCACGTCCTAGTGTGGGGACCAAGGAGCATCCTTGCCCGGGGCAGGCAGGCGAGCAGCATCCAGCCCACCCGCACGGAGCGGGGTGGGAGATGCGGGAGGTCGCCGGCATCAGCATGGGCAGGATTGGATTTTGCAGGATTAGCCACCACGCCTGGAGAGCCGAGGAGCCCCCGGCTAATCCTCTCATTACAGAGGTACTTAAGGAGAGATTACAGGGTTTGGGTTGGCGAGGGTTTCCTGACATCCTGAGGTCCGGCTGCCATCACGCATTTGCACTGCGGCGCTGGTTTTTACAGCCAGGGACAGGATTTATCCAGCCTGTGAAATGCCGTTGTCAGACAAGCTGGAGAACATGTTAAGAGGTAAAAAGCACATGGCATCTATTAACTGCAGCCAAAGCCAAATCCTAAAATGTCCCCTCCTCTTGGGGTCCTGGAGGGGGGGAGCCAGAACCAGGCGGAGGCAGACACCAGAGCTCCTGCCCAGCTCCCGAATGCAGAGCACTGAGCACAGCAATGCTGCATGAAAATCCAATTTCAGACTGCCCCCAAACACCAGATTTCTCACGTTAGCAGCTGAATGTTAAAAGAACCCCAGCTGGCACCACCCCGATTTGTTGTTCCTTTGCCTTAGGGACTGGGAACCTTGCAGGGGCGCGCAGGTGGTGCTGCACCGGCAGCCAGGAAGGCTGGAAACATGTATTTGTAAATGGAATTTACAGTTTATTTCTTCATTCAATTTACATTGCTTAATTTGATTATTTATACTGTTCGTTTTATTTATTTTCATTTACACTGCTTATTTTATTTATCTTGTTTAACCTGTTTATTTACATTTACCTACTAATTTAAATTTACCTGTTTATTTATTTAGATTTTTCTGCTGGAAACCAAGGTCCCTGCTTACAGACCTCCCTGCTGCAGCAGAGGGACCCATAGGGCCGCAGAGCATGCAGCAGCTAACGAGGCTCTGCAGCCCCTAACGAGGAGCACCAGCCGTGGATGTGCCCCCGTGGGACCCAGCTCCGGCTCTGCCCCCGAAATCCGGAGCAGCTCCAGCAGCCGCTCGTCCCCTTCCACCTGCTGACGGAGGGCTGCACGAAACATCCCCGGGGCTCCTCGCAGCCGCGGGTTGCAGCACCATCGCTGCCTGGGGCTGCTCCCAGCAGTGTACAAGCTCCGCTAGCAGTGGAAGGAGGGAGGGCAGCCCCCACTGTCCCCTGCCACAGCGCCCATCCTGCGCAGCCCCGCAGTGCCCGGCACCTGCCCGTCCTGCAGCATCCAAACAGGACGGAGCAAGGGCTGGGGATTGGGGACTGACACAAAACCACACAGGCACCTCACCTCCCAACCCCTGCCCGTCCCCCCGCGCCCCTCCCCGAGCTCTTTCCTTCCAGGGAAATTCTTCAGGAGTAATTGCAAAATCCTCTGGTGCATCAAGCGCAGGATGCAATGTTATTAACTTGCCAGCCAGGAGCTGGCAGGAAAGCAATCATGGCTGTTTCTCCAAGACTGAGCCGGGGGATAATTGAGTTGAATGGAAAGGAATTGCTGCTCTTTGTTGGTGGTTAGGAGATCATCTTCCAGTCCTTCCATACTGATCTAATTTGGGGTTATTCAAACAGACTTCTGAATTAAGAGATAAAGTTGTTTAAAAGGACTCCGTAGCTCCTTGAAAAACTTTGAAAATCCTGCTGTTTAAGCATCATAATTCTTCTCTCAGTCTCAGCCCTTAAGCTCTGCACTGTGGGCGCTGCGCAGACCTGAAGCGGTCAGACTGCCCCAAGAGTCACCGGGGGACAACGGGAGCTTGCTGAAGAGCAGCTCAGCCCCAAATCCCCTGGCTCCGAGGCTCCAGCTCCTGCCAGAGCCCTTTCCACAAACCCTTTCTCTTCGGTGCCCTCACCTCTGGAGCAATGCAGTGCCCAGCCTGCAGGGTGCCTCGCCTCCGCTGAACTGAGAAGGTGAGGCTCAGACCGTGCTGTGCCCACCCTGAAACCATGCTCCGTGCACCCAGCTAGCCGAGGACCGTGCTGTGCTCATCCCGGCTCCGTGCTCCACGCACCCACTGAGCCAAGGACCATGCTCTACCCATCCTGGCAGCATGCTCCATGCACCCAGTGGTCCATGGACCGCGCTGTGCCCATTGCAGCTCCGTGCTCCACCACCGCAGCCGGGGTGAGCCCCGAGAAGGGCGAGGTTATTGAAAGATCACCCAAGTTTATGTTAGAGGAAGCACAGCGTGTTGGCAGAAAATCAATGCTGAAATATAGCCAGCTTTACTCCCGCCTTTAAATAGCTCTTTTATGACTGTTTTAAGGTGAAATTATTTAAGGCCGGGGAGGTCAAGTATGCAGTGTAATATCAGTGAGATTTGCTGCCTGTTTCAGCAGCCGGCAGCACCGATCCTGCTGCGAGGAGAAGACTTTTCCCATTCCCCCATTTCAGCAGCTGTGCCCCAGTAACACAGCCTCCCTTCCAGGTGTTTGCCTTCATCTGCAAACCAGCTCATCCCAAGAGCAGGGCAATTGGGGTTCTCCTGTAAGGACTCCTACCCAGGCTCTGAGACCTGAAATAAAACATAAAACACTGCAACACTTGCAGTAAAACTGCGAGAGATGGCAGCGCTGGCGGCTGGGTTCTGGCCTGCACTTCACAGGAGCAAATACATCAGCTGGGTAGAAACAATAATCTTATCACAACACGGGCTTTGCTTCATAAACATGTCCAGGCTGGAGTGAAATATGTCGCTGCAGAAGGAGGCAGAGCAGTCAGCAGAATATTTGGATTGATTACGATGCCAATCACAGCGGGGCTGCCGTCATCCCTTCTGCACGGAGCACAAACAGCAACAGGTCCCGGCTCCTGCCAGGCAAACAAAACCCTTTGGCCGTAACGCCCGTGGAAATTTAATCTCCTGAAGTGCTCTCCCCATTCCCACTCCCGTCTGTGAGTGCCCCCAAAGCACCTCCAGGGGCGCAGGAGCGGGGCCGTGAGGCTGGCGGTGCCCCCGGCAGCCTGGCACTGCTGAGTTTTGGGGATGCAAGGGGCAGAAACAGTTTAACATTTTAACATGTTTAACCCTTGCTGAGTGAGCCGTGAGCCCCTCCATCAGCCCTCTGTGTTGACCCTTTTTCTTTTTCTCCCTGCTATTTTCCATGCAGGGAAGCCCTGGCTTTTCTGCCGGGGTGAGCTGCGCACTCAGCGTTGCCGGGAACGAGTCTGTTCTCCGACCTGTCCCCCATGCGTACGTGTCCTTCATCTTTGTGGACCCTATAGGTCCTGCTTACGTATGCAGCAGGACCTGCTCCTTCCCTCACAGCACCCCAGCACAGGGATCTGCTCTTCCTCCCAGGGAGAAGCCTCCTCCTCTCCCTCCCTGCTTGCAGACCCCAGATCTCCGGTGTGCCACCGGCCTGCTCCCGGGCTGAATCCCTGCCTTCCTCACCCTCTTTTTCCTGCAGGTTAATTTAACCCTGGTTTGCATCTAAAATAAAACTTCTGTATTGACAAAACCCCCAAACCTCTGTGGGGCCAGGACTCTGCAAGCAGCCAGGGTGAGGATGCTGGCAGCCGGCGTGCGCTGGGGCTGCGCCGTCAGTGCTTGTGCCTTGTTAGGAATTACACCCTGCCACCGAACGTGCTCAAGGCTATAAAAAGAGACAAGCACAATTTCTCCTTCTCATCGAGCCCACATCCATTTGGCCTGTATGCCTGCGTGGGTATCGCATACATACTTTACTGATTAATTTTCAATTAACGGCCTCAAATCTTTCTGCCTGAGCAGTGGTAGAAAATTTCTTTGTGCATGTATCAGCATGAAAAATAGGACTGAATTAGCATCTGCTTAAGTCCTGGTATGCAATTAGAATGGAAACCGCTGCCCAGGGGCTGGGGTAGGCAGGAAAATCCTTCAGGATGAAATAACCCCACAGCAGAAGCTGCTCTGCGTGCCTGACGAGCGCTGTGCCCAGAGCTGCGTCGCTTCGTGGCACCGCTGGGACTCTGTGTTGGTCAGGGGCTGGCATTGCCTCCTGCAAAGCCAACAACAACAGCAATGCCCCTGCCTTGGTTGAAATAATGTTGCCTCAAACCCAGTGAAAATTTGCAAGAAAAAGAATTAATTATTCACTGAGCTCTAAAGATAATAGAGATAAAAATTAAGCTCGAATTTTGAGACAGAAAATAGTTCCTCTCCTGTTCAAATATAAATTAGGAGTGCACATAAATGCTACACGACTCAAAATTCATTTTAATTTCTAAGCAGGCATACAATATTCATAGCTACATAAGTGATTTCGTGTTTCACCCCGGGATGGCTGCGCTCGCGCTGTTGGTAAATAGCGGCTGGCGTGAGCTGCCCGCACCCAGGGGAGCGCGGCGCAACCTCCTCGGACGGGAGGCTTCCTGAAAAGAATCCGTTCCTCAGAGGGATTCGTGGTTCAGGGGTCTCTTTCCAGAGCCAGACCATTCAAGAGAAGGTGAAGAAAGAAAAGCCATGTGGTGCCAGCCCGTGGTGCTGGGGCTGCGCCCTCCCAAACCCCGTAGAGCCGGGGTCGGAGCCGGCTCCAGACCCTTGCAGACCAACACGTGCGGTGCCAACAACGTCCATAAAGTTGCTGGGACGATCTGGGGGAGGGCGTGCTGATTGCAGGGGTTAATTAAAAAGCAGGGAGGAAAACCCACAGGGGTGAGCTGATGCAGAGCCGTGCACAGGGAGGTGCCAGCCCTGCGACGCCCGACGTGCTCGCCCTAACAGCTCGTGTCACCGCTGCTGACACCCAGGCACGATGGCTATGGCAAAGCAGTGAGAATGAGCAGCACCCTTATAAATACTATATATATATAATATATATGATATATATATCTATTATCAGCACGTTAATATTATTATTAAATGTATTATTATTTTACAGCTGCTGCCACCCGATGCTTCCCACAGCAGCCCCGAGCAGGACCGGAGAGGAGCTCGGCCGAGCAGCACTGGGGCCGTGCAGGGCTGGGGGCACTGGGCGTGCTGGGAGCACTGGGAGCTCCCTCCTCACCTGCTGGGTGCGTCCTGCTGGTGTTAAAAAACTCCAGGGCGGCTGCACCAGGCTGGTTGGGACCCATGGGTTTGGCCGTTTGCAGCACCAGTGTGAGCCCCCCTGGGACGCTCCTCTGCGGGGGATGCCAGCGGGCACCAAAGCGATCTGTCTGTGGAACAGCAGAAAAACAAGAGAACAAAACGGTCTGCATTTTTGCCACGTATTTTTATAAGTGTCGTGCTGGGAGAAAATAAATGTGTGTAGAACAAATTAGTTTGTCGTGAAGAAGCTTGCTGCTGAAATGTTAAGATGGAGATAACACCAGGAAAGCTTTTGAAACCAAATGCCCAGCTGCACTGACAAGGCGATTTTGGTAAATGCTGTTCAGAACAATTTAAACAATTAATTTTAGCATTTAATGGGCACTTGCGCTATCTGCTGTAGCAGAAGTGAGTACGTGTCTTTCATTACCTGCCACATTTTCCCTACTCCTCATCGTCTTGCTGCCATTCCCTGTGGGCAAAACAAGGTGTATGTTAATTGAAATTGCAGCACAGCTGCAAAAAAAGGGGGGAAAAAAGGTGGGATTTCAGGTTTTTGTTGACCCTGTTTTCCACAGGGGGAATGTGATACCCAACTGTTTACAAGCAGAAAGCTGTCAAGAGATACCAAGGCTATTTGAGAACGAAAACAAACAAACTGCAGTCGTGTGTTATGCAAACCGTGCTGGAAAGTGAAACCAGTTCGTTTTTTCCTGTTAATCAGTGCAAATTGGCCCCTTCTCCATGAAGAGAACAAGAAGGCAGCTCTCAGAGCTCAGCCGTGGGACAGCCCACGAGGGCAGGAAAACGCCTCGTTGTGCAATTTCCCCCTTGCTGCCCGATGGCTGCACGGGACGCGGGTCTGGTGCCGCAGCCCCATCCTGCTGTCCCCTGCGTCCCAGCCCCGAGTGTGCTGTGAGTTCTGGCAGCTGCCAGCAGCAAAGCCCAGAGCACTTTAGCACCTCTGCAGCACCAAGGGATGGTAGAAGCGGGTGCAAACCCAGCACTGGTGCTGTGCAGCGCCCCAAAGGGGGGATCCGGGACCCTCGAGCCAGCAATTTGGCAGCCGTCACCATCCTGCCCTTCTTCTCCCTGCCTTGGACCCCTGCATGCATGGGTACCAGCAGACGTGACCCTGCACGTGGCGATGATGCTTGGGGCTGGAGCAGCTTTGGGCACCTCCTGCAGGTGCCCAGAGGAGATCTGGGGCGGGGAGATGTTCCTCTGGCACTGGCTGCTCGGTGCTCGCATGCAGCCGCTGCTCCGGCTGCGGTGCAGGGCTCACGCTGCTGCTTGTCCCTGCTGCACCGTCCCCGGTCGCTGCTGTCCCTGCCCGCCGCCGCCGCCGGGACTCGCTCTCCGTAGATGGCAGCATCAGCCCGCGCTCCGCACGCCCGCCGCACGCAATGAAACGCCGGACCAAACGCTACAGGTCGCCCGGTGTGGGCAAGGAACAACCGAGCTGCGACATGGGCGCTGCACAACGGCTCCTGGAGCTGGGCAGGGGGAGGCCTCGGGGGGGCTTGGGGAGGAGGAGGGTGGCGGAGGGAGGAAGAAAGCCAAGTTTCAGCTGTGTGCAGTGCAATTGCTTTAATTCCCTTCTTCGGTAATGAGGGGCAGGCTCGGGAGTCCTTTTGCTCCTGCATTTGCTCGCTATCAAGATAGCATGCCTCCTTGATTTGAAAATGATTATTTCTCTTAGCAAACCCTCCTGCTGCCACTTTTTCTATTAATCTCCCTCTGCCTCTTTAGAGAAAAGAGAATTACAGAGGCTGCTCGGCGGCCCGCTTCTCATCTGTCCTTGAACCTGGCAGCAACCCGGTGTTACCAGAATTGAGCAAACGTCAATGAACGGGATTTCTACAAATATTCTTTCAAATATAAAAACAGATTTTCATCTGGCAGCCCTCGCAGCTCCATTATGCTTATGTCCCACGAACACTTCAGCATTTGCCCTCTGCAAGCTGAAAAGCAGGAGGTATTGCTTACGCTTCTACTGTCTCAAAAATAAACTATTATTTTCACTGAAAATACTCGGACACAAGGCTAACTGGTGACTACTTTCAGAGGCGGCGGGGTGCAGACAGCAGAGTCCTCCACGGCTGTCCCAGCTCCATCCCCTGACGTTCAGAGCAGTTCAGGATCCTTGGGGTCGGCTCTGGCTTGCAGGGTGAACCTCGGGCGCCCTCATCACCGTGCCGCTGGCTTCAGCCTCCGCAACAGCCTTAAAAGATGGAGCTCTTTGGCAATTCAGACGAGAGAAGCATCCGGAATTTGGGATACGGGTTTAGAGCCCCTATTACTTTCTGCTGAACGTTTAGGAGATCCTAATCCAATTGGCCATATGGTCCTGGGCTCCCTCCAATCTAATTCCCCCATCCCTTGGGCATATTAAAGGGAAAAGGGGAGGGGGGGGTAGGGAATTGAAAAAATGTAAATCACATTTTAATAGACTCATAAAAATACACAAAGTGATGACCGAGAAAACTTATCAGATTTTATGGGCATGCGGGTTGCTTGACAGAATATGGAAATGCCACTCAAATGGCAAAGCTCCCCTCGCAGAAAACTTCACCACGTAGTAATCCAATTTATACCGCTTGCTAGACAGAGCCGCCAGAGCAATTCCAGCCATCCGCATCACTGTCACCTTTACTTCCCGCGCGTGCCACTCAGGGAGCACTGTGAGCTGGCGTGTCGGCACGGCGTGCCGCGGCCCCTCGGCGCCCACCGGGACCGGGACCGGGGGAATCGGCACAGGGAGCACGGAGCCCGCGTGGTCCCTGGGGATGCAAAGCACCGGGGGCTGCTCCTGATGGGGTTCAGCTCCGCTCCTCGGAGAGATGCAGCCCCTCGTTGGGATGCTCTCCACACCATTGCGCTTTGTGGGATGGGAATACGGGCTGGGTGTCAAAGTGGGTGGCTCACCTCTCCTCGGGCAGCCCATGCACGTAACAATTGCCCCAAAGAGTATGGGATTCAACCCAAAATCAGCCTGCAGGGGTATCTGGCAAATGCTTTGAGACATCTTCCCCAATTTCTCCTGGCTGCGCATCTGTAGAGTATTGTTATTTACAGTCACCCAGCCAGCGACTGCTGCTGGGAACAAAGGAGATGTTTGAAGCTTTGACAGAGACGATTGCAGAGCAGCAAATAGGTGCTGTGCAGGTGAGTTCGTGAAGTTCACTCCTCTAATTGCTCTGTAATTATTTCGCCTCACAGTGGCATTGTCTCTCAAGCCTGTTTTGCTTGAACACGCCTGCAAAGAGCTATTTTGTTGGAAGAATTTAATATTTGCCATTATGTTGTCCAGCACAGTCCAGCTCTGGGTACTTACCACCAATTATCCGTCTGCTACAAAGCTAATGTTGACACAGAGGTCCTCGATGCATTGACTCTGGGAATGTGCCAGGAAGGCTGGTTTCAAGAATAATTAGTGGGCACGGATATACGTGTAAGATGCCCTTGAACTGATGGACTGCCTTTATTCACTGGGATGTGATCAATTCTGAGGTTTTTCTTTTAGACAAACCCTCGAATGTAATTCCATTCTGTACAGTAAGGATTTCTTGTCTGAAATTCACTTTGCATCAACAGAGCCCTGTCTGAGCCCCACCATTAGCTATTCTTTCCTGTCATCCGAGAGTCTTAAAGCACTTTACATGGATTAACTAATTAGCTCTCTTCATAACCCGGGCTTTAAGTTAATTTTCCCATGTGCATTATAAGGACAACATCAGCGAACAAATCACGCTTCCACCAGCGTTTTTCACCTATCACTGCCGCACCTAACACAGAAGTGGCTGAGATTAGAGGGAAAGGAGCACAAACGGGTCTCGCATTTCCTCCTCCCTGCAGCGCTGGGATGCCCTGGGACCAGCCAGAGCAGGAGCAGGGCTGCAGGAGCCCCAAACCTCAGCTCCCCTCCGCCCACAAGAAACAGGGGAGCTGCTGAGCAATGGGCATGGGAAGCACAACGGCCCTGAGGTGCTGGGGTCTCTGGGGCCGGCATCCTGCCTGGCTCTGGAGACACATCCAGGCGCTGCGAGATCCCGGTTCTTACAGTAAAGCAGATGTTTACGTGCATGGGAGGCTGACATTAAATCCATGCAGACACAAATCCTGGTGGGTGCGTTTCCTCCTGCCCGTGTTCACTTGTCTGGGGCTGCAGCGGCACTGCACGCCAACCGGGGAGCTGGCACGACCGCAAGTGGGGAACGGGGAGCAGCAAATCAGGCACAGATCCGCTGTGCAAAGCAGCTGACAAAAGAGCAGTGGGGAGAAAACAAGAGCAGTGTGAGAAGTGAGGGGAGAGGAGGGCAGGGAGGAAGATCCACCGGGATGCCAGCGGAAGGGCTGCTCTGCTGTGAGGGCACGGATCTGAAAATAAAGTGATGCTGGCCAGCATGGAGGGGCTTGCCAGGGTGAAGTTTATTTAAATTGCAGCTTTAGAAGCTTTTAAATGCTCCCCTGTGACCCTGTGGCTCCCACCCACCCAGCGCAGGGCGACACAGCTCAGGCAGCCCCTGGACAGCTCCACCGCGATTCCCCCAGCGCTCAGCTGGGCGCCCTGCGCGGAGCTCTCCTGCTGGGCTGCAGCACCAAAACCCAGCTCGGAGCTACGTTTTGGAGCCGGGAGGCTGAGTGGGTGAAACCTCCGCTGGAACGGGTGAGAAATGACAATTCGGAGAACACATTTGAATGATAAAACTTACAAAAAGGATGCCACGCTCTCTCGAATTCGGCAGTTTTAAGAGAGATTGCTACAGGCTTTTACACTTCTATTCAGACCCACCGATTTCACCACTGTCATTATGCTCTGTAGGATATTTCCTCAAGGCTGTGAATGGAGCAGAATTACTCAGCAGAAGTCGGACAGTGCTGCCTTTTTGCTCTGGACGTGGGGGCTCAGGAAAGCCCAGTGTTTGGGACCCTGCCTCACCAGTTCACCCCTTGCCTCCTCCTCCTCACCCTGCCCTTCCTCCTTCCCCAGCAAACGTCTGCTAAAGCCTCCGTCCCCTGAGCCTCCCCACGACCAGGAAAGGCATGGTCCTGTCAACATGGCACTGAATTGGACATCAGGAAACCTATTTCTTTCTGAATTACCCCATTTAGAAATACCAGCTTGCCTTCCACAACAGCACCGATGTCTGTTGCTCAGGACGGCAGGGAAAGGAGCTTCATTTATTATTCACGTGTGCTGGGAGCCAGACAGCAAGTACAGCACCGAGCCTCCAGCACACCCTGTCTGTCTGGCCACGACTTTCCGTGCCAAAATGTGGACTGGGACGAGCTGGCTGGAAGTGTTTGAGGGCAGCTCGGAGCGCTGGGTGCCCGGTCTGCAGCGCCCTGTGGTGCCTTGAGGCTTCTCCGACGTCTCCCAGCCTCGCATCCCCACTTCCCAACAGGGATTTTCGCTCTGCTCCTGCCCTGTTTGCCAGCACCACGCTGCTTCCACACCGCCCAGGCAGGACAGGAGGGTGCCCATGGGTGCTGGATGTCCCTGCCCAGTGCCACCTCTTCTCCAGGCCCCCCCTGCCCACCTCGCTGGTGCTCTGCCTGCTCACAGGCCTGGCCATGCAGGAGCAGTTCTGCTCCTCGGGCACTTGCCCACAGCTCCCCTCGGCACCACACAGCCGGCCCCCGCCACAGATGTTTGCCTACGAGCGGTTTTTCAGGGTGGAATGAATTATACACAAGGTGCTTAATTTCAGCGCTTCCCTCTGCCGGTGGCTGATGGAGGGTGACGGGGGGTCCCTAAGGAGCCCAGGCAGCACCAGGGCATCGCGCCACCTCCTTGTGCTGAGCAGAGAGCTGGAGGCAGAGGAGCTGGAGGGGAAAATGTCCCCTTAGAGCAGGGAAGAGGTCGCCAGGCTGAAATAAAACCCATCTGTCCTTCAGCGACATGGGCACGGACGTGGGCACGGCACCTCAGCTGGGCTGCAGGCGGCAAGGTGTGCATAGCACCGGGGACATTTGGGTTCAGGCTCGTTGGGGGACCTTGGCTCAGCAGACCCAGCCTTTTCCCAGGAAGGTGAGCGAGGCTGTGTCCTTCCTGCCCCCCCTGCTTGTTTTTTCTGGGCATTTCAGCGGCAGAAGCCTGTTTCCAAAAGGAGTGCCCTAAGGACACCGGCTGTTTTCTGAACCGGCCTGATCCAAACCAGCTGACACCACAGGCACTTTCCATCAGCTCCACTGAGCCTCACGCTGCTGGGGAAGCAAGAAGCAACATCACGAATCGTCTGTGTCCAGGAGATGTGCAGGAAACCATCCTCTCTGCGGGCTGGAGCTGTCACAGCTTCTGACAGTCCCCGAGTCAGGGACACCGCACTGACACGGGGGGTGCTTGGTTTCAAGGAGAGGCGTGAAAGACGAAAGGATAGAGGAAACAGTCAAAGTGCTGCACTGCAGGGTCGTGGGGAAGTGTGTGGGGCCAGGGGCTGCCGACCTCCCTGGGAAGTTCTTTGTGGCCTGTGAGGTCCCTGAAATCAGGGACTCCACTCGTGTGATCACACTGCTCCCGCAAAAGCCCCACTGCAAATTCATGGGCTGCTCACAGAGACACAGCTCCAGCGGGTGCACGCAGGGGTCTTCCTCTGGGCTCCGGCAAGGACCGAGCTTCTGCAGGGCTCCTCCAGCAGCGGAGAGAGCACCAGTCCCGGCCTCTTCTTCCCCCCCCTTCCCTCAGGCTTCACGCACCTGGGAATTACAGTAATATAAAGGCTGTGCTAATAGCTGCCCACACGCAGAGATAAATATACCCATCTAATATCTGACTGTGCGGCTTCCGTGCTTTTTGAAAACGTGGCTTAACTGTAGGTAGGAATAAGGGCAGGGCAGCGTGCTGTGACGGGTGGTTTCCTTCTGCAGGCAGGAGTGGGGTGACCGTGTCCGTGCAGCATGTGGGGACACCCCAGCAGCAAGCTCCCAGGCAGCGGGCACGCTCCGGCTGTTGCTTTGCAGGGCTCTGCTTTTTGTGTCCAAATCGCCGCTGCTGCGGCTCACCTGGAGCAGCTCCGTTTGGTGCCAGCAGGGGAAAAAGCCTCAGCGCCTGTGCTCGTCGAGCCCCTCTCCTGCTGCTCCCGAGGGCTGTGATTTTATGTCTGCTTAGGGAGAATTTCTCTGGCCCCCGAGTTTACAAAGTCACTCCAGCTCCCTCGTAGTGCAAGTTCAGTACACTGTGTACATGGAAGGGTTGTTTACTACTGCTCATATACTCTAGAGGCAACAGGAATAATTGCTGCCATATATTAAATGCCACAGTGTAAAACAGAAGGAGGAAATTCATCTTTTCTTTCTTTCCCTTTATAAACTCCTACTCATGTTCAATTGCTGTTCTTGCAAGTTACCAAAAGGTTTATTTTTTGGTAAGCGTGTTCCGTTTTAGCATCCAAAAAAAAAAAGAGCAGTAAGGAAAGGGAGGACACAATGCATCCTGGCAGATCCTGGAAAGGAGTGGGCACGAAGGAGGGGACGAAATCTATCTGAAGGAGTAAGGGAGCGAAATTAGGAGATGGGATTTCCACTGAGCAGCAGGGAAATGTGCTAACAGGGAGAGCTGCTCGGCACGGAAGGGTCTGTGAAGAGCAGGTCTGTTCCGATGGTGTAATAATATTTGGGAAAGATGATAAATTGTAGACAACGGGAAGCTGGCAGGGATTCTGGACCCCAAATCTCAGGAGGTTCCACTTGCCACCCGAGGGCTGGCTGAACTGGGACCATGTCACCATGGGAGAGGTCGGGGACAGCCTGTGGCTGGCGGGGGGACACGCGCGGGTCCCCAGCCCTGTGCCACCAACCCTCCTCCTGCCGATGGCCTGGTGGCACGGCCGTGTTTTCAGGTGATCCAAACCACCAGGGCTCAAACCGTCAGTGCTGTGGGGAGCCGGAGGGAGAAGTGAGCCATGACCCAAATCCCCTGAGCTTCTGGGGACCTCTCACGGGTCACAGGGAGCTACCTCTCCCCCCAGCGACGCTGCTGGTGACAGTCAGTGCTCCGGGGATGGAGGTTAATGCAGCACTGGTGGCCAAGAGCCATGCAGAGCGCTCACAGTCCTGCTGGGATGTGGCCTCTGAGCAGGAGGCTCGGTCACAGCTTTAGCATTTATGGCTCTAAAAAGTGACCTTTCCCCACCTGCCTGCCTCAGATGGGCACTGAGTGACAGCACGGGCTGACAGCAGCCGTAAATCCTGGTCCAAGAATGAGTTAGGGATGGATATATGTGGCTGCACCTCCAGCAGGTGGTAAAACCCACTGTAAATCTCTGAAAAGCTTGTCAGGATGCTAATGGATTGAGCTCCCGATGCTGAGATTTCACAGCTCCCAGACTTCCTGAAATGTCACATGGAGGACTCTCGGCAGAAGGACGCGGGCAGAGAAAGGAGCCCTGCAGCTTCTGGTGGGGTCTGAGAGCAGGGAAAGCCCCAGGGAGGGAGAAGGAGCAAAGGACAAAGGCGCAGGCTGCCAGGCTGCCCCTAGCAGGCAGCAGGAGACAGACGGGGCAGGAGTGAGCGGCGTTAACGTGCCCACGACCAGCATTAATTTTACCTCTGCCTTCGCCAGGTGAGCAGCACTGCGGCAGCACCTCCCTGGAGAAGAAACGATGATCCCTATTCATCTCGTCTCGCGTCTCAGCTCTGGAAGCATTTTTAATTCACCTTCTCCATTTTCCTCCCTTCTGGTCTTCCTCGTTGTAAGCCCCGTTAAAACCTGTCTTGCTGGCTGTTTTGTCTGAACCCAGCAATGGCAGGCGGGAGAGGTGTTTCAGGTCTCTCTCTTCCAAAGGTCTGTCCTGACTCTGAGAAACCACTGCTATTTGTAAGCTCCTTCCCTTGCATTTCCATGCTTTTCTTTAGTAAACAAAAGGAAGAGAAAGATTTCCGGTCTTGCTACTATTATGAGGTCACAGAGATTTGCACAATTACAGGACTGTTACTGAATTCAGGCTTAATGTCCCTTCTGTAAAATAAGATGTGGATGTGTGTGAAAACATAAGGGGTGCTGGGAAGGCAGGTGTGACTCGGGACCCATCCTGCTCCTACCACACTGCAGCCCAGCTCTCCCCGTAAGTCCTGCGGGAGGTGAGATGTCCCCAGGACGGCCAAGGCTCCGGGACAGACACACTGACAGCGGCCGGAGGTCTCCGCCTGGGTGCAGTGCTTGCTGCCCACAGGAATGGGCTCACCCCGTGCAGATCCATCGCCTGGCTCAGTCAAGCTTATTTAACACAATATTTCATAACTCCTCTGTCACAAGCGATTACTCATTACATGCATTAACATCCCCAAACTGTGCGTGTCCTTAACTCCTGATGAAGCACAGCCCATAAATATAAAGGGAACAGGTAAAGGAGCGTGTGGGGGAGTCACAGCTCCCCCGTGCCCTTTCTGTAGGGCCCCCAGGGATGTCAAATCCCCTTTTTTCTCCTGCTGTTTCCTTCGGGGGGAGGAGGGCAGCCGGAGCTGGCAGTTCTGCACGGAACCAGGCTCACGCTGCAGCTGCTGGAAAGCCCGTTTCCTATTGAGACGACCAGGGCTTTGCAAAGATCCCCGAGCTTGCAGGCTGCTCCCCCGGTACGGCCTCACAACAGAGACAGCTCCTTTTTCTCCCCATTTTCCCCCCATCTCTACATTCACTTCATTCCTTGCCATTTCCCTTCTTCCTGACCTGCAGCTCTTCCAGCCCCTGCGCGGCCGAGTACAAATCCAAACCAAGCTGGCGCTCCCCTGATTTTTATCTCTGTAGGGTAAATCATTTTCCAAGGGGAGATAGCAGAACTTGTTCCTGCAGGACAAAGAAAACCCTTTTGCAGCACCATCACCTCCAGTGCAGCCGGAGGGGATCCATCCCCCGAAGCCTGAACGCGCTGCAGAGGAGAGCTGGGTGCAGAACACCGGGCAGCACCGAGCAGGATTTCACCTCTTGGCGTTGCTCCCCACCTGAACGTGAATTTCCACAGAGTTATTCTTTCTGTAACAGTGAAGCTAGCTTTCCTTCCAGCTGATCAGAAGGCTCGTGGGGGGCTCAGGGGGAAGCTGCGGAGCCCCCAGGGTGCTGGTGGTGGGGGGAGCGCAGCAGCATCGTGGTGCAGGCAGGGTGGTGAATAAATGCAGCCCTTCGAAAGGAACTTTTTTTTCCTAAACCTGGTTCTAATAAGCAGCCTGACTTTCTGCCTTTCTGCTCGTCTCCCCAATGCCTTGTAATACTGACAGACACTGACCTAATGATGCATTTTACAGTGTTAATGCTATTATTAAACTGCTGCCGGGAGCTTTTAATTCATTAACTTGCTCTTGCTCTGGCGGGACTGTCTGGATTTTCAGTGAGCAAACAATAAGAAACAAAATATTTAACAAAGTCTTTCAGAATTCCAATATTGTGCCATTGATTTTGTGTCACTTGGACTTCAACAGCTTAAACATTATTGGTTTCTGTCATTAAGGATTGGGACAGTGGAGCTATGAAAAGCTGCAAGGCAAATGAGTGAATATTAAGGCTGTTTTTTCGTTTTGTATCTGGAACCGCCTCCCTTTCCAATAAGCTGCTACGCCACAGGAGAGTACGATCAATTAAAATAAAGTAAATTGCAGGTGGAAAAAATATTAGGCAGCAAGCTACAACCTGAGGAGATTTCATCCCCTAGAGCCGCCTGGGATCGCAGCAGGGAACTCGGACGCGGCACTGCTACTTCGCCTTTGCTCCCCAGGTTTTGGTACCGATGGCTCAGCCACACCAGCAGCTGCCCTTCCCCACCAGTCCTGCTCAGCACCAATCCTGCACCGTGCTGCCCACCACCACAGGCAGCCCACCGCTGCCAGACCGCAGCAGGGGACACAGGCACAGGAGAGCGCCCGGTCCCTGCCGCGGTGGCTGTGGCAACGTATCCCCTTAAAGACATCCCTAAAACCCCAAAATCTTCCCCAAATCCTTGTAATTTATTGAACACCCAGCACAGAAGGTTCCCCAGCGCTCGTTCCCTTTACAAGGGAAGAAACGTGAGGGGCAGAGGGAGATCGGGGCGTCCGCAGGCTTTGTGGGCAGCTGCTGGCTGTTACCTGGGCTGGGAAATTATTTCCAGGCGGAGGGAAAACAAGCTGTAGGGGATGAATAGATGTTATTGTGCAGATTGTCTTCTGCACAAAAGGAATATCATAGCATGCAAATGTCATTTGTATTGTGATCATTAGCTTGAGCTGTGGGAGGTGCCTTATACCAGTTAAATTCTTCCAGGGGCTCCCACAGAGAAGAGGAGAACTTCTTCAGTGCACAGTGGCATTAAAGAGATTGCTGCCTGCTCCAAGCAGATGTTCCAAGGATTAGATAGCTCAGTTTGCAAGACAGCATCGAATTAAAATAAAAATAAAAAAAGCTACAATATTTATGGGCTGCTCTGCATGTACTGGAAACCTGAGACGACCACATGATGTCTGGTAGCTAAAATTACAACCAGAAACAGGCCTGCACACACACCAAGTTTGACTTTGAAGGAGGAGCAGCCACAGGTTGAGGTTGGTACAAGAAGGCTGGTGTGAATTTTGGATGTTTAAAATCATTTCATTTAGATCTGGATGTCGATACCCAGCTCTGGCACATGCACGTCAGCCCTTGGCTGGCCCTGCTGGGGGGGCAGGGCATGGGGCTGCACTGGTGAAGGACAAATTGCTTCACAAGGTCTCTCTTCCTGCCATTCGCTTCTTTTTCTTTCCAGAAATCCGCTTCCTCCCCTCTCCTTCAGCGTACAAACCACAGACAGAAGGCTGACTATGCTCCTGCCTCCACTGCTGTGCCAGCACGTCCCCAACCTGGCCACCTCCCAGCCCCGCTCCTGCAAAGCTCTGCCTGGCCGCCGCGCCTGCCAGCCCCGTGCCATCACCTGGGCTTGTCCCACCAGCAGCACGGCGGCTGAGCCCAGCCTGCCCGCTGCCACCCCATTAATCTCCTCGAAATCCGGGGCGGCAGCTGATGCTGCTCTGTCCTGCCCCAGCGCAGCTGCTCTCCTTGCTCCACCTGCTCCTTCTCTTGCTTTCCCTAAAACCCGCTGACCGCAGAGCTGCGCGCTCCTTTCTGGGGATGGGTTTTTCCTTGTCCTTTAGCTGCTCTGCAGGGGGCTGAGCTCTCATTTTTGGGGCATCTCACAAGTCTTGTGCACGTCTCGGTGCTGGCACGGGGCAGGCTGAGCCAGGGAACTGAAGGAGAGCTCTGCCTTCAGTGCTGGGAGAGGCACCAGGGGAGGCTGCGGAGGGAAAGGAGCAAAGCCCCAGGGTCGCTCCTTCCCTCTGCTCCCTGGAAGAACCTCTCCAGGGGCTCTGCAAGTGCCTCTGCCCTTTGAGAAATCTCTGCCCTGCCTCCTGCATGGGTGCTGCTGCCTGGCTCCGGGTCAGCCCGACGAGGAGCTCTGTATTGCTGCGGAGCCCGCTATAGATGGCAGCATTGGCGAGCCAGAGGCTCTGGCTGCTCAGCTGGGCTTATTGAGTTTAATTAATACACTAAATACAACAGAAAATATGACATAGGTAATCCTGAGCACAAACCCTTCCCTTTGTATAGCTGCTCTCTGAGCTCTGGGAGCAGAGCTGCCCTTTGAGGCTGCGCTCCCAGAGCAGCCCAGAGCTGTGGCTCCCGGCCAGGCTCCAGGCACCGTCCCTCTGCCACTCCGAGCCTGGGTTGCCCTCGTCTTCCACCATCAGGAGGTTTAATTCCCCAAATTCCTGCTGGGAAGCAGCACTGGGAGCTGTGGGGTGAGGTGCTGCTTCCCCCGCCAGGCTGGGAGTGCTGCTCCGAGGAGAGCAGACGGGGACGGAGAGCTCTCGCCGCCAGGTTTTTCCAAGCCCTCTCATCTCCAATATTTATAGTGACTGATGGTAACTCAAACATGGTTTGTGATTCAACATGATGAACCTGAAGCCCTAAATCACACAAGTCTGCCAAGTACTTTAGCCCTCTGCCCTCACCACCGTAAACAGAGTACGTCCGCGGTGCTCCTGAGAGCAGCTTAATGAACTGCGCGGTGCTGCCAAGAGACTCTCGAGTGCTTTGTGTCCCTCCTGTGACAGTCCCCTGCCCCCTTCCCTGCGTTTTCTGCAATGTTTTGTTGTAATCGCTGCCCTTCTGCTGGGGAAAGCTGCGGAGGAGAGCAGCTGGGCAGGCAACGGGCTTCTCAAGCGCTGCTGCTCCGCAGTGGCTCCGTGGCGCAGAGCCGGGACGTGCCCCAGCTGCGGCGGTGCCAGCCAGATCCTGCCCCAGCACCGGGGCTGTGCTGCAGGTGGGACTGCTGCTCCTGCTCTGCTCAGGGGGACGGGGCAAAGGGAAGGAATGCCCCAGCGTCCAGGCCCCTGGAGGCTGCTGAGCACCGGCAGGCAGGGGCAGCTTCCCACATGGCTAAAGGAAGGAAACGCCTGCGTGGTACATCACTGTAAATGCCTCTGAGATCCCATCCAAAGCCTCCGTTATCTCAACAAGTTTCCTATTTGTTTTCCAGAGATAATATACTTTGTAGCCTTCTGTTATACTTAGAAAGGAAAAACCTTTCTTCCTCTATTTTTCAATCGAGAACCCTGGTGGAAAACAAGCTTTGTTTTCAGAAGCAATTACATTCCATCTCTTAACTGGATTAGGTAACTTGATAAAACTCCAGTGGAGAAATATTTGCTCATATTTAATCATTTGTTGACTTGGCACCTCACGAAATAAAGCAAAATTAAATAAAAATGTGTAAAGGGCAACCCACTTGCTGATAAATCCTACCCACTCTGAGCAGTTTATTACAGGAGCAACAATCCATTAGCTCCATACATAAATTAGAATCGTGCATTCCGTTTATGGAGTTGCAAATTGTCGGCTGCTGCCATTATGTCAAAAATACCCTGTGCCAAGAGTGAAACATGATTATTGTCTGTTCTGTCTGCCCTCGGCAGATGCAGTCCGGACAGTTTAGGGTCAGGCAGTATGAGAAGCAGAAAGACTCCAAGTCCTTTCCCTACTTTTTGCTGCTTGTATAAACAAAAGCAATCAGCATGCATGCATGTTAACATGATCCGAAGACTTGTAGCGAATACTCTATTAGTGCCCTGCAAACCAGCCCCTGTAGCATCTATCGATCATACCCTTTTTGTTATCTGTGTCCAAGTGCAAGAATACAGCCCTTGAAATGAGATCAAGCCATCAATATTCTCCCTGGGTGTACACGCTGCTGGAACTCCTTATTGCAGGTTGGATCACTACCCTAGGAGCTTTCCATTATTTCCTAGACAAAAACCAGAGAGGACTGCCGGTTCTGCTTGATATTTCCACGGCTACATATATGCTGTTAACGGGGAAATAAAAGGCTGTAGTGTTATTTGTGGTTCACAGGTACTCATTATACAGCTATAATGATAGAAAAACAATGGGTCTTGGGGGAATTACAGCAGGAATCAGTTCAGCCAAGAATTGACATTGCCAGCCCCGCTAAGACTACTTTCTTGCAGCCTGAGCTGGAGCTTTAGCCTGAAGGGGACACCCAGGTGCACTGAAATGGTGCTACGAGCCCGGCCAGCCCAGACCCTGCAACCCACAGGGCTGCAGAGAGGCAGGGGGCAGCTCCTGGAGGCAGCACAGAGGTGCAGAGCAAAGCCCACCGCATCGCCGCACCGGCACAGCCTGCAGCTCGTGCGACCTTCGTCTCCTTATCTCTCCCCCGGACGCCGGTTTCTCTCGACGAAAAACCTGTCTGGGGGAGCTGACAGACAAAGCACGGCGAAACCACAAAGGGATTCTCCTTTCAGCTGTCTCCTGCGCTGAAGGGCGGCGGCGGCTGTCGCGGTGTGAGCGGCACGACGCCCGCAGGAGTTTTGATCGGGAGCGTCGGGCTGCGCCCGGCGGAGCGCGGGGCATTGTTTCAGGAGATCTCCAAAGACGTCGGCGTGAGCAGAGCAATGTCTCATTAAGCTGTCAGGCAGAAACGGGGAGGCTGTCAGAGCGTGCTGGCTGGAGGCATTTATGGGGATCCGGAAGGTGTTACCGTACCTTCATTTAACAATTAATAAAGCCCGAAGGCTGAATGTGATCCCGGTGCTCTGGCACGGCCGCGCCGGGGTGGGCAATCTGCAGGGCACGGGCTCTGCCAAGAGGTTTGCCCTGCGAGCAGCAGCAGGGAATTGTCTCAGTGAAAAAGGAGTATAAACGCAGATGTAATCCCATAGAAGTAATGTGCCCTAATCAAAAAATACCTCCGGTACCTGCTAGGAAGCTGCACACTCGAGCTGGGATAAATCTGTTTATGTGGGAAAGGTCCCTATCACAGCCAGCGTGGTACTTCGCTCATTAAAGGCTTCAGTTTTAATTTAGTTCAGCCAGCGCCGAATATACTTAGTCAGGAGAGGTATGAGTAATGCAACAGGGCTATGTTTAGTATGTTAAATCATTCACTGAGAGGCATCTTTGAGCAATTCATTTATTCTATGGAGGTTTATTTCCTATTTTATTATACATTTCGCATCGTGCGGTTGCTCTAAGGGAGGTGCGTGCCGAGATGCCCGTGCACGCACACACACCTGCACAGGTTATTTGGCTACGGACTGCCGGGCGTAGCTGAAAACAGCAGTAAGACCAGCAGCTGCACAGTGTGGTTTGAATGTATGATATTCGGCCTGAGAAATGTCACAAGCAAAGCTGTAGTGTACCATGAACGGTCTGGACTGGGCTTTGGGCAGTGGTTTTGCAGGTGACCCGAAGGGCCGTCTCGCTCCTGTCTTTCTGGGATCTTGGCTCAGCTCACAGAAGTGGTGTCGCTGCTGGGCTCTTCCAGCCAAGTTCACCATTCCTTCTCCAAAGCGGTTTAGCTCTTGGAAAACCTCTACACCATTTCCTATTTGCTGAAGATCTGCCACAGGTTCCGAGCACGCGTTTGCGCTCACCCATCCACCCACTGGACGGTGTGCTAGGTCTCCTTGGTGCTGCACAACGGCCGGGACCCTGCGGGGGAGCTGTCTGGATCCAAACACCCGGCGCAATCTGGTGTGGGCTCGCTTGGCTGGCCCCGACCGCTCAAGTCAATGCTCTTCAAAGATTTAAGGATCTGGAAAGGGCGTTGCCAAAGGGGAGGATTATTCAAATTCTCTTCTCTTCTTTGGACCCACAATGCAATGCCATACTTTAAGCTCCCCTCCAAGGCCAAACACAGCTGATTGTGGAGGCTTAGCTGTCCCGCTGGCTGGAGGCAGGAGCAGCTCAGGGTGTACGAAGACAGAGCTGGGTGACCCTCTCCTTCCAGATGTGCTCATTTAAAATGGTGCTTAATAACCTCGTCTCACCTGCATGGGCAGAAAGAATAAAATAGAAGAGGTTGTGCTTTATTTATTCTTCTTAATATGAAATTCATGCACTGATTGCCTTTGCTCTCTCCAGCCAGGCTTCTGGGAGGTATGAGATTCAGTTCATGAATCTGAATCTGGGGAAGCTTCATCTTTTGAGCTTTCAGTTCAGGGAAAGTTACTTGATAGCCAGAGAGCCAAGGGGGAAATACATTATTGAAAGAAAAGCTTCCTTTTTAATCTAAAATTCAGCAGGATCTTTGAGATGAAAAAGGTTATTTCCAAGAGTCTGTCCAGCATATCTTGAGGGCTTCTCTTTCCCATACAATAGTGAGTGGGAGGGAGGGAGGCAGGGAGGAAGGAGCTCTGGTCAGAAGCAGAGGCTGCTGCTTCTCTCTCAATTACACCGGAATCCCATCTCCTGACAAGGGAATAGCAATTCCCCTTGCAAAAAAGTGCTTCGAGGTTGACTGTAGAAAGAGGAGAAAGTAATTATGGCTTAACTGTGCAAACAGCCACTCCTGGGAGCAGCCTGACAAAATGCAGAGGGCTACTCACATGAGTAATGTTTGAGTAAGGCACTTAAATTGGAGCTTCGGTCCCTTTGAACCCCATTTGCTGAACGCACTTCAGGAGCACAGTGGAGCCCAGAAAAGAAGATGCCAGGATTTCTGGGGACAGGAAGGTACTGGGATGTTTGCCTCAAGGGGCTTGTTTAGTGGCCCTGCAAGAGGCACATGTTCAGATGTTTGGTTCCTTCCACTGCCTCTCCACCGAAGAACTTCAGAGCAATCTCTGATGAGGTTCTTGTTTTCTGGGGAGATGGTGAACCAGGTAGTACCGTGCTCAGTACTGCTGCTACCTGCTGCCTTGGTGTTTGTCGAGCCTCCATCTGTGCCTTATGCCATTTTTGTTCTGCTTTTCTCCTGCCTGCAGGAGGGATCAGGCTCCCAGGCGGATTGAAACCTGTTCGCAGCTTTCCCACACTGCACCCAGCACCGAGCTGCTCCACGCGCTGCAAAGCTGGAGCTGAGCAGTCCCCGAAGAACTGAGACTGGATCATTTGGCAATTGCTGGAAAATTACCTGCTCTCTGCAGGAGAGAGAACAACCCAGGGTGGCTGGAGACAGTCCGCAACAGCATTCTGCAGAGACAAATTCCCCAGGCCCTTCAGCAGCTTCCCAGATGAGGTCCCAGTGCCTGCACCCCCCGAGCTGTGTTTGTCCCGCTGCGCTGCTTTCCCAGACACCGCGCTCAGCGATGGCAGGCAGGAGCTGCTTCCAAAATCTGCTGTGGGAAAACAGTGCCGGGCACAAAGGGATGTGTGCTCCCTAAGCACAATCCTGGGCTCTGCTGCATGGATTTGTTGCTTTCCCCACCGGTGACCACAAGCAGCAAGGAGAAGGCAAACCCCGTTTCCATCATCCCACGGGGCTGGGGACGGGGTGCTGGAGCTGGTTCCCTTGCTAGGCAGCAGAAGAAAATCTTGCAAGAGATATTCAGGCTTGGGAGAAACCTGTTTTTCTCTCTGACCTGGAAACAATCCAGACTTGCTTCTGCTACCAATTTAAAAACATTCTCTTGCCACGGTCAATTATTTTAAATCCTCTCCATGGACTGCGCTGCTCTCAAGGAGCTGGCAAGAGCAGGAGCCATGCGGCTGTGTCTGCACAGGGAAACGGGGAGCGACAGGCTCCTGCTCCTCTCTGGGGATGCTATTAGGTGGGATCTACGTGCAGGGATGGCAATGCAGCAATTCTGCTGTCAGCAGTTTTCTCCACAAACATTCTCACACCTGACACTCCTCTCCACCCTGGCGGATAGATCTGGGGACTCACTGTAGTAAAAGGAGGCTTGTGTTCCTGCCACTGAGATGACAAATACTAAAAGAGACATTCTTGTTCCAAAGAATTGTGTTTTTTCTTGTTTTGTTTTGTCCTTTTTTATTTTGTTTTGGTTTTGCTCCTGTGTTGGCCACAGGCTGCCAGCTGCACAGCTTCCACATGCCCTCCCCGACCAGCTCGCTTGCTGCTGCCTGGGTTGCATCCTGGTTCCGACGTGCCCCGTGCCCGGTGCTGAGCAGCAACATCCTGACTTCTGGGACTTTCCAGGCTTGTTGAAATGCAGGCTTGATGCCTTGCACTTATTTTAAATCACTGAAACGCCATTAAGCTGGGAGGAAAAATAAAAACCTCTGCTGGCTTTCAGAGAAACGAAATTACACTAGCATGGTATTCAGAGCAAATTATCTCTTCCACCTGGTTTTACCAGGAACAAAACCTCAAGCCCTGGGATTCAAGCTCCCTGGAAAAACTAATATTTTAAGTTTAAAATATTAGTTACGCGAAGAAGTATTTGCCTAACTTTTGCAAAAAATAGTAATAATATTCTTTTCTTGTTGAACAAAAGTATTCACAGTAGTTCATTCTCAACTTTTCAGGTATTTGAATGTGGGTGCAGATGGAAAGCAGCCGGCTGGCAGCGTGGGGGGCTCACGGAGGATTCAGTGGGAACTGGGGAGAAGCGAGACCTTCTACCAGAGAGCAGTGGAGGTGGTGGAAGGCACTGCTGCCGGACACCCCGCAGCACCACTGGGAGCTGCAGGGACAGACAGCACTCGTGGGTACGGAGAACAGCCGGCACTACTGCAGCAAACGATAAAGGGAGAAGTGACGGGGAGTTTCAAAGCACTGTGATTGAGCTCCTTTGCTTCTATCATGCAAAGCCACCAGAGCTCCGCTTCTAAACGGTCATTTTTGGTTTGCTTTTAAAAAGGGAGAACAAGGAGATCTCAGGGAAGCACCGTCACACAACTTCCAGAACATTTTCTTCCTCTTGCAGCTTTTAACAGGTACCGGGAAAATCCGTTTCACGTTTTCCAATGGAAACAAGTGGCCTACATAAGGGATATGAGGTGGGTCCAGGGGAGAGCTCACAGGTACACTTCCCGCAATTATTTCAGTTACAGCCTGTTGTTTCTTGAGTGTCTCACTGCATGGAGCTGGGGGAGTTGCAGGTGGTTTCCCACGACACCCGCCCTGCTTTCTGCACTCTCTCGTTTCCCTGTGTGAAACCGCGGTGTGCAGAGCCATATGGTCTTGAGCAATCAAGACTACTTTCTGCCTCATTTCTTTTGCAACCTACATAGCGATTCCAGCATTACGTTTAGAGCTGCTAATTATTATCCACTGCAATATGGCAGACAGCATACTATTTGGTAATGATTCAGGCCAGTTCTCCATGCTTACTGCGATGGCAGGTCAGGCAGTGGGTGCAGCTGCTCTCTCTGTGGACGTGTGGATGGGCTTGGGGGCCTGCACTTCCCTGCTTTGCTCACTGTCAGGACATCAGCACACTCTGCTCCACAGCCCTTACCCGATGAAGTGTGCAAGTTCATGCATACAACCGAGTGCTTTGCATCACTGCAGCTACTGCTTCCAGAGCATGACCTTACATGTGTACTCTAATGAAGACAAGATCGTAATCTTGTCTAGGCACCTGACACTTTGGAAAAATACCCAAATCATAGCTCCCGCCTACCTGCGCTCCTTCTCTACAGATTAATTTCTGTGACTCCAGGAAAGGCAGAGCAGGAGAGCCTCAGCCACTGCTCACCCAAAGCCCAAGGCTTAAGGAATGGGATTGCCGGCTTCTACCGTGAGCAGCAATCCTGCCTGCAAAGCTCATGTATTCCTCCTCCTTGGTGTCTCCTTATCCCAGTTCTTACCCTGCCCCCTGCAATGTAATTTTCCAGTACACTTTTATTCAAAAGGAATCACCTGACAAACCTGCAGAAGCCTTTATCTGGGGGGAGGTATCAGTTAATATTGGTTAAAATAGATTTTTTGAGCACGGAGTATTGCTTTTTTTTTACACCTAAACTGCAAAGTGATGCCTTGAAGATGAGATTAGTTCATTATTTATAAAAGTAAAATCCCTCAGAATGTATTAAATATGAAAACATTGTATCGGGGTGTAAGATTTGTGAGGATTAGGCTCTGAAGTCTAGACATTTATCTCTGAACGCATTACATTTGCATTCATTACATATCCTGCTGTACCTCTAAACATGAAAACTGATCTGCAGAACAGATGATCAAAGCAGGGAAATGCAGATCAGAAAACATGCTGTGTTCACTTAGGAACGAAAAAATGTTGTAAAAAAAAATAATTGTCTGATATTGCAGTACATGAAACCGTAATGTAAGCCCCCGCAGCAGCGATGGGGGAACCTCCGAAGTAGCTGGCACGGCTTGGAGACGCTGCCAGAGGTTCTGACGTTTCCACAAAACTTCTCCAACCCCCTTGGTGAGGAAGGGTGCGAGGACAGCAGGGATTGCTCTGGGTGCACCCTGGCACCACCACGACCCCGCAACGGGGTAACCGTGGGCGGTGGCTGCTCCAGCCCATCTGTGTCAATCGCTTCTTCATTTTTCACTAAGGAAGGCCTTTCCTTTCTTTCCGTGCTGGTTGGATGTTGCACTAACAGAGCCACCCTTACTACGCCACCACACCTTCCCCTTTCCAACACACGCACAGCATTCACCTTATTCCGAGCCTCTGAACTTTACCAATCGTTTTAAGATTTATGAAAATTCAATATTAATGATCTAGAAACCTCCTTGGACAGCTCTTCTACAGTGTGCGGATGGCGAGTTATCCAAATCTGTGGAATTTAACATTATTTTTAGCAATAATAATTGCTGTTTAACATTCCCCTGAGCTGCTGCTGGAATAGAGGTCGATCAGCATCCCGGTACGAAATGCCTGTGCCCGTACACTTTCTTAAACAGAAAACTGAAATCTGTATTGAGGATTTCTGCCTTTTCTACTTGAATCTTGTAAGTCACTTTTAGAAGCGGTCAAGAAATTTGTAGCTAAGATCTTGAAAACAGGTGAAATTTCAAGTGAAATTTATCTAATTTTAAGGAACTTCCATTCTACACTGGGACTAGTGCCAGGTCTGCTGGAATATTCCCAAGTTTCATGAAGCATCCCAGTGAGCTTGGAATCACTTTAGGATGATTTATATGTTTGGAGAGAAACCAGGCTCCCAGGCTCCCTCTGGTTTTGACCTAGACAAAGCTCCATCGGTTGATTTACACCATGATTTATACCATGCATTTTTTGCATAACTTCAAATCAGAAAAGAATTTCAGCCCACAAAAAAACAGGCAAAGCGAGACTGACAGAATGGTCTGCAGAAATCCCTTCTGTATTATTAATCTGCCTTATCTCTTCAGCGTGCTCATTTCCTAGCCCAAATGCATCCAAATCCCAGATCAGAGGGCGCTATTGTTTCCAGTGTCTGTCTGTTCTTACAAAGGAAAGCTAATTAGGTTGAAAGTCTCAGTAACTGTTTAGTATGACAACAGAACCAATGAAGCACTGTCAAAGCTTGTGCTAACTGGTCCAAAACTCCTACGCTTTTAACATAAAACTCCCGTTCTTAATAGAAATTTTAAGTGACAAATCCACGGAATGAATCTAGTATTCATTATTTGCAAGAGAGTAGGAGAGGGGATTTAAATGAAGCATGTATTCTGCAAGGAGCCTCAGGAAATCATTTAACAGCTCAAGAGAGAGGGGAGCTGTGTTATCATCAGAATTTACATGATACATTAGCCAGGAGTGGAAATGTTAATCATTCTATCCAAAATCTATTTGCAAAATTAGTGGAATACTGTTGCTTTAATGCCCTTTTCTTATCATCCAAAGTGTAAATCCTTTCACCTCTTCTGGGAACTGCAGAAATTAATTTTGTGAACTACTGTCCATTTCCCAAAACACTGCTGCAGCAGGAGTAGGGACAGACTTCAAGGTCAAAAAAGGCTAAAAGTTGTAAAAAAAGAGGAATTTTAGCCTTAAAAAACATGCATAAAGTCTGTGTAAGATAAACAACTGATTGTTTTATCTTGCTGACTACTCCATACGGATCTGTGAGAGAAGTCTGTGGTTTGACTCTACCTCTTCTACCTAAAACCAACGTGAGACTAGTAATGAATAAACAAAGAAGTTTTTGATGCATGGGAGTACTACAGCTTGTTAGCACCCAGAGATTACTTTTCCTGAAACTGCATTTCAAACTAAAATGATAAATGAGTGGAAATATTTGCTTCCAGTTTTCACGTTAGAAACCTTGTTGCTTAAACTCCAGTGGCCCCAAAGTGAGCTACCAGGATGCGTGCATAAACTTAAGTACGTATCGTTATAAAAGTCAGCGGAGCTATATACGTTCCTGCATTTAGGACGTAGTTAAATACCTTACTGGATTGCAGCCCAGTTGCTAAGATTTCTCATACTCAACAATCTTGCTGTAAATTTCCACTTAGTGGAAAGAAAGGGAAATAAAACCCTGCTCCTAGTGCTCAGGCTCTACCTGCTCAACAGTAAATCTGTGCCTAGCGAGCCAGGTGGGAAAGACTGGATATCCATGGTAGCACAGTTGAAACCATTTTTTTTTTTTTCTGAAAGAAGCCAGGAATTTCTCTTGTGTGACTCAGCCCCAAATGGTATTGATTGGTAACGAAACGCCTGGAGATAGAACAGTGAGGAGCCAGAGCATAGCCAGGGGGGGCACGGCGGTTCCTGGTGGGTCTGGGGGGCCGTGGGACGCCATCCCCAGCTGGTCAGCGTGATGGCAGTGCTGTAGGTATGAGTAATATGCTTCAGAAGAGCTTTATGCTCTTTATGCTTAGATTAAAAAGGCCTAATTGAATGCCCCGTTAGGATAAGACATAGCTGCCGATGCTCAGGAAGGCAGGCAAATATATGCAATAGGCGGTCAATGAAATATGCTCAAAACCGATTTTCCTCTGTAGCAAACCATTGCCCTGAAATCTCTTTCTTCATTTTTACAAAGGCTGAAAGCTATTTTCTGGCACTAGATCCCCCAAATTTCCAGTTAATAAGCAGGCTTTGTGTTGTTGACCTTACACATGCTGGCACAGCCAGATTTTCCAGCAGAAATGAGAGGCCAGCAGCCAACTCGTATTACATTTTAAAGCACTGCAGCTTGGAGAGGAAAGGGAAATTATACAGCAGCACTGCAGTCTGACTGGCACCCTCGGCAGAGAGCTGTGGCACTGGTACACAGTGTTGAAATTACTTTTGGATGCTCTGTCAAGCACGAGATATAAATTGCACAATGTTTTTAAATGTTTTGGAGAGATTGCCTTTTGAGTGGCACCCTCCATTTCTGTATGTCCAGTAAGGTGTAGAGAATTCATTTGCATTTTTCATTTTTCAGTCTTTTAGCCAGCCTGGACCAGGAGGGGGAATCCAGCTGTGTGGATGATGCCAGGAATGGCTCAGCCTCCATCTGCTCTAAGATACAAATTTGATTTCTCCTCATCTTTATTTTCATGTCGAAAATTTCTCCTCTTTTTCAATATCCTTTTTTCTTCCCGTTTCATCCCTGGTGTAAATCGGATACTATCAAATGAAATGAAATGGAAGGGAATGGACTGCCTGAAGCTATTCACTGCACAGGAACTAAATACACCTCCTAATAAGACATTCCCTATTTATTTTTAGTAGCAGTGTTCATATCTTTCCTGCCATTGTTGAACACTCAAGTGATGCTGCTGCTAAACATTATGACTTTCTTTCCTTTGCTTAATTATGTGCCAATCAGCGTAGAGCAAAGAAGTTGCTATCAGCTGGTTGCTGGATAAATACTGAATGCAATGAAATTGCAGACGTTACTAGGAAAATGGGCATTTCTAAACTTCAAGGTATTTAACTCTCGGAGGAAATGTGTGCCAGCTGTGTTTCTGTGGAGCAACACAGGCAGCTTATGGCCAATTAGAAAGTTTCCAGCACAGATAACCCCCATGGGGCTTAGAAGAGAGAAACTGGGAAAACCCAGTTTTTGGTATCCAGTTGTCCAGCACGTTCATGCATTTTACACTGGGCAGGCAGGAAAGTGAACGTACCCTAAGTAAGCTAAGCTGCCTTTGGCTCCTTGCTGCAAATAGATTACAGGTTCCAGCGGGCATCCGACTTGTAAAGGTTGGCCTCCATCCTCCTGCGCGGCTGAGCTGACAAGGAACCCACGGAGGATCAGCAAATCTTAGCCTTTTTCCTGCAGGTGGATTTCTTTGCTTCTGGTGTCTTTACTCTGCTCTTTGTTGTTATTTTTACAAAGCTGAAGATATACTGCCTGCTCCTAATGAATAGCATGAAAAACATACGCTTCCAGAACTCTTGGGTCTTGCCGTGTAGTCTGTTGCTCCCCATATACTGCTGGGATATATTTGCCAGCATTTCAATTAGATCATCAATAACCTAGTGCAGCTGCTGAGAGAAGAACTCAGATGTTCATAAATGTTATAGTCCATTAAGTTCAGATACTTCAAAGGCAGTTTGGAAAGAAAGTCATTTGTTAGGCTGAGTGTCAGTAGAGTTGAATGCAAATCATACTGGATGCCAAAGCAAGGGATTAAAAAATGGAGTTTAAAGGTCAAATTAACTTAATTTGACCACTCCTGACACATAATGCAACACCTTGACTTTTTAAATATTGCAGTCACTTGCCAGGGAAAGGATTCCTCCGGAAGGCTGCGAGCCCCGGCGCGCGGGGTGCTCGGAGCCCTGCCAGCAGCGGCGCTGGAGCGGTGCTGTCACTGCTCCGCGTGCACGCGCGCCTTCCACCACCACAATCCTTGTGCTATTTCCTACCCTCTAGACTCCGAAAAGCAGGTTAGCGCTTCAAGCACAGCAAATATTTAAATAACCGATTAACATCATCAGAGATTTTCCCATTTTACAATTATTTCCTTCTGAGGCAGGCAGAGAACTCAAATGCCACTCCCAGGGTGTTCTTCTGCAGCCTTTCCCTGGGGAAGCTGCTATTTGCATGAAGGAGAAGCAGCGTGATTTGTGGTGCTTTGGAAAGAAATAGGAATGCAAACATCAGGATGAATTACCAGCTGATGGAAAATGTGGCCAGCTCACCTGAGAGGAGGGATGGCATGACAGAAAGAGAGAGAAAAACACTAAATCAATGTGAAACTGCCAAACCACAGCTGAGATTCAACAGCAGAAGAAATCTGGGCACAGCATCTGCTTTCAGCAAGCGGGGCTGCATCCAAGGAGCTGAGCAGACTGGCACCGACCAGGGGTAGCAGAATGACAGATCCTGCCCCAGAAATAGAGGCAGGACTTTCACCCTCAGCCCGGCACACTCGCGGATTGGAAGGACTTTTCTGCAAAGGTAGAAGCGTTAGGAGGCTTAACAAATGTTTTCCCCACCTGGCGAGGGCTGGAACGTGCAGCTAAGCAGCCAAATCTGTCCTTTTCTGCACCTCCTTGATGAGTATGCACATATGGCTGGGAACGGTCACCCCAGCTCCTTCCCTGCTGACTTCCATCCTGCTGTTCTTTCTCGGAGACTCAGGGTTTGGGCTGGCTAAAACACTTCTGTGACTATTTCACTGGATTTTTTGTTTTTGTTTAACAGAGAGTTTTTCAGTAAATACTTGCAGCTATAAATCAAATTCCAGAGTTCTGCCTGGTGAACCAGTTATGGGAAATGTGTTTGTGTGCCAAATTTTGACCTCGAATGCAATACTTTTTAAAAATTCCTTTAATAAACAGAGCAATGTTTCTCAGAATACTGACCCAGCCTTGCCCAAAGCTTGCTTGACTTCAACATTCACAGCCTTAAGGACATGTGCAAGAGCAGCCTGGAGGTGGGTGATTTGGGTTCAGGATGCTTCCATACTCAGCCTGCAGCACTGATGGTCTCAGGGTGGCAGGGATGGGAGATAGGTCAGGGTCCGGGGCACAGCTCGAGGGGAAGGCTTGCAGGGCTGACGGTGAGTGAACACACAAGTTCAACCTCTTGCCTCCAATATATCTGGGAAAGATTAATAAAATAGGCAGGGAAAAATCAGCAGAGGTGGAGGACAGGAGGAGGATCTCTTGGAACGTGATCTGTCTTCCCCTCAAATCAGCTTCTTCCAGGGAGCTCCTGCCACAGCAGAGGTGCAGCTGGGAGTGCGATTAGCTCCGGGGATGGGGGCTTCCTTCCCTGGGCGGGCTGCTAAGATCCCCTGCAAGGCAGTATCAGGTAGTGGTGCCCACAGGCTGCTGGTTGCCAGAGGAGCGTAAGCCAGGGGTTGGGAGCCAAGCTGCCGGCAGAGCTGCAGAGGGTCTCCTCCTCCCTCCTCCTCCCCTTATGCTCACTCAGGGTTTTGGGGCAGGCAGAGCGGCAGGGCAAGTCCCTCCTGGAAAGCGATTATCTAAATATCTGGTTCATCATTGTCACTGGCGGTAGGACGGCACATCCGTCTGAGAGTAATTAGGAGGAGGGAGGAGGGAGAAAGGAGGGAGCTTTGGAAGTGACTCATTAGCAGAATGCTAATGAAACTTTCAGCTTAGCCATGATGTTAAGTGGTGAGCAGAGGCAGACCGTGGCCGATTCCCCTCGCCATTACTGCTCCCCATCCCGAGAGCCTGTGCCAGCTCACAGAAGAGCAGAAGGTTCAGCTGTGTGCTACCTGCAGATCATGGGAATTTGGGCAAATCCCCGATGGAATGGGACAGCATCAGAGCACGTACAGGAGGCGAATAAAACGAAGGCAGAAACTGCTCAGCACTAAGCCAGCTGAAGCATCCAAATTTCACGCGGCTCTTGCAATGACTTGCCTTTCTGTGCGGATGTCTGGCAGCTGGAGCTGTTGCCCTTGCTTCTCGACGCAGCCTCTGGCTTGAGGGAATGGTGACTCAGAGCTGGAATAAATCCTGCTGCCTTCCTCCCTTATGATCTCTCCTTTTGAAAACTGGTAGGAGTGAAGCACAGACTTCATGGAGACTCCTGTACCTCTCCTGCTTTGTCACCACTCTGTTACACGCTGGCTTTGTGACATGCTTTGTTTTTAATCTGAAGGTGTTATTAATTCATGCTTGATTTTTTGTGCAGGTGCTTTCATCTGACATGCTGGTAGAGATGCTGCAGTTGGGGTGGAAGCAAGCTCGGAGCTGAATGTCAAGGCTGTGACTATCAATCAGCCTGCTGGAGGGAAGGACTTCCCTGAGCGAGGAGGCTTTAACAGCCTTTCTTGCACAGGGACAGGGTGTGAATCCACCTCATGTCCTCGGAAAGTCGAGTCACAGCAGTGCTGGGGACCTGTGGCTGCTTTCTGCCAGGCCATCTCCCCGTGCTTCAATGGGCTTCAAGCTTTAGCTCCAAAATCTTCCTTCTCTCTGCTGCCAAACTCCTTGTGTTCAAAGCCTCCTTTCCCATTTTCCTCTACGTCCTTCTGTTTCCATTTCAGCTACTACTCTTGTTTTTTTTTTCTATTCCTCTAAATCCTAAGCCCTTCTCTATCCCGTGGCACAACCCAGCCCTGGTCTTCCCTCGAAGACTGTCCGTCCTGTACCCGCAGGGCTCTGTGGTGAAGGAGGAAGCTCCAAGGCTGAGCTGTTCTCAGCTGGGAAGGGAGGGAGGCACACAGATGCTGAGAGGGACACAAAAGCAGGGCTGTGCTCAGAATAAAAAGAAACTGCAGCTTAGCTCTGGCTGCTCCGTCAGGTCAGAGGGGCAGCTGGAGAGCTGGCACTGTCGTAGCTGCTCTCCCAGGCCATCTCCCCCGCCTGGCATCACCCTGCTCTGCCTCGCGTTGATTTTCCATCAGCGAAGCTCTGGGAGAATTCAGATCAGGCTATCAATTGTATCAGAGTTGGGAGACAGGAGGGAAATTTGATAAGCATGTGCACTAGCTGATTAAGATGGAGAGAAGAGGAGCCTTCAGTTTAACTCCCATCTGACCTTTCGAGAGGGAAGCAGCGTGTTGAAAAATGCCATTTGGAGCTCTTAAAGGTTTTATGCCCCTGAACATCTCAGAGCTGTTTAAGGAGAATGATATTCAGCTTGCTCGTGTCCTGCCAACTCTTGCTTTCACTCCCAGCAGCAGCAGCCTCGGTGGGAGGCTGAGAAGGATTTATGAAAGGTCAATATTTGAATGTGCAAAACTTACTAAGTCTGTCGGAGGACAGGGAGAGGTTCTGCATCAGCTCACTGATAACTCAGCCCAAATTTCCTCTCCAGTACGATGGCAGATGGAAAAACCTGACACGGCTCCAGTGACGTTGGCTCTGGTCAGCTGCACACATGCAATTCCATAAACATGTCCCCAGCTGGCACACACAGATCTCATCAAGCTGTGCAAGGGAACGGACAAAACCCAAGTCCTTCCTCGGTGGATCCAAGATCCCTGCAATCACTCTTGTAAGGGTCTGAGCTGAACTGGATGAGCGGGGTGCTATCAGGGGCTTACGTGAGCTGCTGCAGCCTTCTGAAGAACCAGGACATTGTTAGTATGATAGAAAGGGAGAAGCATTCTCGGTGTGGCCAGGCTGGGAAGCCTTCTCCTTATGCTGACCACTTGTACTGGCCAGGCGACATCACAGAACTACAGCTACCAAACTGCAGACATGCAAAGTAAAGCTAGAGAGCAAACTGAGCTGTGAATCTCAAATGCCAGGGAAGGTCATTGCTTGTCTGGGGCTCACAGTGTCTACAGCTTTCACAGATTTTGTAGAAAGATGAAGAAATTTCACTGGAGCAGGGGAAGCAACCTGGAGCGGAGGAGCTGGTGCAGCCATTGACATCTGCTGCAAAGCCAACTTGAATATTTCATATTATACGATATGAAAAGTTTGCATGTTTCTCACAGACTTGGTAGCATGGTGATGTGTAACTGAGGAGCAGCAGAGTTTCAGCATGAACATATGACATGAATTTGTTCCAGGATTTCAGGATTCTTAGCTGTAATTTTATTCTCCTTCAGGAATCTGACAGGCAGCTAGTTAAATTTCAACACAAGAGAGAAAGTGAGAAAAGGCTCCTGCCTCCTGAAATCGGCCAGGTGCCAAGACGCTTCCTGTTTTGGCTGTACCTCTGCTCCATGTCAGGACTCGTGCACCAGGTCGAGCAGGGTATGGAGCAGCCTGGCAGGAGGGCTTACAAACAAGGCTGGGTGTCACAGGCAGCAGTTTGCTTGGTCCTGTTCTACAGCCCCAGACCTTTTGGAATCTCCAAATTAAAGAGCAAATGGCTTTTTGCATTTGGTTTCCAGCAGGGACCAAGTCCACGTGTGAGGGGATCAGGCACGTGTGGTAGGAGGTGCGCTGGAGACCAGGAAGCCCATCTGCTTGAGTGCCAGGGCTTGCCTGCGACTTCCCAATGCCTCAAAATATTAGTGAATTCCTCAGCATTTAAATTCCTTTTGAGAGCTGAAGTGTCATTAAGTTTCCCATTTTGCTGCAATTTACAATTAGTTTACCTCATTAAGCATTGTAAAAGCTGCGGGTGAAGCACCTTGGAGGTTATCCATCACTGGTTATTGCTTCGTGCTGCTGGATTGCTGCACAGGCGAAGCAGGAGGCTCCCTGGAGACTGGAGGCTCGGCGCTGGAGCTGCGGAGTGCTGCAAGCGCGGGGTTCATGGCTCTGGGGTCCCACCAGCAAAGCCACGAGGTGCAGGGCGGAGAGGTGCCAGGTGCTGGTGGCTTTTCCCATGAGCATTTCTGCTGGAGCCTGTACAGCACGTGGCCTCGTGCCCCTACCCCTGCTCCAGTGGTTGGGCTGAGCCAGGGGTCAGGTTTGCAACTTGTGCAGCCAGTGGGCAAACAGTCCCTGCAAAACCCTTCTGGAGTCCTGGAGCATCCCGACGGCCAGAACCATTATTGTTCTTTGGCTCTTTTTTTATTTAAAAGCATGACAGATTGATAATTAGAGGCAGCAGAATGAAACGATGAATTGCACAACACAAATGAAAGCAGCAAAAGGAAAAACTCTTGCCTTTTTACCAAATCCTTTGTAATATAAACCTAATATCAGCATGAGGCCATAGCTGCATTTTAAGAGAACAATCTTTGACTGTTCTGCTTGTAAGAGGCCCTTATCCCTTCAAGCAATCCTGGATCTGATACTCTTCTTCTTTGTCTTTCCCTAGTGCTTGCAATTTATAGTAAGTAGTTAAATTTGACCAAAGATAGTGGCTCACATTTTCCACCCTCTGTGCCTGAGGGTAGTGTTTAAATCCAGAGACAGGCTTCTCTTGTAACTGCCTAATGTTTGAGCAACTGCAGTTCTCATTGAGGCTGATGTGATCCCCATCTCCGGAAATCAAGGGACTTTTATTTAATCACCGAAATTTTTAAATAATTAAACGAGAATAACTGGAACAGTATTAACCGAAGCACAACTTGCACATTGCTCATGGCAACAGGAATGGTTAAAACAAACAGAACACCTGCATCCTGTCCCTCGAGGGCCACTTTATGGATAATTTATATAATTTCTATCAGTGATGCTACAAATGGGTCTACAAGTTGTCATATCCTGCTGTTTCAGGCCTTGCACCTGGAAAACAGGGGGAACATTTGGAAAAAGCCACCAGAGCTCTGTGGCGACATTTTTACCCCAACTCATCTAATAAATCTACATGCCAACTGTGGGATTTGGGCTTTTAATTGTTTTGATACACACATGGCATCTCGCCAAAGAGTCAACCAAACAAAACTGTGGCAATTAGCTAAGAAGTCCTCTCTGCAGAGTTGTGCTCCTTAAGCTCCGTTCAGATTTACAAATGAGATTACTTGGGTGAGGATGTACATGCTAATCCCTCTGTACACATACACACCTGCATGCATGTGCCGGCTCGGTCTCAGCCCTGCCGTACACAAATGCTGTCTGCTTTTGGTACTTTGTACCCTGGAGAGGCCATTTTGCTTTCCTCTTTGGAAAAATAAAACAGGATTGAACAACAGAGTGACAACAAACTCAGGTATGGCGGGTATGGAGCCCTTCTCCTCAGGCTACTGGCTCAGTTATGATCTGGGGTTAAAATAAAGAAGATTGTCTTTATTTTTTAAAGTGGAGGAGGCCCCAGGCTTGTCAGAGAGATGCTTCCCTTACTGCACCTTCTTGTGGAGAGAAGTCTTCATGTGCCATCTATCCCTGCTCCAGAGCTGGTCACAGACAGCCACTGCTGCTGCTACCCAAGGGGTTCTATTCCCCACCATGCTAAACGTCTGCAGGTGTGCACCCCATGCAAAGCTTTGTGCCTGAATCTGGGACTCAAAACCACACTGGAAGCTTTTACCTCAAGTTTAATCACTGTCTAATTACTCATATGCTCCTGACACCACCTCCTGAGACACAGGTGCTTTGGAAACTGTTCCCCAGTGCTCAGATACCCGCAGTCCTCCCCTGCGCCTTCCTCTGCCTCCTGCGCATCACCCCACTGTGAATTTGGGGCTTTCTCTGTATAACGGAGGATAACTCCTCCGAACTTTGAAGGTTTGGGTTTCAGGGTCCAGTCTTCACACGTTTCCTTTCCACAGCTCTGCAGCAGGAGCATTTGTCACTGAGGGATTTTTCTGAACCACACCAAGAGTCAGCAGCGGTTGCCTCCCAGGTACCTCTGCCTTGCAGCTCGGGCTTACTGCAGCAGAAGCTGAGGGCTTCTCCATTGCCCTCTTCTGTCTGGACGGCTGCAGCTCTGCTCTGTAGTCTTTGGTTTCAGAGGTAATCCCTTTGACCATTAAAGTTTATGACTCGTACGTCAATAGAGCACAAACGAGCAAACAATCTCGGAAGACAGAATGCAATCTGCAAAGTACGGAAGGCTGCTCCTACCTAACACAAGGGGACAGTTAGTCAATGAACAGAGAGACATGCTGAAAAAAGTGCTATATGGAACAGAAGGAACGAGCCTGCTTCCCTTTGTGAAACCAGCCTTCTTGGCTGTAGTGGGTTGCTCTGGAATGGGACCCTGCGAAGGGCACATGTCCGGGCTGCCACTGCCGGGATGAACCGCGGCATCTGAACGAGCCGTGAAGCTGCTGGCTCAGCTCGCGGGGCTCCTGCTGGTGCAGGGCCTGCTCTGCCCTCCCATCCATCTATTTTTGATGATTCTTCCACACGCACAGACAATGAAAGGTGATTTACCTAGCCAAGAAAGGATTGCATTTTGCAGAGAAGTTCCCATTGCATGCACATCTCAGATTGTTCCCAGTGTGGGGTTTCTACCTCATCAGCACGAGAAGAGTATTTGCAGTCCCCTCGCCTCCTGACAGCCCACCTCTAGGAAGCAGAAAAGGGCTGGGCTTCCTGACTCTGAATCTACCTGTCCTGTATCCCTGTATGGGAAGCTTTTCTACAAAAAAGACATCTATAGGAAAATTCACATCAAGATACTGATTATTCTTATTCACCGGCTCTGCATTTGGAAAGAAAGATGCTTTCTTTCTTCCAAGAGTAGCTGTGATTATTAGAGATCTGTCTGTGCTAATTTTAATGGTGTTCCTACACGGGCTCCAGTGTGACCGGGTTATTGATGAATGAGCCAGTCAATGTGCGGCTGCTGTGTCACAGAGCTGAGATAAATGAATGGGAATCGCAGGCAGGGGCCCTCCGCCCGCTTGGTTTCTGCAGATTCTCCATCGAACCATTTCACTAACCTAAGATGAGCAGACCCGTGTCAGTTCACCCATGAGCCTGAATCTTTGAAAAATGCCAGGGAGTGAAAGTCTTTGTCTGCAAGCACTCACTGATACCCTGCAAGGTGGCAGGAGTCGTACCAACAGGTGCTGGTCATGGCCTCGTGCTGTTTGCAGTGCCCCCTTCCTAGCCCATGGAGGCTTACTCCAAACTGCAACATCTATGCCTAGAAAAGGCAGCTACTGGAGGAAAAAAGTAACAAACTTTGGCCCTTATTTATCTCTCCATAAGCAGTTTTTTTTGTAATTAAAGACAACCATCTCCTTCTTGTCTGCTTTCTGGAATAAAAAGGCCACGCAAGCCCCTATGGTGACGAATTATTAATTGTGCTAGTCAGCTACGCTAATTGTTAACAATATCACTATAAGTAAGTGTAGGCACTTACAGGGTATCTGTCTTCTCAGCTCTGCTTGCGTGTCTCTGCTATGCTGTAGGAACCCCAAATGTTCATGGGGACCGGAGTCCACAGGCTGACACAGTCAGAAAGGCCCTTGTAGTGCCATCTGTAAGAACACACGTGGGCAGTCCCCAGTGCCAAGTAACTTCCCTGAACTGGCTTTAGCCTGGCTCTGTGGAGCTGAGCAGGAGATCCGTAACATCTCAGGCACAACATTTTTGCCCCAGGAATTTGGCTCAGTGTAGGGCACGAATGGATGAGGAGATACAGGAGAGAGCAAGAAGGCCGTGACAAACTGCTCCAGTTCATCTGTGGTTTTAATATAACTTCGGGATGTGACCAGAGCCCTGTATTTACTAATTCACTTGACTGGCAGGCATGTGTTAGCTGGAAAATCACTGTTTCAATAACCTGTCTGGCTCCGTCATGCAGAATCGTGAAATGGAAACAATTGCGCCTGTCACATCACCTGTGATAACCTTCAGCAGGAAGCGTGTCCCTCTTTGTCAGGGAGATAAAGCCATTGTTGATACGTAATATACTTGGCCAGTCAAACCAGCTTGAGGATTGTCTCTTGCTTTGCTAATTAATTTTATCACCCTTGTCATCTTCTACTCAAACCTAGGCAATCCTAAGCCTTGTAGAATTGATTTCAGGGCACAGGAGGGATATATGCTTCTTACAAGCCAACTTCAGTTACAAATGTGAAGCGCTTTCTCTCTGCTTACTTGCATCAGCATGTTCTAAAGTAGGACACACACTTTGACGATTTCTATTTTGGCATCTCACAATGTATTTTTATAATGCTTTTTTCCCTCCCCCTCCCCATCCTTTTTTTTTTTTTTCTTTTATCAGAGACAAACAACAGCTGTGTTATTGGCACGGTGCTGAGAAAGGGAAGCTAGAGGTTAGCAATGGCATAAAGATAAGCAGTCCTGGTGTAAATCAGATCCTTCACAATGCTGAGATTAGAAATTGTCACTTGTCTACAAACATATGATGATTTCTTGCCCTCCCCTTATGTGCCATGCCACTTCAACTTCCCATTCAAGCTGTTTATGAACACTTCACGTTGGAGTGCAAAAGGCAGGGATCAAGTCTCCATTCGTACTGTGGAATGACTGACCCTGCTTCTGCTCTCAGTACCTGCAGCATCCAGAAAAATCCTTCTGTGGTGCCATCACGAAAGCAGTAAGCAGATTTAAAAAGAGATCCTGGCCCACCGGCTCCATGTTGGCAACCACGAGCCCATTTAATTTATTTTGGCTTGCGCCACGTGCCTGCGGTTTGTGTCAGGTGTGCTACAGTTCAGCTATTCAGGTTCATTTGGAAGTTGAATAATGACACATCCCAGAAGGGCTTTACACTGGTAGCCTGGGTGCTGGCACACTGAGCTTGCAGCAGAGAGCCCTGCGCAGGCTGCCAGGTCCACCTGAGAGGCCAGGCAAATATTTGGGCAAACAAACCAGGCTTACCTCTGCACAGCGGCAGGAGACGAGGCAGCGGGGATTGGGCTACGCTGCTCAGAGCCACCTCCTCGGTCCATACGGCACTCAGACCTCAGGGTGCCTCTACCAGGAGGGAGAGGCTGGGGCATGTTTAATCCCCGTGCCAAGAGGTTTTGATGGGCAGAGCTCAGCAAACAGCAATCACATGGCTCAGCTTCTCGGAAAGCTGAAGGATGATCAATAGTTGATTAATCTAGTGAAGAAATTAATGTATTAAATGCAGTGACTGATGTCAAATACATTCTCTCTTGCTCATCGATTTCCTTATTTTTAACCTGCGTGTGCCAAAATTATGAAGCCCAATTCCAGTGCGCAGCTAGTACATTCATCTATTTAATTTCATATGGATATAATTTACTAAGCAATGTATTTGATTGAGTAAATGTGGTGCCATTGATTTTGTGGCTGAATTATCTGATTTGATTGGCACTGTGTCCCATTTAATAGAGAGAGCAACCAATCCAATAAGTAATGTTAGTAATTGGGTAGTTGTTTTCTAAAGAAAAATTACTTGAGTTTAAAGAACTAATGTTCCTCAGTTGCAGTGTAAACTAGATAAATTTCTACAACAGATGAACATGATAACATTTATCCAATGTAATAACAAAATGCTGGGCTCTGTAATGCAGCATCAAGGCAATGCTGCATCTTAGGCAGCATTCACAGAGCAGCTTATATGCAGTTTATGTTTTAATACAAAGCTCCATCATCAGGTCCATTAATTAATTAACCCACTGAGACACTGAGAAACGCCACATACCCTGATGGACTCACGAAGGCACAGAGAAGACAGCCGTTCTGGCAGCCCCACCAGCTACTGCCCTGCTCTGCAGCCCCGCTGAGCTCTCCTGCTCCCTGCACGGCCCCAGGCTCAGGCTCTGCTCCCAGGACAGCGGCACCCCAGCACTTCCTGCCCCTGTGTGCCCAAACTCATGACTGCGGTGAAGGACAAGACAAAGTGCCAAAGAGCTGCTGGCAGTTCCCCTTGCTGTGGCCACTCGGGCGCTCATTTTGCAGCTGCCAGCGCTCCCCTGGCCCGCTGCTGGGCGGGGGGACCGGGCAGGCAACTGCAGTGAGTGCTCTGGAGTCGGGCGCACGGGTGGGACTTCTGGCCTTTCAGCTCCAGGCTGGGAGCTGAGTCCTCTCCATCCACTTTGATGTTCTGGATAACAGCAAGAAGACTAATTGTGGGTTTCGAGCAGCCATTTCTGGCTGCAAGTCAACAGTGTTCAGAGAACGGAGCAGGGACAGCCTTCACACCAACGTGACTACACAATTAAGGACCTATTCCTTTCTGCTAATACCTTTCCACGCCTGGATCCGAGGCAAGTAATTTTATTCAAGGTGATGTTCAACACTGGTAAGAGGAAGGCTATTTAATTAAATGCTATACTTGACAAATTTGATACCAACAATCATCTGTCAAGTTCATGTAAAACTAATAGTAATAAAAGTGGAACAACTCATCTACTGATTTTTTTCTTGCCTATGCTGTATTATTTTGCAACAAGAGAAACCAGCACACATCGTTTGAATTCCATGCTTATATATTACAAAATACAATCTAGTCATAATGCTGCTGTGACAGCCAAAAGGAGCTCAGGTATTAGCAGAAGAAAGTGATTTTTTTATTATTCCATTTTATCACTGGATGGAAATTTCAAGACTCGAATTTACCAACACATCCACATCTGAACCTGAATATCTGGGAGGTCATTTACTCCACTGCACAATAAAAGGGAGTCAGACAAGGTAATGCATAATGGAAATCAAAGCCGAACTTCCATTTGCAACTGTGCCATCCATAACACTATCAGCTGCACTATCTAAATTATGAGGAGATACGACTCTCTGATGATGAATACAGAACATAATGAGCAGGGAAGGATAAACCCTGAGGGAGGGGAAATGTGCCACTTGTAGAGGTGTTTATCAAAAAAGAGATATGCTTCTGTATCTTAGAATGTTATTTTTCACAAAATTTATTGCAGATACTGATAAGCAAGACCTGTTTATTTACTTCATGCCAATTACAGGCTTGTTCAGAACTGTCTATTCAGACAGATTTTCCCCATGGAAAAGGCTTTCACTGAACATTTCAGGGCTTTGCTTCTAAAAAATCCAAACTTCAAAAACATTTCTAAATGTAGAAATATTCAGCTTTTTCTGTTCTGGAGGCCTAAGCTGCTGCTTTCCAATTACCAACTTCTGACGAAAGGAAAGAAGTTTCAGGCTCCAGAACAACAAAGAATATTTCATTCTCGGAGCGCTTCGGGGAAGAATCCCCGTGGGGTCCCGGCGCTGGCCCGGGCTCCCTGGGACCCACTGCCCGAGGGGCCACCAGCCCCAGCCCCTCCTGCTGCCACCAGCATGTGGTTGCTGATGCCTTGTTTGTGCAAGCTGCTGCCAGCCCTGATGTGCTGGCATCTTCCTCTCACACGCAGGATTTACCAAGCAATGCAGTTCTTCCCATGCAAAGTGGGGAAAAAAGAGAAGAGCTCTGCGTTAGGTCTTCTCAGCTTTTCAAAGGAGATGTTCAGCATCCGGACTCTTTTGCCTCTCCTAAGCCGGCTTTGTGTGACAACTGGAAAGGAAAATGGTAAAAATAGTGATTTATCTGCCTTTAATTAAATGCTGAGGTTTTCGTATGCAGTAGTGAAGGCTGTGTGTTGGTGCACTGTGAAACACTCACCACACAAACGGTGGCAATTACAAGGCAAGGGATTTTGGTAATACCAGACTTTCAGTCATTTTTCGCCTTAGTAATTAGAGCACAGCAAATAAATCAGCATTCAGTTGATTTAAATAAATTGCCCCTAGAAGAACAATTTGCCGATGACTCTCCTTGCAAATCACGTATCTGCCGATGCCACATATCAAAGAAATGATTTTTGTTTCTTCAAAGTGAACGCACTTCATACAGATGGCAGGTTCTCATTGCTGCTTGCTCTTGGCCAGTAGCAGGAGCGTTGTTAGAGTGATGTGTAAGACATAAGTTGCTTGGAGTCCTGGTGCTTAAATCAAAGTGCGGTGCTGAGAATAATAAATGCACGTATGTGAGTGAAATTCAGATTGGAGGCATCTGTTTGAAAACAAGACGACACATTGTTGTCTAAGCGACTGGCAAAGACGGATGTCTCTATAATAAAACTCCGGAAAGCGCAGTCTTGGTCTGATTTCTGCCTTCAAGGACCAGACACTCTTCAGGGGCCCGTGAAACACATCAACTGTCCCAGCCCAGAGTTTACAGACTCCATATAAGCCTATTGTCCCTACGACTCAAATAATCTAGATGTGAGCAATTTATAGAGCAAGAAAAGCTGGGGAGATCTTAAAACATATACCCTGCAAGTATAAATTCCACTAACCGAGATAGATGTCTGCCATATGGTTGCAGCAGATGCAGCAGATCTGAGATATCCCAATGCCATCTTCCTCAGGGTTTGACCTCTCTGAGCATCAGAAGGAATAAGGGTCAAATTAACTGAGGGGCCAGTGAAAAGACAGCAAGTCTTTACTGCTGTTAGGCACGCTTTGACCATTTTGTAGACAAATCTTCAGCTCCTTATTAAAGTGGCAATTTTCCCAAGCACTGTGTGTATGCCGAGGCTATAAAAGCACCAACAATGTGTATCAAAAGCAGGATCTTTGTTTACCAGATGTCAGCTAATAATAAGAGGTATTATACCAGCACTGAGACTCATTGGGAAAGCCATGTACAAGCTTACGAGCTAAGCTAGCTGATTTACTGACTGCTTCATACCCACATTGCATGAGCTGGTTTGAATGTAATCTACTAAAAACACCCTGATGGGACTCATAAACTTTATATAAGGAGCCTTAACTCAAACAGTAAGAGACTCAGAGGACCCATGGAGAATGGCTCAAATGCTGTAGCGGATGGATTTTTTTATGCATTTTGTTTTTTCTTTCGTATTCACAAGGGCTATTTTCTGTTTATTTTGCAAAACAAAAGCAGCCCCCCCAAACTCTATCTGAGTCTCTCCTGCCGCATACACAGACAAGGCAGGAGTGCTGTGCTAGCACGCTGTCATCCACCCTGACTCTGACAGCCTGCACACAGAAACAGCTGGATGACCTTTCCAGGTATTTGTCTTCAGCAGAGATTTGTAATGAGAATAGTCAATATTATTTGATGGACTATTTGCCTTCTTGTTACAGCGGGAAAATGTAAGCAGGAGTGTACAAGCGTAGTTCTGTAGTGGGAAAAATGTTTGATGCCTTTCTTTTGGAAAAGCAGGGATGCTGGCTGCTCTGCTTCCACTGCAGGTAACCCGGCACGAAGATGTGCACGGGGTGATGCGCTGGATTTGGACTGGGGTGGCTGGGATCAGAATCAGACCCCACATGACTGCAGAAATGGAGAGGATGGTTTCCTCTGCTGCTGCACAGCATTGGTACTGCTGGAGGGAAAAGGAAGCGGATGGTGTGCGGGGCTGAGAGCGGCAGGGGGAGGACCGAGGGGACGAGACTTGCCAGGGGCTGAGCTGGCCACTGCTGCGGCAGGGAGCAGGCTCTGCGGGCTGGATTTCTGGCCGGCTAGCGCTTTTCATGCGGATGCTGTCTGCCGTTAGCTGCCAGGCAGATGGCAACTTACATTACAGGTTATCGAGTGAGCAGTGGGAGTCAAAACAAAATTATCGCTTTACTCCTCCACACTAATGAGAAGTGCGTCACCCAGTTGTTTAGGCACAGGATGAGCTTGCTTTATGCTTTCTCCGGATCTGGTCACTGTTGGAAGAAAAATATATCTGAAAACGCACGGGCCAGTGATCTCTACTGCTCTGGTAATTTATTTCCACCCACATCTCCCCTCTCTTTGCCTATTCTTGTCTGCAGAGGAGGCTTGTAAATAGAAAACTACGAAGTTTGTGTCATTGTTGTGGTCCAAGTCCCCTCATCCACTCCCCAACTTCCTCCCACAAGCACAGAGGGCTTGCAACGTGCCTCTCCTTCCCTCCATCCCTTCGTTCCAAGGTCTGCACTTCAGGTCTGCCTCCACGACCCTCAGTTCCAAATAGTTCTTCTGCAGTGTTTCTGGCCTCACCTTTCTTCCTGCTTCTCTTCTCATGAAAACAATAATAAGGTATTGATCTACCCTGTTGAGACAATGAAGCCTCTTTAATTAGTTCATTAGTCTTTAGCTCATCAAGACTTGGATGAATGCTCCACTGAATCCTGTTTAATCACAAGAGTTGATGACTTTCAGAAGCTTTACAGGATGCGCCTGGAATCGAGGGCTGGCAGTGGCTGGGGTCTGGGGCCATAGGCTGGGGCTTGTTTAAGATCAGGATTCCACCCAGGGCGTAAAAACTCATGCTTGATGAACTGGGCCCCAAAGGTCAGCTTTAGGGAAAAGAAAACTCTAAAATGTGAAGAAGTGGAAGACTTGAAAGGGTCTTTTACTCGGGAGTTAAAGTCTGTGATGCAGCAATGCATCCCCAGGGCTGCTGGCATGTTCAGTCCAGGAAGAAAACCCTCCTGGTTTTAAACCTGTGTTTGGAAGTCAGAGTGAAAATAAAAGACTATAAAATTACACAAATTTATGAGGAAATTACATTTCTTTTCTTAGATAAAGGGATAGTAAGCACCTAATTTCTACAGAATCAAGAGAATTTTTCTCTGCTGCACGGAGACACCAGCAGGACTCCTCAGCAGTGGCACGGGTCAAAGCAGAGCATCGGCTGCCCCACGGCACGGACTGCAACGCCCTGCCCAGAAGGGCCGGGGCTCTTTCTGCCCATGGCCCCCTTCCCGTTCCACCACGACATTGCCATTTGAACTCCACTACTTTCAGCTGGGGGCTTGTCCTGGCACTGCCGTACTGCGCTCTGCAAATTAATTTCAAACCCCGTGACGCATTTTCTGTCCACAGCTCGAGCTAATCGCTGAGGAGCTGAAGCAGGCAAATTGCAGGTGGCATCGTGGCGGTAAAAGTTTTAATGGTGCCGGTGAACGCTCTCCTGCCTCGACCCCAGCTTTAAATTCAAGCAATAACCCTGCAGGTGGATGCTAATCTGAGGGAGACGGGGAGAATTTTGATCAAAGATGCTCCTCTGAAGTGTGACCCAGAAGGAGCAGTTCCCTTCTGTTTCAGCACAGATCATTTAATGCAGAGCCCAGCTCCTTCCCCGAGGGCCGATCCCTGCCAGCAGGCGGGGATCCCCAGCCTGTTTCCCAACCCCACCGGGCTGTGCTGGGCACCGCAGCTCAGCTGCCCTGCTCCCTGGCACCAACCTGGAAGCTCAAGTCAACAAATACAACGGCACAAACCTGCTGCCCTTCCGATCACATCCGTACTCCTGTTTCTTCCCAGAGGAACTAATCTCTATTAAAAAGTGTCATCTGAAATGCTCACGAACCATGGAGAGAGGCTGGAAATGCATTATCTCCCTGAACCTGATACAAATAAGGATTCGGCTGTTTGATGACACCTTGAGATAATTGTTTCAAAGGATCTGAATGTAGATAATATTTTAAAACAACTTTAGAATCAATAGCTATTTTAATTTGCAACTTGCAGCTCGCTTTCTGACAAATAACCCCAAACAGAAGGATAAATAATACAGCTTCAATTATATTTCTGTACAGTATTTATCTTATTTTGTGTTATGTGCTGCTGAGCTAATTCAATTTTCTGCTGCCAGCCCATGCTTGTTCCCCTTTCACTTGTAATGTATAACTTTATGAAGAGGGACTAAATCTTCCTGTGTGAATGGCACTTTATCCCCGAATGTGAATTTTGCTGGAAAATAAAATAAAATAGCAACAATACTCTTCATAAAACTACGAATAAAGCCCATGCAGCTGAGCTATTTTTCAGCGGTGACAAATGACACACAATGGAGGGAAGGCAGGTGGCAGCTGGAAAGCATCCAACAAACCCCAGAGGCTCCCGGCCTCACAGCTGGGAACCAGGACCCGATACCCTTGGCTTGAACGTGGAGCTCCTGCGAATTTCCAGGCGCAGGGGGTGGTGGAAGTTTGCTCCCTGCTGCCTCCCTCTGCCTCTCTGAAGGGCGCAGCGAGCCACCCGGAGAGCTGCTCGCACCGAGCTGTTCAAGGGAACATAGCCAGAAAGTTTGTCCTGCCCCTGGTAGAGGAAAATTTTAATTGATTGTGGAGCCCAGGAATGCAAATTTCAGTGACGTTCATCAAAGGGTGAAGACAGAGGCTCTTTGGGACATTCCAGTATGCCTACCCTGGTTAACTGAGCTCTGGTGCCTTCACGTAGGGAGCATTCACCTTGCGCTGACATGAGATTATCAGCGCCTTTTTTTCCTGGTGTTTCTGTACCTGCATCAGCGCTGGTGCAGCTCTCAGGTGGGATTCTCTCCCCCAGGAGGCAGTGCAGCTCCCTCTGAAACACAGCACGGAGCCTGTGCAGCGCCCTGTGCTGCAGGGATCCTGCAGCAGCACTGGCAATCCACACGGCTAACGATAACCTTGACGCTGAGCAGGACAGAAGATAGGTGGACGGACTCCAAAACTTGCAATATGATGCTCACTTACTGACATTTCTTTAACTTTTTGTTCCATAATTCTTTGTCCTGAGTTGCTGTTGGAGCTATTTCTGGTCCTAGCCTAACGTCTTTTAATTTCTTTTTCTCTAAATTGCTGCCTCTCGAGATGGAAAACAAGCCACGAGCCCTCACTTCACGTACCAAGGCAAATGTCAGCCAGCTCCCGCCTGTGGGCACCTGCGCTGGTGCCAGTCATCTTAAACTATACCCAGCGCAGCCAGAAAAGCCTCTGGGAAAAAATAAAGGAGGGAGGAAGGCATTCGGCTATAGGCTGGGAATTGTCTGCAGCAAAATGACAGATGTTTATGGTTCATAAGTACATTCCCAAAAGGACAATGCTAGTAGCTTGATAGAAAGGGAGGAAGGAAGGATGCAGGAATTGATTTACCATCTGTGTTTTTCTCAAAAACATTTTCCCTGAGGAATATCAGGGAAGCTGACATTTCCACAAACCGGGAGAAGTGGGATTCACAGCTAATTGTGATCCTGATGGTGAAGCATCAAGCAGGGCATCCAAAGGGAAGCTCTGCAGGCTGCAACATCTCCTCCAAAGCTTCTTCGCCATCTGGAATACTTACAATGAGAAAGATACGGGCCCGCTACAACTTTGGCCCCTTGGCTTGTTGCACTCATTGCTGGAAGAAGGATGACTTTCCTGCCTGCCCTTTGCACTCTGTTGTTACGAAGCTTGGTCTCAGCCCTACACACCATCTTGACAGAACACCTCTGCTTCAGAAATCTGTCACCAAATCCTGTCTTTTCCTTCTGCCTCTCTGCTCTGTGAGCTGCTGACAGCCGGCCCTGCTGGCTTGCAGACTCTGCCATGCAAACAGTTTGGGTTACAAGTGTTTGATTCTTTTTTAATTTTCCACTAAACTGCCACTGCTCTAGTGCAAATGTCACCTAACAGGCAATCGCAGGAGCTGTGCAAGCAGAAAGTAAAACAGCAATAAAGCAGCCTGCTTTCTATTCTCTCGCACTTTGGAGTTCGAAGATCCACATCACACTTTCCTTCATTTCAGTCTGCTCAATGTTAATTTTAGCATCCAAGCCTTCTATTTTAGAGCTGAAAACACAGCTGATAACGTGGTTAACAACTGCTGCTGTGGGCTCCCTTGGCAGCAAGGCATTAGCTTCTTTGCAGGCATACAGCGTTCGGCTGCACTTCCAGGTTTCATTGTCTCACAGCTCCTCCCCGAAAATGTGGTTGGTGCTCCAGGAGCTGCGGTCACCACCACCACCCCGCACTCAGTTCTGCACTGCCTGGCTTATGAGACAAAGGCGAGGGTATTTTTGCGACTGATAGTATCAGCTCGTATGTGATGGATACGCCTGCGAGCCATTCCTCTGGCTCCATTATTCATCTCTATTGCGTGCTGCCAGGGAGCACAAGGTGCTCGGTCCCCTTTGCTGGCACGCTGCTTCGAGGAGCACAGAACCACATGCAAGGTGTTTGAGCACGCACAGAACACCTCGGCTGGCTTAGCTGGTGCTCACTGCTCTCCGACGCTGGCAAACCCCTCTCCTTTGTCTGGTACATCAGGCTGGGGCACCCCATTTGGTACCCACTGAGGTGCTGTGGCTATGACAACCGCTGAAGTTTTTGGGGACCCCCTGCTCCGGACCTGCATGAAAAAACAGCGGCTGCATGGTGTGATCAGCATGTGTTCTCGCTCAGGCCATGGACCTATAGAGCTGGGAACCCCAAAGCTGGGTTTCAGTGAAGAAGAGTGTTAAAAAAAATGTTTATGGACCTCTGGTACATAGCAATGGCAGAAGTTGCATGGGTAGCCAAGAGCAGAATCAGCAGAAGTGCATTTTTCTTTAATTTTATTTTCAAACCTGTAATTAATCATAGCTTAATAAGTCATCAATCTTGTGGGAAAAAAAAACAACAACTAGTAAGTAGAATACATCCTCCCAGTGCAGAAAACCAGTGTCTTATCTTAATGCAGGGGTATTTCTTGAGGGGAAGAGGGAGATTAGATACAATTAAAGAAAGTAAATATTGAGAAACAAAGAATGGTCGCTTGCTTTCCCCCAAAAAGGACGTGAATGAGGAGACAAACACCAATGCTTGAAATCCAGTACGATTATTTTCCCATTGGACATCTTGGTGAAAATGTGGACTAGAAACTACCCTCAGTATTCTCTGAGCAACTGGTTTGTATTCAACTAAGACCACAAGGATAACAAATTCCCTTTTAATCACCCTTCTTCCCCTCCCTGCAAGTTTTAAAGAAATGTAAATCTGCCATTACAGAGTCAATGCCTTGAAAAAAGTGAGTTTGCATTTTTATGAGATTTCAGAATGTGTCCTTCTAATCTTCCCGTCTCACATTTTTATTCCAGTGATTCCCTCTACTTCCTCTTGTCGGTCTAAAGTTAATTCAAGTCACTTTATACTCTAAAAGCAAGTCTTTTCTTATGTTTAAAATTCAGTTTGAACCTCTCCCAGTTCAATAGAGAGTCACTTGGGTTGTAAGCAACTGCTCAAGCGATTGCTGCTTCTTCCCTCAAGAATATTACATTCTCTGTTGCTCACAACAAAGATATCAAGAGTGTTAATATTGCTGTCGTGCTGACTGACAGCTGCTGCAAATGTGGTTGATATAAAGTTAAATTACTGCACTTCGGAAGCAGTGCAAAGCCTGCTTGGAACATAGCTGGGGTGATCTGCTACATCCTCCTGGGGAAAAGTGGGAGTTGAGAGGCATCCAGCAATTCCCTGACAAGAGCGCTCTGAAAGCCTCGTGTTCGCCTCATCTCCACGTGCGGCTATTAAAAGGGACTGGCTTTTATCTCAGCCGTGCTCGGAAACTCCAAGCCGCAAGGCAGAGAAGGGCCTCCTCCTCCTCCTGCACCCCTCGTGCAGGGAGCACGTGGCACACGGTGACCAAAGAGGATGGGGAAGATAACTTGTCTCAGCAACAGCTGGTCCAGGAAGGAACAGACTCCTGTATTTCACCCCGGTGTTCAGCACACAGCTCGGCAGTGAGCTCACGGACGTGTTCAGATAGCCAGGCTGTCACCGACAGAACGAGCTGAGCTGCAGATACCCAGCGAGTGCACGCCTGAGACTGCTGAGGGCACGCCAGAGCCAGGATGCCCCTTGGGAGAAGACCCGGGCTTGTTCCCAATTTCACGGTTACATTTCCTTCTTGCTTCTAATCCGCAGCTACGAGATACACTGAACACACGGCGTGACACCGCGAACACACGACATGCTCTGCGGGGGAAATCAGATCAGCTGCGCAGGACGATCTTCCACGAGTACTGTCACCTCTAGGAGCCTGGGCAGGATCCTTCATCTGTCACATCCAAGTCCTGTTTCTGCACCAAACCATCCAGCGAGGCTCACTGAGTCAGCTGGAAGCTGCGTTAATAACGCACGTGCCAAGGGGTGGGCACAGGCTGGGCTGAGCAATGGTCTCTCACCATCTCCAAAGGGCTCGTAAGCCACGTCAGGGAATGAAAACCACGGGGGTGCTCGGGGAAGAATTGAATCAAACAGATGGGAACGTGGGAGTGGAGTTTGGGCCAGGAAAGGCCAATTTCAAACCATATTTTTAATTAAATTGTGGAAGTTTTTAACTGATAAAAACATCTTAGTTGGATTTAATGGCATTTAGCCGCTTTAATTGGGATGTCTATATTTGGAGTTTGCAGACAGAAACAGATAATAAGGCGACAAAAACAGATCATAGGGGCTTAAAATCCTGGCATTTGCATAACCCAATTGTTCACATTATGAAATGGAAACCCTGTTATCAGCTCCCATAAAACAGCTTGTTTTGGTAGATTGCAAATACTGTGTTTAATTAACCAAGCTTCAGGGACAGTGAATCTTATTGTTACAAGATACGACTCTGTGGAAATAAAGGCATTTTCATTTAAATAAAACAAAAGGGGATGTTTATCAGGATGTTACTTAATTGTCAGCACTGCTAAAGAGTTTTGTTTCTGCGATAATTTACGAACTGGAATTGATCAGTGAAGCAGGGAACCAGGCACCTTTGTCCTGTACAATTAAAGCTCTGTCATATTAAATCTAGGCATTAATGATGCCAACAGCTACAAGCAAAGCAGAAAAAAATCTGCAAGTCCATTGGAAATCCCGGGTAATGAATGAAATCCAGTTTTACCCAATTAGCCCCCTCAAAGCATCTGTCTTGGTAATATTCACCGCTGGCGCTTCCAGCAAGCCCAGCACTACATCAAGGTCCCACTGTGTTACTTGGCACGGCGCAGAGGAGGATAAGGCTGGGCGAGCATGAGGTTACATGCCATTAATACATTCTTAGACACCCACTCCCACAGCATTTAATCACGAGATCTTCATCTGAAAAGCCAGGAATTGTCCACAGAGTAAGTCAGAAGGAAAATAAGTGAGGTACCGGGGAGGAAATGATTAGGTTTTCCTTGCCGAAAACACTGCTGGGAATGGAAACATTCTGGCTGTGAGTGTCTGAAAAAACTACACAGTTCTTTATCTAGGTATACTTTTGCTAACATGTCTGGTGTGTCAGAAACCATTTTTTTCACTAGGCAGGAGTGGCTAGGAAGGAAATCAAACATCTCCAGAACTATTTGCTGTTTTGCAGCCTCCCTAGGCCTGGTGCCAGGGGCTACCCCTGCAATCAGCTGTGCCACGCAGGCATGGCAGGGCCATCCTCTCTCCTTGGAGTGTGCAGAATTTTGAGAAATGCAAGATGTAGGAAAAGAGGATGCTGCACACTGAGGATAGGCATGGGAAAGCCTCCTTTAGAGCTATTACATGGGAGCAAGGTGCTCCTGCGGCATCAGTGCTGGTGATGTCCTGCAGAGCTACAGCAAGAGAACAGCAGCTCGCTCCCAGGGTTGGTCCCCAGTTGCTTTTTCTTCTCTCCCCAGAAAAAAGACAGAGGTTGTCTCTGCTTTTGCTCATGCTGAAAGTCAACCAATTTTTCTCCCCTTGATATATGAAACTATGGAGCAGGAACTAGATATTAGGTGGATCAGCCTTGTTTCTGAGCCTGATGTAAGCTGAGGCCAGGATGCCTACAGATAGAGTCAGTGCGGTAAGTGCCGGTGCTCCTGCTCTATCTGTAATGTGGATTTCTTTCACCAGAGCTTTGCTGCTGCAAGGGCAGGTGCAGTCCCTGTCCACGTTACAACTCATACAAGCTACAAATCACAGGATGTTTCTCTAAATATGTAATTTTATTTGAAAGGACAAAAAAGCTGCAGTTGCTGAGCTGCTTCCAGGAACAAAATGCATTCCATGGCCTGGAACAAAGTCTTATTTATATGCTGCGCCTTCCCTTGCTTAAATATGCTCATCACATTGGTCTTCTCACAGCACAGCACCACTGAATTCCTTCTGTTCAGAAACAGCGATGTGCAACGTAAGATTTGACCAGTGAAACCCCTCACCAAAATGCCCTGGGGAGAGAAAACGGTCTGCATGGAGGTTTAGCAAGAGGCAGAAGCTGCTGGTGAACCCAGCAAAGCATATTATCAAAGAAACGGGCTGGAGTAATTGGAGAGGAGAGCAGATGGCTGCTGGCAATAAAAGCCTGTGAGAAATCCAGCTGAGAAGCCTACTGTGAGACCTATGGGGGCAAATTTCCCCGTGGTAGGACAAAAGACACCCAGCAAGTGAACAGTGGAAAAATCTATTGCAAGGTGCCCATTATTAAGCAGCAGCGAAGCTGTGAAAAATAGGCAATTGAATTTGAGAAGGGAAGGAAAGCAGGCACCCTGTGGACACAATTATGGAGACATTTTAGAAATTGCTGGGTGTGTAAATATGGGAAGAGCAGATGGGAGAGGTCTGAGGAGGCAGGGGAAGCGGCCTGCCCACATGTGCCAAGGGAACAGGCAGCTGCCTGCCCCTGCTCCCTCGCAGGCACATGCACAGCCACCTCCTGCTTTTGCCACTGTCTGCAGCTCCAGCAGGGCACAGAGGGGGTGTTTCCTGCTGCCCTGGCCCCCAGGTCTGTTTTTCTCTCCCTGCATAGCCTTTCCTTCCCCCTGCCCTCCCCAGGCTCACCTTGAGCTCTCTGCAATGCCGGTGGCATCGCTCCTCTGCCTTTTCCTGTGCCGTGGTGCCACACACTCTGCCGGTGAGGGATGGTGCCAGCTCTGCAACAAACCCCAACCCCCCTCGCATGCCCTGCGTGTGAAATTTCGAAGGGGCTGATCTTTTTCTGTAGGCACACCTGAGCTGCTGTCACTGCCCAGCCGTGCCCTTATGATGCAGAGGGGCTGCCCAGCAGAGCCACCACCGCACTGGGAGCCAGCTCAGCTGGGGTCCAGCACCACTCAGCCCCCACAGGGAAGCCTCCCTGCAGCCAGGCTGCTCTTCCAAAAGGAGAACCTGGTGCTTGTGAGTCACCAAATCCTTTAATCCCTGCAGTCACTTTAACCCTTGGCCTCCTGAGCCCTGCTGAAGGACCTGAAAGCTAGCTGAAATCCCCAAGTATCAAAAGGATCACCATACATCCTCAAATAAACCCTCTTTCTTTACCTCTCTCCCTTTGTGAGGATTTATGCTCGTGAGAGACACTGCTGTTCCTAAGGAAATGGCTTGAGATTTAAACCGCCTCCCTTCCTGGTTTTTATTTCTTGTCTCTTGAGGGTTAACAATCCTCAGGAGAGTGCAGAACAGCCTGTCTATCCACTTTGGTAATTGAAATCAATTTCTCTGCCTTATCTTTAGGAAACCTATATAGTCAAGACACTAATCTGCTGGCTCTGGCATCTTTTAAATGAAAACCTATTTGGAAAAAAAAAGAAAAAATCCCTTTCCCTGCCTACTAATGCTCCTTCGCTCAGAGAGACAAACACCAGGCCAAGAGACTTTTTGGAAGCAAGCACCCATCACTTGTCAGCCCTTCCCTCAGCAGGGAGTATTGGTGAACCCCCTGCCCAGATCCCAGCAGCTCTGACTGCCCCAGGGAAGGCAGGGGCTGTCCCCTGCCTCGATGGGTCCTGCAGGCAGGGAAGGGGAACACACTGCCTGCTCAGGGACATAGCCAGCACGTGGGCTCCCCTAACAGCATCCATCCTCCTCACTGATGTCCCCAAGGTACCCAAAGACGAGCTGGGAGCAGGGCCCATGGCCAGACAGCTCCTTGGCTCCTCTTGCCATTCCTGCCAGTCTCTGTTCTGACTCCTGCACACACTGTTACTGTAGAAAGGTCACAAAAACAGGATGCCAGTTGTGCATGCTGATCACGTGCAGAGCTGCGGTCAGGAATGAAGGAGCTAAATCGCCTGCAAGCCCTGCTCTGCCGAGTGGAAGAGTGCATCCCTTTGCAAACCTCTTCTATCAAATCTTTGGTTGCCTAAAATGAAGCCTATAGAGAAAAAAACAGGCCCAAACAATGTTCTCTCCTAATCCTGTTGATTAGGAGCCCAGCCAAGCCAATAGATTTCTAATTTGAAGTCAATCAGGCTTGAAATCCCTGTAGTTTTGATTGTAATTACACAGATGAAGTAATCAATAGGGAATCATAGCACCCTGACCCTAAAAAGGGGAAGTCAAAACCCACGGGCACACTTGTGATTCCTTGGGCTCGGTGAGCAGGGCAGCACCATGCAAGGCCGACAGCTGGGTTTGCTCCAACAGGCTGTTACACGCGGTGCATTTCGGGGGGCATCTAGTGGGAAGGAGAAGCCACAGAACAGGTAATGAGAAAGCACAGAAACTGATGGCGAGACCTAAAGCTGGAGTCCCACATGAGGCAGATTCAGAAAGGACCTGAGTTACGGTTCTGAGATCAGAACATGACCACTCAAGGTATCTGTTCTTCAGCTGTGCAGAAGAAGCCTTCGGCACTCCAGCTAGAAAAGTGCATTTACCAGAAGTTAACAATTTGTAGTTTCTTTCAAACTAAGTGCACTTCTTGAGCAAGACAATATAATTAAAAGAGGCGCATTAATATCGTGAGATAAGCATCACTGACCACATTTATGGCAATATAAAAAGGAATTCAGAGAAAAAAAGAAACTACACCCTATAAATCAAAGCATTTTAGTGCATAGAATTCAGAAACAAATCTATGAATTGTAATAGAGCATGACAAAAATCTCATAAACAGTAGTAAATATTAAACCCCCAATGACAAACAGATATGTTGCATCCTATCTGAGGATTTTCTCAATGCATCAGATTGAGAGCAGTTCCCCAATTCTTATTCTCTTAATCGAGGTAATTTGCTTTAAGTGTTCCTTGCAGCTGAGAAATGACAATTGCCCCTTTAATATTGTGGTAATACAAACAGCAGTTTTTCACCTGATGATGCTAATCATTGTGTGCTCCTCTGAGGGCAGAATTCTCTTTGGGTGAGAAAGCCTGATAAGAGACTAATACACACCAGGAAGTGAAATGGATGACTTTTGACTGGGTAAAGGTAGAGCAGGAAAAAGCCATTTCACTGCCTTGGCATCCCCATCCAGTTATTCATTATGCTAAATTGCCATTTTATTCCTTTCAGCTTCCTGAGACATCAATATAGCATAATGAAGTTATCACAAGATGCAGTTTGCTGAGCTAATTTGGTGATGGCATTAGAAAGCAGTTCCAGGTAACGGCCAAGAAGAGTTTTGTTTAGAGAAGTGAACATGGGGATAGTTGGGGTTATTCAAGACAGGCTGTAGTTTCTTCCACCATCCCTGCCCTTCCAGACCAACAGGAAAGTTTTTTAATCCTTGGATTGTTAAAGATTTCAAAAAGTTTCAATACTCAATGTCACAGCAATGAAAATTGGAAAGGTTAATATAAAGATAGGCTGCTCCTGTCTCTGACCACTCAATGCTATTGAAAAGAAAAGTCTGATTTATTTCTCCAGTAGTACAGCACTTCATTAAAGTTTAAGGTAAGCTTGAGATACTTTCCTCAGCAAATGGAATACCCAAGGAGTAAAAATATGATGCTTATCAACAAATAACCCTGAGTACATCAGCTTATTTTCCTCAAACACCACTGACAAATGATGCATAAGAGGGTACCAGGAAGCAAGGAGACAGTGCCTGTCATGTCGCAATTGCTCAGCACTTGCAGCCTACGATAATTTGGAAATCCATCTATACACATCTCACTACATTTCTGACATTGGAAACTCCTTTAGCTTGACTACAACCTCCATTTTGAATACCGGACACATTTTTCAGCTTTATGAAAAACTGCAACCAGGATTATTTTAGCTGCAGAGTTCCTCCCCTGGCAGAATCCCTCCTGCTCACCAAGCTACTGCTACACCTGGAGCCAGAGAGCCCTCAAACTAAGACAATGCAGTTGCTCATTTCATGCAGCTTGGGCTACCACCTCCAAAGCAACCATTTGTAGCCACGCTACTTTGGCAGCAACTTACCACACGTTAGGAACAAATGTATTCTGTCAAGCAGTTCTTTGGGTTACAACTGTTCCTCCATTAATCTTAAGCATATCGAGCAAAGAACAAGCTCATTGTTGGAAGGAATAATGCAGAACACTGCTCAAAACATTATGTGCTACATGCAGGAATGCCTCCCTCCCCAGCTATTAGTCACTTTGCATTAATGTGCACTGCATTAATTGCTCACTGAAGGAGTGGCTACAAAACACAATGGGAGTGACATTGCATGCTGACAGACTGACAGAAAATAAGAAGGTACTGGAGGAAAACACATTTCACTGCGGGTTGGGTAGAACATGGCTTCAGGGCTGCACCATCACAGGGTGCTTCATGCTCCCTACTGCTGAGGAGCAGAGCAGCAAGGCACAGCAGCAGGTCTCTGGGGGATGCCAGGCACACACTCCTCAGGAGCAGAGGGTAATTGGGATACTGCAGAGTCCAGGAAGGATGAGCAGTCAAGCAAGGAGTGAATTAGGGTGATTAATATTTCCAGACTGCAGATTCAGACCACAAGTCCTTCCAGCCAAGGGCCCCTACTCCAGAAGCACGCTGTAGCAGTTGCTTTAGACAATGAGACACCTCTCAGGGCTATGGTGTGAGCTGCTCATGAAGGGTCCCTTCCTGTCACAGGGCACACTCTGGCCATTTAAATCGGAGTCCTGTTGTCTATGCCAAAGAGACAAGTGGGCTGATCTGTAAATATCATGCATTTTTACCCAGTCTCAAACTGCCACTCTGAATGCAAACCTGACTTGAAATGAATCAGAGTACTTCACAGTGCAGGTAAATGAAAGACAGTACTAAGGGACCTGGATACAAAGAAAACAGTTGTTCTTCAAGCATTTCTACCCCTTCCCCCTCAAATTTCAATAGGCCATGTCTAATTATTGAAAGGCACATATTCCCCCTCACACTGGGTTATTATCAGACCATACCACATGTGTCAGTCCACAGAATTAGCAGCTATAATTGGACCCTTTTAACAAGGTACACAACACATTTTAAATTAAATTGCATTCCATAAATCAGGTTAACCTTTTCAACATTGCTCTAAGAAAATTAATTACTCATATCGAAGCATATGACCTTTTCACAGTGCTTGGGATTAGCTTCCACATTTCTTTTTATTTTCTGCTCCTCCTCCCTCTTTCCCAGCCCAGCCTTCTTCATTTAAAAGAGCCCAAATAGGCAAGGCTAAACACATTGCTTCAGCTCTCATTCACAGCTCCAACCAAGCACAATAGCTGCTGTTCTTTTCAAGTTCACTTCCCCTTAAGAGGTGTCCCTTCCCCCTTCCCTCCCTTCTGGCCAGTGAAACAGGGCTGCCCAGGTGGCAACGTTCATCATCTGACTTTTAGCTTTGGTTTGATGCTTGCTTGAAAAACCTGGGAGTCTTGTGACTACGTAGGGAGCTGTTTCCAACACCAGCAAGAGGCAGTTTTTCTACTCTTCCAGCCCTTAGAATAATGTGAAAGTGTGATCCAGTACCCTAAAAACTAGGAAGGAAGGGAAAGCTGCTTTATTGCTTTAAGATTTCCCAGGACTTTCTACAATACATCTGCAGGGTCTGTGAAAGTAAATGTCAGCATCATCATTCTAGTACTGGCCTAGGAACACCAGGAAAAAAGGCTTCCTATCACAGTTAGTAGTGCTGTATTTTCTATCAGCTTAAAAAAATGTGATAAGAAGCTTTTTCACAGAACCCTTATGAATTTCTTCTTTGAAAAGGACCCTGAAATTTGATAATGGGCCCAGATCTTTCCTTTCTACTTTTCAAACAGAAATGTAATAAGGAATGGTGTTTGGAGGGGATAAAACAAGCAACAAAGCAAACAGAACAACCTTAAACAAAACCAGGTGGGAAATACCCAAACAGATATAATCTCATTCTTTCCCCCACCTGATCCTACTTGTAGCTTCTATGTAATTTGGATTTTATGAGTATTCTTTTATCTTCCAGGGCAAGTTCAAAAAACGGACTAGCAATATCAATAAGTAACAAGTCTCAATTCTGAGAGAATTAGAACAGAAATGGTTTTCCTACTCCTTGGTAGAGAAGCAGAAGAAGCTTGGATGAGCTTTGTGTCTGAAGGAAGAGCCTTTTCTATCCTTGATTATATCACAAGAAGTCACATCCGTACACAGGGCACCCCCAGTAACCCATCTGTACCTCATCTCCTTGGTCACAGCCATCCCCAGCAGCACAGTAGGGTTGTGTCAGCTCCAGGACCTTCATCAGCACTGGATAAGAAAGAAAAAACAAACTGCCACCTTAAAAAACAAACGAATATTAAGATCTCTTCCTAGAGTCCTTTTTGAGGCAAACTCCCCCATTTTTGTTGCACTTTCTAGCATATTACATCTGCAAATGTTTATTAACACCAGCTATTCTGCAGATACTTTACGTAAAAAACCTTCAACAATGAAAGTTCTTGCAATGAATTGAAAGAACTTGGAAGAGATTTTCATACAACAATGCTTCTATTTTCTAATACAAGGTATTAACAACTTAAAGTCAACAATTGTAACTATACTTATCTTTCTGGTATTAAAACAGAACAAAAGTGTTTTTTTTTTCCTCCCACCTATTCTCCAAACACATAGAGAACTAGTTAAGTAGAAAACTGGGAATTACTTAGTACACACAAAGACTGAATGCACCCTTAGCAAACCTTAATTCTTTACTGTTCCTCACAGAAACTTCCTCGACGCCGGCCCTCTGGAAGCCCGCCTTTTCGGCCCGCCGCCATCTGGGGCTGACAGAAAGGGGCAACGCGCTCCCTGCAGGCCTCGAAATGGCGGTGGCCGCCTGGCCCGCCCAGCACCGAGGTTATAAATAGGGTCCCCCCACCACTCCACAGCCGTTGCTGCCGGCTGTAGGGGTGAGGAGAGTGTCTGAGTGTTATATTTTTAAGGAACTGTGGCGCCAAAAGCAGCGTTTTGAGGCTTTTCCCTCAGGGTGGAGCTATCTTGGAGGTGCTCAGGTGATGGAGGGTGCAGGGCTGCAGCAGGCAGGCTGCCCTGGGGCCTGCACTGTTCTCTGCTCCCAGTCAGAATCTCCTTCCCCAGCCAGGCCTTCAGCCTCCAGGGTGCTGTCCTTCAGTTTGGTAAGCATTATGCCTATCTGGGCCCACCACTGTGGCTTCAAGCAGCTGCTCTGTTTACCCTCCCTGCATTGCGCCTTGGCCCTCACTTCATGTTCTTCCCCACAGGCCTACCCCGTGCTCCAGACTGATCCTGGCCGCTGCCGGCCTCCTGTGGTTCCTTGCTGATGGTGGCAGGCTCCTCTTCTGTGCCTGTCTGTGAGGAAACCACCAGCCCTGCTGTGCTTGTGGTGCTACGAGTGGTGGTGGGATGAGGGGTCTTGTCCCTGAAAGCCTGGAGCTGAGCTCCACCATTAGGCCTGGGCAGCCTGCTGTGAGGAGATACCATGAGGAGACACTGCTTTGAGGAGACGCCGCTGGAGCCCCTGCCTCAAGGAGACCACCGTGTGGAGGCCCTGGTGCTGTGCGGAGGCTGCTGCTGAGGGAGGAGTGCTCCAGACTCATCGCCTGTCGTCGAACGGTAGGACATGGCGTGGCTTGGTGCCCCTGTCGTGAGGGGCCAGTGGTTGAGGGTGCGGTTCTCTTGGCTTGGAGGTGATGGCAAAATTCGTTTTTGAAGTGAGGTGCTGGTTTTTAATGGGGAGAAGTGTTGAGCCTCAGAGTGGCTTCCCTAGGGGTGTGTTAAGTGCTTCAGTAAATTCACGTTTGAGGGTTGATGCTTGGATGCAAAACCTGCAACCTCTTGACAGCATGGGAAGTAATAAGCCCAAGTCAATAAATTTGCGCTTCCCATGAATTTTTGTGCTGTTGCTACCATCCTTCTCAAATTCCTCAGGCTGTAGGACTGTTCATTGTCCTGTAATGCCAGGGCTGAATCCTCCCCTCACAGCAGAGGCCAGGAACACCACTGAAACTGATCTCCAGAGATGAGAAGCGGAGGCCATTCAGACCATGCTGTACTTACACCTTAGCAATTGTTTTTTGTCAAGAATTGACAAGATTGCAAAAGCTATTGGAATTACATAGTTCTCCCTTACCACCTGAGACACCCCCTTAAACTAATCAGCTGCAAACTGATCACCACCTGTTTTTAGGCAAGCTTTGCCAACCTGAAAATCACCTCCAGTTCAAAAGAAAGCATTCTCCTCTCTCTGTTTCTGCACTCAGTTCATATACAACACCACACCACTTACCATGCATGTTTTATCTACAAAATACGTTAAAAAGATAAAAAAACAACAACAACAACAAAAAACACATACATAAATAAGCACTCTATCAAATAGCACTTTGCTCAGCAACTTTTACAGGATCCAGCTCCCCACAGCACGCTCCACCATAGCCCCACTTTCCTTTGGCACTCCCTGCCAGCACATACCACAAACCAAACGGGGACCAGGTACAGCATTTAGGACACCACACAGCCATGAATTCAGTTTCAAACTTTCTACTTTGATACGTGGACCGAGGATTTTCCTTTCTCTCTCCTGGCTGCATGGGTGCACAGCCCTGGCAGTAAAAAGTATGCCTACAGATGCAGTTCAATGGATCAGATGGTAAGTTAAAAGGTAAGTAATTTTGTATTCTGTTATTTATAAAAGCTGTAGTTTTTCCGTGTGTGCTGTGCCTTTGCAGATGCATTTCTTATGGTGAAAGACACTTCCCCATCCCTCCAGTGGCTGGTTTCCACAGACATCGAAGTCCTCGTATCAGTGGTTCACTGCTGTGTGCTGACTGCTTTGACCTGTAGCAGTGTGGATCTTGGTGGTGTCAGACCCTGTATGAATGTGTGGTTTATGAAACTCTTCTCAGAAGTCAAGAACATATGTTCTGCTGTTTCTCCCTTCAAATGGGATAATCTGTTGTAGTTTTACTATAGATTGTATTTCCCAGCTCTCTTCATGGCTTTAAATTGCTCTCCAAGTTGCTGAAGTCATCATGAGAAATACCGGAGTCAGCTAGATTTTAAACATTTAAAATGATATAAGACCATTTTCCTTCAGAAAGAACCTTTAAAAATTTAATTATTCTTTTTTCCTATTTCTTTTCTTTCTGTGATGGGGTTGTTGAAACCTTCCATTAAATATCCCATAAAAATAACACAGACAAAGAAATAAAAAGCTTAGAGAAGAATGTAACAAAGATATTCTTGAAAACATCAGGCATCTTGCTGCTGATCTATTGCCTTTTCTTATGGTGGAGAAGTGATTGAGGAAGAATGGGTTGCTTGGGGGTGGCTCCTGTTTTATGCTCAAGTTAATGTCTCAACTAGCATTGCAGAATGATACTTACTTGCTGGAAACTGGATTCCCATTGTTTTTTTGGTAGGATATAAAAATCTTAATAACCTAAGCACTGTTAAGAGAACTGTTCCAGTCTGTGTCAGGCCCAAATCTGCATGTGCTGGAGGTGAGGGTGGTGAGTGCTTGGAGCTTGTGTATACCAGAGGGTAGTGAAGCAAGGCTAAATCCAGGTTTCTTTAAGCTTACTGGGGAAGTATTCAAGGCTCATGCCTCCAATTTCACAAATCATCCACCTGTTTCAGATGAATTGCTTTTTGGGGAACTGTTTGAGACATCAAAGGCAAAGCTAACTAAAAATTAACTTTATATATGAGGATTTTTTTTTCTCCTTATAATATACTGTGCATTTTGTGTTTTTATTTCTGTGTACCCAGGCACATTAAAAAGATTGAACATAATATGGTAATTGTTCATCTAATTCCTAATTAAGACTGCTATTTTCCTCTTCAGAATTGCTGCTCAAAGTAAGATGTATTAAAGCTGTTTCTGAACTGTTGGTGTTGAGAATAGGTGTTGTTCAGAAGCAGTTACCTCACTACCATGGGTCTCCTGCAAGCATGCAGATGCTGTCACTGCTCTGTTCTTCAGAGACAGATTCCCCAAACTAAAATACAAGTAAAATTAAAATACGCCATATCCAAATGTAGTGTCCTGCATCAGTGATCTAAGGATCATCTGGATGCTTTGGCCAAACACTGCAGGACCCCAGGATGTTTGTCTTGGAGATTGTCTGTTTTCTTCTAGCCTTGAGTTTTGCTGGGCTTGGTCTTGCCAGAAGACTGCTGTGGTGTGCTGTGCGGGTAGCTGTATGGAAGAAGTTTTCTGGGTAGATGCCTGCACTAAATGCCAACTGGTTGCTTTCATGTGGTTCTGGTGGCTTTTTTGGTCTCTTGTTTGTATGAAAGCACTAAAATTACGGTTCTGAAGGCCTTAATCTGCAGTCAGTTCCCTTCTATGTGGCAAAGCTGCGGTGTGGGTTTGGCTACCTTCAGCTCCCTGTCATTTATAATTATGACAGTTTTTGTTCAAGTGATTTTTGCATCAGTCCATCCATCCTTGCCCTGCAGGTGCAATTACGCTTTTTTGATGCCATTGAATTGCAAAGATCTGGGGAAAACACTTTCAACATCTTTGATGGCAAAATGCAATACATCATTCAGTTCATTTGGTGTAGTGACTTCTCTGGTTTGCTCCAAGCATTAAATCAGAAAATTTGATTGTGAGTGACAGGGCCATGAAATTGTCTAGTTTACCAGACTAACTAGAGGCCCTCAAAGCTAGCAGTTAGCACATAAACAAACCAGGATCCCCATCCACCTATTCATAACAAAGCGGTGCAGATGATTGAGCAAAGCGTCAGCTCAAAAACCAAACCAGTATCAAAAATAAAAATGCAGATTTGTTTCTAACAGACTTATTTTGCCCTAAAGTTGCATTTGTCTCATTTCACTTATTCCAGATGTCGCTCCAGTAACTCATTCATTACAGGCAAATCAAATAAACAAATGAAAAATTAAAGCTATTGTTATCCAGCTATTCCATCGGGGTGCTTTTGTAGTTCTTTGCATATTTATAATGTTTCTTCAGGCTGCATGTCCAATTAGAGCAGATGGCTGATAGGTTGCACTGACTTACCTACTCCAGCAGACTGGGCAAGTGTCCATATCTTCAGCAAATGAAATAACAGCAGATTTAGAAAAATACATTGTAGTCATTGAAAGCTATTTTCAGTTGCTTATCGTGTTTGTCTTGTGGTCTTTTTTTCCAGTGCTGTTCATTATCCCTTCTGGAATTTAAATGGCACATTTTCTGTATGAGAATTAACTCCATTTGCTAGATAGAATTGATGCATCCTCATCCCCTGTATGCGTGAATATAGAGATGTAGACAGATATGAATGCAAGTCACTCCTGAAATATTCTGAAGGATAGAATATTTCTTTTCCTTCTTTATTTAATTTTGCTGTTTCGAGTGAAAAGAACACATTTAAATAATGAAATGAACCACAGTGTGTGTTCTGCTCTATTCAGGGATTTTTTCTAATTTCAGTTCATTCTGCAGAACTGCCATAAATACTTTTTACATGAGAATGCTTGAGAAATAGGTCATAGCAAAAATTGCTAATACATACATTTGATAGAAGCGATTCCAAACTTCTCAATTCTTTCAGTTTGCTTCATAAAGCAAATCACGTGAAGCTCAGGATGGAATTTTCAAGAATACTTATTTGAGAGCTGAAACCAGATGAAAATTTTTGTTAGCTTTCAAGCCCCAGACACGGCCTAATCAGGGTCTAGATCTTAAGAGACAGGTGGAAGATCCCGAAGCTGCAGGCTTGAGTCCTGGGAGGGCAGGAACATCATTCAAATTACAACTTTCTTAGGATGATTTGGTTTTTGAAACTTGATTTGTAGGTGCTGCTCTTCCCTTGGCCTTCTGTGGAGTGCCCTGATGCCAGCTGGAGGCTGTGTGCAGCAAAGGACGAATCCTTCCTGCTCACACAGAATCTGCTCCAATCTTTCCTTAATACTGCGTGCATAAATCTGCTTAATTGTCAGTGGAAGAAGTGTGGGGGGGGAAACCTCTGCAGGCTGTTCAGTTAGCAGCATAAACCAGGAAAGGCAGGAGCAGTAATGGATTGCACAGGCATTCAAGGAAGCTCTTTTGATAGCGAACCTGGCAGTTGCGTGGTGCTGTGTGCTCGTTTCACTGTTCTGTGAACGGGCCAGTATGCTTGGACTGGTGCATGGGGCTGCTGTAGGCAGCCTTATCTGCTGTTACACAGGTCTTCAGTCCTTACACGTTTTACGAACTTGTCTGTATTAGGCTTTGCATACCGTGCTCTGTAGCACGTGCTGCCTTACCCAGAGGGCTTCTCATCAGCTCTCTGGAATATGCTGCAGGTCCCAGCCACTTGAGAGGCTCTCTCAAATGAGTGCTCTGGAAACAACAGATTTCTGTAAGGGAAAAAGCATTCAAGTTCCCCCTACTAAATGTGTGACAAAATAAAATTCTAAACTGGCTTTGGCATCTATCAAAGTAGAATTTTTGGCTGGGGCTTTGTGTAGAGATTTTGGATTGCTTTGAACAGTCATACTAAAATTCCAGAGGTGGGTAGTGTGCGCTAATGTGGATCAAAGCACAGTTTGGCTGGATGGATTTTGGCAAAAAAAAAAAAGTTCTGCAAAGCTCTTTTCTCAGGGCCTGGGAGCTGGATATTTCAAGACAGTATGCACAGTAATTCAAAATCTGATCTGTTTTCCAAGGCAGTTTGGAAGAATTTCAAAAAATGATCTGAATGTGTGGATAGTTATTTAAACTGAACAGAACTTTATGCTGTGTGTTGTTGCTTAGAAGAGCTCTTGGGAGGGGGAAGTGGGGAGAAGAGTAATCTTACAAGATGGCATGAAAATGTGCACTTTATTTTTTTCAAAGTTCTTTGTAGACTTCTAAGTACTTAACATAGGGTATGTACATGGTTGAACCCAAGTATAAAATGCAGGCTGTGGGAACTTACGTACCTGTTTTCAGATGAAGCACTATACAAAGAATCAAATGAAGCTTTAGCCTCTCATTAAGACACTCTGCATTTTATTTACACTAATACACATTAACTGCTTTGATCTAAGATGGTTAATAAAAATATGCCTAGAAGTCTCCCAAGAGGATAGTATGGTTGGCACTTGTACCTAAATCTGGAAGCATTGAATAAAATATATGCAGAGAAGGGGAAATAATGCAAACTGACTACACTGAAGATTTATTGTAACACTGGAAACTGTTTGGGATGTGGGAGCCCTAAGTTGGTGCAATAATCAGTGGAAGAAACCAGCAGAGGAAAAATCATAATGGAAGAATAATGAAACAGTCTCATTTCAGCACTAACACCAGCAGCACAAGTAAGCGACTTTGTGATGCTGACCTCCTGGTAGCCTTTTCCCAAGGGATCAGGGGTGCAGCAGCTGCTTCTGCAGGGTGGTGGAGTCGAGTCTTCTGCTGTGTTCCCAGCTTGTCCACTGGGCATCTCCCACATCTTCTCATGGCAGGGCCCAAATAACCAGGGTCTGCCGTGCTTTTGGCAGACCTTGTTGGTTGGCTCTAATATTCCTTTGGTACATATTTCTGGTCAACCCAGCTGTGCCGTGAAGGTCTTTGGCAAAGAGTGGGTGAAGACGTTTGACTTTCATTTATTGTTCTGCTTGCTGTTAATTCTTAATATACTCATAGCAATAAATGCAAGATCTATTTCTGCCAGGCTTCAAATGTTCATCATTAATAGAGAATGAACTGAAATACAGGCTTAAGTATCTTCTTCCCTTCCTGTAGTAAGAATTTTATTTCCTTAACTAATAGATTACTGTCACTTTAATTGGAATGAAGTTTCTAGTCTGTAGTTAAAGAAAAAAAATCACTTGCTCCATTTACTTCACAGAAAAAAAGCTGAGCAGCTAGTGCCTTCTGTGTAAAGAAGTGCTGAATTTGAGGCAGAGCTGAAATTAGCATTCTAAAGGCAGCTGTTTAAGTGCAATCAATACACTGCAGATGTTCAGCAGATTCAGGGGATGGAGTGTTGCTCATCTGAAGGTGAAATTAGCTGCTTTGCTTTTGTTCTTTGAAGGCTGATTCAGTTGCTGTCTATTTGCTCATATTTCACATTAAATGAGACCTGTGACTGTCATATTAATACTTGGGACAAAAGCCCTTGAATAGTTATGTTTCGAGTACATTGTTCTAGCTCAAACCAGAGACATTTTGAATTTTTCCGATGGAATAGGAAAGTCATCGGTGAGGCGTTTTTTGCTGCTTTCTAGGTATCAGAGCCCGAGATCTGGCATGGTGCTGGAACTTGGTCATGGGTAAAGCAGCAGTGGCTTTTCTGCATCTCTTTGGAGTAAGAACTTTTTAGTATTGCCTTGCGTCCGCTGCAGTGGTGGTCTTAGCTGAGCTTCCACGAGCTGTTCTAACACCTGTACATAATTCATGAGAAACCAGGATGATCTGAAATACAGACCTCAGAATCAGCTGGGCAAAGCCAGGCAAATGCTGCTCTTTCCCTGCTGAAACTTCCCAGGCCTGCATTCGCAAAGCAATGGAGGTGTCAGCTGGGGTCAGCACAAGTGCGGTGACCAGTGCAGTAATGTACTGGGGTCGATGTAGATGAATAAAAGGTTTACTAGTGACTTCTCATCGTCTCTGCAATTTGAAGCTGTGTCACCTGGGCATTTGTGGCCTTATTTTGGGGGGTATTAAAGTCCCTTTATACCACTCAAATAATGTAAACATGTTTTAAAGGAAATCAAAACTGTACCTTTTCTGTAGATTTTAAGGATGGTCATTAATAAATCCTGAGATCTGTTCCAGAGCACTCTGCAGCCAAGGGAATCCTTCTGGTGACTTAGCTGGATATTGAGTAGAGAAGAGAGGGTAAGAGGAACAGAATTTAGCGCAGCAGCAGGGAAACCCAAATATCTGGGTTCATTGTGGGCACTTCAGGGAGGACAAAGCTTTCAGCAAGCTGTAGCAGAGCTAGCAGTGATATCTGGGCAGTTGCAGTCTACAGGCAAAGAGAAGAACAGGCTTTCTGAAGAATGAATGTGTTCTTCCTAACCTGATAGTCTCCAGGTCCATGGAGACTAGAGAGCAATCTCATTGTAAAATATTCATAGACAGCTGCTCTATAGCATTTATCCAGCATTTATCCCAGTGTTATTTAAATCTTGAGCTAGTCTGTAATTAAGCATTTATGTTTCAGATGCTTAACAGGGCGTTTTAAATGTTTAGGTCTTGTAAATGATGTTTATTTATGGTTAGCTAATTAAGCCGTCAGAGTTCAGTTTGGTCTCAGATCTAGTCCAAAAGATGAGCAGTGACACTCCCTGCCATCTGAAAGCAGCTGAGGCAAGAGGAGGAATCCTCACTGGCTGCTTCCCAGGGCAGCTCCAGGCACCGAAGTGCCACGTGCTGGCCATGCAGGTGAGAGCTCTGTTGGACCTTCCTGGGTGGGCACAGGGTGCTTAGAAATCCTATGGCAATTCAATGAAGCTGTCCTACTGGCACGGTTACTGCCCCGGGCTACTGAGTCTTTCTCTGGTGTTAGCCACTCCTCCAGCCCTCTTACTAATTTATTGGAGGCGAAATGCTCACCTTGGCCGCGGCCATGAGAAGGGCATTTTGGTTGCAGCAGCATTGCAGTGGACGGGGCCTCTCGGCGGCTTTTCTACCTGGGTTTTGAGAGGTGGGAGGAAAAGCATGTGGCTGCTTACAGTGTGGAGGGTGGCTGCGTTTGTCCGACTTCAGCTAGGGTTTATATTATTGCTTGCACTGGAAATTAAAGCTTCCTGCTCTCTGACCTTGCTTCCTTCTCCTGATGTTTTTTTGCCTCTGACCTTTTATTGCAAACCTGGCAGACAATGTGAAGTGTTTAAACAAACCGAACCACAAGGATTACAGTAACCCAGAAGTCAACTGTCCAGAGACCTCTAACGGTTCATTAACTTACCATGCCAACTACACTACCTCATTTGTGGCTGTCCATGCGTTCCACAGGGCTCAAAAGAGAGAAATCTTAACTCAGCTTCAAGAGGACAGGGGAAAACAGAGCCTGGCGGATGGGAGAGGAAACCTGGAGCTGAGACTGAACTAGATGTGGGTTGATTTGAGCTCAGTTTCAATATATGAGCTGAAGTGTCCTTCTGTGGTAAAAAGTTAATTATAATCTTTCCTCTTCCCATCGTAAGTGTGAACTCCTCGGCTTTCAGGGCAGGAATTATCTATTTCTATTGGTGAAATGCTAAGCACAATGCTATGCTGACTTCTGCTGCAGCCTCTCAGTACTATTGTAATGCAAATGCTGGTAATACAAAGGAAGCTCAAGGTAAAGAGCTGTTGGTACCATCTCACAAGCTTAGAGCTGCATTCTGCTTCCACAGATAATCTTGCAATTTCTCAATTTCTTTTTATACATTACCAGAAGTATTTGTATGAGGAGTTGGGTCTTAGCGTCCTTAAGTTTTCGGTTCTTGCTTTTAATAATTGATTTCATAACAATGTATTCATGTATTAATTCTCATCCTCTTCGCCCCACTGCCACCTGCTTTCAGAAGAGCTCTACCTTAAAAGCAGCAGCTGAATGAGGTCCGAAAAGGTGCATATATGGGAAGAATATCAGTTGCCTAGAAGTGTCTTTTGTGATTGTGCCCTCAAGTGGCTTGTTTACTTATGGTTAGCTAATTAAGCCAGCAGAGTTCAGTCTGGTCTCAATTCTAGTCCCGAAGATGAGCAATCCCTGTTACTTTGAGAGCAGCTGATGCAAGAGGAGGGATCCTCGCTTGCTGTTTCCCTGGGCAGCTCTGGGTGTTCAGTGGTATAGGCTTTTCAATCAGTCATCTCAGTTCATTTTTCTTTCCGCTTTACTACTACTTATTAAAAATGGCATTTGCTCAGAGCAGAACACTGCTTTTGGGAATGGATTTGGGCAGCTCAAAGTCCTCACTTTCCCAAATGCTGCCTTCCAGTGCAGCCATTGCCTTGAGCTCCCAGAAGGTTTGAGGCCTTTGGAGGCAGCTTGCTCTGTCTGATAGGAAGAACTGGCTGCTGTGGACTATTCTGTGTGTGTCTCTGGTGACTTGCTGTGAGATCTTGGGAAGCTTCTCAGGCCCTCTAATAAAGCTGTTGGTTTCTGCTTCTTGTCCACTGCAGTGGCGAGGGATTCCCTTACTACATGCTTGTGTTGCTGGAGCCTGGGCATCGCAGCTGGTTTATGCTGAGTCCACTGTGCAAGCGAAGGTTCAGGTTCATCGGTCTGTTCCATGAAAATCTCACTTGTGTTCAAAAGGACATTGAAGTAGTGCGTGTAACCTCCCATTGTTTTATTGTCCACTTCCAATGCAAAAGCCGCCGCTCAATCAGATTCTGTGGTGACTGGTCCTATAAAAAAGTTATTGATGGTGATCAAAGTGTAATTCGGTGAACATTTCCCCCACAAGGCTCCGAGATGCCCTGCATACACTTTGCAGGGGCCAGATGGTTAGTACACTTGCCAAATGTCACATTCAAATTCATGGCATCACTGCTGCTAACCAGTACATTTTAGTTAATGTAAATCAAAACGCAACTCTAAATTACTTCAGTGATTTAAAAAAATAAATAAAATCTAACACTTCAATATAACTGTTCCCAGTCCGGCTCAAGTAGGGTTTGTTTTGGTTCATTTCAGGAACCATCTGTGCTTTTAAAGTACGGCTTCAAAGCAGTAAAAATAGCTCCAGAAAACTGTACGGACAAACTGGGATAAATTGGGTTAAGTCTAAGGATGGCTTCACAATATAAAAATTAGTAGAATCACTCTCTTCAGCTCTGCCTTAAAGTGGAATGTGTTGCCCTGCTGAACAGCGTACTCTCCACCCAAAGCCTGCATTTCTGTCAATTAAGAGTACAGAGAAGAGCAGGAGAATTACGATTAGAGGAAGGCAGCATGGGGCCTTTCGCAGGGTTGGTGGGCTGGGGAGCTGAGCTGTGAGGTTTCATCTCTGCAGCATCTGGTTCGAAGAGCTGCACTGATGCAGGGCATGGCTCTCGATGCTCTTCCTACACTGGTGCTCCAGGGGTTCATGGGGACCTTAATGTGGGAAATGCAGGGTGGTGCAATCAGTGGTGAATCCCTTTCACTTAGAGATGATTTTAGTGCCTTATTGCTTTCATTAGTTTCCTGCTAAAAATCCTTAAAAGCTCTGTATCTATATAAATTCACACCATACATATCTTTTAATAACAGATCAAGTTCTTACAGGGCTTCTGAACAGTACTTAAGCTATGCCAATGTAGTTACCTCTGGAAAAGTAACTACTGCCAATATTTAAACACGGGGTGAGTTATAAATCCCTCCTGTTTATCAGCAGCTGCTGAAATAAGCATTCCCTTTAACCATGGTGGGAGAGACTCCGAGGACCTGCCCACCAGCCAGATTCAGCAGCACTACTTTCCTCCCTGGGGACCAGAAACAAATCAGCGTGGAAATTGCTTCAAGGGGGAAGGTTGTCTGACTGCTGAGGCAGCAAGGCTTCCCTGCTGCCTGGGCTCAGCGTGTGCTTGGTGAGGAGAAAGGCATCCTGCGGGGTGGGAAGCTCTCCCCACGTTACATGGCAGGAGGGTGGGCATGCAGGAATGGGCTGGCACCCAGCAGCTTACCGGGACGGGAGCAGAAGGTACAATGGGGTGCAGCAGTTCAAAGGAGAGGGGATTGTAGGAGCCCTGCAGCTCGGATTGGAGATGTGATTCAGCTCCCGAAATTCATTCAAGCAGCATGTTTAAATCCGAGCAATTTTACCTGCGTATATATGCAAATTTATGGGATGGTATGACATGGAAATATATGTAAATGTTGTCAATTATTGTAAAGCAAAGGAGCACATAGATGGAATATTCCATAAAATGTTTTATACAGCATTTTTGGAGTTCCTAAAAAAAGAACCTCAGAAACATCAATGAACTAGAATTGAGTTTGGATGTTCCAAGCCCATTACGTGGGGACGTTTTCTTTAAATTGCTTATTAATCTAACCTTGCCATACAGATTTTCAAGAACATACTTTTCTTCACTGTAACATTAAACCTTTGCAAATCAGGGAAATGTCAACTCTTGATTTACTGACAAAGCAGGCAACTGACATAACTTATCTCACTTGAGATCAGTTCATCAAACTTGGGAACATCTCAGCTGCTGTAAAATCCAGGCATTTGATACAATTGTGCCTGCTTAAAATGCAAAGGATAACCTACATTTTTAAAATGCTGTAAAAAGAACAAGAAGTGATGCCAGGATGAAAATTTATGAGGCACAGAGCTGGGATCTGAATTCAGCATTTGCTGTGTAGTAGAGTGTTGTTACTATCTTGTTTGCACAGTTGAACTAGTGTTAATAGAAAGATACAGCAGGAGGGCAAGCCGTTAGCATTCGAGTCCAGTGCTGGCTCTGACCTGATGCTATATGGGAATTTTTAATGTTCATCCTTGATTTAATAGAACACTGGTTGATACCGCTGGTTCCTTGTTAGTGGAGCTGATTAGAGCAGCACATGTTTTTGTGGTTCAAGTGCGAGTGCTTGTTGCATTCAAATGCAGGCTTAAACCTATGGAAATGCAGATGAGAGGAGAGCATGTAAGTAAATCTTGTTTAATGTTAACTAGTCAGATAATCACATGGAATTAGCTTTTCAGTGTCCACCTAAAGATGCTTTTGCACTTAGTGTAGCCGGCTGAGTTCCTCGGGGATGTAAGGTTTGCCTACTCTGTGTGCTTGCACAGTGCCTGGCACGGCCCGGGGGCGGGCTGGGTGCTGACAGCAGTCTCTGCAGTTCTCATCACCAGGCTGTCAGCATCGTAGGTAAGAATCTTCCAAGATTACTTAAAGCTTTAAAAACTGAGGGCCCTTTCCAGTTAGCCCGGGTACCTAGATAATGGCCACCTTGATCTGATTCTCTCTTTATATTGTAGAAGTGTTGTACAGGCTGAGAGCAAAACTGCCATGTGAGAAGTCTTCATGCATCGTAAAACATAACTTTGGTGAACATTGGCTCTTACATATTCATGGCAAAGCTATCAACCGATGTGTTGGAAGTGGTGTTGACACAAAACCTGATCCAAGGGTAGACCAAGCCTCAGTTGCAGCTTGTAGCTCAAAAGCATTCCTCAGGATTTTGAACCCCAAATGTAAAAGGTGCTTCTGATCCTTGCAGCCAGTGCCTCGCCTGAAAAGGGCAGGGGGTGGGGGTGTTCTGTCGAGGTTTTGCAGCTCTGTCTAGTGATGCGTGTGGCGGTGACTTAAAGCACTTTTAAAAAAGAAGGCTCTGCAGGTTATGAGGAAAAGCCTAACTTAGGTTAACATTTATCTTAACTGTCATCGTTGTTTGTAACACTAAATCTTTCTCATAAATAAGTGGAGAAATCTTTGCTTCTGAGTGAAAAATTCATGCTCCAGTTAAACCTCAATTATATTTCCAAACAATATTTATCAGATTTTCTAATGTGTGCTTAGTGCAGTTCAATTTCCTGCTATCAGTCAAAAGTGGCAGAGCTTGGGAAGTGGGGCTGAAAGGTGTTTGTCACACAGGAAATGGAGCGTGCAGTAACAAGGCACTGCTCCCACTGCAAGGGCAGTGCTGGACCCACTGCGTGGGTCTGTTCTTAATGAAATAGATGCTGAAAAAAGACCAGGTTGTTTCTTTTTAACACAGAGGAAGCAGATAAAAATTCTTGAGAGCTACATTCTAGGGTCCTGAAAAGTGAAACTAGTTTCATTCTGTAATTTTGGGTAGAAAGAATGCCTGTGTAATTTCACGAGTCTCTGAATTTATTTCACTTAATCTTTTTTCTACGGCATTTACAGCATTAATTTAGTCAAAACCTGACAACTGTGCATATGCAGAATTTAAGCTATGTCCTTAGGTACACATTAAGTAAAGATTTAAGATTTGAAATATAAAGATTAATTCAACTCTTGATTAGAGTTGCATTGCAAAATTGTTGATTGTCTAGAAATTCCTATTTCCCATTCATACAAACCTGATCGTGTATAATACTACATATAGTGCTAACTCTGGTGATTAGAAAAATAACTCCTGAGAGCTGAATGGGAACGAAGTCTGTGCTTAAGGCTGCAGTGTGTAAGTGTTGAACAGATTCTTTGTAAAGTTTTCAGAGGGAAATTTGTAGATTGAAACCAGCTGTGAGTCTGTATAGGTGATTTGTGTGCTCTGTTAATTGTATTTTCAGCAAAGTCCCTGGGACTGTCTCTCAGTTGGGCAGCTCTGTTCCCATTTAGCCAACTATTTTGGACCTGCAGTTGCTGTTTCTCTGGACTTGTGCTTTTTCTATTGAGGCGATAAAATCATACTGTTACCTTTGTTTTCTGATGCAAGCACGCTCTCTGGTCCTTTCAGGAAGGAAGGAATTAGGTGTATATTTCAGTTCTAGACAGAAGGAACTTTGTTACAGCAGGGACTTGCTCTTGGCCTGGGTAAATCTTATTCCTTTGGTCTCAGTTTTTCCTCATGTTTGGGCGCAAATTATAGCTTGCTGAAAGGATAAATAATACGATGTCTTTGAAAAGCTCTGAACACACAAGGCAGTACTGTTATTTATCTCAGACCCGTGCTTCAGAAAGGTGCATTTTATAGAAAAGGAGGGACTAAGACAAGCATTGGAAAACAAATGGTACCCAGAGAACGGATTCCAAGATTCCTATTTCAGATACATATAAAGAGGGAAGCTATAGCAGTATCATTCAAATGTGACAGCAGTCACTCCAACCTTTGCTATTACGGCACAAAATTACATGTTCTTGCCAGAGAAATAGGAAGGGCTGATAAGGAAGACAGCTGGGATTTGCTTTCTTATCTGTATTTTACACACATGCTTTCATTTCCCTCCCACTCCTCTGTTTCCAGGATCCAGGTTGGCTTTCCAGTGCTGCCAGTTAGTTTACATACAGTGGGGCAGCTTTGTACTGTGTAGTTTCTAAGCCCCATGAATACAGGTTGAAAATTAATTCTTTTTTTTTGTAATTGGCAACATTAAGGATGAAGCTCTGCCTGCCGAGGACTGGAAAATGTTCCTAGAGGTCTGGACCTGAGCTGTGGTGAAGGTGCAGCCCTGGGGGCAGTGTGCAGTGCTTCTGACTTCATTGCAGTTGCTCTCTTGTGTGCTTCAAGGTCAGCCTCTGTGCACGGAGGCCTGCTGTGCTTGTTGGAGGTCCTGCAAAACAAGCTGTAGGGTGTGCTACTGAAAGGTTTGCAAGTCCCTTGGTCATTTATTTGGAAACTGGTGGCATGGAGGGGGAAACAAAGACTTTTAAAGACTGAAAGTGATTAAGGCTGGATGAAGGGGCGGAAATAGATGCCTTACATGTGCTGGCTGAGGTCTGCTGGAGCAAAGCGACAAACTGACGGTATGTGAGCACCCCAGGTCCTTCTTCCTGGATGCCTGGTGGTGGCTGGGGTGGCTGCCACAGGCTGGCACTGCTGTGGGTACACAGTGCGCACCGAGGTCGCTGGCTGTGCCCTGCAATTGCATCAGCAGCATGCAGCTTCGGGGAGAAATGAAAAAGTTTTGAGGATGGAAGTGGGAAATCCACCAACAGTTGTGGTGCAGCCCGAACGCTCTGAAATCCTCCACTTACCCGCCCAACAGGAGGAGTTAGGTGCAGTTATGCATACTCAAATGATCAGTGAAAAATCCATGTTACTAAAACCACAAGGTATTCATCCAGAGGTAAATGAATGGGACTGCTGTCTGTTCACACCCTGCCCTATTTCAGTTTATTACAACATAATTGGAGGTTGCACAGTAAGGGGGAGAGGACGCTGAAATGTTTTGGCTTGCAGTGTCCAGCGTAAGTGACGCTCGTCTTCGTTAGTGCCGAGGTGTTGATACAGCACGTAGGGAATGCAGCCTCGGACCACGTTGTTCCGCGGGAGCTAGAGAAAACAGGCTTGGCTGAAAATACTGAGTCAGAACAGATTCCTGGAGTTTGCATGACCTTGTTAATCTGTACCTAATGGCAACTGTTATTTGCTACTTAATAGTTAATCAAAAGCACTTCTAATTATACACCCTTTGGGTGCACGTTGAAGATTGAAAATTCTTGAAACTTTCACTGAAGGCAGAGCAGGCTCTAGAAATGTTGTGCAAGCAGCACAGCCGAGAAATGGCTTTCTTGTCACAGGAAAAAATACTAATTTGTAAAGATTTTCTATGGTGGGGCTCATCCTTTTTTGGACCTTTGATCCAGGCTTCTTTTTGTATGAATTGGTGTAAATCTTAAACTTCATCTTAAAGCTTGCTAAATCAGTTGTATTTTAAGGCTACGCAGTAATTCAGCGTTAGGGAGTTCTGGGTTTTGCCTGCTAAAGAAACCAGAACCAAATCCCTAGCTTCTGACATCCTGCTGAAGCTGGGAAGAGCAAATCAAGGCTGAAGCCGAGTCAGAAGGAGCAGAGTTTAATGTTTAACCTCCCAGCCCAGCTGCAGCCCCTCGCGGTGTCTGGGAGTGCCGGAGCTGGCCGTGTCTTGTCTGGATGGGGATGGTGTGTGCTCCTCTCGTGCCCCCCAGGTGCTGGGGATGCTGTTCTGGCTGTATTTGGGAAAGCAGCACTACAGAGGCCTCTAAATGGAGAAATACTTATCTAGGTAATTTTGAAGACATGTATTATTTATCCTAATGTAACAGATGAAGGAATTGCCGTAGCCAGCCACAGAAATGTCTTTATGGCTTTCCGAACAGGGATACTGCACTCCATAGGACACTTTGAGACTTGAAAGTTGGATGCTGTGGTATGAGAATGAGTTCTGTGCAGGCTTGTATGGGTGCTTAGGGGCAAGAGCAGGACTGTTCAGGCTGGATGAAGTGCTTGGAGTTGTGTACATAAGACATTTAATATTTGAAACTATTCAGCACCCTAGGAAGCCCCAGAGTGAGACTGAGGATTGTTCAGTAACTGCTTGCATCTCATGGAGGAAGCAGAGCACCTGCGTGACCTTGGTGGGCCATCTGCTCTGGTGTTTTGGGGAAAGGGATTGATGTTTGGATAAGCTTCTACATCTATAAAACGGGTGTGATACCTGCCATGACATTATGCAGGCATTGCGTTTAAGTGTGCCGAAAACCTTGTTTGAAGCACGACAGGCGCTACCAGCTGTGAGCTAATGCGAAGTTACCAGAGGAGCCTTCTCCTGTTGGAAGAACAGAAGTGGGGGTCAAAGAAGGCAAGATGGTAAATGTGCCCAGCTCTGCCTCCTGATACAGGAATCCCGGGTAACCCTGCCTGGTTCTCAAAAGCTTCCTCCAGGAGTGCTGGTCCGTAGGCTGAGCATTCTCCAGACTTGCCATATGCAACTGTCTGGGCCCTTGCAGAGGTAACATAGTCAGAAAGCGAGTAGCAGATGCTGGTCTTCTCTGAGACAGTGTCTTAGATCAGAGACAGAGTTAGGTCTGTGCAGTGTCCTGTCTCTGTCAGCTCTCCCTTTCATTGCTGCTGCTCGATTTCTGGAATACTGGCTGCGGCTCAGTTCCCCCACCCATACAGTTGTTGCTTACAGAAGTGTATTTTATTTTCCTCTCAATTTTAAAGATTGAGTCTTTTCCTTTACAGGTGCTCGGATGCCTGAGGGATGTGGAAGAGGTGCTCTAGCAATGAGCTCCTTCATGGGCAATTGCAGCAGTCACTGGAGGAGAGTGGTTTTGAGCTGTATCAGATTTGAAACCGAGGCAAGGTGTGGGACTGATTTGATGGATTAATTGAAAAGTTAATTGGCCTTCCCAAAAATGATTATCTATCATTAACAAAATACAGCTGCTACCCTGCCAGAACCAATCTGTGAAGACAGTGTCTGGGGCCTCCTTCTTAGTCATTTTTGTGTTCTGCTCGTAACTCCTTGAAATACTTTTTTTTTCAATATTCAGGGTCTCTTCTGATGTGGACCTGGTGTGGGCTTTTCTGCTGGTGACTGTGCAGCTAGGACTGGAAATTGGTGAACTCCAATTCAGGGGATGGCCACGCAAGTCGGATCTGTGCTCACGGTTAAGGAAACTTGAAGTGACAAGCGTTGTGGGCTGGCTGTGCAGACGAAGGAAAGTTTTCTGTGCCAAGTCAGTTCCATTAATCTTGGGGCTGTGACATGTCTGTGCTCTTATTGATTTCCCAGCAGGCTATTCATCACCAGTCTCATCATGTTATGAGCCAATATGGAGAAGGCACAGGGGGGAAATGGGGCTGGTGTTTTTTATCTCTAGGGCACAGGATGCTCATAATCAATGCAACTGAGAGAAGGAGCCAGATGGGTTGAGATAATTGATGAAAAGTGCCTCCAAGTAGGAGAGTTTCCACACATCCAGCAGGGACTCGTCAGGGAGGTGTTCTGAGCCCAGCAGATCCTTGCCTAGACCTGATGCTCTGGCCCAGGCCCACAGGCTTGCTCATTGCCTTTGTTTGTATTTACCACATTTTATGTTTTCTACCTGTGGCGAGCACTGAATTGCCTTGAAGAGGAAGATCTCAACTTCCTCAAGGTACATGCTCCCGGGGCAGGTGAGTTGTGCTGAGGTGCACGAACTCACCTCAAATCCATCCTCTAGTCCCTGAAACTTTTCAGATAGGGACAAAATGTATTGTTCAGCAACATAATTATTTCTTGTCTTTTCAGTCAATAATGAGCCCTATGCAGTAAAGCCCTACATATTAAGTTGTTTTCTTGTTGCTATTTTTTTTAAGGCAGCTGCTTGGAATTGAAATAGCTCTTAGGCAAAACTTTTCTGTAGAAACAAAAGCCCGGTGTTTGAGAATTCTGCAATTACGAACAGATCACGTTCTGGTCCCATAAAGGCTCCTGCCTCTGGCATCAGTGGCAGAGCAGAGTGTGTAGAGATAAGGACCGCAATATTTCTTCGCTTGATTGTGGCCTGAATTTTAACGTTGAGTTGCTGTTTTTTATTTACTATCACTTAATTTATCTCTTTGTCTGCTTTGTGCTTCATGCAGTGTCTTTGGCCAGGGGAAGAAAGACTGGGACGGGGCAGTTCCTGTCTGAGCGGGCGTGCTCTGGGGGAAAAGAGGCTGCTGGCTGTTCTTAGTTCTTCCTCTGCGGGGAAATTCCACCTGAAATCTGAAAACTCTTTTCCTTAGGAGCCTGGGCAAGGCACATAGCGTTGGAGGGTTTTAATGCAACAATCTCCTGCCCGCTTTGAGCTCTGCTGGGAATTTCTCCCCATCCCTGGATCTCAGAGGGTTCATTTGGGAGCAGGTCTTCCAGTTCCTTCCTCCCTGCCCCTTTCTTGTCCTTCCCAGCCTCCAGGTGAGACTCTGAGTGGGGAGCCTGCATGCTTGGGCTGCCAAGTGGGGATGAGCTGCTGCTGTGCAACTGCAGGCTGGCCTGATTTTTGATTTTTTTTTTTTTTTTTTTTCCCCTCTGGAAATTTGTTCATTTTTCTGGATAGTAGAGCTCTTTCTACCTACAAAGAGGAGAGAAAACTCTAACTTATTTTCTGTAGTTCATAAAAGGAAGCCCCTTTCCCCATGGCAGGACTTCTCAGGAGAATTGGTTAATAATCTGCTAGAGCCAAACCCATTAGGCAGCTCTTTAAGGTTGCCAGTGTGGTTTAATTTGCAGAGTCCCTGTGCCTTAAACTACCCTTTGACAACTCCAGGCAATTTTATTGCCTTGGAACTCAGGAATAATTACAATTAGTATCCCAAGCTGTCTGATCAGGGACGTGATCGATACCAAAATACACAGAAATAATTGGACTGGGGCAGGTGTACTGTTGCTGTGGAGGGTTAGCTTGGGCCAGATTTCCAGTGTCAGGTCTCAGAGCTCTCAGGTGAGTCTGGAGGCGCGTGGCCCTGCGGCAGGGAAGCCGGGGCAGTCCAGGAGAAGCAAGGCACGAGCGCAGGAGGTGCTGGCACACAGCTGCTGCCTCTCCTTGTGCCGTGTAGCCGGGGAGCTCAGCACGGTAGGGCTTGGTTGCAGCCCAGCAGCTGGCAAGCAAGGGCTTTGGAAGCTGTCAGCCCCTCCTGCCTGGCCTGCACGCACAAGTTTCTGTAACAGGGAGCTACTGAAAAAGCAGAACAGGCAGAGGGGGGCTTCCCAGCCCTCGTGCACTAAGGCTTGGACCTCCCTGGGAGGATGCTCTGCTCTGGGAGTGCTTGTGCTCAGGGGGAGCCCCGGGCTGGCAGGTGATGGGAGTGCTGTCACCCAGTGCAGAGGACGTCCCAAGGGTGGGTGATGTCCTTTCCCTCCCAGGATTGTCACCAAGCTGCTTTTTGGGTCTTACCAAGCAGTTGCCGCTGGTCCCTCTCTCAGGCAGGATAACTAAGAAAGGGCGGACGGTGCCTGGCAGTGTGCAGGATACCAGACCAGCAGGGCTGCTCTCCTCAGTGTCACAGGTCCTTGGAGCCTGAAGGCAGTTCTGTACTCTGACAACAAGTGAGCCTTCTGCCAGGACAGCCCTTATTCTGGCACAGCAGCTGACATGCCTTTTGTAAGGCCTTCTATACCATTTATTTTGCATGCTTATGTATTGGAATATATAAAGGTGGGAAGTTCGTGACATGTTCTTGGCCTGGAGCTTCCCAGTGGTGAGCAACCCATTGCTTCCAGGGCGTACGTGTGCTTATGTACGTACACAATTAGGAATTAACACCCACTTTCTGCATACTGCAGAAAATAACCCTGTGAAGCCTGTCATCCCCATCCAGTGTCAAAGCTACAATAGATAGTGGTGTAATCTATTTCTTCCCCAGGGGTATGTATTTTCTTTCACGTTTTAAATAAGAATGTCATTCACAAGGTGGGCAAAACAAATGCACACTTCCCAGTATGTCATTAGAAGGCTTTTGACCTCGTGCCTTACAGGGTATTATTACTGTTCAGTGTGGTAGAGCAGATGCATTTTTATTGAAAAAGCAAAACTGCATTAAATTGATGGCACTCTAATTTTTCTTGACAGTAGCATGAATTCTTATTCCCTATTTATTTTCACTCTTACTGAGAAGCACGGTGACTGAGTTACCTGGTGTTTTTGTCACTGCTGTTCATCTGTTTGGACTGTGTTGGTCCAGATAGCAGCTGGGCTATGAATATATATCACTTGATTCATATGACAAACTTGGCATAGGATGCGGAATAAATGGAGGCTTCTAGCAGTTAGTGACCTGGGTAGTAGCTCGTGAACCGAAGCGTCTTGAAGTGGAACACTCCATCAGCACCGACCCATCATCACTAGAAGTGATTCTTCTGTTGTCCACGCTCTTGCCTGGACCATAATATTTTCTGATTCAGTGCGTGTATTAGACTGGGTAGGAGAGCTACTGACTTAGTGATGTGGGTTATTCAAATCAAAGATGCTGTATCTTTGAAAAATAGCAAGATAGAGCATTCTTCAGCTAAGTGGTCCTGGCGGGCTTCAGAAAACTCATGAATTTTATTTGTACTTTTTTGTTAGCTTGCTTAAAAGTTCCTAAAACATCCAGTGCCTTCTAACGTGATTTCCAACTAGGGAAGTAATGCTGATCCATGTGAAAAGGTCGGGGAAACTGGAATTACTCAGTCCACAAAAGACTGAGCAGAATGTTCTTCAAATGCATAAAACATAACTGCAAGGAAAGTCTCCCATCACATTAGACAGGTCTAGAAGAAATGGAGTTGAATAGGAAAAAAAAAAAAAAAAGATGTTTAAATATTATGAAAACTTACCACTTTTAAAACTGGTGGAGCGTGGGATTACCCTGCCTGGAAGGTACTGAGTCTTTGTCACCAAAATCTTTTTAAGAAGAATTTGGGCAGGGATCTGCTGAGTGAGATGAACTGGTCCAGCCTCAGGTGGCAGGTACCCGCTCGTTCCTGGGGATCCACTCTGGCTTGGGCTGCTGCTTCTCTGAACTGGTTTGTAGGGCTATTTGAGCCAAATGGGGTTCCTGGCTGGGGGGCAATGCCATGGGGTGCCCAGCACCATGGGGTGCCCAGCACTGCGGTGTTCTAGGTGTGTGATGAGTGCTCAGACCCACTTGCAAGCAGCTTCGCATTTATCTTGAATGAATTTATGAATATATGAATTTATTTCCTATATGAATGTGTGTGTGTGTGTGTAATATAGTCAGTGTTTGCCCTGCTGTGAAATTGTGACAGTAGGCAGTAAAAATAGAAATACTTGTGATGCTTCAGGGCTGTATCAAGAGAGAACATGGGAGAAGCAGCGAGGATGGGGGTGGTCCCTCACTTGGATGAGCCTCCCCTGGAAGGGGTGAAGCCCTCTTCTCCCGACCTGAGCGTTTGAACCCAGGCAGGAGGCTCTTCAGGAAGACAGGCTTCAGCTGAACACTAGCTACGTTTTAGTCAAATGCACTTGCTGTTGGTTTCAACAGAGGGGCAAGTGGGTGAAATGCAGTGGCCTGTGGTGCACGGGATTTTAGACTAAGTGATTGTGCTATTGCCTATGGCCTTAAACTCTGTGAACCTGTGAATGATTCAATTTACTGCTGATGGGAACAACAGTGTTGGGAAGATGTTGTTCATCCTCATGCTTAGAGGATGCCTAGACAGTTTCAGCCCCTTGGTCTCTTTGCTGCTGCAATTTATATTTTAAAAAAAGTGAAGTGCTTGCAGCATTTTGCCTAAAATGGTAATAACCCTCCTCAACAAAGCAGAATACTTTCTTTAGATAAGATCATTTTAAAAGGTAACTGCTTATGATAATACAATTTATTCTTTATGGCTTGGGGGCAAGCTAAGATTTAAATGAAGCATGTCTTCCATTAGAACCCTACAGAAACAAACTAATAGGCTGCAAAGAGAACCATTTGTAATGTTACTATAATTCACATGATTCATTAAACAGAAATGGAAAATGATAGCATTTACCTCTGAAAAAAATCCTTATGGAATTACATGCTGAGATCACTTAGTTGAACTATTTTATTGACTAAGCATCTTGTTGTGCTGATGTGTAGATTATATAGGCCTGTAGCCATTTATTTTTTCATTTGCTAAAATTAGAACTCCTTTTTATTATGGGAATGCTAACGTGTACTTTCCCTTCCAGCTGGAGCTGCCAGCTCGGGAGGGACTTTGCTTGGGGGATTCTCCAGCAGTGGGCATTATGGGAGCACGTGGAAACGTGCCACTAGCTTTCTCTTGGGGGTCAGTGGCTGATGGGAGGAAAAAAGTGGAGACCAACTGAAGGGCTGTGAGTCAGTAAAAGTCACAGAAGTGTGTTGGGTTTTAGCAGCTAAAAATAAGTACACATGTTTTCTGGTTATGGGGAAAAAATGAAAACCAAAACTACGGTACTGTCCCTCCAGGGACTAGAACTGAAAAAAACGCTGTAGGGTTGGAGACGTTGTCTGAAAGGCTGTCAGCAGTGCAAGGGTGAGAGGAGGAGATGCAAATAAGAGCAGGAGCAGGTGATGCAGGTTTTTGTATTGCAGGCTTATAGGTTCCTGCTGTGTTTGGACCTTGCTGTATGGCGAATGAGTCCTGCGTCAATGTGGGCAGCATTGATGGGTAGCAGTGAACACAGTGAACAGAGGCTAGCGGAGCTTCACACGGCTGTCCTGCGGGATCGTCGTCCAGAACTACAATTAAGTTTGGTGCAAAAACGAGCATGGAGTAGCCAGTAGTCGTTGATGTCCAAAAGGGTGCTTATGTGAGACGACCCAGTTTTATGAACAGGTTCATGGCAAAAAGCAGCATGTGAATAAATGCAGCGTGCCACGAGGCTTTGCTCTATGAACCAGCTTGAGACACTACCAGGAACAGCCTCCCAGCCCCGGCGTGCTGACTGCCCCAGGATGGGAGTGCAGGTTCAGCACCCTTGGCTACCTGTGCCTGGTGTGGGGAGGGGATTTATTACAGAAGCAACAAAGTGCCACAGGATCAGAATCCCACCTGGCTCGCTTAAACCCAGGGAGATGGAGCTGCTCGTGGAGGAGCTGCTGTCCCAGCTGCCCAGGATGTGCTGTAGGCACAGGGCTCATGAGTGGGGAGCTCATCCAGCCCCTGGGCAGGAGGCAGCCAGGCCTCCTCCTCCCAAAGCCCAGACGGGTGGCATCTTGCAGTGCTGCTCGCAGCTGGATGCCATGCAGTAATCAGCTGGAAAAGGAGAATCTCACCCGTCAGAGCAGTGTCTGCTTTCCAGGTGATTCGCATCTCTGGGATCTGGAGAGTTTCTTTTGACATGCACACTCAGCCCTCCAAAGAATGTCACCCTTGATTAATGTCAGAAGGCAAAGCATGCCATTTAAAGGATTTCAGAGAAACAGCACATGGAGCAGGTTTTAATGCTGATTTTTTTGACAGCCCTCGTTTTTGTGGCCTTGACATGTTTCAGGATAGACTGTCTTCCACTGGACATTTATCAGAGGTATCACAGGGGCACAGAGACATTAAAAGCTATTTTAAATGAGTCCGGGATGACCTCAGACTGGATTAATGTATTTGGGAGCACTGACCACTCTGACAATCTCCCATTCATCAGGGTGAAATCAATCTGAAAGATGCAACGGGTTGGATCTACTTTAATGTTGATGAAGGATCGTAGAATCATAGGTTCTATGCTAGAATTGGCAATATCCTGGCACTTGCTATTTACTATGTGGGGAAACAGAATATTTGTTTGTATCTATATATATACATACACACACAATGTTTTCCCTCTTTTGTAAGACGTACAGCAAGAAAAAATAATGGCAGACTGGGATAATGGGTGTTTTTGACAGTCTCATGCATCTCTTCATTGGAATTACCAGATGATAGTGTTATTTCCATGCCAGGCAGCAGGGGAAAGGGAAAGCTGCAGTAATGGAATGTAACTCTTTTGCTGTGTCACTTACACTTTACTTTATTAGACAAAAGTCAAGTAATTAATCAGTTGATTGCTTAATTCAAAATTCAGTCAATTGCAATTTAGACTTCATCACTGTGCTTTCCACATGATGAAATCTGTTTGATAAATTTGATCTTTGGTTGCTTGGCTATGAATAAATAACACAAATTTGGGGTAAAGACAAGTCAGACTTCAGATTTCTGTGCGAGGGGAAATAGAAACATCAGAGGGAGTGAAATTTTACAGGGAGATTTTTACGACAACCCACTTGGATTTTTAGAAAATGTGCGCGGTGTTGTGTTTTCAGAAATGCTGTGCATTTGTATTTCCCATTGATTTCACCTGAGTTGTGATAGATTTAACTTCAGAAAACCAGATCTTGTATTTCCAAATGGTAAAGCTTCCCTGGTGTAGCTCATATGCATGAATAAAAATACATCAGAAACCAGCCCCGGTCCTGCAGGGAAGATGCGGCGCTGGCACCGAGTGCTGCGGGGAGCTCCTGCACAGAACCCTGCCTCCAGAAGCTCAGGACTTGCCAGGTCCGGTTCAGAGCACTCTGCACGAGCCTCCTGCAGTAAGGACGAAGAAGAGGAGCAGAAGGGCTGCCAGGCAAGGAGGTGGCAACTGAGAGGAGGCGCTGGGTCCGTCACCCAGCGAGGACCGCAGCTGCCCGTGCGCAGCAGCCATCGCCCAGGCTGTGAGCGTGCCTCGGAGCAGCCCTGAAGCAAGAGCTGTGCAGGAGGGAATTAAACTCCTGCTTTTGTGAGTTGAAGTACGAGTACAAGTACAGAATAACTGAATACATAGTTGTAGAGATGCTTACTTCCCTTTGAAGAATATTCATTCAGTGGTCTCCTTAACTGCAAAATAATAAATCTGCACTCCATCCTGGATTTTCCACTGTAAGCTATAAAAGAAGCTGTCATTTCCTATTGTCTAAACAATTTACAGCAGCCTTAAAGAGGGTGTCTCTCGGCAATCTTGACATCTTGAGTTGATCATAAATTCACAGCTATTGTTGGAGGAAATGCTTTTCCCTTTAGATAAGCACAAATGAAAAGCTTGAAAACCCACTGGAGAGCCGTGGCGAGGCGGCTGCCTCCTGCGTGTTGTGCCTGAATAGCAGGGCAGTCCCGTGCCGGTGGGGCAGGACCGTGTTCTCCCGCTGCCGGGGGCAGTGGGGAGGAAAATGCTGCTTTTACCTGCTGATATTTTCTTAGGAGTTTGTATTACTTTAAGAAACTCTCTGCAGTGGAATTGTAATCTGGTAAACCTGGAGCCCATGAAATGAGATTTTCAGTTCTGTGAGTTAGCAATAGGTATGATACATTAAAGAAGATTTACTCCCCACATAAGGGAGATTTTGATGAGAAGCCTGATATGCTAACCACAAGGAGTTCTGGCGCAGGGCACTGCTTGCCTGCTGACCTCATCTTGCTTTTTCATCTGCTTGCTGTGGTCAAACGACAGCCCCACAAATAAAATTGCCCGCAATACTACATACACGTTTCTACAGCAGAAAGGCCAGGGAGTTTCTTCTCGCGGAAGATGAAGGAAGCTGTCGGAAGGTGGAACTGCAAGGCATTCGTGGCATTCCTTCCAGGGTAGGAACTGGGTCTGGAGCTTCTCGTGGTGCCACCAGGGAACGCCTGCTGAGGCTGGGCTTGGTGCTGGTTGTGCGCTTCCTTTGGGTCTGTGGCGCTTCTGCAAACCTGCACCAGTTTTCCCAGAAATCCGCTCTGTGCAGAGGGGTGGTGAAACGCGCTAGGTGTGCACCACAGAACTGCTTACATTCTGCAAGGAGCAGGCACAACTTCCTCTGAAGCTGCAGCGAGCGCCTTGGTGCGGTGTTTGTGCTGCTGGAGCCCCCGATGCTGCAGGGCGCGCTCGGCTCGGTGCAGTGGCAGCGTGTGCCCTTTTCCTGCTGGCTGCTTGGCACGTGGTGTGGCAGCCACAAACCCGGAGGAGACGGGTGGTTTTTGGCAGTGTAAAGGGCTCATGATATCAATGAGTTTCTGCTGATCTGTCTAAAACTCAAAGTGCTTTTTGGATTCTAGCACTTCTTTTTTCTGTCACCTCTATTAGAAATTTTCTCCTAAATAGAAGAAACCTTCCTCTGTCTTCTGAGGTTTGTCCACACCTCCCTCAGTGTTCCAGACGAGCTCGCTGGTGGCACTGCTGCAGTGAGTTTGCTGGAGCGCTGGGGCAGGGGTCCCAAAAAGGGTCAGTGCCTGACAGCACAGGGGCAGGGCTGGCCCATTACTGCTGCATCTGCTGCTGGCGCAGCACTCCCCTCGTCTCTGGTGTGATATTATCGAGACATTACCAGTGTTTACCTGTCAGACTGCTTGGCCCTGCAATCACCCTAAATAATAGGACGGGGAGAAAAAAGCGGCCGTTGTGTTATCTCTGCTGACACACACATGTCTGCAGGAGGGCTGCCAGCCCCGCTGCGCTGACCGGGGCGCTGGCGGGGCCGACCTTTGTTGTGGGAAGGCTTGGCCGTCGCAGCGTGTGTGCACAGCTTGGACAAGGGGAGCCTGTGGAGCATTTCTGCCTGTGCTGAGGCCTCCCACGGTTCAAAGCTCCATTTACCGCGTAGCAAAACGTTCTTGGAAATCTTGTTTTTACAGGAAGTTCTCGCCTCTCCCAGTCTCGCAGGTGAGATTTACAGGTAACGCAACAACAGCTGCAGAAGGGAGGAAAATGGTGTAACATCAACCAGGGTGACAAATGTCATTGGAGACAGCGGGCAGATGTGTGACAATTAAAGAAGCTGTGGAGGCAGCTAGGCAGCAAATCACGGAGAATCCTCGCAGTCGCTTCTGTAAGTGTGGGAGTGGGGAGAGGAGCAAAGCTTTGTATGCCCGTGAGTTGGGTGCTGCAGGACGAGCAGTGAGAGCACCCCGTTACTGCGTACCCGTGGGTATACGTGGGGTGGGTAGCAGCTAGCTGCTGCGAGTCGTTGTATTTATATTCATTGGACATAGCTGACTCAGTTACATTTATTTACCTCAAAGTTTTTAATGGGATATAATTGGAAAAGATTTATACCAAATCTGCATATTGATTTGACATTTAAGTATATGATTAAAAGCTGCTGAGGTCATCACTTGACTAAATTGGCTTAATGAATGTTGATTACACTGTACATGTTAATTTAATTTAGTGAGATCTCTATCTTCTGAATTGGTTATTGCCTTCTGTTCAATTTTTATTGATTAGGATATGGGAGGATGCCAGTACTAGTTCTGTCCCTCAGCCGGTAGGTCCAGGGCATCCCACATGCTGCAGCACTGGCTGATCGGAGCACCCACAAGCAGCGAGCACGTGCTGCTTCGTCTGCTAGGACCATGTCCTTCCCTCAATAATAGCAAAAATCATTCTGGCTCACGGAAGGCCTAACACAATGTTCAGACCATCGGGTTCTCTCAGGAACTGCTGCGGTGTGTGTTCCTACACCGACAAATGTGTGCACTCGTGAGAACGGTGTATGAGGAGGTGCCTCTACTGAGCTTTCTGGCTCAGGCTGCTGGAAATCTGCCTGCAGAAGTGAGTGACGAGTGGAGTTGCCCCCACTAAATGGCTGTGGGGGATTTCTCATGGAGAGAACAGTTGGTCTGAGCATCTCCTCTGCCTGGCTTCCAGTGCTGCCCTGTGAAGTGTTTTTGGAAGAGGGTAGAGCTTGCTGCTGTTGGCTTACCCAGGGCTCTGGCGTGTTTTGGGTTGGGAGAGTGAAGAGAAGAGCTCTTTTTCCCCCCATCCCTCTCTGTTACCGTGCTTGTAGGCCCTACACTGCCACCCCAGCCAGGGATGCTGGGACCCCAGCAAGCCCGCGGCTCCCTGGCTGTCACGCTGCACAAGCTTGGTGGGGTGGGAGAGGAACTGCTGCCTCTGGAAGCAGCTCCTCCTGAGGGAGCCAGGCTTCATACGGGATGTGTTGTGGTGGCATATGCCATTAATCCCGCACGCTGAATTATTCAGCGGATCAGAATAATGAATCATTGAACAAAGCCTGGCATCGTGCAGCTCTGTAGTCCTCGGCTGCCTCGTGCAGCAAACCCTGCCTCCGTTCCTGGGCAGGAGCGCTGCAGCTCAGCGTGACCTCGCCATGGCCGGGATCCCGGGGGTTTGTCTTGCAGCCCACTTGCTGGGGCTGCGGGAGCAGCACCTTCCACCTCGCAGATCACAAGCTCAGTCAGCTGAGCAGGTTTGGCTCAAAGTGCTCTCCTGCACAAAATGTGGAGCTGCAGCAGCTCCGGGAGAAGCAGCAGAAGGGATGACACCCCTGAAAAAGCCCTTTCTGCACTGCTGGGTTTGTAGCAGTGAGCAATAAAGCTGTTCTGTTAACTGGTGTAAATGGCTTTCAGTAGAGCCGTGCTGACTTCCACCTGTCGTGGATCTGGCCCTCTGTCTCCAGCGGTGTTCTGCAAAGAAAACACGTGCTCCTCTTCTGAAGCATAAGAGGAATTTTGCTGAGGCAGAAGTGGTTCATAATGCTGGGTGTTAAGAGTGCATTGCTCTGTGTTAGCGGGAGCGTATATTAATTATGACTTCAAATTTCTATAGCTGTATTGTTCATGAGCTCAGTTTCGAATGAGCTCCTAAACCCACGCTCTGGCATGACAGAGCTGTGCAGAGTAGCAACAGGAATCTTCCCTAGGGCTTGGGGGTCACACAAGACAGCCAGGGCAGGCAGAGAGGGCAGCCCCATGCCAGCAGGACCTGCCTGCTCCTGGACTTCCCAGGCCTTTGGCCACAGATGCCCTGGGCGATGGGAGGAGAGGTGGCTGGGGAGCAGCGTCTGGACAAGGGGCAGGTCCAAGGGACTGGTGCTGGGCTTCTCATGCCACGGCAGGAGCGCGGTGTAAAGGCACAGCTACATTAACAGACAAATGGAGGGTTGTTCTGGCAGCCCCTGACCACACGGCATGCAGCTGGGTAATGTCCTCGCTGTGTAAAAGTGGTAATTTGGGTACCTTGGAGGAAAATGCCATCCGCTTGTCCTCAAATCGCTGCTGTCAGTACATCAGTTTGTGTACTGACAACTGTTCTTCATCGTGAAGTTAACGCTGACTTGCCCCCATGCTCCTCCGTCCCTTTCTCTGTTCTGCTCCCAACACCCTTGGAAAAGGTTAATATTCACATTAAGAGCTCCTTTTCTTACTGTCAGCTGAGGTCCAACAAGGGCCTCCACTGAACTTAGTGGCTTGCTTGGAGGGTGAAAAGGAATCTCCTAAACAGTCAGTTCTGAGCTGAGCAATGTTTTGTTCTTAACGAATGTAGCTTTTTAGGAAGAAAATCTAGACCAAGTTTGATTTGGATAACAGCTGACCTTGGAGTGTGGAATTCCTTGAAGGTCAAGTCATTTGTTTGCAAAGATGTTTCTGATGAGTCATTTTGCTTTGACATTGTTATAAAGTTCTGTTTCAGAAGTTGATAAATTTCTATTTTTACTTATGGTGGCATTTAAATTCCTACTTAACTGCCACTAAACAAAATTGATTTCCAAATTCTTTAGCTCAACTCCCTAAAACACCCATGGTTTACCTCTTAGGGACGTCTCAACTAATAGGTCTCAGCAACCGTCCTGACCCTCGAGTCAAGGAGTGTGGATGAAACGGGGAGGAGAAAACCCAGAGAACACGGCGCTACAATTCATAATAAGTGACGAAAGAAGTTTAAGTCCCAGTGCAGCGCATGTAATGAGCAAGTGATCTGAAAAGCGTTGCAGCCGAATTGCTGAGAGTCATGTTTTTCCCAGAGAACTCATTAAATCTTTTTATGTAACATTGCTGCAGCCACACTTCCCAAATGCTTTCCTCATTGTGTGTTTCAGTTGGTGTTTTCATGTATTTTAATTCCTTTGTCCTTTCAGTTTAAAGAAGTCATGGTTCAACAACCTAAATAGCTTAATAAGGAGCACAAGAAATACCTTCTAAAGACGACAAGCTCTGGTGTTTCATGTTTCAGCACTGCAAATTCCTCCTGGAAAGGAAAAATGCTGTTTGTTCCTAGCTTAGGCAATGAGAAGTGCTGTCAAAATGAAAACGTTCACACAATTCCCTGGCAATAAAAGCTGCCACGGTGTGTTGGGAAAGCTTTGGATTATTACCTGGGAAACCTATGGCCGTAGTTGTTGAGGGGAGGGATTTTGAAAGCAGCAGCTACACCAACGTATTAATGCAAAATGCCCCCGTAAAGACTGGGGGTGGAGCAGACACAGCTCCGCTCGCTGCCTGTGAAAGCCTCGGGTGTTGCTTTTGTGCTATTGACGGAGGTTGAGGCTAGTACAGTTTCTTAATCACCTTCTGGCAAACGCTGCTAAGGCTCATTAATGCAAATTAACAGATGATCTATTTTTCCAGAGCCTGTCCCATCACATGAACTGCCGTTATACAGTAACTTTTTAAAAAAATCAATTTTGTAGTGCTTACTACAAATTGATTTATGGCTTTTCTGCTTGGAGCTGATGAGGCCCGGTGAGCCCTGAGCAGCCGAGTTGTGCTCTTCTTGCTCCCACGTGCGCCGCTGGGGGCAAAGGCTGAAATCGGGAGTGCAGTAGTAACACCGGCCTTTAAAAAATAAATAGTCAGTCTTGCGATGTCTTTCTGGGGAAAGCCTCGTGTGCAGAAAGGAGTTGGGTATTTGCAGTGACCAGGTCTGAGTGCGTGGCAGTGCCGAAGGGCTCCGCTGAGCCTGAGAGTGCATCTCGGGGGAGCTGGTGGGCTTCAGGTGCGGAGCGTACATCGCTCTGCAGCGGGTGAGGAAGGTGTCAGGAGAAACTTGGAGCTGCTTTGCTTGTTGGGGCAGACGTGGGGGGATCCTGGAGTGCTGTCACGGTGTGAGAAGGCACGGGGCAGGCAGCGTGAGCACTGGCTGCAGGGCACTGAGAGCTGTTGGCACGAGTGGGCTCTGCTTGGGCTGTAGCTGGGGCTGAGCTGGGTGATAGGCTTTAAGAGCAGAAATCTTTGCTGAATTTATTCAATATGTTGAGGTTTTCCTTGATTTTTCTCCCTTTGGAGGCTTAGCAGCGGAAGACTGAAGCTGATGTGAGAGCAGAGGGGCCGAGCAGCTGCTACACGTGGGAGGCCTGAGCGGAGAGAGGGCTCCTCCGAGTCCCTGGCCCTGACTCAGAAATCATAATCACTTTGTGGTGGCATGGTCTCCTGGGCCCTGACCAAGTAATTAAGTTTCCAACTTGAAATGAAATGTCTTTCTTGAAATGGGAATTTAAATGAATTAGCTGCATTTATCAGCAGGTGCTGAAGGGGCTATTTTAATTTAAAAGGTAGGTATAATCCTGGCTTGGCAGATACAGCTTAATTACAGTCAGTTTTAGCAATAAACAAAAACACAAGGGGAAGAGCAGAGCCTGGCCTTGGTAGCCAGGGATTTAAATTTTTACAAGTATTGAAATTGCTTTCTAATTAATTTACTGACCTAATGTGTGCCTGTGGAAGTTAGTTAGCTTGATCCCTTAGCTGAATTATGTCATTTAACATTTAAATTTGAGGCAGGTAATGAGCGTTGTGCTTGTGGGGATGCACGGAGCGCTCTGCTCCTGTCCTGGAGAGCGTGCGGTGCGATTCCAGGAGCAGCTGAGCTGTGTCATGCCGAGCGGCTTGGACTGCGGTAGATGCTTCAAAACACACTGTGTGTATGTGCTGTAAGTGTGACATGTCCCTAAGTGAAAGGGATGAAGTTTATACCTGTAGTGAAAAAATAGGCAGAACATAAACCATTTCAGTTTTTACAACTAATGTCAAATTTGAGGAAAATATGACTTCCTGAAGTACTGAAGAAAAGGGGAAACTTTTAGCTGATCACCAAGTTGTAAGCTGATAAGCCTGCTAATTGTCTCCAATATTTATTTAGCACTCAAAAATGGTGTCATATTCTGAAAAACACATTAGCTCTCTCGCTCATCCCATTAGTATAGTTCATCGTGCACTGGAGTTTGCCAGAGTTAGAACACAGCTTAGAGCGTGGACTGTGATCTGAAGACAGATGTGTATCTCAGGCCTGATTATAAGCTGTAGTTGGCAAAACAGGGAGTGATTTAATGAAGTTTTGATACAGCTCATCAGATACTGAAATGGGAAGATGCAATATTAATTTAGAAACGCATTATCATTTCAATTGTAGTCATTCTGAAGAGTATTAATAACAGGGGAGCTTGTGGCAGTTTGGAAAGATGATGTATTATTCTAAAGGCAAAAATATTCTTCAGAATTGTTTCATTTGACACCTAAACAGCTAGCATATTCCCATTATCACCGTGTAATCAATTTTTTTGCCGTGTCTTCTATGCTTATGAAACATAATCACTTTAGGCATTTCATGTGTTGTACTGCAGGCTTCTGAAGTGGGTAGGCAGGGCAAGCTTAAAACACTAGGTTGACAACTTATCTTTTAATCCTAAAATTCCTCTGTGGAATTAGCTGACTTCAAATTCCGTTTGACAGCAGGACCTCCTTTTGTTCTCACAACCGAAAAGATGCATGTCATTTACAACTTGCTGCATCTGCGTCAAATCGTGACATTTAAAACAGACAGTACTGACCACCATGACTGCGAAAGCTTTAATCCTTTTCACATGAAAGGTAGTGCACCTTGGGAGAAATGAGTTGCATCCTGCTCTGCTTAAAGAGTGGGGTGATCCTCAGCTGGCGTTGGAGTAGGGTCTCTTACTGCTGCTGATGGAGGATGCAAAAAGCAGATATCCTGACTTTTCCTGACCCCTTGTGAAATTTAATAGAAAACTTGGCATTGGGTTCATGAACTGAGCAAACGTGAGTCGATTGTTTGGAGGTGGCGTGAAGTCGGGCCCTTTCCCCGTGACACTTTGTGGGGTTGTGGCCCCGGAGCGCACAGCCTGCGTTCCTCCTGCTGTGCAAGCAGAAGCTTGGCCTCGGCAGGGCGCAGGTGGTAGCTGGCAGGAGGGAATGCTCGGGAATGTGGGGGTGTTGCTGCTGCTGTCTGCCCCTGTAGGATTTCAGCTTTCTGGTATGAGATGAAAATGAAATTATCTGAGAGTAAAATACATGCCTGTGACCATGCATTGTATGGTTGAAGCCTGGGAACAAATGTTCAGAAAAGGTCCTCAGTCTCATGAGCAGAAGTCCTTTAACTGTGCATCTGGATTTTCAAATGCTCCAGTGATGTGGCTGTGACCAAGTCCACTCGTGGTATCTGCTTCTTCCTCCTCTCCTACCCATCCACGTGCAGCAGCTCCTGAGCCTGTGAAAGACCTGGGGAGTCTGTGTGCTCTGGGGCTGTATGCGAGGCATGTCTGCAGCCTGTTAGTGCTTGGCTCAAATCAGCAGGCTCCCTCTGAAAGCACTGCTTGTGACTTGAGCAAGCTCCAGTCTGAGTAAGTACTTAATTAACGCAGTCTCCTGGCAATGGAGCACAAGCAAATTTCCCATCTAAAAGCAGAATCAAGGCAATATTTTGTGTCTATTCTTAGTCACATCCATTTAATCTGTAGATATTAAAATCCTCAAATGGGCTGACTGCAGGGCAGCTCCTTCCTAATGCTTTAAAGTGAATTCTAGCCCACTGCATCGCCGTGCCACGTTGCCAAGTTTTAGGATCCATGTTCCTTGGATGCTGTCCCTCCAGGGGATGCGCTAGAATAGAATTGAGCACTTCTGTTAAACAAGTGGGAACCCTCTCTTGCAAGCAGGGTTAGTGCTTATGGAAACTGGGGGTCCTTAGTGGCTTTGTGGCTGCCATGGCTTAGTTTCACCACTGACAACAGCTAGCATTGTGGGTGCTGGTGCTCACAGACTTCTCGGCTCCACCAAAACACAGGTATTTAGGATTCTGTCCCTCTGTCTTCAGGTCTTAGCAATAGTGAAGGATGAAGTCACCCAGGGGTTGGGGTGCTTTGGATTTGAGATAAGAAACGAGTCAAGATGTGAGCATGGCTAGAAGATCTTACAATACCTGTTTTAGGCATAAACAAGATTCATTTTGATAGCTTCATGGAAAAGTTCACAGCAGAAACAGAATATTGGTCAATTAAGTGGCTGGGTGCTCAGACACCTGCCCGCAGACATCCCACCCTTCCTTTCATGGTTTGTTTTCATTATCAGCAAGGATTTTATCATTCTCTCTCTATAAACCAAGGATGAGTGCAGACTAATCTGCCACCTTGACTCAAAAGAAGGTGGCAGTTCTCATTTGAGGATGTATTTCTGTAGAGCTGATGTTTGGGAGAATCAGTTCCTCAGTGCATCTTGTGCTTGGCTGCACGCTGGGGCACAGAACCGTGCTCATACCTGAGCTTTTACAGCAGTACCTAGACTATATAAAAAGTTGCAAATTTCCTACTGGGGAATGCATGTAGCTGTCAACTGAGCCGCCCTTTGACCATTACTTCTATTTAAAATCTTACCTATATTTACCTGCCCAGAGTAGAAGTGCTCGAGTCTGGCTGCTGGAAAGGGCAGTTGTGCAGCGCTGCGCCCCAGGGGGCACGGCTGGCCACGTACAGCTGGCCCCTAGGCTGCCCTTGGCTCCTGACAGCCTCTTATTTTGGGTAGAAATCTACAAAAATAAATCCTTGTATTAGATTATGTTCGCAATTGAAATCAACAAGGGCCTTAGCTGCCTCTCCAGCGCTCAGTGCTCTTTCCGTGTGATGAGGAAGGATAAATAATGAGGCAATATTTTACTCTTCAGATTCTGCCATTGGCAATGCTTCTGACTGTGTTCTGCAAATTCGTGATGCTGGTGGCAGGATTCCATGGCAGCCCCTGTAATAAATCACTTGGTTTAACGATGAGCAACATTTCATTGGTCTGATTAGCACCAGGTGAAGTGATTAGCACAATCGAGGTGGGGAAGGAGTGGGACTGAACTCAGACACAAAACCTTGTATTTGCAAACCAGCCCTTTCTTCTTTTGGGGTGGGGGAACAGCCCCAGCATTGGTTGACTCTGGCCAGCCCTCTTGGGGCGTGGGGGGGCATAAAATATTTATCGCAAGTGTTGTATTCCGTAAAGACTTCTTGCTATTTTGCTGCGTGTCTCGGCTTTCAGCTGCACTCTTTGGCTGCTAGGAAGGCTTTGATCCTGCTGACGAACACTTCACACGGATCCATCCCCTGCGGAAGCTCTGAGCAGCCCCAGGCAAGGTGGCTGTGCCACCCACATCGGTGCCAGGCTCAGGTGGCAGTCCCTCTCGCAGAGCTCTGCGGTTGGTTCTGGAGCTTTCTGTTCTGTCCTCACCTTTACAATTCATCCTCTATCTCTGCATTGCATGCGTGGTTTTTAAATTGCAGCTTAAGGCTCATTTCTGTATCATACATACACTCATGTTTAGGATTGTAGTAGTTCTAGTTCATTGTATTATAATTGGATAGCCTTGGGGAAATCACTGTCAGAACTGATAGGCTCCTAGCAGTTTTTGTATCAGTTGGTGAATTACATGTGCATTTCTCAGATGCTCACATATTTATACATTCCTCCCGTGCTACCCTTCCTTCAGAGAACCACTGAAACTAGCATCACAGGCAGTGGAGGGGGACAGCTTTCCTTTAAACAGGGGAGGTGTGCAGCCTTCAGAGCTGCTGAAAACAACAAATAGAACAACTTGAAAGCGATGGAAATATCTCAAGCAGTACTTATCTCCGGTGGCGTGGGGTAAGAACATTCTCAGAGCCTCCCAAACCTGGCCTGGTTGCGTGATGTTTGTGTGAGTGGTGCCTGTCAGCAGACACCCCAAGGGACCTGCAGCCGGTGCTTTGTCTCTGCGAAGTGTAGGGGCATGCCAGCTGGGCCCATGGCCTGAGGAGACCATCCCTTGGGACTGCTGATGCCCGGCGAGGGGCTTTTCCTCCCTGGGTGTAAAGCGAGGAAGCTTTTCCCGGCGGTGGGGGGCTCTGCACCAGGCCTGTACCCCACCCTGGAGCTCCTGAGTGCTCTCCTGAAGGGCTGCTGGTCAGGTGCTGACACTCCTTTAGACCTGGCTGCTAGCTGAGTCTGGTGTTTTGAGACCTCAGGGTGTTTTAGAAATATTTATGGGATGTAGTGTATAGGAGCTTTCATCTGCTCAGAGCTCGCTCTGAGCACACTAACACATAGGGGACCTCTTCTTTCATTTTTTCAGTAACACTTCACACTTGCAAACCTCCCCATCTGTTCCAAAAGGAGTCTGGCAAATGATTTTGTTACATTTCACCATGTTTCAGAATGAGCATGCACATTTCTACCCTTGGAAATCACTCAAATAAAATACAATTGAAGACCAGATTAAAGATTTTATAGTCTGATAAACTTCCAGGTCTGCGGTCAGTTCTGCCAGAAGCAAAAATGTTTCACTTCTCTGGTTATTATCTCCCTGAATAGAGAAGGTCTGATGAAAGCCCTGCTGCTCCCCCCATCCAGCTCCAGTTCCTCTGGGTTTCATCCTGACGCTTTCGCTTCGCAGCAGCAGCTGGGGGCTGGGACCGGCCCCCTGTGCGGTGGGATGCTGTCCCAGGAGCTGGCAGGCGGCAGCTGGGGAGCAGAGCTCTGGCGTCTTTGTCATCGTTTGGCAGAGGGGGCCCTCAGACACGGTGGGGTGATTCACCCAGAACAAGGCAGGAAACTTGTTTTCCTGCTGTGGCGGATCCATCTCAAGAATCCCGAGGCAGCGTGTGCTCTCCTGCAGAATTCAGCGAATCCTTTCCTTAAATTATACAGAATCCAGTGACAGAAGGGATGCGGGAAGTGCTTCTGTCCCTTTTAGCTGATGATTGCTCTGTTCCCTTTTGTTTACTCAGTGTACTTGCCTTTTTGAGGATAAGACCAGCCATTAATTTCCTAATTTGTGGGCCCAGCAGACTCGGCTTTCAAAGGTTATTGCTCACACAGCCTGGTCTCCCAATCCTCTGGGACACGCTCTGTGAAATGGTAGAAATGGTGCATGATGAGGGAATGCCCTTTGGAAAAGGTTAAGCCTGCTGCTAGTTTATCTCAGCCCTGCGAGCAGGGGAAGAGGGCCTGTGGGAAATCAGAGGGAAGCAGGCGTGCTCGCGCTGATTAGCGCTGGCCTGCCTTCTCCAGCGGGGTGGGAGAAGTGCGTGCAGAATTGGGATGAGCCCTGTCTGCAGACAGGCTGCCTGTCCCGGCACTGGCAGCCACCGGCTCCTTCTAGCTCGTTAGTCTCGCAGTGACTGTGCGAAATCCCCGTCTGCAGTGTCGTGGCAGAACCATCGCCCGCCCTCCTAGAACAAACCAGGTCTGCATTTATTTCGGTTCTGGCCTATTAGTGAATTATGACCCAAATGCCTTTTACATTGCCGCTGTCTGCACTCGGTTTCATGGGTTTTCTGCAATATGCGTAACTCTGCAGCTGGATTTTATGCTTGATTTGGTTATTGAAGGGAAAACAGGACAGCCGTAGCCTGGACAACTGGGAGGAATGAGAACAAGCTGATTTTTAACTATTAGCTTCCACCACACCGCTGTAAACAAACTCCTGCGTCTGCCTAGCTGGGAGATGCTCGTGTGTGCTAATTGGGGTTTGTTAGCCCTTTTGTTTGTGCAGTCTCCTTCAAGTGGAGACCGGGAGGCAGCCTCCTGGGACTGTTCGCTTCTTTGATTCCATCTGCAAGTCAGCAAGATGTTGCAGATGCTCCACATGTTTTCTGGCTCGTTCTTCCTTACAGTGCACGGGAACTTGGTTTAACAAATAATTAATGCTACCAGCTGCAGTGCAGTGGGAGTAGCAGTGGTGAAACCGGGCCCTGCAGAAGGGGCAGCACGAAACCCGTCCTCCCCCTGCGCTGCTCAGCACAGAGCTTCACTGTGAAGGGCAGAATTCACAACTTGCTGTTTTGTGTTTAGGTGAAGGTTTGTTTTGCTGATCGTTTTCAACACTGATACTTGAGACTTTCTTAATATTTTTCATCAAACCAAGTACTTCAAATATGCCACAATTGCGAAACAGCTCAAAAGCCCCTCTGTAAGTGCTTTTGGATTACATATTTGTTCCTGTTTCCGTGCAGTGAAATCACACTGTCTTGTTTCTAACCAAGAGACGTGAGATTCCCTCGCTGTCAGCTGACACAAGGAGATGGGGAAATCTGAACAGGAAGTTCAAGAATTTGCGGCCTCATAAACAGAAGACGGGCTTGGTTCTGTCACTTGTATTCCCTGCCTCTGGGTGAGCTGCTTCTGCGATAGGAAACCCTGCAGGTTCCTTGTCTACAGCTTGTGTTGGAAGGGAGCATTCATGCAGTTTTTTCAGCTCCATTAAATAGCACAGCTGCCCAAGCAGCTAAATGGATGAGGCTAATGAACATGTGCACGAGTTGATGGTTCAGGATCTAAATTGCCTGGGAGCAAGCAAAACAGAATTAGGCAAGTAAAGAACCTGATTGTTTTTCAAGTGATAAAAGATTGGCGTGAATTACAGGAGGCATTAGAAATTTGGAAGATATGTAGATTTAAATGGATATATTTGTTTCAATTAAATAAAGAGGAGGGAACAAAATGCCTGTTCAGAAGTACCATATCCCGAGGCTTCCATCTGGTTTACTCGGATCTCTGGGCTAAGAATTAATGTCTGTGTATTTGAGGTTTAAGAAAGGCTTCTTGTTGTGGGGGAGCCCACCCAAAACAGGCTGGGGATGGAGCAGCTAACAGGGAGCCAGTCGCTGCTCTGTAGATGTGGGCTCACGAGATCCAGCAGCACAGGCAGCAGTGGGTCTAGGAGAAGGACAAGGACGTCAAACCCGAGTGATACGGAGAACCCACCCTGCTGATGCAGTTGTGTTCAGTGCATCCCAGCCTTCCCATCTCCTCTTTATGAAGTTCTTGGATTTTAAAACAAAATTTTCACTGAAGGGTGCATCACATTAGTCTCCAAAGCCAGGGTTGCTTTTTCCAATTGCAAGTGTTCTTCCTCCAGCTTTTGGAAAATATTTCTATGAATGTTTTGGAAAGCATCTCAAAACAAATTTTGATTAAAGCTCTAAGGACTGAAAAGTGAAAAGTGTGCTGTTGCAGCCAGTCTCCCCAAAGTAATATGTTTTTATGAAAAACATGAATGTGTTCATTTACACCCATTGCCCTCTGGGCGCGGACCTGTCCTTGGGGAAGGATGGTGCTGCTGGTTTTGACAGACAGACAGCACTCTAATCTCAAACTTCCCGTACTTACGATGCCCCACCTTAAAGCTCCTGATGTTTCCTGTCAGCGGCAGTCCCCTGGTGATTGCCTCGTGGAATGTAAATGCGGCATTTTTGGAGCCCCAGAGCCCTTTAGAAAAATACACTGTCAGGTTCCTACAGCTGCTGCTTCGGTAGCCTTCCTTCCCATTCAGGTCTCAAGATTACGGTGGCAGTGATTGAACAGGAGATTCATGGAGGGAAATTAAGCCTCCAGAAGATACAATAATTTAAATAATTGGCATTTTTTGTGTGTGAGAACATGAGAAATACAGTGTTCATTCACCATGAATTCCTCCAGGACCAGGGTAACAGAAGCAGATGAATTCTTATGAAACAAAGATTCTATTTTCATGCAAATATCTCTCAGTAATAAAATACCAAGGGAATAAAAATGACAGGAAAATGTATGATGTACAAGCAGAATTGTTTCTGAAGCAGTGTATTTTCCATGAAGCCTCAATAGCTTTTATTCTGTAGGCCATGTTAGTAACAAAGCACGAAGCAAGATGAGGCTTCGCGTGAGCAGCGTGATGGAGAAAGCCACCGGTGCTGCCGGTCACACCACCTCAGTGTGACTTCTGCGAGGAGCCGTCTTCTCCGGCCCCGAGTAGAGGCGAGGGGAAGCCTCCTTTGATGAGGGAGTGGGGTGTGGTGGGAGGGGAGGGCAGATCTCAGCGTGGGAAGGAGGCCAAAAGCCCCGATCCCGGTCCGAGTCCAAGGTGTCCGAGCTTTGCTTACGAATGGTTCGGTGCAGCAGTACAGCTGTGGGCGCAGACTTCACTTCCGACAGCTCTACCCTGCTATTTAGGGTCCGTAAGAGGAAATCAGCTTCTGTGTGTAGTACATATTTAGCACTGCCTTGGACCATTCTTTGTCAGCAGTAATTAATGAGTCAGAAAGACTACAACTGCCGCCTCACCGTCACGATGCCAGCATGATTAAGGCCAAGACACAACCCTCTCCTGAATTTTTTTTCCCTATTTTGCACATTAATGGTAAAGTGCACCAGCAAATGGAGTCCATGTTCAGCAACCTTCCTCCTCTTTTTTGGGGGAAAGAGGGGAGACGGGCATACCCTATGTTTCGATTATCTGGAGAAAGCCGCACGCTTCTCTGTAGGCAGCTGGTAAATGACGGGATGTGAAGCATTCCCTGCTGCCTGAGCTAATGATTGCTTTCCAAATGGCATCTGTATTTGGGGGGGGGCCGCAGGAGCCGGGGCGCCGCGGGAGAAGGGGAATAATCACGGTAAACTCGATCTTACGAAGCTCTGTGAGCATGCATCATTTTTATTGTAGGAAAGATTAATAGATCCTGTGGCGGCTTTTGTTTTGTTTCAGTGGAAGGAAGTGTTTAAGTCGCTGGTTTATTTCAAACCGTTTGAGTAATCTGGGGCTAATAAACCTTGCTGGAGTTGCAGGAGGCTTCAAAGGCTGCTCGTCTGGCTATCGGGCGCGTTAAGGATTTCTGGAGCCTGAAGCACGGCTGCATCGCGTGGGCTGTGAATTGAGCAAGGACTGCCACTTTTGGGCTTCTTTTCCTCTGTTCGTTGCCTCACACTGAAACCCTTTGATTACAGTTCCTATGGCACTTCTATAACAGACGTGCAATAATTGTGCTCACCTCTTTTCCTTTTTGATCAGGAACGAGCCTACCTTAAACTGGGCCAGTTCACAGTCATCTCCAACGCCTATGTTTTATGCTTTTGCTACTATCTTGTGCTCCAAGTCAGACTTTCAATTGGAAAGATTTCAAATCCTTTTCTAATAGAAATGCGCCCTAAATGGACAGGTTTTTGCACAGTGTTTTATTTTTGGAAGAAAGGGTTTGTAGGTATTCTTTGGTGTCGATTTTCCTGGTTAGCCTTCTTGAGCAAAGAAACTCTTCGTACAAGTTTTATAAGAGTTTGTCCTAACTTCTGCGAAGTGGAAATTTTTTTATAAATTTGAAGTTCTTCTATTTAAAATTTTAAAGGTTTATGTCAAAGCAAAAATCTTCTGTTCTGAGTTGCTTTGAGGTCAAGGTGTGAGAAACTTACCTGAACTGGTGACCAGATGGAGGCATGTGGGGTTAGGGTACGAGCCTGCGGTGTTAGGTATCAAAGTCTGAACTAGTTCCTCCAAATTTTATAGACAAAAGGAAGAAACAGGACGGATCCAGAGGACAGTGTTTAGCCCGTTAATGTGTTAAGGTAGGTATCTGGAACAGGTCAGATGAACCTGTGGTCGGAGGTCAGATCTCCACCAGCGTCTGTAAAGTGAGTGCTGTGACCAAGTCAGCATGAGGTGTCTCCAAGTTAGATGTGCCTTGCAGAGAGTGAGCCCTGCCATAAAGTTGTTCATTTCTGTTAGCAGTATTGCACTGAGTCAGTTCCCTTTGTGGGCAGTGTAGAAACTTGGTTTGAGAAGTGTCATGCCAAAAATCTGATGGTGAGTTTCGAAAGTTCTGAGACGTCATCAAGAAACAAGTTTGTTCAGATTTCCCCGGGACACCCACCTCTGGAATGGGACCAACACACGGGAAACTTCAACCCAAAAGGAAAACTTCTCAGAAAGCTGGGTATACGAAATAGGAATTTACAGGGGGATCCACATGGAGCCCCTAATTCAGGCGTGGCCTGACATGAAGCGGTGTAAGTGCACTTACATACAGTTCTGAGGCTTGTGATAAGAAAAATCCCCTGAAATTACCTCTCTCAAAATTGCCAAGCCATTCTGTTCCATTAAGGTATCGTTGAATCTAAACATAGCATAGAGTGTGCTGTGTCAGAGGAAGACACAGCCTGTTGTGCCCTGACCACAGCGTAGTCTGGGTCACGAAGTGAAGTGCAGAATCCTGGGGGAACTGGGCAGGCGTAGTGCTGGGTTTGAAAAACAGCAAAGTCAAGTGGGTAAACTACTCGTGAGCTTTTAAACTTCTGCGTTGCTTATGCTTCTTGCCTTATGCTGATGTGTTATTTCTTTTATTTTCAGCTAGTTTTGATCAGATTATTCTTTTCTGAACGAAATTGTCTTTTCAAAGCTAACCAGCTGGGATGCTGAGCGCTCCTCACCCAGTGCCATGAGTCTGTTGTTCAGTGAGCAGCAGAAGGTGGGTCCTGTTGGGGGCAGCTCAGCCGGTTGTTTTGAAGGGACGTGTGGAAGTGCTCCTTGTGTTAATGTTTTGTAGCTCTTGTGAATGAAATTTTCTTGGGAGGAATGCTATCTGATAACAGAGGGTTTCTAATTCCAACTCCGTTCGGTTTTGCTCTGGCTTTTCTTACCAAACTTGCCGGGACCACCAGCGCAGTGTTCCACCAAGCTTTCCCCTTTTCTCATCCCACTGGCACGTCAGACAGCATGGGAGCTGCCTGGTACCCTTTTGTTCATAACCCTCTTGTGGGCTGGGGGCAATAGATGGGATTTGGGACCTTGTGACAACACACGATAGCTTAACCCTCTGCAAGTCTTTAGCCTTGGCAAATGGCAGAATCCTGTCGTTGCTCTGTGGTCACGTCAGAGGCTTCGTGTACCTTTCCTGGGGCCGGATCTGGCCCAGGTGTCTCACCACCTCGCTCCCGCACGCTGCAGGTCCAGTCTCTCCTTACGTTCCCTTTGGCTATTCCAGGCCTGTCACGTGCGCGGCTGGATGTAATTTCAGGCAGTTGCAACATTAATCAGGGTTTTCCCTGCTGTACCTTGGGCCTTAGCGGCATGGTTTTAAACATCAGATGAAACTAAATTAATCAATATATAAATTACCAAAAAATCACTTAGCCTCAGAGGCTGAAGCAGAGAGGAGAGAAAGAAACCCAAATGCCAAAATTAAAATCTCAATTAAATTTTGCAAATAATGGATAATTACAGGGTGCTTCTTCTTTTTTTATGTTCATATTAAGTTGTAAGGAATTATTAGATATTTAACTGACATTTATCCAGATAGCCCACAGCAAGTTAGGTAGCAGTTACATGCTGTAATAAATGTCACCATTTAAAAATTAATTGCTATGCTATCTAACTTGCTGTGGGCTGTCTCATTAAATATTAATGCTGTGCCTAAAAATATGTTATGAGTTGAAAAGGATTATTTGGATTTGGGATGGCAGAGTTACAAAGCACCTGCTGCCTGGAGGGGGAAAGATGCTCGAGCATCACCAGTTTGCAGGGAGCGCTTCCTTGCAAGGCAGCTCCACCAACATGTGCTGCTTCCAGCCCGAGCGGGATTCCTGGAGCCCACGTGGGTGCGGAGGGCTGAGCCCTCCTGCCGAGGCCGGGGGGTGCCCTCTGGATGTAAATCTTCCAGGGCTGGGAAGAGAAATGTTGCACGTCTCATCTTGTGCCCCCTGTTCTCCAGGATGGGGCCCTTCCTTGCACTCAGGCTGGGGGAACGTGGTTTGAGCACGGCCCTGCTGTTCCCTTGCATGCAGAGGTAGTACGTGGTGGAGGAGGATGAAGGTGAACTAGGGAACAGGGGGGTCCTGTCCACCAGGGCTACCTATGTTTATTATTTTGAGCAAAATGTGCGCTAAGTGCTTTGCAGAGAAAACAGACCTAAGCATTCTAGGTGTTTAAAAAACACTGCTAGCAGCGGGAGAAGCCTTTTGCAGCTCAATGATACAAACTGAAGGGATATTTTGTTCCGACTCTATCTCCCCCTATGAATAATGCATGCTGGTCTCCCAGAAACACAAGGTAATCAGAAATATACTGTGTCCATGACAAACGCAGTGCACATTACTGTAATAGAGCTTAAGGACCATTCGCATTGACTCTTACTATTTAAAGCCAAGAAATGTGCGATGTGTTTTCCCAGCCAGCCACCACTTTAATGCTTTGCTATTCCCCATCCGCTAATGAAGTGTTCAGCGAGCGAGAGCTTCTGCACCGAGAGGAAAGGATGCCCGGGCCGGCTGGTGCTGTGGCTGGCGTGTCGGAGGGCGTACAGCTCCTTGCGGGGCTTCCCTGCTGAGCTCTTCTCCAGCAGATCTCTGGCAGAACTCACGACCTGTGCAGCCAAGGGGCCCTTGCACCAAGCTTCTGCTCAGGCAGGTAACAGCGGGGTTTCGCCCCGAAATAGGGCCTGTGCACGTCCCAGCGGCTGCTGCAGGTGAGCTGGTGGCTTGCATCTGGTCTTGTCCTCCTCCCTCTTGCTTGCAGCCCCTGAGATGAAGCACGTCCTGCTGTGGGTTTTCAGTCAGCTGAAGTCTGGGAGTCAGACCTGTGGGGTTTTCAGAGGTGCTACCTCAGATAGAAATCATGGAAATACTTGTATGTATCCTCCGCCTGCGCTGTGCATGAGGGACCCTGCACAACTTCTGTTCTTTCCAGCCTCTGTTCCCAGTGTGCTCTGTAACACCCTTATGAAGCAGAGTATCTGCTGTAGACAAAGCCTGCTGTGACAGTTGTCCAGCAGGTTCACTTTTTGATTCAACAGAAAACTACAGAGAATGGCGTTTAAGATGCTTTGGAGGAATTTCCCCTTCCTTTCCCCTAAGCAGGACAAGAAATGCAATTTCATTCATCATGTACTCAGTTCAAAGCACCATTTTCTGCTGAAGGATTGAGCAAATATAATTTAAGGTTCCACTGTGCATGTGACAGATTTAATTAGTGTACATGGGAGCTCAAAGTTGTTCAGAAAGTATTTGTTTGCATAAAAATAGGCCATGTCTGCAATTTAAACTGGAATAAAGTACTGCAGTTATGAAGAATTTAATGAGTTGTTGCGTAATGTTCTTTATAAACACCATCCTAGATGGGAAATTCTATTAGGAAATAAAAACTAGGTTAGTAAATGCAACCAAATCCACCCTTCCGTATCCTCTTGCTTACAGCAGCCATAATTCGTTCTTAAAGCCAAATGGGAGCGGCGTGTCTGCAGTGCTTGTCAGAGAAGCAGGAGTGAAGAAATCCCTCTGGTTTCTCATCCACGCCTCGGCTCAGGGGCCTGGGAGGTGTCGGGAGGGACCAGCTCCTTCAGCCCGTGTCCCCCCGGCTTTGCGAGAAAATCCCTGCATGCAGCCCGTGCTTGGGACGTGTCTATGGGTTCTGTGTCCCGAAACACCGCAGCTTTGTGTAGAATGGTCAGAAAATTACTGATGTGTCAGCTGGGAGGCCGACACAAAGCTCAGTTTTTGCTCTCGTCTTCTTGCAGTCTCTTTTTTACGTTGCATGTTAATTGTGGGAGTGCTGGCAGCCTGCTTATTACACGACCGCGGAGCTGCTGAAGGGTCAGGTTGGAGTGAGACGTGATGACACAGTGCACATTTAGGAGGAGACGGGGAAACAGCTTACAAGGCAGCGATCCAGCTGCGGGCTGCGAGGGGAAGCCGGGGGGCTCTCAAGCAAGTCGCAGCTCACAGGGATATTGGGCACACCTCTCTCAAGTGCGGTGCCATCAGGTGTCCATGAGGCCCGTGTGGCTTGGCAGGCGGGCAGTTTCTCTCCCCTCTGGCCTGGGGTTTCTGCTCCCTCTCAGGTTGAGTGCTTGGTGTGGTGGGATGTGGGTGAGGAGCACCTGGGTGGCATCCTCCAAGGGCACCCCAGCCCTCCGCTGCTGGGAGCTGGGCATCCACGCGTCCAGTCTAAAGCAGCAAAACAGAAGGTGGGAGGAGATTTCTTCCTTTCATGTTTCAAGGATTTCTTCCTTTCCTGTTTCATGCTGCACAGCGATGTGCTCAGGATAACGAGGGCAGGCCCTGGCGGAGCCAGAGAGCCAGCCTGGCTCCTCCGAGCTGGACTGCAAAGCCCGCTCCTCTGGGAGAGCCCCGTTCCTCCAGGAGGCTCTGCAGTGCCACCATAGAGCTCTTCTGCTGCGACTTACATTGTAAGAGAGATGGTCCTTACCCTATTCATTCAGCAACACAACATTTATTAAGGGGGAGCTGGTAGCATTGTGTATTGTTCTGCTTTTTCCATCTGCCCTCCAACAGTCCCTGAGATGGTTAGGACACTGCTTCAGAGCTGGTAAGAGCTGTGGCAGGCAGGGGTGGAAGCAGCGTTCAAACAGTGTCTTTAATTACAGAGCCTTCTTGTTTGCAGGCAGGCTGTACGGATGGGGATGTGGCTTTTATTCCTGTAAACTTCTTAAAATAGAATTTCCATTTTACGCTGCTTTTGCAAAGCCCAGTTAGTGCTACATTGCTGCGGTTGTGGTCGTGGGAGTGAACTGTCGTTTCCTACTTGGGAACTTCAGTTGTTACCTCGTACCTCTGGAGGTCACTGTAACAAAGAAAAATACAGATACTGGCGATTGTTTTAAGGCTTTCATTTGGCTGCAGTCAAGATATTTTGTGTTACAGGCCGTGCACGTGTGAAACCAATCAGCTCATGCGCATGTTTTAATGATTGATTTTTGCATGCAAAGGTCTTAATCCTAGGAGATCTCGATACTTCAGCCCGTGCTGCTCCTGAGTACAGCTGTAGCAAGATCTTGTTCCTCTGCTTAACTTCTCACTGCCTGGAACGGCAGAGCAAGTGTCGCGCTCGGAGGGCAGGCACTGTCAGAACTGGTTATGTGTGTAACTCTTGCAGGGCTTTCTGCAAAGGGCATTAAAAGTCCAAGTGCTCTTGAGGATCTGGGCAAATGGCTCTGGTACCTAAATAAAACATGACTGTGAAGGTTTCCTGTGCCCTTTCAGCACCAGTGCTCCGAGACTGGCACTGGAGTGGTGGTGCCAGTGCCATGGCTCCTGGTCTTGTGGTACAAAGGAGCTTGATGAGCGAGCGGGGCAGTTTCTTTTGGAAATGGTGCTCTGGTTCTGGCACTCTAGAGAACAGGTCTTTTTAATACACTATTATTTTAAGTATTTTTTTTCCTTTTTTAGATGCTTGCCATTTAAGATGAAAAATATCTGAACTGCGATCTCCAGTCGTTGCTGTGAAGGCAAAGGGGAAGTCCCGCTCTTTGCATTAAAATGTGCACATCACCTGCCCAGTTTGAAGATTTTTTCCACTGGTCAGAAATGGGAGGTCTAACCTGGCACTGGACTGGGGGCTGCATGCCCCTACTGGTTTAATGCATGCTAATCTGAGTGAAACACCTACAAGCTCTGATTTTTCCCTGGAGGGTGAGGATGTTGTGAAATAATTACATTTAGTGTTCTTCACACTGAGGCAAGAGAGCTGCAACATTGTTTTTTTAAGAAATGTAGTTGCAAATGGCAGAGTCTTAAGGCAAATTAACTCAAGATAGCAGCTAATCGCACCTCCAATATGCGGTGTTAGCCACTGGAGTATCAATGGGTCCTTCTTAATAAAGCAAAGAGGTGTTGACAAATTGCAGCGTAATTCAACAGCTGCTAATTGTTTTTTGTAGTATTCAGTAAACCAAAAAGGGGCCTGATTCTCACAGCGTTTAGTTTGTTCAACGCTTCTTTATACTGCAGGGTGGTCTGAAAGAGCTCTCATCAGCCCCGGAGTCAGGGGTGTCCAGTGCCCATCAGACTGTCAACACTGCTTCTGGAAACGGGCTCAAACCTTCATTTTATTGGCAGTGTTCCTCCAGCCTTGACTTCGGCGTTGGCATAATTGCATTTTGAAAGCTCACCCTTTTCCCCTCAGTGGGTTGAAAATCCTAATTCATGAGTGTAATGAAAACACGGTGTTCCATGAACAGCTGAACTAATGAGGCCCGTGTATTGATCCTTGTTTATAGGTGCACGCCTTGTGGTTGGATTCTCCGCTGTCTAATGAGGCATGAGCTCCGATGTGCAGCCTTCTGCCAGGAGCACTCAAAGCGTCCCTCCTTGCTCTGCCCCTTGTCCCTGTGGGTTCTTTGGTGCTTGGTAAAGCAAAGCCCCAAGCAAAAGCTGAAGCCTTTCTTTCCATTACACCCCCTCTGCACAAACGCCTTTTAAGAACTCAGTTACAAAGAAGGCTGATCTCTGCACTCTGTCAGGTGTGGCTGAAATAGACTAATGAATTAAGCAGTTCCTGGGGGAGGAAGAAATGAAAAGCCTCCCATATAGACAGCATTAAGTCTTGTTGCCTCATCTCCCTAGCAGAGCCAGCTAGCAGTGTTTACTTGAACCGGAAAAAATAGGATAGAAGGCTTGCATGTGCCCCTGGGTACAGGTGTGAGGAGCCTATGTATGTTAGTGGAAATTCCACTAATTTCCACTAATGCTGCTATGTAAAGCATTTTTTGTTTGAAAGGAACGCTGATGGAGCAATTTTCACTGGTTACCATTCATTAAGTTTAGTGCTCACCAGCAGAAGGATCGGGATGCCCAGAAGATCTCATCAGCCGTTTCACACCGTTTGTGCCTTTTAATCCAGTGTATGCAATCGCAGCGACAGTCAGAAGGGATTACTCTAGCACTTTCTGTGAGAAATGAGAATTTTTCATTCTGGTGATACACAGCATGACCTTCAACTCTTAATGCCCTAAAATAAAGTTTGTCTGAACTTTACAATTGATATAACCAGACTGCAGTATAAAGCAAGAATATTTCTCATGATCTGAAGCTTGTGCTCTCCCAGTTGTTTATCACCTGGAAAGTACAATGTCTATTCCCTGATATGTCAGGGTATAGACACTATTTTTGTTTGATGGCTCAGCTTGACTTTTCAATGACTAAAATTTACATCATGGGTTTTCAATCATGTAAGTTCTTAGCCAAACTTCAGATGCCTTAGATCTGTGTCCATGGGTTAACTGCTTTGAGGAGTCTCAAAATGTTGGTATTGTTAAACAGACGACATATTTTTCTTTTGATTAGACACTGAGGCTAGCACAACTGTCTGCTTTTCAGAATTATCTGAGCAGCTTTCTCAAGTGCTGGAAGTTTACCCTTGAATATGACAGGTATAAAACATGTTTTCTGTGTCTGTGTATCTTTCAGTCAAGTGATCGATCTACTGCATTAGTGCAAGCTTCAGCTTTGTCACCCTGACACTTGTAGGCTGAGCTATATGCTCTGCAAAGGGAGACGACTGAGTATGAGATTACCAAGGACACTCCTAGGGTGCAGTAATCACCTATAGAAACCTTTGCATCATTTGCAAATATATGAATTTGCTTTCTTTAATACACACAAAGTACCCATAACAGAAATTGCTTTCAAGGACGAGCACAGATCACAGAGGAAATACTCCTGCAGCTTGCAACCTGACTCATGTCACTTAGCATCTTCTTGTCAATTTATATTAGCTTTGCAGAGGTGTTATCAGCCAGCTGGTTAAAAACCTCGGCAAGTACTGTTTCAACAGATCTATAAGGACACACAGCAAATACACGAGGAGTTCTGTTATGAGCTGTGGTTTTGTAATTTTTCCTTAAATTATTTAAAAAAAAATGCCAAAAAGATGACATATTTCAGAATTAGGATAGAGCATAACATTCATTCATTTTATTCAGGGTGGTGATAGCACCTAATGAGGGCAGGCAGGAGAGCAAGGCACGTCTGGCTGATGTCGCACGGCTGTTCTTTCCAGAATATAGGCGACGCTGGGAGGCCCCGTGGCTGCTGCTTCCTTGGGTGTCTTCTGGAAGAGCTGCCGAGGGAGCTGCATGCTCTCAGCACGCAGGCAAAGCGCTCTCCCTTGGCACAAAAGCAGGGTTGCTGGTGACCCTGCAGTGCCGCGTGTAGGTGAGGATTCCTGTCCCAAGCAGCTGAAGCGTGAGGATGCTGAACCCCATGTGGAGGTGGGCTGCACGTTCAGAGTGCTGACAGTGAGGTGGCTTTTGTCTGAAGGGGTAATCAGCAAAATGCCACCTGGCTTTGCAAATCGAATGGTTGGTGTGGAATTTCCCACTTGCAGCTGCACGCCTCATGGTGCGTTTTGTCCAGTGTGTTTGGGGCCCACCAGTGCAGAAGTTGGCGCTTTTTTCTCCCATAACTGACCAGTTCTGTCTCATGCTTTGCCATTGTTCATTCCCCCAAATCTGGGAAGCTATTGTTACTCCAGTATCTGGTTAGTAATCTAATTTACTGTGTTTCAGGGTTTTAATCAGCCCTAAGTGTAGAGTAACCTTCCTTAGTGAGAACAATCACGGTGTGGAGTAAACAGCGAGCGTTCAGCGTGGGGAGATGGTCTCGCTTGTTTTGCCTTGTAGTCATTGCATGCATGCAAAAAAAAAGGAAGAAAACTCAGAGTTATAAAATACTCTTAGCACCTGCGAAGAAATAGTAAATAGCAATTATTGTAAAAAGGATTTTTTTACTCTGGCATTTGAAAATGATTTATTTGGAAATGAGCACTTACAGAAACAAAGCTTACTGTAAGGAAACGGAGGCAGAATTTTACATAAAAGACAGCACTGCAGTACCTGCACCTCGCTGAGCCAGGTGGAGGCATACACCGTGTTCATCCCTCACCCCATTGCTGATGCGGTGCCTGCTCTGTGCGACTGCAACATTAATTCAGGATTTGGGCCCTTTCTGCTGAGTGCCGTGGTACCACGGCAGAAGGTGGCATCGACCTCCTGGAAACTCAGCAGCGTATGAATCCCCAAATGAAGGGGAAAGAGCTATCAAGGAGGTTTGAATGGCAGCTGTCAAGTGTGCAACTGAGACCAATCTCTGTTTAATTTGCCTTGAGAGATGAGAAATTCCTTGGTGACATTTAGTTATGTCTCCAAAGGTGGTAGAGGTTAGGTTTTTTTGGAGACCACTTCTCTGAAGTGCCACAGAGTAAGTATTCAATTTTCTTTTCTCTCCAGAGACTCCGGGCATCTTGTTGAAATACCAAGAAGAGAAAAGTAGAGACACGTAAAAGGTCATTAGAAAAATTTAAGAAAGTGGCATTTCGCAAGTGTAACGGACTTGCGTCAGATGAAATGCTAGCCTTTTTCCTGGCTAATTGTTGCTCGTAAAGATCACCGGGAATGTTTTTAGGGAACATCTGTGAAATGTTGCAACTCTTCTGATTTGGCAGCAGGTTTTAAGGTGCCATTCCTTGAGGAAAACCCAGACCTTAATGTAACTCTCTTATGTCTTAGGATCTCTTGAGTGAATGAATTCTTTGAATTTACAATAGGAATTGCAAACACTACTAGATAATTCCCAACTTAATTGCCAGAAGTGCCGACAGGGAGAAAGCTCTGGAGAAAGCCTCCTTGGCTGGGAGCCGCGTGGTGTCTGCGTTAGCACAGATGTGGAGGGGCTGCCCCGATGAACTTCTCATTGCCGAGTGCCTTCTGGAACCAGCTGGCTGCGCAGCATCGCAGCTCCTGGTGCTCTGAATGGGCACCCTGACCAAGAGCAAGCCCTAGGTGCTGCTGGTGGTGTGCTGGTGTGGTTGTTTTTGAAAAAAAAAATTTAAGGAAATTTGGAATTCTTCATTAATATTTTAGCTTAAAAACACACAACAACAACAACAACAACAACAAACTAACCAGACAGTCAAAGATCTCTGTCAAGGGAGAAATATTCCCATTTGGGATTATTCTCTGGCACTAATATGCTGACTAGCAGAGAGGAAAGCTCGTTACGGGGATTTTCCCCAAGCTCCTCCAGCTCTCCTCATTACCCCTACTTGATGTGGGCAGATCTGGTAGGAAGACAAATTCACCTTCAGTGCTTAGGAAGTGCCAGTATCTGAGAGGTAATGAATTAAATTGCCACCGTGAAGCTTGTTTCACCTTTTTGATGTGTATGTTTAATTATTAGATGGTTTTTGATAGAAAGGACATGCAAGTGGCTGTGTATTCCTTGCATGTGGTTCAACAAAATGATCTTTATGTATTCATGCCTTACAAACGGCTTTGAATGCACTTCTAACACGGGACTGTATTAGGCATAATAGGATAGGTTTAGTGGAAAGGAGAACGCTTCAATTGGCATCTAAAAAGGCATCAGGTTCTGTATGGGATGACAGTGTGAAAGTGTCTCGTAGAATAACCCACGGAAAATGCAAGAGATGAGTTAAATGTGAACCCAGGAGGAAGGTCTTGAAGATTGTGCTTGCAGCAAAAATCTGATCAGTTGAGAACAGAAAGCGAAACAATGGTAAAGCCTCCCAGCTAAGTAGGTCACCAGTTAACAAGACAGTGACTCATGCAGAGAGGGAGAATTTAATTTTTAAACACCAAGCCCTGGGTTCGCTTGAAATAAAAAGTATATATAAATTTAGCAGCCAGTCAAATATGATAAAAATATTTATATTTCATTCTACTGTTTGAAGTTTTTATTATATTTACTTACACAGTGCTTTAATAACTTAACATTTAAACCTCGGCTATATAGACAAATTCTGCGTTGCTGCTCTTCCTACCTACCCAGCTCAGGGCTCACGTGAACCAGTGGAGAATTTAATGGTAGCTGTTCTTACACCCAGTCTTCCATTTCAGATGGTATAGTATGTGAGCACGTTTGTCCCTGAGGAAAGATGCTTTGTTTTCTGCTGGTGTTGGTCTGTGTCCCTTAGGTGCCACGCCGGCGTGCCAAAGTGCTTCCATGGGCTCCACGAACGCCCCAATGCTGATTTCTGTGCTACGTACAGTTTCAAGTTCTGCACCCTATCCATTTATGCATCCGTATCAGGATGTGGTTATATAAAAAGCATGGTATATAAAACAAGCCAAAAAAGTGACTGCCTTATAGATTCAATTAGTATGTCCTCTATGTAGCCTAAGGGATGTAGAAAGTGTAACTAAGGTGACCTAATTCAGATCAGTGTTTTCCTAACATATATTTGAACAGTCAATATTTTAATACATTGCTGTGTCTCTGAGAACAGAACTGTGTTCGCTCAAATTCCAGTAAAAACCTTTCTGTGGTTATAATTAGTATTTTGTCTTATTGATTAATGGAGGAAGATTTATAAGGCATATCTTAAAATCTTTCAACAATAAAACACTGTAATAATAGTGTCTTTGAAATATTTTTAATAATGACACAGAACTTATTCTTCCTTCTCAGATGTCAACACTGGATTTATTTTAATGAGAGGGAAATTCATTGTGGACCCATCCAGCCACGCAGTCAATGCTTCTGGCAGTCCATAGCCTGGGCAGCTCGGCTGTTTGCAACTAAGGGTTCGACCCTGGCAGTGCTCAATACTATCCACTGCTATAGGATATCTAGACCTACTGTTTTCTTTTACCAGCTTCACAGTTTTGTGTTTAAAACAAAAAACAACCTCATCCGATTTTTATGCCTGCACCTTTTTCCACTGAGCAAGTTCTTTCTGCAGTAGTGCTTTTAATTGTTTTTATGCCTGGAAAATGTTTGGAAAGAGAAGGCTGAAGCCTCACCAACCTTTGCTGGAGGCTGCCAAAGACGTCTTTGCAGGCACCCTTTGGTGGGGAAGGAATGGAACAGGAACCAGGAGAGCATTTTAAACAAAAGTAATTTTTGTGTAATACTTGAAACAAGCTGCATGCAAGCAGCTTCTCATTTGCACCTTTCCAATCACAACCATCTGTTCTGTGTTAGCCAGTCCTTGGGCAGATGCTCCGTTTAACTTCCTAGTGCATGGCAGTGCCAGACTTTCTCAAATCACAGGTTTCTTTCAGAAGCTCTCTCTTGCCTTTTCTCTGTCACTCCTACACTCCCTGCTAGTGGCTAATAACCTGGCAGGCTAAATTGGAGGAAGGTTTTGGAGCTGGAGCTGGAGCCACTCTTCCTCTGTATGCATGGCATTCGGCTGGGCAGCGAGCTTGTAATCTCCTGGCATCACAGGGCTGCACTGGTCAGTGACAATAATGTCAGAGCTCCGAAACATGGCCTCGGCGAGCTACAGGTGCGGGGTGGCCTTCAGCAGAATCGCTCCTCCACGGAGCTGCACCTCAGCTGTGAGTTAAGGGGGTCCTTGGCCATTGCAAAGGTGAAGGCAGGGGCGAGGAGCAAGTGCAGCCACTTCTGGTAGATGTTTTTGCAGGTGTATGCTCCTAGGCATTGGTCTAAAATAATGAAATGCATATGTATTTTTGGAGATGATGTGAATTTTGGATTAATTAAGAATGCAAGTTTCAAACTCCTTTAGATGTGAGCTCTTATTAATATTTATAAAAAACGATTATATATTAATACATTCATAATACATAAGATATATGTGGTACTATCAGATTTAATAGATTTTTTTTAGAACATCATTATAACTGGGGATTGTTCTCCACTGTCCTTCTTAGAGTTTAAAGAGTAATCTTATGGATTTATTCCCCCAATGTTGATACAAGTTTTTTTTGGAAAAGCCTCCTTTTTAATTACCTTGCCAGTCTATCAATAAAAGGCTGTAGGCAATGTAATTTCAGCTGCAAGTAGTTGTATAAACTGCAATCAGAACACTCAAGGAGCAAAATGGCTGTAGGTGGGGATGTGATTGAATCCAATATACAGCCCTGGTGCAGAAGAATGCAAATGAGAGCGGGGTTTGGGCAGGTGACTCCTCAAAGTCAGAGCTGGGCGCAGGAGTGGCGTACAGCTGGTGACTTTCCTGCAGGCCAGATATGACTTTGGCCTTGTTAGCTGGGAGCGAGTTGCTTTTTTCTATTTTAGTCCTTCAGGAAGTGTCTGCTTTAAAAAAGCAGCTACGGCCCGGGTCTTTTTTTATCAGTTTCCATCCCCATTTGTGTCGGTGTTTGGCTAACCTTTGCCAAACGTCTTCCTCTGCAGTGATTAGGATTCCATATTTTTTTTAAATCTCTTTAGCATTCCTCATTTCAGAGTTAATTTGCTTTCAGAACAACCCAATTAGAGGTGAATCACTTTATATATGTGCAATTCCGCACTAATTGCTTTATTCGATCATTTTATATTTATAAGGTAAATGCCTTATTTTCCTTAAAAGCGAGCTATCATTGCATCCCACCTACCGCATCTCAAGGTCTTTTCCATTTTGCGGTTGAGTATTAGCAATAAAGAGTGTTATTGCAGGGCTGTTCAGAGAATTGTCTAATTTGAGAGGAATCGCACTGAGAAGCCCTCGCTGGCGGAGGCAGGCTGCCTGCAGCGCTGGGCGCCGAGGGACACGGCTGCGCCTTGCCGTCCTGTCCCACTGGGCGTCCTGGCGAGGAAGCTGGGAGCATGCTGCGGCTCCTGCACCCAAGTGGGGATGGCTTCGGTGCTCGTGTGTCCCTGGTGCTGCGGGGGGGACCTGATACCTTACCCCTTCTGGCCCAGATCATCGTAATACTAACCTCTAAGTGTGCACCTGGTCCCTCGTCCGGGGCATGGAATTGAGATACCTGTTAAAATACGCACCTCTGTTCTCAAAGCAAAAAAATAGCTAAGGGCAAGCCCACTTTTCTGTGTTGCTGTGTGAATTAGAGATTAATTTTGAATTGGTCCACGGTGGTGTTAAAATAAAAATTGTTTTAAAATGTTTTGCTATTAACATACGTTGGCAAGAACCGTGCAGCCAAGCCTGATTTCAGTCAGCCTCACAGCATGGGAGCTCCAGCTCTAAATGTTCCCAGCGTGTTTCTTAGGCTGTGTTAATGTACATCAATTCTCACAGACAAATTAACATTGAACACTTGCAGTAAGAAGGTTTATTAGCTGGGTCAGCTGCAGTAATCTTATTGTAAGTGTGATAGCTCTCAACATTATTTTACCCAAACCTCTCCTCTGACTTCTGGTCCTCTCTTTGGAGGGAGTCATGCTGACTGTGCCCCCGCACCTTTCTTCCAGATCCATCAAACCAGATGCAGACTGAGCAGGCTTTAAGTCTAGACCAAGGAAGAGATTAAAATCGTCTGCAATCTGAATCTTTGAGTAGTTGAGGTAAAAGTAAAGCACCGAGTAGGTGCAATGCCAGATCATGACTACTGGAAGTAGCTAATGAACCAGTCCCAGCAAAGCAGATGAATATGATAAGCCATGCTCATGTGGCATTAAAAATGTCTGTTTCCTAATAAAATAAAATCAAAGATAATATTTTGAAACCTGCGGCAAATTTTCATGGGAGAGAAAGAAAGGAAAATGTTCTTTTTTAATCAATTTAATAAGTTTTCCGGTAGTGTTTGCAACATTGACACTTAACCTTTTGATTAATTTCTCATTTCAAGGATAGTGTAGCCAAATTAGTAATACAGAAATTGCTGTCTTTGTAACAGTTCAAAGTTGTAGGCAGCACCATCCACTTCCAGCAGAATCCCATCTAACAAGCCAGCAGCAAGGCAAAATTGGTACAAATTCAATTCATTGGGGCTGGAAATAAGATTGAGCAATACCATCACCTTAATTCATTATTATTTCACTGTGTGAATTGTAATCTTGTCATTATCCTTTATGCTGCCTTTAAGATAATTCTTTTCTCTAGGGAGTTTCAAATGCTTCTTGCCAGGTAGCAGTGCTAGAAATATATGTTACATATCAGTACACCGAGCTCTGTATTATAATTACAGGGGACATGCAATCTTATTTAAAACCTGGGGAGCACCTGTATAACTAGGAAAGGTGCTGTGCTCATTATGCCGCATGGCAACTACTAATGTTGTTATACAGGTGTGTATTAGATTAAACTGTTTGCTCATTCCATTATGCATTTCCCTGGCAATCATAACTACAGGCACAGAAAGCTCCTGGGATACTAGCAGGCCGTAAGAAAGCATTGAAATGCAGTTCCTTGCCACCAGCTGTGTTTGAAATAAGAAGCTTTTGTGAGTAATTTCCAAACCCACTGGACCAAACACAACTGAACAGTGAGACCCCTGTGCCCGCGGAACAGGGAAAGCTCGAGAAGTGCATTTGAAACTTGTTTTTTCCTGTGGCCTTGATTCAGCAAAGCAGCAGGGATCTAGCGTTAGGGGCTGGGCTGCCATTCCCTGCTGCAGGGGCTAAGAGCCGGGTCTGTTCCCCAGGCGTTTGAAAGACAGGGACCTGCAGGCACTGCGCGAGGAGCGGGGTGTGTCGAGCACAGAGGGCAGCACGTTAGCTGGCCAGAGGCAGGGCTCTGTCTGCACCGAGAGCAGGGTCCCTGGGAGCGGGCACAGCGCAGCTGGAGAGGGGAGCTCTGAGCCCCCAGCCCGCGGAGCCGAGGGCAGGCCCTTCCTTCCAGGGCCAAAGCAACGCCTGAGGCCAAGCAGCTCCTTTTAGCCCAGGGCAGGGATGTGGGAGGGCGGCCGGTGCCCACCATGGGCTGCGTGCCCCAGCTCGGCTCTGTCTGAACCTGGTGCCCTTCCTCGCCCTCCTCTCATAGTCTCTAAACAGCAAAGGAGGAGGAAGAGGGGAAGAAGGAGGAGGAGGTGGAGGGGGAGGTGGAAGAGGATAAGGAGAAGAGCACCTTCACTGCACTGGCACAGTGGGAGGCACCTGCCTGCAGGGGTGTTGGAGGTCCTGGCCAGCTTTCCCCTGCTGCCTGCTCCTCCCTGCAGGCTTTGTCCTGGTTCTGTCATTGGGGGTGCTGGGCTGAGACACGGCCTGATGGAAAACCCACGGTGTGTAGGACAAAATGCCATAGCACAGCCGAGCTACTAGCTTGTAAAGCAGAGGGAAAATAAAGCCGCCGCCACCTGGACGGTGCGGTGAGCCTGGTGCTGGAGCCAGGGGCTGGGGTCTTGTGGGTGCAGCCCCCGTGGCTGCCCCAGGCTCCCACCGCCTGGCAGAGCAGAAACCACCTGAGTCCAGATGGCTGTAAAAACATGATGGGGAGTGTCTGTGCGAGCATCAATCTTCCTGAGTGAGGAGAGGATGGAGTAGGGTAGTCACAAGTGAGTTATCCTGTCACTGCTGACAAATGAAGATAAATTGTGTGACACTGGCTATTTATTTACACACTGTGCTGGGTATGCATATGGGTACGGGCAGGAGAAGCAGCACTGTCACACGTGTAATTGTATGCTGGAAAGGGCTTTTGTAAGGGTGAGTGTTGGGTGGTTATCGCTGCGTACAGCCAGAAGAGCTGAGGACGTGTTTCTGCAGGAAGCTTCCCCCTGTCCCGTTAGTGGGCAAAGGGGGAGGTTCCTAGGCAAACTAGGAAAGGGACTGGCCAGGCCCCCTGTCTTTGAAAAACAAGTAAGCAGTGGATGAAAAAGAGGTGGTATGTTGTGAAATGTTCTTTTTCTTTGTTAAGCAGCCTGCATGCACGTTTCTGTTGGTTTACACCTAACTGGCCCCTGGAAAAAAATACATATACGTGCAAATGCTGCAGTGACGTGCAGAATTTGACACCTAACAGCTGACACAGCCCCTGTCTGGTGGGCTAATACCTTGCTTTTACGAGGAAATGAGGGGGTGGGAGAAGCTCTTTTTGAATGGATGTGGTACTTGCGTGTCAGGAAGGGATTTCTGAAGGGAGACAGCCTGGCTTTGTGCTGGGGCAGGCTCGGGGAGAGCCGTGCAGCTCTGCTGAGCATCCCCCGGAGGACCCGGAGGGCTGGGGCTGTGCCCTTGGGCGTGCTCTGCCCACGACTGCATTTCCAGGCTTGTGCTCCTCTCGACCCCATCTGGCTGGGCTGCTTTATAAAGATATTTCTGAGCAGAGGGAGGTGGTTAGGGAAAAAATCCTCCTATCTGTGCTGGAGCTATAGTCTGATCAGAGCTAAAGTGATAGAGTTAAACTCCTGTTGTCTCCCACCTGAGCAAAAAAGCTCCTTTTGTGCAGATTGCCTTCCTGTAGATGTGTCTCAGAAGGAGGTGAAGATGCAAATAACACTTTGTGTCTCTCATCCTGGTTGTTTTCAGCAGCTGACTAGCTGGAGTATAAACATGCATTAAAAGGAACATGGGCCGTAGCTGGTGCCGAGGTTTGGAAACTGGACCCATAGCACTGAAATCCTTTCCCATGTAGTGTCTGAAAATCCCTGGTCAAGCAAAATAGAAAACTTAGCCAATACGGTCAGTGTCAGTGGAGAAACCGAAATAAAATGGAAATGCAGCTATTTAAACTCCCAGATAATATTAATGCAAAACAGATGGGCATAAACAGGCCAAGAATAAGTTTAGACAGAAAAATTAGGCTGTCAGAGGAGACAGGACCTGGAACAGCCTTCCAGAAGAAATAACGGGGAGGGAAAAAATGGCATCGGCAATTATGCAGTGCATCTTTATGCATTACATGTCAGGGTTGCATGGCAGGTCTGAAGGATCGTAGGAGACTTTCTAGCTGGTGCTTTCTGGGATGGATTTGTATGTTCTCCTGAAGCCCCCGGTACTGAGAAGATCGGAATCTGTAATTCTGAGGAAATCCGTGTTGTTGGAAGAAGGACTGATAGAGTAGCCTCCGATGTTCTGCAGTTTGCAGCACGTCTGGTTGTGGGAGTGGTGAAGACACAGGGCGTATGGGCCTGGGAGAGCGCCCTGCGTGCACTTCAGAATTTGTGTCCTTATAGAAGCAAATCTGTTTTCAGCTTATCCCTCAGCTCAGTGCAGTCCCTGTAACCACTTACAAAGGGGTGAACTGCTAATCCAGGTCCTGCGCTGGGTGTGCTGCTGTTCAAACAGCCACCTGGATCAGGTTTTGGTTTTAAAACGAAATTTGTATTAATTGTATCAAGAGTGCAGTTTAAGTTGGGGTTGGCTTTTTGCTGCTTTGGAGAGGCTTCCTGGGAGAGAGCTAGCATGAAACCTTCCTCCCAGCCTGCTTCCTGAAATAGAAGGCTGTGGCAGCCGAGCTAGCGTGTCCTTCAGTTGCCGGGGATGTGGGTTACAGCTGCCTTCTGCTTACGGAAAGTAAAAAGGTGTTATGCTAATACAGGATCATGACTTTTGCCTGCGGCAGATAGTGCAAATGGGGATTAAGGTGGGGAGGGGAGACCGCCGTGGTACAGGCCTGGAATAGCTGACAAGTGACACGCTGAAGGAGGCGTGCACATGGATGTCTCTGATGGTAACCCATTATCTTCCATCAGGACGTTGATAAACTGTTATCACTAAATTTTCCTCACCCTACCATCAGCTTTACATCAGGCGGGTATGAAATCCATTACTGTCTGTCATACCTCTTGGCTATTGGAAAGAGATGGTTTTCTCCATTAGATTTTGGTTGGATTCCTTTATCTGCCCATTGCTTTTCCTGCAACTCCTTCTAATGGAATCAGACTAATACAAAATGCCAAAAGAATCAAAAAAGGACACCCAAATGGGGGGAGCTGTAAAAGCCTGCATTGCCCTTACTTGGCCCTGTTAAGGAGCACCAAGTCTGAATTAGTTCGGGTTGTCTGTGCAGGGACTGATCCCATGAGCTCGTTCTTTTTACTTAAAAAGTTAAAAGTAATTTTTGCTTTACAGTCAGCTTGGTATACAAATGTCACAACATAGAAAAAAACATTTGTCATGATTAGTGCTGTAGCTTCCCTGACCCTTTGTCTCTATTAAAGCAGGCGGCGTGGCTGCCCTATAACTTACTGGTTTTTAGTAATCTCACTGTTCTTCAGCAATCATTCCTGCCAAAACTCTGGGCATTAGAAAATGAAGCTAGGAGGGCTTGCTGCTGCATGGCACGGCCTTCTCTGCCAGGTAATAGCACGGGGGAAGAAATGCTCTGTGGGCAGCCTCCACCCTGCCGGCTCCCATCTCAGCGGCAGCAGAGCCTCTGCTTTACTGCGAGTAGCACATAAAGTGTCTCATGAAAAAACAGGTAGGGAGTGCTGCCTTCAGGGAAGGAGCCCTGCTGCCTGGTTAACAAAAATACTACCTCTCCTGGCGATCCTTGCCTCTCTGCTTGAGTGGAATAGCTTACTAACATCTCTGTCTGGAGTTTTTAAAGATTTAGCCCTTTTTTTTTTAGTGTTCCCTAGGCACACGAAGTGAGACCAAGGCTGCACCTTCCCATTCCCATGGCGCAGTCACTGAGTTTGCCTTAATCTCCTGCACCAGTGCCCATGGACTGGGAGCTGGGTTCTGCCACCCATGAAGCCAGCGGTGCTGTTCACAAGCTCAGGTGCTTAACGCCGTCAGACTCCAGCTAGGCGCAGAAAAGTGCGTTTTCTCACGTATGCCCTCTGCCTACCTCTGTATAATGCAGCAAAAAGACGTGGGATTGTGGGTCGATGCAGGGGGCTGCAGAATGCCTTCAGATGCCATCACCATTTTGGTCTGCGGGAAAGCAGAGCCCCAGAGGGTGGGTTTGGGCACGCAGGACAGCCAAATAGCGCTTGTCTGGGGCAGAGCTGGCTGCAGAGGAGCTCCTGATTTCTTAGCAAGAATGTAATCCTGATCAAAGCCCCTTTCTTTCTGTCCGGACTGAGGGGAGAGCCCACCCTGACAAACCAAAGTAGCCCTCCTTTTCCTCCCTTTGCTTGCGCTTTTCGCTTCACAAGCCCTTTTCTCATGCTCTGGTTGCGTATTTGTGAGGCTCCCCAGGGTGCTCTGCGGAGGAAGCCAGGACAAGGCGCGTGCAGCGCTGGCACGCCGCTAACGAGGTGTTGGATGCCGCGGCCAGCAGCCGTGCCAGCAGGGCCGGGAGGGAAGAGGAACGAGGTCGGTTCCAGCTCCCTGGGATCCCCCCTTCCCTCTTCAGCCTCCGGCTCCTGCCCTGGGAGGCCCTCGGTGTGCCCGGGCCATTGGAGTCTGTGTCCTTGCCTCCAGAGCAGTGCTAGAATTTAATATAAATAAGGTAAATGAAGAGAGTTTCACGGGCAATTGGAAGGTCAGCACAGCTCATGCAGTGCCATTTGCTGCTCTTCAAACATTCTTTCCTGGCTTCTTGTTAATCCTCAGGCAGACAAGCCACAAGCACGTTGGTTTTCTCTCCCCCTTCCTTTCCTGTTTTGTTCTCCCAGCCAGCACCCATGAGGCTGCCGGATTGTCACCGCTGTACCCAGTTGTACACTCTCCTGCTGCAGATATTAATTTTTTGTTTATAGAAAAATCAATAAGGTTTGAGTTATCAAAAGATGTGTGCACTAGTGGGAAAGACACAAAATCAATGCTGAAATATTGCCTTATTTAATGGCTGCTGTAAATAGCTCTGTTATGATTCTTTAGTAGAGGTAAATTATGAAAGCACAACAGAGGTCAGCTGAACGTACTTGTTTGCAGCCTACACCCCAGCAAGCCCATTCAGCTTACCTTGCCCTCCTAGGCAGTAGCTGACAGAAGTTTGAGGTATCTTAGCTCGTGGCTTTGCCATCACTCGCCTGAGAAAATGGAGCGGCGCCGGCTGGCTTTGCTGGGCCCTTGCAGGGGTTGCCCTGTTTCTGGGCTCCCTCCTCCTGGCCACGTCCCGCACCGGCAGCTGCTTCACAGGGGCTCAGCGGCTTTCCTGGGGCCCAGCACAGCTCCGGGGAGGAATTGCAGCTCACGTTCCTCCTTCTTAAGGCACGTTTTCAGAAATGTCATCAGGGTTTATAAATGAGGCTTTTAAAAGGCTTTAAACACCCGTCATTTTTAATGGTTTATTTCTGTGTTACTGAATGTAATTATCTCCAGTAGTTCTTTCTAGAACGCGTTGTGGTGCTTTGGAAAGCGCTGGCATTTTCCCCACATTCCTGGAAAGCCGAGTCCTGGGCTTGGGGTTACTGTGGCAACACAGCCGCTTCCACCGGCACGGATAATTCCTACAGACGAGAGGGAAAACAGCAAGCAGCCTGGAACGCCTTTGGAAGTGGCAAGGAACTGGGAAGCTCGGCCTCGCCTGGCTCCCTGAAGGAGCGGCAGGCCGGCTCTGCGCACGCATCGTCCAGCCCACGCACAGAGGGCTCACCCACAGCCCAGCGGGGTTTTCCCCGAAGCGCTGCCGCTGCAGGCAGGCGGATAGCGCACATCATCTCGTCGGTATTTCACGCTGGGTCAATACAGCTTGGCGTTTGGCCTAACAGAAGTTACTGTCTGCCCAGTGTCAGCAAAGTTCTGACAACCAGACCCCCGTGCTACCCCAGGTCTGAGGAAGGGGCTGCTGAGGAGCTGCGGAGCCGTCGGGACGCCGGGCTGGAAGTGGCGAGGAGTCACTGCCGTGGCTGCGCAGGCAGCTCTGCCTGGTTCATGACCTGACCCAGTCCATGGGGTTGTGCTGGACAGGAGCAGGGCAGGATGGGCAGCAAGCCTGCTGCAGCTTCAGTGATTCTGCACGTGCTGGCTAGCGCCCTGGGACATTAATGCTATTTAAAAAAAAAGGAGAGAAATAGAAGCAGTGTCAAACTACTGTTTTCAGATCTAGCTGCATGGTCCAAGAATGCTGAAATGGGCCAGGAGTGAGGGTTCAGGCTCCAGCTGTTCCAAGTATTTGGTGCCTGTCCTATGTTGAGCCACGTCCCTGGGCAGGCTCAGCTGGCAGCTGGGATCCTGCCTGGCAGTGCGTGAAACCTGCAGAGCTGGGCAGGAGTCAAGTGGCATCGGAATGAAGCGATCGGTTTCTAAATGTGTTCAAATGGGTGTCGTGGAGCTGAAATCTGCTCCCAGCAGACTCTAAAGTGAGTTTTAAAGAGGAGGAACATGTATCCTTGGGAGAGAAAATGGCATAGCTCCCATCTGTGTCTCCACAGCGATCCCTAACCCCAAATCCTCCTCACCCACTGTCAGGGAAGGGCTGTCGTTCTCTGGCATCAGGCCTCAGCTCCTGGTCTGAACCCCTTGAGAGCAGAGGGGAGCGCTGCAGGGGGCTGTGAAGGGGATGGGACTTTCTGCAACCTTCAGGGCTGTGCTGAGGGACAGGGCACAGCGAGGGCTCCCCTGCTCCAGCAGTGCTGCCTTCTGTCTCCGTTTCATCCGATACGCGGGCTGCTGTCATGGGGCAGTGTCTGCGCAGGGACGTGGCTGTCCCTGGCACTGCAGGGTGACCCACCAGGCACGGCTGCCCCAGGCTGTGGCAGCAGCTCCTTGCTCAGCCTCATCTCTCACCTCTCCGTACAAGCTGCTGGGGTCGTGTTGCTCTAACAGCTACTGAAGAAGAGCAACGTGATGTGGTGGTGCATACAGTAAAAGACGGTCCTTGTCTGAATCAAAAGTGGCTGGAGAGACCACGACTGGTAGTTGGAGAGGTGCAGGAAGAAAGCACGGAGCATGTAATGCCTGGCCAAAACATCTCAGCACGGAACAGAGGTCCATCAGCATCTACAGGGGGATGGATGGTGCTGCTGCCGTTTTCTCCTGAGGACTGCCCTTCTCCATGACCTGCAGCGATGCTTCGTGGCTGGCTCCATCCACCCCTTGGGCTGGGCGCCCTTCCTTCCTTCCTTCCTTCCTCCCTGCAGCCTGTCTCTTTGGGCAGCGGTTAGCCGGTGGAAGGGTTTTCTTTTTATTATGGTTTTAATATTCATGACACATGCAAATGAGAAAAAAAAGGTAATTGTCCCAATTAACACTAAATAGGTTTTTCTCACACATCTCAAGTAATTTGATGCTTCTGCTTATCTCATAAAAAGTTTCCTAGTGGAACTGCCTCAGTCTCGGTGTTCATACAAGAGCCTGCTGAGCTTCTGTAATTAAGCTGTGATTAGCCAGCTCTGAATACATGTTTTTGAATACAACATTGCACTCTTAGGGCTACTGGAGATGATAAAGTGATCAGTGAACACCTAAGGTACATCCATAGCGCTGAAATAAACCTTCTGCTGTGGATGGGAGGTCAGTTGCCGTGGTTCTGTTCCCATGGGCTCCCTAAACCCAAGTAAATTTCAGGGCCGAGGCCGTTACCACCAGAAACTCCTGGTGTAACTGATCCCAGTGCTTCTGGGCTCGCCGGGCAGGTGATGAGGGAACCTGCCTGTGTGCGGTGCGGGCAGGAATTGCCTTTGTGCTCGGCTCTCCCGATGGAGTGGTTAACTCAACCTGAAAGAGCCTTTTCATGAGGATGAGCGGTTCCTTTAGCATCCCTTCTCCTGCCCCGCTACCGGGCGCTCCGGGTGCAGGAGGAGTGCGACGGCAGGTCTGGCACGCCACGCTTCCACCCCGAACAGAGCACGGCTCCTGGGCGTGAAACCAGAGGCCGCGAGGTTGTGTTCACTCAGCCAGAAACATGATGTATCTTGTGGCCTCTGAGCCCAACTGCAGCTGTTGGTAATGTCAGGGAGCTGCTCTGCAGTGAATTACAGCTGGTATTTCATCTCCCACGGTATTGGGCTGAAGAACAAACCAGAGGAAGCCAGGACAATTCAGAGAAGAAAGCAAGCTGACAGTTCCTGAATAAATGATTCATTATTCACTCAGCTCTTGTTGTTCAGTGCACTCGTCTCAGCTCCTGAACAAAAGTTAGTTCCTTTCAAACCCTGCTGCGTTTCCATCTCTGCCGTGACCCGGCGTGACAGCTGAAATGGCCATCAACACGCTTATCCTTCGAATTAGGAGCTCTGTCCTACCTGATCGTGTGAACCATTTGCAGGAAATCTGTATCGGCTGCTGATTTTTACTGCCTTGCATCTCAGGTATGGTTTGTGAACTTTCCAACTTCATGTTATTTCAGTTTTAAAAGCACTTCAGGAGAAATGATGCGGGATTATCTGGTGAAGAGGCAGTTGTCTAAAGCGCTGTCAGAACAAGCACTTCCACGTTAGCGGACTGTTTCTTCCCATCACGGCTCCTACGAGCTCTGTTGCTGACTTGGCCTCTGTGCCAGGCACTGCAGAAGCAACGTGCACAAAACCCTGACATCCCCGAGCTAAACGGGAGCTCGCTGCTTGCTTGGGGAGGTGGGTGGGGGTCAGCAGGCTGGCTGAAAGCTGGATCCTCTTCCATGTGTCCCAGGTGGAAATCCTTGAGCGGGGGCAAGCGCTGCCCCTCCGTGTGCCAGCCCCAGGGCGAGCTGCAGCCTGGAGTTCAGCTGTCATGCTGGAAAATGTGGTCGCTTCACGCAAGGACAAGTGTCTGCCCGCCTGTCCTTCTGCAGCGTGCCTGGACCACGCCAAGTCCCTGCTGTGTGCAGGAGAAGGCCAAGCTGAAGGCAGTTTTTGAGGGGTTGGGGTGGTGTCATAGGTTTTGTCAAGTGTGACGTGCTGTCATGGCTGTGTTCCAGTGGGCGCGAGTGAGGAAGCCAAAGGGGGAATGTGAACCTTCAGGAGATTGTGCAAGAGCAGCGAGTTGCGTGAACAGAGATGCGGTGCCAGAGGCGAGGTGGCAGAGCCCAGTGCCTGGAAGGAGGCGGAGAGATGGAAGAGAAATAGGAACAGCAAAACTGGTGCAAGGTCAGAGCTGAGCAATACATCCAAGCGAAGAAGATCCCGAACAAAATTCATGGAAAGGAAGAGAAAGATCTGGAGAGGGGTCTGCAGGGTGATGTGCAGGCACACCTGGCCTGTTCCCCCGCAGGACCAGTGGAAATACCTGCGAAAATTGGATCCAGGCTGCCAGGAGGAAACTTCACCCAGAGGGCTGTGAGTGCCTCGCACGTCACTGCAGCAGCGTTCACTTGCTGTTCTCGCCTCAGGCAGCGTTAGAATAACCACAGAGAGCACTAGTGAGATTTGGCTTGGGTTTGTTTCACACCAAGGACTGCACCGTGTAGATGCTTATTCAGACTGGGAGGAAACATACCGTGTCGATAGCAAACTTTCCTTTCATTGCAGATTTCTCCATCTGTTTTGTATCTGTGCTTTGTTCGCTTGCAGTACTGCGTGGGTGCTTGTTGGAAGAAGGGCGTTTCAGAGCTGCTGCACAGCTTTCCTTGGTAAACACGATTTGATAGTCATTTCAAGTGGGGCTTTTGCAGAAATTCTCGTATTTCATTCCTTTATGCTCTGCCAATCCAGCTGAGTCTTGCTGCTCCTCTTTGTCCCTCTGCTATTCCATTCTAACCCTGCCCCCTACATGAACACACAGAAAAGTATTTTGTCCAATTTAAAGCTAAGCAATTTTTATTTGTAGCTGTAAGTGGGTCCATTAGTGCCAGTCAGTGGAAAGCTGAGGAACATTTGGGAGATAATTGGGCCTGGGTCCATCAGAAGGTCTTGATGCAGAGCCTGCCGCACTCTGCGCTGGTAAAACATCTGTGCAAATAGCTCTGCAGCTGAGGTTTCATTAGAACTGCCCATCACGACAGTCCTCTAAAAGCTCGAAATACACCAGGGACTCTTCTGTGTCTACCCAAAATAGCAAGCTCTCCACTTAGCGATCCCTGTGCTGAAACTGGGGTCTTCTCGTTTCGATGTTGCTGGCCGCAGGCGTGACCCGAGACGCTTTGTAGTGATGCGCCCGAGCTATCAAAGCCTCGCCGCTGATGGCGTCTCATTAGGCCTGCAAGAGGTGAGGCTGGGGCTGGCACCCAGCTGTGTCTCTGAGCCGAGTATATAATTTTCCAGCCACATCTGGAAAGGGGGAGGTACAAAATTGAATGCAAATGGTCCTCTGTCACAGGGAAAAATGTCATTTCCAGTAGGATTTTCTTTGAAAAGAAAAAGAATATACCTTTGGATGAGAGGAGATAATTGCAGTGTTTGTGGAACTGAGCGACAGGGAGAGCCAGCTGCAACCTCAGGCTCTTCCCCCAGCTCTGCTCCTTTTCAGCCTGGTGTTGCTGGGCCGTTGTCCAGGGCACCTTGCTGAGCTCTCATGCCTGGCCCTGGTTCCCCCTGTGTCTGCCGGCTGCTCCCCTGCCGCCGTGAGCACGTTGCTGCTGCTGCTTCGGGTGCTCCTGTCCCCTGATGTCCGCTCACTGCAGCTCAGGACTTGCTTCTGGAAGCCAGAACTGCTGGAGGACCACAGCCTGCTTTGAACCAAGCTGAGGAAACTGCCCACGTGCTTAAAAGCATTTAAGTGACCAAAGGTGTAAAACAGCGCGGCTGATGGAAACTCTTCTGCCTGATGCCTCTTTGCATCTCTCGTGTAGGGCAGAGCAAGTTCCTCCTTGGTCTCCATCACCGTCTGCTGCAGCCTGGGCATCCCAGGGGCCGCATACAGGCTGTCCTTGGATCCTGCAAAGACGTCAGCTTGTCAGCAGTCACCATCAGGCTGGGTTGCTCTGCTCTTCTTGTTATCCATACCCATAAAGCACAGGATCCCATGTCATCATCCAGCACCAAATCCTGCACATGACAGTGGTGTAGGGCAGGGAGAAGAGGTGCTGGGTTCAGTCCCTGCCGGTGAAGTCAGGGGCCTTGCTGTTGGCTCACGGAGATGCGGGTAGGTGCTGTGCAGGGTGAATCCCAAGCCGGCGCTGAGTTTTCAGACATGCAGCTTTGTTTAGCGGATCATCATCTGTTTCTTCTGTGTGTCACTTAAACTGCTGTTGTTATGCAAATCCGGTAATGTATTTATGAGTGCTCTCCGGAGATTTCAAATGGCATCTAATCTGGTTAGTGGATCCATTCTGCGAGACCTGGGGAACATTCGCTTAAAGACGAAACGTCGATGCTTTGTGCACTGACTGGAGACAGAAGCTGCTTTATCACCATCACCGAGCATTACAACAGCCCTACTGACCTGAAACCCCTGTAATTGCCAGGAAGAGGAATAAACACACAAACAAATGGGAAGAAGCACTTAGAGTGCATTCACAGCTACTGACAGTGCCTGCACGGAGTTGCTGCAAACCAACTCACCGGTTCCCTCGAGCTAAGCACAGCCGGACTGAGCCCGGACCTGGCCGGGACGCTGTGTGAGCAGCCTGCCACCTGTGATTTGTGGGCGGCAGCCTTTCTCCTCACGGGGTTTAGGGCCTTGCTTGATTTCCAGACAGTCACCATGGAGTTTGTGCTTTGTACGGTGCCTCAGGATCGAGACGAGCTCCATGCAAATAGCTGCAAAGCCATTTCTTTGTGTTCCTCTGACTTTGTGCTAGACCCTGCCGTGCCCAGGATGCCTGTGCAGCCTGGGGAGCGCTGGGCTGTCGGTGTGCCCTGGCCAGATCCCCTCTGGCTTTCTGCTGTCTGTGCCTGCTGCGTCCTTCGACTGGGGGATCCCCTCTAAGCGATGAATTTTTGTTCTCTGTTTGATAACATAATTGTTTTCTTGCAAGTAAGTGTTTCTACTTCACTGGCTGAACTTTTTTTTCTTTAAAAAAAGTGTGCATCCTCTTGGAATGTTCTCTGAAAGCTTATTTCTAGCTGAAATGAAAAATCACAACACACTTTGATCAAATGGCACACATTTTCTTTTAGTTGAAACAAATGCTTTTCTTTTTTTTTTTTTTAATACTGCATTTGGAATTAGATTGAGGGAAATTAACTCAAAAGTATCTTGTTGAAAGAAAAAGCGTTCATTAAAAAGTCACTATGTTTTGACTCTTGCCTTTGAAATTTATTTTTAATGTCTTCAACAAAGCTGCAGAAATTTTTGAGTAATCTAGATATACATGAAACAGTTCCCCATTCCTCTTTCATTTGCAGGCTCTAAGTCTCGCACGCTTCACCACGGTATTTTATTTCCCCATTCATCTCGTTGCCTTGCCTCCTGCTCCATCTTGCCTCCCGCTCCGGTGCGCTGGCAGGGGGCAGGAGGGTCGGTGCCTCCCTCATCCGCGGTTTGATCGTGTCCCCCTGCCCCAGGCTGAGCCCTCCTGACGGTCCCTGTCGGATGACAGATTTCAGGAGAGCATTAGTGATTAGGAACACCACTCTCATCAAGGCAAATAATTAGTGAGAATGCATGCAGTTTACGAAAGCAGTTCAATTAAAGGGAATAACAAGCTTTTTACAGCAACAAAGGAAGGACTAAGTAGACCTCAGTGAGTAAATAAAGCTGTAATCAGTGTGATTAATTTAAAATCTCAGGAAGGCATGAATTGGATTGATATTCCAAAAGTCTAATGTGTCTCATGGGACCACAGAAGGAATAACAGAAGGAATAATTCCACGTTTTAAGGAGAATGTGAAGTCTCATTAATTGTGAACAACAAGAAGTTAAAAAAAACAAAAAACAACCACAAACGGTGACGTTACTTTGCTATAAATTTCTTGGAAGCACAGATCTTGGCTAGAGTATTTTTCACGAGGCTCTTAAAAAATCCTGCATATGTTGCCTGGCTAAAAAAAAAAATGAAAAAAAGGTGTAGAAGTGGGTTTGGCTGGCGTTTTAACCAAGATGCTTACAAACCTGCATTTGAGCAGCAGTTGGGAAGCAACTTTCTGGGGAGGGATTCATTGCTCATCCTCCCTCGTGGGTGAGGCTGAATGGTGGATGTTTTAGGGCAGAAAGGGGATGTCCAAACGAGTCAGGTGCCGAAGCAACTGCATGGGGCCGGTGTTGCTTCTCCTTGATCTGAAATCTGCCTTTCCTCCACGGGTAATTTGGGGCTGCAGCAAACCCTAAACAGCCAGACAGGAACTGGGACTGTCATTTGTACCCGCGTTTAATTTAGTTCACAGGTGACTGATGGTTTTATGGCACTTCAGTACACTTCACAATAATTTAAACTCCAATATTCAGTGCATCCATGAAATCTCTCCCATTAACGTACCAGGGAAGGAAAGCAATGTAAGGCTTTCCTACAGAGTACAAGGATTTAATCAATTACTTCGATTAGTATTTGTCATTCTTACGTTTCTAACATTTCCAAGTGTGCTCAACCTTTTAGTTAGCATTTTTCAGTGGAAAAAGAAAGAACATTTGTGTCCTACAACTGATGACTTACATGGCAATTATCACCTAATAAGCATCTCTGATTGCCGGTTCCTTCAGCCACTGCAGAGGTCTGGGCAGGGCGGTGTACAGGTGTAGCAGCCCGCTCTGTTCCCCTCCCAGAGCTGCTAAAGCTTGGCCTGCATCCAGCGAGTTCACGAGGCAAAGCCTCCTTCTGGAAAGTGCAGGTTGGTTTCTTATAATTCAATTATGTTTCTCAAGGTCTCCTCTTGCTAAATACGGTAAAATTGTGTCTCAGCTGAACTAAATAAACACTCCAGAGTTCTGTGTTCTGTGTCTCAGGCTCTGGTGGCACCCCGAAATAGATGGTATTTAAAGCAGACATCTACACAGGTAGAAGCAGAACATACATACCCCAATTAAAAATGCAGTCGGATAATCAGAGTTCTGATGCTGTCCTGGCAGTCACCAGAGACACGGCGAGCTTGAACCCGGCAGGTAGGAGATGGCATGGACGGAGGGAAGATGGGTGCAGAAGTGATGGGACACGACAGGGTCAGCGCCCGCTGCGAGAGTCCAGTCCTCTTGGACAGACAGAGGTCAGTCCCCATGGGAAACCTGCACAAACCACTAGAGAAACGTAATTCCGGGACAGGTGAAGTTGTCCCTTTGCGAGTGTTGCCTAGACTGTGGCTCGTGAAGGTAGGGTGCCCGTGCAGCTCCGTGCAGTCCCCATCGGTGCTCTGTTGGGTGCGGGCTGCTGGCAGCTGCAGGTCTGTGCGGCCGTCCTACACAGCTCGTGGGGTGCCTGCCTCCAGCTGCCCTGGTCCCTGCAGTAGGCAGCAGCTCCCAGCTGGGCACTGTGTTAACATGTGCATTTCCCGTGCTCGTTAGCACTCCTGTGTTCGTTAGTGCTCCGTGCTCATGCATAGCTGGACAAACCCCAACCCCTCACCATGTCTGACAGCGCATCTGCGGCTCTCCCGCTCCTCCGATATGCCAGAGGTGATAGAGGTGGCGTCAGGCGCCCACCAAATGCTGAAAGCAGCATGGGAGGAACTTCAGCTTGTACCTCTTCAGCTTTCGGATTAATTCCCCCTAGGCTCTGTAGCATTATTAATGAGCTTTCTAATTTAAGCACAACATTCATGTGAACCTGTCTGTGAACTCAGCAGCAGCTTGTGTCATAACGGGAAGGGTGGCACGAAATAACCTTTCCATGAATAAGTGCTGAGTGCCAGCAGTACCTGCAGCATGAGTGAAAAATCAGAGGCGATAGGGCTATTTCAACAAGTTCAAATCCCAAACAACCTCTTTGCAGTGGAGAAAAATGCTCTATCAATACCTCCACACACTGCTCACTTGCACTGGAGAAGGATCAGGGTTTGCATTAAGTTCTCCGAAGTTTTGATAACCTTATTTCCCCTGGGGGAGTTTTTAGGCAGAATAATGTATAGCCCGTTGTTGTATGTTCCAAATTCCATTTGCTAGAGATCAGTATTTTATTGCCAGACCAGCATTTAAAAATTGTTCTCTATTTTCTTAGCTTTGTGGGAATTTATGGCACCTGGAGTGGAAAGAAAAGGATTTTTTGATAAGATGTGGGCTTTTTATTTATTTGTTTTGATGGGAATCTTTACCCACACAAATTAATCTTCCTCGTTACAAGAAGGAGTCATTGGAGGTGTGCAGGTCTCCCTGCAGAGGTGCCGTCGCTGAGTGCAGCCCAGCTCCCCGGGTTTGTGCAGCTCTGGGAACACCTGATGGTTTGGGGTGCCCAGCCGCACGCCTTGCCTGGCAGCCCGAGCTGCAGGAGGCGAATGCTCAGCTCTTCCTACAGACAGGACCTCTTTGAGGTGACTCAGGTCTCTTCCTTTCTTCCCCTCTTTATCCCATCCTTTGGCAGCGCTTACTCAGGGTGCCGCTGTCCCACAGCTGTGGTCTGAGATCCTTTAAACGCTCAGCCCCTTTCCTTAGGCATTCACAGAGAAACTTGCTATACAAGTTAATTGCTGCTAATTAATTCTTTGTATGGTTTATCATGTTTATGAGCAGGTGAAGTGTGATGTGCTTCCTCTCCTCGACAGCCTGAGAGCATTTGAGCCTTTTGTGTTGCTTGTTTTATTGCCACGTTTTCAAACTCCACAGTTACTGAAATTCATAAATTCCTGTTATAATTGATAACTGCGTTTTTTTCTAGCCCTTTATTACTCCAAGTATTTCAAGTCCTATTTTCACATGGCAAATTAATTCCATTTTAACATCCAGATTTTTCTCCGAACTTTTTCAGAGTCACTGTCCCCTCTGGTCGGTGCCTCGGTGGAGAGCTGCTCGCAGCACCCTGCCCACGTTGGGTGGCGCTGCCTTGCCTGCGTGTGCGTCCTCGGGGCAGCTTTTGTGGTGAGCACAGCGCTGCCACCACGAGCTTCTCCCACCTCGCAGCGTATGGGGACAACCGGCAGGTGGTGGCCGTTGTGCTGAAGGACTTCAAGGTCCCCGTGACTCTTGCTTTTGCTGTGCTGAGAACTGTGCCAGTGCCCCTTGCAGCTGTGTCGCAGCTGGTGGGTGTAGACCATGCTAATTGTTGCTCTTACTTGTGCATCTTTGCCTCAAGGTGTCTCTGCTCTTCGTAGCTAAGTCCAAGCAGAATCTCTTTTATGTTCCGAAAGTTTGGATTCTCGATAAACCAAATTTAACCAGAGCTTTGTGCCTGTCTGTGCACATCTGCACTGTGCCTGGGACAATAGTTGCTGGTGCTGGAAATCTGATCAGTAAAAGCTTCTGCTGAGCCCCCAGACATCCGTATCGGTGATGCATTTAGATTTTTGGAGCTCCTGAAACACAGCTGAGTTCTGAGGTTATTTTCTTTATCATTTTTTGACCTTAACTTACTGTTTGCTTGCAAGAAGAAAAACCTTTCTCCCCTAAAAGCTCTGTTCTTCTGTTGTGGCCACTGACGAGCAGTACTGGCTCTGCAAATGTCATCAGACATGTTGCTGCTTGATAGCAGCACGAGATAAATGGGTCTTCCTTTCCCTTTGGGGGCAGTGACAGTTTAAAAATGCCCTGTCCTGCCTCCACTTCCTTCATTTGGCAGATTTTTGGTAGTTTATATAATTTGGCTGTGATCCCCTGTCTAAACCATGTCCAACATTTCCTGCAATAAACTTAATGGACTTTTCCATCTTTGAGCAGCTGAATTCTTTCTGAGCAGCTGCTCTGGGTTATTGATGGCCTAATTAGAGTGCTGCCTTAGGCCTGCCACCAGAATATGGAAGACTTTTTTCCTTTTTTTAATAAATATTCCAGTGTATAATAGAACAAAGTGTTTCCAAATGATCTCGGAGCACTGCTTGGATTTCAGCAGCGCAGAGCTGGCTCTGGGGAGCACAAGATGGCCAGGGTGAGCAGAGCCGTGCGAGACGCCGATGGGCAAGGTCCTGACTTCTGGAACGAGAGCGCCGAGAGTTAGTCAGCCCAACAGAAATGCTGAGTGACTGCAGTGGCCTAGTGCAAAATTATTCTTTCGTGTGTGTCTGGTTTTCCTGTTTCTCGACTGCTCTGAAGGCAATGAAGGGAGGAAAGAAAGAAAAAGGAGGAAAGTGAAAGAGCAGAAAACAATTTTTGTTTTGCTTCAGCCTGTATTACGGATCTCCTTGCCTCCCAATTTGCTGCTGATTTTCATTTGTGATGGGGACAGCTGGCTTTTCTTAACATTGCTAGCAGAACTGGCTGCACCGTTCAGTTGCTCTTACGTGACTTACGCTTATTTCTACCTGCAGTCAAGGGTGGGCAACATCCTGCTGTGATGTAGAAGCCAGAAGCACCTGGCTTGGTTTGGGGCCCTGGGAATGTGAGCTGCAGTGCGAGCTGCACTGGTCCCAACGGGGAGCCCAAGCCAGAGCGCGGGCACTGCGCCTTGCCTGGTGCTCAGCACCCCATTCGCACAAGGTTTTTGTTAAGTTTAGTCTTCTGGGATTTTTTTTCTGGGATTTTTTTTTTTTATGTGGGAGGTAGCATTGCTAACTCCTGGGAAGTGCTGGCATGCCGGGAGCTGATCCCGTGTTGAAAAGGGTCACAGCAAAGCGTGACCACCGTGTGCGGGGCAGGACGGGTGCTGTGGCCCTGCGGCAGGGGCCCTGTGCCACTGACCGGCCGTGGCCGTGCCACCATTCCCGCTCCTGGGCATGGAGGGTGGATTTCTCTCACCGCAGTGTTTCGAGAAAATCTAAACAATTTTAGGTTGGTTTTAAATTTTTATTGGAGCCTTTGTAATGAAAATGATTTTATTTTTTTTTCTCCGTGAAAAACAATAACATTGCCCTTTCCACCCAGCTTTGTTGTTTACTTCATCAATCATCCTTGCTTGGTAGCTCATTTTGAAGGCGCGCCGTGACAGCTTTCAGGGGTGTGAAAATTGAAATTTTGGTTCTCATGCTTGAATACAGAAATCACCTGACACATGTCTGTTGGTGGCTGAGGCCAGACTGTCTCACCCAACCTTGACTCTGAGTGGCATAAAAATTCCAGCTTCACTTGCCGGGACCATTCTGCAGCATCCGCCTGAATCGCGCTGCTCTAGAAAACGTTTGGGATTGTAAATTTGTTTACCAGACCTTCCTGGCCATCAGCATCCACTGCAAAAAGCGTAGAGGGAGTAAGGACAAATTCAGAAGGTTTCCAAGTCTCATATTTACAATTCATGGCCATTTAAGCGGTTCTTTAGATCCAAGTAGGGTGCCTGTTGTCTGCAGATGGGGCTGAAGGAGATGAGAGGGAGCGAAAGCCTCACTCAATTAGTCTGGAAGGGCCAGGCCCTCTGAGAAGCCATTTGGACTACGATGTTTGGGATAATCACTGCTTTGTGTTCGGGAAAGCTGATGCCAAAGGGCAGCCAGCTCCATACTGCTTTTCAACCCGACGCGCCCACGGCGTGCACTGTAAATCCCGTTAGAAATAAATAAATAAAGCCCCCAACAAGCAATTCAGCCATCAGAATCTCAGACGGTTTTGTTTGTGTTATTTTCATTTGCCTGGGTAATCGAATTTGTTGGAATTAGGGGTTTGTCTGGATAATAACATTTTCTAACCCTCTGCAGCACAAGAGGGCTGTGGTGAATGCCGATGTAAAGAGAGCTCAGTATTGATTGCAATAAACTGGCCCTAGACAGCATCAATTACCCACTTCTGATGGATGTTTGCGTGCTGGCTGCCAGGTTTGGATGGCGCAGCTTTAGCCACCATTTCTGCCTGCTAGAGAGACTCTGAAGGAAACGTACCTCGGACGTCGCTGGCGCTCTGGGGCCCTGAGAGGAGGCCCGCAGTGGCCGGGCACGGGGACATCCCCGTCACAGCAAGCGGAAAGCCTGGGCCTGGCAGCCCGTCAGATCACGTACTGATTGCAGCCTTCAGCCTGGATGTCTGCGGCCGGTCTACTTAGCTAATTGCCTCTGCTGATGTTCTGTGGTGATCGCTGAGGGCTGGGGCTGCCGGGGGTTTGGTGCCAGAGCCCAGGGTGCTGGCGGGCTGAGCACCTGGCTGCGCAGGTGAGGCTGGAGGTACCCATGACGAGTAGAGGCCGTTTGTAAGCGGGAGGGCAGGTAACAGACCGGGCTGTATCGATCTGAGCCAAATCCTGCCACCTCTCCCTGGGTAACGTCGCAAGGATCTGTGAAGTAGGCACATTTGTGTTCTTCCAGAGATGTACATACGTGGATTTTGTGCCCTGGAATCACCAGGGCACCAAGGCAAAATGGGGATTTCGATGTGTATGTATGAATGGGCTGTATTGCTGGAAACGCAGCAGGTCTTTGGGGTGCGATCACGTTGCAGTGCATCAAGAGGAGTAGAATTCACCCAAAGGACAAACCAATCCACCTGCGTTACCTCGTGTGGCTGCACCACAATCTGCAGGATGGCTTGCAACAACCTGCTGCTAACACCAAGCTCCTCAAGCCTCTCTAAAGCCTCCATGATCCAAAGGAGTCCTCCCCCCGTGCTGCCGTCTGAGCAGACAAAGAGTGGCAAAGCCATTAGCTTGGAGCATATTCGTTAATGTGGCATAAGCAGCTAAAGGAGACGTATTTATGCTCCTTCATTTGCAATTGATAATCTCAAGAGTGAGAGGCTGGTAATAAATTGTCTCACTGGGGCTTCTATCCCGCTGCAGCCCACGCTGCAGAAGGGAAGAGACAGCTCATTTACATAAGATAATGAAACTGCAGCGAAATAGTAAAATTGCAAAGCAACTTTGTTTTAATAATGACAGATGCTTCTTAAACACTTTAATTATGTCTCTCGGAGCAGTTTCAGCTAGGCCACAAGAAGAGAGCAGTGCGAGTGAAATACTTGGAATAAAAGCCAGGCACTTCCTACAACTTGAAGCCTCCTCCAAAGCAACACTTTTCTTTTCTCAGCTGTTTTTCTGGCTCAGGGAATGCCTGTGTCAGGCCCTGATCCTGCCCTTAGCCCTGCAGCCTCTTGCTGCAGCAGATCTGCCATGGGCTGGTTCCTCGGCACCCGCAGCCACTGGGGGACACAGGGACTGCCACCAGCTCCGTGAAAATGGCACAAGTCTGCGTGGGTAACAACACCCGCAGTGACAGCGGTGTCACAGCAGCCTGGGCTTCCCCAAACAAAATTCCCTGCTGAAGTGCAGCGCTTTGCCATGAAGAAGCAGGGAACGGTGCATCCAACAAAGCGCAGGGAGAAGGATAAACGTGTTAGTGGAATATAAGCCACGATGTGAACAAACAGCACGTGTGTGGAAAATGGAAAGAAATTTCGGGCAGCAGGGGAGGATTCAAATAAGCTAACTAGAGCTCAAGGGTGAAACGCCTTAAAAGGATGGCATGGTCCGTGCCTGAAATCTTTCTGCAGCACACTTGAGGTCTTCTTGGTAACGATTCATCTAGCCCTGCTCTCTGCCACGTGCCCCCTTCCTTCATGTAATGATCCCTCGTTCCCTTCCACTGGGGGTCACGTTGTGATCGTGTTCTCATGTTCTCGGTTCCATCCCCAGACCTTCATTCAGGAGATGAGGTGTGTTTGGTTCACAACAACGTTTAGGTCCAGACTTGGCTGAGTCCTTCATGGGAGCACGACAGAGCAGTGGCCGTGCGTGCCTGCTGCCGGCACACCGGGGGGATCAGAGCTCTGAAACCCAGGATCAGGAAAGCACTGCGGAGGTACAGCAATGAAAGCACTGCGGAGGTACAGTTACAGCCTTAAAATGGGGTTTTGCTGAGACAACTGCAGGTTAAAAACTGTTTCCTCTGCTGAGCTGAAAATCTGAACCGTTTCAAGGTGCCTGTAGAAAGCAGGGAGGCGAGGGGACTGGGCAGAGAAGCCTCTCCTGCCGTTCCGCTATTTTCTCCCTCTTTGCCCAGCGGGACTAATTGGTGCTCAAAGGGAAGGGATCGCCTTTCCTACGAGTGCAGTCTGTTGTCTGATTAATTATTCATGGGCAGCATGATTGGCAGCTTTGAGGTGGTGGTGCACAGGCAGCAGAGGGTGATCCGCTGACTGACAAGGTTAATTGCAGCCTGGCGTTCCCGGCGTAACGATTTGTGTTGACAATTCCCAGGGCTGGCAGCGCAGACGGGGTTTGCGGTGCGGGGCCCTGGTCTGCCCCGCGCCGTCCCCAGCGCATGCCACCGGCCGGTTCCTCGCTCACGTGGAAGGGATTTCGCTCCCAGAAGCAGGTCTCCCATGCTAAGCAATGTCGAAGACGCTTTGCAAAGGCAGCGGTTGCTTTTACCTTTTTTTCCCTTCTTCTTTTTCACATATTCTGTGCATATTGATCAGGGTTCAGAACACAAAAGAGGAACTCGGCTCTGGTCTGAGAGTCCCTCTTCGGCAGGAACGGCAAAGCTGCAGCTTTCCAGGGCGCCCGAGTGAATGAGATGAGAAAGATTTATGAGGGTGACCCTTAAAAATAATTGAAAAGGGAAGGGATTATTTTAAACAGGGGATGGGAAATGGCAGCTTTTTGGGATTATTTAATAAGTGCACAACCACAGTGACAAGAATGCCTAAATCCTACCCAAAGTGCATCTCTGGGGCAGTGACCATCTCTTACAGTGAATAAAGGGAGAGCTCAGGAGCTTGAGGCTCTGTCTCTGTATGGGTTATTTGCTTGTGTTCTCCTCGAACAGCACAGCTCAGCTCTCTCCTACTTCCCATCCCGGAAACGGCGATTTTTTTCTTCCTGCCTCAGTATAATAAAGCGGAATCATAAAGATTTCAGACTAATAAATGCTAGACTTCAGAGTGCTTTCAGCTTTTATCAAGCTAATAAGATTTTCGACTTAAAGCAAGAGGGAAAACAGGTGAGCAGTTGTTCTACCAACCTTGAAGCCTGCTGGGATCCTGCAGGCTTGTAGGGGGCTCTCAGGCTCAGGTGCCCCTCCGGAACGAGGAATAAACCCACGGAGCCTCGGGCGAGACACTCCAGGGGAGCACTTCTGCAGCTGGCTCTTCGGGGAACGGCTGGACCGACTCCTTTGGCTGCTGCCAGGCTCCTCGGGTACCTGCAGGCAGCGGGAGCCTCGTCCCATCCTGCATGTTGAAGGGGAAGCAGAGGGCGATCTTCGTGCTCCTCTCCGCTGACCGAGCCAGTCCTCACCGCCTCTAAACCAGCGCAAGTCCCCTCTGGTGAGCGGCACCAGCAGCTCTTCTCCCGGGATGGTTGCGTTTGGTCCTGAATCGGGTCTTTTCCCGCTGGGTTTTTATGGCAGGTCACCAGGAGAGATGGGGATGTCATTAACTGCCTTGGTTTTAGGGACCAGATTTCAACCAGGGAAGAGGGAGGTGTTGAGCAGAAACAGGCACGAGCTTCATCGTTTTCTAGAAATGAATTTTTATTTAAAATTTAAAACCATATTACTTCATACAGCAAACTGTGCACTTTGATATATCACAGTGTCTTAAAAAGGAAAATAATCAGAATTTTTTCTTTTTTTTTGGAAATTTTATTTACATCAGCCTAGAATGATCAGCAAGTAACACAGTTACTATGAAACCAAAATTGTTACAAAATGTTTACAAAAAACTATATTCATAGAAATTCTGCATGTCCACAAAGGAAAATCCCCTGAATATCACGGAGACCAGTTTTTTTCCTTTTTTTATCCAACTCTTTTCTGTTGTTGTTGGTTTTTTTTTTTTCTTCTTCTTTTTGTTCTTTTCTTGTTTTTTTTTTTTTTGAGAAACATGTCAAAGAAAGGTACGGACAGCAAAGGGCTTCCCACGCCAGCGCCCAGCCAGCCCTGGGGCTGGGTCTCGTCCCAGTTTGCTCGTGCGTGCTGCAGGAAGGCTCCCCCCGTGCGCCGCTCAGGAGCTGTGGGTCCCCCTGCGGGACCTCCCAGAGACCGCCAGTGCCCGCAGCTGGCCGAATCCTGCTCCCCACATCACCTGCCCTGCAGGGGACAGCACTTGCCCGGAGCTGGAGCTGCTTCCCTTTGCATATTCACCTTCTTTGTGGATTTGTAGGCTCGCTGTTTGTACCCAATGCTCGTTATTGGTTAAGTCTAAAGGGAAAAGCAACCCCAAAGGAAGCTACCCGCTGCGTCCCTGCTCTGGCTCACAGGAGACCCGGGAGGAAAAAGCAGCGGTAAGGGACAGTGAACGGACATGGCAGCAGTTTAGACACAGTTTAATAGCCGAGACCTGCTTTTTGTCTTCCCTCCTCGCTTTTTCAGTCCCTCTGCCCACCACGCCAAGAAAGAAACCGCTTTCAGGAAAGCTGGAAGTCGGATGGTTCCAGGACAGGAGTTGGCAGCGGTCACAAAAGGGGCACAGACCAGCTTGCGAAAGGCTTCGGGACTTCAGCATCACATCTGCCCCTTCGAGGCCGCTTGGCCGCTGCTGCTTGCCGTCAGGCTCATTGCTGCTCTCTGCGGACAGCTGCCGCGTCGCTCGCGCTGGGTGAAGCCGCTGGGCTGGTTCAGCAGCGCAGTGATTGCATGGCCCTGGGGGCACCGCAGGAGGACGAGGTCAGGAACCGTCCGGGTGAGCGGAGCTGGCGGGGAGCAGGTGTGAGCGGTGCCACGGGGCCGGTCCCAGCAGCCTCCTGCCTGGCGGTGCCGGCGGTTCCGTGTGTCAAAGCCTTTAGTGACCGAGGTCTTAAACATAAAACCGTAACGGAGACGCATGAAGTGCTGATTTAGGGTCAGAGGAGAGGGAAGAGAGCAGGTTAACCTGCAAGGCTTTGTCTTGCTGGCGGATAGCACTAGTGATTCCGGCTGCTCACCTGGTGCTCTGGGATGTTGGTGAGTAAAATGGGATCGAACTGGCGTCAGGGATGAACAAAGGGTGTTTATGGCGTTAGTGATATTTACTTATGTAAAAAAAATCTGCCAGGAAGCAAAATGGTTTTCGGTGGTATTTTACTCTCAGGACATTTAAAGCCAGTTTCAGGCTTTGTTTTTATCTCTGGCGTGATTGTAAAAATCTCTTTCTAAGAACTTAGAAATCTGCAAAGACAACATAACCTCTACTGCTCCGACAAGCCTAAGGATTGGCAAAGAAGTGCAGAAAATATGTCATTAGCTTTGGGAAACAGCCACGTTTCCCAGTTCGTCCTCTGCTGTAGGTGTTTGGTCAGCAAACTGTGAAGATGATGATGCGCGTTGAGTTGGCAGCTTTCAACTCTGATTTTTCATGGTTTCTATGAAAAGGTGAAAATAAATGTAAATTCTTTGCATATCTTTACGTGAGTCAAAATATGACAAATCTAGCTTTTTTGTTTTGGGTCACTGTGTTGCTTCTTCACATCATGGAAAGACAAAATAAGGACAAGTTATGGTCTGTGATGGGGGGGGGGGGAAGCAGAGATCTCCCCTTCAGCTAATTTGCTAATTCTGATCAGCTCCAAAGATAACCTTCATATAACTGAGACTGAGAAAGAAACAGGTGGGAAAAACCTCTTAACTGGGCTGCAGCAGGTTTGTCCCTTTGGGCCCAGACAAACCCTGCGGAAAGCCTCGTGGCTCGGGGAGTGGGGGTGTCCAGCAGCAGGGCGCCGTCACGTCTGCCAGGGAAAGAGGTCGCTCTTCTCATCAACGCCGGTGTTTTTTAACCAGAGCTTTTAAGCACCTTGCAGTACTCCTCGGGATGTTCTGGGTTTCCATGGGCAGGGCCGTTTCTGTTGGTTTTGTTTAGCAGATGGCCGGGGAGAAACTCATCCGCGGAGGGACGAAGCGGCGCGGCGTCACTCAGGCGGTGCATTCGGTCAGCAGAGGGGTCTTTGGTAATTCTGACGAGATGATCCGCAGGACCAGCCTCCTGAATTGAGCAACCTGAAAATAAGAACACAGTCCGGGGAAGATTTCTTCGAAAGATGTTAGCGTGTTTGTGTAAATGGCGTGGAGATGCTGCCGGCGGGGCTGCGGGTCACCGGGCAGGGCGAGGGGGTGTCAGGTTTGGCTCACACAGTGCTGTTTGTCCCAGGCCAGCCCCGGCCCTGCAGGCTGAGGCTTCGCCTCTCAGGTCTCTGGTGCCACGTGGAGCATTTAGTCCTAAACCACGCGTACTGTCCTCTCCTGGTCTGAGTGTGAGTGTGACGGAGCCGCAGTGTCACCGTGGGCTGGCGTTGGGGCGCTTGCACTCGGAGGTGGCACAGTCCCCATGCACGCGGTCCTGTTCTTGGCCAGGACTCTGGACACTCAAGCTTGCTCTCCCCTTCGGGGTCAGCTGTCTCAGGTCTACTGATGAGCATTTCGGTTGCCTTCTCCCTCCAGGCCCCCACGTGGACTTCGTGCTGTGGTGACTCCAGCCAGCACGGCTGGGGGGCAAAGAGCCACCACGAGCTGCGTCGTTGTAGGGTGCAGCCTGGAGCATCGCAGAGCTTCGCAGGCGCTTTCCTCGTTCCTGGCCAGCGTGCCCTAAATGTGTTGTGTCCGTCACTTTGGGATGGGTGCTCACTCGGACCGTTGCTCACTCCACACCCGGAGGGGCAAAGTGTTTCTTTTTATTGCCATGCTAAAGAAGCCTTGCTCAGGGGCTCCTCGTTACCCACCAAGGGTCAGTTTGGCTCAATTCGTTTTTGCCTCCGTGTGTTTTCGGTATGTAAACATCAGACTCCTGGATGGTAGTGTGTTTGGACTCCATGAGGCCTGTAGGATCTAAGCTGTAAAAAAATAAGGAACGGAAAATAACAAAAATGGAAAATAACGGAAAAGCCCCAGGACCCATGTCACAGTCCGTGCTTTGCAGTTGGTGCTTCTGTGCCAGTGATTGATGCAGCTGTGTTTTAAAGGCCTTGATCTTGAAATGAACCAAACCAAGCTTTTTTTTTTTCTCTTTTTTTTTCTCTTTTTTTTTTTAATCCTTTCTTCCCTAGTTAAGAGTGCATCCAGCTTTGACTGACACGATTCCTTCCCTCCCACCTCCCAGGTCCCATTCCCTAGGGAAACACGGGCGTCAATCCAGTGTTGCAGGTCATGTTGTCCTTCCCTGGCAGCCGTCGGTCGTTGAAGGTGTGCATGTTGATCACGGCGTCCGTCTTCACCATGACGGGGGGCTGGGGCTTGTGCTTGACCCGCCGCTGGCAGGTGAGCGACAGCCGGATCTCATCAGCCATGGCGCTGCAGAAGGAGCGCTGGGGAGAAGCGGGGACAGAAAGCACCGTTACCGGACGAAAAGCACCGTTACCACCCCAGAATGTGCCACTCGGCCTCTGCCTGAGCAGGAGGCTGCTGAAACTAGGCTCTGCAGTGGACAGTTGCCAGGTTTGGGCTGCGTTTAAGGCATCGGCTGTGCTTGGTGGGACTTCAGTGGGCCTCTGGTTGACCCTCTCTGCTTTGGGAAGAGCTGTGCCTTTGACATGCTAAACCGTGCAGAAAGGCAGAGCTGGAGGTGACTGTTGGAGTGCCGGTGCTCTGGGTGGTCCCTGCTGGCTGGCTGCCGGGGTCTGGTGGGTTTGTGAGTCAGGGCTAGCAAATCCTGCGGGCTTGCTAGGGGGCAGGTTTCCTTTACCTATCCAGTCCAGTTTGCTTTGCTTTCTGGTCGTGCATGTGAATGCACTCTCCAGTTACTGTACCATGACACGCAGAAAAGAGGGAAAACCCCGGAAGAAGTCATCTTGTTCCACCAGCACTAACCGGCCTCTGCAGGCGGGGCGGGCAGCGAGCCTTGGGGAATGGCACTCGTGGGGTGTGGGCACGGGGAGGGGGCTCCAGGCTCTGTGCCCCCTGGGCAGGGTCAGAGTCCCTCTGCCAATCTCCCTGCCCGTCCCCGAGGTTGCAGTGTAAAACCCTCAGTGCTGGGCTAGTGGTGGTGCAGGGGAATGGAGGGGATCGGTACCTGCTCGCGCTCTGCCGTTTTGCGCAGCTTGTAGATGAACTCCACCATGGCCACGAAGACTGAGAGCACCAGGCCTGCTGCCAAAACGATGAAAATCCCACCGATGTTTTGGATGCCCAGAGCGCTGGCCTCCTTGTTCTCGTCCTCAGGGCAGCCGTTGCCCCGCCACCACTTCTCCTTCATCACGTGCAGCTTGTCCTCCTCCTGCAGCTGGAGGATAGCGATGGTGATCTTGTCCCGGTACGGGGAGCCTGGGGAGGGGGAATGCCATTACACACGGATGGGAAAGTCAGACAAAAACCACACCAAGTAGGGACTGCATCTGTTGGGAGGGCTGTTCAGACCTCCCTTCAGCTGGCAGTGTAAGCTTTGGTATTTGGAAATGGACAGTTGGGAGTGGGTTATGTGATCCCATCCGTCGTATGTCTGGTGACCAGCCCCCCTCCTGGGCTACCTACAGAACCCCCCAGTGCCCCTTACCCATGGGAGTCCCAATGCCGTAGCCTTTGGAGTCGATGAGCCCCCCGATCTGAGTCAGGTTGCAGTTCCTCTGGGTGATATACTCGATGGTGGTCGACTCCATCAGCAGGGCGTAGTCGGCCGTGAGGGTTCGCTGGATGCCTTCCTCGTTGCTTTTAACCAGTGCCGTGGGTTTGCTGCTCATGAAGGCCCACATTTTTTCAAATGTGGAAATTTTGGATTTCTGGAAAAACAATACCCCCCATCCCCAAAATACGAATTAATAGCCTATTCACTGCAAAAAAATGGTGTTTTTACAATAAATAGATAAATTCCAGTTTGAGAACAGGCTCCCTAATGGGACTATTGCCAGTTTGCCATGTCTTAAATATCTCTTTTCTGCCCACTATTGTGTGGCATCAAATTGCCATTAAAAGAGACAGATTCCAGCACACTTCACCTTATGCAAATAAATGCTTAGTAAAAAAGAGTCACAGCTCCGCAGACCAGGAGCTGTAGGTGGAACTGAACTATTCCTCTGCTTCAGCAAGGCCCTGCCGTGATGCCCTGCAGAACTGCTGGTGTGACAGGCTATCAGTATATCTGCTTGAATGTATTAGTTTCCTAACCAGAATTTTGTTTATCCTGTAATGTTTCTGCACAATGAGAGAAGACAGGGAACATTTCAGAGGGCATGTTTTTCTCCCTCTCACACACTCTATTATATTTCTGTCTTTCCCCAAGCATCACAAGGAAACATGTCTCCTCTGAGATATGTGCAACTGCCAAACAAATTTAACATATCCACGTAAACAGAGGCTTAGAAATATTCAAGAAGATTGTCTTACGGCTAAAAATAAATGTGGATATTCTTCCACTATCAGTAGGCATTGTGTTAGAAAAGGGGGGATGTGTTGTCTAGCTTGCTGCTCATATGAATGTTTTTTTCTCCTAGAAATGTGTTGGGTGAGAATATGGTTATTTTGTATCTTCCCATAACACGTTGCATGTAGCATTTATCTATGGCCACCTTCTGAATTGTCCCTGTGTAGGCTGTCGCTGGAGACTTCACCTGCCCTGGAAGAGGCACGTTAGCTTTCTCGCAAAGTGCCTCCTGCCGCGGTCAGTGGGAGAGCGCAGCTCTGCACGGCTGGCTGGGCTTGGGAAGAGCACTTGGATAGTGAGGCTGGTGGTCATGTGCTGCCTGCTCCCTTAGGTGCTGTTCTTTTTACCTACTTTCTTATTTTTCCTAGATTTATCTTTGCCTTCTTAGTTTTTAGAGGCCAGTTTAGTCAGCCAAAACATCCACAACAGCCCTTAGCAGGAGCCTGAAGCTGCCGGTAAGTCTCTGCTTTGCTGCGACTGAGGCTAGCGGCTCACCTGCAGCCGCAGGAGTCGCTGTGGCAGAAGCTGCACTTTGTTCTAGCCATTGTTTCTCCCTGTTTCAGGTCTGTGGCCTTCCATAAAGAAGCAGGACGTGGAGCCCTGGCCCATCCCCCTCACTGCTCCCCCTCGTTTTTTCAATATGATCCAAAATATGCCAGCATAGGTTATTTTGATAAAACACTAGAAATAAGGGTAAATTAACTAACCAAAATAGTCCCTCATCATGCTTGATATATTCCAAATGCTTTGCCTATCCACCTCCTTTTCTCAGTGTGTTTAACAAACGTACTATTATGGACCTGTTTCTCGCTGGTTAAAATTCATACTTGCTATAATCCACTTGATGAACCTGCAGCTCTGGAGCAAACTGCATTCAAGAGGCAGGATAATCTCCCTCACTCGAAAATCCGGTCCAGTGCCTGTAAGGTAGATTTGTGGCATCTATCAAGCCTCAAAGAGCAGCAAGAAATGTAGCCTCCAAAAGGATTATTAAATATCTGTGCATTACGATGGGTAATTGAAATGAATAGCGTACTCGACTTGCTGATAACGACTTGTTTAACATTTATATAGTTCGGATCAGAGGCCTCTGGGTTCACTGGCTCTCCCTTTTGCTCTTTCTCTTCCTGCGTTTAATGCTCCTCGGGTGTTGACACAGGGCTCTTAAACAACATCAGTGTTCTCCCAGTTTAAAGCACAGAGCAAAATAAACTGGCAAAAAATCAATAGGCTGCATTTAGTGAAGCTAATAGGACTTGCATGAGGCATTGTAGCTCTTCAGGCGACTTAAATTACATGAGACAGGGCTCCCTGGAACAGAAAAAACACTTTTCTCATCTTAACTCACTCCCTTTGACCTGCTCCAAGGACTTAATTGTGTTCCAGGACGCCAAGACGAGCGCTGCTTTTGTGGCTCCGGCACTGCTCAGGGTGCGTGGGCTGGGGCAGGAGCCTCCCTACAGCGAGAGCTGCTCGCGGCACCGCAGAGCTAGCGATGAGCACACCGTGCCCTAGCAATTCCCGTCCTCGTCGTGGCCTTGTGTCTCCCCGCAGCAGGTGCCACTGCTTTCTGTGGCCTCATCTTTCCCGGAGAGAAGGACGAGGTTGCTGGTGTTGGCAAGGGCATGTTGAACCCCCAGAGAAGGCGAGGCGGTGCAGGCTCTCCCCATTGTCTGAAACCTGCCACCGCCTCCTTACCAGGAATTTATTTCCCATTCGTTTCTTTAACTTGGCTAACGGGAGATAAGAGTGCTCCTTTCCCAAGTACAGATCCACCAGCTGTAATTCTCGGCGCAGGACTAGCAGGTTGATGGACCCGGCTATTTGTTAAAAGTCCAATTTAGGAGCAATTGCCAGTCATCGTGAGAGCAGTCATCAGTCAAAAATTGCATGAGCAACCCCGGGGAGCGTGTGGTGCTGCAGCTCCCAGATCCTTCTGCAAGCTGCAGCCACGATCTGTTTTGTGCTTATCAGGGAGAGAAGTTGCTCCTTCCTCCCTTCCCTCCTCAGCTCTTCAGCCGTACTTCAGAAGTGGCCGTTTATTTATGGGAACGTGGATGACGGCACCTGGGAACATACCGTTCAGATAGGCAAAACCATCTTCATTAGGCACAGTTATTCATTAGCAGTAAATTAATTGTCAGTAAGGAATGCACATAAATTGTGTTGATGTCGCTGGGCTTTTTATGGACGTTTTATTTTGCAGGACCTCTGATTTTATGGCTTGTCATCTACCCAAAAAAAATCCTCTCTGGGGTTTGTTACTGGTTTGAACTGGTATTTGCGGTGTGGTGGCTAGGTGCACATTTCTTCTCGATGGAAGCAACGCGTGCTGCTGTGGGCTGCGTACAAGGAGGTGAGGTGGTGGCAGGCAGCGAGCCCCCGCAGGAAGCCCTGGCTCCCCTGCCCCATGGGATCCTCGCTTTGCTGCCCAGGGTGGATGAAGAGAACCCGCAGCGTGGCTCTGAGATGAATCCCCCGAGAGCAGTTCCATCGTGAGCTCCCCAGCGCTGGGAATAACGGAGATTATTGCTAATAAGCGGAGGCGGCGGCTGAAAGCTGTTAATCAGCGCCTCCGGGGTTTGCACCAGGGGGCTGTGTCTCTATCCTGCTTGCATCTCTCCCACTGACTCGTCTGAGTTTTGGCCAGGGTAAATAACGTCCGAATCTGGTCCTTGAGACAGCACCTTAATCAGCCCCTGCCTTGGTGCTAAATGGAACGCGTGTAGGAAAAGCTGAGTACCAGCCCCTCGGAATGCAGCAAATGCAACGAGCACCGAGAACGCCTCCAAAGTCATTCTTTAGAGTCACAGCTCAGAAGCTGTCTTTAATAACCAATGCTTCAAGACCAGTCACCCAAATAAATTAATGGAATAGTTTAGAGGAGCCAATATAAGGCATCTTGCCAAGACATATATGCTTTTTTATCAGTGAAATTGGCAAGAAAGTAACTTTCAGGCTTACGATTTTCAATTCCAGCCTGTATGAAAAAATAAATTGATTTTCACTGACGGAAGATACTTACTCTTGAGGATTTAACATTTCTGTACAAGTGAATATATATGTACACACATCCACACACTCTCACACCCGTACGCCAAACGACACATTAAACCCAGCATTTGTTCAGAGCGAGAGAGCATCTCCTGCAAGATATGAAGGATTTCTGGCATGATTTGCCATGAAAGCTAGATGCTGCTCCTAAATTAATTGATCTGTTTATTCCTGTAACTCAATCTGCATTGCCAGGGAAGAAATAGCTTCTCAAAAGTTCTTTTCATGAAGTCGAAGTCTGCCAGTGCAGCTAGGAAAAGGCTGGCTTCTGCTTCCCGTTTGCCGTAGGTGGTGGGGCCGCACAGGCGAGCCCGTGGGGCCGTGTTGGCACACCCACGGACACGGACCTGGCTTGGCCCACGAGAGAACTTCTGCAGGGACGCGGTGGGCTCGGCTTGAGCCCTTCACCAGCCCAACACTAGGCAGCAGAACCGTTCAGCATTTTGGGACCATGCTTTCCACCAGGGTTTCTCTGACACAGAGCACGAGGTCGGTCACTGCCCTGCACCCTCCTGGACCTTCGTGCTCCCGGGGGACATCCCTGAGAGTGTGATGCCAGCCAAGCAGCTTCGCCGAACCCGCCGCAGGATTTCTCCCTTGATTTCACCAAGGACTTGCTGTGGGGTGGGGGGACACTCATCGAGGCCTTAAATTGCTCTCCCCTATTTCCTGTGCACAAAGGGCAAGTGAGCATGGCATCCCACACGAGCGCTCCCACTGCACCAGTAATTGAACGCTTGTCAGAGGGGACATCCCTGATAATTCATCTCCAAACAGCAATAATAATAAAACAGCAAAAGGAAAATACACTGCGTCAATAAACCCTGCCAAATGCCCGTTAGGAGCCCGAGGAATTATTCTGATGGATAATGATAGGAAGCAATAAAGATGCTATGGCCTTGATGATTTAAAAAAAAAGATAGAGTTTTCTTTTATTTCCATATAAAACTCTTATTGGAAAGGGTAGTTAAAGCACACCAGTAAAAGTCAGCCTCCTCCTACAGCTGCTGTGGGCTTGGACGGCAGCGTGAGGCAGCTGGCCCTGCCGCAGACAAACGTGGTGCCCCTGCTCTGCTGCGGCAAGCAAGCAGCAGCCTGCTATTCCCTGCAATATTTGCATTTCCCAGATTAATTAAAGATCAAACCAAACAAAACCCTCCATGCGGCTTTACCAGGCTGTGTTGCTGCCTGTCAAAATAAGCATGGAGACTTGGAAAGGAGCGTGACTCCTTAACCGAGTCATGGCCAAGAAGAGTTCCCCAGGGGCTGCTCAGGGCCCTCCCAGGCTGCACGCCGTGAGCCTTGCCTTGCTTTAAACCTAAATTCCTCTGCAAGCCAGGGTGCTCATTGCTTAGGTTAATCACCCCTCAATTCTAGTCCTTTTTTCTCTCTCTTTTTGAAAAGTGTGTTTTTACAGGCCAGCTGTGGTTTCAAAGGTCTCTTTAACTTTCAGTTTCTTTCCGTTTTTCAGGCACTAGTGAAATGATGAGTGTCCTTAGCACCTTCCTCTGCAGTGTTGACTAAATTCGGAAACCTCACTTTAAACAGAAGAAATAAATGTAGTTTGGTTCTGATGCATTGGTGGTGTTACCTCGCATCGGAATCAGAGATTAATAAAACCTGACTACGTTAATGTGGATACCTGAAGGACAGGAAAGATAATTTCAGCTGTAAAAAACACCAGGCCCTTTGCAGCATGTGTCCAGGCTGAGTTTTTGTTTGTTCTCTGCCCCTGCAGGCTGGCCGGGCAGCCGCGGGGGCTCTGTGCAGTGGTTAGTGCAGACACAAGGCAGGAGTGGCAGTGGGTGGGATGGGAAAACAGGGGCGATGCCTAAGCAATGGAAGAGTTTTCTGCAGGGCTTTAATGTAAGATACACCCGTCGTGTTCTGCCTAATGTGTGCTTCATATTTGGGTGTCTGAGTGAACACTGGGTACAGTCCCCAGAGCTGTAAAATCAATGTGATTTTATAATTGTGGCCTCAATCAGCAACTGGAAGGGGGGGATTTAGCTGTGATGTGAATCTAGGCAAGCTAAGCTGACGGGTCGAGGTCTTAACAAAGATTCGAGACAGAAGCAACCTGCTCGTACGGAGGAGCAGTGATGGCTTAAGAGGCTTTTTGTCTCTGGGTCTTGTTCTCGCTCCTGTTGGCTGGGCAGGGCTGCGTCTCTGCCAGGGTGGTGGAAAGCCTGTGCCGGGTCTCACCTTGAAGAAGGTCATGGTAGCTCCATCCTTCACTGCTCCGTACTCTATTTTTGTCTGCTTTGCCAAGTCGTCTGCCGAGTCGATGGGGGATTCCATCCTCTCCACCGTCAGGAAGGCGGCAAGGTTGGCCGTGTAGGACGAGATGATAATTAGGGTGAAGAACCACCATATGCCACCAATGATCCGTGTAGATAGAGCTTTGGGCATCAGCTCCGAGCCTGGGGTGGGAGAGGGAGTGGGAGGGGAGAGGAAACAAAAGCGAGAAAGGACGCGTTTTATATATACGTGCGTACATTATATACATATGTATAGATGAAGGATTAGGTTTCACTGTCAGACTGTAACAGCGATGCAATTAAAACCAACTGTTTTCGAGGCAAATTATCCAGACATCTTGCATGCAAGGAAATCAGTGGGTTTTTTTTGTAGCATTCACAGAAAAACCCTCTCCCTTTATTGCTGACCTTGGGTACAGTGCACAATTTACAGGAAACATTCAAACTGAAGTAATTAACTAGGCAGCTTTTATGAGATTTAAATAGCAAGCCATTTATGAACTTTTATGAGTGTTTTGTCCAGCCATTTAAAAAGTGCTTTGCTTTTATATGGATTACTTCTCAAAGGACTCACTCTAGGGAGTGTGTTCAAATACACATGATTTAAAAAAAAATCAAACAGTGAGAGAAAGGAACTATCAGGGTCCAGTGCTTTGAATAGTGGTTAGAAGTAGGGAAGCTGGAGATGTTGCAGCATAAAAGGTGTATAACAGGTCTGGAATGACTTTTATTGAGCAGACATGAAGGACTAAATGGGTTGTGCTATTTTTGTAATCACCCAAGACACCTTTTAAAGCCAGAAAAGAGCTCTGGGTTTAAAACAACTGCATTCAGAGGATATATCCAACCTGGAATTTGCAACAAAGATAAGGCTTTGCAAAGCAATTTCAGGCAGCGTGGCATTAAAGCTTAGTATGGAGCACAGCTTTTCTCCCATCTGAGTGCAGCAAGGAGGCACCGGGAATCAGAGGAGCCTTGGGTCTCAGTGCTGCTTTAGTTCTTCTCAAGATTCTGGTCCTTTCCCATTCCATCTCTTGCCCTTTGATGCATTGTAAGGTGTGACATCAGTCTAGCTTTGAAATATTTTCCTTCTTAGATGCAGAATAGACTTAAAAAGAATGCAGCTCTTTTCATTTCTAAGCATCTGATAAGAGGATGATTCATCGCGCTAAACCACCCTGCTGGGAGCTGTCACTGTCCATCAGGGCAGGAGATCTGGGAAGCCTGTGCCACGCTGCAGCCGCGGCAGCAGGAGGAGCGCGGAGCCCCAGCGCTGTGCACGCCGCCAAGCCAGCACTGCGGGTCCTTTACTCCTTGGCCGTGACCGCCCGGACATGATAAATCAAAGTGTGACAAGCGTTTCTCATTTTCCACTTCTTTCCGTTCCTGGATTTTCTGCAATTCGATCACAGCAGAATTTTGCTCCTCGTTCAGCACCGCTCACAAGCTCGCCCTGTGCTGTCTTCCCCACAGATTTATGCTGCTCATTGCACCTCGCCATACTCCGTGTGCTCTGTCCCGTCCATGTGCACGAACGCCGTCCTATCCCTGTCCCGTTCCGGAGGTCCCTGCCGTGGTGGTGCTGTGCACCAGCAGCACAAGAAGCATTCGGTCTTGCCTGCAGTGAGGGCCAGGCAGAGCTGCCTGAAGAAGCTCCTCGTGACCCGTCTTGCATCTCTTGGGTCGTTTCCCAGTGTGCAGAATGACCAGAAGAGGATAAAATGACCAGAATGACAAAAAAGACCAAAATGACCAGAAGAGGATAAAAACAGGGACAGATCAGACGGCAAGAAGCCCTGTCTTCTGCAGAGTGGCTTTAAAGCAGAGCCAGTCAGGACAGAGATCCTGAATTAGAGCAAATTGCTTGAATTAACGGGAGCAGAAACGCACAGAGCCTGTCGGACGTGGCTGTTTGGGGAATTCAAGCAGCTGAGGGGGGCTCAGCCAGCGTTCCTCCGCGGGGCACGGCGTGCGGGTGCTGCTCTGCACACACAGCAGCAGTGCACGTGCGGACACGCCGCCTCTCCATCATCTAGCAGCGTGTTCCAGATGGCAGACTCTGGAGCTGCTCCTTCTGACACCTGCCAAAGCGTGCACACATCATTAATAGTAATTATTGTTAGTGGGGCACCTGTGTGCGGGTAGCCAGCTGCAGCTGGGTGAGCGATGAGTCCGTGCCCACCACCGTGGGGCGAGCTGTTGGGCTGGGGCTTTGACCCACGGAAAGCACAAAGAGAGGCAGGTGCCAAAAAAACCATAAAATTAAAAAAGGGTGATGTGCCAGCCCGCTCTCCCACAGAAGAAATCTGGTGGCGTTCCTGGCCCAGAAAACCTCGGATGCTTTGGATGCTTCCCCTGGGGGGCTGCAGGCAGGGCTCAGCCCCGCACACATCCCTCCATTCTTCCATCCAAGCCATGAAGGCAAAGCAGTGTGGCTCCAGTGGAGGAGAAGCAGCTCCAGGTGAGCAGATAGCAGCAGATGGAGCCACCGGGCCCTTCTGAGCTGCAGACCACCGTGAGGTTCCCTTGGTGAGCACCGCGGGGCTGCCCGCGGCAGCCACCCCCTCTTGCGCAGCTTGGTGCTGGCTGTGCCTGCTCGGAGCCAGCCCCGTTCCCCTGCGCCGTGACAACGGCACGAGGCGGGCGCCGCCGGTATTCTTTTTGCAGCGGCTGCTTGCTTTTGACAGGCACAAAGATGTTTTATCTTGTTCCTGTCACAAATAAATTAAATTCTACATTCGAAAAGCCACAACAAAAGGCCGGTGTCGGAGACGCGGCAGCAGGGCGTGCGGGGAGGAGGCACCCACCGTACCTTGCTGCATCAGCGCGCCCATCCCGAACCAGAAGCTGTTGAGCAGGGTGAAGTTATTCTCCACGATGTCCGACCCGGGGTTGCAGGGATGAGCGTCGTACCACTCGTATGGGCTGAACCTGCGGTGGCACAAGGAAGGAGAGAGCTCGTTAGTCAGGAAGTGGCATCAGACCCTAACGGACCAGGAGAAAAGCCGTAATGCATCTGGTGCTGCTGCGCAGGGCCCGCTGACCCTCCAGTTGTGCGGCTTGTTAAAGAAAAAGGTAAATTCAGCCACGATTTTTGGAAGTGACCAGCATGGCTGGAAGCCCCATGTTCCACACTGCAGACAGCAAGGAAACCCGGGGGGAGCCAGGCCCTTGGAGTGTTTCGGGTTGCTTCTCCAAAGCCTTTGGTCTCTGCTGATGCCCTGCTCAGCACCACGTCACCCAACAGCAACCAGCGCACGCAGCGGCGGGCAGGATGTGTTGTGGGCACATGGCCCCCAGCCCTGGCACGTGGCAGATCCAAGGCGCAGGGACCAGCAGCGTCTCTGCACCGACAGAGCAGAGGTACAGCAGTGATTCTGCAGCCGTGGCCGAGGCAAACCGCAGTGTTTTAGGGGCTCTCTGCTTGTGCGTGTGGGCATCTCTGTGAGATTTCACTGGGCGAGAAGCAGAGCTCGCCACCGGCCTGACAAGCAGAAATCCTGCGTGTCAAGGCATTGGCACAGTGGAAATCGGTGTGGGTTCACCTTGGGCTGCTGCGATGCTCAGACCATGGAAGAGCAGTCGTTCAGCAGGGGGCATGTTTTCACGGACAGCCCTGCAGTTCTTGGGCAGAACAGAGGGAATTTTCTCTGATCATCTCTCTGCAAATCCTGCCTGGGACAGGCACGCGAGCACCGTCTTGAGTACAGCTCTTCTAGCCAGGATCCAGGGAGGATGCGCATCAGGATAGATGCTAATGTTTTTAGAGCTGTTTGTTTGCGTTTTCTTAGAGTCCCAAATTTTGCACAGATTAAATTAAAAACATAATTGGCATAATTGCTTTTGAACCAGGCATTAATTATCATCTCCGCTTCCTTCTGAAATCCCTGTAGCTTCACAACAGCCCTTTCTCCAAGCCCAACCCCCAGCTTGTATTAGGAGCCATTTCTCTGTGCAATTCTCTGCCAGGCGTGCTGCTGCTCAAGGAGATGTCTTGTCGCTTAACTTCCCAGGTGTCCTCAGGCAGGCGGTTGGAAGCATTGGGAGAACAGAACAGCTCTCAGATGCTCCTCCCAGCACAAAAGCTCCCCCAAACAAACCATTACCCCTGATCTCTGCTTTCCACACGCACTCACGCTGCGGACCTTCTTGCAGAACCCAAAACGTGGAGAATGAGCGTTCAGCCATCGTGGCATGGAGCTCATGTGTCCCCAGGGAGGTTTGGCTGGGCTCGGGCTGCACCCTAACAGCCTCACTTGTTTGCCATCCAGACCGCCCGCCTCCCCGTGCTTTTTAAAGTAAGAGAAAATTGGAGAGGAAAACAAAAATTAGGCTGATTTCAAACCTGGCCTTACGCGTTGCCTAGTCCTTTAAACCTGCTGTAAATTTATGCCAGAGGTGTATAAAGGATGGCGCCTAAGCCCTGTCTATTGAATAAAGGCAGAGTTCAAGAATTAGATGAAAACTTTCTTGGGCTGCCAATGAAAGAGTGTGAGATGGAAAGGGAATTGGTAAGATCAAATGAGCCTGACAAGATGACACACTGAAGAACTTCAAGGTCTCTGAGTGAGAACCTACTGGTGCTGCTCAAATTACAGAGAAATATTCAGAAAACTGCAAAGCAGCAACAGTCTTCAGTGCCTGAAAAGCTAGTGGGACCATTAAAGGAAACAGAGGGGTAATGAAGGAAGAAGTGAGCGGAGCTCGATGACCCCATGCAGCTGGAGCCATAATAAATGGGGGCTCTTCAGGATTCACCTTGGGCTGGCTTCCCTCTTCTGCAGGTGCAAACAGGGGCTGAGAAATATTTCATCAAAAACTGCGATTATTTTCTTGTCTCCTTTTGGCAGGGAAACAGGAGCATTTCAAAGAAGGTTTAGTTAAAGATGAGATCTAACACGAAACACTTCTGAGCCTAAATTGCATCCCCGGAGAAATCTGCTATGGATGACCCAGTCCTTGTTTCAATTAAGATGAACGGTAACGCCCCGGCCCTGGTGAGCACCAGAAGGCGTTCGGCTGCGATGTGAAGGCCCTGTGAGTCCGAGACCAGGTGACAATTCACGACAGGCAGCGCACAGCCAGCGGCACGGCTGGCAGCCAGAGCCACCAGACAGACCCCCATGAAGCCACCGTCGTGGGTGCTTGCGGTGCCCCGGTGGCTGGAGCAGAGAGGATAAGCAAGAAGGCTGATTACAAGGAGAGATGGATCAAATACATCCTTTGCCTGCCTCTAAATAGTCCCTAAGTCAGTTTTAAGTGGCATTGACCTATGATTATAGCATCAGCAGAGGACTCTGGTGCCTAGTTCAGGAGACTCATGTCTCTGAATTAAGGCTTTGCTATTTTGGCTGTGGTTTTCTCCTGAGGGTTGGATTTGAGAGGCCTTGCTGGGGTCAAAGCAGATATTGTTTCAATTACTTCTGAATGTAATAAATATGCCCCGTATTTTCCCCATGAAATCTCTTGCTCTCCATCTCCGTGTGTTAAGAGATATTCCTGCAGAACCTTAATTACACCAAATACTTGATGTTCTTTAAGAGAATATGAAGACAGAAGAAATGTCAGGAGCAAAGCACGTGAAAAAGAAACTGTAACGGCAATATTTTAGAGACTCTATTTGAGCCCAAAGCAGCCTGACGGGAAAAAAATGTTATATTACCTCGTAACTGCTGTGATGTAAGAAAGACATAAATCGCGCTGCAGAATGGCTCATTTTGTCAGTATAAACTAGCATGAGAGATCCTGGATGAAAAACTAGGAGGAGAGAACAACAAAAATGAAAGGAGGGAGGCACAGACAGCGAGCAGCCGAAGGGGACTCTGAGGGCCCAGGAGCGCGGCCGCCACGCGCTGGGTCGCTGCGAGCCCAGGTCCCCGTCTCTTGGCCGCTGCTCACAGCATGGAGGGGCTGCCCGGGGCTGAGCAGCCCCTCTGCGATCTGCACAGCCCCTCTGGACTTCCCTGGTTGCAGAAGGTGGCTTTGAACGTGCTTCCACGTGGGAGCCTGGCCCAGCATCTCCTTCAGCCTTTTCTCAGTATTCACTGCAGCAAATTTCTTGTGTAGATGGAATTAGCACATTTAACACGCTTTGAAAGTGGGGTCTGGATAATTTGGGCTGGACTTGGTCCTCAGGCGAGTAGAGAAATATAAACCCATAAAAGTAAAACTGTATGTGAGTTCTAATCCCAAGCTCCGTGAGCAGTCTGATAGTTCTGGCACTGGAGCCACAGAGTTATGGCAGCAGAGTCCATCCGGCCACGTTCTGCATGGCTAGCGGAGGCACAAAGTGAAGGGATCCTATTAATCACCACAATATTTTTTCCTTTTGTAATTACCTTGGGTTCACTTTCCCAGATGAGCATCTTTCCCTGCTGAGAGCATCTGGTGCCTTCTCTCTCCGACACAAAGCAGAACCATTAAGGCCCTTGTCCTGCTGCAGCCCTGACAGCCCCAGCAACGCAGGCAGCACCGCTTGGCCGAGCTGCCCCACATTTTCTGTCCCCCTGGCTGCTTCCCCAGCCGGCCCCGCTGGTTCTGGCCAGGGTCTGCTGAGCTGAGCTGGCAGAAGCGTGGGGTGGTGATGGCAACGCCACTCTCATCCCCTCCTCAAGTCGCGTGCTCCTAACAAGCGGTGCCTTTCCTGTGCGCTACGCTGCCCGCAGGCTGAATTGAGCTGCGAGGTTATCTTGGTGGCTTGCTTTGTGCTGGGCTCCCCAGGGGCACTGGGCAGTGGCAGCCTGCTCACGTCCGTGCTCAGAGGGCTTCTGTTTGACCTCAGGATGGTGCCTGGAAGCCTGGTGCGTGGCTCGGTGTCCTGGCCCCCTTTGGGAGAGCTGCGTTGCAAAAAGTAGGAAGGAGACACTTGGGGACCCTCTGTGCCTTCAGGAGGGACACGTGGCCCCTCCTGCCCTGCGCCTCTGCAGAGGAAGGATCAGAGACGTGGCTGCTTCGCTGTCCCAGATGGTCTGCAGAACACTAATGCTGTCTGCTAAGCAGAGTTTACTTTGACAACTGCTGTTACGTGTAATTAGGATATTACATAGTAAACTCAGGAAATCATCTCTAAATGCCTCTGAGGACCTGAGGGATGTTGGAAATTGCAGATTTGTTGTAACATGAGGGTTAATGCGTTCTGGTTGCTGCGGTTTCATGTTTAATCTTTACTTTGACTGTCTGATTGATGTCAGTGGATTAGGTAGAAGCTGGTTTCTGAAGGAGGCTCCAAGGAAAACGCAGCCCACCAGCCCTTCCTTGGGGGGGCCTGCACAGAACCACGGTGTGGGGGGCAGCAGGGATGCTGCTGAGGCACTGCTGCCATGGCTCAGACAGGAAGGTACTGAGAAACGAGCGTCTAACTGCAGAGTGTGTTTGGGAAACTTCCCCAGGCGCGGTGCTCGCCCAAAATATTTAAACGCCTGGGAAGCTGGGCATGGCCGGGGACACGGCCAGGGAGGGCAGCAAGAGCTTTGTTCGGGTTTGGAAAGGCGGCGCTGCATGTTCAGAGCAGCCCTGGACTGTGAATCGCATCAAAGACTCTGTGAAATTAATAACTCATGCAAATAGATGCAAATTCCACTGCTTTTAAATATAGAGGTTTTAAACATGCTAATTAGATGCATATTAATTTCTGTAAACAGACACTGTCAGATCGTAGCGCCGCGCTCTGCATCCGTTTGGTACAGGGGAGGGTTTGCGGGGAGCTTTGCTGCCGGGGGGATCAGAAGCAGGAGCTGAGACCGACGCAGGGCGCGGGAGCCGCGTGCCCAGGGGGCAGCGGGGAGGCCGGGCCTCTTCTGGGGAGGCTGCCCGAGAGGTCACCTAACGGGAGCACGAGCAGGAAAACCACGTCCCGTCACCCCTCGTCGTACCAGGCAGGTGCCAACAAAACAAAAAGGCAGGTGAATTTCTAAAATCATAAACGAGGGAGCATTTTAAAATTCTTTTGTGCTCGAAGTCTGCTAACCGGTGGAACTGCCAGCCCTGACACGGCACAAGAGGCTTACGGATTTATGTTAATGAAGCAAACAACCACAGTTAGCGTGGTGGAGCAGCACAAAAGATGTAACAGACTCGAGCTGGCAAAGAAGGAACCAAATTTCCCCTGTGGATAGCCCATCTTTAATTTTCTCCACTGGCTTTGTATCACCTCTCCAGCCACTGGCAGACAGAAATCCCACAGCCTGCAGCCTGCTGCCCTCTGGCAAGTCTTGTTCCTAAATCTCTTTGTTTACATTTTGAAAGAAGGGAGCTTCTGTGTGCCGAGGCCTTCAAATGGAGCCCCTTGTGTCCAGCGAGCTGCCAGCACCGAGCCCCTGTGCCGACGCAGGGCCTCCAACAGCAAGCCTTGCTATGCCCTCGCTGAAAATGGACCGAGCAGGAGGAGGGGCATTGGTCTGAATGTGTACAGCCAGCCTCGGGGAGGTAAAAGCCGGGCCCGTTTTAACACTTACAGAGCAACGCCACAGTTGAGCAAAAAGCCATTTGCGCTCTCTTTCTGAAGCCGTGAAAAACCATAAAACATGCTTCGGCTAATGCTCTGATTATCCCTCCATGGGAAGGGTGGCAGCGAAATGGAACAGAACAGGGGAGCCTGCGAGTCGTGAGCAAGCCCACGCTAGCAGACCAGCCTGCCTCTGGGTAATGGGCCAGAAGTAATTTCATTAATGAAACAGGTTTAATGCCGCGGCTCCCGCTGCGTGGTTAGATCCCTGCGACGTGCCGGCAGCGAAACGTATTCGGAGCACGGGCAAAGCGTCGCGTGGTGGCAGCCGGGTGGCGCGGCGTCGGCATCCCCTTACCTGGCTATGACAAAGAGCACGCAGCTGACCCCCAGGTAGGCGAGGAGGATGTACATCCAGATGTCAGGAGACAGGGGGTTGAGGAAGGAGAACACACTGGGGTTGGTCCCGTTGGGCTTGCGGTACAAAATGCTGACCCCCAGGGTCATGAAGGGCTTGGAGAAGTCGATCGCTTTCTCCCGGACATGGGTGATGGTGAGAGGAGCGACGGCCAGGTCAGCTTTCTGTCCGTGACACGGAGGGAGAGAGGCACAAAGGGAAAAAAAGAAGCCATTAGAAAGCCGTTGCCATCCCTCAGAAGCCCTCCGTCTCCCCAGCTCGCCCTGCTGCGGGGTCGGTCTTGTTCCTGGCACGAGGAACCGCGCTGGGAAGAGCCGGCGTCTGCCAGGTTGCTCTGCTTCTGCTCCAAGGTACAGAGGGCAGTACAGCTGCTCTGGCCTCCGCAGAGCCCCCCGGACAGGAGTGCTGGCTGGGTTTGGGTTGTTCTGTCTGCTGAAAGACAGTGCCTTGCCCCAAAACCCAAAGGCTCCACGCACGCCTGCCGGGGCTGGCTCTGAAGCCCCAGCAGAGGCCATACTGCAAACGTGCAAAGGTTTCATCCTTGCTGCCTTCACCTGGGAGCTCTAAAACCCAGCACAGCCAGCCTGCAAGGGCTGCAGCTGTGTTTCTCTGCACCAGCGCCGTCCTTTCCTCCCTGCTCCCATTCCCCCCCGTAAGCAGGGCACAGATCACCAGAGCCCAGAGCAAAAGGCCAAGGTGTGGGGGTGTGAGCGAGGCGCCCTGGGCACCGAGACCAAGGGGGCCTTTGCTGCGCCGGCTGCTCGGCCCCAAAGGCTGGGCACTGCACGTGGGCTGACTTCATGGCAAAAGTTGTAAGGCCCATTCTGGGGACGCCGGGCGTGCGGGAGGAGTGGTGCTGTGCGGGGACCCTGCGGTGCTGTGCGGGGAGCTTGGAGGGAGCCCCCATGGGATGCAGTTCCTCTCGCATTATCACTTATCCCAGTGATAATTTCGTAGAGATACAGCGGATTCTTTGTGACTTGCAACCTTTAAATCAATATTAGTGCTCTTACTAGAACTTGCTTTGCTCCAACAGAAACCGGGGGCTCGCTGCAGAAGCTGGTGAAGATCTCTGGCCTGTGCTGTGCAGGAAGGCCAGGCTCATGGCCCTAAACTCTGCGCAGAAAGGCAGTGGGGTATTTTTATGTGCAGGAACCTGTTTGGGCCTTTTTTGTAGGAAGACACAAGCATTTATCCGTCACGTGTGTCTAAAAGGGTCTGCTCTCCAGAGATCGGAGTGTTGCAGGTCCTGAGCAGAGAAGGTGCAGGGATTCTCTAACAAGGACAGAACTACGGCTTTTCTTCTAATACTCTTCAGTCTGAGCCCTGGTTGCTTCCTTTTCCTTGTCACTTTGCAGTCATGTTCATCTCCTGCGTCACGTCTGTGTGCGTGTCCTACTCTAACAAGGAATCTGAAGGAGATGCTGAAGAATGTGGCTACTGATTTTTCTGGAAGAAGAAGGAAATGGGCAGTTCTGAGGTCAGAACTAGCTAGCAGCTGCTCATCTGAGAGATCCTCCAAAGCCAGATTTGTCAAAATGATATAGCAAGCTAAATAACAGCCAGGAGTTTATGCTTTACCACGGAAAGTGAAGAGAGAAAAGTCTGCATGGATGCTCAAGGATCAAAACGCTTTTAGTGCAGAGATAAAATTTTACTGTGTCATTTCAGCAGCTCCTGCGATTTGATCACAGCCCCACGTCCTTGGCAGTAAATGTCACACACAACCAGGATGAAGCAGGTATTAGGGAGCCCAATCTGGCGTTGTGTCCTCAGCTCTGAAAGGCATTATAGGGCTGCACTTTGATATCCTTTTTATCGATGCAGATTTTTCGGAAGGTGGCCTCTAATTATGGATTTGCTGAATAGGAGGATCGGAATCAAAACCCTCCAAGGGTGAAGCTTTCATTTCGTCGTGCTCCGCCGTCACGAAGCAGGCAGTCGGGTAGCGGGCCCTGATGGCTTCCTTCACTCAGCCCCAGCTTTTATGCTGTTGCACGGTAAGATGGGTTTTATTAAAAATGAGGAATTACGGCAAGTGCCAGCGGCTTAAAGGCCCTTATCCAGCAAAGCCACTTAAGCACATGCTTCTGTCTTCCCGGAGCTCGCACACACTCCAAGTGTTGTGTATCTTAAGTGTGGTGCTGAATTGAGGCCAAAAAGATGAATTTTGCCAAGGCAACAACACACCAAATGCAGGCACGTCCCCAGCACCCCTCGCAGGCTTGGCTCTCCTTACTCACACCAGGCTGCAGCATTCACACTCGGGTGGAACCGATGCAAGTTCGCTGGGCATTCAGTGGAGGGAGAATCCTGTTCTCCGCAGAGCTGTTTGGCTTTAGCACCGACTGCTAGGTCTTATCTTCAAGTTCTCAGTTATCACAGGAATGTGGCCGCGGGTCAGAACAGCTCGAGCACGGTCCCTGGAGTCGTGCAGCATCCTCCGGCCGCCGGCGCGGAGCTGGGTGTGACAGCCTCTCGCAGCAGCGCCAGCAAACAGCATAAGCACCAAGATACATATTTATTCAAGAAAGTAAGCTGCCTCAGTGCTTATTTTACCAATCTGAGTTAGGTGTTTACATAAACTAATTATGTGTGTGTTGCCTGAGAGACAGGTAAATAGTGCATATTTTACTCATTTAATTGTTATTCAGCTGTCTGTCTGGCAGCACCGGCACTTGCATCCTCCAGTCTTGTTTGCTCGTGAGCATCCCCGGGCACAGCACGGCCAGCAGCACCCTTCGTGGCCCACCCTGTCCCAGAACTGCCACAGGAGGAGGTGGCGAGGGCAGGCACGGTCTGCCTGCAGCCTGCAGCTGGCCGGGAGCAGGGGCTGCAGCCTCAGCAGGCGGCTGAGCGTCCTGCCGGGCCCTGCAGCCAGCAGCAGGGAGCACCACGCGCACGAAGTGATGCTCCAGGAGGAGCGAGGCCGGGGCAGGCACCACCCCGAGCGCTCCTCGTCTGGCACCGTGTACACCGTGAGCAGCGGGTCAGCGTTAATTGGCTGACTCCTGCTCTTAATGGCTGCTCTTAGGATCTCAGCCCTCGTTCAGACATCATTTTTGTCAATGAATTTACTTAATGCCAGTGGTGAATTCAGAACGGATGTTGGCAGGGAAAACCTAGCTCTAAGCTGAAGGGGAGAAAGGAGCGTGAAGTCCGACTGGGCCTCTTCTCATCTTTTTTTGGGGGGAAGTTCCTCAGAGAGAGCGACCGGGCTCTGGGATCACAGTGAGAGCAGACCTAGCTTTAGGGACCAGCCCTGTGCCTGGCAGGTGAGCGAACCAAGGGGGGAACGGCAGGTCCAGAGACCTGCGGAAGCAAGCAGAGGACTTGGGGCTCCCAACTTGCACGTCAGTGTGCTGCTGTCGGCCGCTTCTCTGACGGCGATAAATGTCAATTCACCAAATTAATGATGCTGAGCACAAAAGGAGAAAGTGCAGCCAGCTCACTTCCATCTCCTTTCTAATGCTGGGTTTCTGGGGTGTAAACAAGGGACGACATGCACCTCGTCCAACAGCAATGTTTTTTTTCCTGTTCCTGGCCCAGTGGCTTCCAAACGAATCCCCAGCTCCCTGGCACTTGCAATAAATACCCACCAGTGCAGGAGCATTACTGGGAATGTGGCAATGTGGTGCAATATGTGTTTCTGCCAGAATTTACTGTCAATAAATGCCCGTTTATTGTGAGAGTGTTAAATCAACTGTCATAAATCATCCCTAAGGATAGATATTACATCTTCTCTATAGTTACCATTGGCAGGATTTCCATTAGAAACCCTATTATTTTTCATGCCTTTTTTATTCCCACATGAAGTTTCAGAGTGAATGGAAATTTGATATGTACTGTCTCAGGAGAAGACAAGTTTTATTTGTGGACAAGTTTGTGCGAAATGTCCAGAACAACTCATTCTGCTGGTTTTATGTGGCTCTGCCCACAAACAGTGGGGAGGATTTGCAGGCACTACGGTGCCAGACAGCTAAAATTTAAAAATCAGAATGGATGGGCCACAATGCACAGTGTAGTTCTGCTTGTACCAATAATAATTCCTATAAATAAATAGCAGTAACAGTTCACTACGGATGAAAGGAGGAGATCTGACAGTTGCCAGCTTCCCTGTTTATTACGGATGCACAGCACAGAGACTTCTTTGCATCGCCTGGTGCCCCAAACCCACCCGAAACAGTGGTGGTGTGAGCGAGGTGAGCTTTCATGGCCCCTTCTCGTTAAGGCTTCCCTGCAGAAGCGGCCAGGCAGAGTGACAACAAGCAACAAACTGCGCTGAGGAAAGCGTCCGGCTCTCCAGGGAGCGGACTGAACACCAAAGCAGATTTTTTGTGATGAAGGACGAGCAGCAGATGAAAGGCAGCAGGGCAGGACTTCTTGCATCTTACTGCGCAAAGCTGTCTTCTCCAGATCTGCTGCTGGGGACCTGCAAGATGGGGTCATGCTGGGAGCTGCTCTGACTGCTGTTGCTTTTCCTGTTTATGCTTAAGGCCACACTAGAAACAAAGCAATTTTACAAAGGATTGTAGCCCAAGGCATTACTGCCTGTGGCCAGGCATGTCTGGATCAGAAGGGACGGTGGAAGGAGGAGGATGCGTGACTCCAAAGGAAGCAGTGGGAGCTTGCAGCATAAACAGCCAGTCCTCTGTCTCGTGCTCTGGGAGGTACCCCAGGGGGTTGTGGTGGGCACCATCACCCCCAAACACTAACTGGACGCCCACCTGGGCTCCCCCAGCTGGCACTGCCAGCCGGCTCCCGCTGCGGGTGCATTTCACAGCCCAGCAGAAGGCCAGCCCTCCTTGCTTTGCCCATCCGTGGTACTCTGCATCTGCTGCTCCCAGGGCTCTCAGCCCTTCCACATGATAACAACCTCCGTTTTAGCCTCTCGTTTCACCTCGGGAACACCTCACTGATGTACAAGGCATGGGACCAAGACTGCGCTTCAGCTCAGCCCCGCAAGAAGGTGCTTCACAGCACCCTGGGGGCTCAGTCTCAGCTGCACAAGAGGTAAGGGGTCTTCAGCAAGGCACAGACTTTCTGCACGGAGCTAATCTTGGCCTGGGGGTTCGGACCTCACAAAGTCCTACGTGCTTTAGGCTCCCACCTGAACGATCCAAATTCCTTTACGAGGAGGAGACACTGGAGGGAAGCCAGCCCAGATACCGAGCTCCCAGTGTAGGCAGTCCTGTTTTCATCATTACCGCTTTGTTTGAATGCTGTCTCCAACACTTTGCCTACAAGGTGTGAAATAAGTTTGAACTTTCCCATTGCGAATGCCAATCAGTTGTTCCTTTCCCCACATCACGTGAAGATGCTTTGCTGCTGAGGAAGGGCCCCATCTGGTTGCAGTTTCACTTTTTAATGCTTTACATAAACACTGCTATAAAAAGCAATGACATGCAGATAAAATAATGGCTTCATACAGGGTTTGGGCAATGGCTGTAAATCACGGCAAGGCACGTACCCAGCTGCACCTGTTAGAAGGCAGAATTTGAACTTGATGCTTGTTTGCAAGTAAAACCTGCAAGAAGAGGGGATTCGGTCCTTTCCTGTTGCTGTCTGTTAGTTTGCTGTTTGAACTGTAGCCAAGAAATACTTCAGTGCAGGCTGGCCATGAATTTAGGGCATCATTTAATGAGGTTGTTCCCCATATCTTCTCCTTGATCTGTCTCTTTAAGCTGACCACAGCCTTGGGGAGCTCAGAAAACCTCCTGAGAGCCCTCTAACATCTTGCAGGACATTGGAAGTGACATGGGTCAGACTAAATGACAGCCTGGCTGCTATTCCCCTTGTCTAATTTCCTTCAGAGCTGTTTACTTCTCCAGAGACCCATGGGGTGGATGCCTTGCGGTAAGAGCCACGGACTCCGCTGCCAGCAGCGAGGCTGGGGACTGCAGGAGGCCGGCCTCTGGAGCAGGCTGCCGAGGGTCGCAGCCTGTGCGCTGCATCTGCGCCACGTTCATCACGGGGAGGGCACCATGGCAGCCTCTTCTGCTGTGAGCTGAGAGTCACTTGTCTGACTTAGCGAGGCCATTGTGTAAGGGACCATCAAACCTGTACGGTGGGCTGCATGGGCTTTTCTGGGAGCAAAAGTACAAGGGCAGAGTTGTGCCGCCTGGGGCGTATTCGCCTGGGAGACAAAGCATCTCCTTCCCCCCAGGGCTGTCCTTGCATGCCCTTCCTGCTTCTCCAGGGCGAGCCATCTCAGGACTACCGCCTGCCTCACCGGCTGACTGAGCGTCACTGTCCCTAGAAGGGACATAACCATGATCATCTGCATTTTGCAGATGGAGGAAATATTGCACAGAAGCAACTTGTCTGATGTCATTTCAGGCAGACAAGCCAAATCTGGAAACACAACCTCGATCTCGGAGCCCCAGCTCTGCCATCTCACTGCGAGACAATGCTCGGTTAGCCGCTCGCAGCGACGCTCATTTGCTGGAGTGACTCAACCAGCACACACATTCCTCTCACATCAGCTGTAATAGCATCACAGCTGCTACGTATCTGGGCTTATTTTTGTCCCTTTCTGCTCAGGCAATGTTTACAAAATGAAGCCAGGAACCTGAGAGGTGGTCCCATGGCTGCGCCCCTCGGCCAGGACGTGAAGGAGCAGAGGGGTGTGCTGTACCTCCAGGGAGGCTGATACCGCTCCCTGCGGGCAGGGGTCAGAGAGGAGTCTTGTCTCTCTTTTTCTCAGAGACCTTTTCCTGGAATGGGAGCTTCAGAAATACACCAGCTCTCCTCACCTCCCTAAGTGGGCTTCGGGGATCACGGGATGTGCTGGAGGCAAAATACTCCATTAGGAGGCTGAGCGTCCGCTGGCCGTGAGTCCAGGTGACTTTTTGGCAGCTGCGAGGGGAAAGCTGGCACTGGAGCTTCGGTGGTGTGTAGTGGGGTTTTAGAAGTAACCATGGAAGGAAGGGCACAGCTGCTCTGCTGCAGGGGAGCTCTATGTTTTGGAGATTTTCGGAAAATTAGCTGCATTTATAAATATATATACAGAGAGAGACCTATGCCCTTCACACCTGCTCTTGCTCTCTGGATCCATGATCTGAATTCAGCCAAGCTGTGCCTGGGATGTGTTTGGGGCCCCTGAGCCACCTCGTTGCTGTGCCCTGGCCCCCGTTTGCAGCCCCCATCCCACCCCTGGCTGAAAGCCTGGGTCTGCCCAGGCCCCTCCGGGTGTCTCGGCCTCACTCACGTGGTCGATGAGCTCCTTGATCATGCCGTTCCACTGCCCCTTGTCGTCCTGCGCGCCGTATTTCCCGTCCTCCACCAGGCGGATCTCATAGGTGAAGCCCAGGATGATGGCCAGCTCCTTCAGCAGGTCGATGCAGTAGCCCTCAAAGCGGTCGTTCCCAAAGAGGGCGGTGTCGGACTTGCGGAACATGACGAAGGGCTCCTCCTGGACAGGGCAAAGCAAAAACCCCGTTAGGGCTCGGCCACGGTCCCAGCTCCTGCCCCAGGTAGGGCCACCCCTGCGGCCAACCTGAGCCATGAGCTCTGCAGGCTGGGCTGGCACAGTGACACGCTGGGAATAAATTAGCTTTGCACAGCGCATCAGCTAATTAGCAACCTTGTTTACCCCACAAAATTTAATTTTGTCTCTTCTGAGCAGCCAACTGTTTTCCATTTGGTGGAATTTCAGGGAGAAAAATAACCATTTCATGCTCTGCAAATGAAGAGTGTTGAGAGCAGCAAAAGGCTGGGGGGGACAAACTGAACCGCGAGCCCTGCTCCGCCGACACTCAGCTGACCCCACACTGCGGTACCGGCCCTTAAGAGGCTGGTGGATTAAATATCAGCTGCAGGACTGCGCTCGGCTGGTGGCCAGCCCCAGACGTCCCCAAGTTGAGCTCTGTTTCCTCTCTGCCAGCACTAGCTGAAGGGGTGCAGGGCCCTGCTGCTGCCCAGAGAGGCGCTGCCTTGGGCTCTGTTTGTATCCGCAGCGGGGATGTCTCTGGTCGCAGCAGCCCCAGGCACCAGCACATGTGAAAATAACTAAAAAAGTGCTTTACAGCCGGCTCTGCCCTATGGATCGCTGCCTCTTTGCAGGTGAAGGCAGGAACGCGCAGCAAGCTGCACAACCCTTTGGTGGCTCTCAGGCTTGGGCAGCTACTGGGGCTGAGGACAAGGGACACTGGGGCAGCCTGGGGGAGGCAACGTGCAGAGCACAGATGGAAATGGCAAAAAATGGCAAGCAGCAGGCAGGAGCTGGACGGCAGGGGGAGGCTGAGATAGGGGGAGGCAGCGAATGAATGGCTGTGATTAAAGCTATCTGCAAGGCGGCCGGAGCCCCGGTAAGGTGGCACCGAGGCCCTGCTGTGCTGCAGAGCAGTCGCCGTGCCTCGGGGAGTGACCAGAGAGCTTCACGGAAACTGGAATTGCAGAATTACAAAGCAAAGTGGGAAACATCACGCCCACAGAGTTTGGTTTGGCACTCGCAGCTCTGTTAAACCCTGCTCTCCCTGGCCACAACCTCAGCTTTTTTTTTTTTTTTTCCTTTGGAATTAGTGCTTTGTTTGTGAATCAGCTGAATCTATGGATCTCGCTATAAATACAGCAGCTCCAGAGCAGCCATAAAGCACTATTAATTTTGGGAAGCGCTGTAGGGATTACATACATATTTAACAGCCGAAGCGCTGAACATTAGGACGCCACTCGCTTCAGTAATGTATCTGCAGGTCTCAAACATTTCCTAGGGGGTAATTCTGAACTCTGTGAACCACTTATTCACGGACTATTTCACAATTTATTACTGAAAATGGCCAGACATCCAATTCACAAGCGCTCTTGGTTTGCTAATCGATTTCTCAGTGAAGGTGCCCTCAATTTCATAACTTCACAGTTCCCATATTGCTTGGGGAGAGTGGCGCTGGCTGCTGGGGTAATATTTCTCTTCCAACAAGTCACTGCAATATGAGCAAAAGGGGAAAAAATAACCTTTCCTGCTTTCCCTTTTAAAGGTTCCTCCTCTGGCTTTTCTACAGCCAGTTACACCAATGTGAAAGGGCAAAGGGATGTCGCAAATGCAAATGAAGTGTAGGGTTGTGTTTTATGTTTTGGAACCCGGGATATGAATGCAGTTAGTGCAGAGCTCAGGTCCGAGCACACAGCCTGCTCCTGCGGGCAGCGCTGGTTTCCAGGAGGATGCCCCATGGCACATGTACAGGCCCAAGGAGTGGCACAGTTAATAGGAACCGATACCACCCGTGTACTTCATGTGATTTGTGCTTGCTCCTGCACCACAAGATGCAAATGCTGCCCAAAAGAGCCCGTCACAGGCAGGTGGCTGACAGGTCTCCTTCTGGCTCCATCACCTGACATCGTGCTGAGGTCGCTGAGGTGCAGTGATGATAGCGCTCGAACCCCAGCAGGTCCCCAGCTCCGGCCGTGGTTTTAGCCCTGGCAAGATGCGCCCTCCCTGCTTTCCCTAGCCCTGGCTGTACAGTTCCCTCCTCTGGTCCCATCCTCGCCTGCTGTCCCTCGGCCTCACCGCGCCGTCGGGTGCTCCTCCACCTCCCAGCGCCCCTCTGCTGCTGCCTCTCCAGCCCTCCCCGTACCACCAGCTGTCCCGGACCAGTAATTTCACGTGAAGGGTGAGCGTGGGCAGAAGGGGAGTCATTTTAAAGCTTCTGGAGAGTTTTCTCCAGCTGCAGTATGGGTTGAACAGTTCCCTTATGGCTGGTCCCAAGCCTGCACCTGAGAGCAGCTCGCTGCAGTGCCCTAAATGTTTGCATTTTCCCAGGTGCAGGGACTGGCAGTGCCTGAGTTACCTTGCTGAGATGAACTAACCTTGCCCTGGCAAGTGTCTCTGTTTGGCCTAGTAGAAAAACATGACCTGAACCTCTGCTTTCTGAACAGACCCCGATAAATGCAAAGGAACACGGTGAGAGCAAACCTGTGTGTGTCGTGTCTGCCTGCACCCACTGCGGCAAGGCTCCGCGCAGGAGCACTCTCCTGATCTGATGCACGCTGAGTTGTTTCGCTGCCTTTTGCTTTGTCATTTCTCTGATGCCTGTGCAGGAACTCCTGATGTGAGTCCTGATTCATTTCCGTGTCTGGAGCTGGTGGGGAGCCGCTGCTGGCACTGGTTGTGCCCACACACGTGGCACCGAGCACCGCGCCAGGCAGGCAGCCCCGTGCGTGCGACCCGCGGTCTCACCGAGTTCCACGGTCTGAAACTTGCAGCCTGGGGGAGATTTTCTTCTCCAGTCTCCCCGGCATGTTGGCATGCAAAAGCCTTTCAGTGGAATAACTGTTGTTTGATGAACGGGGAGTTCATTAGAAAGGGTGGCAGTGTCTGGCACTTCCTGGTCCCATTCCTTCCCTAACACCAAGCCCCTCACTTTGTGTTACAGACCACGTCCTTTTGGGATGGCAAGGACATCAGGAGGGGTCACAGAGCTCCGGACTGGGGAACACATCTCCCAGCGGGCGGCTCCTTACCCTCACTCCCCAGAAATACGGAATACAAAAGGGCCAGGAAATTTGGATAGGCAGAACCATTATTCAGACCCAGTTGTGAGCAGGCTGTGCAGGGGCTGATATTTTTTGTTCCCTCCTGGTAGCATGCCATGAGCCTGCACTGTGTAATACAGCTGTATAGAAACCAATGCCACTAGTCATAATTCATTAGATATAAAATAAAAATTCATTCTGATCTGATGCCTGCCATCAAATCCAATAGCGAACGTGAGAGCAAAATGCAACCTGACAGCTGGAAGTGGAGGAGCCCTGTTAAGCACCCGTGCTTTGCTGCATAATGGCATTACTCTTAGCCAGCTTATCAAATACGTACTTAGGAGAGGGAAAGAAACAGGATTGTCACAGCTAAGCCAAGGCCCCCGCGTGTTCTGGTGCTGCCTGGCATACCATGAGCGCTTCCCACCAGCAGCAGGCAGCGCCCGGTCACCCTCTGGCACCTTCTGGCCACCCAGAGCCTGGCACGAGCCCAGCACAAGCCCAACTCCAGGCCACGGCTCGTCTGGGGCTCAGCTCACCCTGGGGCTCAGGACTTCTCCGTGCCCCTGCCCGGCTTTTGGGGGGATCAGCTATCCCCAGGGGCTGTGGGTAGGGGGGCAATATGGGCTTCTGGTCTCCTACCAGGACAGTGGTGACAATGAGAGATCTGTTGCTGAGCGAGTCCGTGACGTTGGGCCCTCGTCCCTTGGCAATTTCTGTGATGTTCAGACCGTTGGAAGGGTTCCACGTGCCAACCTGAAACGAAGCGAACGAGTGCATGAACACCTGGCCTACGGTCCTTAGTTGCTCTCAGGATCCTGCTGGCCTGGGAAAAGGGAGCCTGCTTCCTTCATTGCAGGAAACAGAAGCAAAGTTGGAATTACCATCTTGTTTCAGCTAGACAGAAGGTTTACATTAGCCCTTCCGCTGCAGGCCACTCTAACTGCACGTGTACAATTAGCAGCCCTTGTGCTGCCCTCTGAATGATGCAGGTGCACTGAAGAAGACCACGATGGCTGGAATTAGGAGCTGAAGGAACAATTTGGAACGGTACTGCATAGAGCAGGCAATCAAAACACACTGAAGAGTCAACTCTGGGCAAGGACAAAGCAGAACGAGAGAAAACAAAAAATATTTTTTAATCCCCTATCAACCCTGAGCCTGCAGGGCCTTTCCCAAGGAAGGAGCTCGGAGCTTCTGAAGCACACAGTGTAAGTGCACATCCACTGATCGGTAGGAGCCCAGGTCTGGGTTCAATCGAGAGCAGGAGCCCACCTCGGGGAAGCCTGACAGGCGTAGCCCCCCAGCGACCCCTCCGCAGTGAGAGGTCTCAGCACTGGTGGTGAGCTCCACGGAGGGAAGGGCCCTGGGCTTGCTCCGGCACACGCAGCCACGTTCTTCGTCTCTTGGAGGTGCCGTGCCTTTCTCAAGCTGTCAATTTTAATATATCATTAGACTCTGAAGATGCCTATTGACCCAGAAATAGCAGAACATGTCTCTATTTAAGAGAAGTCATCTGGGCAACTCTAAGCCTGTTAACCTGATCTCCACAGTGCAGGGGAGGCTTTAGAACAATCTTTGAAGGCAGGACTGGCTAAAGGACTGTGACGGTGAGATAAAGTGTCAGGAGAGCTGGAGGAATATGCCACATAGCCGGCCTGGCAGTGAGAAGAAACACAAGGGCGGATGGAAACGGGAACAGAACGACCCATCTGTAGGGTCATGCTGGGAGAAGGGGCTCAGAGAGAAACCAAAGGCAGACAGCTCGAACCCGTGGGGAGCCAGGAACTTCCCATATTTTATTTATTGCTATTTTTAAGATTCTCCAACTTCTTCATCAGTCCAAGGAGACAACTTGGTTTTTCTGTATCCCAAAAAAGAGACTTCGTAATGAGCAATGCTGCCTGGCAAAAAACCCACAACCAGCCAACCACCTCATAAATTCTAAAAGAGTTTCCATGAACTTTGTGAAAGGCTCTAAATATTTCAGGTAAAACCCAAGCAATCCCCTGTGTCTCCTTTCAATCACACAACAGCTGCAATGTCAGAAGAATTGCACTGCGCATGGGCAACGAGAAGCAAGAGGCCAAGAGTCTCCTGCTAGCAGCTCTGCAGACTTCTTTTTTTAAGAAGAGGAAATACACGGAACTTAAGACTGAACTAATCAGTTTAAAATATTAAGAAAAAAAAGGAAAGAAAAAGAGCAAAGTGCATTAAGAGAACTGTGCAACTCAGATAGTCAAACTACATGTAATTAGGTTTAGTTAATACTGCTGTAATCCCTGGAACATCCAGGAGGTATAAGGATCAGGAGTTCAATCCTAAAGCTCAACAAACATAAGCTATTATACATAATGCAGAATCCGTGTGGGATTTGTTTGTAGTTTGGCATTTTGTTATTTCAGATTAACTATTGACAGAACCGGAGCATCAACAGAGATTTGACATCGATACTTTAAACCCCCTCTAGAGCTGACAAGAAGCTTTCGGCAAATAATAGTGGGAGTTGTGAAGTCTCGGAGTCGTCGGAGACAAAAGTTGAGTGAGTGCGCGGAATATGCATCAAGCTTTGGCGGCTTCCTGCGGGCTTTATGTGACACACAACAGTAATAAATGCAGCTAGTGCCAGCTATTCTCCGGTACACCTGAGGAGGATTAGGTTGACAGACAGATATTGCAGTTGTACTTAAACATTTAGATTCGCCCGGTATCCAAATACCCACACGTTTTTCTGTTACCCTACCGATGCCGCTCTCAGGCACTCTGTTGGTGCTCTGAGCACTGTGCTCCAAAAAGCCATGATGGTTTTTTTGGGGGGGGTTTAGACTCTATACAAAATGATTTCTGGGAAAAAAAAAAAGCCACAAAGCTCATTTGGTGCTCGGTTTGTGTGAAAAGATGGGATCTTCCCCTGCCCCTCTGCCTGCCTCCCTCCTGCCCAGGCTCGGCTGACTGCAGCCTGAAGCTCGCCGGGTTTTTTTGGAATAATGTTGTCTGTATTCTGCATTTGACACCCAAAATACCCGCTAGGAGAGTGCTGTGGTGACCTTGAGATTTTGTACGTGAAGCAGAGACCTACCGCAGTGGTGTGAAAGCACGGTGACAATTTATTTTAAAGAGGAGGAAAACCAGGCTGTCAAAAGGGGGATGGGGAGCGGAGCTGTTGGGTCCCAGGGAGCTGCAGCGCGGATCTGCCCGCTGCGGCGGGGCTGAGCGAGCCTCCAGCCTCCCAGGGCTGCCTGCGAGCACTCTGTGATTAATTCCCCAGCCTTAACTGGAGAAGTCATCTGTGCATCTCGGGCCGCTTGCTGCATGGCTAATTGAAAACTGCTCCTCTCTGCTCCCAGCTGGCGTTTCCTGCGGCATTCCGAACCTGTCTCCGTGCCCACAGGTTACGAGCTCAGCACTTCGTCCCTCGCTGCCAGCCAGGCACCTTGCGCGCGTCTAAAAGCAGACTGTGCTCTGGGCAGGGAATTGCTGCCCTGCAGCCAGCTTTTTCCTCTAAGTCTGCAGGATGTCCGTCAGCAGGACGTGGGCTCAGAGTCGTTCTCAAAAAGGGGTTGGGCTCCGGGACCCTCAGCGGCCTTGATGGCCGTGATTTGCAGCCCGATCCATGGCAGAGGTGGCTGCGGGGCTCAGCTGGCTGCAGTGCAGCTCTTGCTGCTCTGTTTTGTCTTAAACGAACCGACCTCGCCTTGAAACCAGTGGTTCAGGAGCATTAGAGCTTTGCGTGCTGCTCTTTTTTTGAAAAGTAATTGAAGCAAAGGGGATGAAATCCCCACAAATGCCCGGGGTCAGGTTTGCAAGTTAGCATTGTGTCTGTGGGGCTGTGGCCGTGGTGCTGCCTGTCCCCTGGCTGGGCACAGCACCACCACCAAAGGCAAGCCCATCAGCTGGGCTGGGAGACTCCCTTCGCCTTCTCCTTCCCATCCCTTTGGTAACACAGAAGCAAGATAACAAAATCTAGCCTGTAATACACCTGTAATATTTCACAGAATCCTAGAGTCACAGAATCATTAGGGTTGGAAAAGACCTCCAAGACATCTGGTCCAACCATCCCCCTATTTCCAAGCCTTGGGTAGTTTTCCTGGTGGAAATCACACCCAGCCGATGCTTTCAGGAGTTGTTCAAGGTTTTGTAAGCAAGCCCAGTGAGGCAGAGGGTGGGAGAGGTTTTGTTCTGTCCCCTTTGGCCTGGGCCCGCACAGGTTAAGGCTGCGCCGTGAGGTTCTGCTCCCACTGCTGTGCCGTGCCCCAAGCTTCTGCAGCTGGGAACTCTAATCCGCTGCACGTCGCTTCGGGGCTAGTGAGTCACTGATGAGGCATGGAAAAGGATCAGAGCAATCCCACAGAATAGATACCCTTTTATATAAAGGACAGAAAACACGGAAACAACACAACCACCATCCATCTCTCCTTTTATCTGGGTATCAGAGCTGTGCCGAGCCGCATTCCGCAGGTAAGACAAACCCCGCTTACCTTTTCAAGACCGTCTTCTTTGAGGCTGATGATGTCCAAGTCAAAATCTGTCCGTAAGCCACTACTTTTGTTAAAGACAATTCGTCCAGTTAATCCTTCCCATTGGGCCTGTAGAAGGAAGAAGTAGCAGGGCTGTTAGTTGGGATCATGAATAATCTTTTGCCCTCTACCGTGTGTTCTTTTAATTAGTCCTTTTACTAGTTCTTTCTCCCCAAAGAGCATGATTAATTAATAATCACCAACGTCACTTTGCAGACTGCAGACGGAGCTGGAGATTTCACAACTCTCTGCAGTCCTTGCTACCGTCTCCGTTCACACCTTTTGTGTTCAACAGCTGTTGCAGGACATGATGACTCAGGAGAAAACTCCTTGCATTTATCACGGCATCCTTGCGGGCTGCATTTATCCTTGTAGTCCTGATAAATGCCGGGCTGCAGGGAGCCTGGGTCTGGGACAACTCCAGCCAAGCTCATAAATAAAGAGTCCTTTCTCGCAGGAAAAGAGGGGCACAGAAGCTCAAATGTCCCGAACACTTCCTCCCTGCCTCCCTCCCTTCAGATGGAAAGCGGAGCAGAAGAGGCTAGGAGCCAGTCCTTCTGGCAGGCTCTGCCCTCTGAAACTGGCACGGGAATATCAGGGAGAGCCCCCAGACCGGGCAGGAGCTGTGCCAGCAGAGCCAGCACCACGGCACAGCGGGGTGTGCGGAGGCTGCTCTGCCGGGGGGTGCCCGCGGCCCCACGGGGATGCTCCCACCGCTGGTCCCAGCTCCGAGCTGCTCAGGTGCTGCACGTGCCTCTGATGGAGGTGCCTCCTTGGTGGGCAGGGCAGCTCCAAATAAACTGCTGTGATAAAGGTGGCATAACGCATCCTCGGGGGGGGAACTGGCATATTTCCCTGTAAATGCACTCCTCTGGCTCGTGCTCATTAATTCCTAAGGAGTAATGACAACTTCCTCACCACCCCTGGGCTTTAGGGAAGATCGTGCTCCGTTGCTCATTTTGGCACGCAGGTTTTTCCCGGGGGGTGCACCGGTAGCCAGGGGGAGTGCACCTAGATGGGGCTGAGCTCCGCTCCCCGTGCCCACCCCATGCTTCCCGGGAACCCCAAGGGCACACAGGGCACCGACACTGCGGCGACGGGGGTGGCTGGGCGCCCCTCTGTGCATGTCGTCACCCAGCCCGAGGCACTGCTGTAGCTGCGAGGAGCGCGGGGCCGGTGGCTGCAGCGAGGCACCCCGCTACGTGCGCTGCTTTGTATGGGCAGGAGTTTAGAGGGAGCAATTACGGCGTGTTCTGATTGCCATGGGGGTTGCTCGTCCCTGCAACCGGCTGACACGGTGCCAGGAAGGGAAACAACAGGCAGGCACTGGAGTGTGAGCTCAGGGTAATTTGCAAAAGGAGCCAACCAAACAAATTATTTACACTCTCTTTTGGCAGCCAGCTGGAGCAGCTTTCCGCAGAAGGGAACAAAACATGAAAAAGGAGAGAGAGAGGCAGAGAGAGAGGAGATACAGTCTTCAGTGCCTATTAAGAAGAAGTTCATTCTCTCTCTGCAATGGGAACGATTCTTCCCTCTCCTCCCCACGCCCGTGCGGTCCGTGCACCCGGCAGCGCCTGGGTGGGCACTGTCACTGCTCGTGTGTGCCTGGCCTCAGTGCCAGCGTGGTCTGCAGGTGATGCTGCAGCACCAGTCCTAATAACGATTAACAGCGTACTTCTGCTCTTTTATGTTTAAAAACTTTAGGGGATTTTATACCCAGCCTTTTAAGTGTGGCCCCCGTGTCTTATCCCATACTGCCTCCGGTTTCATAACTTCCCACGTGAAGAGCTGCAGCCATAGAAGTTCCAAAAGGCCTTAGGGTAAACAGGGTATTATTTTTCACAAAGACATATCTGGCAGGGTTTGCGGTGTCTCCCTGCAGCTCTGCCTTCATTTTTTCCTTAGGCAAGGGCTGATTTTTGCAGACAAGGCAAAGCCCGGGGTGCGAGCATGGGGACGCGTGCTTGGGGCTCACGGGGGGGCTGGCCACCTCTTGCCGCCACTCCCCTCCCTCGGTAAGCTCTCTGCACCCAGACAGCCGCCGTTTGAGTCTGCCTGCATGCTTAAGCCAGGTGCAAACAAACCATGCGTGGGCTGAACGGCAAGAAATCATAATGACTGAAAACAGAGAGGGACCGAGGCTGCCTCCTCGCTCCCCTGGCTCCCACTTGCTCAGTGCTCCACACGCCAGAGGCCAGAGCCTCTCAGCCACCGGGAGGTGGCTGCTCCGAGAGCCCTTTGAGGACCCCAAGCAAATGGTGCTGGAAGAGGCAAATGGCTCAGGGCAGGAATGGCTGCAGAGGGAGGGGTCCGGCTGCTCTCGACACAAGAGGAGGCAAGGACCAGTCTCGGTGACACCATGGAAGTGCTCGGCTTGTTTTGGGTGTTTTGCTGTGGCTGCAGGCATGCTATTCTGAAGGCAAAGAGCGGATTTTTCCTCTCTGGACACACAGCAGTCTGATGTGTGTCCACGCTTCCATCCGTTTGTACCTACTCAGGAAGGGGAGGATTTTCTATAACCCTGTAACTGCCAACCCCTCTGCCACGTGCCTCAGTACCTGCGCTCCGAGCAGCTGCACTGCTCCTGCTGGGGAGCTTTTGCAGTAGTGGGAAGCAATTAGGGTTGCAAATCATGCTTTTACCTCTTTTATAAAATTCATGAAGCGGCCACCGAACCTCCAGGCTTTGTGCCGGTGGCACTGCAGGGAGTTGACGGTCATCTGGGGGGCTCGCTGGTAGCACACAGAGACCACGTGGACCGCGTCGTACAACAGGGCAGCGTCTGTCTAAAGTAAAGGAAACAGCATTTGTGTTGGTCGTGGTTCCGGAGCGAGGAGACGTTCACACAGCAACGCAGGGGGAATCCGTGGTGTCTCCCTGAGAAGCCACAAGAACCACCAGCAGATGGGTCCTGCTGCAGTCCCCACCAGAGGCAGGGCTGGGATCTCAAGAGATTGCCATACGTGCGTAAGCTTTAACACAAAACAGGACTTCTGTGAGGCTCTGGGCTGACTTCTCATGCAAAACTCATCCTCAGACACACGACAAAGCCCCACGAGCGTGTTTTTGTGCTATGCAGCTCTTTAGGCAGAGACTGGGAAAACGTCATCTGTCCATCTGCAGCTATTCTGGTTGTTTTAGTGCGGTTACTGTCGTGTGGCCAAACAAAGAAGCTAGCTGTTTCTAAACGTAGAAGATACAAGGTTTTCTTACTTAGTCTGCTTTGTCTAAGGCAGTGCAAAAACCAGCTTATATGAGAACATCTTACCCACACTGTTTTATACGTGGGGAAATAGGAATCAGGAGAGTTAAGTGGTTTGTCTCTGGGCATAGAAAATTTTCCAGAATGCCCCAAACTGCCGTTGAAATGAGAACATCACAGATGTGTAACATCTTCCCACTTTTCAGTGGTTTGAACTAGGGAGAACTTTCCTTTTTTTCCCCTTCTGTTTAACATAATGGTTTTAAATTCCATTTGAGATGCCCCCTCTCTCCTCCAAACACTGACCAAGAGAACCACATTTAGTTTTCCCGCCGATGCGGTTGGTCTTGCTAATGAAAATCCATTGTTTGCTGGCTTCGCAAGGCTACAAAACAGATGTGAGTACAGCAGCAAAGTAATAAACCACAATAAAACAAAATAACACAGCAAACAACTGGGCAAATATCTGTCAGGACGTGGCCATGGAGAAAAGCCTCCAGCACTGGCATCCATCCCCGTGACCTTCCCTTCCCGCAGCGCCCAAGCATGAAGAGCAGGTGCCGGACCTGCCTCCTGTGGGGTCGTACGTGCGGCTGTAGGGACAGATCTTGGGAGTTTGGGGCTGGGGGAGAGGGGGACAAGGGTCTGGATAAGGAAATTCATGGGGAATTAGAAGGGGGACAAGGATTTGGCTAAGCAATATCATGGGGCAATGGGTGCTGTAGTGCCCAGCTGAAACACAAAGCTAAAGAACCCCCTGCAGAAGGGAGCAGGCAGGACAAAAGATGAGAGGAACCAGGGGCAGCCGGGGAAGAGCCAGAGGCAGCTGGCAGAGGTAGGATACCGTCTGCAGTGCTGCGGAGACATGGGAAGGACAAGGAGAGTGATGGGACTGTCCGCTAAGGGAAAATAAAAAGGGACAGGAGGGATGCGAGGAGCCGTTTCAAGGTGAAGGTCTGGGAGGCTTTGCTACGGGGGCAAGGCTCTGGCAGAGCGCGAGGGGAGGAACAGAGGCAGCCAGCCGGCAGCTACGGGTCGGAGGTAGTCTTGCCGGGAAGACAGATGGGTGAGCAGGTGCTGCACCTTCCGAGCAGCAGCTCGGTGGAGCAGAGCTGCCATCGGGCCCTAAAAGGAGGCATCGGAGCTTCAGCAGAGCCCATCTCTGGGCACAGCTTTGCCTCTTCTTCCCTGCGTCCGTCTCGGTGAATTGCCTGGCCCAGTCCAGCCTCGTGCTGTGCTCCCAGCCCCGGGGAGCTGGGCGTCTGGCTCCTTCTGGGGACTTCTTGGGGAAGTAATCCCAGCTGGGCTGGACCCAGGCAAGCCTTGGCACCTGCTAGCGGGCAGGCCCTGGCTGCTGGAGCATTTCTGCTTCCTAGCGCTGCTCCAGGGACTTGCACAGTCTGCCCTTCCCCAGGGAGTGACTGCAGAGGGGCTTCCCCAGCCAGCGCGGGTGTGCTGGGGCCTGGGGCATGCACAGCTCGCTCCTGCGAGGCGCTCCTGGGCTGCGCATTGGGCGAGCGTGGGGAAACCCTGCTGAGCTCCAGCAAGGGGCACAAAGGGCAGCTGGTTGCAGCTCCCTCCCTCTTGTTCCCAGCACGAAACAGCCAGGGCACTTCCCCGCTGTGCTACGTCTTTGCTGGAAGCAAAAGCTTTGAAATGTGCGGGTCCTGGAGGCAGCTTTGTGCTGGCAAGGAGGGAGTGAAGGAGGAAGGGAAGGAGAGAAGGAGCACCGCCTCCCAAAACTGGCACATCTGTCGGCAGCTGGGTGTGCAGGGCAGTGTGAGTGCAGTGGGCTGCAGGGGTTTCACCAGCAGAACTCGCTGCACTCGAGGGACAGATGTTAGTGTGCCAGTAAATGCCCTGAGGAAGACACCTGTGGTGAGTTGTTACTAGTGCAAGGCATTTATATAACATTTAGGTGTTATATATATAAATATATACATATGTATAAATACAACAGGCGTTAACAAAAGCTCCCTGCCCCTCGGGCTCGCTCCCCAGGCGTTGCCACGCATCCTTTAAGCCCCTCGTACCATCATCACGCCGTCGAGCAGCCCCAGCTCCGCCTTGGGCGCTGACTGCAGCCGCTCCATGGACCACTTCTCGATGATGGACGACACATGCGGGTTCTCCACGTTGAGGATCCGGAAGCCGGTCAGGTTCACCCCAGAGTAGCGGTATGGTTCTAGGTCTAATGCATAAAGATCCTTAAAAGAGAGAAACCAGTTTAAACATTTTGTTTAGCTGTGTCGTGCTTGTCTTTTCTGCGAGCTCTCTGTCTGGTAAGGGAGAGAGATGAGTGGTGGGGGGAAAGCCAGGGTCAGCAGCTCTGCCTCGCTGAGCCTGGAGGAGGTGAAACGACCCTCTTGGGGTGACTGCAGAGGGGCCAGGAGCTGATCCTACATCCCCGACGCTCCGAGCCAGTCCCTCGACATCACGGCCCCCAGCAGCAGCAGTAAGGGCAGGAGCAGTAATAGCAGTGACAGCAGCGCTCCAGGTACAGTGTGCGAGCACCGGGCCGCGAGCCGAAAGCTGTGCCGCGGGGCTGTGTGCTGTGGCGGTGGCTGCAGCTCCCCATGCACTCCCTGGGGCTGGGACAATTCCGTCCCAACCCCAAGGCACTGAGCTAGTTGAAACCATGAGGAACTAGGCTGGCACCCAGGGGTGGGGGGAAGGCAGAGCTCCTGTGCTTGAAGCTCCCTCGGGCTCTTCCCTGAGAATTTGCCGTCGGTGCTGAGGCCCGTGGTGTGCTGGGGAGGGCAGAATAACTCCGGATTCAGAATGCCAATTTGCAGACAGCTCTCAGAGAGGAACTAAGACGCATTTCTTGACATTACGACCAGCCTACGCAGTCTGCAAATGAATGAGGTGCCCTTTATGCTATTTAAACCCCCCCAGCCAGGCAGCCCTCAGCCCTGCTGGCAGCCAGCCCACAGACTCAGCTTGGCAGGCAGCGAGAGACGGGGCGCTCGGAGCCCTCTGTGAGCGCGCTTCTTAATGCATCTCTTGGCTCACAGTCGCTTCAGTTCAGGGGCTGGCTTCAATGCCCAGTCACTAGCTGGAGTAGTTTTGGGTTAGACGGGGTGCCAAGAGCAGCTGGCCTGCCCATAGAAAACCGGAGCAGCTGACTCGAGGCAGTGAGAGCTGCCTGGGGGACGGAGCAGGGCGAGGGGTGCGTGAGATGAACGGCAGTCTGGAGGGGCTTTGAGTATGGGAGGCATTGGTGGATGGAGCTTAATCAGAATTTATCCAGAACAATTTCTTCTAGTAAAATTGGAGGGAGATGGAAAGGCAACGCCACCATCTTCTGTGATGAAGGCTGGGGGATGAATGCGGTAACAGTGTTCATTGATGACAGGGGATAAAACCCAAGAGTTCAAGTGCAGCAGGAGATACGGGGCTGTTGCTGCTTTGTATGATGTGATGTGGCCGTACCAGGAGGACGCAGCAGGCTGTGGGTTCACCCAGACACAGCAGCAAGCTCCGTTCAGCCCACGGGGGCTGCGAAAGCACTGGCCATAAAATGCACTGCCCTAAGCAAAGCGTAGCAAAATCAGCACTTGCCAGCAGCCGAGACTTCACTCTCAGTGGGAGAGCTAGGAATTCTTACAGCTGTTTTGCTTTAATAAGCTTTGGGGGTTTGATCTTTCCTTAAGTGCTGCCCTCTGACTTTGCACCCCCGAGGCAGGCTGCTGATGGATGCCGTGGTGCGGTCCGCAGCTGCAGCCCGGGCCCGAGCCATTAATCACACCCACCAAAGAGCGCAGGATTGCTGTGGTTTAACCCGGTTGTTGGATTTTTTTTCCTGGAAAATTGCAAGTATAAAGCTCCACGTCTTGTTAAAGGGCATCGTGAAAGCCAGGCCGTAATGTTGACTTTCAGATGACTTTTGGTAGCTGAGGGCAAATGCGGTTGCTTGACCTCAGTGTGCTGGTGGCATCCGGACGTGGGGCGCAGCGGTACTGTGCCAGGCCCGGTGGATTGGGTTATTTTATCAGGATTCGGATCTTTTTCTTGGATACTTCAGTCTGTATTCTGGAAATTGCTGCAGGCAAGTAATTTTTGGTTGCAAAAAGTTGATCGTTCCCCCCTCAGAATGTGGCCAGCCGTGACAAAGGGAACCCACCGAGCTCTGGAGCGCGTGGTGCTGTGGCGCTGCTGCCTGCCCAATGGGACCGGTGTTTTGGACGTCCTCCCCACCCTGTGCTCGCCACTGAGCTCCACTTCAGCACGGTCCTAGGGAAGGCAGCTCTCTCCCAGCTCCCTTCATGGTGCCAGTTCAAATCCCAGCTGCAAACCCGCGTTAGCATCTCCTGGCATTAGCAGAGAGACGAACACAGGCTGCGTGGCGGAACATGCAGAGGTGGGGGGGAATTGCCGTATCAGTTTCTTCTGCATTTTCTGCTCCTGCACAGCCACAAATTGAAACATCTGGTTCTATTTTCCACCTCATCTACATTCTCGTTTGCTATTTTTTGTACTGCAGACAATTCTCCCCTCCATCTATTCTCAAGCTCTATGCTCAATGTTTCTGCAAGGTCTTCCCCTCACCTATGCTCTCCCACCTCCCCAGTTGAAATCCCGAGCCGAAGTTCATCGTGCCTGAGCATCCGAAGCAGGAAGCATGTTGTGAGCCTCAGGAGCTTCGCAGGAATGCCTGACTACCAGCGCCAGTGGGAACCAGGCCCTCCCACCTCGGTGCCTGCTCAGAAGCAGGGCTGGGCGTGTGGTTTCTGCTCTCGGCAGCCCCAGGCTTGGGAGGCGATTCCTGCTTCCCGCTTCTGCCTCCCTAACTCGCAGCAGAAGTGACAGCAGGCATTAGGGAAGCTCCTGGGTTCGCAAGGACTCGTTTTCACAAGCTGCTGGGAAATTCCCAGAAGTGTTGAGCTCAAGGGGGTTCTCACTGCTCGGGACTCTATAGGACCTCCCGTGCGTTAGGTGCGGGCGCAGAAGGCTTGCTCCGGCAGACAGTCTGCGGTAGGGCTCATCACGTTGAAGTCAGTGAACTGTAGTCTTGCTGCCTAGCAAAATGTTGAAGCATTTCATGCCAAGTGTTGATACACTGTACTCAGTATTGACTAGGGACCTTTTAGAAACATTCAGTATAACATAATAGACTAATTCATTAGCACCCCATGGGTCTAGTACTGTAGACGCTGCAGCACATGCATTGCAAGCTAGAAAAACATTGCCTTAAGGAATGACAGATTAAAATATCTTTCCCATGGTATAACTGTTATTTCAGGAAAGTGGCATTAATTGTGATTGCTTATCTATTAATTTATTATAATTCTTTTTTTTTCCCCACCTCCAGGCTGTACCTACACATGAAATGTACTCTAGGCTCAGCTGGGGCTGATTAATAGGAGGTTATCTGGGAAATGCTTAAAGCTGCCTGGAATAGATAATGGCAGCAGGGGTAATTAACATGTCTTTTGCATTTGAAAAATAAATTTTGCAGTTTTTAGGGGTTAGTTTAGTCTGTTTCTTTCCTAAAGGCAAAAAGATAAATTGGATTTTTGAAATCACACAAAATTCAACAGTATACCAGACAATAGCATCCTAAATGGAAACAAAAGTGGCATGCCAAAAAACCCAGACCAAAATGCCTCCTGGTGTCAGAGAAGAACTGGCCCGTGTTTAATGAGTGTGGAGTTAATCTCAAGCTGAGTTCTTCTCATGCAAAATAAACCTGCAGTACTGAACTATTGACCACGGTGGGGCTGGTGCTGGGTTTTAAGGGAGACCAAGATGAGCACAGAGAAACACGCACCCGGGTCTTACTGAAACGTGGTCCCATCCCATCCCATCTACAACCTCACAAACTCACCCGTATGCTCATCTTTCAGCATGCGGGTAGCTGCACTGAAACCAAAATGAGCGAGAGGGGAAATAAAACCAAAGCCTGCATCTGTGCAAATCTGTGCGGCTCCAAAGGGCTTGAGCAGTCCAAGAGCAGCGAAGCGGAGACTGAAGCCTCTCGCAGTAAGTGCTCAGGCAGGGCTGCGGTGGTGGAGTTGGGATGACCAAATTGTCTGGTTTTAACCCAAAGCTGAGTCTAGCCCTGCTCTCACCTCTCTTGGGGTGCTGGTCCCCTTCCCCTTGTTTCCCCCCCTCCCCGCAGTAACGCCCTGCAGCCGTGCAGTGCACGTAGAAGAGGATGGGCGCCCAGCCTGCTCCCCGGCCCCTCCAAGCACCTCCTCGTCCCCCATGGGCTCACCAGCGAGGGTAAAAGGGCTTTGCACCGATTAGATACTTTACCAGAGTGGTGAAGATGAAGTGGTAGTATTCTGTCATCATTCCCATCGCCATGGCCTTGGGGAGAGCAGGGAAAGGAGGTTAGTAAGAGTGGGTACAAGAATATAACACCAGCCATGCAAAATAAAACTCGAGAGTCTGGCGGGAGGCAGACCCAGACGCCCAGCAGCTGGATTCCAGGCTAGAAGCAAAGCGAAAGGCTTTTTAGTTCCTGTATTTCTGGTGCTCTGCATCCCCTCCCCTTCAGTGTCTGTCCTTACAGCTTGTACATCTGACTCCTGTCCGTGTGTCCGTCCTTCCTGAGTCCTGCAGGCGGATTCCCCTGCAGTGCCTGGCTGGCAGCAGACCAGCAGAAGTGGAGGGGAGCGGGGGTGTCTCACCCCCCTCGGCCACGCCGCCGTGCTCCTGGGGGCTTTTGGCCACACCAAGCCCCACGTGTTCCAGCCCGACACGGATCTGCTCATGCAGATTGCTGGGATTTGCATAAACGCGCTGTGATCTGTGGGGTTTGTCACAAATCGTTACGGCCCAGAGGGTCCCCGGCTGGGTTACCTCGTGCAGACCCTCCAGAGCACATCGGGCACAGGTTCCTGCCTGGGAGCAGGTCACCTTGAGGCTGGTGGCTACAGCAGGAGATGCTCGTGGTCTGCACTGTGATGCTGGCTCTGTGAGCTTGTTTTCTGGAGAAAACGCATGCGAGACCGCTTTAAGATCTCCACTGATGGGAAAGCAACTTCAAGTCCCCCAGGAAATGTTTGCTTCCCTTGTATTTTTGCTAAAATTACTAGGGCAGAATTTAGCTCCGAGGAACGAAGTGACAGTTTGCAAAGAAGCAGGATGTCAAAAACATGGGGAAAGGAAAGGATCGAGATTACAAGCCTAGAAATTGTAAGGCTGGAGCGGGTCTTTACCCCTTGTTTCCTGGCCTGGAAATATCTTTTAGAAAGCCCGGTGCCCATGGATCTACAGAACTGCGTCCGAGGGCTCTCCTGCCCTGTACAGCTGGGTGCAGCAAGCTGGGGCTCGCTGACAGCTCAGCACGGGAGCCATCGGGGAGGTGCCGTGAAACCCCCAGCAACTCCTGAGGTTCCAGCGCAGGAGGCGATGGCTCCCCAGCGGAGCCGTTTCGGAGGTAGACGCGCGCTCCGGTGCTGCTGGGGGAAGCAAGCCCCAGCTCCCCGTACTGGCAGTGCAGCAGACATCTGGGTTTGTGGGGGAATAAATAAATGATAAACCTGTGGATGAGCTAGGGGCGAGCCCCAGGATGGGAACGGGAGCTCCATTAAAGTTAAGACAGGCACATCTGTGCACTGCAGAGTGCGGCAACTGTTCGGAAACAGCTGCCAAGGAGAGCGGGGAAGCTGGGAAACTGGAGAACAGCTGTAAAGCATTAAAAAGTGACCAAAAATGAGCTAGGCTAGAGAAACACAGGTAACCTGGGAGGGCCTCATGAGCGGGTGTAGCTCTCTGATGGGTTTCTGTAATGATTTGTGCGTCTAAGAGGGTGAAATTGTTTGGTGTCTCCAAGGAACCCGGACTGGACGCGGCAATGTCTGCACATCTTTGTGCCAGCTCTCGGGTTGTGATTCCTGGACTCATGACGTTTCAAAGCACTGTCCACATCACCAGTGAACTGCATGCCACTCGTGTTCTGGGAGAGTTTGCCATTGAATTACTTGGGAGCAAGAGCTGGACGGGCTTGGTCCTGTGTGCTCAGCTGGAGCTGCCTTCGTGAACGGTGGCTGTAGTTGCTCAAACCATTTTATGTCACCTAAAGGTAAATCCAGTACCGAGCGTTGGGAATTTTAGCACAAGCCCTTTTTGCCATCCGTCGGCACTGCACGGGAGCAGGCAGCAGAACACCTCCGCGGGTCGTGCCTGGGAGAAGCCGACACCAGAGGCTGAGTGAAGCAGAGCTAACTGAGGCTACAAAAAGCAGGGGGTAACCCTGGTGTGTAAGGGTTGCTGGTTCTGGGACAAACAGAGTGCCGGGCCATTTTTCCCTGACATTTTTGCCGTTCAGTTTATCTCTGCGTGTCGTTGTTCCTCCACCAGCACAAAGCAAGCTCAGGCTGCTCTGCCGCAGGGAGGAGGCTCGGGCTGTGTGCGAGGCTCAGCGGGAGGAGGCAGCGGCGGTCGGGGCTGGAAGTGCCTTTTCCTGGCCCCCCCCTGCTGTTCTGCAAGGGAAGGCGGCTGCTCCAGGTGTGTCTCTCTCATTTGGGGAGAAAGTTAGGAGATGAGGTTCCTGAGCTTCCTAATTCTTCAGCAAATGAGGGTGACAGAGATGAGGGGGTCTGTGTCGTGTGCTGCTCAGAGCCTCAACACTGCACGGATATGGAGAGAGAGCAGTCGCGGCACGATTTGGGTTTGTACAGCTTCCCAAACTCTGAAAATATTTGACTTTTTTCTTTTTTCTGTGTACACCGTGTAATATTGCTATGCAGAAATCCATGGCTGTGGGTCCTGAACTGCCCCCCCGCCCAAACCAGCCAGAAGGACTTGGGAGAAGTCCCTTCCCTTCAGTCCCCCCTCTCCTCCATCTTCCGCACTCTGTGCTTGCAACGCCGAGCAGAGCAGATGGCACAATAAACTATAATAAACCGCATAATAAGTGAACAGCACCAAACACAGCCAGCATGTTAAAATAATAGGCAGGAGACAATGAGTCCCTTCTATTGCTTTCTTTAATAATCCCTCCTAGGCTTTCTGATTTCTCTTCATTTTGCATCAAGCAGGTTGCAGGAGAAGTCTCTTTCTACATGCTTGCTTTCTCAGCCCTTCAGGGGATTTATTTAATCTGTGTGGCAGCGTCTTGCTGAGCTGCTCGGAGCAGCTCTTCCTCTGGCTGCTTTTTAGCCTTTTTTGAGACCATTTTCCTGTCTCACAGTGACCCCGCAGTGTACTGGCACTTGGGTCCAAGGGGTTGGGGCGAGCTGCAAACCTCCCGGTCTGCGAAAAACGCCAGTGGCAGAAGGGAGAGACGGAAGGGAGGCCAGTGAACGGAAAATCACTGACATCTGGCTTAAAGTGCAAGAATTGCACGCGGTGCTGGGAAGCACCTGGGGCACGCAGCCGCTCCCCGTGCTGACCCGGTCCTGTTGCAGCGAGGCACAGGACCATGAGCACAGCCCTGCGCCCAGCACCAAAACGAAGCTGTTACACCATGCCCCTCTGCACGGCGTGCAGTCACACCCTTGGGGCATGCAGCAGCACAGAAGGGAGGGAAGAGATTTAAAATCAGCGTTTAAACAGCTCGTGTGGGGCTAAATGAGCAGCCACAGAGGAGGCCTGGAGCTCGTCCCCCCCTGTACACAGCAGGGCAGAGGAGCAGAGGGGCAGTGCCGCGGGCTGCGCGCCACGGACGGGCTGGGGGCGCGGGGCTGGCACAACGGCTGCTCCCCTGACGTTTGCTCCTTCTTTCCAGGGGTCTGTCTCTCTGCGATGTGTTTTTTCATTGAAATCTACTTTTTTTTTTTTTTTTAGTGTAGAAATCCAGTCGTATCCTTGGAAAATTACACTCGGTGAAAATGGCAGGTTTGGATCAAAAAGGCGTAGGCTGGTTTCTTTCACAACCTCTATTAGCAGCCCGCTACCTGCGCTCTGGCTCATGCTCTTAAAAAAGGAAATATCGAAGTGTTTGTCTTATCAGGACGGGACTGGGGTTGTTTCGTGCTGGGGATGCCGAGACATAACCCTAACCTTGACTTTGCTGCTTTCTGAGTGCTCGCTGGTGCCTCCTTCCCGACTGCAATAAGACAGCCCTTGGTTTCAAAGGCTGCGCTGCGGGGTCTAGGAGTAAAATCACCCGTCGTACCCGAAAGGAAAGCTGTAGGTCTGCACGCCCACCCCCAGGGCTGTCCCCTGCCCTGTGCCAGCAGCATGGCCCCCACCATGGCCCCCGTCGGCCCCGCTCACCTGCTTGAGGATCTGAGCTGCCATCAGGTGGCTGCAGTCGAAGATGATGCGGAACTCCCGGCCCCGCTTCATCTCCTTCAGCAGCGGCCGCGCGTCGTCCGTGTCCAGCGGCAGCTGGCGGATTTTCAGGCGGATGTTGTACCTCGACGGGGCCATGATCAGCTCCTGCAGCCGAATCAGGCCTTCGGGCATGGCACAAAGACAAGGGCACAGCGTTACGGGACAGCAGAGCATGAGGTTTTCTTCTGGTTATTGTACGGAAGGCATCAAGACTTTCATCTCTCCCTCACATGGCCATTGCTATACAGTTAGCAAGGTAAAGGTGTGTGTCAGTCATTAAAAAACACACACAGAGACTTCCAGAATGGTTATTCTGGGGCGGATTGGCTTTTCCTGGTATTTTCCTGCTGCCTCTGCACCCAGCTGATGCAGAGCTGGGGTCCTTGCACTGGGTAGGAAGAGGAGAGCGGCAGATCCATCCTAACCTCTGCCATCTATGTCATCACGCCGGTTTTTTGTTTAGCAATATGCCCTTGAGAAAGGACAGGCTGTGTTAATCATCTACACAACAAATTAAAATCCACATTATTTACCATACACAACAGGAAAGGGAAAAAAAAAAAAAAAGAAAAAGCACTTAGATTTATGAATAGCATAGTTCATAACGGTCACTTAATCACAACTTGTAACTGTCTTGCTGCCCTCAGAATTCATTTCTATTTTATGCAGAAGGTACAAAGCCAGACTGGATGCAGCTGCACAGGAATTATTGGTATCTAATGTTGCAAGAAGAAATTCAGCAGATGCCTATTGCAGGGAGGAAAATAGAAGCATGTCCCTGTGCATAGTAGAAGAAATGCATTAGAATATGCCATGAAGGGAACATACTGTGACCCACATTTGCAAAACAGGAATGTCAAACTGTGTTCTCATCAGCCCTCCCCTAAAGAAACCATTTGGTTTAGTGGAATTAGGTTGGACAGGCTACCCAATGTGTCTTTTGTTCCTGTTTTTTTTTTCCCCCCTTTCTTTTTATCTGCAGTGCTGTGCAGCACTTTGCTTTGTTTAAGTATCAACAGCATTCTTCATGTGAAAAACTTTGTCAGCTGTGTTTTATAGAATTAGCCAGAAAACGAAAAAACTTTCCAGAGCTGCTTTTGCTTTTAGCTGGGAAACTGCATCCCCAGTGGCAGGCACAGAGCGGGGTCTTTGCTGGTGCGGAGGGGCACGGCGGTGCCCCGTACAATAGGGTGGGGGCAGCGTGCCCCCAGACACTTAATCCTCCCCTTGACCCTTTGCTGGCAGAGCTGGTGCTGAGGGTTTACCCATTTCCCAAGCGGGCTGTGAATAAAATGCTTCAGAAAGGATCCCAGGGTTTACTGCACATGCTGTCATTTTGCCCCTTAAAGGGTTTCTTAGAAAAGTTCCTAAATGGGACCCACAACAACAAAAAAATCTGGATTCCTCCTTTAAAACTCCCTTTGCCTACCTGTGCTGTCATCGTACACCACGGTGGCTGACCTCCACTTCAGGTACTGCACCAGGTCCAGGATGGCATGGCTGAGGGAAGAATAGTCGGGGTACAGGTTGACGTAGAAAGTGTCCTTGTTATCCAGCGGGTGGTGCTTCCACCGCAGCTGTATGTGGGGGACCTCCAGGGCATTGCAGATGGACTGGACGGCGTTGGTGCAGGAGCCTTGGGACGGGCCGAATATTGCTACGACCCCGAGGGCGAGCTGGTCGCAGGCTGGAGGAGGAGGGAAGAGGCGGTCAGAGAAACACGAGGCAGCTTTGGGGGTGAGGGGGGCACTGGACGGACGGACAGACAAGCTCCTGGGCACTAAGGGCAGTACAGGTACTGGGTGATTACAGCAGTGAAGAGAGGCGGGAAGAGGGAGGGAGGAGGGCAGGCGAGGCTCTGGACCCATGGCTGGAGATGTTCCACATCAGGAATGCTGCTCAGCCTGCTAGAGCTGAGCCTCCAGAAACATGAACAAGGTACATCTCCGTCCTCCTGCTCCTGTTCAGAAGGCTGTCTGCCCATTCTTCCTTCCTCGGCCTCTTCCTGCAGCTCCCCAGCAGCTCCCGATTTATTGCTGGACACCCGTTGGTGTCCCCCTCCCTCCCATGCTCCCAGCCAGCAGAGCCTGGGCCAGGGCCACCGGCACCGGCACCGCCGCGCTCCTCGGCAGCGTGGTGCTGAGCCACGATTGGGGCCACTCATCCACACCGCGGGGATGAAACGTCCTCGGGGGACTGACACCGCCCGACCTGAGCCGTGTTTAGGCAAGTATTGCCATTGATCTCAGCTGCGTGTGCTCCAGGGAGTGATTAGAGCTCAGCGCCAGCAGGGCAGGGGCTGCCCAGGGAGCGCAGCCAGCAGGGCCGTGCCTGGTGCGAACACGGAGCTGATCAGCATCGCCCTGACAAATGCATTTTCCCGTCACTTTTAATAGAATTTGCTTTTTGCAGAATAATGCTTTCCGTGGCTCCGTTGAAGCTATCGCTGAGAAATTAAAGCAGAACAACTGCAGTTAGGGCTGGAGGCATTTTTAGGGGAAAAAAATGTGCAAATTTTTCACAGGAGCGGACTATTTCTCCATTCCCTCTGCAGCCTCCCTCCGAACTGGGAGCTACCACGGAGCTTTCCCACAGCACCTTTGGGTGCTGCCAGAGCAGAAGCAGGCTCGCCGGGCCCCCAGGTCATGCCGGTGCTGTGCGGTCCTGCTCCTGCCCTCCCCTCCGGTACCTCACCCAGGGCACTTCAGATGTGCCGCTGCTGTTAGGAAGGGACGGTCTGCTAGGAGGAGAACAGACCTCCTGCACCGGGGGTGTGCAAATTGCCGGGGATACAATAAAATAAGCACAGGCATGGCCTGCAGGCCTTCGCTCAGGATGAGAAGCAAATGCTGAAAGGAGCTGTGTGAGGTTTGCAAAGGAAAAAGGAGAGAATGGTCGTTCCCTTGTACTAACGTGCCTCGGGAAGGTCACCTCTGGGCGGACTTCTAACTGGGAGCGCTGAGCGGAGCAGGACGGTGCTGGGTTCGAGCCAAGCCACGTGGGTTTGGGCTGAACAGATACCACAAAGCTGCGAGGCGTGTGCCGTGTTCTTACCTTTCTTGGTTGCTTCAAAGCTGTCGTGGAAGTGTATCCGCTGAATGTCGTAGGTGAGCGTTGTGTTAGGCAGCAAGGTTCTGTTTCTGTTGATAATATTGGCGGAAAATCGAAAGGCTTGCTCTTCGGCACTCATAACCTGGGTGTTGGGGCCATCTGCGTACTCAAAGATTCCTCCTGGAAGACAAGAGAGAGGCAGGAGTGAGCCGGGGGAAGCTGGATTCAAACCCTTGTGTCGCAAGGACAACAAAACCCCTGGCTGGACCCGTGACATTTGCAAGCGGAACAAGGACGTGTCCCCGTCTGAATAAGGACATGAAAACATTTGAGGTTTTGTTACGTGCTGGTTCACGGCAGTGTTCAGACTGCCAACTTTGCTGCGGAGACGCTGCGGGGCCGTGCTCAGGGCCCCCTCGTGCAGAGCTGCCCCTGTCCCTGCTGGCTGCTCTGGGGCCCTTTGTAGCGCCCTTCTCATCTTCTGCCCTTCCTGCTGCTGGCTTATCCAGGTTCGTAACGCAGACCAGCAGAGACTTCTGAATTTGCCAACCCTACAGCTTCTCTGCTCAGTAATGCACATCCTGAATGCACGCTTCCCAGCGTTCGAGAGCTGTTAATGCCATTGCACCTCCCCAAGGGCAACAAGCTCATGTCGGAGGATTGCTGCGCTTCTCGGCTCCGTGTCTCTAAGTCTTGTCCTCAATTCCCCACTGACAGCCAGTCTAATTGAAGTGACTCAGTGCAGGCGTAAATTATGTAATTGGACGTCCTTGTCTCTGCGTCGGCACAGTCCCGTGCCCCTTCCAGAACCACGGAAAGACACATAAACCTTGCTCTGTCTTATTAAAAAGTAAACCAAAATAATTAATGGATGAGCGAGATAAGCAAGTGCAATTGGTAACAGATGGTCTCTGGGTTCATTAGCAGAAAGAAAATCTTCCTCTTCGATTTAAGGTAGTCCTAAAATGTTTTGTTATAGACAACAGATGTCTAGTCAGCCCTCCTAGTTTTCAGGCAACCGCAGGAATCCTCCTCCAGGAGCCAGAAGGCGTGAGCCATACTTCTTGTGGCAATTCGGCGTTAGCCAACGCTGCCACTGTGATGAGAGGCAAGCTGACGTTTCTGTCAGCAGCCAAACTCGGTACCCCCTACAGGAACCCACCCGAAGCCGGGGCTGAAGGAGCCTCAGCACCAACCGCTGGGCATTTTGCACAGTGAGGACACGAGGGAAGTTGTAGGAAGCGCCCGCTGTGATCATGGCAGGTTGCTTCCCTCCTCTTCTCTGCACGCTTTGTGCCTCTGTGTCCCCAGCTGTAAAGCGTGGTGTTTAATTTCCATTGATAAACATGCAGAAACGTTTGAGTTGTTCACTGCATGTCTCTGATGGGCAGAAATGTTTTTGATCTCAGTACTAACATGGGCAATAGGGAAAGAATAGAGAAAAAGAGGCTGGGTGCTTGTTCTGGAGCCCCCTTTCAATCCCACGCGATCTTCAACAAATCCCTTATGACCTCATTTTTAATCTAGAATGCCTAGCAATATAGACAGGGGCCTGGAAAAATTGTCCAGGTGCCTCACTCTCACTGTATCATGCTGAAACATTTGGTTATTGACTGGCACACGGAAAATGATTCATCCACGTCAGTGTTTGTATATGCTGGTAGCTCATCGAAATTTCATAAGGTAGGGAAGGTTCGTGCTCAATATTACACCAGAAACAATAAACAGAAATAAAGTGAGCATGAGATTCATCCTTCCTGTACGAAGCTTTACTGTCCAGAACATCTTAGCAAAACATTTTTTGTTTTCCAGCATCATCCTGAAGTGATAACAGGGTTGTGTTGCGCTGATTCCCAAGCAGCTGGTGTTGGGCAGCCTCCTAGCCCCGAGCTCGCAGGGCTGCTTTGCAGCACGCCTTATGATAATGGATACAGAAGGGCTGGGTATGGGGCTTACTGGTGCTTGAGCCCAAATAAATTCACCTTCCAGACATCCAATTGGATGTAATAGGCTTCTCGACAGAGAAGGATTTTCTGTGCAGCCACCCAATAGCCTGAATTTAGTACCAGGCGGCGAGAGAGCAGACAGGCACGAGCAATATATTTCTGGCTACACTGCTGGGTGCTGAAAATAGCGGGACAATGTGAAATCTCTGGCATTTGCTAAGGTGTTAAAAGCAGCCACCGCATGCAACAGACTGCTCTTTTTCTCGGAGGCGCGGCGGGAAGGGGAGCATCTGATGGCAGATCTCGCGCTGCAGCCGCCGCGCCGCGAGCAGCCTCCCTTCCTCGCTGGCTCCTGCCTCTCTCCTTCAGATCTGCTCATTGCAATCATTATTTAAAGAGCCTAATAACCGGCTTGAAACAGCTGATTAATGCATAATCTTCATCATGATTACATAGCATAACTGGCATTAATTTGAAAAGCCAGCTAATTATGAAAATAATTGTTGCAGCTCTTCCATTTTAGCAAAATGGGGAATATCAGCTCGTGCTGTGGAGAGGATGAGGGACGCGGCATCAGTTTGTGCCCCACAACCGACCACGGTTAAAATGAAGCTAGGCAGTTTGCTGTAAAGGTGTCGGGGCAAACACACCTCCCTTGCCCTTCAGTTAGCACGGTGAAATCATCACCAGTTCTGAAAATTGTACGTTCACCCTCAAAATGGACACTGCGACTATTTAAAGGAAATATTTCCCCCAGTTGTATTTACACACAAGGATTCTCCTTGACAGTGGTGAAAGCAGAGGGAGCTCAGGCTCCCACCAGCTCGCAGGAAAGCCAAGCCTTTTCTCTCTCCGTCCTTGCTTTGGATTCGTTTTTTAAAAGTCCACAAAAAGGCCTTCACACTTCCAGGCAGAAACCCGTTTTTCCCTTGAAACAAAAGACATCAGATACCTGCTGTTTTTTTTTCAGCAAACAACATCAGGCAATTCTCGCTGAATTCACCACTTCTAATCACAAAAATCCATCGGCAGTAAATGTGGTGAGATGCTGCTGGGAGGGAAGCAGTTACACAGCCGAGGAAGATGAATGCTCCCCAAGAAATAAGGAGCGCCTTCACCCGCTGCTGCGGCAGGCAGGAAGCCCTGGGCACAGCGCCCTGTGCCCTCCGGCCCAGCCACCCCTCCCTTGTGCTGCTGTCTCCTTGTCTCTCTCCAGCACCGCTGGTGCCAGCTCCGGGCCGGGAAGGAGCAGAGGAGCGGGGCCAAGCAGGGGCAGGGGACGTGGCTGCGGTGGAGAACTCCCAGACAGGGGCACGGATGCGCCCTGGTGCCCTGGAGCGACTGCATCTGCTTTGAGGTAGAACCGCATCTATCGTGGTGCAGGCGTGGTGCAGACCGTTATGCTCCAACACTCTGAAACGTGCCCTCGGGTGGGATGTAGCACTCGGTGTGGCAGCAGGGGAAAGTCTGGGGGGCTGCAAAACGCCTGCAGCCCTCCCTGTGCTCCCCAGGGAGCACCATCGCCTGTGGGGCTGCGCCAGGAACTTCCCCGGGGCTTTGCTCTGGTGAGATACAGAAAGTCAATGGGCTATAAAAAGTCAACAACAAAACAGTCCTACTTTTATATACCTATAAACAAGTTTCATCAGAGATAGTAAAACTGAAGGGCCTCTGCTGTTGCTCTCTCTCGAAACCGTTCCTGCCTCCGCCCTGCTTTGGAAGTTATTTCCGACGCCTGGGAGATGAATTGCCTCTGCTCACTTGGGCTGGTGCTAATGACCTTTCCTCGGTATTGCCTCTTTGTCTATTCACATCACAGCTCCCTTGTCCTCCTTACCTCCGCTCCGCGGGCAGATAAGAGATGGCAGCGCCGAGGTCTGACACGCCGACAGCTCCCAGCACTGCCCTGCCACGTCCTCCTGATGCTCATCAGAGCACTGCCTGCCTGCTTAGTGCAGGCAGGGACCGTGCTGTTCCCTTCCCCAGTCAGGGAAGCCCACAGATCCCATCCTGCAACGCCACAGGTTGTTGGACACGCACTGAGGCTTAACAGCTTAGGGTTGAGCTTGTTTGCATGCATGTTTCTTCCTGAAAACCTTCATTTTATGCCATGTATGTGCAGCAGTTAGTACAACAGGAACCAGATCTGGGAATCAGCCTTCTAGAAGAAGCTTCAGTCCAGATTAGATATCTTCCCAGGCAGAGTACTATCAAATGCAATCGGTCGTTATTGCTTTTACATTTCTGGTGCTGAAGTCATCCGTCCTCCTCTTTTTGGCGCTGGAAAGCCAGCAGAGCCACGCACTTCAAAGTATCCCCCCGGCACCCCAAAGCCCAGCTGGTGGGACAGGCGTGTAGGCGTGAGGCAGGACGTGTGCCGGCGAGCTTCATGTCATCAGAGAGTGCTTTGGGTTGGGAGGGACCTTCAGGATCATCCGATTCCACCCCCCGCCATGGGCAGGGACACCTCCCACGAGGGCAGGTTGCCCAGAGCCTTTCATCCCTCCTGGGCACGGCAGACGAGGGTACAAGTCCCCCGCTTCAACAGACGGCTGCCGCAGCCTTCGGCGCCCACTGCTTTAATGGGGGGAAAAAAAAGGCAAAAGGAGGCGTTTGAAGTTTTCTTCATTGAAGATCTGAAGGCTGGGACTGTACAGCAACCCGAAGGCTGTGCGTTTCATGTCCTCCGCTGCGCTGCGACGCATCCGCTGCTCCCGCAGCAAAGAAGGGCTGTGCTGCTGCAGGTCGGCAGGTGGACGGCACGTCGTGGTCCCTGCTGGGAGAACTGGGAGAACTGGGAAGCCAAGGACCTGGGACAGTCATTAGCAAGCCTGGGGGAAAAAAAAAGGCTCCAGCGTTATCGGATGGGGGACCATACTGGTTTTCCTCCACATCTGTGGTGAGTGTCATCTGTTCTGCATTCCTCCAACTGGGATCCCAAAGCGTTGCAGCGCTGGTGTTTTGGAAAATAGATGGGGGAAGGCACGGGGAGGACAAGCTGAGGCCATCCTCGCAGTGGAAACCTGTGTGTGTTCTCCGTTGTTACTTCTGGCTTCTTGGGTTTTAGACGTCAGTCGCCAGGCACGTTGAAGAAGTGTTTGTCTTTTACCTTTAAAGTAGGCTAATTGCTCTCCAGAGAATGTCAATCCGCAAATGAGAAAACACACTAATTAGAATCAACTTCACATCTTATTATTTTGTATGATTTCATTCAGTTTGATTCGATTTGATTTGATTTGATTTGATGACCACTGACAGTGGTGCTGAGGTGGGGACTTTGCAAAATTCAGACTGCGGATCCGAAGCAAAAGCCCGAGACGGCCCCTTGGACACCGAGCAGAGGGGCAGCCACCGGGAAGGGAGGCTTCCAGGGGCTGAGCAGCACCAGGCGAACCCCTCTGCCCAGGGTAAAACCCGGGTCCCAGCAAAATTCCCCCTGATGGCAATCAGAACAGGCCCAAATGTTCTGCATCCAGCAAAGATCTGCTGTCCCCCTCCCGTCTTCGTCTGGACGAGCTTTGAGACGGCCCTGGCGGGAGCCTCGGTCAGCGGGCTGGAAATCCTTTTTCGTGATTTCCCTTACCCGTAGCTGCAACCGCACAGGCTGAGTGCAGCCGGTTATTTTTAGCTCCATGGAAAGCCAAGTCAAGAAAGTCAAAGTATTTTAGTATTTTGGGTTTTCACTTTGTCCCCTCTCCTCTGTAACAAAACAAACAGCTTCCTTCTCAGAAAGAAAATTCCTGCAGCCCTCGGTGTGCGGTGTGATCTCTTATATTTTATTCCTTATAAAATCACGGAGTTATTTAGCTTTGAAGAACAACTATTTCTGATAACACTTTTCTCTCCCCCGCTGACAGTGTTGTTAACACATTTAGACAGCTTTCTGACAGTCTCTTTCCATGTGACATCCTGGAAGAAATACTTGTTTTGAAATAGCTCGTAGTGAGGATGCAGCCAGCCTCAGCTCCTCCAGAGACTCGAGAGCTCCTGCCTCCTCTTACCGAGCTCTTGTGCCCAGAGAGCTCTATTTTCTGTGTCTTCTCTCCAAGGCCACAAAATGCCTTTATTCTCGAGCAGCAGGGCCCTGGCAATTTGTCCTCTCTGATGTGCTTGGTTTGGGGACAGCGTTAGCACATGGGACCTGTACTTGTGCCTCCTCCTGCAGGATGAGCAGGGCGGGAGATCCCACTGGGCTGCTCCACGTCTCCTCCAGGGCCGCTGGTGGTGCTGATACAGGGAAATGAGACCACATCGGTGGGAGGTAAAGGAAAGATCTCAGAAGCACGAGGCTGGGTACTGGGAATCGAGCAGGAGCTCCCCACGGCCGCCCGTTCAGCACGTGGCGGTCTCACGCACAACAGCACCGATGCAGTGAAAACAGGAGAATCCAGAAGGCAATAAATAGCACGCACAAATAAAACCGACGCACAAAAACAACAACACAAAAGAAGAAGAAAAAAAGCAACAACTGATTTATTCCCTCAAAATGATCTCCTTCCACTTTTCCCCAAGGAGCTGCTGCTACAAAATGCTCCAGAACCAAAGCGCAGCCGAAGCTGGAGCTGCTCCCTTGCTCAGCCAGGGGCTGATGCCAGCTGCTGTGCTCCAGACAGGAACCAAATCAGCCTCCAAGCTGACGAAAGAGGAGGGCAGTGCTGGGGAGGCACCAGGAGCTCCCAGCCTCCAGCACCCGCTCACTCGGGGACCTTCCCCATGCCCGGCGTGGAGCCTCTGCCCCCAGCCCATGGCATGCTCCTGCGGTCAGAGCATGCAGGGTGAAGGCAGAAGCGGTCCAGCTTCGGCTACATGCAGTGAGCAGCCCTCGAGGCTTATTGAAACAAACCTTCTGGCAAAGGAACTGAAAATAATTCCTTAGGTCCATCAATCAGTTTCTGATTCTGACAGAGAGGCAGGATCTGAATTCCCATCCCCTTAAACTGCTCCTGATCATACATCAGCCTTGTCACTTCAGCGTGGCGCCGCTTAATGTGATGCAACACAGCCGAGTATCCAAAGCAATTTCAGGCCTCATAAACACGCGCGTGCCAGGGCGCCCCTCCGCAGCAGCCTGCCCGCTGCGGCTCGCGGCCCCTGCCCACGGAGGCTGCTCCCTCGGGGCTGCCGATGGAAATCCAGGACACAGACCCTGGGACAAGCACCGACCTCACAGCTGCTGTGTCCAGGCTTCCTGAGTGCATCACGCTTATTTTTTATAAAGAAAAGAGAGCAAAGGTGAGAGTTGAGGTTTGCGACCGCAGCCCCGAGGCTGCTGCCCGTGCAGCGGGGCTTTCCCGGGGAGCCCCCGCCGGCTGGCAGGCGGGGAGTCACACCCCAGGACCTCAGACAGCCACGCTTTGCGGCAGGATGCCAAGCCAGGTATCTGCTGAGTAATGCCAAGGAAATGAATTCAAGCAGAAAATGAAATATGCAGAATGTGTGTCCCATAAGGAGGGGTTGTCCTGCCTGCCAGGGCAGAAGGCCCATGGCAGTAGTTTGATCCATTCCAAAGTCTGTGCTCCCAAGGGACGGCGCCTCCCTCTTTTTCCGTTTTGATATAAAATATGCAAAACCTGATTTCGTTTGCACTGTGTTAGGTACTTCATGGCACTAGGGGTGGCGTTCTTCTCCTATGTATAAGCTGTTAATGGACGAGCAGTCAAGTGGCACAGAAATACATTATTAATGTTTCTCGTTAAATTAACTGATTACAAGCACTGTAGCTAAAATGTATGTATCAGCACTTTACTCACACTAAATGAGAAATTAATGGAATATGGCGCCTTGTTTTGTAATGGAAAGCAGATAGGGATGCTCTGAAGAGCCGTGCCCTCACAGAGGACCTGCACATTCGGCGCACGGGACGCATCTGACTTGGTGCCTCCTTGGGGTGTGCAGGGATTTGTGTCCTCGCCACCCTGGGGGCTGTCACAGTGGTGACAGAGGGGTGGGGACGGGCTCCTGTCTGCACACACGTGTGCTGGTGGCAGCTTCTGGAAGTGAACTTCTCCTAGTTCGCAGCTCACACGACCTAATTGGCATCGTGTGCTCTGCGAGCGAGCCACTGCTGCTGCATGTTTTACATCTCGGGCGGCGCGTTTACTGCAGCAGCAGTGCGTAACCCTGACCAAGCGAGCGGATCAAAGCGCTAATCTGAGATCAAAGGCCTTCAGCAGTGCTACAGCAGAAATAAATTAAGTTAGCAGCAGATTTCTTAATGATATTTACATTTCTAATTTGCATAATACATGATTAAAATGAAACGGGCATTTTTATTTTTTTTACGCAGGCTCAGTTAATTAATTAAAACAAAAATGCGTCCCCATACTCTCCGAGGAGTGGATTGCTACCAAGATGCAGCAGTGACAATGCCAAGAAACTTTTGGTCCCACTGCGTGCACCGTGGCACCACGGCACCGGGTGCACGGCTCTGGTCGCTGGGTGCCAGCCCCAGAAATCCCCATGGGGAAGAGCTGTCGGAAGGCGCCCGGTGACGGCCACCACCGGTGTCCTTCACAGTGACACAGAAGGGCTCCCCCAGGGGCAGCAGTTAGGCTTTAAGCTGCCTTCTCTCTCAGAACAATCGATCTTGGAAGTTTGGGGCTACCCACGTGCAAATTGCTATCAGATGCCTCACCACGCGCTCACTTTGGTTCATTAGCAGTTCAGATTCTCATTGCGCACGGGTTGCCACCAGCGTGGAATTAAATCCCAGTGTTTGTGCCTGCCTCTGGCTCATGATAGCCCCCGCTCCTGGGGGAGAAGAGCTGGGTTTGGTCGTGCTCGCGGGTGCAGGTTGAGTCTGATCGCCAAATGTGCCCACCGGAGTGCTCCCCGGGGCCGTCACCCCCTGCGTTGTCACTGCCCTGATGGGCACAAGCAGCGAGACGAGACACCCCCTCCCCAAAAGCTCACCCAGCAGAGCTGTCCTGGAAATGGCGGGTGGCGGAATAAATCAGGCACGCTCAGGTGTCATTTTTACAGCCGTGCTTTGGGCTATGAGCACATTTTAAACTGTAATGTATGGGAGGAAGAAAAAAGTTTGAAAGCTTAAAATTATTAAGGATGTACGATGCCGGGTTTAGGCAACACAGCTGTAAGTACATTTTTCTATTGTGTTTTATTGCTCTGCGGTGTAATCTGGTGTTATATGCGATGTCCATCTGGCGCACGGTTCAAGCGAAATAAGAAGCAGGGAAACAAGGCCACAGCTGAAATAAATCCAGGCTCGTGTCTGTGATTGACTGGGCTTGTAGCAGAAAGTGCAGGATGATGAAATGCTCAGGATTTGTCTTCATCTTGCGCCGCGGAGCTCGGTGCGGGACTGTCCCCCTGTCCCTGCCCTGCACTGGCGCACGCGGGCCTCTGCTGAGCTTCTCACCTTTGCTGGTGCAAAGTGGCTCTGAGTGCTTAATTTGGGAAAACTTCTAAACCAAATACAGAGCACTGAAAACCAGAAACGCTCCATTTTGGCAGAAAGCTGCCCTCTCCATTGAACAGGAGCGGGCAGTTCTGTGGCCAGCGGCGCTACAGGAGCGCAGGTGCTCACCGATGACCCACCCCTGTCACCAGCAGCTGTGCCCAATCTGAACCTTGTCCCAAAATTAAGGAGCCGGAACTCATTCCTAAGCACGCAACCTGCTGTCGGGATGAACCCCGCGGAGGCAGAGCGGTGACGCTGACCACCGGCGCTCCTCCGAGTGCTCAGCCTGGAGTGGCGCCGGTTGGCAGGCCGGGGGATTCAGTGTCCCCATTTTCCCTCCCCGCCTGCCAGTTACTTGCTCCTGTTTTACCTGGAAATAGAACTGTGCAATAGAAGGTGTCCTGCAATGGCATGAAGTCTGAAATAAAAATTCAACCCAATTAAAATTAGAATTGCCGCATGTTAATTACATTCTTCTTAAATATTCATTGCTACGCCCCAGCTAATAAATGTTAATACCCACCTGGCATGTAGCATATAATATTAGACTTAAGAAATCCAAATTAAATCCTACACTTCATTTACAATGTAACCAAATACCGGCAGTCAACTGATTGTTTCTCATTCTTGTGTTGATGCCTCCAAAAATCAGCACTTTAAGGAAGATGGTGCATTGAATAGCAAATGCAGTTCTGCAAATATTATGACATATTGTTTGTCATCTGCCCTAAATATTTAACAGTTCGGGTTTGCAAGATTTTTCTGCCACATGCTGAGACTTTGCTCCTGATAGATGCTGAATTTGATTGACAAAATGGATTCCATTCAGGAGCTGAAAATCCCAAGCCCTTGTCAGGGTCTTTTCTGTTAGCATCTTGTCTTTTTTCTCCCCCCACTTTTCTTAAAAGAAAGCAGAGAAAGAGGGGGGAAAAAGCACAGAGTTCTCTGGCAAAATTGTTTCTGCTTAATCCCATCTACTCCCTACAGAAAAACCTTTATGTAGGAAAAGATCAAAGGTCTGTAATAGATTTCAACAGGTTTCCAAGAGCTGTGTGCTGCAGGAGTGAACGCAAGGCACTGAGTGATTAAACTGCCCTGTGCTGCTGGTGCTCGGGGGCAGGTGAGAGATGTAACTGGGAGATTTAGATCCCTGCTTCAGCCTTTTTATCTTCCATTTTAATGGAGTTAAACAGAGAGAAAAAGAAAGAAGGCTTTGCCAGAGTCTGGCACTTGTCCTGTGTGCTCGGAGGATGGGGCAGCCCAACGAGCCCATTTTCCATGGGATGTGTCTCCAGGAGGGTACTGGGGGCACTGGGCACCAGGGGATTTCATAGAAATTCCTTCACAATCTGCCTTCAGCAGCACCTTTCACAGCAGGCAAGATCTGCCCAGGGTAGGCGTTTTATAAACTCACCATGTTTGAAAAATGTTACGAATGGCTATTTTCCCTTCCTTTATATCGTATTTCTTAATTTCTTGATTCCGAATATCCAGGGTAATAATGGCTGAAAGATTTGCTGACTTCAAAGCAGCACTTTATTCCGGGGAATGAAGGAGAAAAGGGAATGACAAAAGGGTCTGCTCTGCAAAATATTTCCAATATTTCCCTATCTTCTGTACCTCAGTTTACCAACAGCCACACACCGAGCGGGGAGCTCAAGGGGTTGCACTGAAAACTGCCCAACAGCACGGCAGCAAAAAGACTTTGGTATCCCCTAAATGATCAAAACCAGCTATTAGAGATCCTTTCCATCTCCTACAAGCCCGGGGCTCGGTGATCGGGCAGAGCCGTGGGGCACCCCAGGACTCTGTACATCCCCTGCTCCTGCTGGTGGAGAGGGGGCAGCAGCGGCCGCTGCGTCCATACGAGCCCGGGAGCCTCCTCTGCAGCGATCCAAGTGTCGCATTGACAGAGCTGAACGCATTTAAGTATGAATTGAGCCAAATACGTGCTAATGAAGCTGAATATTCATTATTATGACTGAACAAAATAAGCGATTCTCAAATTAAAGTGGGTAAATTATTAGTTTGGTAGCTCAGAAAAGGGGAAATTTCAAGAACGTTCCAATTATAGAAGAGACGGGGTAGGAAAACTTTGTTAATGGATTCAAGTCCAATTAAAAAGGGCTGTTAGGCATTGTCTGGTGCTTCACACCTTGTCAGAAATGACATCGGACGTCTCTGCCCCACTCGTGTGCTCAGCAACAACCCAACCACGCACCTGTCCGTACCAAAGCTTCGCTATTTTGTGATAATCCTGTGATTTATCACCGCGATCACCGCTTATTTAACGCTGAGGACCCTGCATTATGAATTACCAAGGATTATGCGTTCAGTGGCCGACACGGATTCACGCGGAGCTGCTTAACGAGATGCAACACGCAGTCATAACCAACCCAGTTGGCAGCACGGGGGCAAACTGCGCCTGGGAGGGTGGGGGGTCTGGGGGGGGGTCAGTGTGTTGAGTTAAGGCCGCCCCTGTAACTTGTTAGCTGGATTTCTGCCTCCCCAAGGGCAGCTGGGGCCTCTCAGAGCGGTGGGAGAGCACTGGGAGGGGAAGGCAGGCCAGCAGGCGCCAGGTAAAGCTTTAAACTTTTAATGTATTTAGACAGGAATTGCTTTTTGTTGCCCGGAGCCTGCGGGTAGACGCGCAGGAATTACTGTTCCTCGGCACAGGATCTCTGGGGATCTCTGTGCCTGCTGTCCTGTCTCTGTGCCAGTGGGGCAAGAAATAACCCCAGCCCTGCTGGCTTTTTCCTGCAATTTCCTTCATTTCAGGTGAATCGATGCTATCTCCTGTGTAATGGTTGTTTGGCATAAAGGAGCTATGACCAGAGGAGCAGGAATTTGATGGAAAAAGGGAGTGCTGGGAGCTGAGCAAAGTCAGGAAGAAGGGATGCTTGGGGGAGGTGCAAAGGGAGCTGAGAACGCAGCTGAGCTGGGTTTGACTTTAATTAAAAATCAAGGAAGAGATTTCTGACAGACAGGAAAGCTGGGGAGTGAAGGCTTCCCCTTTCCCACCCTATTTATAATCAGTGAACATGAGCTAGCGTTCCTCCTCCTCCCCACGGTGTGTCTGCAGTAAACAGATTGCCTGTGTGGAAACCCCCTGAAGTTGGGCAAAACAATCCTCGTCCTCCTCCTCCTCCTCCTCTTCCCCCGCGTGGGCCAGGGCTCGGTGCTTAGCCCTGGGACAACGTCCCCAGCTGAGCCTCTAATTTACAGATCACTGGTGCAGAATACAAGTAATCCCTTTGGTTTCAAAGAGCTAGGCAAGAAAACACAAGATGAATAAAGAGAGCGGTCCGTCGGAAAGCAGATTTGGAGAGGACGCTGCAGAGGTCTGTCTGTTATCATGCAGAGCATCTGGTTTATCCCCAGCTCTCTTCTTGATGCGTGTGATGTATGTAAAGGCTGCTCGGAGGAGTCGCTTCCAGCATCTTCTAGCGGGACTCGCCTGGGTGGCTGTGCCCAAACCTGGTGATCCAAAGCGTCGGCATCTCTCGTGTCCTTCTGTGCGTGCTCTCTGAAAGTGGTGTTGGAGCTCGGCTGGGTCAGCGTTGGGTGTGCACCGAGACCTGTGGCAGGGTCAGAAGCAATGCACTAACTCGGGTATTTACTTTGGCAGAGCTGTGATGGGCGGGCAAGGAACAAGACCCCCTGGGCCAGCCTGTCCCACTTGTGCAGATAAGGCAGCATCTGGGGCTTCTGGAGGAATCATTTCAGAAGCACCAGGCGCCTGACAACTGTTAGGTAAATCAGCTTTTCCATTGCCTCTCTCTAAATTGACCATGAGAGGATTAACGTAAGAGGCAAGCTGGCCGTGCCGAGCACTGTCACAGCCGGGGGCTGGCTGTGAGCCCTGGGGAGCTGCCTCCTCCTCCTCAACAGCCTGGGCTCCCTCAGAGACCCAGCTCCGACCCGTCCTCGTTGTCCCACTGTGCTCCTGAGCCGCCTGGCACAAGCAGCTCGTCCTTCTTCCCTGTGCTCCCAGTTGTCCTGGTGCTGCTCCACGCGTCCGTCCGCCTCCTGACACCTCGCTCCAGTTGCAGTCCCTGCAGCCTCTCAGCCTTTTTGGGGGACGGGGCCTCAGATGAGTGTTTGGGGCAAAGGGTTGCCTGTTTTAGCAGGTAACCTGTCTCTTCGCAGCAAAAGAAACCCTTGCTTTTACGTCTTAAAAGAGAGGAAACTCTGCTGTTAAATTCTCTCCTGGTATGCTGTAGAGTAAGTGGAACAACCAGTCTCCAAAGCGCGCTGTAATGACTCGTGGTGCCGTGCCACCCAGGAAAGCACTTGGAAGCTCACAGGGAGGAAAAAATCGTAGGTTTGCTCTGCAGGAGCCCTGGGTTTTATGTTGCTTGTGAGCTCCTGCAAGGAGCCCTAGGACACTGAAAGCTACCCTCAGCCGCAAAAAGGACAGATATCCCCGGGGTGGAAACCTGCTCCGGTTATCCGTATTACCAAGTTTATAGCTCCCTCCCTTCTCCTTTCCTGCGACCTGACAGCAGTGACTGAAAATCCAGGGCAGCATCCATGTGCCCAGCGGGCAGGGTGAGTCTCTCGGGGGCGTTAGCTCCTGCCGCGCTGGATCTGAGGCACCTTCATTAGCAGGTTGTGGCAGTGCAGCGGGGAATTAATGTCCCAAAAGCTTTCCCCAGCATTACGGGCATGGGCAGTGATGTGCAGACTCTCTGCTATTATTGCTTTTCCCAGCTGAAATACCGATGGGAGCTGGGAGTAAAATGGGAGCCATGGTAGCACGTACAGCTGGGGGTGTTGCAAGGGGCTTCCCCGGGCCGGGGGGAGCACTCGGAGCTTCACTGCTCCCCCAGGGGAGCTGCACTGTGCTGCGCTGTGCTGTGCTGTGCTGTGCTGTGCTGTGCTGGGGGGCTCGGCTCTGCCCGGCCCCAGCTTGCAAGCACTTTTACTTTTAGACAGCAGCTTTTGCCAGTGGCCTGCTGCTCTGCGGGTGTTTCTTACCCTTGAGGAGCACAGAGCCACGTGTGGAAGGAGAAGCTGTGCTCGGTGTTAACCCGCCTGCTCCGGGACGGCATTAAAGGCACTGAGCAAAGCGTAGGAAGGGAGCCCATCCACCCGACAGGCAGCACTGCGCTCTTGTTCAGTGCTGCCAGGGCTTTGATACCGAGCTGCTTTGCAGCTTTTCTCATCCCAGCCGTGTTTTCAGATGCCTGTGCATCCTTTCAGGTGTGTGCTTTGTAATGACAGCCGCTTTGTAAGCGCGTGCAGGTAACTAGATGTTACCTGTACCTAGATGTAACTAGATGGCAGCATGGCAGTCCGGAAAGCGGCTGTTCGTGCAGCTGAAAGCTTTAGCAAATGCATCAAAACTTCGGGAATTGAATTCAAAGTGAAGTATCAAACTCACAGATCTAGGGAAATGCACGGGGCAGGAGAAATCAGATTTTCTTGCACACAGGAAACCTGCATGAAGGCTTGCGGCTTGATGCTGTGCAAGTCCATCTCCACCAAGCCCCGCTGAGCCTTGCCTGGCCTGCCCTGAGCCTGGCAGAACAGCTCCTTGCCCCCATCCCCTGTCCTGCTGTGCCTGGAGGCCTGGTGCAGCCTCCAGGAGAGCTCCAGCCCCTTCCCCCTGCCAGGCTTCAGCGCAGAAAGTATCTCAAATCCTCTGCTGCAACCCCCCTGCCATAGCCACGGCAGTGCCCTTCCGTGCTCGCTGCAGAACTTCACATTGCCGTAGTCCTTCTCCGTGCTGTAGTAATTAAGTGCTTGCTTCCCCCAAACCCACGAGTTAATTTGGGAGCATCCAAGCTCATGTGTTCATTTTTTGGGGATTTAGGAGGCACTTCTGAAGCATTCATGTTGAACTAACAGATTTTTATTAGTGCTTTCAAACGGAAATGAAAATGATGTGTTATCTCGGAGACAGCAGGTTTGATAAAACCCCAAATCCCCCTGCTTCAACCTCTGCTCCTTTTGGTTCGTGTAGCCGAGCCTTAATGCAGTAATGGTATTGCAGTACCCTCGGAGAGGAGTATGGAAACCCTGACTGGATTAGCATGCTGAACTGTTTATTCCGGCTGAGTTTTCTGAGCTCACAAGGGCTTGTCTGAACTCCATCCATGTGCTGCTAAAACAACTGGATCGGTTTGAAACATAGGTTTGGGCTTTCCCTCGTCCCTCGCCTAAGCGAGCATACAAATATTTATTTCTTCCTACGGAGTAATTCCAATGCAAGTCCTGGGAGCAGCCAGGTTAATCTCTTCAGCAATTAGGGCTGGTCACTAGAATCCGTTGGAAGGGTGAACGCACCGGGCTGGGCAGCAGCGTTTCCTTTATCCTGTAGAAGGGGACGGCTCACCAGCACCCGGTGCTGAGCACCACCTGGCTGCACAGCTGGCTGCAGTGGGTACCGGCATCGTGCAGCCGTGCCCGGTGTCCCCGGGCCGTGCTGCTGCTGGAGCAGGGCTTTTGGGGTGTGCTGCCCCCCGTGCCATGGCACAGGTCCCTGGGGGCTGACGGCTGGGGGGATCGCTCCTGCACGCATTCGCCCTCCTGTAAGCAAGTAGACACTGATGATCGCCGCCGAGAGCAGCTTCCTGCTGCCGTAACCCTCCCCTAATCAAGGGGCTGAAGAGCGTTTCGCTAATTTCCAGGTTCACACGGTGCAAGTTTCTCATCAAGGGCAATTCTAAGCGGTGTGCCTGATTTCCAAACAAACAAGGTACGGCGGCAGCTCCCTGCTGCACTCCACGCATCCACTGGGGCCGGGGCAGCTGGGTGGTGCGCACCATGCAGCCACGGGGTGCTGGGAGTTTTGGGGACAGAGTTTTGGGTGCTCAGGACATGACAGCTCTCCTGGCTCCCCCGTCAGGGCGCGAGGACACGTCCCGCCGGCTGCGGGCGAGGAGTGTGCCGGAAGGCGGGCAGCCGTGCGGGTGCTGGGGCGCTGCTTTTTCCACCCATGCAGATTTTACTCTTGGTTCTATTTTTAGCTTTGCCTTCTGGAACTCACACAAGCACGTATTTTTGATCTATTTCAAGTATAACTTGCTAGCAAATCTGAAACGTGTTCCAAGTCTACAAGAATGTGAAAAACTTGGTGTGGTTTTTTTTTCTCTTTTTTTTTTCTCCTGCAGGGTTCTTCAAATAATCTTTGCTTGTTAAGTACTGAAACAAAGATCCGTAAAGCCCTATTTCTGCAGGAGGAATGTAAGCTAAAGGTCACAGGGAGAACATACGATGGCTGTGTCTGGAGCTAAAGGGATAAACACAAATGCCTCTCTTAACTTCTTTCATCCTCTCAATGCTCACTTACCACTCGTGGAAATAATGCAACCACAGGATGGGGGAGAAAAACCATTTTTCTCATCTGTGCTGAAGAGTTGCACGCACTGAATCTCACTGTGAATTGTTCTGTTAAGAAGTATCAGATACTAATAACCAAGGCTTCTCCCGGTTTAATAATGAGGAGCCTTCCCCACGTCAAAAGCAGTGGTAGAGACAATGGGGCCAATTAACTCCTGGAGTCTTCCTGTGACCTTTGGAGTCTGCCCTGAGATACTTTGTATAAATAGACCGAAATAATATTGAGGGATGATGCGTTTTTTCTCAGTTCGGTAGCAAAAAAAGGGCTTTTCCTTAAACAAACACAGCAAATGTGTGCAGAAAGGTCAGCAAACTGAGAGAGGCTGGTGTTAAACCTAGCCTGTTCCAAAGCTGAGCACGGCTGTGATGGGTGGGGGTAATCGCAGGCTGTCCCGAGTTGGAAGGGACCCACAAGGATCATCGAGGCCAGCTCCTGGCTCCACGTGGGACTACCTAAAACTTAAACACTACATCTGAGAGCGTTGTCCAAACTCTTCTTGACACCTCTGACTTGTGCCAGCCTGTGTGCTCCTTGGTGCTCCAGTCCCGGTCCCGGAGGCTCTGTCCTCCCAGGCGGAGGAGGAATTCCTCCAGGGAGGTCTGGGGGAAGAGAAGCCCATTTGTGGTCCCCATAAGCACCCTCGGGGCTGGCACGGCGCTGTTCCCCACTGCTTTCACTGCCGGCGTCCTGCCCGTGTCCTGGCTGCAGCTCTGCTGCCTGCACCGAGCAATGGCGAGGCGTTCTAGGGCAGCGCACCGAGGACTTGGCTTAATTACTGCATTACAGGGTATTTGTGCCTCAATTAGCTGTGACTCTGTTTTTCTCCCACTGCACAAACTTAGAACGCCCCGTAATGATGCAGGCTTCTAACGGTTCCTCTAGTATTTTGCTGTGGCTTTATCTACTGATTAATGACCAGGAGCTGGACTGAAGGTCACCGTTATGTTCTCCATGGGTGTATAAAAATAAACACGCAAGATGTCCTTTCAGTATTTCTGTGCAAGCTTTGTGCAGAGGGCCCAGGGCCAGAGCATAAACACGGCCATAAAATCATCCTAACATCGCGCAGCTCGATGGCAATACACTGCCTAATTGTGGAAGTCTCAAAGACATCCTCAAGAAGCTGTAAAGTGGGAACGGAGGCTGGTGGATGGGTCCACGATGAATCCTAAGGAGACTGGCTAAAAGGCAGGGGCATTAAGGAGCAGCACAGAGTAAGGGCTTGAGGAAATGCAACTATAAAAAGATGGGGAAAAGGGGTTGTGTGTATAACTAGGAAGCAGCTAAAACAACACACCAAAAGGGAGACATAAAACTTGAAAATTGGGTAATAAATCTCTGCCCTCATCAAAGAAGAGACAGTTCTATTGGAAAATAAAAATAACATTCTGAACCACAACAAAGCGGAATTTATAGCCCAATTAAAAATGCACAACTGGGAAAGAAACAACCTCAAATACTTCTGTTCCTACTTCAGGTAGAACGCAGCGAGCGCGCGGCATCTCTGGCGAGGGGAAAGACCACTGGAAAGTGCAAGGAAATAATGGCGTGCGTGTCCGATTGATTAAAGACTTCTCTCTGCCTCTGAGACAGCCTGCAAAGTCGCAAGCTGCTCCTGAGCTGCTGATGCCCCTGGACTTGGATGATTCATTTGCTTTCCACCAGTTACGTGCCTGGCTCTGCTCCAGCGCGAGGCTGGGATGGGATGAGGAGCGGAGCGTGGGGAGGAGCTGCCTTCACCTGCCCCGCGCCTTCCGTGGGCTCCACAGGGACTCCACCTCCGGGGTGGTGGTGCTTCGTGGTGCTGGGCTACGTGGGAGCGGTGCAGACGTCATTAAACCTGGTGCTTCTGCACCTCCGGCTGGGGACGGGACAGGGTGGGGGCTTGTGCTTGTAGGGCCACCAGCAGGGGAAGCCGGGGGTGAGTCAGGAGCCTGTCCCCCAGCCCCGTGGCTTGCCCTGCTGGGGGAGCTGCTATGTCACAGCGTTAGCGTGGCTGAGAAACCTAAGGGAACAACCCCCAGCGCGATGGCAACAGCTTGTCTGGTTATAGAGGCCACAAAGCATCATAAAACAGAAATGCAGAGCTGAGAATGAGTCTCCCAAGAAGAACGTGGAAGGAGACCCGCAGCGGCGAGCTGCCCAGGGAGGTGCCTTCCCCTTGCGGGGGCTCGGAGATGGGTGTCAGCACTGGAGAGGAGAGTGAGCACCCCCAGTAGTGCTTCGGGGGGAGAGAGAGAAAATCCGCGTGTCCGTGGGGAAAAGGGAGCCCCGTTATTATCACAAAGGCTCTTGAAAACTCAGGGCAGCTTTTGCGTGAGCAACAAAAGCCGCGCTAGCCACACGAACCATCTGGAGCTCCCTGTGGGGATTCAATAAACTTCCTCAAATTGCTTCAGACGTTTTCCACTCTCTCCACTCATTTTTTGTGCAGAGTTCAGCAAGGCGCAGTTTCCTACTCAAACACCACTTGTCACTTATATTTGGGTCGTTTTTCTTCTCTCTGCCAATACCTCTCTCCTCTGGCTCGTGAGCCTTCGGCACCCTCCCGGCAGCAGGCGGGGGTCACGCCGCACACCAGGGGACTCGCAGGGCCCTTGGACTGTCACTGCCAAATCTGTGCAGCAGGGACGCAATTCAGCCGCCTGCCCCCTTCCTTCACCTCGAACAGAATTGCACTTTTTTTTTTCATTATGCTCTCCAGCAGCTCCCGCCCGCACCGTGCTGCCGGGGCTCGCGCCGTGCTGCAGTGCAGGCAGCGGTGCCAGCAGCAGCAGCTGGTGGCCACGTTCCTGTCTGCCTGCTGCTTATCAGGAGTCGAGCCGCAGACGCGCTCGCGCTCCAGCAGTGAATTATGATATAAAAATAAGCAGAGGCCTGATTATTGGCTTTGTCTGCTTTTTGCAAACAGATGCTCCATTGTTTATTGAGCCTGTTCTCTAAATCCGCTGCCATGTACGTGGTGTGTGGTGGTTCAGATCTGCAGACACTCTCTGGTATCTTCATTTTTAAAGCTGCCTGACAGACGCATCTTGCGTGCTGTCTGTTAGCACGACCTTCTCCCACAGGACGGTATATTTAGCAGCGACCCAAGGCCAGAAGAGCGTTGTTTACTAACCCTATCAGAAGGCAGATCCCACCCCAACCCCGATCCAAGGAAAGCCGATGCGTGCATCACTCCCTCGCTGGCGCTCAGTGATTCATCTCGAGGAAGGAGAAACTTCATCGTGCTGAAGCTGAGCCCTGGCTCCCCAAGCCTGGTAGTTTTCTTCTAAGCAACATGAAAGGGTGCTGAAGTGCTGGTCAGCGGCCTCTGATTGCCCCATGGCACAAGGTACTGAGAGCTGAACCCTTCAGAAGTTGCCCAGTGCACGTTCTCCACTCTGTTGGTGCCTGGTGCCTGTACAGACCTCATTTGTTCAGGTACCAATTTTCTGTGAATGTGTGAGCTCACGCAATGATAAAATTAGCTTGCATGAAACGTTGCTGTCTGTGAAATGCCATCCTTACCCCTGGTTACTGGGCACACGTTGGACAGAAAACAGTCCCTGCGCGTTCAGTGCCAAACGTGGCACTGGCAGATCTCATCCCCACGTACCAATGTTACAGGAGCGTGCCCTGAATAAGGGGATTTGGGGAAGCTCTGCCACACTCAGTAGTTTCAGCTCCAGGGATACATGAGAGCAATTTTTCTTCTTGCCATGCTCCTTGTCATTTCAGGTTTTATGTCTGAAGAAACTTAAAGGAAAACACTGCCCAGATTACTGTGTTTGCCTCCTGTCAGAGCAGAATTACGCGATAGCTTCTACTTTATTTCTGCATGAAACCCTGTCTGACTTAGTCAAGTACTTCTTGCATTTGTCAGGCTGAATATGAAGGAAATGGAAAGTGCTTGGAAGAGAAAGGCTCAGCCTTGCATCAGTCAAACACCGCTGGCTTCCAGCACGCGTGGCTGCTTCAGGCGGGCAGGCAGGGGCCGTGCAGGAGGACATCTCCCCTCCCAGGTCAGAGCTTATCCCAAAATCTTGTGCAAGGGCTGCGGGCTCGAGCCCCTCTGGATGGGCAAAGCACACTCAAGAGGCAATGACCTGCACCAGACACTCTGCGATGCTGGTGCCCAAGCCAGGTTTGTTCTGCTCCTAAAGTAATAATACAGCACATTTTCTAAGCATCTCGGTGACAGACATCTCTTCCCTGAGCTCTTCAAAGGAACGGCTCCTTTTTCCGTACCTCACTGAGGTCGCTTACGCTACAGCACAACAACACTCCGTAGCTTTCAACAGCATTTTCAATTAACACCAAAATCTAATGAGAATACGTAATCACTGGTATTCTGCTGCCAAGCACTTACAGGAGACGCAAACTTCAAATGCAATGTCTTCAGAAACGCAGCTAAAAGAAGCCTTTTATGCATACCGGTCTGGTACGTGCGTCTTCACTTGTACGTTTAGCTGGGGGATGATACTTGGCTAATTTGGGCAGTAAGGGAAAACACTTTGCCCTGTAAGGACCCGGTCTGGTCCCAACAAGCCACAGCAAAGGGAAGAGCAGTGAGTGGCAGGATATAAAAATACATGGGAATAACTCGTGTTTGGATAAAGACCCGGAGCAGAAGCAGTTTTCCATCTGGAACCCGATAAGCACAAGAGACTAATACCCTGCAGTCCCTGGGATCTGTGGTTTTCAGTGTAGGGCTTTGCTCACGCATGCCACGTGCCCAGCCTGAGCCCAGCCTGAGCCCAGCTCCCCACGGGGCAAATCCTGCCTCCGGGCTGCGCGGCGAGGCTGACCCCTCCTGCCAGCCCGGCCCTCCCTTCTCTGCTAGGTCACGTATACCTGCTGCTCCCTTTTTCTGCCTTACTGCATTTTGATGATTGCATTTATTATTCATTATTTTAAACTGCGCTTCAGACACCCAGTGGGGCAAATTGTTAGACAAGGTCATGCCCTGGAATGCTTTGAATCTATTTTGCGAGCGTAGTGCGGTAAGCAAGGGAGAAGGGCAGGGCAGGTAACGTCTGGCTGAACAAAAGGTTGCACAGATAAAATTCGGAGGTGCTTTGGAAGCCTTACTTGCGTCTCAGTTCATGCCAGGCATTCGGTGACCTGCACTCCCAGGTGTCACTGTGTCACAGTGTACCTCTCTGTACCTCCGTACAGTGTACCTCCGATGGCAGCGGCGCTGCCTGCGGTCTCCTCTCCAAAGCGCCCCGTGCAGCCTTCTGCAGAGCCTTGGTGGGCTGCTGGTGGGCTGCTGGATTATTCCTGCTGTGACCGTTGTGCGTCACGAGGCTTCGTAGCACTCGTGCCCTTCGCTTCTCGCACGTGGTCTGAAAGAGCTTGTCGTGCACAAGGCAAGGTGACGTGCAGCAGGGGCTTCTCTCCGTCCTGTGCTGGCAGCTCGCCGCAGGAGTCTTTCCGCTGGGCTCTGCCGCAGGGTCAGGGTGGGGCTGGGGTTGACCGGGGTTGAGGTCAGGGTGACTGCAGGGTTTGGGAGCTGAGGCCTGTTCCCACTGGACACCTGCACGAGGATGGGGCTGGAGCCGGTATGGGGCCAGCGTGGAGCAGGGAGAGGGCTCGTGGGGCTCTGGAGACAGGGCTGCAGCGGGGATAGGGCCGGGGCAGTGCTTACTGAACGTGTCACTGGGGCTGGTGTGGGCAGCTGCTTGAACTCTCTTGGTTTCACCTGTGTCACTCATCTGTTCTTCTAAAATAGCAAGCAAATACAGGAGGAGCAAAGGTTTTCCTTACAAAGCAGGTGTCTGAGGCCTCCCAGCTCCTTTGTTAGGTCTGCCTGCCATTGCATTGTGCAGGAGCCCTCCCGGCCGTGTCTCCGCAGCAGGGCTGGGACCTCCTGGAGCCCTCCCTGCCCCACGTCCGGGAAGCAGCCGAGCTGTGCGTGTACCACCCTGACCGTGTGCTCCTGCAGCCTCCGTGCGGTTATCCGCAAAGCGATCGGGCGTGTAATTTGTTCTATAGGTGTGCGACAAAAAGGACAGACCGTGAGGGTCAAGTGGCAACAAAAGAGCTCTCTGCACATCTTTCCTAATGGAATGCTTTATGGGGCGAGGACTCCTTTCAATTAATCTGTGTTGATAGACGCAGAGCCTCTGTGCAGAAATGCCTTTCTATTCTCTATAGCGCAAAACCTGCCCCGGGATCTTGGAGCAACACTGCGGTTACGGTGGCTAAAACGTTCAGACGTAGCAGTGGAAATGTTGATGATAAATGTTTTTGTTCTTTTTTTATTTGCTTTCACTTCTTTCCCTGAAAAATGATAATCTTGAGTCTCCTCTGGAAAACATTTACAGCAGCAGTAGTACATTTTATTTGGGGAAAATGCTGGTAGCGGGTGCCAGGGGACCCGGCGATGCCTTTACCTGATGCTGGTTCAAAGAGAGGAAGGAGCAGTAAAGTGTCGCTGCGGTCAGCCAACACTGAGCCCACCTCATGGGTTCAAATCGGGTCTAGGAAGGAGCTTTACCTTCTTTCAGGTGTGTCTGGGGGATTATAAATTCATGTGGGTTTGCTGTATCCCAGTAATCCCATGGAAAGTAACCCATCTGCCAGCCTTCTGAAATGATGCTGCCCTTTTTGTTTGGTCCCAGGGCTACTGAATTGTACCTCGATTTCAAGCGATTCTTGGGTCTGCACTAATCACCGAGCTCAGCCGGTGATTTCTTGGTGCCTGGGGGCGGTGGGCTTGGAGGGGGGTGTTTGGCTCCACCACATTGCCTCAAATCCCCCGAGTCTGGAGCCATGCGTTGGTTCTGGTAGCCACGAAAACAGTACAAATTCAGTAGGGACCAGGCTGGGAAATGCTGCATTAGATCCTTGCCCTAGGAACGCGAGTGAAGGAGAGGAGCCACTGTCACTAAGTGTCCCCGTAGCACAGACTACCTGGGAGTGAATTCGCCCGGCTGATTCAATTGGAAATAACGCTTTCACAAACAGGATGCATCTGTTCTCACCTGCCTTAATGAAATTATTTAGCACCCTACCATTATACTGTTTCAAGAAATAAGATTCACTGGCTGATAAAAATGACAGAAAAAATGGAGCCAGGCAGAGGAAGTGTGTATGGAGCAACAACAGCAACCTGAGCAGCTGTGCCCTGCTCGTACATTTTATCTAAACAACTTTTTATAGCAGAAACACTAACTGCTTCAAAAATGTGCTGACTTCTGCTTTATTCACAGTTAGCTAGGGATGGCACATTGTTTCGAGCTCTTCGTTCAAGAGCACGTAGGATGTGTTACGTGCCCGTGATGGGGAGGGCGAGGGGACAGAAAGAATGACTACACCAAATAACGTGAAGAGGGGGAAACAGCCCTCGAGTCCCTTTTCTTCCAAAATCAAATTTCTGATTCTGATGCCCCAAAGCATGGGGATGTTTCAATTTTCAGATATCCGCTGTAAAAAACAGAAACCTTCATCCCTTGCTCTTAAAATTGTGTGCAGCCTCCACTCATGTAACCCTCCACGGCGGCGTCTTCTCTAGGGAGGCTTCAGTTAGTCTTAAGGTGACTTTTTGCTAAAATTTGGCAGGAAAGCAAGAATTGCCCTTGGTACCATGCCCCATGCCATGCAGCCCCTCCAGAGGCACCTTCCCCGGGCACTGTGCCCCTCGGGCGTCCTCCCAGCGGGCTGCTCCTGTTGCTTTATGGCAGTGCTTCCTTAGGGGCCGCGCACCCAGCTCTGCCCCGCGCAGGCTGACGTTACAATCCCACAGAGAATGAGAGGGGCTGTACCGCACAAATCCCAAATCTCATCAAGAATGAAGTTAGGTTTGATGACCGGTTTTCGTAAAGATGTGCTGAGAGGCGTTAAGTCGGTGCTGCTTGCAAATGCTCGTGCTACCCGCCTTACCCTGCTTTCCTCGTGCTGACAGTCCCAGCCCCCCAAACCTCCCCGCTCCTACAGGTTTTGTTCCAAGCAGCCCCCGATCAGCCGGAGCCACACGCAGCCAGCACCTCGGGGCCCGGGGAGGTTTTCTGGGTTTGCTGACTTCTTCTGGGAAGTCTCTCCATGGAACCCCAGCCTGGGCTCCCCCTCAGTTACTAATGGGAAGGAATGCATTTCATCATCCCTCAGTGCTAATAAACATCACTCTTCCTTTTGTATGAAGAGTAGAAAATAATTATTAGTCATTTGTGTATTACTTTTGCAGTTAGCAATTACACCAAATTCAGCTGACAATGCCCTCCTGATTTATAAGTGTTTCATAGGATTTCACCTGTTCTTTACCTTGCTAACCATGAGTGTTTTACCAGGATGTCTTTACTTTTCTTATAAATTTTCTGCTTCGCCTAACTCGTAATTTACCTTTATTGTTACCAATTTCATATTTTCCCATTTCTTTATGCTTCTTATGTCTTTCCCTTTCTCCTGTTTTTTAATTTTATTACTGGCTTCAGTTCAGCAATAAACCAAGATGGGCTCCCAGCCAAAGCTATCTTCTTCTCTGATTTGCCAAAGAAAATGTATTTCCAGACTCTAGTAAATTCTCTGGAACTCCCGCATTTCTTGCACAGTTCTCCTTGCAAATTTTCCCAAGGATCTGGGGGAAGCGAAGTGTTGCTTGCAGAGCACCACCTACGTTTGCTGCTTGTTGCAGGGTCCCCTCCCATCGTGAGGTTTTTCCCTTTCCCAGGTAGGAATTGAGCCCAGGCAGCCTGTGCCCACGCCCGCGGGTGCTCCGCGTTCTGCCTTTGTCTGGGGTTAGGTTGGCTCCGTGCTTCTCCCCAGTCACAGAGGAGGGAGGTGGCAAAACTGCTGTCACATCTCTGCTTACGGTAACAAGGATGCTGTGCAGAGCCCTGGCTGGCAACCTCAGCGCTCACACCTCAGCATATGTCTCCCTGCCAGTTAGCATAAGCTGTTTTTTGCTAATGGGAATGAGCAGTGCCCTCGTCTGCAGTGCTGACAGCCGCTGCCCCGCTCCCAGCGGCATGCAGCGCCCGGAGGGACCCGGCTCGCTGCCTGAGCGCCCCATGCAGCAGCCCTGTGCTGGCACCCGGGTGTCCCTGGTGCCTGGGTCCTCTCCAGACCAGTCCTGAGACAGCAGAGGGCTGCAAAGCATGCTCTGAGGTCCTCCAAAAGCATCTGTTGGGGGCCAGTTTCTCCTCTTGTGAACCTCCTCCCGGATGCCTGCAGCATTTCCTGCTGTTTGGTGGGAGCTGCAGAAAGCTCTCCAGCAACCACCAATATTCAGAGTACTGGGATTTAAAAGGAGCAGTCCTGAGGGTCCTAATGTATCTGTGTAAGAGAAGGCTCCATTTTCCTGCTCTCTGCAAGCCCACTCCAGCAGTGCTATTCTGAACAACGTACTAGTTCCTAGAATCTCGGGCACAGGCTGAGATTGCAGTGTTTTTAAGACATAATGAAAAAGGTAATTTTCCCAGCCTCCCTGCAATCTCCATCATTGGGGAGGTATTTTGTGCAATTTTCAGTACTAGCTGTAATCTTACTCCCAGAGATGATAGCATGCTGCCAGGGGTTCTTTGAACCCTGCGATGCGCTGGGCCCCCCGGACGGAGGACAGAAGACGTGCGGGCGGCCGTACCGGTGGCACCTCTGCTAGAGCTGCCCGCGTGTAAAGCTCCTGCACCAAGAGCACACTGTGTCAGCTGGGCAGAGGCTGCCCTAACACCGAGGTCTGGGGCTGTGTCCACAAGGTGAGATGCTTAAAAAAACAGAGATTAATGGTGAAACAGTTCACGGGATGTGCTTACATGCAGGGCATGTGTCCTGTGAAGGGGACACTGCCATGTCCCTGGTGTCACGCCTCTGTCGTGCTGTCCCTGCAGGGGAGCAGGGCACAGCACTGAAATGAGAACAGTCATCACCGTGATTTTGGCAGGAGCGGTTGCTGCTCAGTGAAAGGGACACCAGGTTCCTACGATGTTCGATGCCTTTGAGAACTAGATGGGACTTGGACAAGCTTCTAGATGGATGGGGAGTTTGTAGCCCTCGCTTTGTCTGTGATGGATCTGCTGAAGCCAAGGAGGAGGGGTGAGCGAAGCAGGCTGTGCAGGGAAGATAAGCGCTGCAGCAGGCGGTGCGGCTCAGGAGGCAGCACGGCCAGGTGGGTGCTGCTTCTCCTCCTGCTTCGAGCCTCCTTGAAGGCAACGGCCGGAGCAGCGCAGTGCATCGGGGCACCGCTGGCTGCAGCTCGTGGCCCCAGCTGTGTGCGCAGGACCCGACCCCGCTGAGAGGCTCTCGGCACATAAATAGACCCGGTTCCATGGGAAATGATGCCTCAGAAACACGAGACAAGAACATAGAAGGGTTGTGAGGAGTGCGTCTGGATGCGAAGCTATATGGACTATTAATAACAGGACAGTGTTCCCAACAACAGCTCTTTAGTTAGAGAGCTCCCAGCAGTAAAAGCGGTTGAAATGAGCTCCATCTACTGACACAGCAGCACTGGCAGGCAGTCAAGGGCAGTGCTGACTTCAAAGAGGCTGCCTTTCGCCTTCCCAGCTGATTGTGCCGGACGAGCGGGGCGCGGGCTACCATTAGGCAGCGCAGACAGTGCCTGGGATGCGCTTACTGCTGATGGAAGGAAAGTGCAAAGTGTTAGCGGCAAAACGGAGCCGGGCAGCAGCCTCCACAGCACTCATGAAATAAAAACACGCCTCTTGAGCTATGTGCCAGAAGCCATTAGCCAGAAAGCAAATAATCTGCAGAAGGGATCGTCCAAGCCGGGGTGGTCTGCAGCAGCTCGTCTGCGGTCGTTCGCTTCATCGTGATGTCTCCGTCCCGGCCTCCCTGCCTCAGGGCTTGGTAGTAGGGCTTGGGATAGATGTTTGCAGGCAACAGGACACAAACAAGCTGTAATGCTCAATCCGATGATGTTAGGGATTTCAAGGAAAACAGAAATGAAAATGTCAAACCTGTTAAGCTTTGGAGAGCTTTCACCAGAATGTGGGCAGCAGGGACTCCGGGAGGTTGTTTAAAAATAGGAGCCAGAGGGAAATTGCTCTCACAATGATGACGTTTGGTGTTGATGCCCTGCTGGAGCACTTTTCACTCTGCTTTTTATAGATCACAAAAGGAAAAAAAAAGCGCAGAAAGAATCATGTGATGCCTAAATTATGAGCCCACTCAAGAAGCAGGGGCTCAAAACTCAGCTCAGTCGTCTTAAGTTCAGCCTTGATTGCGCCTGTGTCATCGCTCTGAGTGCCTGAACAAAGCAGCAGAAGAGGGTAGGAGAAACACCGTTCAGTTGTCCAAGGCCTAGGGCCTCTTATAATCACTTCTACCTGTGCAAGAGCAGCGCAGGACACTTAACACCTCTGAAAAGCAGTATTTTACAGCTTCTTTGCATCTCTCAAGTGCAGATCTCCACTTCAGCGTGGAGCAGAGCAGTGGGACGCTGCCTGTCCTGCCTGGGGGGCTCCCTGAGCGGCAGCACCGCATGAGCTGGGAGGCTGCTGGAAGTCCAGCTGCCTGATGACATGGGTAGTGAATGCTAGGAGAATTGTAAGGACTTTATGTATTAAGGCTTTTCAGTTGTTTCTGCTCTACGGGGGCACCGGCACTTGTAAATCAGGAAGGGGTTACTGCTCGGGGTTTTAGCATACTTGTTCCACTTAAAGGCCATTTCGTGCTGCATGTAACTCAAGCTGGTGCTCGACTAAAAAGTGCACGTGTGATAGTGTAAGTCTTGAGTTTATTGACACGTAACCCTTTGTTTTGTACTGGCATTTGAGGCGGCATTACCGGGTAGCTTTTAGTTAGGTTGAGACCAGTGCCGCAGTGGGCACCGCTGCAGCTCCTCGGCGGCTTCGCGCCAGAGGCAGAGGACAGAGGACGGGACCCGAAGCATCGGGTGCAGGGCTCCTGTCCCAGCCTCCTCCCAGCCCAGGAGCATCCTCCCTCACCACCAAAACGCAGCTATTCGCGGGTGCCGACGGGGAGTTTGGCAGGGCTCTGCCTGGCAGCTCTGCCAAGAGCTATTTGGCACCCACGCTCCTGATAGACTGGGGAGCAGACACCAGCGAGACAATATGGCCCAGCGCAGACGGCAAGCAAACAAATGCTGGTGCCCACCCGCTTATTGCTTAGCTGGTGGAATCCCCCTGGCTTCCTTTTTGCCTAACGTGCTGGTCTCTGGAAAGCAACACCACAGCCATCAAGTGATGTAGGAAAACGCTACGGCCTGTCCATATCTCCTGACACTGACTGGGGACTGCTCTCGTCATTGCCCCCAGTGACCTCTGCCCTGCGCGGTCTGCGCTGCGCTGCCCGAAGTTGTGCCAGGCAGGACGGAGCAGGGGACCAAAGTGGCACAGAATCACAGCATCACAGAACGGTAGGGACTGGAAGGGACCTTGAAAGATCATCTAGTCCAGTCCCCCTGCTGGAGCAGGACACCTCCGCAGTCTCCAGGATCTGCCCTGTTCCCTCTGTGCTGAGCCCAGAGCCAAAATACTCCACTTAGGGAAGTCTCAGACAAGGATTCCTGCACCAATTTTCCAGGTCTAACTGTGCAGCCACGCTGTATCTCATCCTCTCTGCAGCCATACTCTTGTCACCCTTTCCTCCACCTGCGGCACGAGGCTCCTTCCCCCCCTCCATCCCCTTTTGCTGCTCTCTGGCCGTGTGTCTGCGGAGCCCCTCTCGGCAGGACCCTTCCTGGCATTTCCAGCACAGCGCCCACAGGAGCAGTCCCATGAATTTGGGACTGGATCTGCTCAGGGGTTGCACCAGGCACGGCGCTGCCAGAGGTGGCCTCTGCTCTTCCATCACCACTGCTGCTGGGGGCAGCCCTCCCTCGGCTCTGCGCTCCTGGCATGGGCAGGAGCGGAGCGCGGTGTAATCAAGGCAGAGAGCAGACGGGGAGACGGAAAATATACTGAGAGATACAAAGGGCAAGGCAGAAATAAAAGAGTCTGATCCAGGCATTCAGGTATAAGATGACAAAAACATAAACAGCATGCTAGTGCCTGTAAATGAATTGCAATTCAGGAGCCAGGCGAGCAGGGCTGACAGGGAGAATGACAGCTCCTCTTATCATCTTTTCAATTACCTGCTGCAAAGTGGACCACACAAAGACAGCAGAAAAGTCACAGGCCCTTACAGAAAGCAGCTGAAAGACCAGCGGCTGGCCCTTCCCTCGGAGAGGTGAGGAATAAAGCCCAGCTTAGCGGGCTGCTGAGCTCTCCGTCCCCCGGCGCTGCTGATTGTTCTGCTGGGGCTCGGAGGGAGCCGGCACTGCCCTCGCTTTGTGCCGCTCACCCCGGGGGATGCAGGTGCTGCTGTGCACCCAGCGCCCAGCATCTCCGTCCTGCGAGCAGGGAAAGGGCTTCCCCGTGGTGCTGCAGCGGCTGCTTGCTGTACAATCCATACTCATGGACGTGCCTGCAAAGATCGCTTCCCTGCCGGCTGTGAGACAGGGAGCAGGCGGTAGCTGTCCTGCTCGCCGGGCTGCATCCAGAGGTAGCGTGCGGGGCTGTGAGATGGTCAAAAGGCGTCTCTGCTACACAGGAATCCTCGAGCAGCGGAGCTCCTCGGCCACTCCAGCCACATGGAGAGCAGCAAAGGTGTCACCCTGCGGAGGGCAAAGCTGCAGGAGCGGCAGGGGTGGCTTCCACGGGGCGGAAGAAGGCACCGAGGGAAGCAAGCGCTGCGGTCACATAACAAGTCGTAACGCTCACCTTATAAAAGCCACAAACTCGGTGATTTAAAGAGGGGAAAACTACTATTTGTTTCCAAATTTACAGGCAATAATCCTTGATTTAGATCCCTGTCTGCCTCCTGTATAGACTGCGGTATAATTTAGAGGACAATAAAGTCTGGGACCATAATACCATCGCCACGATAAATCAGGCTAGCTACCACCTCTCAGAACAGAAATTATTAATCTGTGTTCGAAATGATATGCCTGCATATTGCTTATTTTAGCTGTTTATGCAGCAAGCTGAGATAGCACTTTCCCCCGTTATTATTTTTTACTTTTGCAATGAAATACTGTCTCCTCCTACCAAAGGGGCATTTATTACCCGATATATATGGGGGCGGCCTAGTGTTGCGCACACAAAGCATCTAATATCAGGATATAACTTTACGACGTAGCACCGCACCGTTCATTTCTAGGGTGTTCTCAATACTGAGTGCCTTCACCCACTGCTGCCTGGTGCCAGCCGTGCTGTGACAAGCTCGCTGTGTCCTCAGCAAGGGGACGGTGCCATCCCTGCACGGCTCCCCACGTGGGGACCCCGAGGGCTCTGCGGGAGGCTCCTGGTGTAGATGGAGATGTGGTTTCTGCCAGTTTCTGCTTGCTCGGCTGTTCCTTCCCTCCCCGGCCCGCTGCACCACGCTGCCCAGACTCAGCTTGTTCCAGCCGTGACACTTGAGGCTGTTTCTCCTCCCCAAAAGCTCATCTCCTAATCAAGAGCACTCGTGGCACTCGATACGCTCAGGAAAAGCAGCAGTGTTGAAGGGAGAATGCAACAGACGTTTCCAAACTGCATTAGCACTCTTCCTTGGCTACTCAGGCTTCCCAAATGAAATCCAAGTCTCACGGTGGTTCCTCGACTATGTAACTGCAGATTTGCTCCCTCCATGCTCTCTCTATTCCTGCATCACTCCGTTCACCACTGCTCACTGAGCCCCGATAAGAACCAGACCCGGACATCGCCACAGCCCCTGGCACAGTCCCTGATCAGCGGCAGTGCCGGCAGGCACTGAACTGCAAGGAGCATCCTCTTAATACCCGCGCTTTGTGTGCCTTTTCCCCCTGTTATTTTGTCTTCTCTCCTGCATGCCAGTACTCTGAAGCCGCTTTGGGGGAAAGCTGATGAAGACAAGCTCGAGCTGATGCTACAGCTGTGTTTCGTTTCCCCAAGTGGACGACACCACGGCCCCGTACCAAGCACACCATGACAAGGGAAGGGTCAGCCTGGCTTTGCAGGGCTGCTCGGGCTGGTGCTGGGCTCCTGGCGCAGGGAAGGGCACTCGGGAAAATCCGCATGGTCTGAGAGTCACCAGCGTCCTGGTGCTGAGCTACGGGGCAGCACTCTTCTTGTCCTGATGACATATCTAACATTTGTCGAGTCTTCAGTGACAGACCAACAATATTTTTGGCACACGGTATTTGCAACACTAAAATTTAACATTTAAAAGTTGAGTTTTCTGGGAATTTGTAAGAAGGAAAGAAGAAGAGAGGAAGAGAGGAAAGTGATAGATATTGAGCATGAAAGGCATGCTAAAGAACCGATCAGGCTTCGGCTCCCTCTCGGTGGGGTCGAGGCAGTGGGGTCCCCCTCTGCAGTGACAAGGGGAAACCATGCCAGAAGAGGAGGGAGAAGCCGGCATTTGTCCCACAAACACACAGCAGACGCCACGGAGCTGCCACCGAGCAGCCCCGTTACCATCTCCTGGTGACAACTTGGCAGTTGAGGATTTGAGCAACAGAGTGATTCATCCCGAGCAACAAAGGCAAGAATGAGACTTTTCAATTGGCATCCCTTGGGACAGAAAGTAATTAAGTGCCGTAATCTGCGGTCCCTGTCTGAAGCCAGACACAGCTCACGCCCCGCCAGTCCTGAAAAGGTGCCGAGGTGCCTGTGCCTGCAGACGTCTCCCTTCCTTTTCTGTAAAATCCCAATTACCAGTGGGATTTCCTCATCACTCAATTACTCAGGATTTTTTTTTTTTGCATTCTCAAGGGATTGCCATCATTTTCATTTGCTGGAGTGATCTGTTTTCATTGGGAGTGAAACATAAAAGTGTTGAAATGAATTTTAACATTGTCCTCAGGACAACATAAAAACTTGTGGTTTTAATAAAGTACAATTTATTTGTTAAGCAAATAACTTTTTTTTTTTTTCAATTTCTCAAATTGTCTGCAGTCACTTTCGGTCCAAAGCAGAGGGCTGAAAGTTGCATTTGTACTCCATAAAATATTCAGCACTGAAATTTCCCCAGGAATGTCCCCATCTGCTGCTAGACTTCCCTTTGCTGCTAATTATCAAATACATCTGAGCAGAAATAAATAATAGATCTCTTTTAAAGAAGCAGAAGTAAAAATTGATGAGTGTTTGCTGTTTTGGCGGGGCTTCCCTTTGAAGCTGCCCTACTGCCTCCTGCCCTACAGGCGTTGTGCTCGCCCCCAGCGCTCGCAGACGTGAGCAGCGCCGCCTGCTCCCCCAGCTGCCCTGTGAACGTTTTTCTGCTTCCTTCCTTGGCTTTGGCAGCTCTGTGCCTTTGTGCCCGGACACATGTTGTGTGCCACTGCCAGCCCCTTCCAAACCGAGCTGCAGGGCGGGTCCTGGTGGGTTTGGGGTTTCTCCCAGTGCTGCCGCACCCAGCGCACCCGCTGCAGAGCTGCCCCACCAAACCCTGCCAGGATGCGCTCAGTTGCTTCTGCTGTTCCTCCTCCTTGTAAGCTAGCCTCACGCCTCCACGGGAAGGGATACTCAGGATTAACGGCAACGTTTAGTTCACAAAACACCTCGCAATACGGTGCCCTCCCTTGCTTAGCGCTACGCCTTTAAAATACAGCGCGTGGAATGAAGCAGACGTACGTATATCGCGCACCTAATGCAGCAGCTAAAAACAGCACTGAGTGGTAATGTAGAAAAACAGTGTCTAGGTGCTGGCACAGTTCCCACTGTCGCTGTCTGAACAGCCCTAAACTCTTCGGAAACCTTTATTTAGCACAGGGAGGCTGCTCTGTCCTGCACAGGTCCCGAAGGGCTTTGGTGGAGCCCGGCGGGGGCTGGAGCGGGAGAGACAGGACAGAGCACGGCCGGTCTTCTGTGGCAGACTGTGGGGGTTTGTTCCCCTTCTCCCCTCACCACGGTGAAATCAGTGAGTGGGGAAAAAGGGGCATGGGAAAGAATGACAGTGTTACAGCGCAGTTATAGAAAAGGGCTTGCGGAAGAAGGAGCAAGAACCGCGGTATTCCCGTGCCATTCGATCAGTGATGCGCTTCTAGAAGCGGGGCCAGTTTTCAAACATACATCTGAAATCTGTCGGCTCCGTCCATGGGGATGATTCTGGGGGCACCGGGGCAGCGCCACCATTTGTAGGCTTCGTGCCCACCGCTGTGGCTCCCAGGGACACAAATAGGAAGCGGTAATCCAATGCCTTACGGGAGCCATTCCCGTCGGTTCCCTGCTGGAAACCCGGTGTGTTGCAATAGGACTGACACGTATGGCGTTGACCCCATAATTACACTCCATATCGTTCAATTTTATCTCTTCTAACTGAAAGCAAATGTGTCCCTAATAGTGCAAATTGCTGTGGAATTGTGTGTTAATGAAACACGTTGCGGCTGTAAAGCAGGAAGGAATTTGTTACTATAAATTGCATTTCAATTTCCTTATTACCAATTAGACGGAGGGAGCCAGCCGGGTCATATTTGTGTACAGCCGCCAGAAGCCAGCTTTCACAGTTAAAATAACAAGAGCAAGAGCTGTTTAATTGTTTACTCTGCCTTTCACAAGGGAGCGGGTCAGTGCTCAGAGCTGGAAAAGCTCTGCCTGGGGGATGGAGATCCTCAAGGGGGGCTGTCTGTCTGTCTGTCTGTCTGTGGGACCCCCTTGCCAGTGGATTCATCTGCCTGTAGTCCTAAACATCTCTATTTGTAGTAGGGCATCTCTTCTGGCAATTAAATATTCTTACCTTTAGGAAGTATTTTAATCTCTAATGCATATCCCATGTATTTCGTGTTACACAGTGGTTTTAAAAATCTACAGAAGGATGCCTTGTTCCTTAGCAGTGCTGAAGGTAAATACAGATCGGGTTGCACCTTCCCTCTTTATGCCATGGGAACGTTCTGAAAAGCAAAAGCGAGAGCCACAGATGCCATTGAAGATTAAAGATCTCTGCAAATGAGGTTTGATTCATCCTTCCATCATTCCTGGACGAAATGCATTGAACTCCAGAGTTTGCTGTTCATGAGGCTTTCAGATGAAAGCTTGAAACACTTAAAATTTGTACATTTCTGGTAGGAACTGCAGGTCAAATAGTTGTGCGGAAAGAAAGGATCTTTGGTTTGTCACCTGGGCAAAAAGCTCCTTTGATTATTTTCTTTAAACACATTCCTGATGTGGAGATGAGCAGTAACTGCATCGTAAAATGATTTGGGATCCCATATCGGGCAAAGTCTCTGCGTATGTCTGATCTTCTGCTTGGTCAGTGGAGATAAAAGCTTCGTCTTCTCATCGCAGGAATCTTTCATTCCTCCTCACGTCCATTTTTCCCAATTTATTCCAGGTGCCAATGGAATTAACATACATAATGGCAAGCAAAAACTTGACTTATAATGTTTTCACAAACACTTTCTGCCTAAAAGACTCAGCTCTGTCCCTTTTGATTCAGTTTTGGGTTTCTGTAAGTTAATTGCCAAGTTGTCGTTCCGACGGCCTGCTGTGGGCTGAAGGAAAGGAAGAATGAGGCAGAAGCCAGGGAGTGCAAACCATTCGCCAGCGTTAGGAGTATCTCGAGGGGACACAGGTGACATCTGTTGATGTCCGAGAACACAGGAGACCCAGAGAAAACCTGGGAGCCAAGTTATCCCAGGTGGAGATGACATGAGGTTATAGGGGACCACATTTCCCCTGGGCACCTCAAGCCCTGCGGCTGCTGGGGCTCGGGCGCTCGCTGCGAGCTGCAGGAGGACACAGAGGTCCCCCATGGGGTGGTTCTTGATGAACGTGCGCAGGGAGAGACCAGGTCCGTGCCCCGAGGGGTGTCAGATGGAAGAGATTAGGACAAGAAGGGGATGGGGAGGAGAGCGGCAGGGACTTCCAGACTTGATGATGTGGGAAAGCAAAGCAGGATCCAGAGCTGATCGCATCAGAAAGCGTGCCGAGGCAGGACTGCCCGTGCCGCAAGGCAGCAGGAGGCAGTGCAGGGGCAGGAGGCAGCCACGGGGCTGCGGTTTGAGAGGAATCTCTCCACGTTCCAGTAGCCAGGTACGGGAACACTGCGAACCCCCATCTTTCATGGGTCACCTGGTGAAGGCACTGTAGGGCAGTGTTCCCTATTACAGCACAAACTAATGCATTATGTCTTTGTTATGCTAATGTCCCAGCACTGCACAATTTAAATAGCACTTCCAGAAAAATTAAGTGTGTTCATTGACACAGTGAAATGTTTTCACCCTCCACGTAACCTTCACAGTTTCTGTACAAAATCTATCAGTCAGTAAACTATTCATCTGCGAATGCTTACCAATTATTATGCTAATGTATTACAATACATTACAGTGAATTCTTTTTAAATGCCAGGAAATGCAGCTGTCTGGCAACCCACCTCGCCGGTATTATGGAGCTATCAATAAACAGTGCAGCATTTGCAACTGGATTTTGTCTGCTTTGTCAGAACTATGCACAAATTTTCGCGTAGTGTAACGTTGTGAAGGAATTCAGGACCTAAAGTGGCGTAATGTATTCTGCAGGCAGGGGACTCGAGTGGCACCCAAATACAAAGCAGGTAGCTGCTGCATGGAGTTGTGGGGGGGGAACTTGTGCATGAATATTAGGGCACAGGGCACAGAAAGAGAGCTGTGTGTCCACGGGAAACAATACATATGGATGCACGCTGTGAAGTGTAAATGCTCAGTAAGTCATATCTCTATTTGGGAACTGAATGATACCAACGAGTAGCATATATAGGCTGCAAACAGAGATACGAGGCTGCATATGGAGCACGGCATATTAATAGTTCACACTGAGCTGATGCCTGCCACCGACCGCAGGAACCGCTTCCAGACAGCAAAAGGAACTCTTCCTTTTGTTGCCTGATAGAGGAATTATGCAATATTAATATAAATTTGGCTGTGCTCTAAGTCACTGAGGGATTGTAAGATAAAAATCCTAATTTATATCTAGAATTAGTATTTCTTGTTGAAAAGATGAAATTGCTTAGTCTGGGTATTTTAAACGTCATTGCATTTGTAACACGCTATCTGCCCGTGCTGAGAGCTGTGCGCCAGATAGCTACCAGCGTCTGAGCGTGCTTTCCCAGCAGCGTTTTGCATTCCCTTGTCTGAGAAGATGCGCGGGCAGACGTAACAGCAACTCGTGGTGCTCTCAGCACTCTATTATGCAGGCATCCATAAAAGCACATACTTGGTATTTTTAAATATTTTCAGTTGCATAGTACTTTAAGACTTCATTCCTTCCCCAGCAGAAGGACACGGGATGCAGGAAGGGGGCTGCGCGTGCGTTAGCGGTGCCGAGTGCTCCTTCTCTCCCAGGAGGACTCCTGATGCCTGCAGGACGGGTCTCCTGGGGGCGGTGGAAATCTCTGTTTTCTCAGTGGAGCTGCCAGAGCCTGGAGACCTTTGGGGACAAGCAATTGGGGTAGGGATTTGGCCTCGGTGGCACCTGGATGCATTTCATAGCTGGCAAGGGGCAGGGAGAGGGAAGAGCTCTCCCATATAACCCAGCTCTGTCACTACAGAGCTCTTGGCGCCCGCTGTCCCCTCGTTATCACCACTAATGAAGCATTTCTGCAGTAGCCCGTTGCTCTATCAGCCCCCCTGCTTGTATGCTACTCGGCCTTTTCAAATTAAGGTGAGCTCTTCTGCTGTGGCAGATGCTTGGGAGTTTTTGAATTGAAAATGCAAAGAAAAATAAATGCAGCCAGAGGCATCCATCAAAACTTCTCTGGTTCCGATATTTGTCTTTTCTCGGAAGCTAATATCCATGAATTTGGTTATTAGAGTCATAATGCTTTAATTATTTCATTTAATACTGTAATTATCCCTTGTGATTAATCCTGACCATAACAGAAATGTCTCCGAGTCTGGAAGGCATGTTCCTATAGATGCTGCATTATGAATGTTAATTTGAGTTAACGAGGAAGATAGCTAGAGGAAAAGAAACCAAAGAGCACGAGGACTCGTAGCTGCGCAACAAGCACTGGGTCTTCCCCTGCTAACTGGGCCAGGGACTGAGGGTCCTGCTGCTGCTGCTGGGCCATGAAAGCGTGGCCTTCCCCCAGCCCCGTGTCCAAGCACTGCGTTCACAAACACGTCGTGTTGCAAACAGCCACACAGGCTGCAGATGTTCATTTCCCTGGTCTGGTCTCCCAGGTTTAGCTGGACGTAGTGGGGGGTTCGTGCTTTGGCCAGGGGGTATGCGGATGCGTATTTGAGAGCTGCCAGATCCCATTGCATTACCCCGTGTTCCCTTATTTTCAGCTACAAAGTCACATTCAGAGAAGGTAAAAGTATCTCAAATTTTCTGACGTCTCTGTTGGCGGACCCAGGGGAGCCGCAGGACACCACTGGGAATAGAAGAGCAAAAAATTTGTCTTAATGTCTGGTTGTCGGGTCCAAGGAAGACCAATTCACCAAGGAGCCTGGTGCGTGAGCTTTGCGACTGCCAGCTGTGCGTCAGCTGGTCTGTGCACAACTAGCTATTTACACACCTTTATGCTGCAGTTGTACTGAGCTGAAAACTGCTGTCGGAGTCAATAGCAAAGCCTGCAGCAAAGCCGGGAATTTTTGTTACTTCTCTGTGCATCGTACTGCTGTGCTTGGAGCCATGCGTGCTCCCCTTCTCCCTCTCAGACAAGTGTGTATTGACATGCACACACACACACGTGTCCTCACAGACCCTGCATGCCAGCCTCCAGGGACTGCCCATCTGTGCCTTTATGCACCGAGAAAAGAAACGTATGGACAAAAGGAGCCTATGCCGCTGGCAGAGCCCCGCAGGGCCAGACTTCTATGATCTTCAGAGAAGGGCTTTTCCCATAAGACACGTCTTTAAGCAGCGCTGTGTTAAAAAGAGCCAAGGGTATCTTCACTTGAGGGGCTGAGCCGGCTGCAAACAAACGTCGATTCAGTAGGCAGGGGTGAGGGCGCGGGGAGATTTCCGCCCCCCTGGGCTGTGCGCACGCGAGCCGGGCAGGGGGAGGCAGCTCCGCACATCTCGATCCATGGCCAGGGCCTCTCGCTCCACCTCCGTACGGCCGGAGCAAACGCCTCATAGATTTTCCTCTTTATATACCCAAACTGGGAGGTAGCAGAAGACAGCCCTTCAAACTGAGGAACGAGCGCCGGCTCCCGGCTGCTCTGCCCATCGATCAAAATAATGCCGGTGCCTCGCTGACACGCAGAGTGAAGCTCTCTCACCTGACAAAGGGTGGAGACTTTGGTCTTGTCTGCGCTGAAGGACGCCAAACAAGAGAAGCACACACTCGATGAGTACATTTTGCTGCCTGGAGATGTTTCCAAGGCCTCTACGTTCCCATCACTAAACCAATCTCTTAGAACCCAGGATCGCTGCAGCTTTTGCCTCTGCGTTCATCACCCAAGGCTCTGGCAGCTCCAGCGGGGTGCGGGTCCCATGGGTGATGGTCCCATGGCCAGTGCCAGGGGCTGCAGGACAGGAGCATCTCCCGGGGGCTGCAAGACAGGAGCACCTCCCGTGGCCCGGCAGACAGGGGAAGGTGATGCAGAGGAAGACATGAAATACTGGGGTATAAGCAGCCAGCACATCTGCTCTGGGAGAATTTGTGTTTAAACCGTGCTTATTTACCCTGATGCAGCACAAGGAGGGAGTGGCTGGCCGAGAACTGCTTACCGAGTGCTTTGTTTGCAGGGCAGGTTTCCAGTGATACACAAATTACCAAAATTTCCCAAACAGTGCAAGAGACCTGTGCACACAAAGTCACTCCTCCCTTAAACAAACCTCTGCTCTTACACCTGGCAGTGCCAGACTTCCAGGGCTTCACAAATGTTGTTCTTGAGACCTTCCTTCACGTGTTCTCAAATATTTGCATCTGAAGTTGGGTACATAACGGGTGGAGCTGGCTGTCTAGTTTTTGGTACTGAAATGGGAAAGACAGAGACAGATGTGACATCGACTCCTTTACAACCTGGAGAGGAAAGCAAGGCTCCGGAGGTTTCCTTGTGTCACCGGCACGACCGAGGGCAAGCAGGGAACCTTCCTTCCTTCCCCTGCCCACCTCTGGCAGTCACTGAGTGCTCAGATGGTTTCTGGAGCTGCCCACCCTCTCCACCACGAGATAACCATTATCTGTAGGGACGCTTGGAGCCAGTGCTAAAGGCAGCAGGGTGGAAAAGGGCAGTTTCTTTCCCCTTCCCATTTACATTTAGGAAGTCCCAACGGAGGTCAAGCAAGGGCTGCAGCCACACAACTTCAGCATCCAGAAAGATGGCCTGAATGCCTCTGTAAGGTTCACATCCACTAAAAGGCTTCTGTGCTTGGACGTCCTCGGGCTTGCGGAGCTGCAGCAGGAGCCTGGCACGGGAGCTCGGGGGGAGGCACGGCAAGGTTAAGGACACGACGTGCAGCACCACCGAGGGAAGCGCTGCTTTTCACACGGAGCCACATAAAGCCTCCCAGAAGGAGCAAACCTCGTCCTCAGTCAGCAGAAACATCCTCCCAGCTGCACATTAAAAGTCACTCGTTCACTTTATCTACGTGTATATATATATATACGTCCTGCTTAGCAGAGGCGGCCAGCTGGGGAGAGTGGCTGAAACCTCACCGAGAGCGGCACGAAGGGTGCACGGGCAGGGGGGAGCTTCCCTGGGGCCTGCTGCCCTGTGTCAGGGCAGGATGACTTCTTGGGAAATGGCAGCAGGAGACAGAAGAGCCCTGGGAGCACAGCAGCGCCCGGCGTCCCATGCAGGAGCCGGCCCCCACGGGCTGCTCACGCCCTAATTTGATTAATTAGCACAGCCGGCTTCCCTCCAGCCTAAACCCCGCTGACGGAGCAGCGCGTATCAGGAAAGCCAAATTCCCCTTTTGTTTTGTTTCTGGCGGCCAATTCCTCTCTGCCAATACGGCAGCCTGCCCTTAATTTGGCAGTTAGGGGCTTGGTGAAGGAAATAATGCGGCAATGTCCTCGTGGGAGTCTAAAAACCAATATTCCAGGAGCCGGGAGAGAACTGATGTGAAAATGGGGTGTTCACAAGCCCCTGTCACCAGCCATGCTTGAAGGGCTGACTGTTAGCACCTGGTCAATAACAACATCCTTCCCTGAAGGTTTTTTGTAAAAAGCACCAAGGATGATAGCGAAGAGCATGAAAATAATCTGATTAATACGATGTCTCCTTGAAACATTTCGGAAACGCGTGAAGTGTTACTTTCACTGCGGTGTACTTTTCCGTCACAAAGTGAAAATCAAAGTGCAGAACAACAGAGAATGCAGAGATCCTTCCTACATGGAATAATGAGGCCATAAAACCAAACTATAAAGTTAAATAATTTGCCATAAATATCTAAAGCTCTCAAATTATTCTCTACATTAACTGCCTATGTTTAAAATGATCTTTGCATTCACCATGTCACAGATGGCAACATCAGACAAGAGAGTCCTTGACAAAATCTCGCTGTAATTATTCTTTCCACAGCTGCAGTTATTTTAATGCCTTTTCAGTTAAGCTGAAAGAGACGCACACATTTTATAAATAAGGGCCTTTAACCAGTTTGACAATGAAGCATTTGAAACGTACAGTGCAAAAAAAAAAAAAAAAAGAAAAAAAAACACCCAAAAACTTTCCCTGCATCTCGAAACCTGGGAGAGCGACTGTGCAGGCTCAGAGCTGGAAGCCAACTGCTCTTTCTAAGCCGTAGTTAGCAGTTAAAGCTAAAGCTCTGCTGCTGGGAATGGCACGAGATAGCTGTTACTAGCAACTTTCTGAGTTGCTCCGACACAGCCTAATAATTAGCGTTATTTTGGCTAGCAGCTCGTTCTGCCTGCGCGGAGGAGCTGCCCTTCAAGAACAGGCAAAGACCTCTGAGGCTGGCTTGCAGAGAAAAATACTGCCGGGATGGGGTCGGGCTTACAGGCTGCCCAAGTCCGAACTGTTCAGCTGCAGCCACAGTGCTCCTGTTCGCGGTACATGTCCAGGCACCTCAATATTCCCTACATATTCAGGCACCTCAGTACGAGCAGGCTCATTTTCGAGTGTTGCTAAATACTGTGATCTTCATCTGCTCAGAGCGAGTTTGGGCTACACCTAAAATCACAGCCGTGGGCTGCAGGACAACCAGGAGAATCACAGAATCCTAGAATAAGGTTGGAAGAGCCCTGCGAGATCACCTGGTCCAGCCACCCCCCTGCCACCGCCATCACCCACTGAACCCTGTCCCTAACTGGAGGTGAGGCACCAAAGGAGAGGTTCCTGCAGGATTTTACCCCGGTGTCCCAGAGGACGCTGGCACAGCTCCCTGCGGCCTTCGCTTGTGCCTCGAGCTCTCTTGAAAGCCTTCAGAACACCTCTCCCCTAAACCTATGTTTCAGGAGCCTGGAGAAGTGGCCGTATTTTTTAAAGCTCTGGAACACTCCACAGCTCTCGTGAAAAACAAAAGAAGCTGAATCCGCTTGAAGTGAAGTTCACTCCTCTCAGCAAGTTGCAGCTGCTTTGCCCTCCCCCCCTTAAGCTGCCTGGTCGTCAGAAAGCAGAAGCAATTCTGCACGTCCGGGACACAACTGAAATGGTGGCGGAGGGACCGGGAGGATGTTTTCCCATTTAAGCAAATAAAGAAAAATAAAAGAATGGAAGATCGGGGGGAGGTTTTTCAAAGTGGGATCCTGGCAAGCTTTGCCATACAAAGGAGACGTCGTGGTCGCTGGCGCTCACGAACTAGGGAGGCCTGATTAATGAAGGTTATTGTCAGGGAGGCCTGGCTTTTATGCTCCACGCTGAAAGGCACCAACCCTTGAAGTATTCAGCATTATACAATAACAGATTGTGTGCAGTTAGCCTTAGAAAACAAATGTGCTCTCTCTTATATAAGATTACAGAGCATCCATCACTGGCTGGCATTAAATACCGCAGAACACCAGTGTATGTAATTAGCAATACACGAAATCCAAACATTATTTTAAAGGGGTTGGAACAACAACAACACCCAAAAGGAGTGGATGTTTGCATTTCCCTTTCGCTTTGAAGCTGCTTTTCCCTCCGGACCCAAGCGTCCCAGAGAAGGGAAGGGCAGGGTGGGCGTTTCAGGCTTTCCCTCTGGCATCCCCGGAGCCTCGCTGCCGGCGCTGGAGGGGGAGCAGAGGTTCCCCTGCTGAAATCTCTGCTATCTCTTATTAGATTTGGACCACGAATGAAATACAGCTGTGGGCTGGATGGGGGAAAGCAGGGTTTTTATGAGGGTTTGTACGCGCTGTGTCAGTGGGCTGCTCATAAACCGGGGCTGGCCTCGAAATCCCCTGCAAAATGCAATGAGCTGCTACATGGCAGACCCATCTCTTATTGCGTCTGCCCCCAGGAGGAAACGGGGACGTGGGTTCTCTCTAGAAGTGACACCGTGGTTGTAAACCTCTGGTCGAGCAGCACTGAGCTGGGACCGGGATGTTGCCCGTGGTGCTCGGGGTGGGTGCAGCGTGCGGGTCTGCTGCGGGTCTACCCAGGGTCTCCGTCGGGGCTGGGACTTGCACTGGGGCTCCTGGATCCCACTCCCCCATCCTTCCCCTTTTTTGCGTTGTGCTGTAGTATCAGCCACACAATTAAGAGCTCTATTTAAGCACTTGAATGAGCAAACAAACTTCATCCTTGAAGCAGTCAGGCATGCCTTGTGGGGCCCCCGTACTCCTCAGTTGTGAATCTCAGGCTGATAATTAAAACCAAAAAATGCACTTAGACAAATGAACATCGCATCGTGCTGGGGAGCTAGCACAAAGCTATTGTCACTTCTCATTTCAAACACGCCGGAATTAGAGGGGGGCTGGATTTGTTCTGCCAGAGAGGCAGGAGAAGCCTCTTGGCTGGATGGCAAGCAGCTGTCTGCAGACGGAAATGTCCCGAGGGCTCCGGCTAACGCGGGCTGCCCGGGGAAGCCTGGCACAGGGCAGGATAAGGATACGGGGATGTATTTGCCAGCTTGATTCCTACCAACTGCAGGGGAGGTCAGGGCAGAGCACCGTTCGGGCACCCAGTGGGGGCAGCAGCAGTGCAGAATTTCCAAGGTTCCCATAAATATCGCGCCGTATTTTGGCCTTGGTGCAGCTTCCAAGATTGCTCCTCTGCAGCAGCACTTCTGGCACAGAAAAGGGGCCACGAGGCTGGTGGCTGCGTCCTGCAGGGGGTGGCCCCGTGCTGTGGCCCATGACAGTGATAAAGCCAAAGCTGCTGTTGCTGTTTCTGCGGGGCGTTCTTAACCTTAGCAGACCCCAGCGGGATTATTCCAGTCCCTGCAGAGCTCTGGCATCCAGAAAGCGTAAAATATCAGCGCTGCGACCTCCTTCTGCCCACACCTCTGCTCTGCTGCTCCATGGGGTCAAAGCCATCCTTCCCAGGGCAGGGGGCTGCCTCCAGGGCCCGAGGGCAACACGAGGCCACCGCCTTGGCTGCCAGCCTCCACCGCAGCCCTGCGGAGGCCGGTCTCCTCGCTGTGCCCAAGGACAGCCCCCACTGGGCTGCCCCAGCACCGCTCAGCCCCGCGCTCTGCTGCAGGATGTGCGTGGCACCAGCAGGGAGAACCCTGCGTCTTGGGGGGGAGCCAAGTGATGGGGAGCAGATGATGTTTTAATGATTTTTTAACTTTTCTTTAAAGCCGGCCTCCTTTTTAATGAAGTGTCTCAAATAGGGAGTTAATTGGGATGTAATAGCACACGCTATTGTACATTAGTTAAATACCAAGGGATTATTAAGACTACATTTTTCAGGCTTTACAGTCCTATATTGAGTAAACAGTTGTTAAATTTCAATAAACAACTTTTAAAATCTACATTAAATAAGCAGTAAAGCATATTTAGGATACATGTTTATTTTTTACTTTTCCCAAAATGACTCAAGTGAGAGAGTTCCGGGTTGTAATCTCCTTATTTCACCACTTTAATAGGGTTGTGCCTGCTCCTGTGTACTTGCTCTGCCTCCGAGACCCCAAAGCCTCAGCTATTTGCACACACACGTCACAGGCCTTAAACCCCCCCAATTCCAACAGCCCAGAGGAGCAAGGAGTGGGCTTAGCCCTCTTCTGCAAGCACGGAATTGAAGCCCAGAAGAGCAAAGTCATTTGTTCAAAGCCACGCGGGGAGCCTGGTACAGCGCGCGACGAGAGCTAGCGAAAGATCAAAAAATACTTTTCTAAAAATAAGGCTTTGAAAGGCTGTAAAGGAAATGCAGCTCCAACAAATTGCTGTGTTGCCATCAGAGATGCAATTAGTCACGGGCTGGATTTGTCCCTGCCATGGGCAGCACCTCGTGGACGTGGCAGCGTGTGCCCAGGGTGCGCGGGTCTGGGGGCTGTGAGCAGCACAGGAGGTGCAGGGGCCATGGTCCCCTGCCACCACCTTGCGCTGGGGGGACCTTGCGAGGTAGCACGTCGGAAACAACAGGTGTAATCATCCCGGTAACCATGGCAATGAATAATTTAGGACTCGCTTAACCTTCATATTCAGGTTGATCTTGAGCTTCCTGCTGCTTTTTGCAGGCAGGGTTATTACAGCCAACTACCAGCACGCACAGAGAAGGAACAGGGTGCGTGCGGGTCCGTCCCAGCTCCTTGGAGGAGATGCTCGCGGCGTGGGCACGGGCTTCTGCCCCTGGGGCAGCGGCCACAGGAAAATCCCCAGCATGTTCTGGACAGGGAAATGGGGCAAGAGCTGCTGGAGCTCCGTCCTGCTCTGCTCCAGCCGTAATTTCCGTTGTTAGGGGATCCTAACAGATTCCCTCTGTGCCATGCAGAGGTATTTCGGGGAAGTCGCCACCTTGTTGCCACCCCGGGCATCGGTCCTGCATCCTTGCTAGCTTCTCATGGTTAATTATCCCCACGATTGTTGCTCTCAGGTGAGGCTTTGATGACATGATTCCAAAGGCCGTTCTTGCATCATTCCAAATGGGAATCCAAATGGATTGCACTTCCCGAAGTCATTTCCACCGCTCGGCATTGTTGAGTGTGTAATGCTAACTAAGAAACCAAGAAATCGGGAATCTCCAAACCAAGTACACTGTGAGATTAATGAGGAAGTGCTGAAGAACATAAATAATCCGTGCTCCCCATTAGAGGCTGTTAGCACCACTAAAGCAAACCAGAGAAAAAACGGCACGTACGCCACCAGCCGTTCCCCCCTTGACATCCATCACTGTCAGCGCCTAGGTTTTGCCAGCTGAAATCAAAGGGTGGTTAACCCTTCAGCATTCTGACCACTTAGAAATAATTATTGTTATTATAAATCAGAAGTGATGGCCTAACAGGTCAGAAAAATGTATATAGAAAAAAAAAACCCACAAATGGAAGTAGTATGGCCTCAAAGGAAAAATTATTAGTTCCCTAGTGGGGTTACAGGTAATTTGCTAGCAATAACAACGTAAAAACACATTTTATTTTGTAATGATCATAAACAACCCTTGGACAAGAATTCTATCCAGGACCCACAAGTCTGCTCCCTTGATAGCAAGTTTTATTACTCAGGTTTCTCTGTGCATTCTTTCCAAATGCAGCCGTCATAACGATTTACGAATTACAATCCTGACGGCATAAACTTCCTTAATTCACACCAAAATAGGTTTTCCCACAAACACTCGCAGAGTACACGGAGGTCCGTAACTACATAGAGTGACATCAGTAATGCGGTCCGACCCTAACCCTAACCCAACCCTAACCAACTCGAATCCTAACCCTAACCCTAACCCTAACCCTAACCCTAACCCTAACCCTAACCCTAACCCTAAAGCACAGATCTGATTCCAGGGCCATGTGTTCATGGGGCTGGGGGAGAGATTCCCCTACAGAGATGGAGCCGGAGCTTGGGGCTGAAGGCAGCAGCTTGCCCCGGACCAGTGGGACCCGACCCCTTGGGATCTATAGGAACCCAGGGAACAGTGGGCGCTTTCTTTCCAGCCATTGGCAATAAGCAAGATTCCCAACCAGTGCTAAGGAAGCCTGTGAAGGCAAATTTTTATTTATTTTGTCCTAAAATAGGAGAAAGCACATCTTGTCCAGGATTTCAACTGTATGAATTTCTTCCCTCCGCTTTTGAGGCCAGAGGGTGAGGGTTGGAGTTGGACATACAAACTGAAGGGGCGTTTTGGTGGGAGGGAAGCAGGGGTTAATTGTGTGGGGCTGAGCAACAAATCCCCTCTGCCAAGTCCCAAATGAATGTCGTTGGCTTCCTTGTGGCCCAGCAGCGGGCAGGGGGATGAGAAGGGATGAGGGGAGAAGCTAGTCAGGTTGTAATTGCCTCCAAAAAGTATGAAAATTAAATGGGAATCCATAATATGAACAGGATGGTATGCGAATCAGGCTTGGTTTCAGATTTTAGTATGCCATTGCTCTCTGCCTAATTGGAGGAGATGGAGCCAACCCCTCAGATTGCCACACTTAAGATCTAAAGTTACACTGCAGAAATGGAAATGTGCCACGTCTTTCCTCAAATCACCGCCACTGCATTAATGTGGAAGAAAATGAAGGAGAAGTGGATATAAGGATATAACTGCTGCCTTACTGAGCAGTCTACAGCCAGATGGGCGTGTGTACAAACCCAGCCTTGTCTACTGAAACACATCACTGGGGCTGAAGGTAGCTGCTAGAAGAGCAGAGAACTGTTCTTATTCAACGTTTTTATTTATAACTCAAATCTTAATTGAAGTTGATTCCTGCGCAAAGACAAGCTCTGCATTTTAAAATATGTTACCAGCTTCATCTAACGCCATGCAACACGCTATCTGGACAACGCTTTCCCAATGTTGGAGTTGAACAGGAAAAGAAACGTAAAAGCCAATTTCCATTCAAATGTTAGGAGCCAGACCTAGATAGCACCCTGAAGCTAAACGTCCAAGTGCTCACTTTGAATTTCTTCAAAGTAAAGACGACAAAATCTGATCATGCAGAAATAAAAATTTGTAAGAAGAAAAGTGCATAAAATGAGAATGAAAATGGTTTTTGTTCCCTATAAGGGAAAAACAGATTTTAAAGAATTTATAGACCAGAAATTTAAACTAAGAGCCTCCCTTTTACAGCTTCGAATTGTAATGGCATTACTGCAGGACAAAAAAGAAGGGGTGGCATCCGGTCTGCAGAGGTGTTTGAAACAATGCCATCCCCCTGCCATCAGCAGGGTTCGGGACCCAGGAGCCAGCCTGCGCCTGCCGCTTCGGGAGCTCCTCACCTCGGGACTTCCAGGCTGCAGTTCAGTTCCCAACTTGTGGTGAGATGGCTGCGGCCAGGAAAATCCTGTCTCTGTGCCAGGCTGGTAGAACTGAATGTAATGAAGGGAAAATCTTTTCCCATGATGGACAGTACTGAGCACGTGGAGATAGCATAAAAATTGGGATTTCTGCCATCGTGAGCTCACAAAACAAATGAGATTTTGCACGAAGCACTTGGAACAGTGGCCTGTGTGTACCACTCAACGTGACCTCCAAAAGTAATGACATTTTGTCTCGTATTCTACTTACGAGTGCCTCATTCTGAGCATTCAAATTGGATCAGGGTTCATGGACTATTTAAAAATTCTGCGAGCAGCAAGACGCTGTGAAGCGGATGTGTTTTAGTATGACCACTGCTTTGCCAAAACTCACGACCTGTGCTCACGGGCATTTTTCCGCCCATATCAAACAGAGCAGCAAACACCCAGCCTGCGAGGAGACTTTGAACCCTGGCTCTTCTATCTCATCTGAGCTATCTGTGAGCATCAGTCATGGTAATTTTGACTCCTTTTGCTTCCTCCCATCATTAATTGTCTAGATGAGCCCTTTCCTAATTCACAGAGGACAACAAACAAAGCAATCCTTGTGCACAAGTCCTTGAACTGGACAAGACCAATGTGCCACATCCTGATGGGGAGCTGCAGCATCACCCCGGGGTGAGCGCTGGGCGCAGGACACAGCAGAGACCGGGCTGCACGCCAGGGCAGAGATCACGATTAAGAACAATTTAGCCAGCCTATAATGCAAAGCAGAGCCAGAAACCAGGGCAGAAGTGACCTGGAGCGTGATTTGCAGTGAATGTCTTTTTATCCCATAAACAGGAGAGACACTTTGGGATGATTATCCACCCAGATTTATCTCTGCAGCTCCTTGTGTATCCGTCTGTGCTTAAAAATGTCTCACTGCCCTTTGCATTATTGCATTGCCCTTTACATTCATACAGCATAAACCTCTCAAGTACCGTAAAACTTACAAGGTGTAATGGAACGTCGTGATTTTTTTTTACACACCATAAACAAAAGCCACTGGAAAAGGAACACAGCGAGGCAGGCTGTATTTGCTCTGACAATGATACGGTGTGGGGCAGGGTGAAAATATATACACAAGTACGCATACATGTACTCTGGCACACTTAAAATCACAACTGGATCGATTATCTGGCACTGATGGGGCACTTCAATGCGTTATGCCCCATCCCTGGAGGTTTTCAGGGCCAGAAATGGGACTTGGGGCAGCCTGGGCTGGTGGGAGAGGACCCTGCCCATGGCAGGGGCTGGGACTGGGTGGGCTTTGAGGACCCTTCCAACCCAGCCCACGCTCTGATTTTCTGATTCTGCGATTCTGTCAATAAGGAAATGGATTAAATCAATAAATCACGAGCTGCACTAAGGACCCAGTGTTAAAAAAGGAAGGGAAAATATTATAAACCTGTCTCGTGCGGGCAAAGAAGCAGCCTACACTTGTAAGGTTAACCATGCGTGCCTTTTATTGCATATCCAGTGAAGGAGGAGCACCTTGCGTGCCTGCCTGCTCTGTTCCCACTTCTCCTGCCCGGGCTCTCTGGGAAATGCCCACACCTGCAGCTGCCATCGGTGCGGGGCCGTGGGACTGCTCCGAGCCCTTCCCTTGGGCAGCAACGTGCTGAGTGTGGAGCAGGACAAGGTGGGAGTGCTGCGGGCTGCCCTGGGCACCCCAAACCGCCCTGGGCACCCCAAACTGCCCTGCTGCCAGGCTGGGGAGCCAGAAAGGATCACTGCAAGGGAAGAAAGTGCCCCAAAACACAGCACTAGATTCAAGGCTGCAGAGAGGCCCAGGTTCAAAGCCTGGTGAAGACGAGCGTGGCTGTACCTGCCCCGAGCTGGGCTCGGCGCTGCAGCGCGATGCACGGCACCGGTGCACGGCTGGAGGGTCAGGTGCAGCGAGGGGATGGGCAGAGGAAGCAGGAGCATCACAAGAATTGGAGCAGAAAGGGAGGATAAGGGGAAATCAAAGCGAAAAGTGGCTCAGAAAAACCACCCGCCTCTCTGTCACTCTAGGGATCTGGCCAGTAGGTTTTTGGGGTCTGTTTCTGGCTGGTATTCTAATGTTTTTTTCTCCATGGTGAGCTTACATCTGCTTCTGAAGGGAAGAAGCAGGAAACAGGTGAAGTGAGAGGCTTCTAAAAAACTGAGACAAAGCATGTCGTTGGAATGCCTTACAGCAGTATTAATAAACAACAGCAAAAGCTCAGATAACAGCCGTGCTTTAGAAAGGAAATGCCTGGTGGCTGGATGCTTCCCCTAGGGAAAAGCACTTGAAACAGTCTGTGATAAACTTCCTGTAACAGGAATCTGGAGGAAAGAATACAGATATTTCTGCAGGTCAGGACTAGGATCTTGCAGAGCTCAGGTGTTTCTAAAAATCTCTGCATCATATCCTGGTGCCTTGACGTGCCTGTGATTGTCAGCACAGAAAGCAGCAGTGTTGGTGGTGATGGGAACCATTGCAGGACGTCCTGCAGGGGGTCTGACACCGCCCCGGACGGCTGAAACACCAAATATTTGTGGAAACTCCATTTGTGCCCAAGTCATTGTGCTGGCCACGCTGCCAGGTGGAAGGCAGGGAGGGCACCGAGGTGGCAGCTGAGGCTGTGCTCCTCAGGGAGAGCTTTTCCTTCATTCCACCACGGAGGACCCAGAACCTCTCGCTGCCCGTGCTGTGGTCAGGCTGTCAGCCACCCAGCAGCAGTCCTGCTACGCTGTCAGAACGCTTTAAATGGATGTAAGAAAGCAAATAGTTACCGAAACCATTAGGAAATGGTCTCGATCTGCACAGGTTTTTACTAGAAGATAGATACCAGCCGTCTTTTCGCAGAATATATGAGATTAATAATTCACCCCTAGCAGGACGTGAATCAGAGACAATCAGACCGAGCAGCACCTGCTCAGTTTGCAGAAAACCTTTATTTATATGGCTCTGAGAACAGCCCTCTGTTTCTCCAGCCCCCAGCACCAGGACACACCGTTTCGGAGGGACGCCCGCAAGGTGTGCTCCCCCCAGCACAGCCCCCGGCAGGACCCAGGCGGGCAGCACAGCCCGAAAATCTGAAAATCTGCTCTGGGGTCCTGGGCTAAGCACGTGCTGTAGCCGTTTGCTCTGTTCGTAACGAATCGGGCCCTGTTTCAGCATGCAACTTCCGCTGCAGCCGGGGAAAACTACCTGAGGCTGCACCCAGGCAGCCCGGCATCTAGCAGGGGATGGAACGCAAAATTACTGCTGTGACTTACTCTGAGTGCTTTGAATTCGCTGCAAAACTAACCACCAAGTCTAACACTTCAGTCCCAATAGACAGTCATAACTCAGCTAAATTTGTGGGTTATACCAGATTTTATTTACTGTTTCATCCCGGAGATAAGTAAGAGATGACAGCCATCTAGTCATTAAAGTGGGGGAAAAGCCGCCCACAGCTCGCGCTGGTTCTCGCGCCGCACACTTCCACGTCTTCAAGCAAATTTGGATTTTGCAGTACTGGCTTTGTTATTTTAAGGACGGCTTCTGTTCCTGCTCACCTGGGCGCTGGTGAGTTCAAAGAGCTGGCCTGTTCACCTCTATGGCCCTGATTTGCACAAAGGACTATGCTGCAGCAATCAAACGTCATTACCGGCTAATGAGGACCCCATGGCCGAGGTGAGAGCAGTCGATGGCCTCTTCCCGCTCCTTATTGGACATTACGAACCACCCTGATAACCCGAACCGCCGCAGCGGCACTAATGAATGCTCCTGAAGCTGCTGTTTGCAGATGTCGAGGATGGGGAAGGCTAATTTCAATAATCAGCCTCAAAAGCCTTGGTGTGGGCTCACTACTGGAGTACCTGGCGCTCTGCGGGCCCCTTATGGGGCTCCCTGGTGCCCAGTTTCCAGCCAGGAGCAAGGTGCTCATCCCAAATTCAAGAATTCACCTGGGCGTTTCTGTAATTTGGGATGTTTGCTTTATTCCCTTGAAATTAGTGGGTTTATATCTATTGCTAAAGACTTTTAACTGGGGGTGCTTTGCTGACGTGGTAGCTGCACCGACTACACGTAATCCAAGGTGCAAATACTCTTCGTTTTGGTGTTAATCTTGGTGTGACTTGAGCAAGAAGGCCAGGCTGTGCTTGAAGCAGCAACGACCTGAATCTATTTGGGGCTTTATTAGGAGCACTAAATACCAGCACGTTATCTCTGGTTTTACTGTTAATGAACATGGGTAGCACGTGCAGCCCCTTGGATCCCCTCTACATCAATCCAAAATGAGACCATCCCTGCCTGAAAAAACAATCCCTGCCTGAAAATACAGCCCCGAGTTGGGCCCCCAAGCCCGTGGTGTTCAGCAGCAGATCGTCGCGGCCGCCCGTGCAGCCCCTGCAAACAGCAGCCTCTGCAGAGCCGCAGCAGCTGAAATCCTCACGGCTCTGTGCCAGCCGGCACTGCTCGTTTCACATGTATTCTGCTTGGCAGCATTGCCGGTAGCAGAGCTTTTAGCCTCGCCTTCAGCCCCCAGCTCCTCTTCATCATTTGCCCCTCTCCCCCCTTGCCCATCGAGTTCTGATGCTTTCTGCTTGTTTTCTGCCTTGCCCAGAGACTTCAACCACCCTGGTTTCCAACTATGCAAAGAGAAAAAAAAAGAAAAAAGGAAAGGAGTCTAGACAGCATCCCATTAAACCTCCAGCCAGAAAGAGGGAAAGAAGATTGCACGGCGTAACGGGCGGAGAAATGCAATACACCGGATTAGGAGGCTTAACGCTCGCTACAGACAGACCACGCGGCGTCGGGCTTTCCTTGGCGCTGTGTCTCCCCGAGACGCCGCGGAGAAGCGGCTCCTCTGGCAGAGCCGCTCCACGGAGCTGCCGCTGGCTGCTGGCACAGGCGAGCAGCGCCCAGGAGCTGGCAGGAGGGTGGCCAGTGAGGGGGCTGCCTCCCACCTGCAGCCGCAGGAGCGGCGAGGAACAGTGCCCTCTGCTGCTGCGGGGCCCGGCGCCGGGAGAGGGAAGAGCCGCATTTCATCGGGATTGCGAAGTTGGCGAGGCTGCCGACCCGTGCCCGAGGAGCGCTTCGCTTCCCAGGGCGAGACAAGCTTTGCTCCCGATACCTTTCGTATCGTCCTGTGCGGGACCGCGTCGTGAAGGCTTCACCAAAAAAATCTTCCCGAGGTACCAGCCTCCATTCGGCCTCGTCGGCAAAAACGACGGAGAAATGCAGTGCCGAGCGGTGGATTTGCACCTGCTGGTGACGAGGCAGAAAGCGGCAGCGCGGGGCGAGCGTGGCTTCACTGCGGAGCCGGCTGCGTGCGGGGCTCCCGGCGGCACGGACGGAGCAGGGAGGCTCCCTGCACACCCACACCCACACGAGACACCCCCAGCCCCGAAATTCTGCAGAAATCTGCGGGTTTGGGGCACGTGGCCGGGAGAAGGCAGGCGCTGTGGCTGAGGAGGCAGCCCAGCACTAAGCAGCGCTGTGTATTTTGGCGGCACTCCTTCCCCCAGGATGAATGAGGGGCTCTTTTTTTTCTGCTGTGCGGTTTGATCTTAATTTCCTGCATGAAGTTCTCAAGAGGATGCCAAGATCAAATAATTAGACTATTCTGCGATAAAGAGGTAACATTGTTATTCAAATGTATTCAGAATTAATTTACCACCAAACAATTTACACTGCCGTCCTTATATCCTGCTGAAATTACTCGAATACGTTATCTGACACACAAAGCATCTCATGACCTGAAATAACTTCATCAACCACCAAGTGCCGGAGCAGTGGGTGTACGGCCATGGGAGTACAAACCGAAATTTTGCAGAAGTCACAAAGGCAATCGAGTGATGTAAAAATAGGAGAGGCAAAAAAAAAAAAGGGGAAAAGGAAAAAAAAAAAGCACTTCACTTGCAGCAGTGAACATGCAGAAAGCAGAATCCCAAAGAAACCCATGTGAGCACTTGACCCCCCAAGTGGCAGGAGGGGCCCTGATGCTCTGCAGCTCAGCCCTAGCCCCCCTTTTGGGCAAAGTGCTCCAAATTCCCCTCGTGCTCCAAATTCTGATCCCACCTGAGGGTCCTGGCTCCCCCACTGCAGGGACACCGCTGTCCCCAGCCCCTTGGCCACTGCCTTTTTCAGCCTGGAAAAGCCTGGCTTTGACTTTTTTTTTTCTACATGAAACTTCATTTGCAGAGTGTGGGAAGGTGATTGCAAAATAAAATTCCAGGCAGGCAGAATGAGCCTCAGAAAAGCCACTTGCACGGAGGAGGATTACTACCCGCAGAATTTGTTTTCTGCCTATTTCTACAAAATAATCAATGCTTTTTTTTTTTTTTTCCCGCACAGACTCCAATCCAATTTGATTGTCTTTTCTGCGTTTCTTGCAAATCACACAAACAGTCGATGCCCTGACCTCTTCCCTAGGCAAACGCAGCTTCGAAGGAGACAGCCAGAACCAAACCCGGTGCGTCCCCCCGCGGGGCTGCTCGGGTGAAGCTCGGCCGCAGCCCAGCCCCGTGCATGGAGACTTCAGCGAGGCAAGAGGGGGAATTTCAAAACCTCTTGATGTACGATTATTGTCATAAACATCAGCAGGAGTACAATCTTAGGGAAAAAATGAAAAAAAAAACCAACAACCAAAACAAAATGACAAAAAAAAACACCAAAAAAAAAAGAAAAGCAAAAAGCCAGAGGTGCAGGTGGTTCCTTTTAAAAAAGTAGAAAGCAAAATGAAATCTCCTCCAGGCCAAGCTTCTCCAGCAGAGGAAGGGCGAGGGGATGCAGGGCTGGGGGCGTTCACAGAGCTGGACCCGCTGGGGGCTGCATGTGGCCACCGCTGCTGCTGCCTCCGCAGGGAGGAAAGCGCCGAGAGCCGGGCTGCGCCGCCTGGGCGTCAACTCCCGAGTGCAAACAGCCCCAAAGATCACAGACACGAGCGCTGGGATGGGGCGGGCTGCCCCCGCGGTCTGCTTTTACAATCGCTTATTAATCTCACGCCGCTGCCACGCGTCTGATCCGCGCGTGCATTTGGCTCGTGGGCCATCCGTCACGGCGCCGAGTCGCTTCTGGTGGTGCTTCAGCAGAGCTCGGCATCGCGGCGCCATCCAACGCCAAGCCTCCGGGTGGGGAGCGTGACGCCGACCCCAGGCCTCCCCCAGCGCCACGCTGGGGGCTGCAGAATGACACCAAGCCCCCGGCTGTCCCGCGGGGGTGCCCCTGCCGCCTCCTGAGCAGGAGGGAGGTGAGATAAGCAGGATGTCGTGGGTAGAGCAATCGCCTTGCGCTCACCGAGGGGATGATATTGCAAATACCCAGCCGCTCGGTGCGGCGCTCGTAACGGGTATAAGCCAGCAGATCTCACCGGCAGGATCGCAGCCTGCTCCCAGTGGTGTAAACACGGAGTAACGCTCCCAGCCACGGCGGTGTAAACGCGGAGTAACTCCGCTCCTGTCCTTACGTAGCCGTCTTTATACTAGGGTAACACAGCGCCAGACCGAGCACCGGGAGCATGCCGCAGACCTAGGTGCTGTGTTCCGATCCGGCGTTCTCAAATATTTAGCAGATTGCATAATAATTAAACAGCTGTTGAGCAAGCTTCAGACGCAAACTCCTACTTATTAGCCAAAAAAAAATCCAGCACTGAGGCATAGGTTTTCTTTGTACGTGTAGATTGTGTTTAGATGTGTAGATTAAATATTTATATTTTACTTCTGAGAAAAAGGGTGCTTTTGGCTTTTCCTTTCCTTTCTTAGTTATCTCCTGCAGAAAAAAACGCCACTGTATTTATTTTAATAGTCAGCTTCACAGAGAAAAAGGGCGCTTTGAAAAGTTACCTGTTTTCCCTCTGCTTTAATTTGCCGTTTTAAAACAATTCTCATGCAATTGTTCCCGCTTCTTGGCATAACCTAATAATTAAACGAATTACTTGAAAGCCAGGGCAGCTTTGCACAAATTAATGCGGGGGGGGGGACAAAGCTGCAATTTCCCTGCCAACTGAGAGAGAGGTCAGAATTATTCCAGCTGTAGCCGAGAGCACAGGTGAACACAGAGCTCCCTGCAGCCCCACCGAGAGCTTCCCCCCAACTTCTAGGTCCCCTGCTCTCCCTCCCGACGAGGGACGGCGTCCTCAGGGGCTGAATGTGCCATCGTTTCCCCGAGACGAAGCGAGGCCGCGCCGCAGCACCCGCCTGATCTTGGGGCAGGGCTGGCGGCAGTGTCAGCGCTGAGCGCTCCTCTGTCCGTCCCCGCGACTGCCTTGAGCCCTGCCCAGACCGTCCGGCTGCAGGACAAGGGAGGCCGAACAGAGCCTCGGGGGTCCTCCTGGCCCCCAACGCCCCCCTCGAGCCGTGGTGCTGCTCGCAGGGGTCTCGGCACCGCCAGTCTTGACTTCACCCTGTCCCCCTCCGAGCGCCCGCTTGCTCCGCAGCCCCGCGCCCCCCTCCTGCAGCGCCAGGCCCATCGCGGCCACACCGAAAGCAGACACAGCCCCGCTCCCCTTCCCCATGGGTGCTCTCCTTCCTCCCACCCTCCTGCCCTACACAAACCCCGCTGACACCAAGCCTCCCCGGGGGCTCTGCTGCCTGGGAGCGCGGCCACAGGCGCCTGGTGGGTGACAGAGCCGGGGGACCGCGGGGACGCCTCCGTCCCCTGCTTGCACAGCGCCGCTGCGGCACCCCAGCCGTGGCAGCGGGGGCTTTTTGGGGAGCAGAGGGGGGGGTCTGTCACCCAAAACGCTTCCAGCAGCCCCCGCGTCCGGCCGAGCACAGCGAGCAGCTGGGCGCCGTGGGAAGTTGGGCAGCCCCGGGGTCCCCACGGGCAGGTCCGGCCGCGATCGGTGGTGCTGCAGCGCGCACAGCACCGCGTCCGCGGGCAAAGCACCCCGGACAGAAGCCCGCGGGGAGCAGATGGTCACCCCGCGGGGCTCGGGCCCTCGTCCGTGAGCTGCTCTGGGCCACGCGCCCCCTCGGAGCCCTCCTAGGGGTGAGGGCACCTCGCCAGCCAGCAGCTGCCCTGCAGGCACTGTTTTCTCTTCCTGCCTTTCCCTGGGCTGCCGTGTAGTTGCACCGGGATAAATCAGATCCGTTTTTTCCCTCAAGCACACTCAGACATCTCTCCGTTTTCCACTTGTGTCCCTGGCTTGGGATTTGCTCCCCGAGCAGGCAGGTAAAGCCATCCTCGGTGTTTCTGGGCAGGCAGCAAATCCCCGGGAACGCGCGCTGCTGGCGAGGTGCAGGGGCTGGAGCTGGAAATCAGACTTTCTTTACGTGACACACTTAAGAATCTACTTTAATTAGAGAAAAGAAAGATCGCAGACTCTTTCCCGAGCTGTTATCTGTGCAATTACTTTATGTAACATTATTAAAAATTAAATTTTCCCGGAACCTCAGCAATTTAATGAAAAACGCCTGGCCCCCAGCAGCGGCTGCGGCAAAGGCAGCCGCTGGCACCCTCCTGCTGCAGGGCTCCGCGCCTCGGCCCCCAGCGCTGCCCAAGCCTCGTGCTGGGCGCACGGACCCCACGGTGGGACCCCATGGCCGGGGGCTGCTCCTGGCCCCGCACCTCTGCTCAGCACCCCTGTTACAGCAGCCTCGGCACCTCTCGCACAGCCGCACCGCACGCTCCTTGCACTGGCACAGCATCCCCTTCTCCAGGACACAGCACCCCCCTTCCTGAGGGCACAGCACCCTCCTTCTCTGCAGCATGGCACCCCCTTCTCCAGGGCACAGCACCCCCATCTCTGGGGCACAGCACCCCCTTCTCCGGGAGGACAGCACCCCCTTCTCTGTGGCATGGCACCCCCTTCTCTGTGGCACAACATCCCCATCTCAGGGGCACAGCACCCTCTTCTCCAGGGCACAGCACCCACTTCTCCAGGAGCACAGCATCCCCCTGTCCAGGCACACAGCACCCCTTTCTCCGGGGGCACAGCATCCCCTTCTCCGCAGCACAGCACCCCCTTCTCCAGGGCCACAGTATCCCCCCTTCTTGAGGGCACAGCACCCTCTTCTCAGGGACGCAGCACCCCTTTCTCCAAAGCACAGCTCCCCTTTCTCCAGGGACACAGCATCCCCCCGTCCAGGCGCACAGCACCCCTTTCCCTGGGAGCACAGCATCCCCGTGTCCAGCAGCACAGCACCCCTTTCTCGGGGGGCACAGCACCCCATTCTCGCACCGGGCACGGCACCCCGTCTCCGGGAGCTCCGCACCCCCTCTCCAGGAGCCCCCAGCCCTCCTCTCCCCACTCCCAGCTCCCTCCCCAGCCTTTCACCCCTCGCCCCCTGCCAGGGGCCGCCCCCCCCACGGCCACCCCACTGTGCTCCGGGCACCGGGGGGCTGCGCCCCGTGTCCCCCCGTGTCCCCATGTCCCCCCCCGTCCCCCCCCCCATCCCGGGGGTCCCATCCCGGGGCTCGCCCCGCTGCCATCCCCGCTCCCCGCTCCCCCCTGCCGGCCCGCAGCCCCCCGGCTCCCCCCGGCGCCCCTCACCGATCCGGATGACATGCGGCATCCCCTGCGAGCCCTGGCCCCAGAAGCCGCCGAGCAGGAGCGCGGCGCAGCACTCCCAGAGCACGCCGCCCAGAGCCGCCCAGAGCCGGGGCATCGTCGGGGGGGGACCGGGGCGGGGGGGGGGGGGGGGGGGGGGACGGGGCTCGGCCCTACGGCCCCAGGGGCAGCGGGGCAGGGGGCTCCGGCCCGGGGCTCATCGTAGGGCGCCCGTCCCGCCGGGGCCGGGGCCGGTGCCGGTGGCGGTCGGGAGGCACCTGCGGAGCCGGGGCTGCCGGTGCGGTGCGGAGCGGCTCTGTCCCCTCCTACCGCTGCTGCGCGCAGCTCGCACAAAGCCCCGGCGCGGAGCGTGCACACGCGGGCACACACACACACACACACACACACACGCACACACACACGCACACACAGACACACACAGGCACAGACACACACACAGACACAGACAGACAGACACACAGACACACACGCGCACACACAGGCACACATACACGCGCACACGCGTGCACCCGCACCGATGCGCTCAGCACTTGCTCCGCGCCGCAGCAGCTCGGGGGGACACGGGACACGAGGGGGACAAAGGGGACACGGGGCACAGAGGGGATGTGGGACAGACACGGGGGACACGGGACAGACACGGGGGACACGGGACGCAGGGGGGGCACAGCACACACAGGAGATACAGGACACAGGACAGACGCAGGGGACGTGGGATGAACACAGGGGACACAGGACACAGGAGGGACACAGGACACAGAGGCGACATGGGTCACAGGGGACGCAGGTCACAGGGAACACGGGGCAGACACGGGATGGACACAGGGGTGGCTCCAGCCCACCCCAATGCCTCCCCCCGAGCCCCGGCCACCCCACCGTGCCGGTGTCCCCCAAGGTCCCCGCTGTCCCCTGTGTCCTGGGAATCCCCCTCTCTCCCGTGTCCCCACAGCTCCTGGTGTCCCCCGTGTCCCCCGTGTCCCCGGTGGCAGGTGCAGGGCGAGGTGAGGTGGTGGGGCTGGGGGCTTGGACCAGTGGGGCTGGGAGCTGGGGGGTGCAGGGGGCCTGGGGACGGTTTTATTTGGTGCCCGTGGGCTGTCACTGCCAAGTGTAATGACCTCAGTGACGGAGACAAAGCGCTGCGAAGGCACCGGGTAAGTAGGCTGCTTTGTCAACTTGCTGGGCTAGGCTAGGGGCGAATTTATTTTTTCTCATTTAAATAATTTGATCTATTCCATCATTTCCAATCGCTCCCATTTGCCAGCTGTCTGCTAACTACATCGCCTGGAACATCTGAAGAGCAAATCTTTAATTTTCTTACAAACATACTATTAGTCCGTATCTGTTCATCCTGTTAATTTTCCTCGTCCTTCTCGTTCCTCAGCAGCAAGCTCGGAGCGCTCCGCGCCATAAGAAAAGCAAATCTCCGTCCTGTCTGCGGGCGGCTCACCCCGGGCTGGCGTCGCATCGCCCGGCTGGGGCGCCTCTGATGAGCTGGAGGAGGGGACGCATGCAAATCGCTGTGGTCTGAAAGTCAAAGCAAAGCTCACGGGGTTTGCATTTGACGGGCGCAGACGCAGCACGCCGAGGAGGCACCCGCGCCGCGGGGACACCCGGTGCGCCCATCACCGCGGCGTCTGGTCCCTGCGCTGGGGAGGGAGCTTGGGCAGGGCGGCTGCTGCCTGCTGCCACCACGGAGCCCCGAGGAAAGGCTTGGAGAGGCTCAGGGGGAGCATCCCAGAGGATGCTGGCCCCCCTCTCCCGAAAACCCAGCGGTGCCTCCCCAGGGCTTCACTCGCGCTTCCTTTGGGGCAGGGGAAGGCACCCCGCAGCGTGACCTTGGCTCTCTGCTTTATTTCGCCACGGAGGGGATTTTTCTTGCTCCTCCCTAAGAGCTGAGCCAAAGAGGCAAAGGCACTGCTTAACGCCTTCAAAGCCCTGTGCAAATGTCCAGCCTCCGAGGAGCTCCGGGGCTGTTGTTCCTGGGGGCAGCCTGGGCTCCGACTGCCAGCAGGAAATCTCCGTGCCCAAATCAGAGTTAGCAAAAAGGGGGCCTCACGTTAAGGGCAGTTTTGTCTCTCAGGGCACCAAAAAGGATAAGATTCAGCAAAAGTGCACGCAAGGAATTTTCTTTACTTATTGCTTAAATGAAGGACAGCTGTTGCAGGGGAATTATTAGAAAATTAAATGTCACAATCTGGTAAATCTTTGCACCTGGAGATAAAAAATAATCCAGTGGGAGGAAGAGGGTAGAGAGGGCTGTTACTCTCTTACTCTTTTTAGAGGCTGTACATCGACAGCAGTTTGCTTTTCAGTAACTCAGGACAAGAAGTTCTGATTTTGTAAACTTCAAATTAAGAAGTTGCTAGGCTGATGTACTCCGCTCATTAGCGACGAGGTGCTGCTGCTTGCTGGCGCCAGGCGCTAATAAGGCTCTGACTTCTGCTTCGGCTTCTGGATTCTGCTGCAGGAACAGCACAAACGGTGCGTTTCGTATTGTACTTGATTAGCGTCCGATGGGTGTATGGGAGCCGTGAATACTGCTCGATGTGTGGGTCAAGGAGCGCAATCTGTGCTGCTAAGGGCAGGACAAGCAGGATCAGTCACCAGAAGCTGTTTGGCGAAGCAGACACGAGGCAGGGGTGCGCTCTGCCCCGTCCCGGGGCTCGCGTGTCCTTCCCTTCCCTGAGAACCCGAGCAGTGATGCAGCGCTGCCCATCCTGCCCCCCTCGTGGTGCTGAGCTCCCACGTTGCCCCCAGCCTCAGCAGCACCCAGGCTCCTGGCAGCACCCAGCTGCCCCCCAGGGCGATCTCGGGGCTGCACCAGAAGTGATGGAAATGGGGCGATTTGGAGCTAAAGCTACCAGGCGTTGTGCCATAGTTGCCTTAGGGTTTTTTTCTCCCCTGCCCCCCCTTTTTTTTTGTCACCCCCCTGTGAGTAATGATCTTTATCAATTAGGCCACATTTCTCCATCAGCTGTGGTGGGGTTACATCGTTATCCTATAATTAAAGCATGACAAAATGGATGTGACAAAGGACAGCGGGTCTGGGAAATGAAGGGAGCAGCTCTTGGGGGCAGGGCTCCAGCCTGGTGCTGCTGCTGGGGTTTTGTGTGTGCTGTGGGGTCGGGGTGGTCCTTGGCCCTACAGAGGGCAGGGGAGGCTCAAGGGTGAGGGTAAAACCTTGTAGAGGTTAAAGTTGGGGCTGTTTGCAGCCGTCTGTGCTGCTGCTCTGCTGAAGGGCAATGAGACGTAGCAGAAGGGCTCTGGTGTTCTTTTACGGTTCCCTGTCGCGTTGCTAAAAATACGCTGTGTTTGTCCAGCTCCCAGCTGATGCGCAAGTGGCTTTCGTGTTGTGATTCATCATTTCATAGTATATTTCTTACCAGTTAGTGTGAATTCTTTGTTATAAATACAACTTCCAATTGTAGGGGTGCCACTTACGCTATAGGACCGTTCGGTTACTCCAAGTTAGGGCGGTATTGAGATACGTTAGGATTTTCATGCTGCCTTCTTTGCAGTGACTGCCTGTGGTATTTAAAGCTCTGTTTCCCACACGTGTAGGATACTGAAGTGTGCTTTACACTTCCTATATGCATAAAGCCTCAGCTCTCTCGCCCCTAAATAAAGCTGTGGGTTTGTGGATGTTCGAAAGCCGATGAATTTAATGCAAGGCTTCTCGCTTCTGAGTATGAAAGGGAACCGCTTGCAGAAGTAGAAAAAGAAGTTGAAATAACTTCATTGATGTCTAGGGGAGAATACTGGTTGACTAAGGGCTTTTCCAAATCAGATCTGTGCTTAAGAGGACGTATGAGCCTCGGAGAGAGACGTAAGCGTTTCTATAGCTCTGACAATTTTCCATACTAACGAAGAAAAAGAGGCTTCTTTTTCTTTAATGGCACCTAAACGGGTTCATTTGAATTAGCTGCATCCACATGTATTTTGTTTAGATTTATGTGCATCCGGTGTAATACAGCTACCATCAATGTGAGTTACGAGGCCCAGCGCTCGCATTACTGAGATTCATGTGCCGAAGTCGTCTCCTAAAATACCGGGAGTAAACACGGGGGCTGGCAGACGCACATTTCTGGGGCTTGGGTGCCCTCTACTGAAATGTTCTCCGCTATCCCTTAGCTCGGACACCTCGCAGCTTGATTGATGGGCTGCTAAACGAGCCCCGAGCCTGCGCTTCGCGAGTTCACCCGTCAGGGAAAAATTGCTCCTCTTCCTCTCCTTAGCATACGCTCGCTTCTCTTCTTCTGCCTCTCTGGTTTTCGTTCTGGCTCCTGCAGCTCTGTACGTGCTGTAATGGGTGTATCTGAGCGGTGAGCTCGGATACGCGAGGCTTCCTTCCGCAGCCGTCCCCTGGGGAGCTGTAGATGCGCGGAGAGGTGCCGAGGACCACACTGGGGAGAATCGGGTGCTGCCTGGGTCAGCTCGTGCTGGTGCTGTGCCCAGAGCGAGCCCATGGCAAGCAGCTGGGTGGCAGTGCCCGTGCTGCTGGGGCTCCTGTGAAAGCAGACAGCAAGAAACCACTTTGTCCCCCACAAACCAATTTCAGTGCTAATTTTATCCCTCTGAGGAGATGGGGGAGAGGGAAATCCTCACTTGCAATGGGGGAGCTCGGCGTGTCCCTGTTGGGGCAGGCTCTTGCTGCCCCGCTCTGCCCCTCCTGCCCCAGAAGGCTTAGGAAAATGCCAGACGCAGATAGACAAGACTTCAAACCAAGGGTGCTTTGAAAGCCTGTGGATTTCCCACTTCTTAGATTTTTTTATCCGGCCTATTCTCTCTAAATAACTTCATGCAAGTTTGCCAGGAAAGCACATCTTGTGGCACGCTCCGCTCCGTGCAGCCGCTGGGCAGGTGGAGTGGACGCTGAAAGGGAGGGAAATGGTTTTTTTCCCCCAATCTGTGTTAGAGAATAATGCTCCTAGCAGAATTGTTGCTGTGCTACACTGCATATATTTGTGTTGGAACACACTGTGGTGTAATAGCTGGTTTGAAATGTATCCAGTTCTGCTGAATATATTACCGTGGAAGTCAGGCAAACACTGGGAGAATGTGAGCTCCTGTCAAACCCGAGATCAGAAGCTGAGAAGGAGAAGGGCGTTGACACCTGCTGCTGTGCTCCGTTAATTTTACATGGGTGCTCGCGGGGAGCCGACGCTGCAGGGAAAACGCCGACAAGAGCCCGGTGTGTGGCCGGCACGTCTCCGGGGATCAAAAACCTTGCCACCGCCGCTCGGTGACGCAGCTGGCGCCGGGGCTGCCCCGGTCCTGGGGGGCTCCTCTCCGTGATGGAGCTGGTCCTGGGTGGGCAGGAGGTGGGGACCTGAGTGTCCTTCGCTCGGTGCTGCTCGTGTCCCGGCTGCTTTGCTGTGCCCTTTCCAGGAGCGCTGGGAAGCCCAGCGAGCAGCCACTGATGCAGCCACAACGCTGGGGATGTGTGCCAGGCTTTGTCACCTGGGGCTGGCTTAATTACACCTGAGGCACCCTTTGAATAAGAAAATAATAATTGGGGCAGGAAGAGATCTTGGGTTTGTTTTAATTACACATCTGAAGGCCTGTACCTGCGTAAAGCTCCAGGCAGGAGCCCAGCGGGGTCGGTGGCCCTGCGGCACGGTGCCACGTAGCATGGGGCTGGCTCCCCCGTCAGCAGTTATTTTTCTTTGGCAAAGTTATCGGAGGCAGCAGAAATTTGGGGCTCAGTGTTTCTGGAGCCACGGAGGTGCTGGGAGCAAGGGAGGAGCTGCCCGGGCACCCCAGGGTCCGAGCACCCGGGGCCGCGCAGCAGCAGGCGGGGTTGTGAAATTGTAGCGTGTCTTACAGGCTGAAAAGGGCAACGGGGAACAAATGAGTAAGTAAGACCAGTGTAAATTATTATCTTTATCCCAGCACCTGACAGGAGGAGCTGTTTTGGCCAGTCAGCTCTGTCAAGCGCTCCTCTTCCTGCGCTACAATATAATCTTTTGGACTAGGCTGAGTGGAGATGCACATCCATGCCAAATGGTCTTCGCGTGCATTTTTCGTCCTCTTTCTGCAGAGGTAGGAAATCATCTTTTTTTTTTTTTCCCTTTAAAAAAAAATCCCTATCTTTAGGATTGGTGGGAGAAGCCATTTGCGAATGATGGGTGTAAATTATGCCTGCTTAGTCAGACAAGAAAATTAGAGACTGCAGAATTAGACTCTGCTTGCAATTATCTTTACATGGAACCGGTTTACAGAAAAAAAATAAAAAATTGGTATGCTCCTTGGCTTTCTGATAAATTCTCCAGCGGTTTATTTTTGGCCTGTCAACATCGAGGTGTGTCCCCTTGTCTGAAGCCCGGGCAGGATCTCCTCGGTTCCTCGCGCGGCAGCGCAGCAGAAGGTTGGTCACCTGCCAGTGGCCAGGGCCCTTTGCTCCCCACGTGCCTAATTACCCGTGCGAAGATGCAAAGGGCAAGGAAAGAGCATGTTGTTTCAGATGCCTGTTCACATCAGACATCGGTGGAATTACACTGGGAATGAATTTGGCCAGCTGCAGCCCGTCCGTGTTTCCCAGTCCCCTCACAAACTCAGGCCTGCTTCCAATTTGCACTGAACTTCTCTGCGTGTGCTGGAACAAGGGAGAAAGCTTAAATGTCAGGCGGGGAAGCTGCGCCTGCATCTGGCCTTACCTATACAGAACCAAACGAGGCAGGGCTGGGCATCGCTGCTCAGTGGGGACCCGAGCTGGGGCATGGGGTGGGATGCTTGGGGGGAAAACGGCCTTCCTGGGGGCATCAGCCATGGGGAAAAATGCTCCTCCGGACGCGATGGTGCAGATGGAGGCAGTCAGGGAGGGAAAAAAACCTCCACCAGCTGCCAGCAGCAGCTCTCAGCTCCTAACTCGGCTCGCCAGCTGCGAGGAGATGTCTGCGCCGGTCCCTGCAGCAAAGGTTTCAGGTGGGCTCCCCTTAAAGCTGGTGCTGAGCCATTGCACCAGCTAAATGCTTGTCATTTGTGCCCGTCAGTGCCTGGGCACGGGGTTAATTTTGGTGCTTTTCAGCTTAGCAAGCAGTAAAGTCTCCTGTTTTATCCTGCTGGAAGGGAGCTTGTGGTGTGCGCGGAGTGAAAGGGGAGCGTGGGAGGCTTCCTGCGCACCCTGCGGCCCTCCTCGCAGGAAGGGAGGAATGCTCTGCTGTTACTTCTTCAAATCCAATGTTTATTTGGTATTTTGGAAGTGTTAAGAAAACAGAAAATGAAAAAAGGTAGCAAACGCATTGCGTTTGGAAATAGGACTGGTAAAATGCGCTCTGGTTTCCCCAGTTCCTCCGAGCTGCCCCAGGGGCTGGGCTGGATGGGTGGATGGACGTGGCCAGGGATGGATGCGTGTGTTGGGGTGGCGCGCATGGCACAGCACCCCTTTTTTGAGTGCCGCTGGTGACTGCCAGCTTCACCCCGAGTGAGGAGCTGAAAGTTAGTGTGCCTTGAGCCATGCACGTTGTGCCTCTTTTCTGCACCAGGTCTGGAGACCTCCGCTGGCCGTGCAGCAGACGGAGGGCTCAGAATTCTCCTGGAGCTTCCAATTGCTCGGTCGTGTTCGTGCTGTAGGAGCTGGAGGACTAGAGTGATGGAGCTCTGGGATAAAAACCAGGGGCTCTTTTGGCTTGGAAATCCCTTGCTTAAACTTGACCCCTGTTATTTCTACCTATCCTTTTTGCTTGATGATGGGACAGAAGGAAAATATTTATAAGTGGGTCTTAGTACAAGTAAAACAGATCTGGTGAGGCTTTATTTTAGACAGCGTATGCAGGATCTTCCCTGTATTGTATCTGTGCTCCGCACCGCTTCCATTTCATGGTGGAGAACATGACCAGCATATTGAAACCCGACTGGAAAATAAAGAGCCTCTCTTTACAGCCTATTTTCATAATTTTCTATGGGAAGCTTTTGGGTTTTTTTCAAATGCAAAGAGGAAAAAACAGAACTGTGTCCAGTAAACCAGTGAACATTGGATATTTAAAGTAAGATGTCATATAGAGGAGTACTTCATGTTGGCTTTTCTCAAATGTAAAAAAAAATGATTAATTCTGCATAACTATTTCTGTTCTGTAAGCATTCGGGGGGGAGGGGGGGGGACGGAACAGACAGGAATAAAACAAAAGGAAGCATTCTGGATGGGTTTTTTATTAAATCAAAATCTATCCCCCCTGTTTTTGTCCCAGAGGCATGCCAGTGCCTGGTGCCGCCTGCTCCGTCCCGGTGTGGGGAGGCCGGTGGCTGGCAGCAGACAGCGCTGGGCGGCTGCTTTTAATCAATTAGGGTTGAAATGACCCCAAATCCATCAGTTAGCGCTTGTCTGCCTGTCATACCTGGGGGCAACGCGGATGTCAGGCGCCTTTGTGTTTAGATTGGAAGTGAATGTACATCTTTCCCATAAAGCAATCCCAATTCCAAGGCGGTATTTTGGCACATCTCAGTAAGATGCAGCCTGGGAGTGGGCGAGAGCAGAACGCTGGGGCTCTCCCTGCCAGCGCCGCTCAGCTGCTCGCCGCTGGGTGAGGCGGCCCTGGAGAGATGCAATTACATCCCCTCGTGTTAGCAGTTTAAAGATCAAGCAAGGAGTAGTTTGACTAGAGATTAAATATAAAGATACCCATTTATGAATTAGAAAGGAGAAGGAAAAAACCCTCCGAATAGATTAAAGTCTTGCAGGACTGACTAATCAGGAGCTGGTGAAGCGTGGCCGCCTCGTCTGCTGCTCCGACGGGGCTAAGGACAAGTTTAATATCACTTTACAATGCAGAGGCTGCATGAAGAGAAGGGAAGAGTAGCACGCCTGCCAGCTCCAGAATGGTGCAGGAGACGGGATGGGGGATGAGCACGAGCCTTGCCTGCTGGTTATGGTGAGAGGAGGCTGGAGCCTCCGTGCAGGTGCTTGTGGTGCTCTCCTGGCTTGGTCCTCCCTGCTGGGAGGCTGTGCTAAAATTCTTGTGCAGGTAAAGATAAAAAGGTAAAATTCTTGTGCAATCCTGCCTTACAGATAGGAAAGGAGAGCTGAGATCCTTGGCGTTCAGGCTGTGCCCCTCTCAAAGTGGCGTGGATAGAGCTGAGGCTGTTCTTATTAGTGCTGCATTAAATAGTGCTGTAATAAGTAACTGGGAGTGAGGCATTGCCATCTGCTCCTAGAGGTAATTCTAAGTGCCTTTTTGGAGTGGTGCTGTTCTGGAAAAAGCCAAAATGCACCTTATTGTGTTTGCTGCTGTTTGCTAGTTAGCTGAAGGCAGCTAATGAGTCATCAAAGCCTTTGGGAAGTGTTCCATGGAGAGGGCTGCTGCTAGCGCGGGTGGCTGCGAAGGCTGGAGGTTCTCCTGGGTTTTGTGGAGCGCCCGCAGATCCTGCTGAGCTGATACTAACGTGCATCAAAGCATAATCCAGTGCTTATTATCGTTTTATAGCCAACTGAAATACCGTAACATAATCCTAGCAGAAGATTGCGATCTGTCCTTGAGGCACGGAAGAACAGCAGGAACATCTTCATTTTCAGAGGAGGCTTTGGCAGACTTGGCTCGTGCTTGTGTGCCATGGAGATGCGGCTAGAAGATGCCTCGCAGAGCAGGCTGGGGTTCTGGTCTCGTCCTTCCTAGGCAATGAGCTGTGTGTATCGGGGAGCCCTTGCAACCCCCCAGCAGAATTGGGTTCTGTGGTTACTAAAACATCGGGACTTCTGCTGGTTATCGCGTTGCTCTGTGTTACGCTGCTGGGAAAGAGGATCTTGCAGAAGCGGGTGCAGCTCCTGCGAGGTAGGAGCTGCTGTTCCCATCAGCAGGAGCCGATCACTCTCACTGGGTGTGCGCTTCTGACAGCTGAGGCGCTGGGATGGGGAGGCAGTGGGATTAATTCCTGGCTCAGGGAGGAAACAGCTCTAGGTGAAGTCAAGGGTGATCAACCTCAGCGAGGCAGTCAGTTCCCAGGGGATGCTGCGTGCCAAGGGTACCTCTTGCTATAAATGGCTTTGGATGGTTGAATATAGACCTCTTATAAACTCCAGCGCCGCACAGGACGCTTGTGTCCTCGCGCTGTCATCGTGCCCTCAATCACGGCGAGTTGGTCAAGGTCGTAGGAAGAGCCTGTGGTAACCCAGAATGAAACCCAGGTTGGTTGGCTACCGTAACTTTGTCTCATCTTTGCACCTGGTTTCAGGAATGTTTTTTTCTGTTCCGTCCTGTGGGGCACTCCCCCCACCACGCTGATGCCTCGGGAGCATCTCGAGCAGGATGCAGCCACACATCAGTTATTTCTGCTCCCAGAGCCTGCTTAAAGACAGGCAGCACGGCGCTGAGTGCCCGCTGGCAAGCGATGTGCTCAGCCCCCTATTAAAAACAGCAGAACAAGTTTAATCTCTGGATGGCAGGGAAGTTTGCATCGTCAGCATTGTTTGATCCAAGTTTTAGAGGCAAAATTGAAATCGTTCTTCACCAGACTCAACACATTGATCTCCAGAGAAAGAGCACTTGTAAATAACCTCCCTGAGAACGTGTCGCCCTCTTTCTCCTCCAAACCACGCTCCTCGATGTGAAGGGCAATCCCCAAGGATGCTCCAAAAGCAAAAAATGAATAAGCAGAAAGGGCTTTGGGGAGGTTTTTCCCCCTCTTTCTCATTCCTCCCCCTCTAGTCCACCATCGAATGCACACATGACGCGCTCCAGATCACGAGACATTAATAAGGAAGAATCCTGAGGCTCTCATTTCCCTTTGCCAAAAAGACTTGGCTTCCTTGTCCAAAGTGGCTCAGCCCTGAAATATGGGGACAGAGCAAGCTGGGGCTGGCTCGCAGCCGCCGAGCAGAGGTTTGCTGTGCAGGGGCTGTGTCCCCTCGCTCTCCTGCTCTGTCCCCAGGCCGCTCGTGGGAAGCCTTGGGATGCAGCATCACCTCTTTCCGTTCTTTTTTGGGGTCTTGGTTTCCCATATCCCACTTCAGGGAGGTGTCTCTGGTGCTTCCTAGGAAGCTGAAGCAGTCTCTCGTTTGTGCCACTGCTGCCTTCCTCATTGACTTCATTTCCAGAAGTGTGCAGTGTTTCTGGAGGTGGTTTTAAAGGCTCGATTCTTCTTCCCCTACTCAGATCAAGAATCTGGCAGCGGTGCAGACCACCACCACCACCTGTTTTCCAAATCCTGTCTTCCCTCCTGAGGGAAACCCAGCCCCTGCCCCCTGCTGCGTTACAGTCAGCAGGAATAAAAGTGAGCCATCGTGGAGGCTTCTGGTGTGGTGTTTGGGCCGGGTCGCTGAGCTCTGGCTGCGGGTTTGCCTTCCCTCGATGCTGATCAAATGCTATATGTTTATGTCAGCGCGTTGATCGGCTCCAGCACAGCCTTCAGGGGAGAATGAATGACTCTCTTCTCAGAATCAATAGGACATTTTCAGGAATGTCTTCAACTGAAAGGAAAGGCAACTGATGTTAGACTTGCTCCAAGCACAAGGCTTCCCTGACATGATTAGATATATTAAAGGGAGCTAACGGATAAAATTAAAACATGATTTTTTCATCACCAAATGAGACATAATGACCACTTTAAACACTTGTAAATTGTACTGAAAACAGCTAAGTTTGTAACGTGGAGATGTAGAAATTGTTATTTCTGAACTGACCCGCGGTGAGCTTTGAGCTAGGTTGTTGGAGCAGTTCGTTGTTGACCTCTGCTGGGCTCTGAGCTTGTGAGATGCTGAGCGCTTCAGATTGGATCTTCAGAGACGTTTAAGTATCTTTGATTTCAGTAAGTTGATTCATTAGCTTCGGGTTAAGGATGTGCTTAATGATTTGCAAAACGGAGCCCAGCCAGTGTGGTTTGCAAATTAGATGTATTGCCATGTTTTTCCTTTCCTCGGGTTGATTAGATGTTTAGGACGTTTGTGGGAATGCTGTGGCAGTTCCTATGACCTCCTCCAGAGCAGAGACTGGGTGAGTCCGTCCCGTGTCTGCACTGATCAACAGCAGCTTTCTGAACAGGCACACTTCAGTTTGAAAGTAATTCTCCTGTGAGGAGAAAAAAAGTAACTTATAATGGGGGCAAATTCAGAAGAAAAGCATCTTTAATAGCAACAGGCTTTCCTCTGAACGAGGAGGCAGAGGTTTCTTCCCTTGCCCTCCTCGTTTGATGCAGCCAAATCTGCCTGAGCAGGGACAGGAGGAGGGTTGTGCTCGCTGAGGGCAGCATTTGGTTACGCGTTGCTCAGAAATAAACGTGCTCTTGCTCTCCTCCGGGTCTGGAAGGCTTGGAAGAGCCCCTTGTGCAGTGGGGCTCGAGGGCAGCTTGGGGCTCAGCCCGGTGCTGCTGGGTCTGCATCGGTCGTGGTCCAGAGCAGGGCCCGAAGCCCGACTTGCTGCACCATGGTCGCTCAGATGCAGGAATTCGCATTGGCTTTGCCGTGAGCAGGCGTTGCAGAGCGGAGCTGAGAAGCGCCCTGCCTTTGTAGCTGCAGATCCACCCGCCGAAAGATTGGAGCGCAGAGATCCAAGAAAACGCACGCAGGAGATGAAAGAAGAATGCATGGTTTGGAAATAAAATGAAATCATCCGTAATGAGGCGCTTCAAAAATAGCTTTGTCACTTTTACCCACAAAGGAGGTTATTGTGGTGAAATTACATTGTCGTCTCGTGCTGGTTTGAAAAACCAAGCTGTGCCTCCTGGGGAAAAGGGTCTCTAAGAAGAGCATTGTTTTTTCATTGAAAAAACAAAGACAGGAGGATGTGTGCTTTCAATCAATGGGCTCTCATAACTAATGGATCAGAAAAGTTTAGGAGCCAGCATCAAACTGAAGGCATTAATAACTTTTGCTTTCAAGTCAATGGAATTGATCAGTGAATTCAGTTTATTTCTGAGTGATCATTGTAGAAAAGTGGAAAGCAAACCAATATTTAAAGATGTACCTGCAAGCAATAACACATGATTGCAGGATTTGGCAAGCTGGGTAGCAGAAAAAGGGCTGGATGACATAACAGATCATTCATAATTGTCAACCAAATTGCATAGCTGGTATTGAGCTTAAAAAATGAACCATCAGAAGCATTTCTTATTGATTTCTGTTCCATTAGAAACAATATGAGACTGCCTTAAAGAACTGGGAACAGGCTGCAATTGATTCTCCTTTCTTTTGAGCAAATTCCAGTAGAATTTGAGATTTGATTTTAATTTAGGTTTTATTAATGCTTTTTTCTATCTCTTCCACTTCTGTGCTACTGCCGAACAAGTTGGGAAGCGTGGAGCTGAACTGAAACGTGGGGAAAGTCTATGCCAAAAGGCACGAGCTGCTTTGACACCGGGTGCTTCACAGGTTCTGCGCAGTGCCAAGAAAAAAAAAAAGAATCCTGAGTCCGATCTGAGTTGTACAGGGCAGACACTGCAGGTGTTGGGCGGGTTATGTGTTAATTATCACCAGTTCCTGCTCACGTGGGCTGTGCTCTGTTCCTCTGCTCGTGGGGCTGAGTGGGGGCTCAAAGGGTTTGGGCTTGGGGACGGGGGGTTCCATGCCCACTCCTCTTCCCCTCCCAGGGCTAAATAATGCTGTCCCCCTGCTTCCACTTGTCTGAATAATTTCACGTGCCTTCCTCTGAACAGATCTGGTTGGTCTTCTGTCCCTGCACCGCTCGACAATACATACACAGCCCCTCATCCATGAAGGTCGCGCGTCTGTTCGTCCTCCCCAAAACCAAAGGCGAGGACCGTAAGCCCCGATATTATTTAAGGTCTTTCTTACATGAGGGTTGTAATCACCCTTCACGGGTGAGATATTCCGTGGGGATTCGTTTCACATTATTCTACATTAAACTGGTTCACTTTAAACTTTTAGTGCCTGTATTAAAAGGAGGAGGCGGGTGAGAAGGGCGAGACTTATCACACTGCTCCGGCACGAGCACGCAGCAGGAGTTGGGGTGCTCGTGGACGTGCCTGTCGCTGAACACTGGGGCCACAGAAGTGATTCCTCGCTGTCTGGTGCAAGGTGGGTGCCGTGCCCAGGCTTTGTACAGGCGTGAGACTCCGCGTTGTTAGGGGTCGGTTTGGCTGATACCTGCTGTGCCTCCAGGACCCTTATCAAAATGGCAAAACACCTGTAGGGTCAACTCTGGAGATGTTTCAAGGCCTGCAGCTGCTATAAATTGGTCAGATTAACATATGTTGTATGGATGAATAATTCAAGCTAACAGACAGCTTGTTACACTCCTGACAAAACAACCCTTGAGTATGGGAGAGGGGAAGATCCTTGTTTGCTGGCAGTGGCACTCGAGTGACAATGGAAGCAGAAAAACACCTGGAGGTGTTGCTTTTATAGATATTTAAAAAAACAAAAAAAAAGTCAAGATGTTAGCCTTATGAGCCAGGAAAGGAAAAGCAGAGGGATTCTCGTGGTTTTGATTTAATTTGGGGAGCCAGCAGAGAACAACTGAGCCGTTCTGGGGTCTGCTGGTGCAACTTCTGATCCTCTTGGGGAGGAGAAGATCACCTGCAGTGACTTACGCAGACTAAACCAAATCAGATCTTGGTCCCTATGTGCTGATACCAAATGTAAAGAGCTCACGTCCAGGCTTCAAGCCTGTGCTTCTGTGTCTGAGTAGTATGGGTTACAATGGGTGTGATTTCAGCCTGAAGCCTGCTCGTATGTCATCTGAAAATATGTAGATATCCCTTTTTGCGGGACTGGGAGCAAAATGCCTCTGCTGGTCGTGGTCCTGGGCACCGAGAGCCAGCTCTCTGTGCTCTCCTGGCAGCTCTTAGGGCTACCAGGAAGCAGGAGGAGAGGGGATCAGTAGCAGCAAACCCGGCTGCTTGGGGTCTCTGCGCTCCGAGGGAAGGCAGCTGGGTGGGGATTTCCACTGGCAGTGGTGTTTGCAGTCCTGCATCCATGGGTGATCGGAAGAAACCATCTCTGTTCCTGCTTCGAAATGGATCGCTCCTTGGAGTGAATGCTCCCAGCCAGAGGGACCATTGCTCACGGCAGCTTGGTGTTACCTGCCTGCGCTCGCAAGAGCCCCTTCTTAAATTGCTGTGTCTGAATGCTACCCAGACCAGCAACAGGCAGCCTGGGGCTCCAACCCTCTTTGTTTGCTTTCCAGAAGGCACAACATGCGGATTTAAATGGTGCCTTTTGGTGGCGTGGTTAAGGAGCGGATGCGTGGAAGTGGTGCTGCTCCTGGGCCAGCTCCAGCCGCTGAGCCCCCCGCTGGGTGAGCACCCGCTGCTGCGAGAGCCGGGCATGTGCAGCCAGCTGGGAGCTTCCTCTTCCTTACGGCTTTATTTTACAAGAAGTTTGCTGAAACGTTCTCCTTTTGGCACCGTAACTTCAATACATTTTACAGGGAGCTCTTTGATGTGTCAATAAAAAAAAAAACGAGTGCTGGAGTTACATGAGGCTGTGAGATGGAGCGCGGCGGTGCGTGCCGCGGGGACAGCGAGAGCATCCCCGGCTCTGCAGCGAAATCTGTGGTCCCTCGGCTGCTGGCTGCTCCAGCACTCCATAACGGAAAGGTGCAGGCCTGCCAAGAAGAAAACTCAAGTTTTTCCAAGCGTTTATGCAGTGGTTTTGGCAGTGGGAAGAACATGGGTGAACGAGAGCCATGCGTAGGGGACAGAGGGACCTGGAGGGGTGCCGCAGGATGCGGTCCCGGACACGGCAGAGCAGGGGTGCTCCAGCTCCTGTGGGCTCGTGGGGCCTGCGCTGCTGTTCCCGTGGTTATCGTGGTGCCGGCATCTAGACAGATCTGGAGATAGGCATGGAGCGTTAGCACAGAGATCCATTAGCATAAATTACTGATGAATTCACCTAAAAAACCAAGTCCCAACTCCACGGTTAAAAATAGTGACAGAACTTCAAAGGGGCACGGGGCCTGATCTATTTTTAAGATAATGTGGATAATTTCAAGTACCAAAGGATCTTGCTTATGCTACTTTCCTTGGTATTCTGCATAATCTGCTGTGTCCAGCCAAGATCAGATAACAGCAGGATCATTTCTCTCCTTTCCAGCATTAACTGTTTTCCTTCTCCTTACCCAGAGATGAGGTCTCGGTACTCAATGCACTCCTCTTGGCTCTAGATTTCACTGGGGACGAGCGTTTTTGGGGGGTTGCTGCTTTGTGCAGGTGCTGCAGCAGCCACCTCCTTCAGGTCGTGGTGTGAAGTGCAGTCATTTCCTAGCAGAATATTTGGGGCAGCGATAATTCCCTGCCAGGCTTCGGTGGGACGGCTTCAAGTGACGGCTGGTTGGGCTGTGCTCGTGCTCAAGCAGCAGGGGACTTTTTTTTGTGTCCCGTTCACATCGCAGAAACCTTGTCCTTCTCAATTAGGTGACCTGAGGAGTCCATCACTTCCCTGCTGACCATGTGCCGTCAGCATCCTGCCCTCCGTTGGCATGGTGGCAGCCTCAAGGAGATGAATTTCACCACTCACCTTACAGGCACTGTGCTGGTGTCCAGCAGAATGATGGAGCACGTCCGGTAGGCTTTATTTTCCCTCAAAAAGAAGTGACTGATCCCTTCCAAGTTCAAAGCCATGCAAACAACAGCTTTGGGGGACGCTCAGACCTTGGCTGAGAGCATTATTCCCCGGCGTGTGAGCGGGGTGCCTCGCCGCGGCGGGGTCCTCCCCTGCTTGGTTCTCTTTTATGTTGCTCGTGGCGGCGAAGGGAGGATCAATGCTTTCTGTGTCGAGGCAAGACAATGTCTGTGCGTTATTGCCATGATATTGACAGCTTGGCTTCTTTTCTTGCGTCGTCTGTACTTCATTTGTGAAAAGTACTGTAATTATCCCCTGGTAGTGATTTCAGGAATGGCACACAACTTGAAAAGAAATCCAAATGGGTACACCTGATTGCAAAGAAAACACTTTAAATATTGAATAATTTTTTCTGAAGGTCTAAATTTTCTATTTGCCTCAGCACTTAGCTTTTTGTGCAGCCATTTTGTACCGGCTTGAACAATGGACTTTTTACATGAGGGTATTTATGGTAATAAAACCGAAGATGTGTTCATCCTCCATACCCTCTCTTGCTATTTTGCACCTCTCCTTCCTATTAATAAAACCCTTAAATCTGTCGCTTTTCTCCCCCCTCCCAATCCATGCCGAATTTCCCAACCTAATTGTCAGTCTGGCTTTATTTAAGCCAACTGCAGACTTTTGATCTACTTCTTTGGAAGAGCTTTTGTTTTGCTTTTTCTCAGCATCTGAACGAACCGGTCCCCTGTTTACAAGATTTACATCAAAATAAGGTTCCTGGCAAAGGGAAATGCAGCTTAGCGAAATTAAAGAAAAAAATCATAAAAAACTTGCAAGGTCCCCGGAGGGCTAGTTCGTGCGTGTTTCAGCAATAATAAAGGGATTAGGCTGGAGGCTGAGGGGTGCGGGAGGCGGATGGGGTGGGATGGTGGACGGAGGGCTCCCTGCATCCGTGCCTGAGATGGGAACGGGGAGCAGAGGGAGCTCCCCAGCTGGCTGCCGGGCAGGGAATTGGCTCGGTGGCCTCGCCAGGGGCTCCACGACTGGAGGAGCCTCTACGGCTCCCAGCCTGGAGGTTGGAGGCACCTCTACAGCTCCTAAGCTGGAGGCTGGAGGATCCTCTACAGCTCTGAGGCTGGAGGCACGAGGCCACGGTGCTGCCTTCAGCCCCACGCTGCCGCCCTTCCTCAGCTGCTCGCTCGTCTTACCCGTGCGCGCTGTCTCGTCGAGGAAAAAGCAATTTAGGAGCTGACAAAAACCGCAGAAAGCCGCTGCAGTTAATTAATAGCCCGACTTCTGGTGCACGTTGGTTCCAGGAGAAGACTCTGGGATCGTAGCTAATTGGGAAGTCAGGCCAGATCGCATCGCGCGGAACGTGTTTGTGGTAATGATAAGTGATTTCTGGATTCGAGGGTGGTTTTTTATTTCGTTTCCAGTACTTTATTTTGACGGGTGAGTCAAATATTCTTGAAGTATCAAAACAATCTTTGTAGCTGTGTAACAGGAGCATAAGGATATCATTAAAAATGAACCCAGCTTGATCTGGATGCTGGCAAAACAACTTCAAAAGTATCCTGGTTATTTTGGGGGGGAAGGAGCTGTGTTCTCTTCGGATGAAAGAATCCATTTGAGAATAGTTTAAAGGAAGGATTGGTCACAGGCAAAAGGAAGGCTGCCTAGGGATCCTCCCGAAAACAAATGAATAAAAATCTGTCTGTAGACTTTGGAGAGCCTGTAAATAACTGCTGGGGGTAGCCCCTGAGCTCACACAGACCTGAGTGCTGCTTTGAGGAAGGAGAGACAGGAGCAGTGATACTTAATGCGATGCTTTTCTGGTGCAGAGGGTTTGAGTCTGTTGGTCCTCGCACAGAGGCAGGCCGTGGAATTATTGGGCAGCTGGTGCAGAACAAAGGGAAGCGCTCGTCTCGGCAGTGTGGAGATCGTCGCTGGGTGCTGCTGAGCTGGGAGTGAGGTGAGCAGAGAGAGATGAAACGAAGGGAGGATGGGTCCAGGGGTGGCTGATAGCACTGAGGAGCCAGCCGGCCAGGAAATTCCCAAATCTCTGCCTGAATGTCCCTCTGCACATGGCCCTTTTACTCCGTGCCAGCCTCTATTGCAAATCAGAGTGGTAGGACTCTGATTTAGCTCCATCTTTGTCCTGTTTCTAAGTGAAGGTACAGAAATTACGCTGTTGATTAGAGATGGGGAATCCTGGTGGAATCCATGGAGAGTCCGTGCCACATCATCCAACCCCAGCTCTCTTTGGGCTTGAAAGAGCAGTGAATGAGTAGAATTAAAAATGAACTTCTCTGTTAGGTTATTGACACCCCACTTCTTGTTTTCCTTCGGTGGTGAAGGCGTGTTGAAGCCTCATCCCCTCCCTGAATCTAAACAAGGGCAGGAGTGCTACGTAGCAGCTTTTCTTGCCCCAGCATGCTTTAGTAAAAGGGAACAGGGTTAATTCAGTGGTCTTGTGGGATGAGGCTCTTGTCGCTGCAAAGCAGTTAAGGGATTTGGGCTTAAATATCTCATTCCGAAATGCTTGTCTGGCGACATCCCCATCATCATAGGAGCGACGTCCCCAGCGCTGTCCTTACAGGTTTAACCAGGCACCCCTGCGGTCCCTGTCCCACCAACTGCAGACAAACATTGCCTTCACTTTAGGGTTAAAGCAGTAAAAGCAGGTCAGGATGAAGTGCTTTATAGGTTAATACTACCTGCATTCATGAGCTAGTGGAGTCCCAGAGGCCTGAAAAATCGGTGAAGAATCTTTACTTCCTCCCCGTTTTTCCCTTGCTGCTGTAGAGCCTCATTGGCATCAATCGCGCGCGGTCGTGCAGCTTTTCCCAGAAGGTCACCGTGCGATGAACATGCAACTTCACAAACAATTTCTGCGTATCTTTAACAAAAAAAAAAAAAAGGAAGAAAGAAAGGTGATATTTTTCTCTTTGCATGCAGTTTTTAAGAAGCGGAGAGCAAAGAGCCATAAAATTTCCTTTTATAGATGGAGCAGGCAGCAGCAAAGTGTGCTAAAGTGAGCGAGGAAAACCCAAGGTGACATTTAATTTTAGCGATAATAAGCTATGGCAAAACTCCTCTTATTAAAGACGTAAGGCAAAAACGTTCAGCTGCTATATTCTGGAGCAGAGACACCGCAAGGAGCACAGGGAGGCAGGGCGAGACACCTTGAACAAGATCCAAAGAGCCAGGCATTAATTTTGGGGAGGAAGAATTGGAGCACCTGTGCTAGGCAGTGAATAATGCCCGTCGTGGGGGGGATGGAGCTGTTTTATTTCCCAGGTTCGCACAAACAGAAACTTTCCCCTAAGATAAGATGAGGCTGCTGCTTCTGGGGTTGGGATGGGGCAGGGCTGCAGCCCCTATAAGAACGATTTCCAGCTCTCCTACCCTCAGCATCCCTGCTGCCTGCAGTCAGGAGGTTTCCAGCAGCAGAAATGGGGCATGCGGCTGCGGCGAGGAAGGGATGGCATCTGCTGGGCACTGCTGCCCCACGGCCAGGTCCCATGGGTCAGGCTGGCCAAGTCATCTTCTGCTTCTGGATTCTGAACCTGTCCCTCTCATCTGCCAACCTCGCAGCCTGTGCATTAGGCATAAAGCTGAGTCACAGTTTGCGTTGACTGGTAGAAAGCATCCAGGGTGAAATAGTTCCTGGAGCAGATGAGTGGCCAGCAGGTTTGTACGCCCCCTCAGCCTTGTTTTGGAGAAGTGCTTGTTGGAATCCCAGCTGGAAAGCATGGAAAGATGCAGTTTGTTTGCTTTCGTAGGCTTGGCGCTGTAATTCTCGCCTTTTGCTTTGTTCCCCTGCGTAACGGTGCAGCCACTGGAGGTGGGAGCCTGGTGGTGGAGGGGCTCCCATAACTCCGAGGAACAGCAGCTTGCTTGGGGTGCAGAGCCCCGGTTCTGCCTGTCCTGCTGCAGCCCTCTCACTGCTTTCCTTCCATTTGCTGTAAATTCTCATGTTTGAACATTTCCAAAGGTAGGAGGGCTTTTTTACTAGGTCTCGTTGCAGATGTTTTTTCCTGGTGGCGGATATGTCTGCGGATAATTGCACACCGTCTATTTTGGCAGCTCTTTCTAGAAAGAATTAATAAAGCCTGATAAGGCACTTCAGAAGTCCTGCAGATCCTCGAGCTGGCTGCACGGCAGAGCAGCGATGCAGCAGCACACGGAGCCTCGCTGCTGCTCCTTGAACGCCCAAGCTCTGGGCACGTTTTTTAAATGTAGCTGCCTCCAATTGCGTGTAAAATTGACCTGAAAGGCCCCGTATGGCAGCTGTATGGAAAGGATATGCTGGTTCTGGTGTCTCTGTGCACGTTCTGCTGTGGAGCTGCTCCTGCAGAGGTGCTGCAGAAAGCTGTGCCTGGGCTCGGTGTGATTTAAGCCTGGCTTCGTCTCTGTGATGTGTTAGTGCCTGAGGGTCTCCTGGTGCTTTCCCGTAAAGGAAGGAGGACGCTGCTGGCACCCATAAGGTACCTGCACAGAGTTCACTAATGGGCAAAACGGGTGTGTGACCACGGAGCAGCTGCTCCCAGTCATTTCCCTGCAGCATCGCTTCCTTCCTGAGGTCTCTGTGGCTGCTGCTCCGGGAAGCACGGGGCATGGAAGTGCTGTGCAGAACCCAGCAGGATCGTCTGAGCACTCCCCATTTGGCTCCGTCGCTGTAGAGAAACCTGGGGCATAGGCTGGTGCTTGCAGCAGCAGTCTCCATCTGTTCCAGGTGTTGTTCCGATACTCGCCTGTTCCCGACCCCGCTGACTCAGCCCAACAAGGCTGCACCTGTGTGGGGAGCCGGGAGCCAGCTCCGCGTCCCCTGGGGGCCGAGCAGAAGCCCTTGAAGCCCTTCCTGCCCACCCCGTGGAGCCCTGTGACATGGCAGAGGTCGGCTGCCCTCGAGGCCAGCACCTCCTGCCCGGCTGCCCTTGGAGCTGCACCGCAGCAGGATGAGGCCGAGGACTCCCAGACCCCTTCCAAGTCTCGGTCATGTCCAGCAGCATCCAGGGAAGGGTGCCCGGCCCGGGCTGGGGTCTCTGGGTGTCCAAAGCAGGGCTGCTTTGGGGAAGGTTTAGGAGAGCAGCACGCAGAAGGCAGCAGGCTGACCACAGCTCTTCAGTTCCTGGATGTCGGGAGAACCCGACCTCTCCCCGCCCGCGTGGATATAAATAGATAACGCAGAGCCACGGCAGTGAGGGGGTTATACAATGGACCTCGGTGCTGCCGGGAGCCAAAAATACCTACAAAAATGACGGGCGCTTTGAATGAACATTTGCAGGGTGCTGCTAATGGCAAGAAATTGCTGCCGTGCTCCGCGCCGCCCCTGCTGCAGGATGAAGCCCCCCCCCCCGGCAGCTGGTGGTGGCCGCATCCTGCCGTGCCCTCCTGCCCCAGAGGGATGGGGAGCAGCAGGCAAAAAGGGTGCTGGCTCTTCACGGGCCCCTCAGCTCAGGTTTCAGGTCAACGTTATTTTCCTCTTCCATTGTGCAAAATGACAGGAGAACTGATCGTGCTCGCCTGGGTGAGGAAGCGGCTCCTTCCTTTGTTGGGGTATAATAAGGGACAATAATTCTCGAAGGGAGTGAGAGGCAGAGTTTTTGTGAAATGCTCCCATTTTGTATATAAACCTCTCTCTATTTTTCAATCCTAAATGGCCCTCGTATTGAAAGCCTGGTGTATGAGCTGTCTCCATTCAGCGTGAAAGCTGCAAAGAAATAGAAACCGTCCGGAATTGCTCAGCCTCTGGAGAGGGGATGGCTCTCTCTGCAGATGGTTTTAACCATCTTGTTGCAGAGCTGCGATGATTCTGTGGCTTTCAGATTGGGACTGAGGGTGTTGATCACAGCCCCCGTGCAGTGCTGGGCGATTTATTTCGCTGAGCTGTGCGTCGGGACATGGGGAGCATCGCAGCAAGGTCCTCGGTGCCGCCAGGGCTTGCTGAGGCCCTGCGAAGGCTGGGGGTCAGAGCCGCGTCCCTCCATCGTGGCACCGTGCTGGGACGGGAGCAGAACCACGTCCAGGGCAGACTTTCTCTCTAGGAGGGAGGAATCAAACCAGGCTACCCTCTGGAGAAAGGCCTCGGTGTATTAAGGAGCACGCTGCAGGCAGGGGAGGCATTACCGCCTGGGGACAACCGGTCACTGCTGCAAACTTGTCACCAACGTTTGAATAAATCATTTAAAACAAAAAAAAACCAGCCTGCCTCTCATTGCAGCCCTGCACATGAACAGCTTGCAGGCTGCTCCTGCTCTGCTGAGCCCCGTTAGGGATCCCATGCAGCCACATAAGGCGCTGGGTCCCCACTCTGGGGGTGCTGGGGGCTGCAGCACCCTGTGAGTGTCTGGTGCAGGGTTTGCCTCCAGCTCTTCCTGCTAACAGCAGCAAATATTCCTGCAAACCTCGTATCCTGCAGCCCCTGGATGCTACAGATAAACCACGCTAGAAAAACTGTCGGAGCAGAGTAAGCAAAGCAAACTCTGCGTGTGTGTTCAGGCGGATGCACGAGACGTCAGCGTGGCGAGGTGTGTTGGAGAGGTTTGGGGGAGACGGTGGAGAACTGTGAAATTCACGCTTCCTCGTGCCATGCTGTGTGTGCAGAGCCTCAGGAAAACAGCTTTGACCGTGTGTGACCCAGCGGAGAGGGGCTGGACCCCGGTGTCCCCTCCTGGCTGCCCCAGCACCGTGCGGGGTGCCGGCGCGCTCCTCCAGGCTGCTGGGAAACCTCTTGTGCCTGGGCAGCCCGTGGCTGCTTCTGACGGGGCCAAACCCCTCCTGCCTTCCTCCTGGGCTTGTTTCCTCAGGCGGTTCTGGTGGCCGATGCTATGGACATCCCTGTGCTGCACGCCCCCCCGGGATCCTGCCCTGCTGCACTGGACACGAGGCCTGGCTCCTTTCCAAAACACTGCGCTCGGACGCGGGCCTGGATGGTCCTGGAGACAGAGAGCGCTGAACTGCTTGTGCTCGGCTGGCTCGTGATGGCTTTTTGATTATCCCGACGCGCTCGGAGCTAAAAGCTGGAAATCAATCACGCTGTGCTTGAGCAGAACGAGCAGCAGCTGGGACTTGGTCAGGATGTTCCTCGTTGCGGTTGTGTCGAATTTCCATCATCTGGGTGTCTGTTCGGTGTGATGGGGGGCGAATGAGTTCGTACCCGTCCCCTCGATACTGCATGAGCCTCCTGCGTGTGGGGTGCGCGGGCTGTGGGAAGGAACATGTGCGGCACAAGGAGGGGGATAAGCAACATCCCATCAGTTGGCGCTGGGCTGAAAGGAATCTCCAGACATCTGTGGTGCTCAGCTGACTGAGCATCCTCCAAATGTCCTAAAATAAAAACAAGGGTGGAAGTCGCCGCTCATCTTGCAAGGAGGCTGCGCCCCAGGGAACTGCCTCGGTGCATCTCCAATGGCCTAATATTTATCCTCCTGTAATTTGGGGTGCCGAAATGCCATGGGTCCCTTGTTTGTGCCCCTACGTCTGCCTGGCCACTTCTGGGCTCCCTCGGAGTGGAAAATCAGCAAGGTTTCCCTGCAGCCTCCAACCCGGGGCTGCACTAAACATACATTAGCACTTGCGTGACTCAATTGTATTAATTGTTGCATTAAATTATATGGTGTTATACAAAAAGAATGTTAATTTAATTTTCCTACAACTGTGTTCAGATTAATTTTTAATCAAATCTGACAGCAAAAACTTAAATCAGGTGCTGCGCCTTGGCTGTAAGAGGACCAAGTACATGACAAATGCACCAAACTCATCCGAACGGGTTGCGGCATTAAACACGGGCGAGCAGCCGAGCTGTGGGCTTTAGTTATCCCTGCTCTGCCACCGAGCTGAGCCTCAGGGAGGAAGAGCTGAACCGAGGGCTCACAGCAGGGTCCTGGTGGTGGTGCTGGGGCTGCTCAGCCCCCGAGCCGGCCCTGGGGTAAACGGGTGCTGATAACGGAGCCCCGGCCAGCTCACGCTGCCAGGAGCAAGCGTGCAGCAAAGCTGGGCTAGAAAGCAGGTTTGGGCCTTTGCAATTTTGACAATAATGCAGGAAGGGCTGGGAGGGAACCGGAGGTAACTGCAGAGGCAGCACGAGCACGCAACTGCATCTCAAGTCAGAGGAAAGGGAGAGCATTCTCCGGGCGGTCGCGGTGCTCCGGAGCTTTGCCAAATGGAAGAGCCTCTTCCAGAGCAGGCCGGGCAGCAGCGTGGTTTCCACTCGCCTTTCCCAGAATTGATCTGCATTCGGGAGACCAGGTCCTGGCAATAAAGGACTACCAATTAGGAGAGCTTGGCTAATTAAAGAAGACATAAACCACTAACCCCCTAGCAAGCTGCTGGTCTGCTAATCACAGCCGTGCACTGGGCAGAGTTCAGTCCTTGCAGACCCAAGCAGAAGCATCACACCTCTCCTCTCTGCTTTATTGAGAGCCTGGCATTTGGAGGACGTTCATCTGCTGCTGGTTCTGCAGCACGTGGGGATTTGCGCTCGTTTGTTCCTCTCCCCAGCATTCGTTCCTTCAGCAGGCAAGAAAGGTTCATTTTTTCCCCCCTATTTGAAAGCAGTGTGTGTCACTGTGTGTCTCCTAATGGGAAACACAAGATCTGTATAAATTCGTAATGGCCACGGTAATATTTCTTTTCTGTGGGAAGCTGGTATTAATAAGGAGTGTCACAAACTATGAATTTTATTGTAGTGATATTCATTATGTGTGATATACAGAGAGGGAGCGCGATGCAGCCAGTGCAATGAATTATATTTGTTGCAAAGAGTGGAGCTAAGTGGAAATAAATTAAGCATGATGTGTTTTAGGATGTTCTGCATTCAGCAGCAGGGTGAAAAAAACCTGTCCAAAAATGTTGATATAGAAAAGATTTCCAGGGTGCAAACAGATACAAACACAGATAAAGAAAAACACACTCAATTCTGTGTGCAGACACACTCCTGGCTGTACATTTAGAGGAGGGCTGCAGAAAGCAAATATTCCTTCTGTTCTCGAAATTTGCAGAACCAGGATAATTGCTACCTGTGGTTGCTGTGGGAACCATAACTTCTCAATTCCGGATTTTAAGCGCAGAAAGTCTCAGCCAAATGTGCCACATTAATGTGACTTCTGTCATATTACGGGAAATCAGCCAATTTGCGGTTAATATAAACAGGTTAGGAAGGGGGAATTTTATAAAAGTAGAGAATCGGTTGGCTTTTTTTTCTTTTTTTTTTTTTCCCCCTCCAGGGAGGCCTGTTTGAACCCACAGCTGCTGGCTCCTACAGCCTGAGAGGTGCCCCCCATTTCCCAGGGGTCTGCCCCGTGCCCTGCTGCTGGCGTCCCACGCTGCCCAGTTTGGGCTGGGGCTGTTTGGCTGCAGCCCACCTCAGTCCCCTGTGGGCACCCAAGGGTGTCAGCGCCTGCCCAGCACCAGCGCTGGGTCGGTGACGTCCCCCCCGGCTGCTTTCTGTGTTCCCTCTTAGCAGCGTCTCCGAGGGTGTTCGCTCTCACGCAGGGCTGAAAAGCCTGCCGTGCCTAAACTTGATGATATTTTAAAAATAATAATAATTTAAAAAATAGATTTTACACTTCAAAAGTGTTTTTTTTTTCTCCTCTTCCATTTTCAGAACAAAGCAATTTTTCCCCCACAGTCACAAGTTCCCACAAAGGATCCTTGCAAAGGAGGAAAAAAGGAAGAAGGGAGAAAAAAAAAAAGCAAAAAAGGAGAAAGCTTAACAGATGAATTAAAAGAGCCCCATAGGAAGAGAGATCGCTTTTAAAAGCGTGGCATAGATCGGCCACTTGTGTAAAGTAATTCACACGTTGATTTTAAGGCTGTCACCAGCTGCCCCTGCGCTCAGGAGTGTCCCCAGGGACAGGCTGTGCCTCCGGAGCCCCCCCGCCGTGCGCTTGTCACCTTCCCTTGCCCCTGTACTTGACTAAATGACCTTTAAGGTCCAGAAGCTTTATAGGGCCATTATTTTATTAGGCTAATAAAAGGGAGCTGTCGTACCAAAATTTAGTGCCTGCGGGGAAAGGGCGGGTTGTGATCCTGCTGCTGCGGGAGGGAGAACCGCAGGCGGGGTGGGGGGAGAGGCGCTGGGCACCTCACATCCAGGGCTTGCTGCGTAGGGGAGTTTTAGTTAATTTCCTTTTTTTTCCACAATTAATTTCCTTTTGTACTCTGCCGATTGAAGGAAGGGGACCTGGGGGTCCCGGCGGTGTGCTGGTTGGGTTGGGCTTGGCTTGGTTCTCTTTCGGTGCTTGCCCCCCCCGTGCCACCCTGGTGCAGCTGCAGCTCAGCCCCGTCCGCATCCTGCTCGGGCAGCGCTCCTCAGCACCCGTGGGCAGGATTGGAGGGTGCTGTGCCGGGCACTGCTCTCGCTTTTGGACCAAATACCCTATTAGTTTTATCCCTGAATTAACAACGGGGTGGTAGACAAGGAATTGTGCTACTGCCAGCCTGATAAAGGGCTGGAAATGGTGCCTCGGTGGGAGAGTGTGGGGAGGCTTTTGGGAGGGAGAGGAGCCGAAGGTGACAGCGTGGAGGGGCAGGTTGGTGCAGGAGAGCAGCGGCCGGTCCCTCGCTGGCACTGACGCTTTGGTGACACCCCTGTGGACTCGTGGCTTGGACCTGGGGTACATGGCAGCAGGCATGCTCCCGGCTCCCGAAGCACGCACGGGACTGAGGGCCAGAGACCGTTTTTATTTATGGTTTTACTGGAAGACAGCGATGGGGATAAAAGGGCTCCGTGGTGAATAATTCAGCCTGGGCGCCTGGTGTTCTTCCATGCACGCATTGATTGCTGGTGCTCACTGGGCTCGTCAGCCTCCGCACACAGCCTGCCTCGCACCTGCGGCGTGCAGAGGGCTGCTCGCTGGGCTTCAGGTGCCCTGGTGCAAAGCCAGCGAGTGCGGCAAGGAGCGGGGCGTGCTGCCAGCTCTGCACGCTCGCTTCTGGCCCCTCGGGATGCAGCCCAGACCCGTAACAAATACATCTGCAGCTCTGGCATCGCTGCCCCGGCAACATTTTATTTTTAAGGGATGCCTGCGTAGGCTCAGGCAAAAGAACCCAGCGCCACGGCAGAGCAGGCGCCAGGAGGATCACAGCAGCGTGGTGCCAGGCACCAGCCAGAAATCTGCAGAAAGATCTGCTCGTTGGAGCACTCACCAGAAAATATCACCTGAAATGCAAAGCCAAGGCAAAAAAAGTCAGCAGCTCGGCTACATCTGCAGCGATATTTTATTGATTGCGTGAGACCCTTGAGGCAATTCAGATAGAGCCTGGAAAGAAGGGTTTTGGGTTTGTTCCACTGGATGTCATCATTCCCCGGCTGCCATGCTGCCTAGGAAAGTCCTTCTGCTTCCTTGTCTGCAGCGCTGCGAGCTGCTGGAACAACGGCTTTGAAATGTGGGTGTGGGTATCTGAAACAAGCTAAAAGGAACAGAGCAATTGAGCTGAAAACACCGTTCTTGTATCAACATTGCATTTATGACTTCTGTAAGCAAACGCTAGGACTTGCTGCGTTAGCACATTCGGGCAGCGCTGTAGCAACTCTCGAGGTGCTGCAGAGACTGAAAGCAGACCCAAATGTCCCCGTGCAACACCTCGCTGCGGCGAGTTGGTTTCCCAGTTCTCTGGTATTACTCCGTGTGCTGGGAAATGTATGGTACGTACATGGTACAAATTACAGGGAAACACTTAGCCATGCTGGAAACTCTGACGTGGAAAATGGGAATAAGCAGCGCGTAGAGCAGGAGCCACGAGGGGTCCTCGAGGGAGCGGCTGCAGCACAGCCTCAGGGCTGCCCCCGGTAGCAGCCCAGCAGAGTTGGTGACACCCAGGAGTAAAGTTGGAAAGGACCATGCATTGTTTTTTTTTTTTTTTTTAATTTAAGCAACCGTTACCATAGCATATTGATGAAATCTTAAGCACCGGTTAAAAGCCGGAGCATATTTCCGAAACCTTTATCTTTTCATTCCCCAAGGTGTTCTACATGTGGAATAAAAGTGAGCCCAAGGGACCTTTTGATGCCTTCCTGTGCTTCTCAGGGCTCTGTGGCATACACGCTGGGAAAACGGCTGCGCTGCTGCCCCGCACTTGAGTCTGAACTTGGCATTACCGGGGGCAGGCACGGTGTGCCCCCACCCATGCCACTGAAGCCTGGGCTCTGGATTTGGGGTCTCCTGAAGCCCCTCGCAGCTTGAGCTATGGAGCTCTCTTTGCTGCTTAACAAGGGCTCTAATTAACTCTGTGAACAAATGTTTTGGAAACTGGTTAGGAATCCGCTATGCGCTTGTGAGGCAATGCTTTCATTAGGTTGAATGGGGAAGTTTTTAAGCTTGCAAGTTCATAAACAGATGATGAAAATTCCCAGCGTATCAATAACACATCAGTGTTTGCATAAATAGCAGGAATTATTCTAGTGAAAAAAAAAAAGGCAATATTCCAGCGTCGCAGTAGGCAAAGAGGGTGCTTCTACCCACTTTGACTAAATGTTCTCATTTAAAAAGGAAGTAAGTCAGTGAATTTCAGGATTGCTTATGAAAGATGTTAGAGTACAGTTAAAATACTAGCTTTTACTTAACATCACCGGGAAACTGCACGGTTTATTGAGGAAAGGAAATAGTGGTGCAGCTCGATGTCTCTGCCGTGGGGGTGCGCGGGATTTTCAGGGCTTGAAAACCCAGCGGTGCTGCTGGGGCGCTGCTGCTGGTCAGGGCTGCTGGAAAACCCAGCCATCCTCCAGCCGAACGTCCGCAGGAAAGCTTCCCCAGCCTGCTTTTCTGGGCAGAAATAACCCTTCAAATCGGAAACGTTTCCTAAAGGAGCTGGGAAGGTTTCGTGCTTTGTCCTCGCCGCTGCTCGCTCCTCTCCGCTCTCACCTGCTGAGAAGAGGGGAAGGGAGGGAGGAGGGCAACGGTGCCATCCCCACGTTGGGAACAGAAAATGAATGTTCAGGGCTCAGAACCTGGAGTAAGGGTTTATGGAGGACATTTGGGCTGGAAGTTGGACACGCTGAATCAAAATGGCTTTTCCACTTGGAGCGTCCCTGCCGCAGGGTGTTAAGGAACCCCAGCTGGATGTTTCCTTCAACACTTGATTAAATCCTTTTCTTAAAAACGGGTTTGGGGCCAAAGCAAATCCAACCAGCTTGGGTTTGGAAATCTGATTTGGATTTTAAACCTGTGATAGTACAACTCTTTCCAAATTCCAATTAACTAGACATTTCTCATAGCATTTTTTTCTACATAAGCCTCTATTCTCTATGCATTTTTAATAAGCTTTATCCTGGGAAAACATGAGAGAGCTAACTGCAAGTGAAAAGAATAAAGGCAGTTGCTGCATAGCTCTGAAAATCTGTTAAGTACTGGGAAGCTCATAGTAAAAAGCAAAGCAATGAAGAAATCTTAGCTCTGTTCTAATAAGAAACCGTGAATGAAGATAAAACCTTTTCGCAAACCTTGCGTGGCTGAAAAAAAATGCAGAGTAACAGCCCTAGAAAAACCTGTGACAGTGCTCATATGTGTTGCAGATAGGGGAATAAGCAGCAGAAGACATCCTTTTTGTCTTCCTAAATGGCAGTACTTGGAGTTTTGGGACTAATTCCTCCTGGAGTAGGAGGGGAGAGCGCGCTGGATCAGTGTGAAGTGCTGAAACCACAGGGAAGGGGAAAAAAAAGAACCACCACAACAAGTAAACATGGATTCTTAAGGAGAAATTAGTTACATAGACGATCCTTCCAGAACATGTAATTTTTTATATTTTTATTAAGGAGAAGAGCTGGGCTCAGGGTGCCCAGCAGAGAGGTTGTGCTATGTGAGGCTGTGGGAGCGCGGCCGTGAGCCCCTGGGGTGGCCGGGGATGGCCCCGGCTGTCGAATAACGTTTAGGTGTTTAAATAAAACATGTTTCTGATTCAGGACTGAACGTTTTTAATACGTGCCTTAATTCCCGGAGCTGGCGTGCAGCGTTTGGTGTTGGCATCTGTGAGCACGTCTTCATTCACCTGCGCTCAGGGGCAGTTCCAAAATTCCAAAATTCTCCCAGGAATTCCACCTGCCGAGGGGCCCGCTGCCTGGATGCCTGTGCCCACCCTGCAGAGATGGTGCCAGCAATTGCGTGGCTTTTTTGAGGCCGTAGGGACCGCGGCACCCCATGCCCAGGGCACAGGAGCAGCTCCTCAGGGAAAAGCTGCTGTCCGGCCCCTTTCCTCCCCGTCAGGACTGATCAGCGTCAAAGGAGCTAATGGGGAACACAAAACCTATTTAAAAGCTACATTTACCACTTGGCTGATTCCATTACGTGGTGTAATATCCAGGTGTCACATTTCCTCTCCAAATGCCTGTTTTAATGCTTTCCCAGCCCGCTCGGCTGAGCTCCGTGGCACGGGGTCCTCCCATGTCCATTGCCTGAGGCAGGACCCACAGGATGTGCCCCGAAGGAGGGGATGGAAACGCTGTGCTGCCACTGAACCCGAGTCCCCTGGGACATGCCGAGCCCCATTGGCCCCCCAAATTTTCCCCAACCCCATCCCCCTGTGCCCATGGTCTCTGCTCCCCGTGGCAAAAGCTCCCCACCCGAGGGCTCTTGGATGGGAAGCAGGCGCTAAGTTATTTCTGCAATTTTAGGGCTGAGCACATGGTGGTTTTAACATCTTCTCGTGGTCGCCATTATCACTGAATTATACATGATCGCTTTCCTAGCGGGAATCAGTTTAGAGCTACTTGCATTTGTTTTGTTTTTAAAGGGAGACACCGATCCCTGTGGGCTCTGCATTGCACATAGGCATCGTAACGCGGACGGTGTTCATTCCTGACCCCTCTCTAACTCCAGCAGGGCCAGGGGCCGGGTAGGAGAGCAGCTAGGTGTTGTTCCCTCCTTGCCTCATCACGGAGAGCTCTTGTGCCCTGCCCGCAGCCATGCCGTGCTGGCACACTGGTGCCATTCCCCCAGGGAAGCAGCCCCTGGTGCAGGGTTCGGGCGGCTCTCGGCAGTGCCTGCTCCAGGCTCGTCCTTTTCCAGCAGTGCCAGGGGTCTGGAATCACTGGGAACAATGAACCTCAGTTCTGCAGTGGTTCTGGGTTTAAAGTGGATATTTTTGCAAGGATTTGGGTACTTAGCGAAAAGCAAATACCATTGTGCTGCTCGCCCCGTTTCCCACTCCGGAGCTGTGCTGCGAGCGACTTCACACGAGCACAAGGAGCCAACCCGAGGCAGGTCTGCCGTACGAGTTCTGCCGTGGGACTGGAGCAGGAGAGCGGCTTTGTGGTGCTAAAATGAGATTACAAGTAGTAGCTCGCGCTCCCACGGTGCTGAATTTCACCCAAACTAAAAAAAAAATATTTTTTCAGCACAAGAAGTGCTATGCACATAGCTCGCGGAGTCTTGTCATTCCCCACACTTACGAAGCTGAAATTCCTTTCTTAGCTTTTCCTTTCCTTTTGTCTTCCTTCCCCTTTGGGCCCATGAAATCTCGTAGATCTGCAGCAGTATCAGTAAATGTATCTAGAATTGAAGGAAGCTGTATCTTTAGGTCTCGCAAATATTTTCTTTTCTTGGTACACAAGTGACAGAAGAAAAAGCTTGCAAGCTTGTAACTTGCACTCGAGCTGTCTGAGAGGGATCTGAAGTTTTAGGAACTTCTGAAGCTCCTTGATAGGTGTCGTAAGTCTGGCATCAAAGATCATGTATCGTTTTGACTCTTTTGTTTTTTGTTCCTGCTACAGTACACGCTGCCTGTGGTGGTTTCATCTGTAGCTACAGTTTTATAGAACGAGATTAAGGATGTAATTGCTTTCTTTGATTCTTAACAAGATCAAACAGAATGACAGAAATGCCAGTAAAAGGTTTCATAAAATGCTCACTTACTGCAACAGATGCATATACCTGCCTCTCACGCCCAAAAGCAGCGCTGGCTGCGGGGTGATGCTCTGTGAAGGCAGAGGGAATGCATCCCGAGGAATTGATGCTGGGAAAGCAATTTGGTCAGCGCCTCTTTCTTTCCAAGGGCTTCTGCGCGGGCCAGAGGCACGGCCGAGCTCTCGGTGCCCGGCAGAAGCATGGGGATGCCGATGCCCAGCACTGATGGTGCCCGCAGCTGATGGAGCAGACGAGGTTGGGGAAGCATCAAGCAGAGGAGAGGGACCCGTGCTCCTTCCCACTGCGTTTCCTTAGATCCTGCTTCAGTGTGTAGGGCAAAACGGGTCAAGGCAGTGAACAGGCATGAGGCTGCTCGGGGTAAATGCAAGGAGAGCAGAGTAATGATGTTTCAGCACGACACAACTCATTGGCAGCATAACAGGGGCTGGCATCTGATCTCGCTCTGCACAATTATTCAAACGCTGCACGCACAAGTAGGAAGCTATCACCCTGCTGTATAATTTCGCCTCGCGTTACGTGTGATTCCCAGGCTCTGATGCTGAGTACATGAATGATTAAATATGTGGAGCTCTCTGCTAGTCTGAGAGGCGAGAGGCGTTTGCAGGGAAATTCAGCTCATTGCATGAGCAGGCAGAGCAGCCCAGACCCGGGAGCAGAGCTGTAACAGCACCTTTTATGTCGTGGCTGCGTCCGGAATATGGAATCGGCTGGACCCAGATCCTCTTGGACATTAGGCAGGAGGGTTTACAGGTGCTACTGAGGGCAAGGAATGACACTAACCACATAGGTTTTTAGAAAAAAATCTGTTTGATACTCATATAAAGATATAAGATTCATATAAGATTGCTTTGTGCTCTGTCCCCCGTTCCCCAGGAGGCAGCACCCCTGGCCCAGGCACCTGCTTTGGGTTCGTGCCCGTTTATTTCTGATCGCCCCGGTGGAGCTGAAGCTGCCCGTGTGTGACTGCCTCGCCTCTCCCAGTTCTGGTCAGAAAAGGAAGGCATTGAGAGATGCTGAGGTACCCAAAATGTTGCTGAAATTTCATGGGGGTTGAAGTGTCTTTCTCCACCAGCTCAGTGCTGTGTTTCCTCCAGTTTAGGATGCAAAGTGAAGTTTTCATCAGGGAAGATGAAGATCTCGGCCTCAGCTCGGATGGCTCCTGCACGTCTGTTTGGCAGGGGCACTGGAAACAGCAGTTGTCACAAACTTAACATAAAGGTGCTGAAAAATAGTGTTAAAACGTTGGAAAATGCAACAAAGGTCACTTATCTGATACACCTTGAACACAAATACTCAAATAAATAGAAGAAGAGCGTGACAAACGGGTACTGAGGGAAGCAGTTCTGGGGGCAGGTGCCGAACTGAACAGAAGACAGGATTTTGTTTTGCTCTCCTCTGAAATGCCCTCAGTTCCTCTGAGATACAGGAGTGATAAGTCTCTGAGAAAGAACAACGCTCTTCTTCGTGACCTTATGGATTTAAGATCTATTTCTAAACCAAATTTTCATAAAAAAACCTGCCACACACAATCTCCAGATTAAACCTCACTTTATTTTCAGACAGACATGACCTTTCCTAGCTTTGGATATTAAATATCACAAAACCCGCTGCAATTTAAGCTCGGGATTTTACATTTAAATAAATGTAACTTAAAAGCAAGGCTAGCTCCCCTGCAGAACGGGGGGCACGGGGGGGGGGCACATGGGGCCAGACGGACGGACAGACGGACAGACGGACGCTAGGGATGAGCTTTGCAAAGGTGGAAGAGCATTTGATGGTGCCTGGTGTGCCGGTGCTGTTTGTGATATGCTCAGTGTAGCTGCCATCGGCAGATTTCGTCCCTTGGCCACCTCTCCTTTGGGAGATAAGCACTTGGTTGTAAAACAAAGTTTGTTGAATTTGCAAGAACTTTAAACTTCAGCAGGGTTTTTTCCATCCTTTTCAGCTGGAAACGCCTTTTGGTTACCAAATGCTTTGCGACAACAAATCAATGGTCGTCTGTGTAACAGAATTAACTCAACGCACAGCTACGGAGCTGCTCTTTGATTCTTGTCAATAAGGGATCTTTCCGTGGGTGAAGTGACGGACCAGCTCATTAGCACGTGCTTTACAGAATGTAACTTGTCAGCAGGAGGAAGGCAAAACCTCCAGACCGGGTAAAGGCCCTTTAGGTGAAGGAGGGCATTACACAAAGGAGATCAGTGCTGGACGGGGCCAGGACAAAGTAAATAATCTTGGTTTGAATGGGGAGGGAAGTTCTGGATGCTTTCCTAAGGCTTTGCTCTCCTCTTCTTCCTTTTGCTTAAAAAGCACATCTGTAGTTCCGTGAGGATTAAATGCCTCAGCTGATGTCCTGTGTTCCTGCTCCAACAGCTGGCTCCCGAATCGCTCTCCAAAAAGTTGTCGGTGCGCTCCTGCTCTGGGGCCATAGTTACAGCGTGCTCAGAAAAACGTGGTTGAGAGAAATTCCTGTTGTGGGCAAGAGCAGGGAGAGTGGTTTTTGCAGCAGAGCCTTCACCTTGTGTGGGGCTTTGATGCCGCCGTGTTCTGGTTGTGGCCAGAGGTGAAGCCGGGTCTGTGGTGGCACGGAAAGGAGCTCAGCAGGACAGAAGGAAAGCTCACGGTGGGGCTCCAGGCAGACTTCCCACCCAGGCGGATCCCCCGGCACCACAGCTACCACCCTGGTGTTCAGGGGGGGCTCGGGTGACCCCCTAATTTCCAACCTCATCTATTCATCAAGTTGCCATGGCGATGCACCGAGCGCGGGCACGGTGCGCAGCGGTGCAGGCTCACAGCCGGAGGCATCTCTTCATCTCGTCTCTCTCCATGTTTAAAGCGGGCACGCTGCTGGCATCTCCCCCAAAATCTTGGCGTTTGCACTCCATCGGGAGCATGAGCAACTCGGCAGATGAACCTCAACAAAGGTGCCTTTGCCTCCGTCCCAGCCTGGTTGTGCTCAGCCCCGTGGTGCAGGAGTGCTGGTGGGAGCACGGAGCTGGAGCATCAAGGGCTGACCTGGAGGGGGGATCACTTCTTGCTCACAAGTGTTTTTTGGATGCACGGGATGGCATCTGGCCAGAAGGGCTGCTTTTATTTTGGAATATGCACAGGCAGTTTGAAGTCCTTGCACAACAGCGCTGGAGGGGCACATAAACATGGATAGCAGCAGTGTTCTGAGGGAGAAATAAGTGTTTAATACAAAGTGACTATCAATGTTTTCTTCTTTTTTTTTTTCTTTAGCTAAGTACCATACAAGTCTCAACAATGGGAAAATTTCCACTTCAGCTCCGAGCAGACAAAAGCGAGCACGCCTCTCGCCGAAGTAAATCACGGCCGGCTCCACTGGGGCCATTATAAGTCACTATAAAAATGACACAAAGAACCACACAGGATGCAAGCCAAAAACGGTGTGGGGGGAAAAAAAAAGGAAAGTTATGGCCCTTATCACTCACAAAGTACACTTACTGCAGAGATTCCCAAGAAGAATAGCCCTAAATGCCCTGCTGTGAATCAGATGGAGAGGATGTGATGGTGTTATTGCTTGCGTGTTATCGTGATTTTCGGCATCATGGTGGTGCTTGAAGACATTGATTAAGCTCTGGCCTTGTTAAACTGTACAAACATGCAGCGAAAAGCTGGCCTCGCTGCAAAGTCTGGTATTCTGAGCTTTGAACCTGGCACAACAGGCGGCAGAAGGTTTTAGCAGCAGAGATTAAGACAGCAATAAAGCAGATGCGCTTTAAAGGGAACCGGTTTGTGTGCAAGCAGGACTGGGCTGGGCTGGGCACAGTCTTTATTTCACGGATATAGCCATGGCCAGTGCCAGGAATTACTCCTAACTCTAAAAGAAGAGGCTCTGCAGCCCCCAAATTATCTGCTGAGGGGCTGTCCCGAGCAGTACCCCGGCAGCAGGAGCGGGCAGCGTGGTGCCCAGCAAGCCAAGCGGTGCTGCTGGTGCTGAGAGAGGCGATGCAGCGAGACCACAACGTGGTGCTTCAGTAATTAGCACACGCTGGGCACTGATGGCTGAGCCACAGGAGCAGGAGAACCTGGGCTGAGAGCGTGGGGCTCTGCACCGTGCTCAGACCCTGCTCCTTGCTCCCCCCCAGGCGCCCTCCGCCCCACAGCCACCCATGGTACAAGGGTCCCCTCCAGGGATTCAGGTTTTTCTGCGCCTTGGCTCACAGCTGCACGCAGAAGTGATTCTGGAAACCAACAGGATTCGCTCCTGGCACATAAAACGCAGAAATATGAGAGTCGTTTGCCTGAGCATTATCTAATCGTGGAGCAAAACTGATGTGTGTGATGATACGGGTACATTTTTTACATGAGTAATCTACAAAGAAGATGCTCTACATAAATGTCACCCGATTTTGTTCTGATTTAATCCCCTTTATTTATTGCACTGTTGTACCTGTTTATTATTTTCAGTTTTTCTTCCTGGCATTTTACCTCGCTGCACCTGCCACTTCTGATCCTATCAGGCCCTGCGTGTGAGGACAATGAAGTGTGCTCCTGTCATTCCCCGCTTTGATATGGAAGGAAGAGGGAGAATAAAAAGAAAATAGACACCAAAAATCCTGCACGCACGTGTTCTAAAAATAGTGCCATGGATCCATCCGGTGCTGCTGGCAAAGTATCCGTGCCCTGCAGCCTCACCACGCCTGGGATGGCAATGGGTTTGTGGGGGCCAGGACCCCCCCATGTCCCATGGAAATAGCCTTGGGGACAAAAGTCTGCTTTCCTGTATCAGCAAGGATTGCAGAGCCCCTGGGATGTACCAGCAGGGTGTTTGGGGATGGGGGATCCTCGCTGCAGTCCTGGGGTGCTGATCCCCCTCCTGTACTGTGAGGATGCTCTCTTGGACTGCGGCGGCAGCTCCGCTCCGAGCAGCATTTGCTGTTGGCAATCAATCAGCCGTAATTATGCCAATTAGCCCCCCCCACAGCTCCGGTTCCAGGAAGGCTTTATGACCTGACGATACATCCACGGTGGGCAGAGGAGCACGAAGCTTTTCCTCAGATTATTGCAAGCTAATCAGCCTGGGCGATAAGTTTACAATTTAGTGCACAGCTCGGTAGTTTGGTGATAAATGCTTCATTTTGCTGCTGTTTTAGTTGCCCTCCTTTGCAGGACTGGTATCAATCCTCATTCAAATCAAAGTTCTTCTCAAACATGCTCCAGTGAAGTGGAATTTTCTGCAAAATAAGGTGTTATTAACCTGGCTCTCCTCTTCCCAGCGAGGAATGAGCCCTGCCACAGAAACCATTCTTCACCGATGAACCCTGCTTAAATAACGATTAGCAGACCTTCCCGCAGCAAGAAAAATGCAAAACCTGTGACCTTTCGAGCTCTTGCTGCAGTGACTTTAAGATAGAAGAGCATTTTCTATTTCTCTTTGCCAAATTTCAGCAAACAGTGATTTTTTACAGCTCTCCAGTGCCCGGCTCCTCAGCTCCTCTTTCCGTTTACTTTATCCTCTCCCTCTGCACGAAGCTATTCCGGGAGCAGCCTGGGGAAGAGCTGGCAGCCCCACGGCCCCACAGCCAGGAGAACCCACATGGTGCTCGAGGATCAGCCGGCGGCGGGTTGAAATAGGCCAGTGTTATTTTGGGGCCCCCAGCCACTGCCCGAGCCTCCAAGCCCCTCTGCCCCCCAGGCCATGAAGGATTCTGCGGGGCTGGGGGTAGCTGCCCCCAGGTCCAGCCAGAAATAGCAGGAGTCAGTGGGGATCGGCTTTTTCTTTATTTATATCTTTCTTTATTTTATTTTTGTTTATTTTATTTATTTTAATTATATCTTTATTTCTGCCTTTATTCTTCCTTCTATTCTGGGGCTTTGTCTGCATAAGGAGCTCGCTGCAGCTCGACGGTGCTGAAAAAATAGAAGCCTTATTGCATGGGCAAACATTTGTAATTTAAAAATCATTCCCATTTCAGGAAGTCAAAAAAGAAACAGCATTTTTATTTTAAGGTTTGTCAGGATTTTGTTGCTGACGATTTCCCCGTGTTGCCACAGTCTAACATAAAATGAATAAATGCTTTCTGCTGCCTTTTTCTCCTACTCAGTAACTTCTAAATTTGTAGGGAAAAAGGAAGATGTGATGGGAAGCCTCCTTCTCCTCTCTCTCTCTCCTTGTTCATTGGCAAGTATTCTTTCAATAACAGACAGAGATTAGGGGAGAAAATAACAAATTGCAGATTATTTTTTTTCCAGAAACCCCAAAGCAAAAAGGAAATGTTAATTTCTGTTAAAGCTCCCAGGCTTCAATCCGAAGGGGTATTTTGCTGGGGAAGAGGTTGCTTTCAGCTGGGACCGGTTTTTCTCAGGGAGGAATGCTCATTAACCAGGGTGCAGCCCCCGAGGGTGGGAAGGAGGCGTGGGGCGTGGGTGAAGCGGTGCCGGCGGGGATGCGGGAGCAGCAGGCAGGTGCCACGTCTCCGGACCGGGCTCGGAGCCTCCTCCCAGCCCCGCGTTCCCTGCCCGCTCCTCCTCCAGCCATAAAAGCTGAGTAAACCGTATCAGTCATAAAACCCACTGCCGTTTCCCATATGGGCAGGAATAATGCTTTGCAGAACATATTGCAGAGGCAAACTGTGCTTTTCACAGATTCACAGATTTCTCTAGGTTGGAAGAGACCTCAAGATCATCGAGTCCAACCTCCGACCTAACACTAAGTACTCCACTAAACCATATCCCTAAGCTCTACATCTAAACGTCTTTTAAAGACCTCCAGGGATGGTGACTCCACCACCTCCCTGGGCAGCCCGTTCCAATGCTTAATAACCCTTTCGGTAAAGAAGTACTTCCTAACATCCAACCTAAAACTCCCCTGTCGCAACTTTCGCCCATTCCCCCTCGTCCTGTCACCAGGCACGTAGGAGAACAGACCAACCCCCACCTCTTTACAGCCTCCTTTCAGGTAACTGTAGAGGGCGATGAGGTCGCCCCTGAGCCTCCTCTTCTCCAGGCTGAACAACCCCAGCTCCCTCAGCCGCTCCTCATAAGACTTGTTCTCCAGACCCCTCACCAGCTTGGTCGCCCTTCTCTGGACTCGCTCGAGCACCTCCATGTCCTTCCTGTAGCGAGGGGCCCAAAACTGAACACAGTACTCGAGGTGCGGCCTCACCAGAGCCGAGTACAGGGGCACAATCACTTCCCTCGACCTGCTGGCCACACTGCTTCTTATACAGGCCAGGATGCCGTTGGCCTTCTTGGCCACCTGGGCACACTGCTGGCTCATATTCAGCCGACTATCCACCAATACTCCCAGGTCCTTCTCGGCCAGGCAGCTTTCCAGCCACTCATCTCCCAGCCTGTAGCTCTGCTTGGGGTTGTTGCAGCCCAGGTGCAGGACCCGGCACTTGGCCTTGTTGAACTTCATGCAGTTGACACCAGCCCATCGCTCCAGCCTATCCAGATCCTCCTGCAGAGCCTTCCTGCCCTCGAGCAGATCGACACACGCACTTAGCTTGGTGTCATCTGCAAACTTACTGAGGGTGCACTGGATGCCCTCATCCAGATCATCGATAAAGGTATTAAAGAGGACCGGCCCCAGTACCGAGCCCTGGGGGACTCCACTAGTGACCGGCCTCCAACCAGATTTGACTCCATTCACCACAACTCTCTGGGCCCGGCCATCCAGCCAGTTTCTAACCCAGCGAAGCGTACGCCAGTCCAAGCCCCGAGCAGCCAGTTTCTTGAGGAGAATGTTGTGGGGAACGGTGTCAAAAGCCTTACTGAGGTCAAGGTAGACCACGTCCACAGCCTTTCCCTCATCCACCAAGCGCGTCACTTGGTCATAGAAGGAGATCAGGTTCGTCAAGCAGGACCTGCCTTTCATAAACCCATGCTGACTGGGCCTGATCGCCTGCTTGCCCTGCAAGTGCCGCGTGATGACCCTCAAGATAATCTGCTCCATGAGCTTCCCCGGCACTGAGGTCAAACTGACAGGCCTATAGTTCCCCGGGTCTGCCCTCCGGCCCTTCTTATAGATGGGCGTCACATTGGCTAGCCGCCAGTCAACCGGGACCTCCCCCGATAGCCAGGACTGCCGATAAATGATGGAAAGCGGCTCGGCCAGCTCCTCCGCCAGTTCTCTCAGTACCCTTGGGTGGATCCCATCCGGCCCCATCGACTTGCGCACATCCAAGCTCCGTAGTAGGTCGCCAACCATTTCCTCATGGATAGCTTTTGTGTTTGCGATCGCTCAAGTGATGGGAAGCGAGCGGGGTGCACGCTGCCCTCCGGGGCTGGGCACTCATCCTGCTGCACGGGTCCTCCCGCAGCATCCTGCCTCATCCTTCCCCAGCCTGGATCCCAGCAGCACAGCTCTGCTTTGGGACCGCACGGTGCCAAACGCAGCCCCCGGTGCTTTCCTGCCCTGCTCCACCGTGGGCAGCTTTAATTTCCCGGGAGCTTTGTGGTGCTGAGGGGTGGGAGGCGCTGGGTGTGCTGACGCTTGATGTCCCCGCCGTGTGGGGAGCGGGACAGACGTGCGGATGTGCAAAACCAAACAGTGTGGGGAGGCCTTTCTGGGGCTGCTGAAATCTGCATATCCTAACACATATCCTCTGATATCCTAACAGCCAGGCATCATCCGTTTAATGTGAATGCAAGTTGTTGCGCATGCACATGAAAGCCTGCACCCCAAAATGCATGCCTGCCCCCCCCCCAGCGGTCACAGGCTGTTCCACGAGGTTTTGGTGATTTGGAGCTGACCCGAGCTTGTGCTTTTTTCACCTGGGCAAGTCAGCGGTGGATGCGAGCAAGGGGAGCTGTGGCAGTTCCATATCTGAGCTGCTTCTGCAGAAGAGCAGCTCGCATCAGAGCAAAGAGCTAACAGCTATAATTATTAGTTTTTAAAATTCTAGAACTTGGAAAATGGTTGAAATGAAAAGAAAGTTTCGGCGTCAACCAGAAATCTATATTGTGGATATCGACACAGTCCTCACCCTCACGCGTTGTCATAAACAAGGACATGATAATTAGATATTTTTTTAAAGGACAAAATTATTTTATTTGCTTCCCTGCCAGTTTTCATGAGACCATCAGTCATTCCCTGCATAGATAAGATTTCTTATGTACAGTGACAGGATAAATTATATGGTTCTCATCCAGCAAATCAACATTACTGTGCAACATTATCTCCTGCAAAGCGATGTCTGAACAAATCATAAATTCTATCCAGGTTTATTAGATCTGTCTTTTACTCACACATTTATTTTATCCCGAGCTGAGGTGTGTTTTTTCCCTAATTATTAATCATATTAATAGGGATCGGGGGGGATGCGGCTCTCCGTAACACCGAACCGCCGCGGCAAAGCTTGGATGTTGGTGGGCTTTTCATCAGAGGGTGCCGCGAGGTCTGACCGCGGTGATATTGGGGCTGTCAGCGCAGGGATAACGCGGTGGTGGATTCGTCGGGGGGGGAAATGGGGACGTGGAGGCTAACGAGGAGGCGTTCTGCCTCGCCACCCAGGCTGGGGGTGCAGCGGGAGCCTCCGCTCCCAGCCCGGCCTCCCCGGGCCTCGAGCTGCCCTCGGAGGCGCTGAGCAGGGGAAGAGAAGCAGCGGGGTGAGCGGGGCTGCTCTGAGAAGTAACCTCAGTTATTGATCGGGGTGTGACTTTAATTATTGCCTTGAGCGTTTTCCTGGGTGATCTCCCTGACAGATGCCCGCAGATGAGCTCTGCCATGGGGGTTTCTCCCCACCGTGCCCTGCGGGCTCTTTGTGCCATCGAGGAGAAAGCTGATGGCTCCGAGAGCTGGTTGTCTGAGGGCACCGCGCCAGGCGTGCGGGCGATGGAGACGGGGAGCTGTAAACGTCACCACGAGTCGAGAGCCTGCTGCGAGGTGAAAGGCTTGGAAATGAGATTTGGGAGCGCAACAGGCATTTAGCAAAGGCACAGGAGCTGAGTGTAGAAGGCGGGTGCCATAAAACCCCCGTCTGGCCAGGCAGGGGCTCGCTGTCGAGAAAATCTGCTGAGGCCAAGCGTGGTGAGTCCTAACCCGGCTGTGAATGGGGGACCCTGACATATTGCCCCCCGTGCTGCCTACCCCAGCTCAGGAGTCATCGTCTCCCTTCAGACGTCTCCACCAAGAGGAAACGGTTTTGCCAGGTGCGGTGCTGAGCTCCAGTGGGAGCTACCCCCGAATTTATCGTCTGAGCGAGCAGCTGGGGGCACGCGGGGTTGCAGCTTTTTTCACGTTGCTTGCGTAAAGGCAGTTGGTGTAATTCAGCATCCTTTTATTCTCCCGGGCTCGTCAAAAGCTCCGAGAAATGAGGCTGGCTATGTGGGATGGGGTGAGCGAGGCTGAGTTATTGTTGAAGCTATTGATTGAAGAGTGGGAGAAACTGCGTTAGAACCTGGTTCTCTTTTTATTATGGTGAGAGAGAGGATACATTTTCTTAAACTGCGAGTCGATAAATAATTGTTTGTGGCTTTTTTATACCTTTCCTAATGATGGCATTATGGAGCTCTGAGGCATATTTCAGAGAAGGGCGGCTTGCTTGGCCTGTGGCGGGGCTGGAGCTCATCAGCTTGGTTGGTATGAAAAGTGGGAGCTGGGATGTTTTGGGGAAAATAAATCTCTTTAAAGGCACACAGGGGATAGAAGTGATGAGAGCCACGTGTCAAACACGGGTGGACACCGTGGCCAGGAGCCTGATGGATCCTGGTGTTTGCTGAGCGCTCTGCTTGGGGATGCTCCAAAGCCCTGGGAGGGAGCGAGGTCGGAGAGCTCTGACCCATCTGTTCCCAACATCCCGGCCTCATTTCTGTGCTTTTACCATGAAAAAGTGCGATTCAGCACACGGCGCTCCCACCCTTTCATGGGTGGCAATGAAAGCAATCCTACACTTCAAAGAAATGGAGCAGGGCAGCAATTTGTAAGGTGCAGATTATCCAGCAAATTAAAGCTTTCCTCCACAGGGATTTCCATGAAGAAACTGATTATTTACTCCTTTGTTCGATCCTATTAAACCGATGAGTAAGTAGCAGGAAGAGTCTTCATGTTTACTGAAAGCTCACAGGTTTTCATTTTTTTATCTATGTTCACAGTTCTAGACTTGGGTTCTGGGACTGGCAATCCAGCTACCACAATGTTGTTTCTTTTCCGTGGTTGGTTTCCTGAAATTTGTAAGACAGTCCTGCTTCTTCCAGTATATTTAATTCTGTAATTAAATTAAACTTTCACTTTCTGCCAAAAATTTGCTTTTCAAGAACTCAAGTCAGATAAGAAGCGAATTCTCTAATTTCATTGATTTCCAGGAAGCGAAGAGCGGAGCCATTTCCTGCGATTAAATTCATCACTGAGCAGGAATTTGCGTGTGACAATCCGCCGCCAGCACAGCCACCAACGATTTTAAACATCTTACAGCCGGGGGCAGCAGTTTCTCACCCCCTTGGACTGCCGTGAAAGAGGCGCCAGGCTCCATGCGGCGAATTCTCATTAAATGAGCGAGGGGTGTTTTAAATAATAAATTGTATATCTGAGGATTCAGATTTATTCTCCCAAGTACCTTGTTGCAGTCTCCACTGTGGTTGCAGCAAGTGCTATTGACATGATCTGCACAAAGACCTGCCTTGTTCTCAGGGAACAATGTTCTCCTGCTTCTTCTGGCTGGTGTAGCTGCAGATAAAATTGTTTCTCAGAAATGGGCACGAGATCCGAGCTGACATGCCGTGAGAAAACGAATTCTGCAGGTAATTTCCCAATGTACAGGTTGAGCCGAACGTTAGTTGATGATACTAACTGGGAGGAGTGCCTGGGTTTCGCTGAGTTCCTTTTGTGATTGCTTTGCCGTGTTCTTGCCATGCGCTGAGCACAGAAAGCCCCAGCCTCGCTGCCGCAGCGAGGGGAGCCCGAGGAGGCAGGAGAAGGAAATTTAGGGGAGCACCTAACTTTCTGACTGCTTTGGTTCTCCGCACTTTGTGTTTTCTGGTCGTTGACCAAAATGATGAATATGCTAAAAAGAAACCACAAATATTGTTGTTGGAGAAGGTGAGGCAGGCTGGAGGCTCTGCCCATGGGACCTTGTGCTCGGTCTCCTCGGCACGGCCATGCACACGCCGAGCACGCGAGTGGCTGCTGGGGAAGGAATCGCTTCACAGGCACAAAGATCGGTTCTGAGGCACAGAGATAATGTCACCGCACCTCTCATTATCCACTTCATCAATCTCAACCTGTCACCTAACGACACTCACCCACTCTTCCTCCTCCCTGGCACAGTTAAATAACAAACAGCTGCTCGCCTCTCAGGGTACGCGTTCTGCCGAGCCGGGTGGCTCGCGGAGAGGCACGCAATGAGGAATGGCTTTTGGAGCACACAAGATGCAATTTCCTGGCTCCTGCAGCTGGGTCCTGCCATGGAATTTGGGGGTGTTGGTGCTTGGAGGTGCGGGGCCCTGCTCCGAGATGTAGAGGGGCTGGGAGGGGATGAGGATGAGGGTTTGGAGGGTGCTGGTGGAGAGGGAGGGTGGGCTGTGCTGCGGCTGTAGGGGAAGAATTGGGGAGAGGGGAAGGTGCTTGAAGCAAAGAGCACGGCTCCGTGCAAGGGGCCGCTCTGCAGCCGAGGCACCGAAGCCCCGTGAGCCTGGGTTTGGCCTCCCTGAGCCTCTCGGCCCTGCTATGAATTGCTCAAAATCCGAGCACGGTGGGTTTTCAGGCTTGGATGAGACTCCAAGCTACCAGGCAGAGGAGGAGGACAGGATTAGTGCTCTGACAGTGTTCTGCCTGCCCCCAGGGTCCATGTGCCAATGGACCTGCTCCTCCATCACGACGTGGCAGCTCGCTGTCCCTCTTGGCACCGTGTTTTCGTCCTGGTACTACGTTGTCCATGGAGACTGTGAGGTCCTCAGAGCAGTGCCCGTCTCTGGCTGTGGGTTTATACCCACAAGGGGCATCATCTCTCCGGGCATCCCTAAGCTGTAGGAGGTTTGTCCCCAACCCTGCTGAACCTTTCACGGGGACATGTACCCAAATTATTGCTCGCGTGGCTCAGGAGCGAGCAGGAGCTGTTTGCATAACAGGTCAGGGATCGCTCCTCTCGCTCTGTGCGATGTGTGGAGAGGTGCAACGTGACCGTCTGTAACGGGCTGGGTTGGCAGCTGTCAGCAGAAAGGATCCTTGTGCCTTTGATACCCGCAGCCCTAGGAGAAACCTCCTGTGCCTCTGCTGCACACCGCTAAAATGCAGGGCACGGTGACCCCATCGTGTCACAGCGGGGCACGAGAGGGAGCAAAGGCAGAAGAGTGGTCGGCCCCACAACACGATTCATTTACTCATTCTCTACCTCATGAAGGTCACTGCATCAGGTATGGAAATAAATCGTCACCTGTGGCATTGTTTCCCATACTTTGTTTATATCGCTATTACCTGGGGTAGGTTTTTACTACTGCCAAGTGCCTAATCTCTTGATGCTTCATTATTTCGCTAGATTTATAAGGCTGACAATAAAAATAATTATTTTAAAGTAAGTAGCCAATCGCCAAATCTCTGGGTAATCATACTGCAGAATTAACTCGGCATTAATGCGAATGCGATGTGCCATTAACGTGGGTAGACAAGCTTGCCACGTAAGGCACTGAATAAAGAGCAGAGGATTAGTGTAGAGGATGTAAATCGAGGACGCAGCTCCACGTTAGTGCATCTTAAAGCGGGAAATACTTCGTTACACGTGAAGGACAGAGGTATTTCCCACAGCCCCAGAACCAAGGTGTTGTGGTTTCGGACCCATTTCTCTGCAGGACCTCTTTGTCCTGGCTGGGTGCAGGAGCTGGCACGAAGGGGACCAGCGCAGACCAGGTCCTGGTTCTGCGGTTCCGTGACAAACCCCTCTTTCTCCCCCTTCACTCTGGCTTACTGAGGGTTACTGCTGAAGTAACAGGGGAAATTGCTTCTAGGAATTGCCTGCACCTGGGTATTTGCACCCCGGGACTTGAGCAGTTCTGGTTCCTGTGGTGGCACCGTAACGAAACGCTCCCCCCCGGTTCTGCCCCCGATGCCATCCCCAATCATCATGTCCTCCTGACTGTACTGGAGCATAATCAAAATTTCAAAGGGCTTGGATGAAGCTGATCGAAGATGGATGGGGAATGTTTTTCTCCCCTGACAATAGACGTTGTTAAGGCTTTTGTGTGCAGCTCCTCAGCTTCTGAGAAATGAGCATGTAATCTCCATCCTAACATGCAAAGGAAATCGAAAATCCATACAGGCCATTTAAAAACCTATAGATTTCAAAAGCTTTATTCCCCTGGGGGTGCTGAGCAAAACGCTCAGCACCTATTGAAGGCTGGGCACGCTGCATCTCTCTGTGCTTGGGGGCGCGACGGGGGGAACGGTGCAGCAGGGAGCTGCTGCAGCATGGTGCGGGGGCGAGCAGCGAGGTGCTTGAAGGCTCTCGTCTTCCTCCTGACTAACAAAACGACCACAGAACATCGAATTCTGCAGGCTCCCGAGCTATGACTGATCCAAAACCCTTTGAAATGATCCTGGGATTTCAGGGGCCTTTCTCGAGGTGCAGCGTTAGGTCCGCAGGGGTGACTGCTGTGCGTGGTGCGTGGGCTGCCAGCCTTTCCTCGGGGTCATCCGTGTGCTTCTGGCTGCTCTCCCGTTCCTGTCTGCATTGGCCATTCATACCCATTTGTTCAAAGACCATCAGGGCACTTTGTCATTTGAAGTTCAGGGTGCTCTATAGACTCCTTCAGCATAATGGATGAGATCCCATTGCTCAAAAGGTTTCCCGTCTTTGTGCCACACTGCAAAATGCTAAAATCTGGGGGCTCCTCTTGCTCATCTGCTAACGTGCTGCTGGCTGCGGGCAGGGGATGGCATCTTTTCTTACCTCTACTCCGTCAAAAGCTGCATATTCTTGGGAAGATTGAATTTTTAGAAGAAGCTGCTAAGCGTCACCATTTCACTGAGCTGTTTAGGCAACAGGTACATTGCTCTGGACCATAATTTAGGTCTCTATTTAACCAAAATGCCTCTAGCAAAATATTCAAAATCAAGGCAAAATAAGAAAACTTCCACCATTTTTGTCCTATGATGGAAGGAAATTATTTAATAACAATTAGAAAATAAAGTGCAAGGATGGATTCTTAAGACTTGGTAACGCTTTAGATAAGTAACACAGCCTTTTCGTTCCTTTCTGTTTATATTTAGATCAACCTCATGCAACGGAGGTAAAACCATTTTGGTTAATTTTAGAACCCCTTTAATTTCTTCATTACTTTGCTAGCATTTCTAACCAGCTCCAGGGCCTTCAAGCCCAAGACAGTTGACTAAAGACAAATTAGAGTTCGTGCTTCCTTTGTCTGCCTTAATGAGTGGCTGCCATTACCTCTGAGATGCTTCCAGGACTGTGAGCTCTTAAATGCCTCTCTTCAATAAGAAAGATATAATTTTAGTTTTTAATGTTTAAAGATTAATTACAGAGTAGCCCCTCCGCAAATCCTCAGCTTCCTTCCCCCTGCCCCTCGCCAGTAATTCGACGTCCTAAAATAGCTGCGGCACCGCCGCGGCTCCCCGCAGACGAGCTCCCGGTGGTTCTCTTGGGACCACCAGCTCCGGGTGCTGCCCAGTGCCCCCGCTCGCCATCGGGATGCTCCTGGGGACACGATGGCTCTCGGTGGGAGCACCAAGCATCGCACCTCTGCTGGAGTGCCCTCCGCATGTCCCAGTGGCGATGGGTGACGTGCCCAAGCTTTGTCTCCACTGGGGGAAGTTCTTTGCTGAGCAGCCCCAGCTGGGAATGGGGGTCACGTCCTGTCCCCGCCCCGTCCAAATCCTCCTGTCCAGGGGTTTCCTGAAGGTGCTGGAGCCACCTGGGGATCTCAGAAAACGCACACATTTATTTCCAGACCCACCTGTGTGCGAGGGGCACCGTAGATGGCGTCTGCACACTGATTTTCAAACGCGATTTTGAAATCCTCTGAAAGCACAGAATTTTCCCTCCTTACCTCTGCTCTGACCCTAATTGCGTGACGGAGCCCCAGAAGTCTGAGCTTGTATAGATCTCACAAGGCAAATAGCTCATGTTAAAACATGTCAACAAGATGCGTGTTACTAGAAGCAGTGTTAATGCTTAAGATGGTGCGTTTGTAACAGTTATTTGAAAAATAAAAATGCTTTGCCTTTGGCAACCTTTACCTCACTCCTGGATACACACATTTGCCATTGGCTGATTGGTTTCAGCAATTTTGCTATTATAGCAAAACTAGGACATTCACAATCACGTATTTCTTGCGTGATTGTGGCACGAAAAAAAACAAACACAACAACAGCAACTTTAAAAACGATTTTAAGTGTTCCTTCATGACCAGCTGCAAAGAAATATTTTAAATCAAAATAATGAGGTTACGTTTCCTCCTGCCATGCTTCTCCTGGCGTGGCAGCGTTTGGGGTCACCTCTCCCCTTGTGTTTGCCTCCAGCCTTGTGGATGAGCACAAGGCACTGGAATCCAGTTGCGATGCATTGACAGTGTGACAGTTTCTTGCACTGATCCCACCTCTCCCAGTGCTCCCAGCTCGCTGCAGCACCAGTAGCTGCATGTGCCGATGCAGCTGCCATACCTGGAGATGCTGCTCTGCGTCATCAGTGTCACCGTGTCACTTTTATCCCCGCAGACCCAGTGACCTGGGCGCAGGCGGGGAAGCAGCTGCTCCCCGCTCTTAGTGGGAACCGTGCCTGGTGTGGGGAAGTAAAACTGGGTTTTCTGGAGCAAAGAAGGGGTCTGCCTTCCTACTGTGGGGGGAGCAATGGGCTCCTGAAGCTGAGCTCAGACTTAAATGAAAAAGTGCTTGTTTTTTTTCCAAGATGAAACTGCTCCTGTTCCTGCTGGGGGAAAACAGGCAGCCGGGAGGACAGTGCAGGACTAGTCAGCCTGCAGAGCTTTCACGCCTTTTCTTTCCCTACAGAAACAGCTCTTACTCCAGCCAATGGCAGCAGCACCACGGAACGCAGGGTAACCCGGCCGCTCTGCTGGCAGGTGAATTTATCATCCCTTGAGCTTCGCTGCAGGAGCTCTGCGAGCCTCCGAGCGTCCCCGTGTGACCGAGGCGGTGACTGTGCAGCCTGGCACTGGGTGCTGCGACACTTGGCCGGGGGAAAACACTCCTTACAGCAGGGGAGGCTGGAAATGGGTGGCAATTCCCAGTCTGCACTGCTTGCTTTAAGCACAGAGGAAGCAAACGAGGCATAAATCAGGCTGTGGGTGAGGAGGAGCGAAGGGGAGAAGCCTGGGTCCATCCTGGACTTTGGGGACAGTGGGGACTGGGGCCAGTCCTTGTGCCCTCGGGGGCTAAACAGTTCTGGGGGCATCACTTCAGGGCCATGGCCCTGAGGTCTCAGGAGTAGAGCGGGACAGCGGTGGAGACCGTGGGCCAGCTGCAGCGCATCCTCCCCACTGGCTGTGCCCTCGTGTTCCTTGCAGCCAGCTCCCAGGAGCGGCGGAGGGAGCTCGATGCGCAAAGAGCTGGAGCTGTGGTAGAAGGAGGGAAATAGATGTGGTTGTTTTTATGAATGATAGGCAGGAGCCTTGATTTCTGTGGCTGGAGCTATATAATATGGCAATTCCTTGCAAATAAATCCACATTCTGCATACAACTTAATTTGAACTTCATAGCTCCAATGTATGTGTTTACTCCGGGGAGTAAGCACTGTTTGTAGTTTCCAGCACAATGCAGCTCATAATTTTTTCACACCTCTCAGAGCAGGTGACAGCTCACTTGCAAAGCCTAATTCATTCTCACACTGTGCACAAAGCTGTGTTTTTAATGTATGCGCGAATAACACATCAAAATAGGACTGCAGACAGAAGAGTCTGTCCCTGTCCCTGTCCCCTCGCTGTGCCTGGCAATCAGAAGAGGAGCGAGCCCCTCCACCAGCCCGGCGCTGGGAGGCAACAATGTGAGAAGGCCTCACTCTGTAATTTCCTCTTGGACAGAGCTCTTTTTGACTTAATTGCAGGCGGGATTGTTATGCTAATTGTTATTTTGCACCGAGTTAATTCCACGGTGTTGGACATCTAAATTAAGCTTCCCGCGCTGGAGGGGCCGCTGCCTGCCGTGGGCGCTGCCTGATGTGGCAGGGCTGTTTCTTCATCCACAGAATCACAGAATCGTCTAGGTTGGAGGAGACCTCCAAGATCACCAGGTCCAACCTCTGACCTAACACTACCAAGTCCTCCACTAAACCATATCACCAACCTCTACATCTAAACGTCGTTTAAAGACCTGCAGGGATGGTGACTCGACCACTTCCCTGGGCAGCCCATCCCAATGCCTAACAACCCTTTCGGTAAAGAAGTTCTTCATAATATCCAACCTAAATAATAGCCCATCCATCCTCCTGGGCTGCTCAGCACAGTCCCTACACGGAGCACAGCACCACGGTGGAGGCACCTTCCCATGCACGCCCAGACCCCCTCCCAGCACCCCGAGCCGCTGTGCTGGGTGCTGCTGGCTGGGCACAGCCCCGTCCCTGCTGGCTTCCAGCTCCCGTCGGATGCAGGGAGCAAAGGCCTGGGCTTTGAGATCCTCCCCGCGTGCTCCTCGACCCCCCCGAGCTGTAATATTCTTTGATGTGCCGTAATTACATTCAGTCAAGTTTCAGGTGTATTGTAATGGTATCGATTGTTAATAATAAAGCCGTGGCTGTTTAATGCCGAAAGATGATTCATTGTCAGTGGGAGCAGAAAGTCCGGGGGCAAAGTATTATTTTTGACACGCAGTAATTTCTTCCAGGAGGATTTTTTTTTATTTTTTTTTTTCTTTACCAGATGGATGCTTTGGAGGCCGTGGTTTGTTGGGGGGGCTCACGCACAGCGGCCAGGGCTTCCTGAGCCTGAGCTCCGATCGTCTGGGGCCAGAGGGGCTGGGATGGGAAAACACCTGGCAAAAAGTGGCCCTCTTCCAGCACCTCGGGTACCTGCAGAGCAAGCTGTGATGAGGGAGGTCTGCTGGGTGCCCGGCACACAGACAGGAGCGATGCGGAACTGGTAGTGCTGTACCCGTACCCTTTAGTGGTTAATTCTCGCCGTTAACAAGATAGGTGTTTCTGATCAGCCTTTAGCTCGCTGATTACTTCTGCACAATGCAAGGTGTGTAAAAATGTAGTATACTTCTTCAAATTAGATATTTTTTTTTGTGAGAAGCCATTCAGCTGTAAATGTATTTCAGTCACACTGAGAAGATGAAAGAGCCTGAGCCACGGTATTACTGTAAGTAATCAGCCCTGGGGCTAAGGGCGGCTTTCTTTTAGCTGACAAATAGAGGGAATAAATAACCTGGACACTAAAAGTTGCATTAGGCAAATAAACATTTCCACAAGAGCCATGTGTGACATTCAAGGGAAGGCAAATAAACCCCGACTTAGGGAAAGCTATCAAAGCTCGCGGAGAATTAAGTAACAGGAAGTCATTACGTGGCGTTGGAAGCCGGCTGTTAGGGTCTGTCCCTTCTCATAGCCACAGCTGTAAATAAGTGTGTCGGGAGCACAGCATGTGTGTATGTGCCATTCGCATCCAATACCTGCTTGGGAGCAGAACAAATAACCCTGCTTCATTTGAAACGCCATTTAATTACTGGGAATACAGCTTCACCGCTGCTTTCCGTGGTGGCCGGTGGCTTTCTCCAGGGCCGGTGCCAGGCGGTCAGAGCCCGGCGCGCTCTGCGGCAGCAGCTGCTTGCTCAGCTCTGCAGGGCAAACAACCCCAGCTCCAAACTAAGTTTTAGAGAGCAGCAAGCAGTGCTCTGCACAGAATGCAGCAGTCGACAGGACCGTAAATAGCAGCCTGGGCTGCGGGCAAGCAGCTGCTGCGGCTTCGGAGGCTAAAAGCCTCTTCTTAGGCATGAGTTCCCTGGGGGTGATTTATGTGCTGGCAGGAACGTGGCAGCGGCAGCACGGACGTCAGCCCCACTGCAGGATTGCGGGCACTGTGGATCGTGGGTGCAGTGCTCAGCCCTGGCTTTGCTGCTTGGCCTCGGCGAGCAGCACAGAGAGGGCCCTCGAGGGCTGAGGAGCATCCAACCCCCTCAGCTGCTCTGTTTTGGCCTGGGGCAGCCGAAAACATCACCCTGCCATGAGCTGAGTCCTTGCAGGTGCCAGCACTGCCCAGCCCTGCTGCAGCAGCCTGCAGGGAGCCCAACGAGCGGCCAGGCTCATCTGGGGACCCGCTTGTGCCCCGTTCATCTTCCCTGTGGCTTTGCTTTTTAATAAAGTGGCCCGTTTCTTAATTCTGATGATAAGAATATAATCAAATAACTTAAAGATGATGGCAGCATCCAGCTAAGTAAGCACCCCCAGGAGTGCGACCGCAGCACAAAGCCGCGTTAATGTTCGGGTCTAACAGCAAACATTACGGTTTTCAATTTAGCAGATGATACTTCTGGTTAGTTATGTATCATATGTGCTATACCGCTCTCTCTGGGTGGTTTCTCTCATCAGCAGCAATAGCATTTTGCCAGTTATAAAAAAGGCCATTTTTCTCTGAGAGCACTTTCTATTTACTGATCCAGTGAAGCAGCATCGGGATCAAAATCATGTTCTGAAAAGTAATTGATATAATCAGCTACACAGGGCTTGGTGTTCGTGATAAAAGTTTTCTCCGGCAAGCCATGGGAAGTGCTGCAAGATGGCATTAGATTGCTGAAGTTTAGTCCTGAAACAGGAGGGAAAGTCAGGAAAAAATCCCTCTTTGCTGCACTCTGCTGAAGGTGATGTTTCCTCTAGCACCCCCAGGTAACATCAGCACCCTCCTGCCACACTTTGGAGTGTCCAAACCATGCTGCCTGGTGGAGGAGGCAATCTGACAGCCTGCCTGTGTCCTCCCGCAGTGCCACAGCCCAGCAGCAGCCCCTGCTCTCCGTGCCCAGGGCTGGGGGTTCAGCCCCGCACAGGCAGAGGCATCCTACAAGGCAGGCAGCGCCCACGGGACGGTCCCTCACCCCGTGCTGTAGGATACCCCGGAGAACCGCCCTGCTGATGCGCCTCGTTCATCGCAGCGCTGGCAAATGCTCAGATCCAGGCAGCGCTGACTTCACTGATAGGAAACCAGAGCAGAAAATGAGGGCAGTCCCCAACCGTGCAGCAGAAATCTCCGCGGCTCGCAGCACCCCTGCGGCTCGCAGCACCCCTGCGCCTGCGGTACCAGCGCCTGGGGGAGCTGGGGCCCCGGGGAGGCTGCAGGCTGACAAGAGCACAGCCAGCTTCAGCTGCTTGGCGGTGGGGAGAGGGCACTGCACTTGTTGAAAACATCATGACAGGAGCTACAAAGGAGCACTTTTTCCCAAGAAAGTGCTGCAGAGAGATAACAGAGGCTCGCACTCTGACTTTCGCATTCTCCTTGCCACAGCCCAGATTCAGCATCTGGCTGAGTCGTGCCTGCAAGGAGAGAGCCGTCACTCCCCAAGACGTGCTTGTGGAAGGGCAAAGGCCAGCAGCGAGGGTATTTCAAATACTCTCTCTCTGCTTTGAAATGCTGCATGAGAACGGCAGGGGATGGAGCAGAGCTGCAGAACAAAGGGAAGCAGCTGCTGCTCCGAATCGTCCCCGTGCAGCAGCGGTCGCGGCGTTGGCGAGGGCTGCCGAGAGCCTCTTCTTGCCTCCACGCACTCTCTGCTTGTGCTCGGCTTTCCCAGAACTCGAGGAATGCGTTTCAGTTGCTGGCTGGTAGCTATTTATTTTCCTCGTGCTTAGGGTGCAAAGATTCCGTGCTGCAAAACTCTGCTCTAGAGATGGCTTTAAATTAATCAATTAGGAAAAACGAGCTGTGTGGTGTAAAACGTCCTTGCTCCACACAAGTCTTTTGAACTATTAGTTCTCTCGAGGAGATTAATTATAAGGCGTGCGGCGCTAATGCCCTTTTAATGGAATCACTTACTCAGTTTTAAGGAGTCCCAGGTACTGCGTGCGCTGGCATTAGGTATTCCGTGTAAGTTCCAGATCAAACAAGAGGGGATAAAGCTGAGCGGGGAAGGGCTCTTTATTCTCCGAGAGAGTCTGTGATGCACGTGCTGATCTCCTGCAAGTCGCAGGCTAGGAGCTGCTTTAATTGTCTGCTCTCTGTGTAATTCCTGAAACTGGCTTTTAACCTGCAGTAACAAGGGCTGTTTACAAAGCGCATACATTTGCATCTCAACTCTCTCTCCTTGGCTTAATGAAACCTGCGGATGCGCGCTGGGCTCCTCCGTGCTGCCGGGCTGCAGGCAGGCTCCTGCCCCGATCCTGCAGAGCTTTCCCTTTCCCTGCTGGCTCAGCCTGACTTCGAGGAGTCCATTTCCAGGTGCCTGTCTTAAGGTAGCGAAGGCCGGACATCAGGCAGCTCCCTCCAGCTTCGTTAGCAGTTGGGGTGATGAAGGATGTGGTGTGCAGATGCTCCAGAACCGCAAATGGGAAGTTGGAGGAATCAATCCCTGAAATAATTCTGATAGGAATCTGATGAAAATACAACCTTTTTGTGAACAGATTTAACCCAGAAGGCTAGCTTGCAGTCTGTTCCCAAACATAGGCTTTGCAGGGAGTCAATATCCATATTTTTTCTAGGCCAGCCTCCTTGGGCTTAGCAGTCACGGATCTAACCGGTAGCACAGCCTTCTCTGTGTGGCACACAGATCCATCTCCAGTGTTATTCTTTTCCCATGGTTGAAACAAAACATTTGCTAAACTGGAGAACATTCATTAGCACACTGTGGAAATGACCCAGTATTTTGGTTTCCCACTTGCCTAATTAGTTTTTGCAGATTAGCGAGTAGAACAGCTGAACAATCAATTGGACATATTAATCAGGCCTATTTTGGAAGCTTTAAATAGAGAATATGTTTCGTCTCTTCTTTCATTTAGGGTATAATGGCTCATAAATGGACACACACAACATAAATTACATCCTTTAACAAGATGAGAAGAGAAAATGGTGAAGTCTAAATGAGGAAAGCTGGAGCATTTACTGGAAATTTGCCCCAGCCCCGTGGCTCGGCTCAGCACGGCAGTGCTCCCATTCTCTGCTCTCCATCCCCCTGCAGCCCACTGGTGAGACAGGAGCTTCGTCTCCGTCTCAGGGAACACATCAGCCTGCAGGGAAAAGAGCCAGCAGGGATCAGGAGGCCCATTGGGATGGCCTGGGAGGTTTGGAGCAGCTCCTGGCAGGAACGTCCAGCTCTCTGCTCCTAGCATGATCCCGGTCTCTGCACAGCAATTAATTTCCGTGGGTTGATACCCAGCTAGAACTGCCCCCCCTGCTTCCCCAAAACCTCGGGGAGAGGCAGGCATGGTTCCTATTTCTCTCTCACATTTTTTAGAAGAACAAACACCATCCTAGCCAGCAACCTTGGCAGCTGCAGGTGGGGAGAAGGTTTGGGACGCTTTGTTCTGCACGTGGCCGTGACACCAGCAGAGCCATCTTCACATGGCAGGACTGACGAGCGGGATTGCCTGGGGGTCACAGTGCCCAAGTCAAACTTCCGAGCGGGGTCCTGGCTTAGGAAGGAGGGAGGAGAAGGTGGCTGTGAGTGTGTGTGCTGCAACCGCCGGCAGAGTGCTGGCAATCAAAGCAGCAAGGTCAGACGAGAGAGAGCGCTTTGGTGGCTGCAAACCTCTTCTGTCTCATCCTGAACACTGCAGCTCACTAATATCTGAGCAGTGCTGCTACGTGTAGGTGTAAGGCAGACATATAGGTAGGTACATTTGATACATTATTCCTATTTGCAAGGGTTCAATAAAAATGTGTGGGTTGTTGCAAATTATTTCTACCATCCATCTTGCAATGAAGTTAACAGCTGACTGCATTCAAATACATCAGTTGTATAAATTCATAGGGCATTTTCATGTTTCAATCTAGTTATGTATTTCTAGTTGACCAAACATGTTCAAATTACCATTAACTGCAATCCTATCACTTGGTTCACTGAGCAGAAAGGCAATATCTGTGTTTTAACCATTGAAGAACTGAAGCTGGAGGCATCGGAAGGGAGGGGGCAGGAGAAGCTCAGGTCTGGTCCTGTCTTGGTGCTGTCCTGGTCCTGGTCCAGATCCTGGTCCTGGTCCTGGTCCAGATTGTGGTTCAAGTCCAGATCCAGGTCCTGGTCCAGGTCCTGTCCTGGTGATGGTCATAGTCCTGGTCCTGGTGATGGGTCCTGGTCCCCTGCTCTGTGGTGCTGAAACCACCGCTCTCCTTTGCCATGCTGAAGCCCCGTGCTGGGGGCTTGGCAGCACGGCCGGGCTGTGCACGGTCCAGTTTTTCTCTCCTCTTCCTCAGCCAGAAGCTCCCGACGCTCCCTACGTGAGGACGCACCACATTTTCCCCCAGCTGCTGCGATGCTTTTAACAGCTCCTGCTTTGCCAAACGCTGCTTGGGTGTAAACGCACGAACGAGCTCGAAAACAGCTTTTCCTGAAGAGATGAGCGTAGTCAGGGACAAGCCCCAAAAAGCCAGTTAAGAGGAGAACAAGGGCCTGGGAGCCAAGCTCTGCTAATCACGGAGGCATCACGGAGGATGCAGCCGCAGCCTCTCCCCGTGCCCAGGACACGATTTCAGCTGCAGGACATGAGGAGCAGCCTGGCCACGGGCAGTGCGGGCACTCAGAAAGCTCAATAATGTGCCCAGCCCAAACCCTCGTGGCGACAAGTCCCCCTGCCTTCGTGTCCTGGCTGTAAATGCCATGCCTGCTGCTGCCCAGCTGCTCGAAGGGCCGCAAATGCCTTTATGGACTGCATCTTTTTTTTCTGAAAGGTCTTCAGAGGGGTCCCACCACGATGCCGGGTGCCCAGGGAATTAGTTAATATGCCACTTAGGTTTTTTAAGCTGCTGCATCTCACACCAGAAGAGCTTTAAACGGGGTTCTCTTGTGGCTCCGTCCATCTGCAGGGCCAGGGCTGGTTGTCAGGTCCCTGCAATCTCCAGAAGGTCGTTTTCTTTCCTTGACGCTTGCAGGAGCTTATTTAACCCTCACCCTCTGCTGGCCTGCCCGCCTTGTATTCTTCATCAGACTTAGGAATCTTTTATTGACGCCCAATGGTTTATTCATCTGCACATGTGTACCCTGTCATCAGCAGTAAAAATAGGGCTCCTTGGTGGGGTAACCTGGGGCAGTGTGGCACAGGCAGCGCACACGTTTGGGGACGGGCTACGTCCAAGGACACTGGGATCCCAGCTCGTCCTCCTCTCATAGCGCTGTTTCTGCACAACATTTCCCCTCGTGCTGTTTCCATCCATTGCTCTTGCACCACCGGCAGCAGGGCAAAGGGTGCTGAGCCCCCTCAGTCCTTGCTGCTGCCTCTCACCTTCCAGGGAAGGGAAGAAAGGGCCCGGCTGCTTTTGTTTTAATTAGCGTCTAGTCTCTGTTGCAACTTGACGTCTTCATTTAATTTTGTTTGCAATATACACGTAGAGGGGAATGATAATGTAATATAGTAATGATCATTCCTGAGACAGTCACTTATTCAAAATATTACTCCTGGTTAATCAGAGCAGCCGAGTGATTTATCGACTTGCATATCCAATCTTGCCTAGCGCTTCGCCGTAATTAAAACAACTGCATTTCCAGAGTCCATCTGCGTGTAATAAATTGTAAAAAACCATGTCGGGGCTGCATTAATACTGATGTTCTGCACGTGTGACAGTTGGGTCCCTCCGGGCTGGGGCTGATGCCTGCCCACGCAGGAGGGCGGACGGCTGGAGCTTGGGGACCTCGGCGTCCCCACGTGCGACAGCAACAACCAAAGCTTTGCTCGTGTCCACCTGAAGCAGAGAACGTGTGCGTGGGGCTTTTCCTGAGACTGTTACGAGGAGGCAGGTCTCTGGCTTGTCCCAGGGGAGCTGCCCGGTGCTTTTTGGGTGCCCACCCCGCCACCAGACCCCGAGCTGGGGCTCCGACCGAGTGACCCAAGTCAGCTCCTGCAGCATTTCCACCTTGGCAGAAACGGGTGAATTCTCTGCCGTAACGGCAGAAGGCAGCAGTAACACAGTTCGAATCTGATCCGTGATCTGCTTTTGCTGGCTGAGCTGCAGGAAGCACAACAGGGGGCTCAGCGCCTCTCCTCTCCCCGTTCCTGCCCCCGGGCCCCCCAGCAGCGCCTGCTCACATCACCCTGGTCCATCTCTAATGGCACTTCTTTTATCAGAGGGCTTGTAAAAGCCTTTGTCTCGAGTCAAATTTCAACAAGTAAAACCCAGAAGTATTCTTTTAAAAAAATTAAAATGTGGTGGAAGATGTCAGCTTGTCGCTGAGAAAAGAACAACTGTCAAAACCCAAAGATTTCCTGCCAAAACCCACTGAAAAACGTTGGCTGAAAACTGCAGAGCGAGAAGCTGGTCCAAAAGAGTCAGTTTGGGTGTTGTCAACCTTTTTTTTTTTTTTTTTGACAAAAATTCTAAATATTTTGAAGAAAGGGGACGGCTTCCAGGAATTTTCGTGTTTGGAAGCTCAGTTTTCTGTGAGTTCTAACAAAATCAGTGGCCGCTCACATTGGTGAGCTCTCTGATGGCCCAGCCCGGGGTCTGGCTGTGGGACACCCCCTGTTCTGGGGGGGCTCTGCGGCAGCTCCGATGTCCCCGAGCTGCTGTCCCCTCCGTGCGGCCACCGAGCTGGGCTCGGCCATGCCCACCTCCTCCTCCCATTCCCCCAGCCCGTGCTGAAGCTCAGGCGCTGCAGGAAACGGAGGACCTGAGCCTGGTTTTGTCCTGAGTTACTCTCTGCTAACAGAGTAACGGCAGCACTCCTGGGCCTGCTTTCAGCTCTTCTCTGCCCCCCCAGGAAATTACCGAAATGCCCCAGGGCAGAGGGTTTGGTGCTCAAATCTCGCTGCCCGCTTGGGGTCCGTCCAGCTGTGATGCTCCTTGTGGTGCTGTCAGCTCTGTGCTGCTGTTTCTTCTTCTCTCGCATGTGCTCAGCTCGCTGCTGTCACTCGCTGAGGACTTTTCCTCGTCACTTTTCCAACCCAGTATTTTCCTTAGCAGCTTCCTGCAGCTCGGAGCTGCGGAGGTTTGGGAATTTGCTTTTCCCTGTTAGGTTCGATGCCAGCTGTTCTCCTTCGAGATGAGGGAGGTTGGGTGGAGAGCTCGGGGTCTTCGGCTGTCCACTCCACCAGATTCAGAGGAAATGATTTTATTTCTCTTGTTGTGTATGGGAAAGGGACCCGAATGCAGGGCTGGTGTGTAACCGGCACACAGGGCTGGTGTGTAACCGGCACACAGGGCTGGTGTGTAACTTCTGGGGCTGAGTTTTGTTACTCCTGAGGCCTCTGGGTGCCACTGTGTTGGTGGGATGGGACCCAGCGCAAGAAACATCAGAGGTTTGCTCCTTAAATCAGAGCTTTGGCTGCTGAACTGTGCCATGGCGAGAAGGAACAGGGCCTGACCCGTCAGTGAGCACATTTTCTCCAGATACAGCCAGGCACACAAACACTTAGCCCCACGGTACCTTGTGCAGAGGGGAGGGTCAGAGGCAATGGGTTTAATCTGTCCCAACCCCGATCAATTCACAAATATTCCAAAGTGTTTGAGGCACACATCGGCAGAAAAATTCTGATCCCGGTCATAAAAAAAAAAAAAAAAAAAAAAAGAAAGAAAGCTGTGCTGAAGTGGAAATTACCTTCATCATAAGGGAAATGAATTGATGTGGATCTCTGTCGCTCCGAAGTATTTACGTTACCGTCAACTCCGCAGTCAGGCCCTTGGCACACTTCAGAGTTAGGTTTAATTGGTGTTTAATCTTTCATTATGTGCTGTAAAGGAAGGTGAAATACACACGCTGGGGTTTATTTCTGCGTGCAGAACTGTGCAGGGCAAGGAGTACATGATGTGCCCGGGGTGAGGAGCTCAGGTCATGGGTCGTCCCGAGCCCTTGGCACCATCCCAGGTGAGTGCAGGATTCTCCTCCTGCACCCCCCAGGATTCTCCTCCTGCACCCCCCAGGATTTTCCTCCTGCTCGCAGTGCTCGCCGTGCCTGGGTCTCCCTCTACAGCCTGTTTGCGCTGCCTAGAAAACCTGTATCTCAGGCAGCCCTATCCCCATCTGTGAGTGGAAATTAGCAGCCTAATCCTACGTATCTTTTTTGCCTTAAGATGCTTGTCTAAACCTGATTTTTGGTCTGTCTTTACCAGCTGCTTGAGCTGCTGCCCTTTGCAATTTATTTTGCATGAGACTTACACTGGACAAAAAACAAAAAAACAAACAAACAAAACACCTATCCAATTTTCTCAAGTTTCAAGCGTCCTTTTAGCTGGAGGCTACGTTTTATGTGCTCTGCAGTGTGCTGGGAGCCCCCCCAGCACAGCAGTCTCTCCTTTTCCTCGGGATTTATTGAGCACAGTGAGGTCCCCCTCTAATCCTTCCCTCTCGCACCCTGTCTCTTTCCCTAAGAACCACTAAGCTCCTCGAGTCTCCTCTATCACCTCTGCTACGGGCAGAGCTCTCCGCTGGCTTACACCCTGTCCAATCCTGCTGAAGTTCAGGGCACTGCCGTGCATCCCAATCAGCACAGCTTTTTATTTTTTTTCCCTTGAACTGCCGATTTTATGCGTGCTCTGGGGAAGAGAACCAGCCTCACTGAAAGACTAAAATCCTTCCAAAAGGGATTTTCAGTGTAAGTCCTACTAATGGTAAATCTAGCTATTCACTCCCAGCCCTCCCTAGGTAGGATTTGACCCTTTATTACGTTAATGGCAGCGTTCAGCGCTGGTCGTGATCCTGTTCAGCCTCTCTGTTTCCTCTGGGCACCCAGGAGGCAGGATGCTCCCCGCCAGCCCCTGCTGTGTCCTGCCCAGGGCTGGGGGCTCGCCCCTGACCTTGGGGATGCTCCTGGGGACGGCGAGTCCATGGGGTCAGCCAGGTCCCTGCTTTCCTCCCTGTGCAGCTGCCTGGTGGGTCCCCAGTCCCTGCTGTGTTCCTGCCCAGCCGTTTGCATGCCCTACGTGGGGACGCAGATGCAAGGTGCCACCTCTTGGACCGGGGTGACCAGCAGGAGCACGTCACTGGTCCGAGTGTCCCTGCTCTGCATTTCGAGCCAGTTGTGCTGTGCAGACAGCGATGTCCCTGGGATCAAAAGCAGGGGACGAGCGAAAAAATTACATCGGGGTCTTGCTAAGGAAAGAAAAGCGAGAACAGAGGACGCTTGGGAAAATATTCTGGAGGAAATATATGTTTTAGCATTCCTGCCTCCTGCCTGTCTGGGGCTTGTCAGCAGCTGACAATAAGTAAATGAAGTGGGGAGGCAGCTTCAGCCGTTAGCATGAGCGCAAGGTCCGGTTCCTCCTCTGCCACGGCTCTGCCAGCCCTAATGGGAGGTGCGAAACGACCCCAGAGCTGCTCCCTGCCTCCTTCCCCGTCACCCAGGGAAGCCCCCAGCCACCCGCTCTGCCAGCCACAACCTCCGTGCTTCGCTGTCTTTGGGGGCAGCTCTTTGCTGTGCACCCTGGGGGTGGCCGGGAGCTGCGCATGCCCCCAGACTTTGTCGTCCAGCTTTGCAAAGCCTGCAGGGCTTCAAATCCCTCGCAGGTTTCTCTGGGTTGGACTTTGGAGCACCAGCACTTTCAGAAGTTTGCACGGGTGTCTCTCCCTGCCTCTGAAGGACGCATGTTCCCGGGCTGGAGCCGTGCACGCTGCACGAGGGTGCTGTGCGAGGAGCACTGATGCAGGTGCTGGTTAGAGCAATCCGGACCCCGAACGTGCTGCTGCAGAAAGCATCGGTGCGAGGCTCGGAGGCGAGCCCCGTGCTCGGAGGCGAGCCCCTGGGCACCGCAGTGAGACCTTGCAGCCCCAGCTCCCCCCCAGCCCCGCTGTCAGCAGCTTGCACCGAAGTGGGGTTGCCTTCCCTGATTGATAATTTAGATTTTCCTGCCATCCCACACAGTGGAATCAGGGGAAATAAAATTACAGACTTATTCGCTCTTTTTGTACAACTGATGTGCTGATTACCTGTCAATCACGGAACCGCATTAACATCTGACAGTGTGTGCATAACAATTACCCCCATCAAATTAAGGAAACCTTTCACACTCGGGGAGAGAGAGAGGGAGGAAATTCAATCAGCATAATTAGTTCAATCAGAAAAAAAGAACTTGGTTTCATCAAGAAGGGGAGAAATGCACGGCAAAGTCAGGGTGGGCACAGGTACGTTTTAGGGCTGAGGGGTCGGCCGGCACCGGTGCTGCAGCAGAGCCAGCCCCGCGCGGCTTCGCGGCCAGGCTCTGCCTCTGCCTGCTCCGTTTGCTTTCTCTCCAGCTCCCCAGCTCCTCCTCTGCATTTTCTGGGCAGGGTTTTCTCTGGGGGCTGCGCTCCTCCTGCCCGCACACCGAGTGGGGAAGGGGATGGGGGGGGTACAGGGGCACCGGGGGCTGCCACAGCCCCGCAGATCCGCGTGGCGCGGGGACACGCCATCTCACCAGGGTTTGTTTTGTGGTCCTCATTAGAGGGGGTCTGTTAATGCTAATTATGAACAGCAAAATACAAGCCAGAGGAGGAAAATCTCAATTAGAGATTTTCAATTTCCAATAATGGCAATGAAGATGGATTGACACCAAGGGTGGCCGGCACGCTTGCTGCCTGTCCCCAGTGCGCACACGGCGCCACCGCTGCCGCCCCTGTGCCCACTTCTGCGCTGTCCCCAAGAGCCAGAGCAGGGCTGGGGGGGCACGTTCGTTCTCCGTCCGATGTCGGCAGCAATGCTCCCCCCCAGCACAGGCTGCCTGCTGGCGTGGTCCCCACCAGGTGATAATCCCTGCCCCACGAGGCCACCGCTGCCCACCCAGGACCCGCTCTGCATCTCTCTCTTGCTGTCTCCCTCCGTTAGAGCTGGTGACCGAAGGTGGTGGAGAGCTGGAGGCCAAAGCACAGCTTGAGGAGGTTTTATCAAACGATCTGAGGAATGCAAGGAGGGAAGGGATGTTTGGGCACAGCCGGCGAGAGGCGGGGAGGTGACACGGGAAGCTCCTGCAGCGGGGTGTGAGACAGGCGCGTGTGCCAAGCGGCTCCGGAATTTTTGCTGAGTTAATTATTTTGTAATTAAATCCAAGTTGAAAGGCAGAAGTGTTCTTGCCACTGAGACAGCAGCTCTGTTGGAGCAAGCTGTAGCTAAGGCGGGTGTTTTCGCTCCAGCTAGGAAGGTTTCACCCCGAAAGAAGGCCCTTCCTACAGCAGGTCCCCTCGAATCCCAGCTGTGAGCCGTCTCAGAGTGAGCTGTAGGGGCCAGTGGCTCTGGAGTACTGCAGGGGATTTATTTAGCTTGGGATCACTGTGCTCTCCAGCTGCTTGAGGAAGACTCCGGTGTTCATGGTGAAATTTAAAGCAGTTGGGAATGAGACAGGCTATCCCACCCCAGGGAAGTTTTGGGGGGAGCTGTTGCAGACTGAGATGGAAGGGTCTTGTGTGCTGCCTCGAAGCTCGGAGAGAACAGGATCTGAGCAACCCCCAGTGCTGCCATTTGTAGCAAAAAAGCAGTTTTCGGACAGGAAGATTTTTCAGCCTTGAAATGAGCATGAGAACCAGTTGCTGGAGAGCTATCGGGTTCTTGGTTTGTAATAGGGGCGTAAAAACCCTCCTTGGGGAATGGCGCAGCAGAGCTGATCTCGCCCAAGGCAGGCACGCGGCCCCGTGCAGCTTTTTCTCCTCTCATTCTGTGGCGTGCTCCTCATCAGCTTCCACATCAGCACTGCAGAGCTGTGCAGAGGATGGGGAGGACGGGATCCCTGCCACCAGTCTTTGCAGGCAGCAGATGAACCCGAGGGAGAGCCAGGAGCAGGGACGCAGCACGGCGGCAACGGCCACAGCCCGAGCCAGTGCCTGCCATCGCTGGGTGCAGGTGGGTGGTGCAGAGTCGGGTTAATTTTCCCAAAATATGGTCTATAAATGAATAAGCAAGTAAATAAACTAGTCTTCTCTCAGCAGTCTTCCTGCCATCTGCTTACCATTACCAGCTGGCATCCACCCATTAGTTTATATCTCCCTTTCGCTCCAGAGAATCTGAAGCATCCTGCAAACTTTGGGAAACACTTGGCTCTTGTTTGCACCTGCGTATGTCCAGAATAACTCAGAGCCGACTTTGTCCTTTGAAAAGCTGATGTTAAGGGGTTTCTAGCTGTCCACTGAAACACAGACATCGCTGGCAAGCCACACAGCAGCTGCCTGGCAGGTCGGGGTCGGTGGTGATCCCAAGGATAACACCGGGACCTGCACTCACCCTCTGCATTTCACCAGCAGACATGCAGCCCTGCTGTAAGCTGCAGGTGCGGATATTTGACTTCTGAGGGCATGACAAAACCTGTCCCACGCTGGGCACAAGGGGCTGGAGTGTCACCAGCAAGCCGCACGTGCCTGAGGTCTGCGCAAGAAGTTTGCCCGTCTCAGCGGCCTGACTCAGCCGAGGAGGAGCACAGTGAGAAGCAGAAACAAATTGTGAACAGATGTCAGCCAGAATAATAATAAATGTACTGAAGGCCCACCAGGATAAGTTGATGAATCAAAAAAGCACTGGGCTCGCTCAAGCAACAGCTGCCATCTTGGAGGGAAAGGAGAGGGGAGGAGAAACAAGTCTGCCCGGGATCGAGAGAGAAACTTCGCTTATGCAAGTTCTCCGGGAAGGCACGCCGCGTGCTCTGCAGTGCCTGTGCAGCAACATCACGTTGGGATGCATCATTTAAACATCTTGACTCCAGTGCTTCCATGTGGTTATCCTGCAGGCTGGGGAGATGGAGGCGAGGCTGCCTCTCCTTTTGCCCTGGCTGGGGCTGCGGGCAGAGGGAGGAGGGCAAAGGCTCTGCACAGAACGGCACAGAAATGGGGCAAAAATCCCCGGTGTGCTAAACCCAGCAATGTGGTTCTCCTACTTCTGCTTGCTAACCTTAGCTGGAGCAAGAGCTTTATTGCATGAACACTGGAGTGAGCCTCTCCTACCTCCGTACGGATGCTCAAAGCCCTCCTGCAGAAGGGACGTGCCTGTCCCAGCCTGCTCACAGGCTTGGATGTGATCCTTGCCAGGATGCTGCCAGAGAGGTGATGCCTTCCTGCAGCCACCTCCGAGAGGGGACCTTGCCCCACCCGTATAATTTAAGTATAAATTTATATTTATATGTATAAAGCGCCTATCGCCATATTGATAAACGCTCTTTGGAACCACTCTGAAGGGATGCTGGGGATGCCCCCACCCCCTCTGGGGTTTTGGAGCCCCAAAGCCCCAAGGCTTTGCCATCCAGCAAGACGTGTTTAAAAAAAAGCAGCTGTGGGGTCCATGGACATGGTGTGGGAAGAGAGACAAAAAACACGCTTAAAAATCTGCTTAAATAAGAGGAGCTTCTTTATTTACTCATAAGGCCAAAACATATCTTTTTGTCATTAGCGCACTTTCAAATAACTTCTAATGAGTGAGTCAGAGAGGAAATGCTGGGGGAGAGAGCTGAGGATGTCGTTCAGCACATAAAAGCCTGAAAAACTCTGTTTGACTTAGAAATTAAAGTATAAAGATTAAAGATTACTTCAGGGCTGCAGACGATAATGGAGCAGCTACAGAGGTGGAGCTGGTAGGATGTGCTCAGACCCTCTGGGCCTGAGACAACAAAGTTTGTGCTTCTCAAGGCACTCAATGAACATGCAAGCTGGAGGATTGCACCAAAGCCCTTTCTGGGGCTTTCACCGTGTACTTCTTTTCCTTCGCATGCAACTTGCATCGGAGTCCGTGCGTTCATTGCCACAACTGGAGCCCGAACAGGGACTGAGCAGAGGAGCCGAGAAATGGCCGAGCCTGTGGCAAGCCCCGATGAACTGCAAAGCTGCTGCAAGGGAGCAGGACAGGAGAGCAAAGCTGCTGCAAGGGAGCAGCAGAGCAAAGCTGCTGCAAGGGAGCAGCAGAGCGACGTCGCATCCATCACCTCTGCAGGACGGAGGTGGGCAACGGGGACCAGCAGGTGTTAGGGTGTTAAAAGACAAAGCGGTGCACAGGCTGCTCGAGGTAATGCTAAAGAAAAATAATGTGACGATAGGGGCTGACGATCTCAAGCGCCTCTTGAAATGGGTTGCGACAGAACCCCCGGAATAGCCTCAGCTAATAATGATACCCCCGAGAAACGGGATGAGGCCGGAGTTAAATTATGGGATGCAGCCACACGGTCTGACACAGTGGCGGCTGCACTCCTTGGGCCCTGGAGGGTGGTGTGTGAAGCGCCGAAAAAAATAAATCAGCACTGAGGAGCCGACATGCAGCGGGACCACCCCCAAAAATCCCTCCCTGCGACTACGCTGCCCCCCCCGCCCCCGGTAGTGACGGCTGCGGGCTCGGGGAGGGAGGAGGGACCGGATTAGGATGCTGACCTCTTTGATCCGGAACCGATTGATCCGGAAAAGGAGCCGATTTGCTTCCCCCTGACCCGCCTCGACTGTGGCAGGGGGTCTGCAGAGAGGCTGAAAAGGCAGGGGGGGTGCAGATAGTGGCCAAAGGGCAAGCTTGGGGTGCCTGCCCGGTAATCTGTGACCCCAATGTACGTGAGTGCTCAGCAGAGGTGACATGCTCGGTTTTAGCCCATCAGACGACAGGTCGTTGTATTCCTGTTATTATCTCTCATAAGGCAAAGGGGTCTGAAAACTCTCCCTATAAATCGAGCCATTTTTAGCGAGGAAATCACCTCCAAGAACCTGGGAGGGGTGGATGGTTGTATCCTTCTGCAGGTGGCACGGCTGTGCTGAGCAGCCCGGAGCTGCACGATGGATTTCAGGTCTTCCCCAGTACCGAAGCGGTGCATTAAGTGTGGCAGGATCTGTCCTCTTTGTGTGGAGAGAAAGAGCAGAACTCCCAGGGACGTCCAACAGAGCAGGGGCTGGGGAATAAATGTGCTGAGACCGAGTGGGAATAGCTGCAGAGGAAAAAAGCAACTTGCATTCACTGGTAAGGCTTATCCAACAGAGGGGAGTACAGCCTGGCTTCGTTCAAGAATGGGCTTTATTAATTCTTTAAATCCATCTGCTAAAGGGCTGAAATCATCTTTAAAGTCACTCCTGTGCAGCTCAGGGTGTGCCTAACCCAAGCAGGGACGCTGGTGGCTGTATGTTACAGCCTGCCATCACTGCTTTACAAATACGGTATTTTTTTTCTAGGAAATACTTGAAACTGATAATAGCAATCTCTAAGAGTGTTTCTTTTTAAAGTTGTCTTTAAGCAAAATCAGGCTTTAGCTGTGATTCATCCCCACTTGACAATCAGGCAGACACACATAGGCTGAGGTCTATCTGCATACGCATATATATATGCACACACAGACACACACCTTTCTGTTCAAAATTGGAAAGCAATCAATTCTGAGATTTATTTAATGCTGCATTGCACAAGTTTGATAGCTGGGTTGGTTAATTGCCACACTAATAACACCCTTCATCAAAGAGACTCGCAGGCAAAAATAAAAAATAAAAATAAAAAAAAATAAAAAGCTTGAAATGTTAAAATGGCAATAAACATGTAAACAGCTCATTTCCAAGGCAGGGAGAGGATCTGAGACACCAGCACAGCTTACGGTGATGTCCAGGCTTGCGTGGTTCTGAGAATGGGAAGGCAGGTGGAAGTGGGGGCCCCTCCGGCCTGCCTGTGCCCTGCCCTGGCAGCACCACTAATGGGTTCATTAATTAAAGCCTCCTTGCCAAGCGCAGCCCCCAGTGGAGTCACTCCCATCTGCCGCTGGCAAGGTCGCAGGCTGCGGACCTGTGACCGCAATTCAGAGCCACAGCCAAGAGCGCAGGCAAAACCTATGAGAACATAGGTAATTTGATTAGAAATTAATTGGCCTACATCAGAGCCTGAAAAATCTAACAGATTTGCTGCTGATAAAATTAGAATTAGAAGCTGAATTGATTAGCCTGTGCCAGCAAAGGAACCAAAATGTCAAAGGCACCAGCTGCACATTTGCATTTGGTACTTAACAAAGTTCTTACCAAAGCGAGTGAGAAATGTTTGACATTTTCACGATTTCTGCAATTCTAATGTATCTTTTATTGATATTAATTTAAAAATGCAGGGGAATAATGAAGTGCAAAACGACAGACAGGAGAGGAGGTCAGCCATTCGGCAGCTATCACGGTGCCCGTGCGGATGCAGCCGCGGTCAGCACTGAGCGGCGCTGGGCTGCTGCCTCCGGTGCGGGGCTGTGCAGGATGCTCTCAGCTCCTCCTGGCTCCCCAGGGGCTGGCTGAAAGCAATGACCGCGGTAAACAGCTATTTCTGGCCTATTTGCCCTGCATCTTTGTGCATGTCAGGAGGGAAGGAGTTGTGTTAGCCATCACCAAATCGAGATGGCACAGAAAAAGTGGTCATACAGCACCCCGCATTTCCTTCCTGCCCATTTGCTTTCCTTGCCCAGGATCATAAAAAGGTAAACCTGTCTCTTTCCTCGGGGAATATCTGCTTTATCTGCAGATAAAGCCTTGTCCTGGCATTGCGGTGGGGACAGGTTGCTGGTGTGCACACACGTCTGTGTGTCCCTGTGCAGGCAGGGATGGAGCATGTGTTGGTGTGTTGCATGGCTCTGCATACAGACGTGCATATGTACACATCAGCCTTCAGGTGCACACGCAAATTCTTGTATGCACCTGCATTGCTGGAAATGCGCATGCATTGCTGGAGATGCACATGCACTGCACATTGCACGTGCATTGCTGGAAATGAAGCAGTCAAGGAGAAGAGGGGCCGGTGTCTCCGGTGCCCACGTTGTCAATAGGCACGGTGAATAAATCACTTGCTTTACTGGGTCATGTTCATCGGCTGGCCACGTGTCGTTTTTATGCTTATCGTGTTGCAAAAAAAGACCACTTGTGGACTGTAAAGCCTGGGTGCAGCTTTAATTGGGAACGGTTATTTTGAAACATTCTCTTCTGTAATTTGTTTTACCTTGGGGGCTTATTACTATGGGCAAATCCTGTCAGGTTTGTGCAAAGGTTTCTCCATAGTCTGTTGGGGTGTTTTAATTTTAGCTTTGCAATAAGACGTTCAGGAATCCTGTAAATAAATAATTGAAAGGAATTCACACAGAGCAATGGGAAATTATTAACATTTGCACCAGAGATACCCAAAGTAGATTAATGAATGAAGGACAATGAGTGTGACCCAGCCCGCGGAGCAAACCCACAAGCGGAGGGTTTGCTCTGTTTGCCCCTCACTTTCCCAGCCCTCTGCATCCCACCTGCCTGGTCACAGCGGCCGTGAGAGCAGGAACAAGGGCATCCCTGGGGACCCCACTGTCTGGGGAGATGGGGAGCCTGGTTTCGCCCTTCTCCTCCCCAATTTGCTGCAGTCACCAGCTGTGGCTTTGCTTCCTGTCTGTCCCTACAGGCTAAATTTATAAATATGTCAGATGAAATGTGTAGTTCTCTTCAAGCGAAGGTGAAGGAAAGCCTATAAATTTTGCAGCTTGCGTCTGAAAATATGAAGGACAACTTAAAATTCCCTTTAAAAAAAATCCCTCCTGGTTTATAAATATTAATTGCAAGCATGTGGTAACGAGAGAGACGTGGCGTCTCTGGCTCTTATCTGGGATTGTTTGACTAATATTAGCAACAGTTTAAATACAACAGCTATTATTTGATACGATGCTAAATTAGAAGGTTCGCTCTTCATATTAAAGATTAGCTTATTGAGGGTAGGGGAAATTTGATTCTGCAGGTCGGAAAATTATTCTCCGCGGATCTGCTGATTAAATTACAGAGTGCCACTCGAGTCGTTCACAGCCTCTGCAACGTCCCTCAGCCGCCCCGACAAGCAGAACAAGCTGGGGTGGGCACGGGAGGAGGCTGGCCAGCAAAAGCTGACCAGCAAAAATGTGAAAAAAGTGCAACATTTCCTTGTTCTGGGATCGTTTCACTGGGGACCGAGGGGCAGAGGGAAGCCACCTGCGGCATGGCGCGGGGAGCAGCAGCGCGGCGCGGGGCAGCCCCCCTGGGAGCACAGGAGCCGGCGGTGGTTTTTGTGACCCAGGCCGACCTACAGCACATGAAACGGATACCGCTTCCACACAGTTGTGTTACACGCTTTGGGAAATACGAGGCCTTATTTCTTCTTAATGCTAATGAGTAAATCAGCTCCTGCTTGCGAGACTTGTTTCAGCGACAAGCGAGCTGACGGCTTCCTGCGGGATTACCCAAAGAGTCAGGAAGGGTGGTGGTCCCAAAACACGCCCAAGTCCAAAGCCGTGCAGGTCTCTCACCGGGCTTTACCCCTTGGGAACAGACGCACTGGGAGTGAGTTGATGACAGGCAGAGAACCCCAGCCCCACGTCCTCCTCCCAGCATGGAGGACCCGCTTGGGATCCCCCCCCAATTAAAACCCCAGAGCAGACGATCCCGCACAGCACCAACCGTTGGAAGTCAGCCTTATAATGTTCCTGAAATGACCAGACTTCACCGTACTTAGGAAATCGCCATTATCAGAAGCCACTTTTATTACCATGGAAACAGGGAGATAACAAAAAACAGCCACATCTCTGTCCTCCCCCAGAGGAAGGTATGTATTATGGATGCCCCATGCTTATGGATGAGGCACTGAGCACTGCTGGCTCTGCCTGAAACCTGCAGGCGGCTCGGAGAGGTTCACGCGGACATCCGGACGTGTGTGCGCATAGGCACATGCATATGGAAGCCAACCCAAAATTCTGTGTCGAGCCCCCTGGGGCCATGCCGTGCCCGCAGCATCGAGCCCCGTGCTCGGCCAGGGCTGGGGCTGGGGCACAGCGCGGGCACGTGGAGCAGAGGCAAGCAGCTGGCATCTGAATATCAAACGGGGCTCATTTTCTTGTGTGTGTTCCCCATAAATCTTGCACTCTGACTAATGCTTTTATTCCAGCTGGTTGTTCCTCCTTGCTCGACATTAAATCTTCATCTCATCAGCACTTGACTGAATTTGTAGAAACAAAATAGAAGAGGAGAACTCAGGCATGAATTAGCAGTTTAAGATCAGAAAACAGTTCGTATAAATCCCCGATCTGCCCATCCATCAAAATGTAATAATGCAGAAATATCAAGATGACCTATTGCTTGCTGACTGTTGCACTGTTCGTCCCGAAGGCCGTTCAGACTTCGTGCTGCCTCCGGCCCACCAAGCGCTCTCAGGAAGTGAAGGACAAAGAAAATGATATTTTCATTCTGGCTCCAGAGCCTGTGATTCAGGGAATTAAATTATGTCAACCGTTCTCACCTTCTTTTCTTCTCTCTTGCCCCGGGACAAGGCAGGGCGAGCACCTGATGCCGGAGCATCTCCCAGCCATGTCCCTTGTCACCAACACCTCCAGGAATTTTGGTGCTTTAAGCACCAAGAAATCCTTGCTGTCCCCCCCCCGGCACGCAGACAGGAGGGAAGAGCTTTGGGACAAACAGCCTTCTTCCTGCAGCCTGCAAGGAGGCTGATTTGCAAACTTCCCATCACGTCAAGTGATATTTACGTGTGACGTAAAAAAATACAAGTGTAGCCAGGAGTAGGCTTGTATTAATATGTCTGAGCAGTCCTGGCTTTAAAATACCCGTTAAGCCTTCACAATGTTGAAATAGGAGCAATAAATAATGACGCAGCTTTAAAAAAATAAGTAAGAAATAAAGCAGAAGTAAAGAAATACGCCAGTGATTGATTTCTACCCCCCAGAACATACAGGGCTTTATAGAGCAGAATTATTTCCATGCAACGTGGAGCACTTGGGCAGTGTTAAGTATTACATGGCTGAGAAATCCTCGTAGGCACCCCTTACTTGTGTCTGAGGCTCCTTTATGTGCACCTGCATGTCTGCAAGCCCGTTATATCTCAGTGCAATCCATGAGGCAACCCCAGCCCAGGTCTTTCGGGTGGGCTTGGCAAACAGCAGCTGAGATTTTCCTTCCCCGCAGGGTTAGGCGTCAGGACAAGGGCTCAGGACGTGTGCTGAGACCTCAGGGAAGGACAAGGGGAGAGCAACACCAAGCGCATCCCTGCTGCTTCACGTCAACAGCTGCACCGAGAAATAATTAAAAGATAATTTGGGGTTAGTGTGAAAGGAAACCTTTCGGGGCTCTTTCCATTTAAGATTTCCTTTCTTCAGTAAATAACAGAAATAAAGTCCCCGATCATTTAATTTCTAAATGACAAATGGCAATGCGCCCTTTGGGAAATATTGGTGTCTTAAGCATTTAACAAAATTATATTCTTTTTTGTCTGAAACTATTTTCTGAATTCATCACCCAATAATGAATAACCTCAATCATCCCGAAGCTGCATTTTGTTGAGTACTTTATTCATCAGATAAATATCACTCAGCTCTATCCAGGCATTTCAGCTTTTGTGCTAGCTGCTAGAGAAAAAGCCTGTTATTGCAGCAGCACGTGAACCAATTCCCCTCCTCTCCTACCCCAGAGGCAGTGCTGCTTTCTGAAGTCCTCTTATTAAATTAACACAGCGACATGGCAATCAAAAGAGCTTTATGGGATTTATAAGGGACAAACGTGGACCATGTTTTTCAGGCCTCTTGCCTTCTGAAAACAAAGTCTCCATGTCACAAAGGTGACTCCTTGGTCCAAAGCGATTGGAACGTACCCAATATCATTAATGAGGAAAGATTGGATCATCTAAATGGAAAGAAGAAAGAAGGAAAAAAAGGAAGGAAAAAGCAAGGACAAAGAATATCTCCGCCGTACCCCGAGCAAGAGCAGGCTGGGGGCTGGCTGCTTCGCTCCCCCGAGCAGGGGCACTGACACGTGCCCTTCGTAATTAACTGAAAGTCTGCTGGAAGGGATTCTGAGATTTCATCTCCACTTCCCGAAAAGAGCTCTCGCATCAGCGTTTTCTAGAAACAAACAAAACCCCACATGCTTCTGAAAATGGAAGCGAAGTGCAGATCTGTCCGATGGGCAGAGGCACTGAGGACGTGCAGCTCCAAACACAGGCACGAGGAGCAGCTGCTGCTGTTCTGTAGGGGATTTGCTGGTCCTGGAGGATGGAAACGGTCCTCGGGGTAAGGGTGGAAAAACCATGGCCATATACCAAAGCCACAGGCTGTCCAAAATGTGCCCTTTCCTTTCCTCCAAGGAAGGCAGACAGGGAGCTCTGGGGGAATCTGGGACTCCCACGATGGGCAGGGTAACTCCCTCCTGTGCTGTCTCTTGAAGCAATGTAAATTTTGCAGATGAGGTGAAATGAAAGGGAAAAGATATCAAATGTAGTCAAAGCAAAAAAAAAAAAAAAAAAGGCAGAGGGTGCTTGTTGTTCTTCCTGTATTTCCTAATGAACACACGCATGTAGAGCTGCAGGAAGCAAAGAGGATGTGTCCTCACCCATCGTTTCCTGGCCAGAACATCAGCCAGCACTGAACAAACGGCAGCCCCCAGCGAGAGCCATCCCCAGCAGGTGCAGGAGTCGAGGTGTTGTCGAGGCGTTCATTCCCACGTGCTGCTGGACACCTCGGAGGCACACCCCCTTCATTTCTTGCCTTGTTGCCGTGCTTACTTTCGACACATGAATTTGGACTGCAAACCCCAGGACTACGACCTGCAGCAGGGTTTGGAGGGGGATGCGAGGCGCACAGAGGTGGCGGCAGCTGCTCCTTAGAGGCGCCGGAGGCAGGGAGCTGCAAGCCCAGGGGAGCACCTGCAGGTCCCATCTTCTCTGCGGCAGAAAAAGGGGATGAAATTTTAATCAGACCTTCCCACAGATTTTGTGGAGCTGGAAGTGAGGGCCTCAGCTTGCTGCTCCACCTACACCTGCATCCACCTTATATGCACCATCTTACATACACCATCTGCAGACCCGGCTCAGAGCATTGCAGGGTCTGGCTTTCCCCAGGATTTCAAGGCACCTGATTTACTCCCCTTTCTATCAAGAGACCTGCTCGGTCTCTAATTTATATCTTTTAATCAGGGGACCAAAGTGTGGGAGAGCTCAAGGGAAACATGTCCCTTTTTAAACAAAGTTATTGCTTTAATAAACATGGGAAGGAGGCAGTAACGGACTAGGGCGCTTCCCCTGCTTAAAAAATTAGTAATTAAGCCCTGCTCTTAATTTAAGGGAATATTGGTCCTAGGGAACAGAAACTTGCTCTTTGGCGAGGTGATAGCAGCAGTGGTGTGAAGGTGGGGACGTGCAGAGGTCCCTTGCCCCTGGGGGGACTTTGTCCCACAGAGGGCACAGCTCTCCCTCTGCCCACAGCAAGCCCCAGTCCCTGGAGCCCCGGAGGTTTTGTCCTAGCCCAAGCCGGCCTTCGCTGTGGCAGCGAGGGCACAGGGAGCTGGTCAGAGCACTTAGACATCATTAGTTAATTAATTAGCCACTACGCAAAGTGTAACCGCGAGCTGCAGAATTAAGGCGGGAGCTCTAAGCTGCTACACAGCAGAGCTTCTTCAAGAAGCGGCGCGTTGTTATTTCATTATTATTATTATGGCCTTGTTTCCAGCGGTATTTTGGTAAAAATCTGCAACGATCTTGAGTGCTGCAGTGGGAATTCAGGAGTGCCGTGCGGGAGCAGCGCATCCTGCTGGGATGCTTGTCCCGGGGTCCTGGGAACGCTGCCGGCACCTTGCTGAGCCCCGTATCTGTGTGAGCACCCCAACCCCGAAAGCAGGCTGCCCTCTTACAGCAGCAGCGAGTTGTCTTCCCTCCCTCCTGCCTCCTTTCTTCCAAGCAGAAGTCAGTTCACAGAGCGAGGTGACTGTGAGCGGTAAGAACACGAGCTGTCAGCTTCGCCCAGCAGGAAGACGGCCGGTGTGTGACCCAGGTGGGATTTCCTCCCCGAGCAATTTAACACGCCGTCCCCCGGCTGCCGTCATTTGGGAGAGGTGAGGTGTAGCCTCGCTGGCTGCCTCCCTCCCGTCAGAGGGAATAGCTCCGTGCACAGCACAGATTTGGGGTGGGACAGGCACTGCTTTATTCATCGTGTTCTTTTAGCGGGGCAGGAGGGCACGCCAGAGGCATTTGTGCTACCAAAGGCTGCCAAGGATGTATCTCAAATGCACCGAGCACCCCGTGTGGACCAAGGGCTGATGAAGAAGGCCCTGCAGTTCCTGCAGTAAGCACCTCATCAAAGAAAACGTTGGACACAGCTAGCCGGTTTTCTTAATAACAATATAATGTTACAGTGCAAAGCCACTGCTTGAAAGTAATCGGGGCGTTCGGCTAATCCTGTTCTATTCACCGTAATTTAATTTGAAAACAACTTTAAAGCTTCATTTGCTCCGTGTTTCCCTTCGGTCCATGCTCCCTTACAGGAAGGAGCATCGAGCTGTGCGCACCAGGCTTTGTCCCCGTGGACCCACAGCAGCTGGGGACCGCAGGTCCCATCCCAGTGCTCCTCGGGTGGCCGAAGCATCCTCACCAGGGAGGAGAATCCAAGAGGGAGAATTCAGCCTGTGAATTCAGTTGGTGCCACCCTGTGTGGCCCCTGGGACGAGGGTTTTGGGGTGCCCACAGACAGCGATTGAAGGTCGGAGGAGCCACAGCTCCTGCACACTCACACGGGTGGTATTTTAGCAGGACCTGCAGGGCTCCCGGCCGTGCCGCGGGGCCGTGGTGGCAGCTGGCAGCGGTGGGACGCCGAGAGCTGGCCAGGGTCCAGGCAGGCAGCTCGCAGAGAGGGCTCCGGTCGCTGCCGTTTGCCTTTCTGCCGTGATTTATTGCTCCGTCTGCTCCCAGCTGGAACGGGAGGCAGGGCTTTGGGAAAGGGGTTGCGGCACAGTCCAAGCGTAACCTTGGGGGATTTCGGAGTTGCCTTTTTATTTTCCTTCTTGCTGTTACTGGAAGAAGTTCCAGAGTGAAATATAAAACGCAGTGGGAAGCCCTTCAGGGCTTGGTTTTCTCAAACGCCGCGCTGTAACTTGGGGGAGCAACAGTGACTTGCAAAATGCAATTGCCGTGATGAATCTGAAGGGCGAGGTGCGCTGAGATGTTGGTTTCTGGGCTTTAGGCTGATTTACGGTGTACTCAGAGCAGCTGTCCTGCTCCTTCACTGCTGTCCTCTCTTGCACACACACAGATAAATGTTCTGCAGATCCCCACTTCTAGTGCTCGATTCTAAGTTGTGCTGCAAGTTGATGCCAGAAGATACACGCTCCCTTCTCCCATCCATGAGGCACATGGCCTCCCTGCTCTCTCAGGTTTTTTTTCTCCACGAGCATGTTTCTTCAGCATCCCCAGCCTGCAGATCCGCAGGCTGCTGCCTTTAGGGCTTCTTCCTTGCTGGGACAGGAGGAGGAGGGAGGTATTCTGTCCGCTCTCAGCTCTTGCGGCTGCTTTCTGATGGTGCCCGTGCCCTAACTTTGATCTAGGTAATGACTCCGAGCTCTCGTTAAAGCACCATTTCGTGTCGTGCCTTTCATGCTTCCTTGTCATCTTGTTTATTCTGCCGCACCCTTTGAAGTGACGAAGCCGTACGTGCTGCACATCGCAGCGGGCTCCGATTCTGGGCATCATCATCATTATGTTTAAGAAGGAGTTTGCAGAGCAGCAGCAAGGCTGCCCCAGCACGAAGGAGCCCCCACAAGGACGGGGCAGCGGCAGGAGCCGGGGCGGGGGGACGGGGGGTGCTTGCTGAGCCCCACCGGTGACAGCGGGGCCTCAGGTGGCACTCAGGCTGCGGTGCTCGGTGTGGCACAGGGACTGATCTCCAGCAGAGCCATTGCTTGGCGTCCGCACTTTTAAAAAGCAGAAACAACAGCTGCTTGAGCACAGTCCCGGTGATGCTGCCACCACTCGTTTTCCCTGTTAGCTAATGAAGTCATCAGGTCGCGAGCAGCGGCCTCGTCTCAGGCCATAGGAGTGTGACTGTCCTTTTATTCTGCCTTTCAGCTTCTTGCCCCTCTGTGCACGTATAAAGGAGTAATTCTGTGTCATACCTTGCTTGGCAGCACGTCAGAAGCCCGTGCCAGGCAAAGTGGGAAGTGTGGCTGAAGAATTCCCTTTACCCTTTCACTTGTAATTAAAATAATCTCAGTGTTCACCAGGTCGTTCTGCATTTGCCCATGAAAATGCTCCTTGGGCAGAAATCTCACACCTAGCTTTGCCCACCTGGACTGAATCTCCCGGGGCCTGGACACGAGGTCTGGTTTTTCCCTGAGCGGCTGCAGCTCTGCAGTCGAACAGGAGCTGGAAACACGAGGCCAGCATCCCACCAGGCGTGCACAGCAAGGAGACAAAGGTAGCAGGAAAGGTTTTTTCCAAGGGAAGTTAGTCTGAATGCTTTTTTCTCATTCCTGACCATTTGCAGGTGAAACAAAGCCTTTCTTCTCGACGTTCACGTGCTCGGGATTCTTCCTAGAAGTGCTGTGAGCCCTTCCGTCTCAGACAGCGCTGCCCTGCACTGGAAATTCTGGTGATCTGACCTGGAGATGGGTGCTGTAAAACATCCCACCGATACCCGGTGATTCCTGCCGTGGTGTTCTGCTGTGGGGCCTTTGCACCACGTATATATCAGTCCTGCTTTCTGCAGCTTAATGAATCCGGGCCTTTAGGGAGAATTAGCAGTGTATTAACACTGCATCTGAAAAATTAAAGGAATAGTCAAGCAAATTTCTTTTTATTGACTTTTAGCGAGCCATTTAATCCAAACATCTCGTTAACTGCAATATAACTATACTATATAATGGGTTTTGCAATAAGAACAATTAGCTTCGCAATTAGCATAAGAGTGAGCGCTCTGCAACTGCCTGCAATTGGCAATGGGCCTATTAAAAATGTGTCCTGTAGAGGAAAAATAATAGCATTTCAGATGGGTAGATTGAAACCATTTGACTTTAAGCACCAATAATATTTCTTCTATTGATCCGGTGTCCCGGATGATCTAGGAGCGAGGAGGGAAGGTTAGCTGCTCACGGCAAACTTATTGCTCCTCTGTCATTGGCATGGCATCAATCAGAGTGATTTGCAGGGTAAACCACGGAGTCCTGCGGTAATTAGCCCGTCCCATTAATACTCGGGCTGCTTGATCACCCTCACTGGGTAGTGATGGAGCTGCAGGGTCCCCAGGGCTGCGGGTGGCTCAGCCTCCGGCGGGCACACGCCTGCGTGGGCTGCACGTCTGACGGCAGAGGTGGAGATTTCTGCTCTTGGGATTTTCCCTGTCAAAAGTCTGAATGTCCCCGTGCCACCTCTGGAACCCCTTCCCAGCAAAATGTTTGTCCGGGGGGGTGCTGAAGCTCACGAGGAAATTGTGATCCATCACCTGTGCGACAATCACCGGCCTCTCCTCGGAGCGTCTCTTGCTTACAAAACCGAGGACAACAGGCTTTGACATAGGCTAGTGAATAAATAATAAGCATCAGAAATGTCAGCAGGCAGGTTTTACTTAAATCTCCGAGCCAACAACGCTAACTTAAACTTCATGATGCACCATTACAGCCTCTCGGAGCATCCTGCCTGCCAAACAACATGCCCCGTGAAAACCGATATCATCTGCCTGTTATCTCCAGCACAGCCTCGTCGGGGTGCTTTATTGATTTTCTGCACAATCACAGGAAAAAGTCTTTTCTTTTTTTTCCCTCTTGTGTCTTTTATGATTCTGGAGGATTTGTTTCCGCTCATCTGTCATTTTTCACCCACTCATATCTCAGCTGTTTTGTAATGGTAAAAGAAAAAAACACAAAGCACTGTTGATTTGCTCAGCCACGTTAACAGACAAAAAGCTGAGGAGCAGAGGTGGCGATCGCCACCAGCAGCCACGGGGATGGACAGACAGACAGACAGGAGCAGGAGCTTCGCTGCCAGAAAGAAAACCCGACCGTTTTTCCAATTCCCAGAAACCACAAGAAGAAATATTTTCCAACAACTCTCTGAAAGCTATCAAACCCCACTTTTTTTCACTTCTCTATGCCCCCCGCTCACGGCCCACCATTTATTAATTATTGCAGCTCCTCGGTGGCAATTAACAGCGCCCCTGTTCTCAGGAGGGAAAACACAGGAGCAAAAACCAGCTCTGGCGTTTTCACCACCAATGTGATCGCAAAGAGAGCGTTCCAGCCACTGATACAAATAATTCCTGCCTGGCAGTCGGCTGTTGGCCTATCGCAGGGCCTGAGCCCAAGTCCCTTTGGGCCACACGAACGACCTGCCAGCTTTGTAACACTGGCCCGGTGGCCGGGTGCCTCTCACAGGTCACCCACGGATGTCTTGATCCCCCGTGTGAACACCCAGGTGCTCACCCAGTGACTTTCCAACTCATTAAAGTCCCCATTAAATCGGCTGCCCCCCACCTCGTGGGCCAAGCAACCCCAAAGATCAGCCTGGCTGCTGCAGAGCTGGTCCCAGTGCCTTGGGAGCAGCACCCCCGACACCAAACGGCTGAGCCAGAGGGGAAATCAAAGAAAAACCAGCGGTGCTGATGTCCTCAGAGAGCTCAGAGCTGCCACCCGGCCTCATTGCCTCATGGCTGGGTTTGTGCATGCCTCCAAAACGTCGCAGCGATGGCACAGCATCTTGCAGCCCAGGAATAATTGCGACGTGAGCTGGAGCCAAGGGCTGAGCCGCCCCGCTGCCCTCTTTCCTCTCCAACAGGCTAAATCGCCAGCAATAATCTGAAGTCAGCTTGGTAAGACAACTGGGGAGATTCCCTCCTGATGAATGCCTGTCTGCCTTTAGTTTGTTGCATGACGATGAGACTTAACGGAACGGTTTGGCCTTTGGAAAAGAGTCCTCTTAAGACACTTGAATTTCTGAACTTTCGTATCATTTACTCCGTGATCTTCCAGGGGCTCTGTTGTAACCCCCAGCATCTTCAGTGCAGGATTTTCTGCACCCTTCACATTTTCTAACATAGCTGGCTGAGCATTTTACATTTAGGAAGCCTACCTGTGCCGTGGTGTGGTTTAGGTGCGTTGAAATGTCACTCGCCATATGCTGCCGATATTATTACAAATGGGCTCTGCTAAAGAGCTTTGCTCGCGGTTCCGTAGAGCCACCTTCTGCCCTTCACAGCGTGCCAAACCAGCCCCTCCTTTAAATGCCAGGATTAATCCTGTCCTTGCCCAGCACAGCACCTGCCTAATTTTCAGCATCGGAGCCCATCCTGCTGGACATCAAGTGGCAGATTCAGGGGGGGCTGTAGCGGATTTGTGCTGGGCTTGTGACAGCCACCAGCGTCTCCTGGCGATGCTGGGATTTTGGAGACCAGGGCTGGGACCTGCCGGGGCTTGAAGGAAGGTACTTGTTCGTCACCTGGTGCGACAGTGTCCCACGCTGGAGCACCGAGGCAGTACTGGCGTGCAGCTAAACAACTCCGTCAGCATGCCAAGCACCTCAGTGCTGCCTGCTTGTGCAGGGGACATGGAGTGCGATCCCAGGTCCCAAAACAGGGCTGGCGTCTTCGGCTCTTCCCTCGCAACTTTGCTGCAACTTTGCTTTAAAGAAGGCAAGGATACAGAGGGGAAAAAAAATCTCTCTGCATTTCTGAGAGTTATGAAATAATTATGCCGTGTTTCCCTTCATCACTGCTAATCGCAAGAGCAAGCTCTCACAAAGAATTAGCGTGCACCAAACCTCTCATAAATCTCTGAAGCCACAGATGAGAGATCGCAGAGCTGGAGCTTATGAGTTTTAAGTTCAATTCATTACCTCAAATTAGCATCAAACTGCACAGCCTTGTAAGCAGAGCTCCCGCTTACCAACCCCCCCGACCCGAGCAGTTAGCTGTTCGCAGCTGAGCGCGGCGTTAGTCAGAGCAGGCGTGGAGAAGAGCAAAGCTAGACAGGAGCAGCTCATATTGGATGGCGTTCAAAAAACTTTCTTCTCTCCTGCTAGGATGTGTCACTGCTTTATTAGGCAAAATGGATTTTAGCATTGATTTTCCATCCCCTCTGGAAAGACTTTTCGCTCTGGTGCTCCGTTTAGGCTGAGTTTAGCAGCCCATGCATGAGACACGGCGGGCGCATGCCCCGTGCAGCCGCCCGAGCCATGCAGGGGGACCCGGAGAGGGGCAGGGGGCACGGGGCCATCCCTGCTTTCCTCCCTGGGAAACTTCACCTCAGATGCGCAGGGCAAGGCACGCCATCAGCACATGCCACGGTGCCCACCAGGGTCTCCTCACGCTCTGGGTGTCCCCCGGCAGCAGGTGATGCTGCAGCTGCAGTGCAGCTCGTCACAAGGCTGGGTGTAACTCGGCTCCTGCTTAGGCAGGAGCAGACTCCCCAGGGAAGAGAATCGGAGCAGGAAGGCTCCTGAATCCCGTCCCTGCCTTGAGCAGCTTGTCTTCCTGTGCCCTCCTAGTACGTCCCTGCGGGTTCCCGTGGTGCTGCACACTGAGCACACAACAGCTCCCCAGCCCAGGCACGCTGCAGAGCACCCTTCGGTCCAGCACAGCCGTGCAGTGTAAGGCAGGTGGCGAGGGAGGAAGGAAACCCGCTTTTAAACTTCAGTGGTGCGTGTTAATATTTCCTCGATAGGAGCAGAAACAGGGCAGGCAGGTGCTGGATATTATTATTTGGACCTATCAAGAGAAAAAGTCTCTTGCAACCTGAAGAGGTTAGAGGAAGGAGCTGCGGGCAGGGACGGTGGCTTCAGCTGCCCTGCTCCTGGGGGAAAACGTGTGAATAAATTACTGTGACTCCTAGAACAATGGCAACTTCAGAAATAATATCTGAAACTGATGAAGCCCGTCTTCTGGTGAGCTCCACTTCCAGTGCTTTGCTTCACTGTAGGAAATGGATAAATGCACAAGCTGGTGCTGGAGCATCTTTCAAGATACCTTTCTCCCCACACACACGCGGTTTCAACGGAGTCTGCTGGAGCCCCCCTGGAGGAGCAGGGTCCCTCCAGCCCTTTTCCAGCCCTGGGCACCGCTGCCCCCCTGTGCGGAGTGGCTGTCTGCAGAGGCACTCATCGCTCAACACACCATCTAGATTTATTTATACTTGCACGATGGAGGGAAATGGCTTTGCTGCCAGGATCAATCCTTCAATCTAATGCCTCTCACTCCATTGTAACTGTATTTCATGACCTTCTCAGGGACTTTTCGGTTTTTCACTTGAAGGAACAAGAGCTGCAGAGAAAGGGAGGCACAAGAAAAGGAAACAGCTCCTTGGTTTCCATTCAGTGCAGAATGACCTGGGCAGAAAAGGAAAACTCCTGAGCTGTGAGAAGCAGCTCAGATCTTTGCTGCACCCAGCGATGCTCTGTGCTAGGCTTTGTATTTTCTTTATGCAGAGGTCACCTCCTTGAGCACCTGCTGCTGCTCATGAAACACTCCTGCCAACACATCGTCCTCGATTCTGCTCCTGCCACCTTCTCCTGGGGATTTGTCACCGGCAGAGGGAGACCCTCAGGGTGCAGGGGGGCTGGGCAGAGGATCCTGTGGCTGCAGCAGGCAGGGATGCTGCTGCTCTCCGCCTCCCCTTGCTCTGGGGTGCTGCACTCAGCCTGAACCAAATGCCAAGCGGGCTGGGGGCTGCCCAGCCCCTCCTCGGAGCATTCCATCAAGTGATGCTCCAGTGAGCCAGAAACTGAGCTGTAAAAGCCATTAGATCTCAGCGACGACACCACCAACCTCATTGCTCTCAGCCCACAAGACAGTGCTGTCTCCCAGGACAGAGACCTGGGGCTTCCTCTCTCCCAACCTCGTTTTCATCCATTTTTCATCGCCCTGACAGCGCTGGGATGCAGAGAGCATCGCGGCCCTCCTAGGGGCATTGCTGGCGTGGCATTTTCTCCTCCTGGTTTTTAAATAATAAAATCTTTCTGACTGGCGTGGCTGGGCAGAACAAAAAAGATATTCATTTAAAGTCTCACCGGATGGCCTGGGACATCAGTTTGGGGCTGAGGCGCAGAGGCTGCATTTTGCAGAAATGCTGCGTGCATGGGCAGAAAAACGTGGGTGCAGCTCTGCTTCTGCAAGCACCGAGAACAACCGCTCGGCACAGACCTGAAATGGAAATTATGCCTTTTCAATGCCGGGAAGAAGAGACGGCATCCTGCTGAGGCGGGAGTCACACAGGGCAGCAGACAGGTACGGCTGGGGGTAATCACCCGTCTGCCGCGCTGCTGCGAGCGTGAGACCGAGCAGTGCGCAGCATCCCCGAGAGAATTAACCATTCCCCTGGAAACATCCCCAGGGAACACCCCAGCAACTGAAGCTCATGGGGCTCATGAAGTCCCGGGGCAGAAGCCGGCCTCTAAGTGGGCAATATTTGCAGTAAAATCCTGGTCCCTGTGACACAGGTCCCTGTGGATACAGGGGGACCCAGGACCAGACCTCTGCCCCAAGCTCTGTCCCACCACAGAGGGCCCCAAGGCGCTTGTCCCCTACAGCAGCAGCACACTAACAGCCCATTAATTATGCAGTTTAATTAGATAACGAATATTCATATTTCCACCATGACTCCGCTGTTCATGCCGTATTTAGCTCCTCGTGCTGCGGTGACGCAGCCTTTCCCCGTTCGCTCGCTCCTAATGAACAACCACTTAGAATTTTAAAAAGTGGAGGATATCTTTCTGAGTTAATTAGCTTGAAATTAGCTTAATCACAGCTCATTTAAACTTATCTAAACAACAGCACGAGGAACTCCAGGAAAACTTGGGCTCAGCCTTACTCAGCTTTTCCCCCGAAGATGCTGGCTGCCTGGGGATGCCCGGCCAGGGCAGGAAAACGCCTGCACCTGGGAGCGAGAGCATGGCGTGGGCTGCCCTGAGCCAGCCATCTGCGGTCCCAGACCTTGGTTTCCCCATCTGAAAGCTGTGCCCACACCCAGAGGCTCTGTGCAGAGCCTCTGCATCCATCTGCATGGCTCCCACGGCCCCTCATTCCTCTGCTGGGGCTCGGGATGGTGTGGCACCTTCGGTGGCTCCTCTTTTCCACCCTCTGCAGCACGGGGAAGGCAGGTCTGGCACCGCTCGTCGCAAGCAGCGGTGCTGCAGGCTGCCGAAGCAGCAGCATCCCGAGGCTGGGACCCAGGAGCCATCAGCACTGCCCTGGGAGGCCGGGCGGATGGGGGGACGTGGCACCACCGCCTGCCCCCGTACCGTCAGCCCCGCGGTGGTAACTTCAGAGGTCACTCCTGTCTCAGCACCTTTCCAGTGCTCCCTGGTAATTACAAAAGCCAGCACAACCAGCAAGACGTGAGGTAATTCAGACTGTCACTGCTGCTGCAATTAAGCGTGCTATTCCTCATCCTGCTATCTCCAAATGCAGGTGTAAGGCGCAATAAACATCGCTTTGAGGTCATGCTCCCTCAGATTGCCTTCCCACGGCCAGCAGAGCCACAGAGCTGCTTTGTGCTGCGAGCAGCGATGTTTCAGCCCAGTTCTCTAATCACCATAATCGCTGCGATGGCGCCAGGGTGAGGCACAGCCTTGCTCTGTGCAGCAGCACGAGCAAAGGAAAGCACAGCGCAAAGGTCCCTGGTGCCAAAGGCTGATGTTACTGGGACCCTTTGTGCTTGAAAAGCAGTGGAGCAGTAAATGGTAGCTGGCTTTCCATGCAGCTCTGTCCCATGCTACTCCTTGACCACAGCATGTAGGAGCTTGGGAAAGTGCCTTCCACATCCCATGTCCTCAGCAATGCAGCCTGCACCAGCGCACTGGGACCATAGCACCCAGACCTGGGGCTGCAGCACCCAAATCCTGCCCCTGGATGGGAGCAGGGGTGCTCCTGATACGCCCAAAGTCATCCACAGCCTCCTAGGAACATTTTTCTTCCCTTGGTCTTTCCCTGCATGGTTTGCTTCTGGTGTTACCTTCTCATTTCATTGCCTCCTGGCCGGACCCTGCAGTGTCAGGTGGCAGATGGGCCAAAATTCTCTGATTTTGGGCCCATCTACACCCAGGGGGTCAGCGAGGTGGCAGCAGCATCCCAGGAAGATGCAGGCGGACAGCTCTGTGCCCTTGCTGCCTGACATCTCCCGCAGGGCCATCCCAAATGTCTCTTAGCCTTTGCACTCCCACAGCAAGCCTCCCCTGCGGCAGAGAGCCAGAAATGGCCTTCATTAATATGTTGTTTCCTTTGGTTTTAACTCAGTTCCCAACTTGGTAATCACTTGTGACCCTCTGTACGTCCATTTCCAGCAGCTGCTGCAGCTGCTGACAAGTAATTTCACTGCCTGTCTGCCGGTGTTGAGCTTGAAGAGTCCTCCCCGGCTGGGCTTTAAAAAAAAATTACCTGTAACTCTTAACATCTAATTTTTTCCACTTCCATTTGTCCAAGGACCCCTCCCTCATCTGAAATGTCACATCTGCCGTGGTTCGAGCCTCGCTGCTCCCCACCGAGGGAAGAGACAGCTTTGCCTTGTCCTTTAGTGAGTGCTTGAGGTGTACGTGGGGAAGAACACCACGAAAACACACGAAAAATGATTATCACTTCTAGAGATAAAAACGGAGCTGGCTGCCCTGCATTTGAAAAGTAAGCCGAGGCTTGAGCACAAGGCAATGTCACCCATCTCGGCCAGGAGGAGCTGCGGGTGTTTGGGAGAACATCTGGCGGGGGGAAGCGATGCCAGAGCCCGGCGGCTGCCGTCAGATTTCGTCCCCGTCCCCCTGTTTCAGTCCTCGAGTCCTCCCGGCTCCTCCTATGCGATGTTTCTGTGCCTCTCGTAGGGCACGTGCAGACCCCAGTACGAGGAGCATGGTGCTGCTTTCTGCATCGGGTTGATTTGAATATTAATTGTGTGTGACCTGTTGACTTCAGCTCAGGCAGAACCCACCCCGCAATTAGTTTACTGAGCTGCTCCGTCTCCTGCAATAGCTGTCAAGAATAATGAATTAACCCTGAGTTTGATCCTGAACAGAGAAACTTCGCTGGAACAAGTTTATTATTTCATGTGCTTTTCAGAGTTGTTGAACTCGGTGTTAAGATCTAATCAATTGAACATCTGGGTTTCCTGGAGGCTGAGGCAGGATCATGCAATATTTACATCAATATTCTGAGATCAAAGATCTCTACAGGTCTTGGGAAAAAAATCCTCAATGGAAGGGGATAAAGCGGAGCAGAGGAAATCGGAGCTGAGATCCGAGTCCCACCCTGTCCAGGCAAAGCCTGGCTAGGAGGGGACACAAGGACGAGCTCTCCGTAGGGCTGGGCTGGTGGTGGCTGGGGGGGCTCTGAGGACCCCTGCCCACGGCTGGAGCTCCTGCCTGGTCCCAGGGATGGGGGCAGCCTCATGTCCCCCCTCTGCTGCAGCCCTGTCCCCATAAGCTGCCTGTGTGGGGACATCTGCCACCACGTTCGGTGTCCCCTGGATGTGCCCAGTGATGCTCCGGGAGCAAGCTCCTTTGGTTTGCTATCAAAAAGATGCAAGGAAGGCAGCTTTATCGTCTTTCACCACAAAGAGCGGATCACTTTGCCAGCACAGCGCCTGAAGAATTCAGTTTGTGTGTATGTTTGGTGCATGCCTTCCCTTACGTGCGGCCATGCAAATGTGGCACCGTGGGGGACAGGGCACTGCTTCCCTCTCTGAAGAGACGGAGAGGCACAGAGTGCTGCAATGCACAATTTATCATTTAATTAGGGAAATTTCTGGCAGGCTCCGATGCTGATCTCGCAGAGCACGGCCATCTTTGCTGGGTTTGTGAGGCCTGGGCTCTTCACCCACCAGTGTTTGTGCATCTTACCCGACTTCGGGAATTTTCAGCCTGGTTGTGCTGGGGAGAAGCTGGGAAAGAGCAGGGCGAGGAGGAGGGAAGGGATCCACTCGATCTCTCTCGGCATGCTGCAGAGAGCAATGGCACACCACAGGAGCTTATTCACTCCCGGGCTCCCTCCCTAAAACCACCACACCACTAAACTGCTCTTTGCTTCAGCTGTGAAGGGGAAGGAAGCCCCTTTAATGCCAAATTTTGCAGAGCAAGTTCTGTGACCAATTCCCCAAGAAAGCGCCCGAGAGCTGGAGGCAGCAGGAGATCGGTGCTGATGGCAGCACCAGCCCGCTGCCAGTACGGATACAGAGGAGAGCGGAGAAAGGTGAAACCAGAAACCCTCGGAGATCTCATTAGCGGCAAGCATCCTCCAACAGATGCCTTATGGTTGTCGAGCCCCCCCCCCCCGGGCCTACTCGAGCATTCAACCAAGAGGATAAAGAAATCTGTGCCCTGCGTGGGAGCGGGGAGCACCGCAGACAGGCTCTGGGCCCCGGAGGTGCAATGACCTCCGACGAGAGAGGTCTGGGCGGTGGTTTGTACCCACTGTGTGCTGATCTGTACCCGTGTGTGCGGAGCCGTACCTGTGTGTGCCGAGCTGTGCCGGCAGCCTGCTGCCTGCCCCCTCGCTGCAGAGAGGGACAGCGGCCTGGCCTTACCCACCGCGGCAGCGCGAACGAGCAGAGGCCGCCGCTTTTCTCACAGAAGCGTCTCCACCTCCTTTCCATCCCCTTCCTGAACGACGCCAAACGAAAGCTGTTTTCTGAGCCAGCACACCCACAAACCCATGTGTGTGTGTCTTAGAGCAGGGCTCACAAAAGGCCGGGTGCGTGCGGGTTTGGAAGTGGCTTTTGCAGCCCCTCGCATCCCCTCCTGCACAGCAGTGCCGGGTCAGGGCCAAAGCAGGCCCCAAATCCGAGCTGCTGCCGCTCGGCCTGGCCGTGCACAGCCTCGGCTGGCGGAGGCTGAGCGGGGCTGGGCCTCGTTCACCCGTGCCCCTCTGCTGATAACGAAGTGGGAGGTGGGTTCTGGCAGGCCCACGCTTACGGCCTCATGACATGGGGCTGAGGCACATTCAGGTGCAGAGCGCCAGGCAGCCCCGCCAGGCAGCTCTCTAATTGCAGGTTTGCTACCTGAACAAATGATTTCCGCCACGCCAGCACTTACCAGAAGCAGCTCCCTTCAGGGACGCTCTTATTTCCCATGCCGTGAAAAATGTAAGCACTATTTAGGGCCTGTTTTACCGTTCTGGTATTTGTGCGGCTCTCATTAGCAGTAGTGGGAAGCATCGTGCTGCTCTTACGGTGAAAGTGACCCCCGTGTTTTTAAGTCAGACACCACACAGAAATACTTCGGGGCTCCTTCAGAAGAGAAATGAACGCAGCTCTCACCACTGCAAAGAGATACTCGGTCCCTCTGGCTTCATCATTTAGTCTGCAGTTAGCAGCAAGGTGAATTTTAATTCCAGACCCCTCTTTTTGTCAGTCCTGCTGTTCTTTATTTGCCTGCGTGCTCCTTTCCTGACAACAATGCAAGCCATATGGTGCCTCCAGTGCTGGGACTGCAGCCATCGGGGTAACAGATGCAAAATGGCCCAAGACAATAGATTTTAAAGTTTGTCTTCTCACTTTGGAGGAGTTAGAAAAGCTACCAAACACAACAGCATGAAATATTCAGCAAACTAAGCATGGCTGCAGTAGATAAAGGCCAACCCTTCTGGAAATGATTTCTTCTGGGTTCTCCTCCTAGGACACGTTGCAGGCACAGCTCCACAAAGCACGTCTGCAGGATGGTGCTGAGCAGGGGCTGCCGAAGAGCAGCTACAATATCCATCACTGGATCCCTGCAGGAACTGGCCTAAAAATGTCCGTCAGAGATGGGGCAGCTAGGCCTGGAGCAGCAGAGAGGTCAGAGGCACCCTGAGGTCCTTCCCTTCCCTGGGGATGAAATTCCTGGACCTTTTCTTGCATTTTCCTGCCCAGAAGCTGGCTGTGCCTGTGGCACTCCAGGCAGGCGGGTCCCTTTCTCCAAGAACTTCTAATCCCCCCAGCTCAAAAGAATGGAGGGAAAATTAAAATAAGGCTTTAGGGATAACTGCCCCTGCTCCTGCAAAGAGCAGAGTCTTGGTAGAGAGCAAGTCAGAGCGGTTCCCAAACCGTGCCAGCACGCGGCTTTGGCCGTGCCAGAGCTTGGCTTCATCTCCTGCTCTTGCTGGGAGTCTGCTCCCTGCCCCTTTGGGCCTGTTCCTGCCAAAGGGGAAGGAGAAATTTGGAAAGCAGACATGGCAAAGCCCTCCAGGCCTGCAAGTCTGCGGAGCTTATAGAGGCTTCATTGCTTTCATCACACGGCCTGATTTGTGCAGAACTAATATTGCTCGTTAGAAGAGGCATTAAAACATGACTTACAAATGACTGCAGAGTTCCCCAAATGTCACTTCCATCGAACTCTTATTAGCTTATTGATTCGTATTAAACAAGTAGATAAATACTTAATCTGAGCAGCAACAGCACTCTCATAAAGTGAATTAGTGTTTAAAGTGTGTCTGGCTCATTAGCAGACTTACTGCACTTTGTCACCGTTTCCAGGACCGTCAGCCAAACCTCTTAATTACCCGCCTTCGCAGCAGAACTAATCAGCTGAGCTCCCCCCGACTGCGAAACTGGGCCGAGCCGGGGGCTCAGCCAAGGAGACGTGCGTGGAGGTGGCAGTGCCACCTGAAACCAGTCCGGATGGGCGCCCCCATCCAGCACACGCCAGTGGGTTCCTCTGCGGCTTGCAGGGTGCTGTCCCAGCAGTGGAGAGCCTCCTGCCCAGGCTGGTGCTGAGCACCGTGCAGCTTGTGCATGGTGTAGGAGTAAGAGAAGAGGCAGCAAGGGGCAGATGTGGCTGGAAGGCTGTGCAAGGACGCAGCTAGTGCAGTGAGGGATATCCCTCCTGCTGCTGAGGGCTGTGGAGGAGCCACGAGGGCTGCTCCAACCTTCCCTGGCTGTTCCAATGAAGCCATCCTGCCTGGCCACTGCATCCCTGCAGGGGAGGAGGTCTGGGCTCAACCAGGCCACAGGAGCCAGCCCAGCTGCCCCCATCGCTGCCTCCGTGAGCAGCATCCTGCTCTCTACCTCCTGCCAGACGGGGCTGGAAACCCCGAGGTGAAGCTTCTCCCCCAGCGCTGGTTTCTCTGAAAGGAGCCGGCTCGCTATCAGCCTGCTGTTGCCTTTGGAACACCGAGGGAACACGTTCTCCCGGAAAAGTTTATAAGGTCAAGTGATAAACTGCAGTAACAGCCCGTGAAATACAGCCCCGACCTGCAGGCAGCTGGGGAACAGCCGGCGAAGCCAGCAAATGTGCTGTCGGGGACCACGAGAGGCAGGGCTGGCTGGCGGCCCCGCTCACCATCCCCGGGCGAGGAGCGTGCAGCTGGCAGAGCCTGGGGCTCTCTGCTCCGTCCCCATGGGTCTGCGGTTCTCTGCTTGATACAAAGGATGCAGAGATGCTGTGCTGCTTTGAAATGTTTTCCTCTCTTCTGGCAAAGAAAATCATCGCCACGCCTCTCCTCCTCTCGTCTGGCTCCACAACTGCAGCACTGCCCAGAAATACAAGCACTTGTGGCTGGGCAGGGTAATTGGGAGGAACTGTTCCCAAAAGGTGAACTCCGTACCTGCGAGGTGCTGAGCAGCACACGGGCTTCTCCGGCAACGTCCGCTGAGCCCCCCGGGCTGCGGGCCAGGCGCTCTTCCCTTTCCCGCAGAGATGAATGCCGTTAATCTGCAGGCAGACATTCAGTTTAGTTTCCCAGGGCTCCTCCTTCAGGTGCTAACGCGACGGCTTCCTGAGCAGCTGCGTCTGCTCCCGAGCTGCCTGCACGCCGCTGGAATATTGCTGGGTGTGCAGCCAGAGCGTTTCATTAGGCACTGGCGAGTCAAGCCTCTCGCAGCCCAGTTGATTTTGCTCTCCCTGGCTCCTGTAAATAATACTAGAGGGGGCTGAGCCTCCCCTGCTCCATCTCGGGTCATGCATGGGCTGCGTGCCAACCCTGCAATGGGAGCAGGGGTTTGAGCACGCAACGCCACGTGTGGCCTCGGACCCCGTCCCATTATTGACTAACAAGGGGATACCAACAAGGCAAGAATACTCAGCTGCTGGATACAGGGAAACAGGAAAAAAAAAAAAAAAGGCCATTACCTGGTACAGAATTTTATATATTTTTTTCCCCCATGGGCCCTTTTTGGTGCTCAGCCCGGGTTTTCACCCCGTAAGGCATTTAAATAGCAGGAAAATGTCTTTGGAAGCAGCTGCAGCGTGGGAGGTGCTGTAGCTGGCTCTGTGCAGGGGGCGCGCTGGATGGGCTCATCCTGCCCCGTGTTTTGCACCACTCTGCTCTGCCCAGGACCACAAGGCCAACAAGTCTGGTGTCATTTAGGTGGCACCGAACGAGCCTGAGCAGCTGCTTGGAGTCGTGGAGAGAGCAGCACCCCTCGCAGCTGCAGCACGGGGAGCAGGAGGTGCCTGGGGGCAGGAGCTGGGTCCCAACGGTCCCTGTACACGCTGGGCTTTGCAGGTGGAAGATGTCGGAGGGCGAAGGCTGGCCGCCCGTAGGCACACAAGGACTTTTTCTGCTCTGTTAGTCTGCAGCTGCTGCAGGGCGTGCGGCTCTGACCCTCTCCGCACCGCACTCCAGGGCAGACAATCGTGGCTGATTGCCATTCATGCCCGACACTGTGCGGCAGCAATTACTCCTGATAGCCAGAAAATGAGACCGGAGCCTGGCCTCGCCCTCCCTGCGGGTGCTGGAGCCGATTTCCCTGCAGGGCCTCCGGTCGGGGCGCTCCTGACCCAGCCCCACACCACTGCCAGGCCAGGAGCTGCTGGTGGGTGCTCCCAGGGTGAACCCACAGAGCTGCGGCTTGCCTTCATCCCTGCAGGTCCCCCGGGAACACCCCAGCATCCCGACTGGCCTCAGCAGCAGGAGTCCGAGCCCCCAGCTTCTTGTATTTAAGTGGTTTAAGAGTGGAAGCAGCGCGTGCCCTGCAGCACCGGGTGCTGGCGCTGGAGGTGGCTGCGTGGCGTGGGGCTGGCAGGCACGGCAAGGAGGAGGGAGAGCTGTAAGTAGGTTGGAAAGGTAATTAAAACTTTGGACAAGTTTCTTATTACAGGTGGGAACTAATATTGATAATGCTATTTCTGGGCTATTCTCATGTGAAAGGCATTGCTTCAGAAAAGCAACTGAACGGAATATTAAAAAAAAAAAAAATCCATTCTCATCATCCCCCTTCACATCCCATCTCCTTTCCCAGGGCACCTCCTCTCCTTCCTTCACCTATCAACGAGCAGTTTGGGTCTAATTACGTCGGACAAGCATTAAAGTCAGGAGCTGAGAGCCCGGCAAGATGGATGGGTGGGTGCGCTGCTCCGCACCTTGGCTTTGTGTCCCACCGCAGGAGGCGTGCAGCAGTCTGGGCTGATTTACTTTAGATTTGAGCTGGGAGTAAATTGCAAGGCATGAATCATCTTGACGCAGACGCTCCGGAGATGGATTACCTGGTTTGGCAGCTCGCTCTTCTCTTTCCACAGCCTTCCTTGCTTGATGCCTTTCAGTGCAGAGTTTCATCTCCAAGGCACAGCAGAGGGCTCCTGCTCCGCGGTCCTGACCCCGGCACACCTTGGAGCCCAGCAGTGGCCCCCGGGTGCTGCTGGCTGTGAGCGTGAATCCCCACCAAACCCAGGCCTGCGGCTGGCCTGGCCACGTTCCCCCCTTCACCCAGCACTGCCAAACCGACCAGAAGTAGCTTCAGGCCAAAATAATGATATATTAGCTCCAACTCCCCCGTAAAGCGGGTACAGAGCACTCCGGGCCTCTCCCTCCCCAGGCTGCTGTTGGCTCACCAAATGGCTCCTCGGCTCTTCCATTTCTGAGCTCTTCCTTCCAGGAATTGCCTCTTTCAAGACACGGGGCTGTGAGCCGCTACGTGCAAGGAGCAAACTTCTGCCCGGGGCTGAGCTGCTGCTGCCCCTCGTTACCAAGCGACTTTTGCCTCCGCCGCCGGTTGCCCCGTGGCACCCGGGGCTGGAAGCGCGGTAAATAACGCTGCTCCGTGTTTTATTAACCACGAGCAGCGATGCTCTCCCACTGCCATCCCTGCTGCTCCGACTCAGGGAGGGGTGCCCGAGATGCGTGCGTGACTTTTTCCATTTGTAAAATGCCGCAGAGCAGGAATCGCAGCCCCCGCTCTGCCCCAGCGAGGCTAAATCGCTGCTTAAATGTGTCCAGAAACCTTCCCACCTTAACGCATTCAGCACTTCACCCCACAAATTATGTGCAAAACAGGCAAATAAACCTCAGCCCCATTTTCCGGTGATTGCAGCAATCAGAGGCCAAGTCTGGCTTGCGCCCAGGGACCGTAAATCTGGAGCTCTGCAGGCGCAGCCCCCGGGCTGATAACGAGTGATTAGCCTTAATTCCACCTCTTCCCCTGTTGTAAGATGGTTCGTCTGCTCCCCCCCACGGTGATCCTACTAATCCCAGCCCCGTGCTCGCAGGGCATTGCAGGTGCCCAGGCAATGCACGGGGCAGGGGGGCTCACCCTGTCCTTGCTCCCCACGTCAGTTTCCTTTTTGTCTCCAGCCTCACCTCTGCTGGCGGTGATTTTTCACTGGTGGCAGTGGGATTTTGAAGCAGAGGGAAATCAGAGGAAGGGAGCAGCACCTTCCCGAGGGGGCTCATGGAGGAGCCTTTCTCCCTGCACAAGCTGCCAGCAGTGTCAGCCTGGGGCGGGCACATTTCGGGAGCCAGCCCCTCCTGGCACTGACTTCAGACCTTCCCATCGCTTCCTTGAAGCTATTTCCAGACATTTTAGTGGGTTGTACTGGTGACAGGAGGACGGTTGGACTGGATGATCTTGTAGGTCCTTTCCAAGCTCGTGTTTCTATGATCCTATGATCCTAATCTTTGCATTCCCCACTGTTTCCACCATGCCTGTGGGGCTCTGAAGCCCGTCCGAGGAACGGGAGGTAGGATGCAGGTTTGTCTGCGTTTATTTCTTGAAGAGGTGGTGGCTTTCTGAGAGCAGCCTGCCTTCCTTTCCCCCTGTCTGTCTCTTTTTCCTGCTCCCTTTGAACAAATCCGTCCTTTCGCAGAGTCCCGTTGTTTAATTTTGCCGAGCGCTCAGTCTCAACCTCCCGTTAATTGGTTTTGCCCATCTTTGTGCATTCCGTTAAATGAGAAAATGCCACACATAAAATTTTAATTTTGAAAGCCGCCTTGTTTGTTTTATATTGAAATTACCCACGCCGCTCCGGCCGGCAGAAACAGACGCTTTCTCATTTCATTAAAGACTCTTTGTGATGATAAAAAAGCAGCAGAAACGAGATAAAAAGTAGTGTTCCCTTAAAGGCACATGAAAGGGAGGGAGATAAATCCCGTGTATTGTAGGGGATCAAACCCAACGCAGGGCTGCAGCGGGGCGATACTGGGGAGGGGGCTGGGCTGGCGGCAGCTCCTCTCCCAGGACGGAGCGGGCTCGGTGCCAGCCCAGGACCTGGTGCTCAGCTGAGGGGCTGCTGCGTGGCACCCGAGAGGCTGAATGCTTCCCCAGGGCTGTGCCTAGCCCTGCTGTCCCCTCCTGAAGGCAGACCTCGGGGAGCCCCGTGAAGGGCTGGCACCGTGAGACCATCACCGTGGCTTCGGGTCAGGCCAGAAACGTGGGTGTTGCGTGGGCAGGAGGGAAACCAGCACCCAAAACAAGGGCAGCAGGGCCCTTTGCTGCCTGCACCTTCCTCTTCCAGCTCCTGCACGAAACCCAGAGCCCAGCCCTGGTCTGTGAGCACCCCCAGGTGTTTTAAGTGGGTTCAGGAAGGGACCTGCAGAAGGACCTGAGCAGTCCCAGCCTGGCCACTAACATCTGCTGGTCAGGACAAAGTTCCCTGCCATGCACTTTCTGCAATCACCTGCTTTGCTCTTTCTTGCTCTGGAGCAAACGGATCTGATAAATGGGGCTTGGTGCAGTTGAGGTTCCTGTGCTCACTGATCTGCTGTTTTTTTTTTAGTGCTCTCATATTTATTCTGCCAAACAGGACCTGGAAATCAGTGCAAATGAAGAACAAACTTCCAGCTTCGCACTTGATTGCTTCACTTTTTTTTTTTTTCCCAATCCCTGAACATCAAAGTCTTTTTTTCTTCTTGATTTTCAGTATTCTTTAGCAGCTGCTGAATTGCTATTCAGCTTTACCGAATTTTTTCCACCCACTGCCATTTTAAAGGTCATTTAATTATTATTACAAAGAATTACAGAAAGATAGAGAATTGTCTAAATGCCTTAAGCTGCAGCGGTTATTAGCATGGATTTTTTGTCGTCACGTTAAACGGACTGATGGGTGCAGCTTTGTGCTGTGCAGAGCTCGGGGGGGGTCTTAGCACCGGTCTGTGTCACCCATTGATCGTTTGGCGTGGCAGTGCTGGGACTGACCTGCGGTGGTGATGCTCAGCGCGTTGGCCAGCACCGCCGAGCACAGCACAGCGCGGGCTGAAGCAGGAGGGGATGCGTCCTGCAAACACAGACACACGGAGGTGTTTCTTTGGGGATTTCACACCCGGTTTCCCACCCCTGGACTCCTGGCCCTCGCAAGAGATAAGCCGCTTCGGTGAATCTGAGGTCATTGTTTCCGACTTAGGCTGTACAAGATGATGTTAGGTGCTGCTGGAAAAATAAAAGGTCTTTTATTTTTCCTGGAAAGGTCTTTTATTTTTCCTGAAATAGTATTTTTGCCAGTAGGAGAGCCGGTGATGTATAAAGGGTATCTTCCTTAAATACTGCGAAAGGTCAGCAACAAACTTAAACTGCTCAGGGTGGCAGAAGCAGTGAAAAATAAAAATAAAATAAAATAAAATAAAATAGTAAAATAAAATAAAATAAAATAAAATAATAAAATAAAATAAAATAAAATAAAATAAAATAAAATAAAATAAAATAAAATAAAATAAAATAAAATAAAATAAAATAAAATAAAATAAAATAAAATAAATAAAATATCAGCAGGGTTTAACTTAACAGGTGTGGATGGGGATGGCAGCCCACGGGTGGGTGTCAGCCTCACAGGTGGGTGGGCGTCAGCCCCATGGGTGGGTGTCTGCTGCTTGAATGGGTGCTGCTGCTTGGGTGGGTGTCAGCCCCTGGGGGTGACTGGGTGCTCGGGCCCCGTCACCCCCGTGACGGCGTTTTCCATCAGAGGGGCTGACTCACCGCCTTGTCGAAACGCCGGGAAACTTGCCGGGGGATTGCAACACCCCGTTTAATCCTCTAGGTGGGAGGCTGCGAACGCGAATCCGGTGCGGGGAGCCCCCGGGCTCCGCCGGGCGCTGCCCCAGCTCCCCCCGCAGGGCTCAGGCGCAGCCCCGGGGCTGGGCACCCGGAGCACCCAGCGAGGCCTGGAGAAGCCGGGACTGGGGCTGAATGCTGGGCTGTCTGCGCCTTTGGGTCTCTCTGGGCCATGGTTTCTGAAAGGAGAGGATGAGGTTTGACGTCTTCTCTTTGAGGCTCTTTCTTCATCCTGGCACTGCAGGTGTGCGCTCGGTGTAGGAGCAGCCCCAGGCGTGCAGTGGCAGCAGCACCCTTCGTGGAGGCTGCTGGGGCACGGTATTTGGCAGCTGGAGCCTTCCCCAAGCAAGAAGCTAGAGCAGACCATCGGGTTAACGCTGTTGATGTTCCTTAAGGGACTGTTGCATGCGCGGGTTTTTTCCTCCATTTCAACAGCACGTCAGTGTGCAGCGTCACTGCTGAAGCAGACCCGACCGTAAACCAGAAGTCTTCTGTTTTCGTGAAAATGTGTTTTCTACCAAAAGCAGTTATCTCTGGTAAACAGCCGGCTTTTCAGCCTTCACAGAGACACTGTGCGTAGATCAGGAAGGAAGAAGAGAAGGCTGCGCTGCTCGGTCCAACCTGCAAATAGGCAGGGTGGCAAGACAAGGCCTTGGAAAAGGCACACAAGGTTTGTCTGTTGTTCTGACAATCAGAAGTTGTTGGTACTTACTGTACAGAGAATTCAAGGCTATAAATTGAAGGGAATCTTTCTATTTCTGCTCATTAGGTTTGGACAGACAGGCCCAGGAAAGCAGCACGCCATTTATCAAATGGCGTTAGCTGAGCATTAGGCTGTCAATAACCTCCTCTCTGTATTGTGTCAGCCAATTTTCCTTCCACAAAGCTGGAACAAACAAGAAGAAAGTTTGAACGGCAGTGTAAAACCTTGCTCACTCCTCTAGGCAGAAGACTGAGGAAAACCTAATTGTTAGAAAAGTGGTGATTTGTCTCAAAGAGCAAAACTGGAAGTGCAATCACTTCTCTGCCCTCTTTGCTTGCTGTCAGACGTGAATCAGGCGTGTGGGCTGGGAGGACGTTGTAGAAGGTTTGCGAGTTCGTGCGCTGAAAGAGCCTGACAAACAGACCTCAGATCCCACAGACTGCCCATGAATATTGTGTCTCTTGGCTCTCCTGTTCCGTACGCTGTTTTGCAATGAATGCATCACTTCTTTTGTACACTGTTGTGCAAAAGTGGAAAGACGGGCTGAGGCCTGGCTGGGCTCTCCCGCTGCTGTCTGTTGGTCAGACCGAGCAGAGCTGGGTTGGTGCTGGGCGGCGCAGGATGTGGCAGGGGCTGCAGCAGCCTGCTGGGAGCAGGGCTGTGCTGGGCAGCTCCTCATGCAGAAATTCCCCACTGCCCAGAGCAGGCAGAGCCTGGGGCTGCTCCGGCTCCACCACAGCACTCCTGGTGCAGGGAAATCCCCAGCCAAAGGCAGCGAAAGCACGGCCTTGCCCCACAGAGGCAGACCGCTGAACACCACCGTAAGCGCAGGGACAGGCCAGCCCTGTTTGCACTTCTGCATTGTGCCCGTTGCACAACGGCTACGAGCTGCACGAAGCGTGGAGCCTTTGCTCCGAAACCAGCCGGCTCCATCCCCGGCCGCGCTCGTGGCCGCCCGCCAAACATCACGAACAAGCTTTGGCACAGCTAGGCGGGCTGATTTAATAACACCTTCTCTGCTTTTTTAGCCTGCGCAGGTAGGAAAGCACCCCCTGGACCCTGCCGGCCGGATCCCCGGGCTGCCACGCTGACACACACTGAGTCAGATCAGATCGGTGAGCGGAGCGGCTCCTGCCGCCACTGACATCATGGGAGCCGAGGGGAGAGCCGTGCAGGCTGTTTGTCTTTCTGCCCCGGCTGACACACATCCGTCTTGTGGGAGGGCTCTGGGGTAGCCAGCGCTGTCCCGCATTGCGCAGGCACCCACCGGCACAGCCCCGATGGCGAAGGCCAGCCCCGTGTCCGGAGCGAGCCGCCGGCCCCGAGCACCTTGCCAGGAGCAGGAGGAAATGAGAGCTCTGAGAGCTTCCTGAGCTGCGCCGCGTGCTGCGGTGCTGTGCCGGGCAGAGCGGGGTGCCCCCTTACACACAGCTCTGCCGGGAACCTCCGGGCCGTGGGGTGAGATGCAGCCTGCGTCCCAAAGCCGGTGCCATCGGCACAAGAGGTCCCAAAGGAATTAACCTCTTGGGTTTTAGAAGGGAAGGAGTGTGGAGGTTCCCTGTCCTGGCACTCTGGGCGCACAGAGCTGTGCTCCTGGGTGGGGTGATTCCCAAAAGGACAGACCCCAAGCCGGGATGAGCATCACAGGGATGCTCACAGCATCACAGGGTGCCCCCTCTATGCTCCCCCAAGCTCTGGGTGCTGCCGGGTGAGAGCACCTCTCCCTGACCCGGGGAGAGCTCCTGCTCTCGGGGCCGGACACACACCAGCAAACCACGGCACAGACAGCGCTGGCACGTGTGTCCATTTGCTCAGGAAGCGCTTGCCACTTCTGATACGTCTCCATTCATCCCCGAGCCGTGCCCAGAGCTGACTAACAGCTCCGAGCCATGACGCTGCTGCCTCAGCTCCTCGCTGCGACCTGACTCACCCAGAGCCCTCGTGCAGAGGCAGGGCGCGATGCCACCGCGTGCCCGCACACTGGGAGGCACGTGGTGGACACACGGACACAAGGCTGAGGGCAGGACGGGTCTGCTGCGGGGTCCTGTGCTCTGTTTTTGAGCATGGGCTCTCCGCAAGGAGGTGCAGGAGGGCTCCCTGCGCTGCCACCCCCTCCTGTGCCGGCGTGCTGCGCTCGGTCCCTCACCAAAAATGTGTTTCCCAGTTGGATGTGACCTCTTCAGGAGGCATTTGCTCTGCTATAGGTACAAATCCTCTGCTCCTCACATGCTCTGGGTGGGCTAAAATACTCTGCGACTGTCTATTTAAACATCTCACATTGCTTCCATGAAATGTTTGTTCGACATACATTATTCTTTTAGCTCTGAAGTAGTAAACGCTCCCGGGCACATCAGAGTACAGCAAATCCATGGCTACCGATGCTGCTCCTAAACAAAACCTCAGGCTGCATGGGCAGGGATATTTCCAGAGAAGGGGACGTTTCTGGAGAAGGGGACAGCTGATGTTTTCCAGCAGAGGGGCAGAGACTGGGAAGGGCTTAGCGAAACGGTAACTAGCTGCTGTCACAGACACTTGCGTAACCACTCGGTTTTCCCCACCATTATTTATTAGTTGAGTCTGTTGCTTCTCTCCCCTTCTGACTCTGCTGTGGTAAACCCGAGGTTACCCAGTAAGTCCAGAGCACTGCTTGAGGAGAGGCTGCTGCCTGAGTGCAAGAGCTCCGGGTATTTCTGTTAAATATATTTTCTGGGACAAGTTGATTGCTGGAAGGAATCACCCAGATAATCAATCACTGATGCATCCTGGGCAGGATTTGGCATGGGGATGTGGCTGAATCACTCTCCCAGGCCCAGCCAAGGCCTTTTGGTGCTGCCAGGACAGCCGGCAACAGGGTTTTGGGGGAGCTATCCTGCCCCCAGCGGTGCTGTGCCAGTGCCTGGCTGCTGGCTGTCTCCACCTCCCATGGAAGGTTTTGGGGGACACACTCAGAGCTGCTCAGCCCTTGGGGTCCTTGGTGGGACGGAGCAGGAGGATTCATGTCACAGTCCCCTTGGAGGGCACCTGTCTCAGCATCCCGGCCGCTCAGCCGAGATCCCACACCAGCAGCCACTGGGACAGCCAGGGTGATGGTAAGGCTTCTGCTGTCTCCATCTCCTCAACCTTCAGCAATAACATAGGTTTACAGAGTGAAAAAGACCTCAGAAGGATGGCTCAATTGCTTGATGGAAGCTCAAGAGAAATAAATGGTCAGGGTGTGCCTGCTCCATCTGTCACTGAGGAAACACGCCCATCCTCCTCTAACTTAACACCATCATTCACCAAGACCAAAGGTAGAGATCAAGGCTGCCTACTCAGAGTAGTACCTAAGGCCATGTCTACTCAGGCAAACAGGAGTCGTGGTGACAGCCTAATAAATTTCTCCATTGCGGTCCCTCCGGAGTGGTTTGCTGTGTGTGCTCTCTCCCAGAGCAAGTGTTCATCCCCATAACGGGTCTGCTCTGTGAGGAGCCCTCGGGATACGCAGGGTGTAAGTTACCATGCAGAGCATTTACAAAGATCTCCTTATAATCCAGGAAATAAGTTCAAGAGAGAATATTTCAGAGAAAAACAAATCTATTTTTCTGCAGCTGCAAAGGAATCCCACACTCGTGGATGAAGGCAGCAGCCCTGGGAAGACAGCTAGCAATACCACAAGCACCGTGGGCACACAGGCTCAAAACACAAGTCAGCAAGTTCTGCAAATCCGTATTTAGCTTCTCCTTTTAGTGCCGCACTTTCCTTTTTGCACAGCAGACTCAAGGTACCTTTGCCCTTTCGAATCTCCGTGGCATAGCGCCGGGGCTGGGAGGCCAGGACTCCTGGCTCGGCTCGCGTGCACCGGCGTGGAGCTGGGCAGTGAGAAGGGAGCGAGCCTCTGCTGGTGCCTGCTCCGGGCTCAGTTCCAAGCCGGAGCCATGCGTCAGCTGATGGAGTCGCACTCTGGCAACCAGCTCCGATGCTGCCATCAGAGACGTCTTTATCGAAGCAAGCAAGAGGAGCAGATGGTCTCTCAGTCAGCACCACCATAAATGTGAGTGCTCGTGGCTATAAAAGCAAGCTGCTATAAAGAGATGTTGCTAAGCTTTCCTTCCAGCGTTATTGCTCAGCTTTCCTCGCGAGGCATGGTGACCCTCCTCCAAAGAAAGGGCGTAAATCAGCACTTGCTTCCCCCTTTAATTCCTGGGTGTGCTGAGGACTACGTAATAAATTACACTGCTCACTTTAAAAGAAAATCCAGATGCAGCCCTGCCAGCTTCTGAATCCCTACATTGCAGGTCATGGGAGGACTCAGTTAAACTGCCTGGTATTGCTCTCATCACACAGGAACACGTGTTGATAAACGGGGAGACCAACCAGCAGGTCACCTGTTTATTTGGGCTTCAGCTATAGTAAACCAGGACCCTTCTGCTCCTGGATGAATGCACTGGCACGAGGAGTTGATGGAGTTTTAGCCCATCGGCACTGATCAGACCTCCCTAGTGAACACCTCCACCTCCAAAGCCAGACCTCGGAGTGCCCGCAGCTCCGTGGCTGAAGGCACAAATAGTTTACAAGCTCACGCAGTGCAGTGTTTGCTCTTGCCATGCTGTCTGCCCTATTTCCTGCTCCACAGGCAAAAGGGATTTAGGACTCTGAAGCTGTGGAGAATGCACAGCTCCCAAGACAGCCAGGCTCTGCCCCTTCCCCTCCCAGAGCAGCTGTTGGCTGAGCTCAAGCTCTGAGCAGATACGGATGTGCCTTCCCCTAATTGCTCGGGGCTTGTCTACACAGGATTTTTAAGAAAGTTAACGTGAAGTAACTAATCCAAAGTGGATTAAAGAGCATTAAAATTCTGCATAAAACTCTCATTCAGAATTAAAGTGGCCTTAATTCAGTTTAATTTACTCCCAAATGCTACTAAATAAGGCCATCTAAATTGTCCTTAATTAACATAAGTGTTCCCGTGTAGGCATTTATAAATGAGGTTTAATTAGCCCATTTAAAAAAGCTAGATCTGAGTGAGCTGTCTTGAGTTTCTGCAGGTAGGCAAGCCAGGTCTGCGGCCACTTTGCTGACAAGGCTCCTGATTGAGGCTAGTTAGCAATAGTTTTGTAGAGCTGGCATCTCTTCACCAGGAACTGGCACGAGACCAGCTTCCTTCCCACCAGCAGATAATAAAATCCTCGCATACCACCTATTTTGACTGTATTAAGTGTACGAGTGGGAGATGAAAGGCTTTGCAAGGGGATGAGCTCTTCCTATAAATCCAGGACAAGGGAGTGGTAATCCCTAGAAAAATCCCTAGAAAAGTGTGATGTCAGGACTTTCTGGGACTTGTTCGCGAGCACGAAACAAGCCAGGAGAAAAGCACTGCTTTGCATGGAGTCAGCGAGGAACTGAAAGGAGATGGAGGACCGGGAGGGACGGAGCCCATCCCTGGGTCAGGGCTCCTGCTATTTCAGGCTACCCAGCCACCACGACTGCCTCCGGCTGCTTTTGCCTCTTTTGGGCTTAGCAGAAGCACTGATTCTGAAAAGATAACCCTTCCGCGGCAGGAAACACGCCGCTGGCCACCCGCGATGGCCAGATCCGGCGTGTCGTGTGGTCTCGCATCTGGCTTGGCCTGCCCGCTGCCCTCCCCCTCCGCTCTCACAAGTTCCTTGTCAGGGAAGGCCCCGTGCATGCGTGCTCGGGAGGGGATTTCCGCGCCGCCTTCCTGTGAACGCACATCTCTAGCAACGGGACTGAGCCACCAGCACAGCCCGACTCAACCCGAAATAGCAGCCGGCGGTGCCGAAGGGACTGCCCTCTCCCCGCACAGGCCTTCCCTCGACAGAAAGAGGATGATGCAGACACGAGGCTGCTGGCTCAGCGCTCTGCCTTCTGCTCAGCACCGCTCCGGCGCGGTCACGCACCGCTGCCCAAAGGCTCCAGCCCCCCCGGGTAAGCCTCCTGCCCCTCTGGGACTGGGCCTGCGTGTCCCAGCACTGCGTCTAGCCCTGCCAGCCTAGCAGAAAGAAAGTCGAAGTGATGTCAGAGCGCTGAGGACCTGACCTTTTGGGACAGGCTGGGGCACAACTCAGCATCTTGGGTTGTGCAAGACCACTTCCCTAAAACACAGTGGTGTTTGTTGGCCTCTGGACAGGGAAGCTGGGTGTGCAAGACAGAATGCACTTCAGCAAAATGCTGTTGGAGGTACGCAGGTCCCTTTATGAAATCCACTGAATGGTTATTAGCGTGTCTCTGGCAGACTTGGTGCTTCAGGCTCCTCCAAGTATGCCTCCCTTCGCTTCTCTTGGACAAGTTCTCTGTTGTGCAACTCCTCCGGCATTCCCCGGCCTGGGACAAGTCGCTGCTCAAAAACCGATGTTTGTGGGCTGCTGCTATCAGCGTTGGCTGCAAGGTATTGTTCACAAGGCAATGACTTCACTGAAGTCCTGCTGGATGTTACACCCCAAAGCGAACAGAGAGGCTTGTCTGGAGAAAGCAAGACAAGCAAGTTTCTGGAAACGACACGCTGAAAGGCAGTAAAGCAGAACCTTACAGCATGAGGTCTAGGGGACGGAGAAGGAGAGACGTGACTGTCCCTGCTGTGGCATTGCTGAAGAAGCTGCAGGCTTGTTTGCACAAGGAGTTTAACTGTAGTTCCTCCTCCTCCATGTTGTGGAGTGGGTCAATATATTTCAACACCACTTTAAAAAGAGGCAGCTTTTGCTGTGGGACTGAGAAGCTGCACAAGCCTTTCTGACGAGAAGCTAGAGAGGAGGCAGTGTTGCAGGACAGCTGTTCCTGCTGCTCACTCCGCTCAGAGGAGTCTTTGTGTTCTTTTGTGTAGAAACAAACTCTCTTAAATTATATATGACAGTGAAGGGCTTCTGTCCATCAGTGATTCCATCGGTGGCTTTGGTCTGCAAATCTTCATGTCCTCAGAAGCTGCAGCTTCCCCAAGAGTCTTTGCAATGCCAACTGCAGTAAACTTTCTCTTCAAAGCAATTTGCAAATGTGAAAAAAAAAATCAAAAGTAACCACCAAGTGTTCTGGGGTGTGGCCACTGTATGAACCCTTTCGACTTTTAGGGTGGAGAAGCCAACATACCCTCTCCCTATCCTGGCTTCTCTTTCAATGAAAAAAGGCAGCATGCGGCTGCTGTCACTGCTTTGCATAAATCAAAAGATCCAGCTTTGTGGATCTTGCGTGGGGTATTTCCTATAAAAAGCACATCTGTGGCCATACTTTTTGGTGCAATAGACTTTAGCCTGGAAGCAAAAGCACACAAACAAATGCTAAATTCATGCTGACTGGAGTAGATTCCAAGGGAAAGAAGAGTTGGGAAAGCACCTACTTAAGTACTGACTAAGGATATTATCTCTGATCTGAATCTAGCCTGTGTGTGTGTGTTACTGTTGAGTACACAGTGCGGTTTCAGACATGGCCAGAGACAAGAAAAAATGATTGTTTCAGGGTAACCACAAGGAAGATGAATGCAAATGTATTCCTGTAACTGGGAGAGTTCCCTTGCTCTTAAGTTGGGCTCCGGCACATGGCCTCAGGGAAGCAAATTTGCAACTACCTTCATTAAATTGTTTAGGAATGATTAATCAGAAGTCAGAGTTGTACAATTTTTGCACGTTGTGAAATGGTAGTTCAATTCCTGCAGTTACGTATGGTCCGTAAGAGTGGCTTTAACCAATAGTCGGGGACTCAGTACTGCCTGTTGCTAGGTGCTTCCCGCCCGCTCTTATCTCCTCCAAAAGCTGGGGTTGATAAATCTCCACTGGCTGAGTCACCGCTACCTGCAGCACGCAGGGATCAAAGCAGCAGCTCAACGTGACAAACCCATGTCTGTCAGCCCTGCCAGCTGCAGGGTGCACACCCTGCGTGTGGCGTGTGTGGGCATCCTATGGATGGTCACTGCTGACCAAGGTGGGCCACCACAGCCAGAGCTGCTGCCACCAACCCTGACCGCCTCGGCAGCGTCCGTCCATCGGGTGACGGCAGTGTCAATATGTGCTGTGCCCACGCACCAGCTGCTCATAAAGAACACGCAAATACATCGAGTACCCTTGCTGATATGCCTGAAGCACGTGGCTGCACATTCACGCATTCATTTTGTGCAAAGCTGGCCACTGCCTGGGCTTAGCTTGAACACCGTTTTTGCATTTTCAGTAGTACCCTGGGTGAGTTTGCACTTGAAAATTTACAACCTACCGTTCCCTGCCCTCTGTCCCGTTTCTCTCCCTTTCCGGTTACAGCCTGCGGGCTTCCTGTGCTTTCCTTCGCACTGAAGTGCACCGAGGCTTGGAGTGACGTTTTCCTGACAGCTAGGTCAAAGACTGCTCTTTGCCGTGGTGAGGATCAGCCGGCTTGATCCTGCCTGATGTACAGGTCAGGAGACATACGCTTGCTCAGCAGGCACTGAGCACACGTTTCGAGCTCTGGGACTCGATCGCCACTTGATATCCACCTCTAAAACTGCAGCTGTACCTCACCTGAGCTGGGGGGAGGAAGGAAGAAAGAGCTAGGGTTGGAGTCCTTGTGAAACACACCTTTTGATGGTTTTCACCTCAGAACAGCAGCAGCCAAGGACAAGCTGGAAAGCTATCTGAGATACCAGCTGCTCTACCACATCGACCTCTTTGATCCGGGGTTTTACCCGCGTGTGCTAACTCGGGGTTTTGCCGGGTCTCCCGCTCCACTCGCAACCCCGAATCAGCCAGGTGAAAGTGCAGCAGATCGCAAAATCGAGAGTAAAGGCTGTCTCCGCAAGCAGACCAGGAAGAAGATGAATGAATTTACCTAACGAGCGCACTTGTCGGGGCAAATCTGCCTTTATTGCAACACGATTTGCATAAAAACCAGGTGTTTGCAGAAAAGGACCTGTCTCTACATCCACCGGGGTTCATTCCGCGAGGAGGCACTCGGCGGGGGCTGGAAGGAGACCAAAGGGAACAGAAGGGGCCGGGGCAAAGCGGCGGGGACAGGGCCGGGCCTCCCCCACCAGGCGGCGGGGCCCGGGGGCTCGGCGGGGCCGCTGGCGAGGCCCCAGGGGAGGCCGCACGCCCGGGCCGGGCCTGGCCCCGCCGCCTCCCGGCCTCTCCCCGGGGCCGCGGCCGGGCGGGGCGCGGGGCGGACCGGGAAGCGGCCTCCGCTCCGCCCCGGCCCGCTCTGCCCTTCCGCGTTGGCGCAGCGCTCCCGGAGCCCCGGTATAAAGCAGCAGGCAGCGGCGGCGGCCGCCGCCCGGTCCCGCTCCGGCCTTATGGAGACGCTGCGGAGGCCCGAGGGGGGGAGGCCGGTAAGGGGAGAAGGGCCGGGGCTGAGGAAGGGCACGCGGGGAGGCCGGGCCGGGTGCTCGGGGCCTCGGGGAGGCGGCCCCGGACGGAGGCCCGGGATGGGGGGGGAGGAGGCTGTGGCGAGGGCCGCCGGGATCCTTTAACGCCGCCGTTGTTGTCCCGCAGGTCCCGGGGGTGAGCGGAGGCCGGGAGGCAGCCGAGGGCAAGCATGAGCGCAGGCAGCGTCTCCTCCCTGCTGGGCTGCCCCGGCTGGCGTGAGGCGTTCCCGGTGGGCAGACAGCAGGGCTCTCGGCTGGATGAGAGGATGAGCTCCAGAGATCCGTATGAGAGCGGGTACCTCAGCCTGGGCGTCCCGCTGCCCGCCCGGGCTGTGAGCCGTGAGGAGGGAGGCCAGCCCGCCATGCTGGGCGCCGAGCCTCCCGAGGCAGCGGGGAGCCCCACGCAGGAGCCCCCCGACAGCCTGGAGATGCAGCTGAAGGTGGACTTCTTCCGCAAGCTGGGCTACTCCTCGGAGGAGATCTACGTTGTCCTCCAGAAGCTTGGCCTCAATGCTGACACCAACACCGTCCTCGGGGAGCTGGTGAAGCATGGCCCGGCCGAGCGGGACCCTATGGAGGCCCCGCAGGAGACCAAGGAGGCTCCTCTGGTCCCTCGGGGAGGAGCTGCCAACAAGACCCCTGCACCTGTGCCGCCTCCAGAGGAGAAGGAGAGTGATAACCTGAAGCCCATTGTTATTGATGGAAGCAATGTGGCAATGAGGTGTGTTTGGGGTTTTGAAGTGGGGACAGTAGTGGGTACAAATTGATGCTGCTTGTCCTCAATGCTGTCCTAAAGTGACCCTGTAAGGTGGTGATTTTCTATGACCCTCTAGCTGTGAGGTGTGCCAAGATCTATGAGCTTAGAGTCCGATAAAACTCAGGGTTTTTCACAAAAACTACAACTGGATGTTTTGGTTTTGGCTGGTAATATTTTCCGAGATACCTCACTAGCGTGTGTAGTTCTCTCTGGAGGATGAATGTCACGTTTGCAGATGCAGTCTGTCCTGCTGGTCTCTGCCAGCACTCAGCAGTGGTCAGAGGGTGCCCATTCTGACAACAGATGTTAGTTACCTCATGGGGAAACAGAAGCTCCCTTCTGTATTCTAGCTGCTGAGGAGAATAACTGAAGATACGTTGTCCTCTTACCTAATGGCTTTATATAAGTTTCTCTAGCAGGAAGTTGCTCAATAAATAAGTACAGGTTAATTAGAGAAGGCTTTGTAATATGGAGCCGTCTCCTGCGCTGAAGGCCAGTCTCCAAATTGGCAGTCTTGTATTTTCATTGAATTTCTATAAAGTAGAGAGAATGCAGGAGTCTGCAAAGGGACAATCTGGCAAAAATGTCCGGAATGGGCAATCCTGCCAACTGGTGACACTGACATCAGGGCAGTGCTGCGACTCATCCTTGGTGTCTCTGGCATTCTGGTGTTGGTAGAGAGGTTCTGTCAGGCACTACAAACAAAGAAGGCCTGTGGAGCCCCTTGGGTTGGAACAGTAATTTGGGGATACAAAAACCCTAATATTTATTGAGCACCTGGAGTCCTTGTGCTGGTTAGTTATTGGTTTGTCCGTGTTGATTCTCCTTTCACCTTGGCTTTTGGTTTCCCGTCAGTGAGAGTTATCTGCCACCACCCCAGCTCCTGATGTTGAACTTTCCCCCAGTGCACAGATGGGTTCTGGGTTCCGTTTACTTTTTGTACCAGGTTTTGAAGTTGGGTTCTGCAGTTAAAACGGGCTTTTTCACTGCTTTAGTTTTATAGGTCTTGTATGTTTGCGTGCACGTGCTTACTTATTAAAAATGGGTGCGTAGAGCAGTTTTGTACTCCAGAGACCTTTTGTAAGGTGAAAGTACTGAACAGAGACTTGATTGCAGGTGTGGTTTTCCCTAAGCCTGTCAGCCATGGCTGACAGTTCTCAAAATAGAACTGAGAAAAGATAGGAGACGGTCTGTGTGACCAGCTGACAGATCCTGTGAGTCCCCGTGTGTTCTGGTGACAGTAGGCTGGGGCCAGGGAGTGAAACATTTGACTTCGGAGTCTTCAGGAAAGTACTGACCTCAGCAGCTGCGTGGTCAATTGAGAAAAAAGGCCTATTGAGAGATGTGGGCTGATAAGTATGATTCTTGTGGTGATGTTTACCTTGGTTAAGTAGTTTGGCTTAAACAACAGAAATGGTTTCATTTATTGAATGAGGAGGCTCTTACCCATGAGTGTTACCCCATAAAGCGCAGGAGAGATTACAGCAAATGTGACTCAGGGCAGGCCGGGCGGTAATAACAGCGGCGATAGGACAGTTTGACATGAGAAACATAGTCTGGCTTTTTTAAGCAATTTGCTAGAAGGGGAATTCCATTCTGAAACTTCCTGTATTGATGGTGTGTGATGTTCCCTGCTGATTCATTTGCAGTGTGTACAGCGGCCTCCCTGAACAGCTCTTGACAAACATATGCAAATCATAGTGGAAATTAGCTTTTACTTCCTTCTAAGGGAATTTTTTCTTGGCTGCTGCCAAATCAGATCAGCCCAATTAGTTACCTTCTGTAGACTCTAGAGCGGTAGCAGGGACTCAATAAATAAGAAATAAGCAGAGATTTTTTTATTATAATCAGTTAACTTATAGAAAAACAATCTGATATTGGAACAGCTCTAGATAATCTGTTTTCCGATTGTTAATGTCAGCCTTTCTGTAACTTGGGATTCTTAAGGAGACACTGAACACTTTTCAGTAGGTGTTAGTTCTGTTGTTGAATGCCTAGCTCTTCTAGAATAATTCTTTTGGTAAAACTCTTCAAAAAACTTTTCAATTTTCTTAATAGCTTCAGAGAAGGGTGAGGACAGGAGAAGAAGCGAATTTTTTTCTAATGGCACAGTCGTACTAGCAGTAACAGCACTTCTCAATGCCTCTGGGATGTAAGCTGTTAGTAGTTTATAAGGAAGTTTGTCCCTGAAAAAGGCATCTTGCTGGGTTTTGGAAGTAGAGCATGCAGTGTTGGTTGGGTTTGGCTTCCCAAGCCCTCTAGAAAACAAACTGCTGGCTTTGGTTGCTGTAGAGGTGGGTGGGGGAAAACACTAAACTTATTCACCTAGGAAGTGGCTTTTTGCATATGCAAAACAAATCTGGGTTATATTTAAGAAGCCTTGTGTATTTGCTGGAATATAATACAGCACAACGTGGTGACAGTTGGAAAATAATATATTAGATCCATAATTCCTTTGTCTTGAAAGCAAAGAAGCAACAGTGTATGTTCATAGGCCTGGGAGATACTTGCATGTTTTTAATCCATTAATAGGATAACAGCCCTCTTTTTATCCAAATGCATAGCATTGTGTGTCTAGTGTCTTTTGTTTCCATTGCCTTTGATACGTACTGGTCTTAAGTATTTTTCATGATGACATAAGAGGTTTGACATTTCAGAAAGTGGGAGAGTTTAAATGCAAATTTGTCAGCAAACTAGTACAGGCTAAACACCTTTGAAAACCAGTGATGTTGATGTGTTCTTGAGAGCTGGGCATGAGTGGAGCTCAGCAGTAGTGCTTTGTTGTATGGGGTAGGAACTACTGGTGATGTCCCCTGTGGTCTTTCCCTCGCTGACATTGTGTGAAGATGCTTCAGCCCTTTCACATAGCTGTGCTTCAGCTTTTCTTTTACAGTTGATTGGTTTTATTTGTGCTCTTTAGGGGTAAGTGTAACCTGCTGGCTGTTAAGTTTCCACATTTGAGGGCAGTGCCTCTCTGATTATAGGACAGTTTCTCTGCTGTAAGCCTGTGTACACCCTGCTTTACTCTGCTACATGATGCTGTTTTAACTTTCCCCTAGTACTTATGGTCATCTTTCCCTCCCTCTCCCCTTCTGCACTTGAAACATTTCCCTTGAGGCTCTCTGTGTGCATTCAGACAATATCTGATTGTAGTGTGCTTGCTGCTTTGCTCTACATACTGCACTGGGCAGTCATGGAGTTGATGGACCTCTGTAATAGCACGTGCTTGTCTAGGATTTAGTCTTCAGCACTGATCCTGCCATGCCCCAGAGCTATGGGCCCTGTTTGTAATGAGTCTTTGAATACTGGAAGTCTGTGTAAACATCCAGAGGCATAACTAAGCATCTGTCCTGTTTAATACTATGCAAGAAATTTCACTTACAGAAGTGAAGGCTTATGAACAGTTGCCACCAATGCCCCTAACTTGTTGTTACATCTTGTGTTGCATAGAGGCTCTTCTGCTGCTGGCTCCCCAGCTGCTCACGCAGGTGGCCACTGAGATCAGGCAGTGTCACCTTCCACACAAGGCTGACATCTGTTCGCTGGCAGGATAAATGGTGTTGGGATTGGAAACGTCATTCAAGTGTAGATAGAATAAGATTTGAGGAAGGAGTAGTGCCCAGATAGGGAAAATCTTTCTGAACTGTGAGACCAGTTATCTTCAGCACAACCCATGTCAGAGTGTCATCCCAAAATGCAGCCTCTCAGATCCCCAGAATGACAAATCAGGCTGTAACAGAGATATTGAAAGGCTGCCAGAACCATTATCAACAGAAGAGCTGATAACACTGTAAATACTGGCACTCATAGAACAGGACTGGTAGTTTCCTCTTCGAAGTTCTGGAAACTTACTGATATGAATGAATAATGAAGCAGCAAGTTTTTATATTGGTAGGTAGTTTCTGACGCTGTTGTCAAACTTTGTTCCTTAGCTGCCAAGTGCTGTTAACGACATTTGGCACTGATTATGTTAAGGGAAGCATTGCTGTTTCATGGAAATAGCATGTTTATAGCTGACTCTTTGGGCCATAATGTAATGAAACATCTTGCCTTGGTGCTGATGTCCTTGAGGTGCAGAATAACATAAGCAAAGCGCCTTGTGAAGGTGCAGTTTGCCATGGCAGAGGTTGGCCACTGGCAGTAGCTAGCAGAAAAGGACAAAGGAAGTTCAAGATCACATTGTGCTCAGGGCTAAAAATAAAGATCTAGGGTCTAGAATTAAAGCAAAAGGCTCTGCTTCAAAGAAGCAATTACTGAATTACTGCTGCTTTGCCTCTCCCGTTGAGGATTTGGCTATTTATTCATATACTGAGGTGCTAAAAGCAATAGTGAAAATGAAGATCTTGGTGCTGCTATTTGAGATAAGCAACAAATACTGAGTCTGCTACTCTGACACTCATTTAAGGTTGTCTGAATTGCTGGATCCATTTGTTTAGTGTTTCCTGACTAAGCGGTACTAACCTGAATATTGAAATCCTCGTTTTTTTCTTTAATGCAGCCATGGGAATAAAGAAGTGTTCTCCTGCAGAGGTATCCTGCTGGCTGTGCAGTGGTTCTGGGACAGGGGCCACAAGGATATCACAGTCTTTGTGCCGTCTTGGAGGAAGGAGCAGCCACGACCAGATGTGCTTATAACAGGTGTGGAAATATGAAAACCAAAAGCAGCTTTTCAGGCTTACTGCTCTGTTGCTTAATGAGCTTGCAAAGTTCTGGCTAGTTAGTAATTAACTTATGAATGGAAGATCTGAGTAGCAGGAGATCCAATAAGCAGTGCTGACCAGCGAGATTTAAAGTCATTAAATTCTCCCCTAAGCAAGTTCTTGCTTGGATCAGCTGGAATAATTCAGAGAACAAAGAATGTAATACTACTCAGCTTAACTTCTTTCATAATTATTGAATTATTCTCCTTTCAGAGACACACCTTCATGCTATATATTTGACTAACGTGTTTGACACAACACTGTAGACTGTACAGTTTCTACAGGCGAAAAGTAAAACCTTGACAGTGTGGTCATTTTTTTCAAATTGAGGGGAGTTTACTCTGAACTTATGAACAGCAGGGATTTGAGTGAATTGACTCAAAAGGAACTTACTATGCATGTGGTGTGGCACTATAAAAGATACTAGCCTGCCAATCTTAAATGCAAATCAATAGTTCAATGTATGCAAAGGATTAGGTGGATGGGACTCACTGTATTCCAGTGGCCTCTAGTTCCTGAGTGTTCTCAGGTGCCACATAGGCACTGGGTCTGGGAATCCACCTCAGACGAACCTAACAGCTGGTACGAAAAAAGATGAGAGTACAGGCTGGGTTGCAGAGAGATTAAATTAATTTTCATGTATTTTCTTTATCTGTGGGAGGGCCTTTGGGCTGTGCACATTTGTGTGTGTTCACTGTTGTGTTTGTTCTAGACCAGTACATTCTCCGTGACCTTGAAAAGAAGAAAATTCTGGTCTTCACTCCTTCCAGGCGGGTTGGAGGCAAGCGTATTGTCTGTTATGATGATCGGTTCATTGTGAAACTGGCACATGAGTCTGATGGCATTGTGGTTTCCAACGATACTTATCGGGACCTGCAGAATGAGCGTCCTGAGTGGAAGAAATTCATTGAGGAGCGTCTGCTGATGTATTCCTTTGTAAATGACAAGTACGTTCCCAATCTTCCTTTGCTTTAAAAATGTGAGCATGCAACTTGTTTTTACGAAGCAGTAACAAGTGAGACACGAAAAGAGCAAAATTGGGCTGAAGAATGAAAACAGCAGTCCCACAGAGATGTTTTTGTAGAAGGAGGAGTGACAGGAAGAACTCCTACCCAACTGTGGTGAGGTACAAAGGTGTGAAGAATTGGAGTAGTCTTTCAGAGCTGTTTGTGGTTTGCAGCTAGGAGCTGTGCTCTAGAGGACTTCCTGGGAAAGCTCAAGGGCTTGATTTCCTCACAGCACAATCATTAGCAGGCCCAGCTACAAGTACCGCTTCTGGTCAGCAGCAGAACACAAAGCCTCTTCTGTGCAGAGAAGTGCTTCTTGGCAGAGGTTAGCAGGTGACTGGAGTTGTCTCTGCAGTGAAATGAGAGATTTTTAGGGCTCAGATAGCTCTTAATATCCAGTGAAATGGAAGATTTCTACAAAAAAAGAAATCTTGACCCAGGAAAGTGAACTGCTCCTGACTGAGATTTATTTTTCCTAGGTTTATGCCTCCAGATGATCCCCTAGGACGACATGGTCCCAGCCTGGATAACTTTCTGAGAAAGAAACCTGTGGTGCCAGAACACAAGAAGCAGCAGTGCCCTTATGGTAAGACCTGCCTTCTAAACATGAAGACCAGTGTCTGTACAAGTATAATTTGTGTGTTTAGTAAAATTCAGCTGTCATTCCATGCTATGCCTTTTCCTTGCAGGGAAGAAATGCACTTATGGAATTAAGTGTAAATTCTACCACCCTGAAAGGATCAATCAACCCCAGCGCTCGTTAGCTGATGAACTCCGAGCCAATGCAAGGCTGTCTCCTACCAGAAGTACCAGTGCTGTCAAGGAGGAGAAAAAGGGCAAAAGAAGTTCCCAGGCAGAGAGTGATAAAAGCTCTTTGCAGAAGGTCTCTGCAGAGAGGAAAAGCTTGACCCATAAAACAAAGCCCGGTGATGTTCCACTTCAGGTCAAAGGCTGTGTGTCAGGCAGTGTTCCTCCTACCAGTGGGAGCCATAGGTCCTCTGAAAGGTACCAGCATCCTCACATGGACTCTCTGCCTTATATCTCTCAGGAGCATCTTGACTCAGGCATTGGGTCTCTGGAGAACCAAATGTCTGACATGTGGCCTTACAGATCTACCAGTCACTGTGATCACTCCCATGCTGAGCAGGTGGCGGTCTGCACCTGCGGTAGGCAGAGATCTGTCTACCCACACTCTTCCAGCTTAGAGCAAAATGGTCTGGTCCCTTATAAGCATGGTTCCCATAAATCTTCTGCCTCTGGTGCTAGCTTCTTGCAGTACAACCCTGAGATATCTCACTCAGGACCACCTCACTCTTTCTCAGGCTATGGAGTACCCGTACACCCAACTAATGCAGGGCAGTACAGCCTGCCCAATGAGTATAACGCCCCTCCGTCTCATTCTCGTGAGTACTGGTCTGAACCATACCAGATGCCTCCTCCTCAGGTGAGATCTGCCAGTGTGCAAGATCCTCGGTCAGTGCAGAGAGCCCCGGGGCCAGCATACGGGGACTCCTGCCAGTGGGTGTCTGACCAGTTTGTAGAGGAGAGGGCCAACGTGCACGTCAAGCTGTGTGGCATATTTCATCCCCATTTAGTCGATGCTGTGATGAGCCGTTTCCCTCTACTTTTGGATCCCCAAAGGCTAGCTGCAGAGATACTAACGTACAAGTCTCAGAATCCAGGTATATGAGGCAGATGCCAAGGGCAGCTGGCATGCCAAGCTTGCAGGGCAGTGTTTGCACCCTGTAGCTGCCATAGATGCCTTTTGAGGGCTCCTCCTTGTTCCTTGGAAGTCCTAGGCTCCAGCTGGAGGCTGGATACCAGATGTGGTATGCTCACAGTGATTTCTGGTGTAGTCATGACAGTGTGCCCCTTAAAGGTGTGAGAGCAGTCAGTTGTCCTGTCCTCCCCAGATGATGCTGAAGAGAGTCTGGGTACTGGGCAGGAGGAGAGGCTGCTGTTTCGGAGCAGGGTTTTTCCCCTGGGGGTTACATGGTGAGTCAGGTACACCCTAAATTCCTGCAGTTCAGAACTGAGCATGGCTTTACTCCTCCCAGTAGCTCAAGTTTTGAGATGGCTCAGTGTATGATCAGGCGTGCAGAGGGAGGACTTTGTGGGGCCTGTGAAAGATAAGGGGATACTATACTCTGTAGTGGAGTGAGGCTTTATGTGAAAACTGAAATGCATTGTCAAGGCTGTTCCGAGCCCTTTACTGAGCATCTTTACTAAACTGTACTATGCAGATCTGCGGAAAATGTTGGGTTATAAATCTAGTATGAAGCTAGGTTTAGCTGACTTTAATTTGGCTTTATTGGTGCAATTCTTTAATGATACTTTCCATGGCCCTCCCACTTAAGCTTACCTTCCTGAGACAAGGTAATTCTATGGTCTGTACCACAAGTGCTCAGCAAGCTGCTCAGCTCCCAGAAATAAGAGGAGCTAGGAATATAATCCTTCCTTTCTCAGGATGAAACACCTGACACTGCTCCAAAGCTGCATGTGAGTTGTGTTTGGCATTTGCTGGAAAAGGCATTAGTCAAAATGTGTGGCTGACCACGCTGTTGATGCTGCTCTAAAACATTGACCTTGCCTGGTATCCTGTCTTTGGCTTTTCTCTGTGTAACACTGACAAAGAGGATTTATGATACTGTGCCTTTTGTCTTGAGACAGCAATAGTTTTGAGCATTCAGTAAAACAGCTGTAGTCACGTCTGGACTGCTGCCAATACTGTTCCTGAGGATTCCTTAATATTCTCTGTAAAGCTGTTGCTTCATCTTCCTTCTCACTATTTTCCTGTCCCCTTAAGCTTTGTCAAACTGTAACGGCATCCAGAAATGTAGAATGAGACTTACTTGGTAAGACTGTTCCCCTTTCGTTCCCTGTTACTCTGTAAGATGTTTTGTTTTTTTTACTGTAGATACTGTAACAGATTTTAAATATGCAAAAACAATTGCTGTAGTAATTGGTTCTGGTCCTGGAATTTCATTGTGCTTAGAGTGCAAAGCGGTTTCTTGCACTGCAGGCCAGAAGCAGTTGATTTGTTGATACACATTGTATCTGTGTTTTGTTTTGTTTTTTTAATGTCCATCTTGTGGTTAAACCAAGGTTGTTGAGTGGCAAATTATGAAGGGGAGAGTGGAATACAGCTATTGCTGAGAACTCCTGAGGAATGGTTTTATCTATTACTGTTCTTCCCTCTGTCTAAGGAGTGACCTACCCAAACTGGCACCATGTGCCATAAAAACCACAGGGACACAGAAACCTGTATACCTGGTTAATTATGATACATTACAAATTAGTAATGTTTCATGTTAGTAAGCAAAATGCTTCTTAATTTTAAGTAACCTGATACTTTGCATATTTGTAAATTACAGGAAAAATGGTTTTTAATGTTATTGTCAGCAACTTGCTGCTTGATGCTGGTTTTAATTAGTACTATTCTCGACTCAGCCATTGTGTTACTTGGCATAGTGTTTTTGTTTTTCTGGCAGAATGCTGATATATGCTTCTCTTGCAATCAGAAGACTAACAATTTATACTCAAAAGTTGACATTTTACTGAACTTTCTGTATCCTTACGCAGTATATAGTTTATGTACTGAATGGAGGCAGCCGTGTGAAAGCCATGGCAAAGTAAGAACTTGTGTTATATAAATAAAAACTGCTGAGTTGAATTTTTTGGGCTCCGGTGGCTTTTTGGAAGACCATTCAACATGTAGCTTGCTTTCCAGGGAAGGCAGAAGATGTCCTGCCTCCCTGGGGATCCTCTGGCAGTCTCAGATCTCCACACATAGGTGATCAGCAGCAGCAGTCTGGCTGGATGTTGACAGGCTTAATTGATGCAGTACAACAGGTTAAAAAAAATTGTTTCAAATTGCTATAGTAGATAACAGCATGTCCAATTACTTGTTTACTATGGCATTACTGAAGTCAACCCATGGCACAGGGGGATGCACTGGCAATTAAGGTGTGATGAGGCAGCAACGCAGTGGTATGTGACTCTGACTTGGCAGTATGAAAACTGCAGTGTTGGGTATCTCGGGTGATAACACACAGTACGCTCCTGATTATTACGGAGGAAAGTGTGGGCTGTGGATCAATTTTAGTTAATCTAAAATTTAGTAGTTCTAAAGTACAGAAACAAATGCACATTTTCTCTGGTTATGCAGCACATCTGTGCCAGATGTGAGCGTGATGGTGTGCTCATCGTAACGTGTCAAGACTTTGCTCTAAAGCTTTGTTATGAGCTGGGAAGGAAAAGCAATAAGAACGTAAGTGCTTGCATTTCAGGAGATGAATCTTCCCCTCCCACCTGCTATATTGTAGTACAGCATGTTCTTATCTGACTTGGCAAATAATTTTATGGTCCTTATTCAAATTTGTGCTCTTAATTTAATACAGGGCAATGACTATTTCTAGTTAATAAAAACAAGGAGAGCAGGTGCTCCTGGGAATATTGTTCCGCTTCAGAAAACAAATCTGAAGTCTGAGCCTCATTATCTGAAAGGTCATTATCTGTTGCAGAGGAATCCTTGGAAGGATGTTGCATGTGAAGTAAGCCTGTGTGGCTCTGTGTGCATGTGATGGGCCGTGGTGAGGGGGAATTAAGTGATGGGTCAGATTGGAGCTGACCTTTTAACCGGGTAAAGACCTCTTTGCAGTGGGGTTTGTATCTGCTATGAGTTGTTGGGGATAAGGTGAGGTGTTTGGTGTTAGCTGACAGCCAGTTAAACCTTCTTGCCCCTAAATTACTTCCTCTCTAGAGGCGTTCCTGGCAGTGACATTTCTTGTAACCCAGAATGAAATCTGTACAGCTGAAAAATGTTACAGGATTTCAGGGCTGGGTCTTCCTGTAAAATCCTAATAAATGTTAGTTCTTCGGGATGTGTACATGTGGGGGAAATTCCTGTTTTTATTTGTTAAACTGGAACTGATACAACTAAATGATCTTTACAGAAATAGTTCCACTGCTGTAACCAGGAGGGGAAGAGCTGGTGCAGGCTTGGTTTGGCTGTGATGTTAACACCTCGTTTCCATTGCAGAGGTCGTCCTGGTGGCGTAGGGACTGACCCTCCCAAATCTCTCCATAACACAAATCTGATCAAACCCATACCCACAAACTGCTGCTGTGTATGTTGCAATGCCCCCTGGAAAACCCAGCTGAAATCCAGCCACTGTTCTTCTGAATTCTCTCGTGAGGTTCCTGTGTAGGGTTCCTGCCCCTGCTTGAGCGTAAGTACAGCTTCTGCTCGACATGCCCGTGGTTATGTTCACTGTGGTGCTGAGATGGTCGTGAATCGCAGGGAACGCTGGTCAGAGTTGTCACTGGTGGGTATTTGGGTATCTTTTCTCCTTGCACAATCGTCCACGTCAGGTTACAGACGCCTGCCTACCTGTGCAGGGGGTGGCTGGCCCTCGGCTCCGCTGTTATTGTGGAATTGCAAAGACATCCTGTGGCTCACCGCTTCCTGGTCTAAAATAGGTTAAATCTTCTCATCAGCTTACTGATCTCTCACACGCAGGTAAGGTCACACACAGGCACCCTGCTTGAAAGTTTTCTGTGCTTGGGCGGGGTGGCCCTGCCAATGAGAGGGGTCGGGGTAGGACAATCCCCTTGTGAAAGTGAGGAGGCTGAGCTGGGGGTGCTTGTGAAGAGGAGTTCACTGATATGCTTTGGGGGTAGAGGAGGAGAGCCATCTCTTTGCCTTCCACGTTGCATTAGAAATAGGTGCAAAGGTAGTTGAATATCAAAGTCAAAGCTTTGCTTCCACTGTGTGATGAAAGGAAGGGGAAGAGCCCTCATTTGGAAGTCGGTGCTGCAGGATAATTCAACTTTCCCTTTCTTCTTTAGTATTTAAAAAAAAAAAAAGAGCTGTGCTGTGGCAGAGGTCAGGGCAGAGACTGCTGCATTCCTGCCTTGCCTTCCCATGTGCAGGGGACCCAGCGTGGTCTCGGGGGCTCTGCTCTCCTCGCCCCTGCTCCAGCTGCCCTGGGCCCTTCTTGCTGAACTTCCCCCTGAACCCGCCTGGCTCCCTCCCACTGGGGGATTTCCAGGATGTGGCTGTCTCAGCTCTAACATTTTAAGGCATCTTCAGAGGCAGGAATCTGACCTAAGACTCCAGCCTGGGCCGTGGGAAAGGGGCTGCACCCTCGCGTGTGATGATCCTGCCCGTCTGGGGCAGGCTGTGTCACAGGGAAGCATTTACAGCACAAGGGCAGAGGGGGGAAAGCGATGCAGGAAGCAGCTCCCCAGCCCTGCAGCAACCAGCTGGGGAGGGTCTGGGTGCTGCGAGAGGGAAGGGAAGCAAGGCTGGGAGGCTGCTGGGTGCTGGGGATGCCTGTGCAGGTACCTGCCAGGGCTCACCCCTCTGGCTGCGCATTTCTCACCGCGCCTCGTGCTCCTCGATGCCTTGGGGTCTGAGCCCTGAATATCCCTGCGCTCCTTCGGGCCAGGGTTTGCAAGTGAGAAATGTTCCCTTTAGGGAGTTGCATCAGGGCAGCAGCAGCACTTTCTCTATCCTTTCTCCATCCCAGCTGCTCCCAGAGCAAACCGCCCAGAGCAGGAGGCAGAGCTCAGCCCGTGGCTGCAGCAGCGGAGGGAAGCAGCAGCCAACGCAGCCCCTGCGGGGAAGCCGCAGACAAGCAGCGAGGAGCAGCCCCATGCTCCCCCCCGGGTGCCTCCCCCGCTCCCCTGAAGGCCCGCATTGCACAAGTGCTTTGGAGTAAATTCAGCATCTGGTTGAGCAATAGGTCAGGAGGATTTGCATGGCGCAGGGGCCCTGGGGAAAGGTTTCCCAGCTCCTGCTCAGCCGGCGAAGGCGCTGCGAGGACGGCTGGGGAGGGAGCGCTGTGCGAGCAGGGCTGGTGCCAGCTGGTTTCGCTCCTGCCCGTGGCAGAGGCAGGGAGCTGCTCTCCACATGGAGCTGGCAGGGGATTTCCAGCACAGCCCCATCGGTGGCGACGTGCCACGCATTTTCTTGCTCTGCCTGCGGTGTTTGTGTTACTTTGGCCCCAAGGAAGAGCTGGGGACCCGTGTGCTGGGAGCTCCTGCACCTGTGGAAGCAGCCCTGGTACAAAGACCCCGCGATGAGCAGGTTGGGAGCAGCCCACAGCCCAGCTGGGGAAGCAGACGTCTGTCCTGGGGCTTGCTGCTGACCACAGGGCTGTGGCCAAGCTGCTCGGTGCTGCCCCAGTTTCCCCATCGGTGCAGTGGGATCTCAGGGGGCTTTCAGATTCCTTTCAGCACTTCTCAGAGTGCCCAGAGTGGCTGCAGGGACTGCAGGACGGTCAATAACGTTTCTGGGCAGGTGGACCTCTATGATTTCGTGCCTCTTTGCAGTGGGTACTGGTAACCTGGGAGGTGAAGCACTAGAGAAGGGGCAGTGCCTGAGAATTGACTGTTTCTCAATGTTTTGTTGCTTTTCCAGCTCAGAAAGAGGATGAGGGAGAGGCAGGGTCTGCTGCACCCACGTTTGCAGGTGCTGGCCCTGTGAGAGCTGCCTGAAGTGACCAAGCAAACGCGAGGTCTTTGCCCAGAGGTCCTTCCAGTGGCTGCAGCTTTGATCCCGGTGGAGGTGGCTGCTTTGGGGCTGGCATTGTGCCGCAGCAGAGCCTCAGGCGTGGCTCATTCCCGGGGCCCCACTGCTTCTGGTGCTTCTGAGAAGCGTGGGGCCATCCCACCTGAGGCAGGGTGCAGGAGCCAGGTCAGCGCAGGCTGAGTCAGGCTGCTGCTATGTGCATTGCATCAGGGCCCTGGGTGCGGGGCGCTGCATGGGCATGTCGGGAGGAGCCCTGCTCGCTGCTGTCCCCTGCACCCCACCAGCCCCGGGGGAGCAGGGGCTGCAGAGGGGCTGTGCAATGGGTCCCGTGGGCTTCCCGGAACCCCGGGACCGGTGCAGGATCGGGCTCATGGCAGCCATTGCACAGCACCGCGTTAATTCACGAGCAGCAGCAAACAAATCTGCCTGGTGCTGGCACCAAAAGCAGTATGGAAATACTCCCGAAAAAGCCTCTGTGCTGGAGGCCAGGTCTCGTGGCTGCAGGATGGAGACAAGCAGGGTCACACGCTCACTGGCTGACCTTCAGAGGGGAGCCAAGGCAGAGCTCTGTGCTCAGGCCAGGTAAACTCCAGCCCGTAGCAAGCAGCAGCTGGAGAGAAAACAGATAAAAGGTGGTTTTTTTTTTTCCTTTTTTTTTCCCCTCTTTTTTTCTGGCCCATCCCAGATACCCTTTATCTGGGTATTGTTGGGGTTGTCAAGTGCCAAGGGTGCAGGTAGCTGGTGGTGGCAGCCGGTGCTGTGCCTGCCGGGAAGGGCTGAGCACGTGGGGCTGGAGATGTGGCGTGAGCAGTGGGAACATCCACGGAGGGAGTTTGCCCATCTCCTGGCAAGGAGCGGCTGGTTTGCATAGCCTTCTCAGCAGGCAGGATTATCTCGGCAGCAGGAAGCGCCGCTGCCACATGCTCCTTTGAACAACAGGAGCCCAGCTACGAATTTGCCCTGAACACTTCCGTGAGTGAATCACGGTGCCGGCACACGCGGGTCCCCTCCTGGCACCCGGCGCCACGTGTTGGAGCCGGGCTGTGCCGTGCTTCGGGGGGCACCTGGAGCAGGGACCCCTTGTCAGCAGCGGGGGCTTTGCTGCGTGGTGCTGGGGTGGTGCTGAGACCCGTCCTTACCTGGTGGAGTCAAAAAGCTGAGTAAAGGAGACGAAGCAGGAGGCTGCTGCCTTTATTTTGTAGGGGTGGAAGAAAGGCTGGGGGGGGGGGGAGCAGTGGGGTTCCTCTCCCCCATTTCAGGCTGAGGTTCCAGGGCTGTGGGACCAAGTCTGGCATTTGGGAAGGGGTGGAGGTGGGTTGGCATCGGTGTGGCTCAGCATCACTCAGGATCGAGCCCCTCAGGGCCCTGTCCCACCCCAAGCAGCTCATCTCACCCCAAGAAGCTCGTCCCACCCCTAGGCTGAGCCCCTCGGCCCCTCCCTGGGCGCTGGGTCCCTTCCAGCAGGGCCCTGGCTGGGTTGCAACACGCACGGGGGACGCTGACGGAGCCGATGGATTTGTCCAAGGAGGAAGTAAACGGGGCAGTGCTTGGCTTTTGCAATCCCTCTATTGCTCCAGCATCTTCAGCTTGTGAAAGGCGCCGGTGGGGGCTTTTGGTGATTGTTCTCCTTGTTCCTGGATGCTTCCAGTGAGTTGCAACAGATAAGGGAGATGCTCCGAGCTGGGCTCCCCGGGGAGCACCTACCCATGCTGCAGTCACATTCAGTGGGTGGCCCTGGCCCTTGGAACGGTGGGGACCTGCCCTGGGGCAGAGCAGGAGGCAGTGCGTGGCCTGGGGTGGTGCTCAGCCCCCCATTTCCTTGCTGGTACTGGCTGTGGTGTGTACGGCAGGAGCCGCACGTGGCCAGGGCACCATCCTGTCCCCAAGGCACCGTCCCGATGCCAGGTGTGGGCAGCCTCCTGGCGTTTCCATGTTTTTGGGAAATGGTTGCAGTTCTGCTAAATGGGCAGGGCAAGGCAGGGCTGGGCAGGACGGGGCAGGGCCCGGCTGGCACCACGTGCTGTGGGATGGAGGCTGATGACATGGGTGTGTACAGGGACACGGGAACCCGAGGGGCTGGCGCTGTCCTGGCTCCGCTGGGGTGCCTGGGCAGGGTCCCCAGCGCTGAGCAGACCCCGAGGTACCCAGCTCCCGTCGGCATTTACAGCTCCTGCCTGTCACAGACCCCTGGTCCCAAAAAGTTGCCTGGGCATGGGATGGGCTGTCAGGGCTGCTCCATCCACTGCCGTCCTTTAACAGAGCACAAGGGTGAGCTGGCGCTGTGGGAGCACCGAGCCAGGCTCCCAGCGGTGCCCAGCCACCAGCGCAGGGGCCAGGAGCAGCACACAGGCACTGAGGATGTCTTGGGGTGGCAGCCACATTGTGGGGGCCTTGTTCTGCCCCAAGCACTGTCTCCATGACCCGGAGTCCCCACTCATACCTGCTGGGCCCTCTCCCTTGCTCCTGCTGGCGTTTGGCTCCTCCACGTCTCCGGGCAGCTCGGGGCTGTCCCATTGCAGCGGGTGCTCCTGCAGCTGGGACAGGGCATGAGTGGCTGGGGGTGCCCAGGGACCAGGGGACCCTCCCCGGGGGGCACTCACCCGCTGCCGTAGGCCTTGCTGCTCCCGCAGCAGCTCCAGGAACCGGCTGCTCCACAGCAGTTTCTCGGCACCCAGCTCGGTGCAGAGGAAGCGGACGTCGGCCTCCAGCGCCTCCAGCCTCCCCAGAGCGGCCTCGCTGGCCTCACGCAGCCGCTGCAGCTCCACCACTGCCCTGGCACCACAGCTTTGCTCCACCAGCGCCCACCGTGCCTGATCCAGCACCAGGGACCCTCCTGCCCGCCCTGGTCACAGCCCCCAGGGACCCACCTGCCTCCCTGGGCTCCAGCGCAGCAGCAGAGGCTCTGTCCACCTCCTCCTCCTCCTCGCTCCCCTCGCCACTGTTTTCCAGCCTCAGCAGCAGCACCGAGCCGAGCTGAAAGCCCCCACATGGACAGCAGGGAGTGACACAGCTGTGGGCAGCTGAGCCCCACGGCCTTCAGCACTGACCCCCGAGTGAGGAACCCCAGAGAGCCACCTGGCAGACCATGACACCTGAAGTCTGATGTCTCACCGCAGCACCCAGGAGGGGCCCTGCAAGTGTTGGGGCACGTCTGGGGATTTACCTCCTCGGTGAACTGGAAGGCGAAGTCCCAGCAGCTCTTGTAGCAGATCAGCAGGTACTGGAGGGAGAGGGCAGCGGGTTCAAACCCACCTCTGGCGGGGCAGATCCTGGAGCAGGGAGCAAAGGCCCCACATCCCCAGGGCTATAAACCATACAGTGCTGAGAACTGGCACCTCCTGCCTCAGGGACCAGGGTCTGAGTCCCGCAGCGATGCGGCTGAATAGGGCAGTGACCTCAGCAGCACCAAGACCACAGCCCCCCAAAACAAACAGGTGCTATCATCCCACAGGATGGGCCCCCACCCTGCGCCCTGGCCCCACGGTGTGTTTGGAGCCCACACATGCATGGAAAGCCCTTAGGGAAGGAGCCCCACGGTACCGACCCACACCAGCCTCCAGAGCCGCCGCAGCCCCTCGAGAGCCGTCCTGGAGAGCGACAGGAGCCACCAGCACCCAGTGCACAGGAGCTGCCTCCACCACAGCACCGACGGGCTGCGCCGCTTCCCCATGGGGACCCTGTGGACCCAGAGGTGGCGAGGTGACGTGCTGCAGCCCTGGGAGCCGCTGCCTCGCTCACCTGCCACGCACCATGCACCGATGGGACACGTGGTGGCTGCAGTGCTGTGTGTGTCGGCACCAGGCTCTGCTCGCCCTGTGCCAGGCTCACAAAAAGAAGGGTCAGCACCTGGGGGGTCCTGCTCCCCCCTGGCTATGCCCACTTACCCGGCAAAGCAGCCCAGCCCAGCCCGGTGCTGCAGGCAGGAGGCTGCAGGGAGAGCTCAGCCGTGCCCTGCAAGCAAGCCGAACGCGGCCATGGAGGCTGCTGCTCCTCCTGCCTGTTTGTAGCCTCTCGGCTGCTAGCTTGGGATCGACAAATGCCTGCCTAATCCTCTTGGTGATGAGGCTGTGCAGGGGATTAGCGTTTCTCCTGCTCTACCTCCAGTCGCCATAAGGACAGCAGCTGGTCAGCCACCCTGCATTTACTCTGTTCAGGATTCACCTTCAGCAAGCAAAGGACTTGAGACTTCATTTAACTATTTTCAGCTTTCATTAGCATTCAGGTAAGAGCCTGTGCAGCTCTCTGACTCCAATTTCAAGGCAAGTCACTGGCTATCCTAGGAATCTTTAGTCCCCCAGGCTGTTTAAGAAGAAAAATAGAAGTCTTATGAAATAAAAAAGAAGGTTTAGGCATAACTGCCAGAGTCAGACTTCAGGCTCTGTCTCCCACCACTTTGTAGGTGACAGTGCTCGTGTCCCCAGGCATGATCAGAGCACCCGTTACATTGGCACCACAGCTGCAGAGCCGTCACAAGCAGTTCTTGCTCTGGGACAAGCAAATCTGCTCCCTCTGCTGGAATAGACCCAGTGGGCACCGCAGCCTTTTAATCTCGCCTCTTGTGGCAGCCAAAGAGCTGCTGCCCGTCAGCAGGGCACAGGAGGGAAGAGCTGCCTATCAGCAGATCTGGGTTCCTTTATCTACAAACAGTAGCCTTCCACGTAGCCACGTAGCCTTCTAGCCCTGCTTGCTCCCCAGGGCTGCTAGCATTAGAGCCTGTCCTAATGAGCAGTCACTGTCCCCTTCTTTTAGGGACAAACACTGCTGGGAGGCGGGAAAGGTTGCATTTTCACCTTGTCCCTGCAGCACCGATAGGTACCCCAGGGAAAGCAGAGCTGATTGACACTTTCCTGTATAAAGTGCTCGTACATCTAGGGCTCCAAGATACGTGAGCCCTTTTGCTGTTTCTCTGCAGGGAAATGTTCTGGTCAAAAACAGCTTTCCTTGAGGTCAAAGAGGTGGAGCAAGGACCCTCTTGAGTTCAGGCCCTCTTGTAAGCCTTGCTTTGGAACAGCAGTATCAGTGTGAGAAAAGCATTTTTTGTACCAAGGCCAAGTAGTCAGAAACCATCAGATAAGTCATCTTTTTCCTGTAACTGCAGAAAAGTAAGGCCTTTTAGGAGTTTATGGCATTTCCACATCTTCCATCCCACTGTATATAACTTCTTAAGAGGAACAACTTAAAACACAAAAAAAGTAGGACAGCTTTGCTGCTCTCCCATTAAGCCATTACATCCCAACTTCCCCGCAGACAAGCAGCAGTCAGCCTGACAGGAGCGCCGGCCACTCACTCTGCTGTGGGATAAGCCAGCTCCCACCACGAGCAAAGACAGAGCTCCCTCAGCTGCCGAACCAGGAAACAGACCAAGGGAGAACTTTGCTCCTATGCGTTTACCTTCACCCTCAGGTACTGCCCTGACTGGGTGGTTGTGTGTAGGAGTTAAGTCTCTACTACTAACAGTAAGACACAAGACACCAGGAAAGCAGGGATAACAGAGCAGAATTAACACCCAGCTGTAACGAGTGCACATGCAAGTACCCGGGGGGCTGGAAAGCAAGTGACCCAGCTTTATGCACGGTACTTTCTCCATTGGCAATGTTTAAGCAAACTAAGGCATTACAGCACAGGTAACTGGTAATATACCGTCTTGAGAAAGCACAGCCTACTTCAACAATAGCATTGGTATCTTGACTTGGCTGCTGTGAGAAGCACCTAACGTTCATCCCTCCGTGTATTTTTCCAGTGGCAATTAAAACTGCTCATCCCTTATCTGTGGGCATTCTTCCAATAGCAGCAAGAACTGACTTACACCCAAGTCCTACCTTGAAGCAGGATTAGTTGAACACCGTTGGAGATTAGTGCCTGGCAATCCTTTCAAGTATTCAGTGTTATGTCTACCGCAGGAAAGAAAGCACAAGGGATACCTCCAGAGGGTCATGAGACAAGGAACAGCTACTATGTGAAAATGGAAGAACTTCAGCAAAGGCCTCACGATCAGATGGAGAATAAAAAGCACTAGGAGTCAAAATTTTGACTGAACAAAACATGAGAAGAGAGACAAATGTAACTTTTATTGTTTATGTACAAATGACAGAAGTTTGTATTAAAAAGAGAATCCACCCAACCTCAAAGATAGCAAACAGCAAGTTGGCTTTGAGCTCCTGCCTTCCCTGCATCTAAAAGCAGTGTGTAAACTTCAGGGGATGGTGTTCAAAACAAAAGTTAGAGAAAATGGTTAGCCACCTTGTTCTCTGCTTGCGTAAGAATCAAACTGAGATGTTCCACAAAATGAAGTACCTTCTCTACATGGATTAAAACAAACAAACCAAAAGCCAATTTATTAACTACACACTTTGGTTGAAAACAAAACAAAAACAACCAAAAAAACCTCCCAGCTACAACCAAAAAAACAAAAAATATAAACAACAAAAAAAAACCACATGAAGCTAAGTATCAGTAACAAAAAGTAACCTAAGTCTTACAACATGGATGGGACAAACTGAATCATACCCCAACTCCAGCAGAAAAGAAAATGCCTCTCCATGGTTTTACAGATGACAGGGGTGGCAGCAGCAAGATCAGCCAATTGTAGGAAGTTCCCAACTGAGCTGGAAGCACAGAATAGTCAGGAATTCAAGACTACTACTACTACACCTTTGTCTTCCTGTAAGTCAGGTGATTTAAAAATGATGCAAAGTACATGGTCCAAGACTTTCTCCCCCAATCTGAGTTCTTTAGAGTGAACCACTCCCTTCTGCATATACTTGGCCAGAGAGCTGCCATCGTGCTCATTCAGTTGACTGGCATTTTTCTTGGTGGGGATTCATGTAGACCTAAATCCCAGAGGCTTCATCACTGATGAGTCTAGTAGTCCTGCAGAGAAAGGAAAAGACGGGCACATTAAGACCCTTCTACTTCCAACTCTGCTTGCAGAGCTGGGATTCTTAGTTTCCTCTCATTTCTACATACCATTAGCTGAAGGCAAAACAGAAAAGAGATTTATTTTTTCTTGTAGCTGAACATTTAAAAGAAAGGACCCTTCAAAACCTTAGTTCAAGAATGCATCGACCAAACCCAGGTGCTTTTAATATTGCACTTCATGACAAGACAGAAGGACGCAAACCAGCTGTTTTCATAAGAGGTGCATGTGACTTAATTCTGACCTAGCTTCATAACAAGCCTGCCTGGACTTATTTACTGTTAAATCCACAAGACAACGATTACTTCATAATAAGAAAAACAACATCCTAAATTACAGCAGAAGGAGGCTTTTTACGATTAGGGATCAGTCAGCCACTCAAGTCTATGGATGAGCAATGAAAACAATGACAGAGCACTGATACTTACGGCTCTTGGCTTTTTGTTTAACTTGAGATCAATCCTGTGGTTGGAAAGATAAGAGAAATGTCCATTTCAATACATTAAACAAACTCTAGAGTTCAAAGAACCAGCTACTGCATATGGCACAGGCTACAACAAAGACTATTTGGTTAATTCAATCCACATTCTCAATTCGGCTGAGCCAAATCACTGTCCCAATATTACTGGACAAAAGAGCAGCAAAGAGAGGGAGAGTGGATTCTTTATTCTTTGCCAAAATGCATAATCCGTTCCATTCAAAAAAAGAGTTAATAAAGGTTCATAATAAAAAGTCACAGGGAAGTTACGCAGCATAAAGAAATAAGGTTAAATACGCATGCTCTATGTTAATTTGTTAGATGTGTAACTATGCCATAGGTAATTATTCAGACATAGTGGTAATGGTTATTTACTTTGAATAGAGATAGGAGTTTAAGATGACAGGAATAACACGAGTCAAAGGTACTGAGTTTATTACATTTTCCAGAAAGAAATATCCAAGTCTACACTAAACTCCTTAAGAAGCAAAGCCAGAAGAATCAGTTTTTAAACTAAGTTTTAAAGTTAAAAAGTTTATCTATTTAAAAATGAAATAGAGAGGTAAAGAAGAGTGAAGTTAATTTAATTTTGCTGAAGTTATTAAATAAAATGTTACCTCCATCACGCTTTTCTGTTTTTAAAAAAAACTTCCCAGCCTAACCTAATATACATACCTACAATTAAACAGATAAACTATGGGTTAGAAAGGTCTCAAAAGGCACATTGGTGTCTACACACTAACAACACAGCACAAGTACTAATTCAAGTCAAACTTACTCAAAGTCATAATCAAACATGCCAGACGGGCTGAGGGGCAGCATTTGAAAGGAAGAAAGCAATAGAAATTAATATACTAATGAATTAAATAAATTAGTTGATTAGCCACCCTAGCGAGATTACTAAAAAAAAATAAAGAAAAAAATAAAGCCAGTGTTCAAATGCCATAAAGTTCTTAAGATATCTTAAACAGAATTGGGCACAAAAAGCACTCCAGATTTGACAATCCAGAGTCCCCCTCCCCAATTGGATTTCTGGGAAAAAGAGGTGTTAAAACAGAGGCAGAGTAGTTTTAAGGAGGGAATATTAAGTGCTGAAAAAGGAAACTATCAGGTACTTAAGAGTGCGTGCTAGCTCACAGGCAAAGAAAAAAACTGATTTGCTTGCAAAAACAAACAAATGGGTGGTCAGAAAGCAGTGGCTTTGTCTAGATTACTAAGCAAAGCAAAGCTTGTTCAGGCAGAGAGGTGGCAACAACCATAAAATTATGTGTCCAACTATGCATTCATATGTTCTCAAAATGCACACACACACACACATCCTCTTACACTCACTTCCTTTAGAGAGCTAAAAAGATAACACGGTGAATTGGCCGAATCTAATTACAGTTTGGTTACATTCCCACCCCTTGTCTCAGCATTCACCCTGACACCGCAGCACTATCTCTAAAAGCAGTTCTGTCCCAGAGCTAATAGCTGTGTTGGTCAGAGAGGACTCATCATCAACTCATCTGTAACTCAGAAGCTTCTCAGCATCAAATTTCTAAGAGGTTGCAGTATTATTTTCTCCTGAAACACTTTGTAGCCAGGAAAATTGCTGAATGCAGAAAATAATCATCTTGGCCTTTTTGTGGTCTGAGGGAAGAGAGGACAGCTTCAACAGAAACACTTCCATCTGATTCCCTCTTTTAACTGTTAGAAATTTAACCGCCTATTCACAGGAGTTCTGCCCAATCTGAATCCAGCTTTCCCTACTGCTCTTGATGGCAATTAAATTAGAAAAACCTAAGCTTTGCAAGTGGAGTCAGTGCACCTCCAGGGTGTCTGTTCCCAGCACCGGCCAATTCTTCAGGAACAGGTGAGCAGAACTCAAATGTATGCTGGCAAATGAAAGAGCTTCTGAACAAGATCTGCCATAAAAAGGTTGGGACTGGTTTTTGTTTTGTTAAAACCTAGATATACTTGAAAATTGTTTGGTCTCTTCTGCTGAAATTTAGGGGATAGTCATTAACAGCAATCACAAGTTTAACAGAGTTTGTGCTACAGACAAATTGAATTATCTTCATTATCTGGCCATGCTAAGTATCACAGAATAGTCAATTACTACTTGCAAAAACCCTTCTGTAATTTAGATGTGACTGATGTATCTCTTAGGATGATAAGAAGTGCCATACCAGATCAGACCAGGGCTCCTCATGTCCAATATTCTGTCTCCGACAGTAGCCAGTACGAGCTGCTTCAGTGGAAGGAATGCAGAAGAAACCCCAAAGCAACACAACCTTTCAGTAGGGCAGTTTCTTCCTAACTCTTGGCACTAAAGTTTGGGTTATGTAATGGAGCAAAAGAATTTATATTATTTACGGCATTTGTACTGGACCCCACTGTATCTGCAGTGGATTGGTTTGTTGTCCATATAAGTGCAGAATATAATCATAAAATTTGTTTGAAATAGCAATTTTCTTATGCTGTACTTCAGTTCTACAGGTTGTTTCTCTGAACTGGTTTATAAACGTAGTTTCTTGTGTTACTGCTGACCTTCTTTCCAATTATCTACAGGCAAAAAAAAGACCTCTGAACTGCTTTTGATTCCTAGATCATAAGGAACCAAAGAGGACATCCAATACTCGAGGATGTTTGCCTGATTCAGACTGCTGTAGGAGGAGAATCCTGATCTAAGAATTAAAGACATGCTAATGACTCAAAACCTAATGAAGAAGTAGTTAAACAGTATTCAAGCACTACACCTACCTCCATATCTCGCAGACCAACCTTCCCCCAGCAATCCTTGGGAATCTTTACCACTTTTCTTTAAAACATTTCTCTTGCAATTGTACGGGAAGGTCCCTCAAAGAGGGAAATCCATCCACACACAATGCGAGCAAGCTCAAAGGTAGCAACACTTAATATCTTAAAAACTCCTTTACTTAATTATTTAAAGCTTCTTTGCTTCTAATAATCTTTAGGTATCAGTTCCAGCAATCATTTCTAGAGAAGTGTAGCTCTGCAGTTATGTCTCTGTCTCTTTCTTTCCAAAACCATGGATTTCCACAGACTTTCTCCCCCAAGGGCACAGCACTATTGCACTCCACAGAAATCCTTGGGCTATACCAAGGGGGTTCTGAGGCACGGTAAGAAGCAGGGTATGTTGGCCCTGGGAGAGCATCACTATAAAGCAGTTAGATTATTTCTGATTTCTGAGCCATCAGCCTACGCTGCATCATGCCTTAAGGGCCAGAACCGGTCATCTAAATTCAACCATACAGAGTTCAGGAAATGTGTTTCGCATGAATTTCAGGCCAGTTTAGTAACACTCTGAAGTTAAAAAAGGTTGAGAAAGCAACTCGTGCATGTCATAATCAAAAACTCTCAGCTTGGAACATGACAACTGGAAAGGTTTGGAGTGGAAATTGTAGCAAAGATACTCAAGTGTCCACAACCCCCAAAACATTTTGTTGTTTTTTCCATCCTCCTTCTCCAAAGAAAGCACTGACATTCCTATCTTCCTCGGTTCTAGAGAAATCAAGAAGCACACACAGGAAGCCACAATGTAATCTTCCTCTACTGGAGGGAAGAAAGCTTTACTCTCCTTGACAGAGAAGAGAATTGATAAGGCCTTGTCAAAAGCAGAGCTGTACCAGAGCTGCAATTAGTACCCTGTGCTGACTGCTTGTGTAGCTACCTCAGCATGTTCTCCTCTGTGACACAATGGGTGCAATGGGATCCTGATGAATACTACATGGTGCACACAACTTAAAAACAAGTGGAATTACCAAAACAAATGACCCGAGCTGTTCATTATTCTAACAAGTTACTAGTTCCTTTCACATAGTAAAGTCTATTCAACAACAGCTAGCCATTCACCAGGCATTCCTAGAAGGCTGCCGGTATCACTAACCTGTGTCGATTTTTGTTCTTCCGTTTTTTGTGGCTGCTATGGTGGCTCCCAGAAGTGGAAGAAGCAGCTTTCTGGGGTTTCACCCCCTGCACGGATCCATCCAGCTCTTCAGCATCTTCCTGGCTGGGCTCATTCTCCTGATTGTGAAAGTCTGGAGAAGTGTCACTCTCTGTCCCACTGCCTGGCTCCCCTAGAGTGGGACAAACACAGAAGAGTCCAGTGGTTACCTCCCCACAGCTCACATCCCAGGCTGCTCCTGTGCAGCCCCGCACAGAAGTCAAACACCTGGCAACAATACATAAGGCAGCAGAGGTATACTGAGCTTTAGACCAGGAGATAAATAAGAGAACCTGAAAAATCGTTCTGAAGTACAACAAGCTACCTCGCCAGTGACTGAAGCGTGCTAGAATTGCATCTGATTTGCTATTAATTACATAAATATTAAAAAAAAAAAAATCAAACTAATCGTAAGTGGCAAATATCCTCAAAAAATAAGGGGAAGAAGTATGAAAATTAAAATTTCTAGTACCAAGCACTGGAAATGCAGCACTGCTTCTTCATCAGCACATAACACGTAAGTTACAGTAGCAGCAAGACTAACTCAGGAGGAAAGGTCTAAACATTGAGAGCTCACAAGTAGTTTCCGAAAGTGGAGCTCCCAGCTCCTCCTAAAATCACTTGCAACTGACTGAAAGACACATACAGAAACGGATTGCTTCAGTTCTTCTAGCCTTTTTCTCCAAAGAGCACCAAATCCATATAACTATATTTTATGCACAGCAAGCTCTTACAAAACATAAAAGTTCACGCAACAAATTGGGCTCAACTTTACTCCTGTTTCTTACAGTGTCACTGTTGAATTTACTTGAATCTGAGCGCTCAGGAGCTGGCCTGAGCAGACCAGCGTCAGACCCCTGAAGGGGAGAGCTCCAGGGGGGCAGTGAGGAGGGCAGGAATCCAGAGAACCGAGGACGAAGCTCAGTTGCAGTGAGAACCTGAGCGCTTTCCAATTCTGCCAGTTCAGAGAGAAATGAAGAGGTGACTTACGCTTCTCAATGAGCTGGTCTTGAACTCCAGCTAATGCACTGACCGCCTAGAAAATTGAAAGGGACGTTAATGACAGCAGTAACTCACTCTCCACTTTTCACACGCTCAAAAAGCGCGGCAAACTGCCTCACAGAGCAAGACACATCAGGTCTTTGCCTCAGAGAACTTGCAACCAAGCACCAGCACGGCACAGCAGGAAGGGGTTAGGAGCAAAAAGAAGATGAGAACGGCAACAACAAGTGCACAGCATGGGTGTTTGTTGGCTGTGGTTACCCTTCACCTCTCCAGGCGCCAGGAAAAGAGTTTCTGAAAGAGACTGCAAGGTGGGAATGAAGATGCTTGGGACGGGGAGGTAGGGAAGGTAGAGGATATTATACAGAAAGGTGGTCCCGCAGCGGTGACCACCGCGGGACCCGCCAGGACCGACACTCACCGCCGCCGAGGTGACCGAGGACTTGCTGAAGAGCCTCTCGGCCTCCTTGAACTTGCGGTTCCTCCGGTCGTTTTTGCTGTTGGAGTTCCTAAAAACGGAGAAAACCAGCATCGCGGGGGGGGCCCGGCGGGGCGGGCCGGGGCCGGGGCCGGGGCAGGGGCAGGGGCCGGGCCGGGACTCACTTCTGGTTGGTGAGGTAGCGGTCCCAGCCGCGGATGATGTTGCCGTACATCTGCGTGTCCTCCAGGTAGCTGCCCTCGAAGGCGTAGATCTGCCGCTCCAGGTTGGCCAGCGTCTCCTGCCGGGCACAGCGCGGGGCATGGAGCGGGACCGGCCCCCGCGGCCTAGGCCCCGCCGCCCGCCTCCAGCCCCGCGGCCTAGGCCCGGCCCGGCCCTGCCCGGCGCCCCCCGGTCCCCTCCCGGCCCGGGAGCCGTCCCCGCCGCCTCACCGCCAGCTCCTGCTTGCGCTTCACCAGCTCGGCCAGCTCCCGCCGGGTGTCGGGGATCTGCGGGGGGCCGCCGGCCTTGGCGTGCAGCGCGGCCATGGCGGCCTGAGGCGGGCGGGCGGCGGCGGGGACGGAGGCTGCGGTGCCCGGTGGTGCCGCCGGGGGCAGCGCTGAGCCCGGCCGAGGCCACGGATCCGCCCCGGTTCCCGCTCCCGTCCCGGCCCCGGGTCCGCCCCCGGTGCCGGCTTCGGTCCCCGCCCGCTGCTCCCGACGGGAAAAAGCGGGGCCGGGTCCCCCCGGTGCGACCCCGCCGGGATGGGGGTCCCCGCCCCGCCCCGCGGGTTATATTCGGGGTTTTCGTTTAAAAGAGGCTTCGTGAGGGTTTGCTGCATGCAAATGTGCGGGAAGGGTGTCTGCACTGTGCCCCGTGCTGCAGGGATGGGGTAGGGACAGGCAGGTGAAAGTCCCTGACTGAGGGGTTTTCCCCATTACTAAGGGAAAAACAATCACAAAGTACAGAGGTCTGTACAGAGCAGCTTGAACGGCCTCCAGGGAGTTCTCAAAGGTTTGGTGCCACTCAGTGCGAATGTACAACGCTCGACCCGATTCTTTGACTGCAGCAGCAGCTGCTCGTTTGAAACCACAGATGAGCATTCATCGGTAGATGCAGGCAAACAGCCTGGTCAGGCTGAGCCGAGTTCACAGAAGAAGGGCATGGAGAAAGCACAGAAGTGATCCTGAACTTTCCTGCTCAGCCCACAGAGACCCCCAGCCAGCATGCCTGTGCCTCAGCTGTATAACATCCCTCAGCAATCTTCAGCGTGCACTTCTGTGTAAACATGCTGAGAACTCAGGTATCTTCAGAACATAAGGAAACTTTACACTGAAAATAAGGCAATAAAATATGAGACCTGGCATTCAAATGCTGCACCATTTGTAAAAGAGAGTTACTTCTGTGTTCATCGCCACTTGGTGCACTGCAGCTCCTTGAATCCCATCATTCTGGAGGAAAACAGGCTGCTTATAAGACCAATTAGTAAAAATGGTACAGCAGAAATCAAGAGCATGGATGTGCTATTATAACATATTCAGGTTTGCAAAGATTAATTTGCAAAATAGATGCAGTAAGTTGTAGAGTATTGGGGGATTTCACTCGTCTCTTTTTGTGTTTCCAGCCCAAGGACTAAACAGGACTTGAGCCTGAAACCAGCCGAGGCCATTTCCTAGCAAGGTGTGAAAGGGTCACAAGTGGCAACCCAGCAGGGTCATGTAAAAAAACTGAACCAATCTGAAAAAGTAAAAAAGTTTAATTTAAGCAAGACAATATCATCTCTCTTCTCTGTCTCAGCTGTAAGGATTCCATCTTCGTGACTTCCCTTTGTGAAGAAATAACCCCAAGTAGATCGTTTCAACATGTTCTAGGAGTAGCTGAGCATACTTTGCACACATTTTCATCTAATTTGAACTTTTTAGCTGGGTTCAAGTCTCTAGTAAACTATGCTAGTTTATTTAAATGCTCTGAAATAAGTGTGACTTGATGGGCTGGCTTGCCCTTGCGTGCTACTGATATCCCTGGCTTAAACCCCAGCTGTTTCCTAGCATGAGCCTGTCTGCATCCAAGGGCAAGCAGCCCTGACACAGCACTAAGCTACCTGCTGCACACTCAGCTCAGAAAGGTCTGAGCAAAGGAAAGCGCTACAAGCCCTTACCGTCCCCCAACCTCACAGCATCTGCAGCACACAAACCATGCAAACTTTTCTTTTTCAAACTTCTTTCATGTTCTTAACACGGAAATGAATACTTTGATAGCATGGGACGAAAGACACACAGGTACCAGACTGCAATTGCTGTGGGTGCTGCAGGGTCAAAGTCAGAGGTGCCGGGGAAGTGGCAATCGGTGGTAGTGTGCCCACGGTGCACACAGTCCGACAGAGCAAACACACACACCGTGGTTCTTCAGGGTATTGACCTGGGACCTGTAACTGAGGCAGCTGCAACCTTACCAGTCCTGAGGTAACGCGGCACCATCTATTGAGTCCTGCTTTTACTAAAAGACAATGCTTAAGTAACAAAAAAGTTGCATGAGTTACAACAGGGTGATATTCGTTAATTCTACACTTTCCAACTGCTGAACCACTTTGTTGAACGTCACAGCTGTGGTAATTTATACCTTCAGCATCTCTCTCACCTTTCCAGGCTTGTCAAAACACGTAATGCACCTATTTCAAGGAATATAAAGGAAGAGAGGGACACTAGAATAATCTTATAACTAAAAAGAATTAGGGCTAAATTTACAAATTCTTTATTTAAAAACCCCTAGAGTATATATAAAGGAGATCCTCCTAGTCAAAACTCATTCTGCCTACTGCTTGAAAACCTACACCAATGCCCCATATTTACACCATCAATGCTCTAGCCTGTGTATACAGTATGCAGCCCCTGCATACACCAAGTATATACACCGCACGTAGGAGTAGCATGTGTGACCACAGAACAAACATCCAGGCAAATTAGGAAACAGTGTGGAAAACATTACATTTCTCACATCGTAAAGCAAACCATGGGAAGTCGACATCCAAAAATATGCAAGATGCAAGTACTTGCAGTAAGTAGAATTGGTTTTTCTCTTCCTAAAGTATTGTTTTCATTTACAGGGGGGGGTAGAAGAATATTTTAAACAAATGGCGGTTTAACTTTTTATATATATAAAAAAAAACTTAAATAGTGCAAACTGGTTAAAACGTGCCACCACAGAACAGGTACTATATGTAATACAAACAAAACCAAGAAGTTACTCGCGGGGCAGCGGTGCTGTCGGAGATACAGGCCCTACCTTCAGAACTAGATATTCAACACCCAGTAATAGTTTCAGCATCCTCTGCTGCAACACACGCTGGGCATACACCGACTTGGGCCTCAGCCCTCCCAAATCAAGTTACTGTAACCTAAAATTCTAGGAAGCGCTTCCTTCAGTTTCCATTTACCTTATAATTTCCAGGTAGTAGTCTGGTAAAATGCCCATGGCTGAAAGTTATCGTAATGCAATCTAACTACCCAAAACATACAGATACAAGGGGGGCTTCGCAACACTTCCGCCTTTTTAGTAGGAAGGCTGGTAAATTGTCCTGTCTAGAACTAACCTGGCAAGAAATTTGGCAAACTCTACCAAACGAGACACGTTACAAAGGGTATCGGGTCACCTTCTAACTAAGATTTCAGTTAAGTAGCATTTCCAAAGGGTTATGACAAAACAGGTAATAAAAATAGTTTTAAATAGGCTCGCTGTGTTTTACATCATTTTCTAAAAGAGAAGTCTTTTAACGTTTGCTGAATATTTCCAGCATCACAACATTCACATCCAGGTGCTCTTTTTGCTTGTCAGGGAAAAAACAAACAAACAAACAAACAAAAAAAAAAAAAACAAAAAAAGAAAACACAAAGCTGGATTTCCTGATACGCAGAACTATCAAAGATGAATAATCAGCGAAGTCCCCCAAAATAAAGCATGACAACTGATCAGCAACAGAAGGACTTTAAGGCAGTAAGAGGCATCAGTGCTTTGATGCTCCCATGTTTACATCCCAATGTATGTTCTCTTGGAAAAGTTTCTCTCCCCTGCTCCCGCCCCCCAGTTTCCTCCTCATCTGTTAACTGTCAGACTCTTCCTCCTTCTCCTCCTCCTCATCATCGTCCTTTGTGTTGGCCTCAGATTTATCTGAAGATTCATGGAGGAGGACGTACTCCCTGCTGCTGAACCCGAACTTCAGCACATCCTTCTCTTTCAGTTCATAGTAACGCTGAGGTTCAATCCGCTGGTTGTTGAGGAAAGTGCCGTTGCCAGAGCCGAGGTCAATGATGTACGGCCTGACCCTCCGGCCGACCGTACCGTCGGCACGAGTGTACTCCACAAGCCTAGCGAGACAAAAAAACACCATTCCAGTCAAGGCAGCGAAACAGAAAATTCCCCTACTCCACACGCAGATGGATTTTGGATCACATCGGCCCCAGTGCAGTTAGGTGTTAACTGTACTTCAGAGATCTGAACAAGCAAAATGTGAGAAGTGAGAGACGGGATGAGAACGGGAAAATCCCCGAAACATTCCGACAGCCATCACCTCCCGTAACTTACTGTGATCTACGGCAGTAATTCCTAACACACAACAGATGGCTCTTCCTTAAGAGAGCAGCTCTGTCTTCCAAAGCACGCAACCCCTGCTGCTTCAAAAGGAGCTCAGCAGTCTTTGCTGTGAAAACCCAAATGCAAACCTCTCCTTGAAACGCTTTTACTGCCAATTACACCTGCTACTTATTCCAGCTCAGACGTACGCGCAGTTCTGCGTTTAACCCTGCTGGGTTGTTTGTCTTAGTAAAAGGCTGCTTGTGGTTAAATGAGAGGAATTGCAAATAGTTTTGATTACTGCTAGGATGATGTGCAGCAGTCATAAAAAAAAAAAACAACTTACTACAAACACATACTTCTAAACCATGCGTAGCTACTTATTTTTTTTCCCCATTTATTTTATTTTTCACAAATTACTGAATAACCCCGTTCCACCAGCAGGCAGGCAGAGGAATACCTACCGGTACTGGAACACAGCGTGCTGCTTTGAGCAGGAGGGGTGGTCGATGGGAATATCCGCAATCCTGCGGTGCCTGCCCAGGAGGTAAGCGCTCTGCCTGTGAATGTACATGACCGGGAGGAACTCGTCGTTTTTAAAAGGGTAGAGGCGCCACCGCTTCTTCGGAATCCGAGCCTCGGGGGGCTCGCTGTACTTGATCACAACCCCTCGGAAGGTGTTGGTGTCCTCCAGAAGAGCCCCAGACAGTTCAAAGCTTGGTTTTTCTTTCTTTACAGCAGCTTTATCTTTTGGTTTGTTATCAGACTGCCCGAGTTCTGGATTCTGGTCACCACCGCTCCCTTCGTTGTTTTGCCGGTGCTCTCGCCTCCTCTCGTTATAAAACTCTCTTTCTGCTTGCTGCTCACGCATGTTCTGAGCATCCCTCTCTCGCTCGTGGCCTCGACCTCCAGGTCTTTCACCGGGATTTTTCCTTCTGTCTGCGTGATCTCTGTGTCTGTCTCTGTCACCGCTTCTGTCTCGCCTGTGTTCCTGCTCCGAGGGGTATTTCTGCTTTCGCTCCTCGTTTCCTCTACGAGGATGTTCATCTCGCTCCTGTAAGGAAGAACCTCTTAGGGTGAGGTATTCAGAATTAGAACAAAGACGCAGGAAATGTACTTCGGCAAAGGTGACCGAGGCTGGGCTCACGGGCAGGCAGGAACACTGAGCTACTTACAGCAACACTCGAAGCGCGGAGCGGTAAGACGTTACCCTATGAGACTCTTTTAATTCCCAAGGCATTTTACAAGGATTTGAGGAAGAAAACTGCCGGGCCAGAGGCTGGTTTCCGGACCTCCCCCAGCCGAGCCTCTCAGAAGCCGCAGGAGGAGCCCCACTACGAGCCCCGCGAGCCGAGCCGAGCCGCGGGCAGCGCACAGGACCGTGCCCGTCCGTTAACGCCTCCCTTTACCTGCTTCACCTTCACCGCGCCGTGGTGCGGGCTGCGGCTCCGCCTGCCGCGCGGGGACCTGCTCCGGCGGCCGGCCCGGCTCCGCCGCTTGGGCGACCTTTAAGGCAAGGAGAGGAGGAGCAGTGAGAGGCGGGAACCAGGCCGGGCACAGCGCCGGGCCCGCAGCCACCGCCCGGGCCTACCTGCTGCTGCCCCCGCGGCCTCCCCGCCGCTCGTCGGCCGGCGGCGACTGGCTGCCCCCCCGCGCCGAGCGGGAAGCCGAGCGCCGCGGGCTGCGCTTCTCGACCTTCACCACCACCTCCCCGCACCGCCGCCGCTGCTGCTCGGCCCGGTGTTGCCGCTGCTCGCCCCGCCGCCGCTGCTCCGCCGCCTCCTCCATGGCCGCCGCCGCCGGCCGCCACCGCCGGAAGTGGGCGCCGCTTCCGGCCCTGCCCCGGAGTGCTTCCGCCGGGGCGTCCGGTTGCTCCGCGCGGCGCATGCGCTTTAGGGAAAAGCGAGGGGCGGAGTCTCCATAGCAACAACGGCGCCAACAGGGCGGTAGCGCTGTCGCCGTAGCAACAGCGCCACCCCTCCCATAGCAACAGCGCCGCCTCCATAGCAACAAGGGCGCCGCCGCCACGGCAAGAAGGGCGCCGCCATGATCCCGCCGCCGGACTCGCTGCTGCGCTACGAGCCGCCGGTGCTGGTCAGCCGCCGCGCCGAGAAGCGCTCCCCGGAGGTGAGCGGGGCCCGGGGGCACGGCCGGGGCCTGCCCGAGGCCTGTCCCGGCCCCACGTTGCTCTCTCCCGCACTCCCCCGCAGGCCCGCCCGCTGAAGGGGACCCCGCAGCCGCCGTCGCAGCCCGGCCCCGTCCCGCAGCCCCGTCCCCGGCCCGCTGCCGCCGCGGCCGCCGCCGAGTGCAGGCAGCCCCAGGAGCTGCTGAACGCCATCCTGCCGCCGCGGTGAGACCCTGGGGGGGGGAGCCGCCGAGAGGGCCCAGGTGGGCCTCCCGGCGGTCCCCATCCATCACCGCCCTCCCCGTGCTTTTGGGTGCAGGGAGTGGGAGGAGGACAAGAAGCTGTGGGTGCAGCAGGTGTCCAGCGTGCCCAGCACCCGCCTGGACGTCGTGCACCTCCAGGAGCAGCTGGACCTGAGGCTGCAGCAGCGGCAGGCGCGGGAGACCGGCATCTGCCCCGTGCGCAGGGAGCTCTACTCGCAGTGCTTCGGTCAGTACCAGCAGTCACAAAAACACCGCTCCTCTGCCTCAGTCCTTGTCTGCCTCACTGCTGCTCTTTCCACGTTTCGCACAGCCTTGAACCCCACAAGAAGGGATACAAGGCCAGGGTTGCCTTTCCAGCAGCCACACTACACCTGCCTTCCCTGCATCAGTGGCCTGCAGCTCAGACTGTGTGAATGTAACACTTACCTACCCACGCTGGGAGCTGTTAGACATGTAGCATTTTAAGTGTCCCATTATCCACAAAGCTGCCACAAAAATGACATGTTGTGACAGTAATCTTATGTATATGTAAAAGATACAAAGTAACTTAATCTTGGTTTAGTTGTTCATCACCCGAATAGTTAATTTAAACTAACCTAAAACACAGCTTAATTCTTAAATACTCTTATATCCTCTGCAAAAGTGTTAAATTCCCTTACTTCTCTGATCTTCCCAAATGCAAGAGACTGCTGTTTGAGCAGAATTCTTCTGCAGGCTCTTGCCTCTTCTGACAACTGCATAAAATCATTAGAAGTTTTAAGGGTTTTGCTGTTATGCTTTCCCTGGGACAGAAACACTGTTGTTACCAGAGTTTCTATACAGCACACTGCTGCATGTTAATGGATTTATTTGATAGCACTTCATGCTGTAGTTGTAAAGTAACAAAACCGAAATTACGACCATCTCCCGTAAACCAATGTTGCTCTCGTAGTGCAAAGAACAGGTAAAAACCAAGAACTTCTAGACCCTGTGCATCTCCAGCATTCCCAGATAAATGTCAGGAAGTTACTCAATATTTTTGTACCTTTTCTTTAAAGATGAATTGATCCGTGAAATTACAATTAACTGTGCAGAGCGAGGACTATTGCTGCTTCGAGTCAGGGATGAAATCCAAATGACAATTGCTGCTTACCAGACGCTGTATGAGAGCAGCACTGCGTTCGGCATGCGGAAGGCGCTGCAAGCTGAGCAAGGCAAACAAGACATGGAAAAGAGAGTAAGTCGGTCTGTTAAACCAATAATAGTTTTCTACATGTGATATGGCATAAGAATTAGTTTTATATAAAAATCAATTATTTCTGCTTCCACTGGGTGGCAGTAAAGATCATCAAAATAACTGTCTTGCTGCTTTTAGTTGCATTTCATAAGCTATTATACCTGTAGCATTTTAAAGACTGTACAACATAGTGTAAAATTGAGAAATCAAATAAAAATTGACTGTTAACAATCAAAACTTGAGAGATCTGTACTATTTTCTAAGATTGCAGAGCTAGAAGAGGAAAAGCAGGAGCTGGAAAGGCAGGTGAGCGAACAGAAAGCTAAATGTGAGGCTATTGAAAAGCGTGAAAACGAAAGGCGGCAGATAGAGGAAAAGAAACACACTGAAGAGGTTCAGTTCCTGAAGCGAACGAATCAACAGCTGAAGGTTAGCACAGAAATGCAATTCTAAATAGCAATGGTAAACTTTGGCATTTTTAATTAGAAAGATGAAAAACTTTCTCCTTCCCGTTTATAGTAGTTACATTTATGATGCGCTTGTATTAATGTCCCACTTTCTTTAAATTCTCGAGGAAGTGGGAAGATAGCAAGGATTTATTGTACTTGTGCCTTCTTAATGGAACTATTTGGCAGCAGAGTTGAAGTGTGGTGGCAGCGCCATCACATTTTCTTGGAACTTCCTATCTCCATCTAAGATAACAGAGCTATAGACAATGCAAAAGAAAACCTAGGAAGGGCAAGCACATATTGCTGACTGGATTTCTAGGCCTCTAAATGTCTGTTACGTCACATCTGAAGTGTAGCTACTATATTATAAGTAAAAGCACTCTTCTGTTCACTTCTTGCTTGCTAACAGGCTCTCATGGAAAACACTGAAGCGATTTGTCCTATGGTGATTTGACTGGATCACTGAAATTGTTTTGGATCTGACAGGAGTAATTTTGTGCATGCTACTTTAATGAAAGGAGAGGTTCTGTTAATTACTTTGCTTTTGGAAGGAATCATAAACAACTGTAAACTTCTCTGGCTAGAGCTAAAATACTTCCTTTACACCCAGCTGCTTTCCTTATCTCCACTATTCCTAGTTTTCCTTTCTAAACCATTAACATCCTCAGGCCATCTTGAAGTATTTTAGGGCACGACATAGAGTAACTGTTAGAGCAAATGCGTGCTGCCACCGGACCCATGTTTCTTCCTTTAAGTACAAGTATTTTAACAGCTGTGTATATACCACCGTTGTAGTTTATTTTTATGGCAGCTCTAGGAAGAGGACAACCTAGGAGTCCTGGAAGCTTCACACACTACACGCTCCCCAAGCACGGGTAGCACTCTGATCAATCTCTTTAACTGGGCGTCAAGTTGTCTCAGCAACTGAAAAACTTGCTGTTCCCAGCTACTTTTGTCCCAGAGTCAGTTTGTGTTCCAAACCCTAGAGAGCCAAATATTTAATTTAGCTAACATAGTCCAGCCTGAAATCAGAGAATTCAGACCACTGTTTCAACAGCTTTTATTTAATTTCCTCTTCAATGCTTTACATTATAAAATGAGCCTTTCATTGTATGGAACCAAGGCCAGCTCTTTTCTTCTCAGAATGCAAAAAGTGTGTATGCCAAGAATGAAAAGCTAATTTATAAAACATGTAGTAAGGAATGGAATAGCTAGGGAAAAACCCTGGCCTGTTCCTCTTGAAGTATTGCAGCATCCCTCAGCTCCTCGCTTTGAATATCTAACAGACAATTTATCACTTTTCATCAACGTGGGTTTATTTTTTAGATTGAATCTAATTTGACTTACTGTCTCATTTGTTTTTCAGGCTCAACTTGAAAGCATCATTGCACCGAATAAGTAGATTTTTTTTTGGTGCCCTCCAGGCAGTGCTCAAAAGAGCTGTCAGAGCAAGAAGTTTGCAATTAGTGACAAAGATCTGTCTTCAAAAAAACAATACTGAATTTTCACTTACCGGTAACTGAAGGCGGTGTAATTGTATTATTTGTCCCTTTTTCTCTTGAAGAGTTGAAATTCAAAAGCTCCACTAGTTACTGTACGCTCTTTCAGTGCCATCTCAGCATGTAGCTCCTTGAATAGTGAACATGTCTGAGACTTGCTTGTTGGTAATATGCTAATGACCTTCAAAGCAATAAACTAATAAATGCTTTTACAAACAAGCATCTCTGATGTTATCATTCTGAAAATGTAGAAAATTTTGAAATCATATATGAAGTGTCTACAACTACTGTGTCACATTCATTATTAATCAATTTTTAGATATCTCCTGGTGTTTTGGTGGGTATTTCCCTGAGTATGTGTAAGTTGGTGTTAACTGTACATCAAAATCCGTTTTCAGAAGTGGTGTAACCTAGGACGAACAATACCCAAGCTTTCCAAATGCTTATTTCTAATGAAACAAAGAGGTACAATGCCGTTCTAAGCACCACTACTCAGTGAAAGCAAACGAAAACTGGAGTTGAGGTACCTGTATAACTCGTTGGTTATATATAGTAAGCAGACATAGGAAAAACTTCACTGTAGTCATTTGAACAGCACTGTAAAAGCTAGCTTCCAGAAAAGGAAAATCTGAAGAGTGTTTCAGGATGTGTTTTGAAAATGCAATGTTTACTGGCCTTAGATGGTGATGTGGAAACACCACGATCTCCAGTTGCATAAAGAACTTTCAGATGATGCAGAAAAAGAGCGAGATGTTACTCCTGGGAACAAGACAGACAAGGCAAAGAGCTTTGACTAGGAACTGCAAGTTTTATATTAAAAAAAGGCACTGCATACTAGAGCTGTTTTATGTAAAATTTAATAGAATAAGCAGTTATTGCTTATGTTTATATTTTTTGTGCTTTGATCTTTGTGCCTCCAAGCCAGTTTTTTTCTTGTTCTTATTCTTATTTTTCACGTTGTGGGTTTCATAATACCGGACTCCGACTTTCTTGGAGCGCTGCTGCCTCTCAGCTCGTCTCCTCTGTAAATACACACAAAACATATTAGCAAGTCCACAGTATCCATAGCCTCAATTTGTTTGCATTCTTTCAAATGGTGTTTGCTTTGTATTCCAATACCTTAAGTGAAATAAATAACTTAATAGGAAACATTACTGATGTGCACGGTCACGTTAGAGAACTTTAACAGAAGATGTGACCAAACACACATGAATAGAATTCAGTCTTCCATTCCCCTTTGACAGTCCTAGCAGTGCTCTAAAAACCCCCTTGCTGTACAAGATTTGCTTACAAATCCTATTTAAAGTCCTACAAACAGTCTCTCTCTCTTAGTATTTAAGTTACACTGGAAGAATTGTTCAGACTTGATTAACAAGAAAAGGAAACAGCAGCGGCATTTCCCTTTGAAAACAGAACTGCCAATGACTTTTTGCCCATCTAGGTCCTCATTTTCGCACCTCAGCATTTAGATCCCTCCTCTCTTACCAGCACCAGTAGGCAAGCTAACACTGAAAGCAGAACAGTTCTCTACAAAGGATTCTCCCTTTCAACACTCTTTCTGTCACTGTCACCAGCTTGTCCCTCCTAGGGGCCCATGCTCAGCTGGAACACTATTGTCACATCTTGTGTCAGCAGCAGGTCACCGTCTTCACATTCCCCCCGCCTCACCTACAGGCCTTGCACTCTCTTCCTGCTAATAGCGCCAGGTCTCAAACCTCTTACATTGATACTGAGCAAGCTAAGTAGGAAAAAAGCCAGCTCTATTACTCCGCCTGTCTGTTATACTACAGGGGATCTCACTCACTTCTTTGGATGTAAGTTTCTTGCAAGGCTCTTCAGCCAAATGGTCATCGTCATCTTCCTCTTCTGCTTTCCTTTTTCTTTTATTCTCCGTGCTGCCTGCAAACAGCAATGATCACGTACTCAAGCATCTTCCAAAACACCCATCTGCTCGCAGAACTTAAGGCTGGAGTCACTGCACCATCTACTTTGGCAAAGCAATCCTTTGGTCATGCTTTAACAGTTTTTACTAAAAACCCATGCATGTCCCTTACCAGAAAATCACTCCCTGTTATGGTGAAAAACCACTCTTGATAAGCAGATTGCTTGAAGCAACATGTAAGTCTAGAAATATTTCACAGCCTTGTCAGAATAAGGTTCTCCCACATTATTTTGCCTTTAATCAAACTTGCTTTGGAAACTGAAGACACAGACTCTCAAAAGCGACCGCAGTAAAACCTATAGCCTGAAGTAGCTCTGTGCTTTTACAGTGTCATAAAACACTTCCATCCCCGCCTGTGTAATGCTGTACCATGTGGAACGGATGTTGCTCAGACTGAAATCTGCCCGCAGCAGCACCCTGCTCTGAACACAACATTTGTCTTCGCTTTATCTTCATTCACTAGTAGAGGACATGTTACTACACAGACCATCCAGCCCTACAGAAAAGCTAAAGCAAGGTCATGAGGCAGCCCTTACGTTCGCTATGGAAAGATTTAAATAAGTTAAGGGAAAGAAGAACTTGCGGTCAGGAACTAATGAACACTCTCCCCTTATCTCCCCCCTCTTGCTTAGTGGATTTCCAAATGTGGATTAGGAACATCCACTAATCTTGTTTTACCTCTGTCTTCATTTTCTTTGGGTTCTTCACACTTCTGCATTGATTTTGCAAACACTTTTTCACTCAGCTGCTTAGGGATTCTACAAGAGATAAAACAGGGAATAGAAGACTGTCATAATACAAGATGTAGCCACCCGCAAGGAGTGATCAATCTCCAGCACGTCCCAGTGGTCTGACATCAGCAAAGCCACAGTCTTCACATGGAAGAGAGATTCCAATAGTCTTATCTCTGGGGTTACTGGACTTGTGCTTGGCACAAAGGGACAAAAATTAACACTGACATCTTCGTCCTCAAGAAGCTGGTAGATGAGCTCTGCTAAAACTGGGCCTGCTGTATGAGCTAGGATACTCTCGTACATACACAGAGACCCGATTAGCATATTCAGGTAGGACATCAGCCTTGGTATTGCTCAAGAAAGAGCTGAACATTAAGGAGAGATCGAAGAAAGAAATATTGCTACCCAGAATATCCACAGGTTTCTAAACCATACTGTAAGAGGCAACTTCCCAAAAGTGAGAACATTTCTAGTTATGATGGCCAACAGGACTTGGAATATTCTTTCAAAAACAAACTGCTGCTCAGCCAAATTTCAAGTATTTATGACTAAACTAGAGAAGCCATGGCAACAAGTCAAAAATGGAGTGAAACTGCAGCAGAAACACATTAACCCTCTTGTCCCCCTGTGAAAATACACGAATCGCTGAGCATTCAGATACCTTATTGCTGAGAATCTCTTGGCTTTGGCTCTATCCAGAAATTTCTTGCATTTTGCAATCTTCTCCTCCAAAGCCTTAAGAACTGACTTAGAGCTCTCCCTGGCACCTTGTGCAGCCACCTGTGATTCATTCTCTACCAAATCTTGATGTTGCTCATTTTCTTCTTCCTCCTCCTCTGCAGGAGAATCACTGTCTGTTTCATCAAAGCCTGGCACATCTACAGGAACCAGGTCTTCTTCTGAGAACTGCGGTGCCACATTAATCCTCCCAAAGTTTTGCCGAACGTGTGACATGAGTTGCTTAATTTCATTGTCTGTATTATTCTTCTCTTCTACTGGCTCCACACTTGATGCTGCCAACTCAGAGATTTCCGGCTTGTCATTATCTTGGCTTGATGTCATCGCTCCTTCTCCTTCCGACGCAGGAGGCTACAAGAAAGGGTGTAACAGATAAAATAACATTATCCACAGAGTCAGTCTGTCCAAATGATCTCTTTGGAAGAAACCTAAGACAATTAATTACTGGCATTTCTGCTAGTAGATGATTGCAAAACAGCTCAGACAGTTCTGTGGAAGAGCACTGCCACCTCATCCTCTCCACGTACTTACCAACTTTAATTGAGTGCCACTTTAATCACTAGTCAGAGCCCAAAGACATGCCCTGCCCAAGGTACTCCAGGAAAAGCACCAGTGAATACCATTAGGAAAACTGAGTAATATGCAAGAAGAAAAGGCACGAGCGTCACATCCTCACCTGGGGACCTGTTTCTGCATTTGGTGGCTTCACAAAGAATGGAATTCTGCCCCTCTGCCAGTCATTGAGAACCATCTTGCTGACTGTTTGCACATCAGGCTCACCACCCTGAAAGAATCCAGTAACAGTTTCTGTCCACGTCTGCAGGGCATACCACCTTTATATTACCTTTGCAAATGAAACATTCCTATTTCCCAGGTTCAGTGCAGAAACTGACCCACACACTCTTCCAACCTGCAAATGCAGGAAGATCGCAGAATCCTAAAATCATTAAGGTTGGAAAAGCCCTCCAAGATTACTTGGTACAACCACCCCCTACCGCCACCATCACCCACTAACCATGCCCCTAAGCCCCACGTCCAACCTCTCCTTGAACACCCCCAGGGATGGTGACTCCACCACCTCCCTGGGCAACCCGTCCCAACGCCTGACCGCTCTTTCTGAGAAGAAATGTCTCCTCATTTCCAGCCTGAACCTCCCCTGGCACAACTTGAGGCCATTCTCTCTCGTCCTAAAGTTGTCACACCTTTAGCAGTTTTCCAGTCCTAGCAGCAAGCTTCTCGAGAAAGTCTTCCGCATCTTTCCAGGAATCAATTTTGTACGTCTTTCTGATGTACTCTGGTTTGGCCCTTTCCAGCACCGCACTAATATGATCTTCAGGGCTTTTAATCTTTTCAACTTGAACCTGAAAATGAATGTCAGAGTATCAACCCTCTGGAAAGTGTGCATTCACTTATTTCAACCCACCACACAGCGAGAATTTTCCAGCGTTTAGCACAGATACATACCACTCCCTTCAGCACAATGTCTGTTTCTGAGTCTCCAGATGGATAAACTACACCTGGGCAGTCTATGAGAAAAATCCTCCTCATCAGGGTAATGTATTGCCACACCTGAAAAAGATCGGCAGTCATCTGTGTTACCTCCTTCCATGAACAGCCCTTTGTTCTGCTTTTAAATAGACAGTTCTAAACTATAGGAGTCATCTTAGAAACTTGGTATTAGCACACAGAAACAAAATTTAACTTGGCATTCTTGTTAGATAGCCAAGAAATTTTGCACCTTGCGCCTCTTTAATGCAGGAATCTCTTCCTACCTTAGTTTCACCTGCAATAGGAGCCACATTGCAGACCTTCTTAGACCGTAACGTATTGATCACTGAGCTTTTGCCAACGTTGGGATAACCAATGAAACCCACGCTGATCTGTTTCTTGTCAGAGTGTAACTGTAAAGAAACAACATTTCTTTTAATACTTAAAGCAAATAACAAGCAGCAGCTGGGGACAGCATATAGCACTAATCTCAAGACAAGAAAAACCATCTTTCTTGGGAAAATGAAGACACTTAAAATGAGAATATCTTAACAGATTATCCATAGATGCATGATGTTAACAAGCCTGAAACATGTTCCCTTCTTCTACACATTCAAGTCAGAGTATCAATGGAATACTCTGTCTACAAGAAACTGAGGCCAAACAGTGACAGTTAAACCAACTCTTTGGGATCTCCTCAGTTTGATGTACATTTAGAACATGTTTGAAGGAGTATTTTCCATTTGCTCACCACAGAATGATGGCCACAAGAAAGCGTATTGAACCTCAAACACTAAAAATCCCACACTAAACGGGCATTCCCCACCCTCCTCCCCCCCAACAAAAACAAATCCCCAGTACAAAGCCCCCAGATTGTTCTGTACCTTTCCAAACTGCCTTAAAAGCTGTATGAAGGCACCTTTGCCAAAAGGGTTTGTGAGGCTGGCATGAAAAGCAAGTGTTGGATACTCCTGGGAAAGGACAGCAACCCAGCGCTTCTGAAAAGGAAAATACTGCTCAGTTAGGGATTCTGTGCTGCAGAGGCAGTGAAACAATCTGCTTATGAGAAGAACACAGCATCTTCGCTTGGGTCACAAATGCAGCTGTCTACGAAAATTGCTTTGTAAGAACCTTTGAAGCATTTCACCAACCCAATAGCTAAAAGCACTGGCTATTGTTTTTATAAAAAGACAATTTCCCAAAAACGCCTTCACTGCTAGCTAAAACTAATTAGTTTAACAATGTAAAACAGACCAGCTGTGGTGGATATGGATCTTAAGCGGACTAACATTTAGCACACTCTGGAGATATCAGCTGAACTGTTAAATCCAGACAGAGGAAGTAGAGAATTTGTGGCTGGTGACTGTTGCTCAACTGAGCCAAACTTGGACGGGTTTAAATGGTAATTGTTACTTTTATAGCAAACAAGCAGAGAGTTCCCATTATCCCAGTTACATTACGCCCTTTGAGACCAGCCTGAGGACTGGTAACAGAATTAAAGCTGAGGCTACAAAAGGAACAAAGAAGGTCCAGAGCACAACAGGCAGGACCGTACTTACAGTAGCCCAGGTAGGAACAAGATCACATTTGTTCAGGACAAAAATGAGATGTTTCCAGTGTTTCTCTTTTTTCAGGAAAGATTCCACATGAGGGGAGCGAGTGCCCATGGGGTCTCTGGCATCAAGAACTTGAACAACAACATCTGATGAGTCTATCACCTGGAAAAAAAATCATGCAGAAGGAAAGGGTTAGACATAAACCTCCAAAATGAATGTTAGTAATTTTATAATCTGCGTCATTAATTTAAAAACCTTGTATCCTTCATGAACAATTGTTACTTTCCTGTGACAGAACCTCAGACTAATACCCATTGATCCTCCACTCTCTCTTCCCATACTCCCCTCCAAATTCAGGCTGGACAGCCCTGTAGCTTTTATGCACTATAGCTCCCTACGCACTAGAAAGATGTTTGCGGCACTTGGAAAAGTAAACACTGCAACCAAACGGGAAAATGAATTGCTTTAGCAGACAGAAACAATGTTCTCCATCCATTCTGCAGCAATTCAATTCCACCGTTTCATAAAGGATTGGTGTATAAAAAGTGTTTTCTGGATCAATATGAAACACAACCAAGTAGGAACCTGCTGTTAGTCCACTAAGCATCTACAGCAGGGAGCTGTCAGTTTATGACTTGCTTCAAGCCAAGTGAATTTGTTTCACAGCTATTTCCTGGATTTTTGGCAGCACCTTACTGAAATCTGTTTTGCTCTATCATTCCCGCTGCTTTTAGATCTAAGTGAGAAAGTTTTAAGCTACATTCAGAAGTTCAGAACAAGAAGTCAAGCAATTTCACACTTAACAGTCACTGAGAGCACAAAGTGCTCTTACAACCCTAACTCATTCTCAGCTCCACTCCTCTAGCAGTCAAGGTGACTCACTGCAACATGAACGGCAGAGCACTCCAAAGAAGACCCTATCAACATGCCAGATGTTTTCAGTCTAATGAAACATAAGGGCATCTGACTGCTTTATTTGTGGTAAAGCCCCAGGAATCCAAGCGAAGCTTACACCTTTGGCTCTGCCAGTCCATCTTTAGATCATGTACTTCACAGATGTTTGTCCCACTGGGACAAGAGCTCAAGGATCAAGCTCAGTCAAGCACAGATGTGAAAATGAAACTCTACTCTCTTCTACAGCTGTTTTTTTTCTGTTCCAGTTGATGTACTGGATCAGTACCAGACCGATGTCAGAAAAGGGTGTATGGTGTCAAGTCACTCAGTACAGTTAGGTTAACAGGAAAATGAGGAGGCAAATTACATACTCAGGACATCTCCGCATGAACGAAGACAGTCTTAACTAAGAAACTAAGAAACTGTCTTAACTAAGAAACTTCACAGCAAATTCAGTTGTCATCAAAGCTTCCCTAACATGGCAAGATCTATAAATGAAGGGTTTTCAGAGCTTTTCTGATTACTGCTGTACAAGATTTCCAATGCTGTGCTGAAGCACTGGCCTTTGAAAAGACTGAAAGACAGAAAAAAAACTGCTGCAAATTATAAATGTTACTGACCTTGTAAAGCTCACCCCAGATTCTTTTGGACTGTCCTTTCTTATATATATCCTCTTGTGCTTCATCCCTGGAAGCAGATTACCACAGACATCAGCAACCACAATAACACGGTTATAGTGCTCTCTCCTCTACAGCCATTTGGCTGTTTACAGACAAAAAAGGAGAGGAGGCCCAGCCCCCTGTTTAACCCAAAAACTGAGTTTGCAGATTTTCAGACATGCAACAGGAAATTAATTATGAATGAATACAGAAGGGTCCCACGGGAGCAATAGTTCAGTTAAATATACTGGGACAAAACAGAACTAAAACAAGTCCCAGCCAAATTCAACTGATTTCACTTTGCTTACTCATCAGACAGTAGCAGCACTGATGGAAGAACTAGATGCACTTTTTTTTTTTTTTTAAATAAAGCTGACTTTCAAGGTATGTAAACAAAGAATAATTTCTCCTTTCCATTTACCTTACACCGGTGTCTTCTGTGACCAGGTCCCGGTCCTTGCCCTGATCGTAAGATTCCGATGAGGCCTCAGCATTCTCCAGCAGGGACTGCACATCGCTTGCAGAGAGATTTGGCCTTTTTCTTTGTGCTTTGGGGCCAAATGTTGTTTCAAACGTTTCTGTGTCAAGAATGTGAACTCTGGAGGTCTAAGGAAAGATGGGTTGGTAAAATGAAAACAAAACCAAAAACTGTTTTCCATCTCTCGTGACACGCAGCGTACAAGGCCTTAGTTCAATGCAACTCTGCAACCTGTGACAAGATTTACAGGCACTTCCCTAACAATGTTTGAGTTTTGCAGCTTAATCTCTGAGAAACATAAGAGTGGATATTTAATAAGCAACAAAACACACTGCACTTGCCAAAGAACTATGCTTCGGTTCTCTCTGCATAAATGATGTCAAAAGTAATTAAGGCTACAATGATAAAAATTTAGCTGCTATCTTTGATCATTTCTTATTTTTCTAACAAGTGCACAGATCTCGCCAAATTCACAGATTTTTGTCAGGGACAATTACAGTCAAAATCATAGATTTTAAAGCCTGTAGTGAATGCCAACTTTTATTGGAACAGCACACAACTCAGAGCTGAAAGAAGTCATTTGTTTTTATAACGCACATTTTAGTTTGCGGTAACCTTTTCTTCAATTTAGGAAACATTTTTATGACACAAACCTGGCAGATTTCCACACGAAAAAATACCCAACAATAATCCAAAATAATATTGCAGACTTTAGGAAAGAAGCCTGGTAATAACTAAAATTATGTACTTGAAACTTGATTCTACTTGAAAAGGCGGCTGCATGCGCAAGAATGTCTGGTTCAAGATAAAAAGCACATATTTGAGCTCAAAGTCATGGCACAAGAGCGTGCTGGCAGCATGATGCATCCTCAAAAAAAAAGTCTATCTTTCACATGAGGAATTAGAAGCATTACAGCGGTATGTTTTCAAAAACATCCCTCCCCCAGTCATCTGCCCTAATTCCTTCCGATGCTCCTACAAACGCATCAGATCTCCCACAGGTAAATAATATTCACGACATCTGTGCACACAGCCCAGCCTTCATAAGGTGCAGAGGAACGATACCTACGTGAGGTTTAATCCGGTCGTGGAAAAGGGACATCGGTAGCTTGGTTTGCTTCATCACCACTCTGTACGGATCTTTCATGACTGTTTCCATTTCCTCTTGAAATTTCTGTAGGGATGATTGCTTGATCACACGAGTATTTCCTGCAGGTGAAAATCAAGGTTCCCCACGTTAACCGCTTCATAGACACAGGGAATATTAATAAAATATTAACACTCCATCTGGAATCAAAATACTAGTGACAAGAAATAGGAGACTTTACTTGAGACAACCCCAACATTTGGCATATATAAGCCAATCCCTTTCTTTTCCATAATTTAAAGAAACTTTTACAAGTATCCCTAGGATACTTAACACATCCAAGCTACGATGTAGGTACACATGGATAAATCCCACAAAATAACCAAAGGAGACAAAAACCCACGCTTGTCAGCAGTGTATGGGAAGCAAACACCCCAAGTACAGGTACGGGCAAGGTGTGAGCCAATGCCCTTGCCTACAGCAGCAGTTTTTTTGCCCGCCTTTCCAGTATCTGTCCCACACAGCACTGAGATGACAATTCCTAAATACTCACACTCTAAAAACACAAAGTCCAACAGCTTCTGAGCCTGTTGAGTCTGAAAGAAAAAAACAAACTTACCAAACCATTTAATATTTGGTTCCACTCTTGCAACTGTGCCTGGTGCCACTGTTGACTGATACTGCAGGGGTTTAATCACTTTGCCACGTTTGTTTCTAAGTGAAAAATGAGAATGCACGTAAATTCACAATGAAGCATACACCCCTCTAGCACTTTTGTTTACTAGAGTAAAGTGCATCCATAAAATCCAGAAAGACCCTTCCTTTCGAACTGGTACCCCGGGTAGCTTGACATCAGACTAGAAGGTTCCCCTGTCGCTGCAGTTCAAAGGCCACAAACGACCCTGTCCTAATATTTTTCTGTGTCAAACCACACGGCAATGTCTCTGAAAAACACCTCGCTAAGAGTTTCTGTAATTTGAACTCTGTACTTTTCCACAAGAGTACAAGTAACTACACGCATTTATAAGATTGGCCTGGGGACAAGTTAAGAACAAGGGATAAAAGTTAGCATGCGATACGCAGAGCAAAATAGAATGCCAATTCCCTACAAAACATCTCAAAACTCCTCGTTCTCACTCCAGCTTGACTGAACTCTTCATGAAGGCTGCACATGAATGCCATACTGGGGTGCAAAAAGCACTGAAGTACGATTTCCTAACAAAAAACACTTTCTTCTCTTGTGCTCGCATGCGATTTTCTAATCAGCTGAACCCATCAGCTTGCACTGAACGCTGATCATAAGATAAAGCTCCCCATTGAAACCTGGCTTAAGTTGAGTAGTTTTTAAAATACGTACTCCCCAGTCCTCTCTCAAAACAAGGAGGAATCTGGCAAAACAAGACAAAGCTGCTAATCTGAACCAGAACCTTAAGTAACCCCGACGGCATCCACAGCATGGCAGAGGCGTGTGTTTATAAGGTGGGACTGCGTTGCAGCCACAGGTTCTCACGTAGAGGGAAGGAATCTCTTAGGAAGAGAGCCTTGGGGCCTTCAGGCTCCTCAGATGTTCTGAGGTGAGCTTTTGAGTTGGACGTGATGGAAATCTGGGCATTTTGGGGCTCGTGACATTCCAGCACGATCATATCAGCTGCTCCACGCCACGTGTTTTCCAGCTGAGCCGCGCTCCCTGATAGCATCGCTGGCCTGGTGGGACCTCGAGATAAAGCCTCCCAGCTCCTGACACGGAGCAAAGGAGGGGCTCTGCTCCAACCGGCGGGCCCTCCGTCACCAGACGAGGCACCAGCACCTCTCCGCACAGCTCCCGGCCCGCACCACCTGACAGCGGGGCCCGGCGGCTCAGCGCCACGCACCGGTAGCACCGATATGACCGGGCCCTGCTCACCTCCGCTCCTTCTGCCGGTACATGTTGAGGCGCCGGATGGTGGCTCGGTCCCGCATGTTGTTGCCTCCCGCGCCAGCAACGCGATCTGGGGAGAGAAGGCAGCGTTAGGCCCGGCCCGGCCCGGCCCGGTATAGTAGGGTAAGGCCGGGCCCGTCCCGGTAAGGCCCGTCCCGTCCCGGTAAGGCCCTGCCCACGTCCCCAGACGTACCGGGGTTGGTGCTGGCGCGGGAGGGGTTGATGGTGCTGCGGCCCTTGTACCGTGGCTTCACCATGGCGCCGCCGTGCCGGGGCCGCTCTCGCCGCCCGCTCCTCCACACGCACCGGGCCGGAAGAGCAGCCACAACCACTTCCGGCGTGAGGGGGGCAGCGGCGTGACGTCATTCCGCCGGATCCAGCTCCCTACTGCGCAGGCGCCTGCACGTTGCCTTGACAACCACTCGCTGCCTCCCCCCTCCCCTCCCTGCTGCAGTTGCCATGGCAACGCGTGGCGCGGCCCGGCCCGCTGCGGCCTACCCCCAGCCCCGCGGCCCGCTCGGCCCCGGCCGGTGCCCGCCAGGCTCCGCCGGTGCCTGGGAGCCCGGCCCGCAGTGCCCGAGAAGTGCAAGAGCTCCCCGTTGTCCCTCTGTTGTGCCGGCCTCCGTTGTCCGCCCCGGGCAGCGAGGGGGACTGCAGGCGTTCAAAGGCGTTGTAATAAAAAGGGCGCTGGCACAAGAATCCTCATTGTTGTGTTGGTTCTTTTTTTTTTCGAAATGGTGTTGTTCGCAGAAACATAATCAGAATCATTTGGGAGCTTGGCATTAGTACTTATTTCCATTTGCAGATGAATGCATGTGGTCAGCAAACTGGTTCCTTGGTGCTGGTGGGAGCGCTGGCGCTTGGGTGCGGGCTGGCAGGCAGCGGGGTTGGGTTAGAGGGGTGTTTATAGGCACACGGGGCTCCTTGTCCTGGCCTCCTGGCACCCACTTTTAAAATTTAGGAATAACAACACTCCCTTTTTTGTTTGCATGTAAAGAGTTGCATGGACGGCGCAATAACTTAAATCAAATTTAGGCAAATTATAGGTCTGAAGGCTAAGCCTACATTCATGTTACTGCCAGTTTTTACTAGAAGTTGGAAAGATCCTCACCTAGGAGGAATTAACAAAACTCCAGTGAAATCGTGTTAATTTGTACCAGACACTGGGCTGGGACCAGGCTGCTCAGCACACTGGGGAGCCATTCGACAAAATGAAGGCCTGGCCCATCATTTCTAAATGATTATTAGCGGCAGAGTATTCATGGTTATTTCAATTTCCTTTCAGTTCTGCTAAGGCTCTTCTAAATCCAGAGCAATAACAGAGTTTCTGAGATTCTGTTCTTTTAATGATTTTCAGCATTTTGCTTTCAGGTAGTGCATAGTCCCTGCTGCACGTAGTCGTAATTAGTCAAGACTTGTGAGATGTTTTGTAAGACGGCAGTCTTGCATTTTCAGTCTATTTTGTTTAAGCCTACGATTTCTGGTGTTGTTTTTTTGTTTGTTTGTTTTTTGTTTGTTGGTTTTTTATTACTTTTCTCTCCTCTTAATAGACTTACCTATGCCTTGGGCATTTGAAAAATACACAGTGATGTGGGCATAAAAAATTAATTCCAAATTGTAGATAAGTGTTTAAGCTATCAGACTTGAGGCTTATGTAGAAGAGTTTTTCTCAGGACAAGTGTGTTTTCTATTAGAGTTGATATTAATCTGTCAGAAGATCCTTTTGATTTTCAAATTTTTAGACTAAATAGTTGAGTAATACTCGCCCTGTTCTCCCCCACTCTTTCTTCCTTCTCCTTAAGAAAACACTCTTTTTATTGTTAGCAAAATATCTTGGAATGCATCCAGAAAATTGCTGTCTCTTTCTTTGTAAGAATAGAAAAAGTGTTAGACATTAGGTTATGTCATGGAGAACTTTTGTTGGTAATACATCTGAGTTAATCATTGGATCTCCACTTTGAAATCTGTGACGCTGAAGTCTCAGCACCGCTTTGTTCCCAGCATCGCTTATGGTGAGCCCTGTCATCCAAATCAGAGTGAGCCATAGCCCTGAATTTTCTGTCATTAGGAAAGATTACACCGATAACATATGGGAATTGCATTCAAATTAGAATAAATTATTTTTTTTCAGCTGCGCTCACCTCTCTCAAGTTTTTTCTGGACCAAACTTACGTTACTGAGGCTAACTGTTAGTATTTAACTTGCAGCATCTCTGTAGCTGTGGTTGCTGGAATTGCTTATCTGCTAACATACGAGTCAGCTTAGTTTACTCCGCTAAACTAATTTTATTTTTCTGCATGATTCACCAGCTTTTCATTTGCCATTGATGCATGCTTTCATTTCTTTCCTTTTTTTTTTTTTTCTTCTTTTTTTCTTCTTTTAAATTGTCTGCAGTGGGATGCTGTCTATACGGTGTACTGAGCAGGACAGGGGGCTTGGTGATGTATGCCAGGCCCGGCAGAGCTGCCAAACGGCCTTAGTTTCATAGACAAGACTAGCCTGACTATTGTTGAATTTAAATCATATGGAATTTTCTGTGGCCTCTTCCTTGTCAAAATCCCAGTGAATGTGGTTATGTGATGCCATCAGAATGACTCATTGCCATAATTGCATATGTTCTAAGGGGTTATTCCCATTGTATTATTAAAAACTAGTGATGTTTGATTTTTGGCAGGGACTGTCTTCCTTGTATGATCTACAGATTTTGTCAATTAAATGAAAGGAAAATAGATTTCCAAGACTTAAGAACAAGACTGGACTTGTAGTCAGAGCACTTTTTCAGTGTGTTATTGAGCTACTTTGCGTTATTTAATTGGATAAGGGCAACACCAGCCATCTTACTCTCCATGTTGCAGTGATTCCCTGCAGAATACAAGGACAGAATTGAGTTTCATATCTTTCAAAATCATCCAGAGCACTGCCAGAAGATACCATAGATTATTTATCACTGCAATCATTTTCCCAACTCAGTTTCTCAGGAGTTAGTTTTCAAAGATATAACTTACAGGAGTGGGAGGCAAGGCTCCTTGGCAAAAGGCTCCAGGTCTGATGTCTCCTTAACCGAAAAAAACAAGAGTGATCTCAGATATCGTTGCCTTGGATTTAAGATATTGTTGCCTTGGATTTAAGAGATCCTAAAACGGCAACTACAAGCAATAGGGGAAAGCCAGAGGGAGGAGAGAGGAGAACACTGAAATCAAGCAAAAAAGTCAAAAAGTTGAAAAAGGACTTGGAGAGCCAAGACAGTTCTGTGCACCCAGAATCAATCCCTCAGAGCAAAAGTCGTGCTGAATCCTGTGCAGTTCTCGCAGACACACAGAGCTTTCTGCATTACTCTCTGAACTTAGGCTGCAGATCTCTCCCAGGAATTAAGTGTTTACTAGCAATCTGGAAGTTAAAGCATTTGCATGTAACTAATTTACTTTTGCTCTTTGATTTTAATGGTGAAGAAAAGTGGCTTCTTTTCTGGAAAGCTGCACATGCTGCGCCATACGTTTTAGCCTTGTAAGTCTCTAGATTTGGCCTTTTTGCAAGCTGCCTCAGCGGTAATGGCAAACAAGGTCTGAACCCAACATTTCTGCTTGTGCTGTAAATAGCTATAGTATCTACCTCATTGCCTCTTTTTTTCTCCAAAAAATATCCTGCTGTTCTTCAAAAATTATGGAGATTCTGGCATGCACCTCCAGCTACACTATGATTTGGCATTCGGTTGGGTATAATATGCTATTATGTATATAAATGCCATCAGTGTGATTTATTTATGGTGACTGGTTATACAGAGCTGATATTTCTGTCATTTTAATAGAGGTGTTTTTTTGTTTTGTTGTGTTTTGTTTTTAAATTGTTATGCCTAGCATCTCATCCTGTGAAGACTATTGACTTAGTAAAATCTGCAAGTAAATATATATAGAAAAGGGCCCTTCTAATGGTTTAAGACAATGTAATCCAAATAACAATATTAGTAATAACCATTTTCAGTTTCCTACTATATTTCCTTTAATTGAAGCTTTCTTCTGTGTGAGAAATCAATTTAACATAAACATGAACTAAAAGTCTACACATTGCCTTCATCTCCATGGGGATATAAAGCTAGAAAATTATTGTTTGAGGAATATGTGTGCACACATTTAACTTGACTGTAGCTGATGAAAAATACAGATTTGTCTTGCACAGAAAGGATAAGAATGTAATGCAACCAACCTGTGTGAAATTTGTCTGCCTCAGCTCCTAAATCTCAGCAAATGAGATAGAAATTAAACAGTTCCAAACAGTAAGCTGTTAATGCATTATTCCTTGCACTTTGTTCCCCTTTACCTAGGAATATTTATCCAAAAGCTAAGTAAACTACCTAGAAACTGTCCTGCAAATTTTGAGTTGGTCTGTCCAGTGAATAAACATTGGTTGGCTCATGAGTATACGTGAAGACCTTTTCTATTCAAAGGAGTTTCCTACAAAGGTTCTGTCTCGCTGTCTATACATCTAGCAACTACTTTTCCAGTTCAGCAAATAGGTCGTCAAAGTACAGAACGTGAATACATGCAGGATCCACAGCACTAACATATCCGTGCCGTGACTCACGGAGGTACATTTGGCTTCTGGGTGGTAGTGGGTGGCCAAATTACTTCAGGAGAGACTTAGTCGCACATTCTAGGTATTTTTGACCAGTTGGAATTTGACTCCGTTTTTGGTGAATAAACAAACAAAGCTTGTTCAGCAAACCCATTTCTTTATTTATTTGTTTAAAGAAGCATATTTTACAGTGATGCCACGGAGAGAACACCACAACAGATTTTATTTGGTGGGCTGAAAGAGAGCATTCATGTGCATTTGAGTTGAGATGATATCAACCTATCTAAGGAGATCTCTGTTTTGGACTGTCGAGCTCAGCATGCAAAACACGTTGGTCAAAGGCAAAAGGTTTCTAAATTCTGAAATGAACCAGCTGTCTGAGAGTGGGCATAAGCACTATTCTTGAGCTGATTAAAGAAAGGAAATTGATCATTTTTTTTTATAAATTCCTTCTAATTTTTCTAAAACAGTTTCATTTTTAATCATCCATAATGAAAAATCATGGATTTTCTTAATACACATTTTAAACTTTCATTTGCCTTCCTCCCTTTTTCTTCCCATTTCACTATGAAAAAGGAAGAAAGAAGGGAAAAGAGTGCAACAGAAAGAAGTTCTTCAGTTTTTCTAAAAAAACCTCTAGAAAAGTCTACAAGATATGTTGTGTTGATTTATTATATGCAGTTTAGTTTTGAAATATTTGCACTAATATTGCCATGAGTTAGGGAATCCAGTCAGTTAACAGAGCCGTAGGGTCTAAAACCTTACTAATGCACTCTCTCTTCTCTTTAATCCTTGTTGAGAACTGGATTGAGATACTGAAGCAGAAGGGAAGAAAGAGTGGTTTATGAATTAGCAAGCTGAGGTTCATGAAAGGGTTACTGATTATTGCTGCTAAAAAGCGGAAGGGAAAAATGATTCTGCTTACATGCAGTGCCATGTCACAAACAAAATACTTATCTCACAGGCTAGCTGAGGCTAGAAAGCAAAGTGAGATCTGATCTTTCAGCTGGGAGGCCTTCAGGAGTCGTCTGAACATGATCCATAAACAACTCAAAGGATGACTTTAAGAACCTCTTTCTCTCTCTGCTTGGTATGCTGGTCGTTTATCATTGTGCTGAAATGGAATCCCCTTTAAAAGATATAACGGCTTCTTGTTTACTTAAACACAAAGTGGATGATGGGCTGAAAGGTTTTGCTGCCAGCAGAGCAGTCACGGAGAGCTTGGTACAGCCCTGGGGCTGAAACAACTATGCAGCTCCCACGTCCTGACCTCCGCCAAAGCAGCCGCAGTGCAACGGGGCAAGAGGAGCCTCGGCTGTCCCCACCAGAGCTGCGCCGCCCGCGTCCCCTTGTGGAAGAGCACCGGCACCCCGCCGGGGAGGCACCCAGAACCACGTGCCAGGGGCTTTCCACCACAGGCAACCCCTGCGAGGCAGAGGCAGCGGTACAAAAGCAAGGGCAGCGCTACTTGGGTTGGACAGCTTTAGCTCTGGGCTTGGCTTTTCCCTGCCCCTTGTCTTACCGGGGGGAGCCGGGAGCTTCAGCGGTGCAGCACTGCACATCACTGGCGACCTCCCCGGCTCCATCCCTTGGGACCAGAGGGGTTTTGCTGAACTGCAGAGGAATTAAATATCTGCCCCTATTTATATCGAGGAAGCACGACTTAAAATATAAGGGAAACTGAGCGAGGTGCCATGTTATGTCAAGGGCAAGGCTCTCCGTGCCGAGAAGGGCAGTGTGAAGCATGCGCCCGCTCCGGTCTCACCACGTCTCCATACAGCACCGTCCTCCTCCTGGCTCCTCTGCCCAGGTGCCAATTCCTGCAGAGCAGGAGCATTTTTGCTCAATCCAGGACATTCCCATTGGTGACACGGAGACCAGTGCTTTCTACCAAACTTAAACGTTTGCTTTTCTTCATGGGGCCTGAACCGTGCCGTCCCCCTCCCGCCTTCATTCCCTCCTACTGTGCGTTGGGGCAGTGCTGGGCCAAACGGACAGGCCCGGCCTGGAGTCTGGTAGCTGTGACCGTATGAGCAAAGTCACAACGTTTCGGCAACCTGCGGTGTGTTGTAACCTCTCATTTTCTTGAGCTGGGTCCTGTAACGGGAACTTCCTCGGGGGGTGGCGGGGAGCAGCGTGGGTCCTGTGCGGGCAGCGGGGCTGAGCTCAGGCTGCAACGCAGCTGGCAGCATTTTCTGGGGTTTTCTTACAGCTTTTGTGTGTTTCTCTTCCACAAGTGAGTCTCGTCCTGTGGGACACCAGCCTCCATAGGGGCCAAGGCATGAACCACACACTCAGGAAGCTGGTTGTCATCTTTTTTTTTTGTTGTTGTTTAATTTGAAATAACTCTTTGAAGCAGATTCAGGGCAGATACCACTGACCTCTTACCACAAATGTTTAACATGTATTATTCTCAATGATAAAGTCATACAGCTTAAAACACAAAATAAAGGGGAGGGGAAGAGAAAGAGGCCACTGCCTTTGTGTGAGTCCAGTTCCCTGGTCTGGAAGAGCAGAAATTCAGTCCCAGCTGTGTCTGCCAGGCTGCCACCGTGCTGTGCCGGGGCCAGGCGGCTGGCTCGGCGTGGAGGCACTGTGTCATAAGGTCCCGTGCCCTTGTCCTTTGCTCTGGTTCATCCTCACCTCTTGTCCCCGCAGCGTCGCACTGCCACGTCCCTCCGCGAGCACTCGCGCTCCTCGCCCCAGAGGGGTGCCGTCCGCGTCCTGGGGGTGCAGCCTCCTTAAGTATCGTGTATGTGGCTTCTGTCGGGTCTAGTCTAGGAGTATATGTCTGTCTTTCGGAACATGTGTAATGTTGTGTAGCAGTGCTCTGGTTCAATAAAGCTTTCATATACATAGCAGCAATGAAGTCTTGCCATCAGGTGACGGAAAGGGGCAGCTATTGGGTAGGGCTGGCAGATGTGGCGGGGACCACGGCCCCTCTCTGTTTGCTCTTCCTCTTCTTGGTGCCAGACTTAGCATCTTTGGTGTCTTTCCGATTTCTGTTCCCATTGGTGTTATCTTGCTTTCCTTGCTCTTCTTTTTTCTTCCTTTTCCCTGCAGTAAAGCAAAGGGCAGGAGTGAGGTTCCTGGCAGGACGAGCATGCCCAGCAGGGTCCTGAGGGCTCCCGGCATGGCTTGAGGGGCAGCTGAGCCCCTTCCAACCACAGAGGTGCCCACCTGCCAGCCTGCTCTTTGTACTGCGAGCTGTTCCTAAATAACACACAGGGAAGGGGGATCAAACCTGGATTTAGCTTTGCAGTTTCCAGCCTCTGGCAGGAGATTTGACACTTGCATTTCCCTGCTGCTGCAGCCTGTTCCCCTTTGCTAACGCACCTCGCTGCCTGCACCACTTGCAGCCAGGCAGGGCTCGTCCCCTCCTCCCTGCTCGCTGGTCCCGTGCTGTTACTCACTGCTCAGAACCGGTTCCCCTCCAAGCAGTCAGCCCAGACACAACCTTGTCCATCCCGTAAGGGGATGACCAAGCCACCATTCATCCTGTGGACACAGCAATTCCTGGGAAAAGCACAGACCTAAGCATTCCTACAAAGGAGATGACAACTCCCATCTGCGCAGCACACAGAGCTTGCTCAGCCACCTTGTTTGCTCTTTGCCCAAAGGAGCTAAAACACCCGAAGCCTGCAGGACAGGCAGCAAGCCGTGCTGGGGATCTGTGCCAGCTCCACCAAGGGTCTGCCCAGCTGCCCTATCACACCGGGGTCCCTGGGGGAGCTTTGTTTGTGCAAAATGCAGAGCAACATCGAGTCTTTTAGTACCTGTACCACAGAGGGGTGCTGAGATCCACAGCACATTTATGGTGCTGGGCCATTAGGCTAAATACTGACATGTGGAGTGGTGCTGGGGAGAGGTGGTGAAACGCTCGGTGCTCGCTCACCTTCAGGGCACTGGCTCTTCTGCACGGTGCACCTCCGCACCTCCGTGGTGGCGGGGCACAAGGACACGTCTCCAGAGGGAGCCTGCAGGATCCGCCGCGTTCGATCCTCATTACCCTTCTTGAAGCCACACAGCTTCCTCTTCTTGGAGCAGGGCCCCCAGGGCCCCCACTCGCTCATTTCACATTGTGCTGCCAGAAAACAAGAAAGGCCAGAGGTAACTCTTGTCTCTCGACGGCTGCCTCCGTCCTCCCAGGAGCCCTCCCGCAGCATTGCACCTCTCCCCGCCTGAGGCTGGAGGAGTGTGTGCTTCCCCAGCAGCTTTCTAGGCTTTCACAGCACCCCTTTCCTACCATATGGTGAACTCTGAGCTGTACACACTCCACGAGCAGTTTGCAGTGACACCATGGTGCTACAGTGCCAAGCAGGCTCCAAAGGGCTGGGTACAGGGACACCTGTACCATCACCCACTAGACACCAGTATAACACCATCTCTGAAGAGTTTGTTTTATCATCTAAGCCAGCCTGAAGCAATACATGCTGCTGGACCCGACAGATGCATAGAAAGCTCAGTGGAAGGTGCCTGAGCATCGCTTACCAGGACTGCTGCACTCCATGGTGCCGTTGGCAGCAGAGTAGCCTTCAGGGCATGTGACGTAACATCTCCCTTTGTGCAAATACAAACCTTCCTTACATTTTGTGCAAAAGTTTCGGCTGAAACAGGACTCACAGTTCTCAATTTTGCATTCTGGGGGAAACAAAAACACAAAGCCATCACGCAGTCTGACGCGAACACAAGTGCTGGCAGGCTGGGCTAGCCTGAGCAGCGCACGGGAGCTGTGATTTGTGCTGTGTGCGTGTGCCGGGGCTGAGGCTGTGGCTGTGCAGGCAGGACAGCTTGGGGAGGGTGCCAGTGGGCAGGGAGCAGGCATGGGCAGTAAAAGAGCTGAGTCCCAAAGGCTCAGGAAGCTCCTGACCTCTCTCACCAGTTTGCTCCTGGCTCCAAGGAGGCTGCAGGCAGCCAGGGCGAGTCTTTGGGTGCCCTGCCAGGCTTGGTTGTGCTACTTGAATGGACGTTAGTTTTCTTTGCATTTTTCCCTGCTACAGGACAGAGCCACTGTGTTGCAGCAGCAGCTTCCAGGTGGAAATTAGGCAGGGTGGAAAAGGTCTGGGCTTGTGTTCAGCCCGAGCACCAACTGGCTGAAGTGGGAAAGCAGAAAAAAACAAAGCCCAGTCTCAGCCGCTCCAGCTGCAGCTATAGTACGGGCTGCAAAGAACCCAAGCTGGACAGAAACCTGGCTGTCAGGGTGGTTTGCACGAAACTGCCAGGGAAGTGATCACATTTTTCCACGTCCAGTTTCTTTCTGGTGCTCTGGCTGAACAAGGCAGCCCCAGGCTGAAGTTCTCACTTAGAGAGCTGCTTCGTGACCATGGATGGGCAGAGGAGAGGAGCACCACGACCTGCCCGCAGCACGGAGAGACCACTGATACTCACTGATGCACTTGTTCATGTCTGTATTGCGAAGGCCAAAGTATCCCAATGGACAGGATGGTAGGCAGATCCCAATTTGCCGGATATCATTCCTCTCCAGAAGGATGAAGAGCTTGGGGGAACATCTCAGGCACCCGTTGAACTCGGAGCACAGGTCGCAGCCCCTGGCACAGCCCTGACTCAGCTCGGTGCTAACTGGAAAAGCAGGAGAGAGGCAACGGTGAGCACCCACCCCACGGGCACCGGGACACCAGAGCTCTGCAATTCTGTGATTTTCCCCCAGCCTTGTCCTTTCTGATGGTCCCCAGGGCTCGGGGTTGTCCCACGAGGGAGGACACGGCACCACGGCCAGCTTGAGACAGGGCATCACTGCTGAGCACTGCCACTCGAGTAAGAGCCAGCTCTTTGGAGGGCGGCCAGCAACTTCCTGGAGACAAATCCCCCTCTGAGGGAAGCTGCCATAAATATTTGATGCGAAGTATGAGTTCATGTCCTGACATAAGTGCCGCCTGGAGAGAACAAATCAAACCCAGCTCAATAATTCATTAGCCCTGTCCCTGCCATGGCTTTGCCCAGGGGATGCCTTGCTCCCCCTGTACTCTCTGCAGCTCTGGATCCACTATGTCCAGGACCCCAAAGCAGTCACCAGCTACAAACAGCACCCCACTGCCTGAAAGTCCTGTTAGGGCAGGACTTCACCCGAACAGAGTTCACACAGCGGTGCCGCTCCAGGCACCTCTGGGGCAAGCAGGGACCGGAGCCATGCAGTGCTGGAGGGAAACGCTCTGAGTAATCCTGCCTTGTGCTCTGAGCCGGGCTGAGGCCAAGCTACATCGCACTGTGACCCCTCTTACGTTCACTGTATCTGGCAGCGTAGGAGATTTCACTGCCCCCAAAATAGAGATGTGTTCTCAGCTCCTAGATTCAGTCCAAGAAAAATACTCAATCCCATGTCTTGAGAGTTTTCTGCTTTTAATTATCATGTAAAATGCTGCTTGTTTTGAAACCAATAGCATTCTTTGCAGGCTAGAATGCAGGTTATTTTTATTAGTTTATTATGCAAGCAGTGTCCTTGTTTATAGAGAGACTGCGTATTTTAAAACGTATTCCTTTAAAATCTGTGTTTACTACACTTCAAAAGCAAGTGCGGAGCACCGGAGTGTTCACATGCCAGCCTGAGAGGTGGGGAAGCTTTCCTCTCCCTCCCACCGTGACCTGGGCTGCCAGCAGCTCCCCTGCTCCTTGTCCTTGCCCTGTCACCAGTCCCCACTTGTCTGCACAGTGCAGAGGCTGCTGCAGCCTCGGACAACGAGACAGAAAGCAAGAGGGATCCCCAGGCTGGGGACCCGCAGCGCCCGGCTGCCAGGAGGGCTGGCCAGGTGTGGGCCAACCTCCCTGCTGTATTTTGGGTTCTGGAAGCAGGAATCCTCATAGGGATTCAGCCCCATCCCTCCTGCACCCCACAGTACTGAGGTTTGCTTCTGTGGCAAAGGTACGAACCGAGACTCGCTGGGAATTGTGCTTAATAGCATTAGCCACGACATCGAGTTTTCCCCGTTCTCACGGAGCTCCAGCAGTCCCAGTTTTAACATAAAATCATTTTTCTATAATTCAATTTAAACCCGTTTGAACGCAAACCAGTTCTAAAATGAGCTCCCCTAAATGAGGGGAAACCCATGCGGCTGCTTTTGTGTGTTTCAGGCTGCTTGAGTCCCTGGGTGGGGCTGGCCGAAGCCAGTCCTGGCCGCAGGGGATAATTAAAACCCGTGCTTGCCATGCACCTTGGGTTGCAGCTCCCCGGCACAGGAAAAGGGACCACAGCAGGCAGGATCCTGCGAGTAGCAGAGCTGCACAGGACCAGGGGAGGACTGAGACCTCGCTGGGCACCAGGAGGCTCTGCCCAGCCCTGCGCATCTACAAACATTCCCGGTCTGCACGAACGGCAGAGGAGCAGAGAAGGAGAAAACCATTTCATACGTACTTCGTCTTTGCCTCTTGCCCTTCACCACTTTGCTGCTGCCTGTTAGATCCATCGAGCTCAGAAAAACCACCACCACAAGCAGTCCAAGCTGCATAGTAACTCTCCAGCGCTGCAGCCCTGTATCGCAGGGTGATCGGAGTCCGTCCCGCGCCCGGGGGGGCTCTGCTGCCACTAAAACCTCTGGGGCTTGCTCAGAGCTGAGAGTCTGTGTGCGAAGCCTGGCGCAGGACCATATCCACAAGCTCCCGGCGCAGCAGCAGAGGCCTTAGGTAGCAGGTAACATGGTTCTGCCTTCATCCCCATATGGAGCGCAGGAGCTTGGGTCTAGTCCCATCTGGGGGCTCAGGCAGTGAGCGTTAGCTGCTCGTAGTTTCCACGGGCACACGCAGGAACTGGAAAGGAAGAGGAGAAAGGATTAGCTCCACCAGATAATGAACACTGGTCTCCATCGTTCCCATACGGATTGGGTCAGCACGGTGCCAAGCGTAGAGCAAAATTTGGGGGAGAAGCACGTGGAGGGGGAACACCCTCCAACCCCACCTGCATGTCACTGCTCGCCTTAATAACTGCACACATTTTTTTTACATGGAAATGCCTGCCGTGGTCTTGCCATCTGTGGATGCTGAACCTGACTGCAGCTGTAACTTGTTCGTTGCAGTGCCAGTGCTCCTCAGCCCCTGCTCGCCAAGCAGCAGACGGCCGCTGCGGGCTGCCAAGCACACAAGATGTTTCCTATCAAGGGGGCACCTCTGGGGGCTGGGAGTCGAGCTGGGTGTGCAGCGCTGTCCCTGGGGACAGGGAGGGATTGTCCTGGGAGCATTCCGAAATGCTGTGGTTCTGCTCCGAGGGCAATTGCGACCCCCTGAGCTCCCCGTCCTTCAGAATGCAGTGCTGCTGCGGCGTGCAGCTGGGGGGAAGCCCTACACCGGGCAGCAAATGCAGCTCAGGGAAATGGAGGAATGGCTGTGGAGGTGGATTTGGGTGCTCCAGAAGCGGAGGAAGCACAACTCCCAGGCTGAGCAGAAAGCCCTGGCACAGCACAGCGGGGCCGCGCTCTTCTGTATGCAGCTGGCAGAGTGCAGCCCCACCAACTGCTGCCATTGTGTGGGAATAAAGGCGACAACATTCACTCTGTGAGGTCAAATGAAACAGAAAATGGTTTTAATCCCTTTATAATAACTGTGCAGTCACTGGTGCCCCCAATGGCCAGTGGCGATGGGGCTGGAACGGTGCCCGGCTGCAGACCCGGGCATCACAAAGGGGTACAGGACCCCGCTGTGCACACACCTTGCACTCATCTGTCCTGGGGAGACACCTTCCATCCCTGTGGCATGCAGGGACCAAAGAAACCATGGGAGCCCACCCAGCTCCAGCCGGGACCAAGCCCTGCACCCAGGAAGGTGCTTCCAGGGGCTGACTGCACCCCAGCGTCACCACCAGGAGCCCTGAGCAGGCACGCACGCAGCAGAAAAGCTCTTGGAAACTCTGCTGCTTGTAGCAGCAGTAGCAGGTTGGCAACATCTCGAGGTAGCAGCTGGAGGAAGATGTGACCCGTGTGTTGCCGGGCCTTGCAGCAGCACGTCTCAATGCTGAGCTGAGCACCAGAGCGGGAGCCTCGGGGCAGCATTGGTTCAAGCGCACCGACGCTGTCGGGAGGGCACGTGGCACCGCGGGGTGCTGCTGGCATCCTCCCGCCCCAACAGCTTTGAACTTTTCACCGTATCCCCGCTGCGACTCCCCTGAGAGCTGCTGGGGCAAGAGCACAGCGCTGCCCATGTGCTTGTCGTTACAGCCCGCAGCATCATCCAGGGGATTTTCAAATAAATAATTAGTCACTTGTGTAAACACCAACTTGTTCTGCACTTCCAAGCCTGTTTGCTGCAAGCTGCTTTATAAACACTGTCAAGTGCTTAAGCTGGGCTGTTGGGAGTGTTTACCGGAGCGGAGATCTGTGCAGAGATCACAACCCTGGCCCGCTGCAGCCTCCCTGCGCTCAGCATCCGTGGGCACACATGTGGGGCACCCCTGCACGGAGGGGTGAAGGCAGCACAGCTGCCTGCATCCTCTGGGCAGCACAGCATGGCACGGCACGGCATGGCACAAGGTGATGTGGCATGGCACAGCATGGCATGGCACGGCACGGCACAGCACACCTTGGCATGGCATGGCATGATGTGGTGTGGCATGACACGGCGCAGCATGGCGCGGCACAGCCAGGAGGACCCCAGGGATGCTCACCAAGGTGAGCAGGGCCGTGTCAGCGCAGCACAGCCCAAACCCTCCCCAAATTAGCCCTGAAAGGCAGCTGCACTGGTGGGAGCACCGCCGCCACCCGCTCTGGCTGCCCCTTGTTGCTAATCCCAGCACTCATGCAGGTGACGTGCCCCGCAGGACACACACGCTGGACCTGCTCCACATCCTTCCGTGTTTACACAACAGTCGCAGCTCAGACAAACCTCCGCTGCTGTTTTGGGACAGCAGCAGGGATGTTCGCAGGGAGCAAACACTCCCCCAGCGTGCCAAGAGCCAGTGTGAGGCTCGAACCTCAGCCGTATGAGCCCATCCCTTAGGGCTCGCTCGGTGCAGGGGCGGGGATGTGCCATGGAAAACCTAGAACACAAACTCAGCAAACGCTTTTTCCTCCTTCTTTCCTTGCAGCCTAGCCCAAAAAGAGCCTGAGCCTCCAGCGACAGCTGCTCACTCAGCACAGAAAAGCTACTGGATGCTGAGAAGCCCATGCCACGGTGGGTCCCCAGCACATTCTCCACATTCAACCCCCCCCAAATCTCTCTGCAGGACTTGTGCCTGTGGCCTGCCCCCCAGGAGAGGAGCCGGGTTCCCAGCTCTTCCCACTCTCACCTCAGGACACAAATTATGATTCTTGATGCTATTGCAGCCATCAGTCAAGCTCAGGTTGCTGCAAACAATTTCCAGTCTAAACATTAGCAGGATTTATGCCATTATCCCATCGACAGGAAGAATTCGGGGTAACCTGAATTGCTCTGAATTCATTTATGGAGAGACCTGGCCCCTGCATCTGAGATGACAGTAAGCCTTGTTTGCAATTCAATCAGGATAAATTGGTCCTTGGGAGCTCCAATACAAACCAGAAAATGTAAACCATCCAGATAATTTACCATTAGTCCTCCTACACACAAGGTGAGAAAGACCAACGTTATATCCCTGGGATATTCGAGACCTAATCCGCAATAACTAAATTGCTGATATATTGCCTCTCACCGAATGTATCGGGCTATCAGTAATGTAAACGGGCTCTCCGAAGGTTTACTGAAGCCGGGAGAGAAGGACCAGATGCTGGAGGGCTGGAGGCAGGACAGCGGCCAAGTGCAGCAGCAGCGGTAATGAACCCTGGGACCTGTCCGCTCGGCTGCCAGCACCCGGCTGGACACCGGCCCCGAGTGCGGAGGATTTGGAGTTTCCACATCCTAGAGCTGGGGAGAAAACTTGAATTTCACCTTGGCAGCCTGCTTGGGGGGTGGGAGTGGTGCAAATACTCTAGGAGACCGGACTCCAGAAATTTATTCATTCTTCCCATTTTTTTTTCTCGATTTCTAACTCATTTCCATTTCCATTTCCATTTCCATTTCCATTTCCATTTCCATTTCCATTTCCATTTCCATTTCCATTTCCATTTCCATTTCCATTTCCATTTCCATTTCCCTGTCCAGCCCTGCTGCTGCAGCAGAGCCGAGTCCCACCAGGTGGGACATAGCCAGCAGGAGAGGAGGCACCTTTCAAACAAGCAGAAGCCCACACACGCGTTTATCTCGCTGCATGCCTTGCCCTCCCTTGGCAAAAGCCTCCGGCAGCCTCCCCGAGACATCTGAAGCTCGCAGTCTGAGGTGGGGCTGGGAGCCGGGCGGGCTCCGAACGCACCCCTTTGGGTGCCCTGGAGCCACGGGTGTCAGGATCCAGCCCCAGGGGGCCTCATCCCAGCACCTTCGGAGCTCCTCACATCAGAGGGGCTTCCCCAGGGCTGGCCTTGGCGAGCTGAGCACAGATGGGGAGTGGAGCAAAGAGGTAAGAACCAGAGAGCAGCTCAACGCCAGCCACCTGCACGTGGCCCCTGTGAATGCAGAAGCCCACCAAGCACCCACAAGGTGGGTGAGGGCTGCAAGAACACTGCGAGCTGCAAGAGGAGCGGCAACACCAAGCACCCCATCCGCCTGCAAGCCCCCAGGCATCTTCCTTGGCCGTGCCACACCGTTTCGCCTACTTGATCCAGAGATGTGCCCACCTCGCACGTCCGTGGGTGCTCCCTGCACCCAGTGCCTGTGCCCTGCCTGCCCCATGCTGCCTGCAGGGTCACCCCGCACAGCTGGGGACCCCCAGGGTCACCCCGCACGCAGGGGTGGCTCGCCCGTGGGATGCCCAAGCTACAGAATCGGCACAGAAAGGACAGTTTCCACCAAAAGCACATTGTGCTCACGGCTAGGAGAGTCTTGCTCTCAGTCAGCAAGGCAGAGAGAGCTACACGCTACAAAAGAAGCTCTTTGAAGCCCTGGGTGGTGGAGAGTCCCATGGGTGCCCGGCGTGGGCATCGCAGCTGCCGCAGGGTGTCTCACCCGGCCAGCGGCCCCGTGCAGCACATGCAGAGCCACTTTGTTCTGCCTAATCCTTGAAGCAATAAAAGAAGGCTGCATTAAGTCAAATTTCCGAACCAGAAGGTCTTCATTTGATATTATATCCGAGTGCCAAGTTCTGCAAAATCCCTAACCCATAAACTTCACTGAAAAGAAAAAAAAATAATAAAATAATAAAAAACAATCTGGCAGCGGAGCTCTCCGCAGCATTGTTGAGGTCTGACTCCTTCCACCAGCTTCTGCACTGCATTCCCCCACATCTGCGGAGCCGTGCTGTGACCCTGCAGATGGGGAACGCGACGAGGAGGGGTCCAGCCGGCGGGCACCCCCCTGCCCCAGCCCCCAGCAGCAGCCCCCAGCCCCGGTGAGCTCGGGCTCCCCGCGCAGCACGCACGGCAGCAGCTGCTCCAAGTGCTCCTGCGATTAACAGTGCCACAGTCCTCTCTCTGGGAGCGCTTGTGCTCGGCACTGTAAAACACCAGGAAATTTTTTACTGGGGGATTTCCACTGCCCTTGCTGCTAGCACTGGGACGAGGAGCAGCAGCGAAGCTCTGCGGCAGGCTGCAGGCTCTGCCGTGCCCACGGGAGCAGGGCAGGAGCTGCAAGGCAGGAGCTCAGCTGGGGTCCCAGAAGGATCCAGCCCGTTTTGTTTTTTAGGTACAACCTCACGTGGCTTTAAGCCTCCCCTAAAGCTCAGTAACTCACCAAATGCCAACTGGTGACGAGATGCACTGCAACGGTAGCAACCAGAGCAAATTTCAGGCCAGGGATTTCAAACCAGAGCGTTTTGGACCAGCGCAGACCGGGCAGACTGAAACCCAGAGCTTCCCACCAAAAATAAAAATCCTCAACAACCCTTAGGGGCCGTGCTGCCGCACAGTGGGATGCTCGCTGGCAGCCAGGGGGGTGCAGGGCAGACACACACGGTGTCAGCCCCACGGCCCCCACGTGTGTGGGGGTTTAATGCAATGTCCTACGTGAGCACGCACCAGCTCAGTTCAATGCCCAGCTCCCCTCTCACTTCCCTGCGAATGTGGCCAAACGAGGGTTTTCAGCAATATCATACAATTGACTCTAAATGCATGGTTTTAAAAGCAAACTTCCCAGGCTGACAGCAGCCCAGTGAGCCACAAGCTGCCGTGTAACCCGCTCCTCCGGGCACAAGCAGAAATGAAGCCCGGGGCAAAGACCCTAAGCAGCACCTGGGGCTTTCTGCTTGGCCACACGCAAAAGAAGTATCCTCCAGGTGGGAGCTCCCCATGAGGACTCCCCGTGTGCCGGCTCTGCCACCGAAATGTCACGGCATGGGAAACCCAAGCCTCACAGAGCCCAGCGAGCAGCACTGATTTCAGGAGCAGAAGGAAAAACACAACAGGAAAACCAGCCAGGAGCCTCAGCTTTGGGCATCAGGGCAGGGCCAGGAGTTGCGCTGGTGGGAGGCAGCGAGCAGGGCAGCCCGAGCTTTCTCCTGGCCAGCTGTTGCTGCAAACACTTTTGAGTTTTTTTTTTCTTTTTTTTACAAGAATTTTTTTCTATCACAGAGGATCATCGCAGCAACAGGTTGCCTGTGGGCATGGCTGGACAGCTGTGTCTGTACCAGGGTCTCCAGCCAACGCCTCCATCCTTGGGGGAGATGACACTTTCCCACCCTGTGGCTGTCCCCACAGGCTGTCCCATCCCCTCCAGCTCTTGCTTTGCCAGCAGAGCCTCCCAGCCCCATGGTGGGGGCAGAAAGGTGCTCGGGTCTAGCTTGGGCAACGGTACCACAGGGTTGGCTGTGGCTGGCTTATTTCGGGTGTGCTGGCGGGGTCGCATCCATGCCCCCTCTGCCACCAGAGCGGGTGCTCCCGCGCCCCGCGCTCGCTCCCCGCCACGTCCCTCAGGGTGGTGCTGCTGCTCTCGCAGCCGGGGCCGGGGCACGGAGCCAGCTGGAAGGAGCCTCTTCCCCAGGGTGGCTTCCAGGCATGGCACAGCGCCCGCGTCCCGCAGAGCCACCGCGTCCCCGGCCCGGGCCGGAGGTGAGCTGGCAGGCAGGAGGTCAGGGGCACAGGTGGACTCCAGGCAAAATAATTCAGAGTGGGTGGAGCTGCGGGCAGAGGTTTCACTGCAAGTGCTGGGTCCCCACGGGATCTCAGCTAAAGCCTGGCCACCAAACAGCACCTTTAAACACTGCCTCAAGTTCACGGACCTTCACCTTGCAGGGCTTCCTGCACTGGTGGCCAGTGACCTGTGCACAGGAGAGCAAAGGCTCCATCCCTACCATGCCGTGCAACATTTGCTTCTGCCACTACTGCCTTATTTTAATGCCTTTTGCTGTAAAACACTCCTTTAAACCCAAAGCGCATCACCTGCACACCCCCACACCCACCTTGAGGGCCGTTCAGGGGAACGCACGTGCCTGAACCTATAGAAACCGTAGGAGCCCAAGGATGAGACTCCCCCAGCGCCTGCATCATGCTGCAGCCCAGCTCTGTAGGTGCACAGGACCACGAGGATGGGTCTGAGACTTCACCACGATCCGAGCACACGTTGGGGACACCCAGAAGGGAGCCAGGTCCCTGCCTGGCCGTGGGATCACAGCAGCACAGAGCCCAAGCCCCCGCTAACCCCCGGGCTCGTCCGCCCAGCGCCCAGACACGGCAGCACTTCCCCTACACGGCAGCACCCGGCGTGTTAACACGGCCGTGTAATTATTCCCATGATCACCGTTAACCATTTCCCCACTGATCCCAAGTCCAAAACCCCTGGGAGCACGCACTTACCCCACGCTCCTCGGCTGCCTGCCGTGCCCCCATGGGTGCCGTCCTCCGCAGGAGGCTGAATTAAGGGTCGGTATCGAGGCAGGGACCACTTAACGGGTCGGTCCCCAAATTGTGCAGCCCGAGCCCACTCCTCTCCCCGCGAGCCGGTGCACGGCAGCACACCGAGCAGCCGCAGCCGGTCCAGGAGCTGTAACGAGCTCCGCGCACTAATGAGTGTCACCGACTCGCTCTGCACGCCCCGGTGCCAGCTTTGGGAAGGGAAAGCAGCAGGAACGGGAGACAGAGGCAGCCCGGCTCCCCTGCACAGCCCCGCTCACCTTGGGGGTGGGGGAGCCGGGGATCCCGGCAGATCGGGCTGTGATTTCTCCCAGCTTTCATTGTCTGAACTCATTATCCGCGTTGCACAAGGCAAAGCCGCAAGTCGGATGCTGACAAGGCTCGCGTTCCTCATTAGCAGCCCACATTGCAAAAGCTTCATCTAAACAAACATGCATTCTGAAGCCCTTACCTCTGACTTGTCACTCCCTCATCACTGCTGAAAAGACTCTTACTGGTTTCCCAGCTTTAAAACACTACAAGACCAACTACAAAAATCCTCGGTTCCTCCAGAGAAAGTTACATGCACGTTTCTGTCAAAAAAAATGAAAAATACTTTCATGGCGAGTTCATGGAGAAGTCTGGTGCATTTGGGTCTGGGGGTTTTGTTGACTTGTTTTTTAAAAGCAGGTTTCTAACAGCTTCCCAGGTTTTGCGCAGAGAAACAAACCCTTCTGTGATGTGCAGGATTTCAGCTCGTAAAGATCGCCCAGGCTAGTTCATACTCCATCAGCCCACGCTGCTCCCTTTGTATGCAAAGCAGAAAGTATGTGATCATATCAGAGCAATTTGCACATTAATAAATCCTGGTCTCAGTGCCGTAGACTCCATCCCCATCCACCGGGTAGGGTTTTTTTATTATTGTTATTACCGGAGTATCCAGCTTTGTAAAGGCATCTAGTGCAAACTCCTGCATGAGGGAATTCCACCCCACTAGTACCACCTCCTAAGACAATATCCAGCCAAAATATTGTGACTGTTGCAAAACCCGGACTGGAGCTCAACAAAGGACCTTCCAGTGTTGCATCCAGAGCCAACGGGGTCTCAGTAAATTACTGCAGAGTGACACAACATCCCGTTCTCTTTGTAGTCTTTTTTATTTATGACACTTAATTCCGAGTTATTACTAACATTTCAGTGGTAACTGGCATATGAAGTCATCAGCTGTCACAACTGCATCTGTTAATAAACATGTCAAATATTAAAAGCAGCTTATTATCCTCGGGAGGGAGGAAGGCACCAAGGCGATGAGCTTTAAAGCCTGGTTATTTTTCCATCCCTAGCTGTGCAACAGGAGGAAATGCTCACGCGTGGGAAAACGTCCCCACGGTGGAGCCCTGCTGCTCCCTGCCCTGCGTCGCACCCAGGCAGCCCACGAGCTCTCTCCCCTCTCCCTCCTCGCTGCTGCACCATCGTCATCCCCCTTCCCCTTCTCCTCCCGGGACAGACTCTGCTCCACAAGGGGTGTGGGGTGTGAAGGGGAAAGCCGAGGTGTGGGCACCTTGCTGGTGTCCCCGAGAGCTGCTGTGCCCAGGGGGCTGAGCAGGATCTGGCCCCGGCAGCACGCAGCCACCACCCTCACCAGCATGCGCTGCTGCATGCAGCATGCCTGCTGCACCAGGGGCTCGGGAGAGGGATGGCAGCAGTGTCCCCGTGTGTCACCGACCCTCATCCCAGCTCCCAGGGGGCAGACACAGTGCCTGCGACACGGGGACCTGCGGGGAGCCCCAACAGCTCATCCCCCAGTGCTGCTCCATTGGCACCAGGAGCCAAAAATCAGGGTCTTGAGCCCACTCCCACCCACGGGTGGGTTCGGGAGGACACATGGGTGCTGTGCGAGGGACAGCAATGGCTATGCCATCTTCTTCCTTACCATTCGAGACCATCATCCCCAGCACAGGAGAATGTAGCACATCTGCTCCTGCGCTCTGTCTCTGCGGCTGCTCCACGTTCCTCGCCCCTCGGTGGCAATCCCAGGCACAAAGTCTGCTCCTGCCCGAGGCTCTCCTTGTGGCACTGCCTCTGCCTGCCTCTGAAGGTAATCTGCAGGTCACAGTCTTTGAGGGGTGATATAGAAATCGGTGGTGATATCTTCTGAACTCTCTACTTAGGGGTTATTTGGTGATAACCCAACCAAGCGGTTCCCTTAAAGCACAGACGTGTGACTTGCAGTGGGCAGAGTCTGGGGAGCTGCCGAAGGCGATGCACAAAATGCTCCATCCTTGCCTTTTGTCTCTCATTCCTCCTCCTCCAGCCATCCTTCCTGTGGCACTACATGGGTTTGAACCAGAAAACGGGCGATTATCCCCAGAAACCACCACCGGTGGAGCTTGCCCAGGCTCAGGCTGCTGGCTCCTTACGGGGAGGAAGCCCCATCTGCGTGGTGCTATGACCGGGGTGGAAGGAGGCAGAGCTTCAGGGCTGGCGGCTGAACAGTCCCGGCTCTGCAGAGCAGGGAGAGGAGCTCCAGGCTCCCAGCTCACTCCTGCTCCTGTTCTGCGTCTTCAGCAAAGCCTTACCTTTGCCACAGCCCAGAGACCGCTGCGATGCTCACCGCAACGGAGCAATCTGCTCTGGGGCTGGCGTCCCTCAGTACAAGGAAAGAGTCAGCAGGAAGGATCCCATACCCAGCCCTGTCCCGTGCCCGGAGGTGCCTCCCCTCTGCGGCACACAGGAGCAGGGATTTCCTCCAGCACAGCCCCTGCTCCTGCCTTTCGGTGCGACGCAGCCACCAGCGCCTCTTCCGCCAGCTGTGACCGCGGCCGGCTCCAGACGGCTGCGCTCCCCCGGGAAGTGGGTCAGCTCCTCTAACCATCTGAACACATGTCAGCATTTATTTTAGGTGTAAGATCCACTCGAGCAGATGCCATAATTCTTCTGTAATGAATAAAATTCTGTCTCAGCTTCCAAGTCTTCCTAGGGACATTACAGGACAGCATGCTGACATATGAGCGATGCCAAGCAGGGTGACTCACCAGGCAGTGAGTAGCAAAAGTCTCGTACAAATGAGCTGCATTATCTTCGCTTCATCTTCCCCAAGCTTTCACAGCTCCTGGCTGAAAGGCAAAAGGCACAGGCTCTTCCTCAGGCTGTCATGGGACTGATGGTGAGCTCCTGAATCCTCCTCTGGATCCCTTGCTCGGGTTCAGGGCAGGTCCCTGCTGATGCTCCACGAGCCACCACTGAAGATGTGTCTCTGGGCATCCTCAGCAGCCTCTGGCAGGAGTCCTGGAGCTCTTCACCATGAGGAAGAGGAGGGATGCCATAGTGGACATGGCATGAAGCCCCCCAAACACGCTGGGAATCTGTGTTCTTCAGGTATGAGGACAATAATGCAAAACAAGAACAGACAACAAAGAAAATTCACCCTTCATGCAGATTTTTCTTTGCATTGTGTATGCGTTAATGCATGTGAATATGGATGTTTTATTTGTCCTGAATTGTCTTCGGCACCTCTTTAAATGTCCCTGGTTTCCTACTTGTAAACAGCATCTTCTGAGCTCGTTGCTGTCTTGTAGGAGCATTAGGGAATTTGGTCTGAATATTGCACAGATGCTACGTGGTCACTGCCGTCAGTCTTCGTATTAAAGACCTTTTCTATTTATATTTAGAGTTTTTCTACTTTCTGTTCTAGGAAGTTCTGAGGGGCCATCAGACATTGCTCTGGGACAAAGTCATGAAATTAACTGAAGAGCAAAAAATCTCACGAACTGAAGATTTTGAATTCTATGCTTGCGTTGGATAGCCAAACCTTTTTCTTTCTAATCTTTCTCGGATCACTGCAGCTCCATTTGACAGCTGTAGATCAAGTTTCAGTGTGGAGCAAATGTTTATAAGCGAGCAATAAACCCCTGAAGACAGAGCTTTATAATGGAAACGCTGACAAATCCAGCAGTAGGACCAGGGCTACCGGGCGCATCAATAATTAGCGAGCAGCACAGTGTATCCGACTGAAGGCAAGGCGATGTGCTTGCCAGCTCCCTGGTGTTAGAAGGTATCATTGCAGAGGACAGTAAATCACACTAAATCCTGCCTTAACACCCTCCACAATAAATCCAGCATCAAGTCCCACATTTCTTCCCCTTCTGACAGGCAGCTAATTTACCGTTTTGTTTTGCTTTAGCTAATGGCTCTTGAGGCTGATCCTAAATTAATCCTAAACAGGCTGTTTCTCTCTTGTACAAAAGGACACGAAATTCCACATTTTCACAGGGCAAAAACGCCAAGCCACTCCAGATTGAAAGCAGAGCCGCTGACTCAGGAGGTTTTCCTTGCAGCCCGCAGAAGTCCTGGCCGCGCAGGTGCTGGGGCAGCGTGGTGGGCTCCAGCCGTCCCCGCTCCTCGTGCTCTGCTCCCAGGGGCTGCCCCAATACTTCCTTCCCAGCAGCTTCTCCTCTCGTTTGCAAGATGCCCGAATGCAATCGAGAAGGAAAGGCTCGTGAATAAATAGCTCGCCAGATTTGCTCCTCCAACAGCCAGGACATCAGCCCAGTGAAGCGCCGCACTGACTCCAGCAGGACTTGGATGCTGCCTGCAGTTGCCAACAGGATTGACGGCCGGTTTTCCAACATCCTTACATTTGTTCACGTTATTGAGGTGAGATGAAAAGCCTCTGCTCCTAATCCAGAGCCTGTGCAGTGCCCAGCACGTGGCAGACCTGGTGCTCCTGCCTAAACCCAGAGCAGGGAAAGGAGCAGGGCACCTCGCTCCATGTGCCGGTTGCTCCTTGGTTTGGAGCTGGCTCCAGACCTTCAGCTGAAAAGGTCCCGGTCACGGGGACAAGGACACGAGCAGGCTGCAGCGATGTTCCTCCATGGGGATGGCGCAGCACAACCTGGGGCAGATGCATCCCTATCCCAAATCCCACCCTTATGAACAGTCTGTGCAGGGAAGGAGGTGTTTCCAAGCAGACGTAGGCCACCTGAATTCAGTGTTTTTTTGTTGCTTTCGGTAAAAAAGTCAGCTGCAGGTCTCATCCTCCCCTACACCAGCCTGGATAACTCTGCCCAGGTCCAGCCGTTCCCTCACAGGGCTCCGTGCCTCACTCCACACAAAACATCACAGTGCCTGCTCCGAGGGGGAGCCTCCCCCTGTTTCTGCAGAGAAAGCGGTGACTCCCGCACCCCCAAACCCAGTGCTGGAGCACTTGGTTCCCCTCCCCATTAAAACCCTGCCTTTATCTGGCGGAGCTCGCCCAGCTGCGGCTCCGGCCCCGCATCCCCTTGTGCCCCCAGCTACCAGGTGACAGCAATCCCCCCACAGAGACCCCATAGTGCCTGGGGACTGCGGGGACACCCCAGATGGGACCCTTTGGTCCCCCCCTCCCCAGCAGCTCCAGTAGCCAGCAGCACAGCTCCTGGCAGACCAGGGCTCTGGCATTAACCCTGTCTGCAGGAGCAGATACCAGCACCTACAAGTTCTCAGCTGGCACAGAGGATGTATTACTCATCCCCAGTGCCTCATCAGCCTTCGATAATATCTCAGCATAAGCAAAAAGCAGAAAAGACACTCGCTGAGACACCAGAAGGAAAGGGAGAATGGTCTGAAACCTCTGCAGCACTGCGGCCCCAGCCCTTCCCCGTGCTGTTTCTCTGCACCCTTCTCGGACACAAAGGTCTGCTTTTCAGGGGGCTTATCTAGCGCAGGATGATTGATAGCCTGGGCAATTGTTTTTAATAATATCTGCACACCTGCAGTCCTCAGTCCCCGGTAATACAGTTATCCCAAGTGCCTAACTTCTTGCATAAACAACCGCTCTGGTTGCAAAGACAACTATCAAGTTCCCATCGCAGCCTGCACAAGCCCCGCTCGGGGGTCAGGCACGGGGGCACGCGGGATCATTCCTTCCACGGGGCCACGGGGGAGCCAGCGGAAAGGGGGCTGCTCTGCTATGGGGGGCATCGCCGGGACGTGCCTCTTTTCCCAGGGCAGAGCGAGCACCTCGAGGCTACCCGGTGCCCGCAGAATGACCGGGGCATCCCGTGCGCTCCGTGCTCGCCGGGCACGGAGGAGAGGGGGAAGAATGTAGGAGAGGGCAGCGTGTGGGTGGCGAATTCGTGCCCCCAGCAAGCCGTCCTGCGTCCAGCACCTCGCCTCGGGGCCGGACACCGCGTGCAGGCTGGGCGCTTCGCCTCCGCCCTTGGAGCGGCGTTACGCGCATGCTGGGAAACGCTCCCCTCCCGCTCGCTTCGAAGGCCCTTTTCCCCTGTTGTTTGAGGAATGCTGTTTGAATTAGCTCCACGGATTGCAAACAGACCCCGTTGTTTTCCTTTTCCCGGTGCAGGGAGGCTTCTGTTCTCTTTGGCCTGCTGGATTAACCAGGGGGCCTCACACGCTGACCCCTCTGCAGCTCAGGGAAGCTAATTTAATCCCAATATTGTTACAGATCACAGCAGGACAGATCTCACAGATTCCTTGAGGCAAACCAGCGCTGAGCTCTGGCAGGGACAGCAGCGCGCTGTGTTTGTGGAGGCAGGAGCCTCTGCCATTTTTTTGCAGAAAATTTCCTCTACAAAACTCAGGAGGCCAGCAGCGGGGTTGTGGGGCAGCCCCAGGCACGGGGAGCTCCCACCAGGGAGCTGCTCCCCCTGCACCCCACAGCATCCCCGGGCACACAGGAGGGTAGGGGGCAGAGGTGAAGGCGATGCAGGCTGGCATCACTCCATTATTTCTTTCTCCTCCTTATTTTCCCCCCTTGGATGCTCCTGGAGCTGCGTTTTTGAGGTGTGGTGTTGTCAGGTCGTACAGAAAAGCCACAGCCAAGCTGTGCCTGCTCCCAGCACCCGTCACCTGCCCCATCGTTGTGTCACTCCCCCAGACAGGTCTCGTCTCTTCACATCTGCAAGGTGGGCCAAGGCTCCATCCCTGGCCCTGCTGGAGCTGCCCCGGTCCTTGCACCAAGTGCTGGGCAGAATTGGGCTCCCCCTGCCCTGATTGTGCGTTGTCCCCAACACCGCCCCAGGCATTGCCCCCTGCGTTGCCCCATGCGTTGCCCTCTGCTGGCTCTATCCACATTTATCGTTTCCCTTCTGCCTGTAGAAGGCAGGCACGATCCCAAACACCCTGCTCAGCTCTGCCCCAGCTCGGTTCCTTTCTGCCCTCCTTCCCCACACGCAGGACACGGCCCCATGGGGTCGGTCAGAGCAGAACCGCAGGCAGCCACGGGCACTCCTCCCTGCTGCCTCTCCTGTCCCGTGCCGCAGGGAGATGGGGAGCTGCTGATTCCTGGGTGGTTGCTCGCCATGCCAGGGCAGCGCCCACGCACCTTTGTGGTGCTTTGCTTCAGGAAAAGGCATCCGGCACCTTTGTGGCAGGGCAATCATACAAACCTCACTTGTGCTTTAACGTGTGCTGTCATTTCCTTTCTCCTGGAGAATTTCGCTTCTCTTCCTGCGCGCAGCACCTCAGCTCTTCCTCCCCTTGACCTCCACTACGTGAGACACACCAGTAGCTCCGGGATTAAAGTCAATTTTTCTATTTAACAAACCTGCAGAAACCCTCATCTACCGCCCAGTGTACCTTTCCAAGCCACATCAAGCTTTTCTTTCAGGCTTAAGCAGGGTCTGCTCCAGAGGAAAGCCAGCCCGTGGTGCCACCACCACCACCCAGGACCGTGTCCAGCACCAGCAGCAGGGATCCTGCTGCTCCTGAGCGTTGGTGCCAGCGGTGCGGGGAAGCCCTGCCTCCCCCAGCATCACTCCGGGGGGCTTTGATGTTCGGGAAAAGTAAATTGCTTTGAGACACTATTAAAGTCAAGCTTAAACGATGACAGGCCACAGGGCTGGGACTTCCAGCACGTCTCGTAACTCTGTCCAGAACTGGAGCTGGGAGAAGCGCAGCGAGGAGGACACGAAACCCGGAGCGTTTGCAGCGGGGGCTGCCCCACGAGCAGCTTCTCCCTCCCTGGGTTTCTGCCCCGCTGCCAGGCTCGGCACTGCCATGAGTGTGGGGCAGGGGGGGGCCCCAAAGAGCTGCTGGAGCCCAGCCTCCCCTCGGCCACGAGCGGCTCTTGGGAACATTCCTGCTGGATGACATTTCCCAGGGCACTGAGAAAAGAAAAAAAAAAAAAAAAGGCACTTTTTCCCAATATAAATTCTTGCAACATTTAAAAAAAAATATATAACACAATAGCTGTAAACTCTGAAATGGCTAGGGGTGAAAAAGCTACAGCTTGGCGTGGAAATAGCACTGCCATCCTCACCGACTGGTCGGATCCCAGATGTGAGACATCATGCGTGACAAAAACCCCAGGGGAAGGCCACGCAGGAAGCTTGTAATTGCTGTGGACTCCCACCCCGGCACGGGGACACACGCGGGTGACCTCAGGAGTCCCCAGCGCTGGTGTCAGTCACCTGCGGTGGCGCGAGCAGAGCTGGGGTGCCCCTGGACCCTTCCCAGGGTCAGCCAAAGCCCGTGGAGGCGGCGAGGAATATCGCTGTATCGAAATCAGGGGAAATAAATCATTTGTACAGCAAAAACGAAAGTACAGCAAAACCAGCAAAGTATTTTGCTGTACCAGTATAGCAAAAGCTGTAGAAATGTGCTTGCTCGCTGCGTTCCCTGAGACATTTGCAGCACATCTATAATTATTTTAATTATAATTAAAGGCTATATGCTGTGAGTGTGCTGAAGGAGCATGGCTAAGGCTGCGCATACGGCCTTAATTCTGCTGCACTCTGGCTTTTGAGAGGTTTCCAGTGGAGCCCTCAGCTTTGCTGGTGCGGATGGGATATGTCTATGTATTGTGTTTTAAACTATATAATTAATTGAGTGCAATGCTCTGCAAGGAGCTAATTCTGCCTAGGGATTTGGGTAATTCTATAAACATGGAGAAGCAGCAACGCCCAGCCCCGCCGCCGCGCTCGGCGGGGAGCTGCAGGGAGGAGGCTGGGCTGTGCTGGGAGCCGGGTCTTGGGGTTGCAGAAAGCGGGGACTGGGGCTCCTGGGGTCTTGGGGGAAAGGGAAGGGAGAGGCAGAGATCGGGAGGATGAAGGGGAAGATGAGAAAGTGGAGGGCTGGGGGTAGGGGATGGTCGGTGCCACCCCACGGCCGCACCGCGGCACTTCCGCACATGCTGTCCGCTTCGAGCTCGGCGTCTGCACGGAAAAAGCCTGCGCATATTTTAAATATCTTCAAGATGACGGCGCGAGGAAGAGAATGGATCGTGCATGGCTCGAAAAGATGGCAGAGCTGAAAACAATGGTCTGAGGCAAAGGAAAGAATGCTTCAGCGAGGCCTTAGCCAGAGAGCCGCGCGGGGCGGCAGAGCAGATGCTCGCGACGTCTGCTTTGGGGCTTGGCGGTTTTAGACAGTCAGTGCAAGTTCAGATGAGCCATTCTGTGGGAAAATGCAGTGACGCCTCCAGGGTGCACAGGGGAATGACTGAGAGACTCTTCTCATCTGCATGAAATATGTCCCAAACCCTCCGCCGCCACCCTCCCCGCGGGGACAGCCATCCTGCGTGGCCCCACGCCCCCCGCCGCTCGGATGGCACTGAGCCACAAGGTTCAGAAAAGGTGGATTTAAAAAAAATATATCAGTGAGATAGCCCAGGGAGCTTGGATATTCAGAAGCTTCGGGTGATGGGCAGCTCCTCTCCTGCCGGTCAGTGGCAAGAGGTTTGAAGCACAAACCACGCAGGGCCGCTTGCCTGATTCTCTGTTTGGGGGTTTTGGTGACTGAGGGAGATGCTCGGGCACACGGTATAGGAGACAGCCACCCCAAAAGGGACGGGACCATCCAGGAGCCCTGCACCGCAGGGACTCATCCAGCTTCCACCCCACGTGTGTGCTGCAGACAGCACTGACAGCCCGGGGCACTGACAGAGGGGTGAGGGGCAGGTCGGAGCCACGCTCCTGGTTAAAGTTAATGGGAAATGAGCATCTATTTCCCCGTTGTGCCTTTTATAATCTCCTCCAAGCCGCTCATGCAGATCCCAGGCATGTGCAGCGGGATCTGTGAAGGGCACGGGGCGTGCGTGGGAAGCGCCTTGCTGCTGCTGGCAGGAGGCTGCGGCTTCGCGCCTCTGCTCCCCGAGGAAGAGCCGGGGCTGAGCTGCACAAAACCCACGGCCAGCCCCTCTCTCCAGCACTGCAAAAGGCAGGAGATGTTATTTCTTGGAGATGCCTTCTCGTTTGCTACGAGGGAGAGCGACTCTCCAGTGATTGCAGTGTCAGCAAGAGCTACCATGGACGTGACAGCCTCTCATGGAGCCTCTGCCCTGGGAGCTCCGGGGTTTCATTTCCAATTAAGTTTTTCATATGGTAGCATTCAGAACTTTGATGGGAGATGAGGCTACTTTTGTCTAAGAGAGAACATACTTTCACTGTTGCGCCCGGCCCAGAAATGACTTCTCCGCTATTAAAATGTAATTTAATTTATCTGCATGCATTCTGCGATGACTAGGACTTGTTCTAAGGAGACCTTTAAAGGAGAACTTTCGCGTTATTAAATGTATGTGCTAGGAAGTTGAGTTCTGGCATCCTCTGATAACCAAATTTCTTTTCTAGCCTCCACTATATCCATCATGATAAAAGCCCCTGCCAAAGCCCTAACTCAAGCCATGCTTCTGGCATATTGTGAAACGAATCAGGGTGGGGGGTGGGGGTGGGGAGAAACCCACAAGATGCTCCAGTCCAGTATTTTTTTTTTAATCAAAGTTTCAAGGATATTGATGGTTTACCTCATAAGGTAAACATTTGTAGCCCAGTTGCTTTCCCAGGGTTAAACCAGAAACAAGTGGCTATCTGAAACTGCAACTGATTTGCTCTGACAGACTCCAGTCAGCTTCAAAATGAGTTTTCTTAAAAATCACAGGCCCTCGATACGTGCGGAGCGGTGGCGTTAGTGCTTCCCCCAAGGACCACAGGACGATCGCATTTTGGGGGGACAAACCCGCTCCCTCCCCACAGCACGGTGCCTGTCCCCTCCGGACACTCGGCTCCTGCACCACCGGGGGGGGGACCCTGGCAGCCCCCACTGCTGCCCAGCCTGGGGCACAGCACCCATGGGTGCAGCCCCCCAGCCTGTCCCCACGCTCTGCACTTGTGGTGGTCGTGCACCGTGGGCAGCAATGGGTGGGGGATTCTTGCTCCTTGCCCCTGTCTCACCGCCATCTGGAGTGGCCTTGGGCAAGTCGTTGTGTGCTGCACCAAAGTCCCCCTCAGACCCCCTGCCACCCCCAGATTTACCACCAGGCTCTTGTGCCAGCCACCCCTTTGGGTGCCACTCATGGTGCACCCGGAGGGTCTCCTGCCACCCAGGACAGGCACTGAGGGTGTCAGGGTGCCCCTCAGCCTCCCCAACAGCACCGTTCTTGCAGCCCTCCCACAGCACCATCATGGTTAACCCCAAACCGAGCTGCAGCGGGGCTGGCTGGAATCGGGGAGCAAAACCCAGGCTCAGGCTGGACCAAGCCGTCCAGGCTGGGGGGATGCCGCTGTCTGCTCGGGCAGCGGGTGGTTAACAGCAGCATCCTGCTGCTCTGCCTCCTGCAAGCTGCCTGCAGCAGCCTGGGGCACAGCACAGCTTGCAGGGCTCTATTTATTCTGCACTGACAGCTGGCTCGCTGAGGATGTCACCGTGCCAGCCTTTCTCCTTGGCAGACCCAAGATTAACGCGGCTCCAGCTCCGCGTACGCTACCTGCTAACAGATCCCGGGTCCGATGCCAGCCAGCACCCACCGACGTGCCAGCTGCTAGCCTACAGAAACCTCAGCGCCTCGAGCTTCAGGCCCTCTCTGCCCTCCCAAACCTCATCTGGGAGGCACCGGCCATGCCCCCCCTTCCTAGCAGTCCCCCCGATGCTCGTCCAGCCACGGGGCGTGCGGCTCGGCAAAGCTGCGCGCTGGGGAACGGCACGAGGGAGCTTTAATTCAGTTCAAGACGCGCGGCGCTACTGTGCTCGCTATTAAAAGCTCCACGCAGAGCGTGAGATTTCCTGCGCACAAAGAGGAAGGTATCTTTTTTTAGAGCCTAATTTTATTGTTTCCCCAATGTATTAGCTCGTGGATCGGAGCCACGGCAAACCGTGCCGTGAAAGGAGCTCCCTTCCGTAAAAGCGTCTCCAGGGCACAACAACGGCTCCGGAGCAGGGACAGTGCCAAGATGCTTTCACCACCAGGGCTGGCATCGCCCCCGGGACTCTGCACATGGCATGGCACCACGCTGGCACCGCTGGCGTGCCTGCCTGGCACAACGTGCCCATGCAGCCCTGGCTCCCGACCGCAGTGAGCTGCTGCTCTGTGCTGCGTATAAGTCAGAACCTGTAAGCGGCTCGTTACGGAGACACTCGCTGTTTGAGGAGGCTGGAGACGGAGAAGGGGAAGAGCTGCCAGACCCCAGCTGGTCTGGGCTCTGGGAGCTGATGGAGGATTAGCCCAGCAGCGTGTCTTTACAAATCGCTGGTTCCCAGAGCACACAAAGCGAAGCTCTGAGCGTCTCGGCAGCGAGGCAGAGACAATTACTTGGGGGAAACAACAGTGTTTTCCTGCAGGGCGCACGCAGACGGGACCCTGGCTTCCCACAGCTCCTGTCCCACAGCGGGCACAGCACCGGGGTTGGGCTGAGCACAGCATCTCTGCATCCCGGGCTTGTGCCTCCCAAACCAGAGAGGGTCTGCAGAGCTGCCCCAGTCCCTCCTGGCATGGCCTGGAGCGAGGAAGCTGTCTGACCCAGGAGACGGGGAGGCTGCTGGGGATGGCTTCTCTGCTCGGCACAGCCTTGTGCCCTCTCTGCAAGGTGTCCGCAAGCCCTCGGGCTCAGGACCGACTAAAACCCTGCGAGAGCCTGCAGGCAGGCCCCAAAGTGCACTGACCACGGATACGGCCCCACTCCTGCACCCCTCCCAGCGCGTCCTGACCCAGATAGGGAGGGAAAGCCAGGGCTGCACTGGCTCGTGGCAGAATTATCCATCCCAACACCCCCAGCCGACTCCACTGCTGTCACAACCCGCTGCCAGCCCCAGTCCCTGTGCCCATTGTCCCCCTGCCCACTGCCCTCCCCGGGCCTCCCCGCCGGCCACCCCACCACAGGCAGCGGCCGAGCTGGAAGCGCTCGCTACTTGTTTCACGGGCACTTCCGACATTTCCAAAATTGTTTTCGTTCTGGCTTGGAATGAAGACAAATATTTCAGAAATTTCCTGGATAACATAAAGTTTAAAATATCCTCCAAACTAAAATAGAAATAATAGGCTATCTCAGCTCTCATATTATGTCATATCATGCCAGCTCATGGTACACTGTGCAGGATTACAGATGGCTCGTGACGAGCAGATGTAAACAAAAATACAAATAATGTCAACAAGAGAGGAGAAATGAAACGCTGAAACGAGAAATTCTCTAAAACGATCTTTTTTTTTTTTTTCTGCCTCGTGCAAATTAATTCTCCATGGGAAATCGCTGGGATTTCATAAAAGAGCACAGTCTGGTCAAAGCAGCCTTGTCTGGAGGAGGAGAGACGCCCCGGGAGCGCTCCCCACCAGCGATGCCGCGGCGGCGGGGCTGGGCGCAGGCTGTCCCCGGTGCCCCTCGCCTTCCTGCCCCCTCCTCCCCTTCCACCTCTTATCTGCTTGATGGAAAGCCAAGGCGAGCGTGGGGCCAGCCCCGCTGCGCACCCCCAGGTCCGCGCTGTCGGGCGGCAGAGATAAAGCCAAGATGGATAAAGCCGGGCGCCGGGGTTAACCGTGGAGAGCAGCAGCTCGGAGGGGAGCGGAGCGCTCGTGGTCCCCCTCGGCCACGCAGAGGGGCTGGGTGGGCTCTTACCTGGGGCTGGCTCCTGCCGTCCCTGCTCATCTCCCACCCGGACGGGCGCTCAGCGCCGGCACCGCTGCCCCACGACGGGGCTCTGCGCCGGGCGGACCGCCGGGCGCCGGCTGGCACCCATCCCCGCCTGTCCCGTGCCTCTCCAGAAAGGCTCTGCTGGGAAGCAGCGCCGAACCTCATGTCTCCGACGCTGTATCCACCCCTTCCCACCCTCTTGGGGTTCGGTCCTGCCAGTTCCACTTGTGGGCTGTCCTCACCACTTTGGGCCTTTCTACCGCTCCCCTTCTTGTGGCTCCGGATGTCACCACAGACACGCTTTTATGAGAGTGGGCTTGTGCAAGGCTTGTATAAAGTGTTCTCAGAAATACGAGGTCCTGTCATTTGTAAAACTAATAAAAATGTCCAATAATTTTTACAAGGGAAAAATGAGTCATTGGATGGCACATTTCTCATTACTGGCATTTTACAATTAAAATGAGTATCTATTGAATCAACCCAAAGCTCTTATTGTTAGCAGACACTAATAACTTCCTGAGCTATTGAAGATACTTTTTTTCTGAAGAAACATGACCCCTGACCACTGCATTTCTCGTCGAGAGTGGTATCCAGCTGAGACCAGCTCTGCTCAGCTCCTGCTGGAGTTGTTTCAAACACATCCTGATGAGACTGGTGGCTATAGCTGGGTGGGAAATTGTTTTTGAGCCCTCAAAAATGTTCAAGATTTCAAAATTTTTCCCGTTCCACATGGGGATGAATCCAGAATTGTTCAACTTTTTTTTCTTTTCGAACAAAAAAAAAAAAAAAAAGGGAAAAAAATCATGGAAACCAGCTCCGGAATAGCCAATAGCCATCGGTCGCACGGAGCCAAACGAAAGGGGGACTCCCGCCCGCGGCTCGGACCGCGGCGCTGGTGGCTGCGCTGGCAGGAGCTGACTTCTCCTCCCAGTGTGGGACACCCACCCTGGACCTCCTGACCTTCCCTGGTGACAAATGAAGCCAGGACAACTTTCCCGATTCACCGCAGCACTCGCGCGTGCTCCGCCGAGCGCTGCTCTGCGCCGCGGGCAGCTGCCAGCAGAGCGAGACGGGGCCATCGCCACCTTCTGCCCTGGGAGGACGGGGATTGCTGCAGCCGCTTGCGTTGTCAGAACCCACTAGAAACTTCAGGAGGGTTTAGAAATGGCCTAATTTTCAACAGGCACTAAGCTTGTCTGCTGGTAGCTCTAAAAGTCAGCCTCTTTTCATCTTGGGATGGATCTGAATCGCCTCCTGCTTTAATGCACACCCCTATGGGCACTGCAGGGTATTTCGGCAGAAGGGCCCCAGCAGCCTTGGTGGTGCAGCCTCCTACGTGGGTGCATAATGCAGCCAATTTTGGGGAGGGGTTGTGCATGCTGGGGGCGAAGGGTTGCTAATGAGCAATGAAACGGGCTCCTGATGGAAGAGATCAAGGAGAAACAGCCCTGCAGCAGCTCCGAGGCTCCGCTTCCCCCAGCCATTCCTGCTCTGCCCACGAGGGCTCATATCCTCTTCATGAGATTACTACGAGAAGCCAAGTGGAGTGCAGGAATTACTCCTGAAAGCTGCTCCAGATGAAGCAAAAGTGATTAAAATGCAAAGCCCACGTAACTGCTACGGCAGAGCATCCAGGGAAAGCTCCTGCCATGGGCTTTAGGAGGGAAGCTCATGGCTGCTGCACGGCCAGCTGCAGCCAAAATCCCGGCACATGCCCTGACGTGCGCCCCCTGGGAGAAGGTGTTGAGGACAGTGTCACTGGTGCTGGGGACAGTGCCACCGGTGTACCCCTGGGGTTTCTGCTCACCCAGACTCTTGCTCTTGATATCCAAGCTGGTATATTTGTCCTGAACCCCCAGGCTTTTTTTTTTTTTTTTTGGGGGGGGGGGGGGGGGGGTGCTTTTTTCCCACCTGCACATCCCAAGGGCAGAGGAAGAAGCTGTTTCATTGACATGACACCAGAAAAGAGAAGCCAAATTCTCCCCACATGCACCAAGAATACAGTGAGTATCTAGACGGGAATGGCCATCATTCCTCCAAAATCCCAGTGGAGCCTGGGCAGCCAGGCTGCTGTCACATGTGGGGAAGTTCAGTCCCTATTCATACGTTCAAACACGTGCAAAGCTGATGAAAAACTACCATGAAATCCCATTGCACAGCAGTAACAATGAGCAAGTGCTGGCTTCTAAACACCGAGTGCCCTGCCAAGGAGCAGGCAAGTACCGATCCTGCTGGGCTGTGGGGTCCAGGCGCTATTTTTGCCATCACGGCTCCTCTCTGAGCAGGTCTGCACGAGACCAGACCCCGTCCAGCCGCATCTCCAAGCCCTCTGCCAGAAACGAATGCCCAGAAAAGACTGATGGAGACTTCACTCTGTCCTTGCTAGGGGAGTTCTTATCCACGACGAGCAGAGGGCTGGAGAAGGCACCACGTGTTTGCCGGTTGAGCAGTCGAGGGGGCGCATGGGGAGGATGCTGGGCTCTGCTCCTTACACACCACTCTCTCTCTGGACCCTCCTTGGACTCCATCCTCCCCATTTAGCTCTGGAGGAGATGGCTCTTTCTCTTGGGAAAACGCCGTGGGAGTGGGGATGCGGGGCCCAGATGCTGGGGACGAGCAGATGAAATTGTTTTCCATTCTCTGTTATTGTGCAACGGCTCCAGAGCTGGAGACACTTTTCCTTTGCTACTGAACGTGGGGGCTGGGACGACAATGTGTATTGTCATTTGTAAGTACTCTAAGTCTCTCCTGGGACCTACGTGCGTAAATCTTGTATTTGATTTAGCATCCTTTTTCCCTGTTGCATTTTTGCATCTCAGCTTCTGCCTACGCCGTCTATGTGAGACTGAGCTCTCCAGACACTGGAGTCCTGCTCCCAGCAGCATCCAGTTTGTGCTGCTGCCATCCCCGTCTCCCGCTGTGAAGGGAGTGCCGTGGGAGCTGGCTGCTCACCGAACGCCACGAGCTGCTCACCAAATCCATCCCAGCCACCGTCCTGCTGCGGTGCCAGGTGCCTGAGCGAGGCGCTCGCAGCAGGCATTGCTGAGAGCCTGCAAGTATTGCCAAGAGCTTCCCTTAATGGCTTCGTCTTTCCTGTTAAAAGTTTTATGGGATTTCCTCGGCGCTCAGATTAACGAACGTGCTCGCCCAGCCGTGGGTGCCACCAGCCTGGCCCCGGGGATGGCTCCCAGGTGGCACCGCAGACGCTCAGCTCCCGTCCCCGCAGGGCTGCGCTGCGCCTGGCCCTGCAGCGACTTTGGCGTCCCCGCCGCGGGGACTTATCGGCTGATGCCGCAGGATTTCCTCGCCCCGCCGGGGTCGCACAATAGCGAGGACAGGCTGCTCCGCAGACACCCTAATCCCCGTGCGATTGTGTGGCGTTTCGGGGGGTGACGGTAGTTCAATGACACTTTGCAAGGTTAGCAGGAATGTTAATCCGCGCAGAAGAAAAAGGTGACAATTATTTAATGCTGTGGCCGGGAGCTTTTGTGCTGCCCTTAGGATGATGGGCTCGTACCGGGTGATGTTTTAGGGCATTGCTGAGGACCAGCACTGTATGGGCCACCTGGGCACTGACCACCCTGCTGGGGCACAGGGAGGGAGAGGGGATGGCACTGCCAGATGTCTGGGCAGCCTGGCCCTGCTTCTGCTCCGTCCCTTTGAATTTTCATACGAGTAACTCAGTTTCTGCCAGCACCCAATGAAAGCACAAACATGCACATGGCCAGAGCACACACGGACAGCTCTGGAGAGCAGCAGATTTACTTATTGTCTGAATTCAATTTCCAGAAAATTGGGTGTCTCTTACAATTCTGAGATGCCTCAGCAGAAGGGCAGCTGATGAGCTCCTGCTCTCCGGCTGCACGCTGCGGCGCGGGGACTTGTTGGGGGACAGCACGGGGCGCACAGCCTGCTGAAGGAACTGCAACGAACAGGCTCTGGGGACCCACGGAGGTTTTGGGCAGGCGGTGTGGCTGTATCTTCCCTGAAGAGGTGGCTGGGTATGGTGGGAAGCACCTTAGGAGGCTGCAAACAGATGCTGGGTACCAAAGGAGCATGCACGTGCTGCCCTGTCGGTGCGAAGCCTTGGCCGCTCCCCGCAGGATGGTTCCACTGGCATTGGCAAGATGCTGGGAGGAGGAGGAGTGAAACAGCCTCGGAACTGCCAGCCGGAGATCCCTGACAGCCACCCAGGGATTTCTCATCAGCAGGAAGGGCAGGGTGGGATAAAGCACTGAGATAGCAGGCGGGATGCTGCCCGCTTGCCCGGGACCAGCACAGCACTGCAGCACATCTCCGTGACCTGCTCCACAGTGCAGGAGCCGGCACGCTGTCCCCGCCTGACCCCGCACACATCCCCACCACACACCGAGAGCCAGCAGCATCCCGACAGCCAGGTCTGGTGGCTCCACGGTGGCCTGGGCAAGGCCAGCCTCAGGGTGGCCTCCGGGCAGTGCCTGGTGGCAGCAGGGACATGCACGTGGCCGGGGAGCAAGGGACAGAGCCCACGGTGGAGGGCACAGAGCACGGCCGTGGTGCAAGGCAGCGTGTGCAAGCGGTGCTGGTGCAGCCCCGCTCATCTGGCGGCGTGCATGTGTGCGCGCTCCTATGTGCGTGTCTAAATCATCGCGGCTCAGTGGATTTCAGGCACTGCAGGCAGAAAGTACAAATCTGCATTCGATTAAAAGAGCCCTTTGTAATATAACCTATATGAGCCTGCACTTAACACCCATCATCCTGAGGAAAGCCCAGGCACTCTTCCAGCCAGTTGGGCTGCGTGCCTCCGGGGCAGATCTCCCAGGGACATGAGACTGCCGGGGCAGGAACTTGGACCGAGTTTCTGTGCGGATTCTTCCCCCTTCGAGAGAGGCACAATGGGGCTTTGCATGAGTGATACAAACATGCCAGTTGTACTTAAGGTTGACAAATAATGTAAACCACACAATCTGGTTTGAGGGAAACGACTTCACCACAATTTATTTTAGTGCTTTAAACATCACGCCAAACTCTGTAGTGAATTGCTAAATTAATGCCGGGCTGCCATCTAAATAGACATCTTCAGATCACAAGCATGTTATAGGGGGAACGGTTTCCTTTGAAATGGTTCCCACAGCTTAAAGGCTGTGCAGAGAAAAAATGTGCCCAGGATTCAATTGCTGCCAACATGTGGTGGCCACATTTCTCTGCCGCTATTGGCCAAGATGCTCCGCGAAGCCGAGGAAGCATCACTGAGGTGGAGAGATAAACTGGTAACCGTGGGGAGACAAGGAATGCCATAAGCAGCTCGCTCCACGGAAAAGGATAAAGAAGAGTGCTCACTTCCACGCTGTAAGCCTGGAAAAGATGTGCCCTGCTCAGCAGGGACCTCTCTGTCCCCAACACGCACTCTCTGGGCTGCTCATGATGCAGTAGAGAAGCCCGGCAAAAGCACAGTGGATGTTTATTCCACTCTTGATTTTCCATCAGCTTCTTGGCTGATGTAATCAGCATCGCTGCATTAACTCTGCTCCCCTGGCAGCCAGAGATCAATGGCAATTTCCACCAGCTTACAGCGGTGTCCCAGCTCTCCGAAAAGGAAAGCTCTTCGGGTTCATTGGGTGAGGGCAGCCAGGCTCCTGGGGGACAGAGCTGGATCACTGGTGCAGGGAGGCTGTGAGTGGGAATCACAAGGAACTAGAAGCTGCTTTCACACCTTCCTTGTCCCAGAGTCCATGGCTGGTGCAGATTGGAGAGGTGCAAAGTGTCTGGGGGCATTTGAGCAGGACTTGGTGAGGATGGATGGCAGCGGCAGGGGTTACAGAGAGCAGAGGTGAGCCTGCCCCTTGGCTGGAGCAGCCAGGTAGGGTGGGAGCTGGGTGCTGGATGAGGGACATGCTGAGGATGTCCTCATCCCCGTCCTCATCCTCATTACCTTTACCTTGGGTGGCTCCAGCTGCTGGGTGCTGGAGAGCTCACGGGAGCAAATCCTCATCCCAAAGCACACCCCAGCACCCTGCTGTGACAACAGGACCAGGAGAGCTGCCCCTTGAAGCCCAAAGGAGCAGGGGGGCTCGTGGTGGGCACACACGCCCCATGTGTGCTTCACATCTGCACTTCAAACGCCGCAGATAGCCTTGCATCCAGTGGCCAGGCTGCTAGCAAGCACCCTGTAGACAAAGGATGAGAAGACAAAGGAAAGGGAAGGGAGCTGTCACTTGGCCACCGTTCCCACCCAGGCAACTTGGTTTTTATTTCCCCATCACCAACCCGAAATCCATCTTCCATGCTTTCGTGGCTCAGTCGCTCTTTCCCCTTATGGTTTCCTTCAGCTGAGCTGGAGGAAGAATAAAGAAATGTCTCTCAGGGCCCCAGCCTCTTACAAGGCTCATAAATATGTCTCTGCTTAAAAACTCAAGGATTAATTAACTCATGAGTATCTCCTACCCAAAGCTCTGTGAAAGAGCACCCTCCTGTGCAGGACGCAGCCCTTCTGCAGGAGCTTTGCCCGAGCGGGACGGGGACAGGGACGGGTGAATGCGCCCCCAGCTCCACGCCACCACCAGGCTCCTGGGCCCCCGGCACCACCAGCCGCCAGTGGGACCGTGTTGCCTTCACAGTGTTTTCAATTAGGCACTCGACAATGCCCACGCTTGGTGGTCCGTCGTAAATTTTCAGGCTGACGGTGCCACGGGGGAAGCTTGGAACAAGGGGGCTGGTAGCTCTGGGCGCATCTCGGGGCCGAGCTTGCAGAAGCGCTGCCCAACTTCCCTCCTGCGCCTCCTGGCTGGGTGCCCAAAATGTTGTGCTGCCACTGAGCCCCTTGCCTGGGGGCGCACGCTGCGGGTGCCTCTCCTGAGAGCTGCGGGGGTGCTTGCTGCCCTCATGCCCCTTGCCCGGTATAAAGAGGCACCAAACCCTGCAGCAATCACAGGGCAAAGCGGTGCTGGGTGTACGAGGGAATCCGCTGCCCTCCCCGGGCTCCTACACCCCTGCTGCCATACAGCACCTGGTCTGCAGCCCGGCCGCCCCGGGGTCCCGCGGGGGGCCATGTCCCTCGCCCAGGCTCGGCCATGCCCAGCACGGCCCCCGGGCAGGGTGGGTGTCTGCAGCAGTCGTTTGGTCCTTGGCACAGCGTGACAGCCCAGCAATCGCCGGTCTCTGAAGAGCTGGAGCTGCCAGGAGCCACTCCTTCCTCAGTGGGTCCGCGCGGAGCTGGTACGAAACAAACAACTTTTGCAACATGTTTTGTTTTCCATCATTACATTTAAAAAGTAAATAAATTAAATCCATTTTGCTGCCACTTTGCTATGTCAAGTGTAACCTGAGCATCGCTCGCGCGGGAGGCACGGCGCGGGGCCTCGCCGGGGCTTTGCAGCGCTCGGGAGCAGCGCAGGGAGGCTCTCGGAGAGCTGTGTCACACCTGTGACTGTCACCAGGAGGGATGTCCCCGTCCTGCCCATCACCTGGGTCCGGCAGGGCTTGAAGGGAGCAGAGAGGGGCACGGGAAGCTGAAGCACAAAGGGACCGGGGATGGCTTGGGCTGTGTCCCCAAGGAGAAGGCACCAGGTCTGTCTGCCCCCTGCTCCATCTCCCACCTTCATCCCCCTGCTCCGTCTCCCACCTTCATCCCCCTGCCCCATCTCCCACCTTCCTCTCCTCTCCTGCAGAGCCATGTGGGGAGGCACAAGCTGCATGGACCCTTCCCACACTGCTGTGCCTCCCGCCGGGCTGCAGCACCCAGCACCACCCAGCAAAGCACCGGCACAGGCAGGAGACACCGCAATGACCTGACCTCCCTCTCTCCTTTCCTTCGTGTCTCTCTCCAGGAAGAGTCTTTGTGGAGGAGAGGCCCCAGGGACAGCTCGCTGTGCCCAGAGCCACGGAGGTGAAGGCATCTCACCTGCTGTGCTCCCACCTACCCGACCACAGCAGAGCCGGCCTGCGTCATAGCCCCAGGGCGATGCGCTCCAAACCCTCTCAAAAATGCAGAGCAGGGAGGGGATTGCTGGGAGCACCCTCCAGATGCCTGGGTTTTATCCTCTGCACGAAGGAAGCTGTCTGCACCCCGGGACAGGCCCCAGTGCTGTTGGCACCGGACTCAAAGTGCCCACTGATGTCATGGGAAGTGCAACTTGGCCCTGGGTGCGAGAGGGCTCGGCGCAGCTTCCAGCTGGCCTCCTCGCTGCTCCTCTCCCTGGCTCCGGGCCGTAATTAATTTGCTCTGCTGGAGGGGTAGTTCCTGGCTGAGGAGCAGGGATCCTCTGGGTTCGCCAGTTGGCAAAAGGGGTTTCCAAAGCACAGGCCACCCTTTCTGCTCAAGAGCTGGTTTAGAGCAGCGGCTGCAGCACCTCTGGGTTCCTGCCCAGCACATCACCATGCTGCTTTCCACCCAAAATGTGCGAGCTTTCCACCCAAAATGTGAGAGCACGACGGCAAGCCCAGCTTCCACACGGGTCTATACACAGGGCGATTACCATGAGCATCGAAAGGAAGAGGAGCCCATGCCCCTGGGAGCAGGCTGATGCTGCTGCTGAGGAAGCTGCTGCAGAAATTCAAGCTGTGATTTTTAGCTGCTTATTTGGTGCAGGACGCCAAGCCCTGCCTGCGGAGCTCTGAGCAGGCAGAGGGCACGCCGGCAGCCTGAGCAGAGAGCAGCACGTAGCTTTTCTGCTCCGAGCTGGAGAAGAGGAAACATTTCAGCAAACCATTTTACCAGAAAACACGCGAGTGACTTTTTTTTTTTAATAATAACATCCAAATGAAAACAATGTGGGCTTCAAAGTCCGTCCTCGGGATGCTTTGCGGTTCACGGGCTTTCCGAAAGGCGCGCTCCTTGCGAACCCACAGAACGAGCCCAAAAGCCCCAGTCCCTTTCCCAGAGGTGCCCACGGTGCCCTCGCTGCCCCGCGGTGCCCAGGTGGGGGCGGCCGGGCCGGGGGCTGCCCGTGGCAGCAGGGATGCTGAGATGCTTGGGATTGTGTCGCTGCACAAATGGGCCCTTCTGCGGCTTCCTCTCTCCCACCATTTGCCAGGAACAGAGGCAGGAGCCCTGACGATCAGCGTGGCGACCGCTGTGGTTGCTCTAAAAGCGGTCTCCTGTTACCGAAATGTAAATGTTGATGTTTCAGGAGGGGAGATGCTGATGAAAATGGAGCCGGCCCTGTTTGTTTGTTAAAGCAGCTATTTTAAACAAGTTCTGCTCACACAGCTTGCAATTCGGAAGGAAGTTTTTCCAGCCATAATATCCTAGCTCAGCGCTGGGCAGACAATGGTTCAGCAGTTGCCCTGGATTAGCTGGGTGAAGTCACCCCGTGGAGCCCCGGGAAGGGCTTCTGGGAAGCGGCGGGGCTTAATTCAGTGCCGCAGGGCAGGCGGCGGGGAGGGGACGCTCCCGCAGCGCTGAGCCACCCTGGGGAGCCCCGAGCAGGGCACCGAGCAGCCGCCCCGGCTGGCACCGGCCTGGCCCCTTGTCCCAGGACAGGGCTGCTCAGCACGTCCGCACCATGCTATTTTTCCCAAGGAATATGCTTCCATTTAAATGCCTTTTTTTTTAACAAACGCAGAATGTTTTTTTCCTTAAAACACTTTCTCGAGCAGTAAGCCCGGGGCACCTTCCCACCAGGAGCACCGGGAGCAGCATTGCAACACTATGGCCACCAACAGAGCCGATGGGATGAGGCTCCCCGAGCTGGGGAGGGCGCACGACACCTTTCAGAGCCTCCATCCCCGGCGCCCTGAGCGTGGCTGTGCCCGGTGCCCTGCACCAAGCCCCACATCCCACGCCGGGCCCCGTGCCGAGCATCGCATCCCACGCCGTGCCCTGCGCCGCGGCCGCCCGGGCGCCGAGGGCCTGGCGTCACGGCCGCTGCTCCCTGATGTGTTTGCTTCGGGAAAGCAGACGGGGCTCTTGGAGGGTGGCGGAGGCGGCAATGCCAATTCCTTTATTCATTACAGCCTCGTATACAAATAAAATCTTTACAAGCTTGCCTTGAGCTTTTAAAAATGCCGTTTAGGACGTGTCATTTGTATTGTCTGACTTCAGCTCCCTTGCACCACGACTGATCTCAGAGGCAGTAAAATCCTGCTTCCACGTAAAACCCAAATGAGTTTATTTTATTTGCTGGGGCAGGGCGAGGGAAGCACTTACTGAGCTGCTTCCTTGGCTCCGACCTGCCACCCTGCTGCCCTGGGCTGCGGAGGACACGGCCACCCTGCCCAGTGGGGACGTCTGTGCCCTGCGTGCCCCCACTGTGCAATGTCCCTGTGGCTGCTACTCCTGCAGGGACATGGGCACCCGGCTGCTTTGCCCACAGGAAAGCTTCCTGAGCGGTCTTTGCCCCGTCTCTGCAGGGGCACGGCCGAGCCCCAGCTCCCCCTGGGCACCCCCGCCGCAGCCCTGTGCGTTTGCAGAAGGACGTGGGGCAGAGCCACCCGCCACCCCGCGTGTTCCCACTTGGGACATCCCAGCCAGTGGCTGCGGCAGTGCCTGCGATGCCACAAACATCAGAAGGCGATGCAAAAGATTAAAGTGAAAAAATCTCTGCCATCTCTTCGGCTGCTCGGCTAGTGCCAAGGCGTGAAGGCTCTGACTCCGGAGGTGCACATGGAAACGCTCCACGAAAGGGAATTAATTGCAGCAGCACTGGCCTGTAGCATGAAGATTTTTTTGTTAAGGGCTGAGATGAAGCTTTCCATTTCTTCCTCCTCTCGGTGAATCTCATTGTGATTAAATTAAAGGAATTCTCGTTAAAATGTTAATATCCTTCTAAGACTGTTTGTTGTTTTTCTCAGCTGCCTCTGGTCTCCCTTCAGAGCCTTTGCTGCTTTTTCCTAACGTTTTCCAGCTCTTCCTCCCTTTTCTCGCCGCCCTCCCCCCCTTTTTCCGACACTCACTGGAAAGTTACAGCTGCGGCTGCCTGGTGGCTGCAGGCAGTGAGTCACACGAGGATCCCCATCGCAGCTCGTAAACAGGAGGGAGAAACACACGCTGCTGCCCCGGGCACCGGGCTGCGAGATGACAGCCCCCGGCTCTCCCCGGGGGCTGCCCGGGGGGCTCGCTGCACCCTGGTGCCCAGCAAGGGAATGGGATGGGATGGGATGGGATGGGATGGGATGGGATGGGATGGGATGGGATGGGATGGGATGGGATGGGATGGGATGGGATGGGGTGGGGTGGGATGGGATGGGATGGGATGGGATGGGATGGGATGGGATGGGGTGGGGTGGGGTGGGATGGGGTGGGGTGGGGTGGAGTGGGATGGGGACAAAGATAGGGATGGTGAACAAGAAAAGGAACAGGGGAAAGGGATAGGGATTAGGATGGACACAGGGAAGGGGATGGGGACCGGGATAGGAAGGGGAACGGGGACTGGACATGCCTCCCCCCTCCAGCCATACCTCTCTCCAGTAAGCAGTGCACAACCAGGGCAAATTCTATTTTCCTGTGCCCATCAGCAAACCATGGGTCAGAGGAGGAACCCAGTCAAGGAGCTGGTGTCCCTGACTGCCCCGACCCCATCAGCACACCCTCTGCAGGCATCATGCAGGTGGGGACCAGCACCCCCCGTCACATTGCTGCTGCCACCAGGCACATGGCTGTCCCTTATGTGTGTCCCCCCACCTCCCATGTCCCTGGGTTTGTGGCTGCTGTGTGGGGTGAACCTGACAGAAACACCTACAAATTTACTAACAAGTTACCGAAAAGTACAGGAACAATGTTTATTTTTTCCACAGCTAGGGAAAAAATGCTTATTTGTGGGCATTTTCCATTCAGGAGCATCCAACGCAAATGCATTGTTCCTCTTTAAATTCCTAAGCATATGGTATTTTGTGCTGTTAGAGTTTAATATTCTTTTCATTACTGATATCTAATACAGACAAGTCTTGAGGGTTACACAAAACATATGCGAACCTAATTTGTTTTTACTGTGCCACATGTTTTTACTCCCTGCATCATTCAATTAGCTTTTTTTTATATATATATCATGTGATCAGCAAAAACTTAATGCTATTTTTAAGCATGGTAAGAAAGTGAAAAACACATTTACTGTGACACTGTGACTGCAGAGTAAGAGGAGTGTAGATTCACCCTCTGCAAAAATAACTGTTACAGTGTGATAGCAAAATGTGGTGCTGCTGCTGCGAACATGGCATTTCTTTAGCAGTGCAGCTTTTCAAAATGCTGCACAGCTTTTCAGACAAACTCCTAAGAGTTCTGGGTTTGGAATAATTTATCTGGTTGACAGAAATGAGAACTAGCTTTACAAATACATAGATCAGTGGTCAGCAAACATCACCTGCCCATGTGTGATGAGAACTTGCCATCTTCCTGCCCCCGTCTTGCACCTCTTCATCCTCAGGAGCATTTTCCACCTCTTCTCCTGACAACTCTTCGGTGAGGTGGACATTAATTTATTGAATCCATCATCTTTAATGCTTTTTTTTTTTTTTCCCCAGGTGTTCACATGGGATCCGTATTTGTATGGGAGATGCAAAAGGCTAAGTAGTTGTTAGTTGTGGTCAGCATGCCAACACTGATGAATTGGGGCTTTATTCTCTGCCGTGCAGTTGCATTCCCCCTCCATTGCTCAAGTTGGGGCTGAGCTTATTTGGGGATTTTGGAGTCTAGAAATGAGAGGAACAGGGAAAACAGAAGAGTTTGGGCAGAAGAGATTCGCTTTGTTGTGCAAAACAGCTTCCTGCACACAAGTCACTGCAAAGCAATTAACCAGTGCTAAACGAAAACCAGCCTGGGATGTAGATGGCTCAAAATCTGAGCCCCTTGGAGATCAGCAGGGAAGAGGAGGCCAGTTGCCTGCCCATCTGGTTGCCTTCAGATGCTGGTGGCCACCCAAGCCCCTCCACGCCAGAGCTGGCTCTCCGTGCAGGTGCAGAGGAGAAGCACGGCGATGGCAGCCCGACGGGTCAGGGAAACCTGACCCCTGTGGCTCGTCGTGCCAGAGAGCTCCAGACAACCCCGAACGCAGGAAATCCTGGTGCTGCCACATGCTGCGTTCTCCGTTCCTACACATGGGCCTTATTAGCAGTGTCAGAAGCCTCCAGCTTGTGGGTGACTGCTAACCACAACCACCAGCATTAACCTCCTGCTTGGGGGTCATTTGCAACAGCCCGCAAAATGCCTCAGAACTGGGCCATGTTGAAAGAAGCTGGTGGGTCCTTAAAAAAAATAAATTAAAAAAAAAGCTTTATTATTTATTTATTTGGGCCTCTGAGGATTCTGGAGGACAGTAATAAAAAGGCTGTGGACATCTGGAGCCTTCCAGGCCAGGAATCCAAGGGTGGCCATGGGGTAGGAGAGCTCCATTCATGGGTTGAGGTCGTGTTTGCTGGGCTCCGTCCGCTTTGTTGCAGACATACATTGGTCCTTGCCTACCCTCTGGTGACCAAGAGATCCAGTGTCAAAACCATCTGGTCACACCAAGACAAGCCTGGTCGCAGGCCCAGGTCATGACAGCTGTCCTTAAGGAACATCTCCACCACATGTTGGCCTGCAGCTGCTGCAGAGGGCTTTAATTGCAGCTAAAGAACTGAAGGGATCCAAACTTGGGGGACACAACAGCTTGGAAATGCACCTTTACCTCATGGCTTCCAGCAGTAGATGTCCAAGCTCTTCCCAGCCCCATGGCAGCCTGGTCGCAGGCCGGCTGTGGGTGCTTCTTCTGCCGGTGCCCTGGTAGCTCCGCTGGTCCCTCACCATAGGCCATGTCCTTTTTTTGGCATGTTGTGCTTGACAATCCCCTCAATGCTCCAACCACCTGCCCAGAAGCACCTCACAGTCTGTGGGAGCCACGTCATGATAAAGGCACAGCGGGGTGCTCACCCCTCCGTGCACCATTTTGTGGAGCAGGATAAGAGAAGCAGCTCACCTCAGCCAAGGAGAAATGAAATCCTCTTTCATTACATAATGCACGATGAAAGAGAAAAACAGGACAACCCAAGGCATTCCCAAAGCAGCCGTATCTGCTCCCTCCAGCAGGAAAAAGCCCTACAGAAACCGGAGCTAGGTGTCACTGGGGGGACCCCCGGCTTGCACAGGCCGGGTTCACCGCGCTCGGAGCCTAGAGGTTGGATGCCATTCGAGCCACGGGGCGCTGCACCACACATCTGTGTCAGATACTGCTAGCATAAATAATCCATTGTGCTCGGGAGCCTGAGTCAGCCGTGCAGCTGGGTTCTCCTGCAGGTCATGACTCACTCGGCCAAGACTCTGGATGTGTGTCATGGAGTATATCGAACCTGAGCCGCTTTTGTTAGGGGCAGGGCCCGGTCTTCAAAGGGTTAAGGGTAATTTGAATGATTCCTTTTGTTTAGATTCATTTCAGGTTTCGTGATTTCTGTTATTACTGCATAAAATCACTTGCAGGCGCTCGAGGTGGGGGCTGGAGGGAAGGATAGCTGGAACAGATGTGAGCTAATTGGAAGCACAGCAGCAGCACCAGCAAGTGCCGCATGGCGCTTTGCAGGCTGAGAGCAGCCACAAAGACTTTGTCACACCCTATTTGTGAATCACTCTGGCCGTGGGGAGAAACTGGGAAAGGAAAAAGATGCCAGGGTCAGATGGAGGATGCTAAACAGTGAGTCTCTGCACTTCAGCGCGTGTTTCAGCCCTCCTCACCCTCGCCCACCATCAAGCGAGAGGAGCACCAGGTGTTGCCCAGCTCGCAGGCTTCTCAGCCCAGCTTTGAAGTTGGATCATTCCGATTTCCATTTGGTTTACAAATAAAGCTGGCTGCACAAAGGCAAATAGGCTAATGGCTGCAGACAGCAGACCCTTCTGATTGCCACTGCTGCTGGGACGGGGATGAGACAGAGCCGGGGGCCTCGCTCAGCAGCGTTTTGGTGGATGGGCAGCGTGCTGCTGGACGGAGACATCCCCTGCACTGCCTCGTGTGGGGTGGGATGAGGTGGGATGGGATGGGATGGGATGGGATGGGATGGGATGGGATGGGATGGGATGGGATGGGATAGGACAGTAGGCATGCCTCCGGAGTGACTCATTGCTTCTCACACTGGAGGCCACAAAAGGATTTTGCAGAAAACACCAGGAATAGGCATAAAGACCCTTTTCCTTCACACCTGCAAAGATGGCACTCTCTAAGCACCTCCACGCCGCTATGGGCCATGTGTGACTGCCTGGCCTCTGCTTGTGTCCAGCAGGTGCTGAGTCCCCAACATTTCCCATGGGAAACCACCCAGATCCCCAAAAAAAGAGCTCAACGCCAGCACCCCGAGCTGCAGGGCTTTGCTGACGGGCCATACGCAGGCCCCTTCACTCCCCCTGCCCTTCTGCATGAGCCAAGATGGTGAGGATCTGATGCTGATGCTGCGGTGCACGGCCCTGTGCTGCAGAGCTGATAGCAGCAGGAAGGGGCAGGTGACAGAAAGCGAGGTCCCTGGGGCTGCTGGAAACGCTGCATCTTCAGACCTGCTGAGGAGCCAGCCCTCTGCATTCCTTTCTGCTGGAAAACATTTGCTGTACCACAGCTACATTCGTCAGGGCAAGTCTTAAAGCTGCCAGATTATTCATTGCAGTGATTCAATACTCATAATATTAATAAATACCAATCCGAGACCCAGCTAACAAACTTCCGTCGAGGCAGGCTGGCAGCTGTCGCTTTCATAACCTCATCACCTTCTGCTCCTTTGAAGCAACGTGCTGGAGAACGTTGGGGGCAGTTCCCAAACGTGGATTAAAGCCCTAAAATCCCATCTGCACAGGAAAATTACAGTAGCAGAGACATTCAGCAGTCAGTGAACTACACTAGCTTGTGACAAGCAGCACCTCCTTGTTTCGCCAACAGCAGTGAAGAGGCGCTGAGGCTGGAGTGAGCGATCACACCTCTCCGTTGCAGCAGGCAGGGCGAGCAGGAGCATGGGGGATCAGGGCTGATGATGGGGGCACAAGCCTGGGAAGCTCCTGGGGAAGAAGGTGAGCTGCCCACTTGTCTGTCCACGACAGCACGGAGCAGAGCACAGCCAGGCTGTCTGTAGGGCATGGCTAGAGCTTGCCTTGCTTCCCCAGACCAGAGCAAAGCTCCTGTTTCTCTAAATCCTGCAGAAAAAGCTCCGCCATGTTGGGAGACCTGCTGGTGCCTGCAACCTGCCCCAGCCCTGCGCCTCGCCCCACAAGGCAGGGGGAATCCAAGGGGTCCGCACAATAAAAATTCAAAGCATCCCAATCCAATAACCAGATGGAGCTGCAGGTGCTAATGAGATTGCGCATTGTCTGTCGTTCCCCAGCTTGCATCTGTCAAGAGCTTTCTATGCCCCACCATGGCAACATTTGCTTTAATTAAAGAATCTCCACGCTGCACCAGAGGGCAGATTCACCCCAGCCAGGATTTGCTGCACTCGCCGAGCCGCTAGACAGTCTGTCTCTCGCTAGGGATTAGGCTCCGGGAAACTCTCAGGCTGCTTGGCATAGAAAAACAGGACAGTTTCTGTGGGAGTTTGAAGGCCAGAGTTCAATTAACTTTTCTCACTCTCCCTTTGGGCCAGACGTGGGGTATGTCTGGTGGCTCGCACCCCTGGCAGGTGACGAGGCTGGGGATTAATTACGGAGCTGACATTCCCGGGGCCGTGCTCTCCCAGGAAAGCCGCCTGGCGCTGGGAGCTGCTGGTTCCCAGCCACCTCCAGCTCCTGCTCCCACCATCGCCTGCCTCCGTCTCCATCACGGTGCTGGAAAATCCCATCCATCATCAGGCTTGCTGGCACAGCTGGAGAAAGCAGGCATACTACAGGTCAAACAGAGCCTGCTCACTCCAGGCCTCCGCTGCCAGAAAATACTAGAATAAATCATAAATAAAATACTGGAATAAAGACAAAAATGGGAATCTGTCTGCCTATGTCTTGCACATGGTCCTTCCAAAATCAGTGTCCCCTGACACTTTTGGGCGTGAGGGAGGGGGACAGGCTCTGCCCTGAGCACCCATGTGGGGATTCCCCAGCTCCCCAAAACCTACAGCTTATCCTTTACCCATCCAAAGCTGCCGCCTGCCAGGGCTCCGTCACCTGCAGCCCCCAGGGAGTGCCAGGACCTTGATAAATACTGAGGGAAAAGGTCCAAAGCCCCAGGGAGAGGCTGGATCTGTGCCCAACCTCCCCAGGTGAACTTCTGGGGGCAGTTAGCTCCAGGGCAGGAGGTGAGGGACCCACCTGTGGGCACCCTCGGGACCTGTCACCTGCTCTTTGGCTGCAGCATGGACAGCTTTCTCTGCACCATCAGGACGAGGCTCCTGCAGTTCATCATTTTCAGTTGTTTCTGCTCTAATTGGCCTTGTACCAATAGGACACGGCTTTTGCCGTGTGTTGGAAACCAACCTCCAGCTCGTCCATCACCTCTCCTCGGCAGGTGTGCTGGGCAAGCGCGGTGCTGACCGACCCTCCTGCACCATCCGGCAATGCCATTTATCGGTGCTGCATCAATGCTGCTGCTCCTGGGGCATCCTGCCAGCCTGCGGGGCTACCCTTATGCCCCAGCCCTTTGCGATAGCAGCTTGGGAGACTGCAGCAGGTCAAGGTCCTGGTGAGCAAGGTGCTGGGAAGTGGAGGAGCCACGGGATAACACAGGCAAAGCAAGAGCCTGCGCTCTTTTTAGGCTGCTGGGTTCGGGCAACAACCGGGAGACTTGCTTGGATTTTTGGGGGGGAGTATTTTGAGTGTCTGCCCTCAGCTCGGCTTCCCCACTCAGCTTTTAGGATGAGAGGTGTTGAGGCCGGAGCCCGCTCAGCAGCGAGTCTTAATGGGTGTTGGAAGAAAATATTGGAACAGACGCAGCAGTGGGAAATGCGTCTGCCCGTATTCTGCCAGAGCACGCAGCCTGGCTTCCAAAATCACAGCACCTTGTGCAACCTGGTCGATATAACCAAAATGTCTTTCGAAAGAGATCTGGAAATAGCCTGTTGATGCTATCAAAACATCCTGTTTTGACATTTTCTGAATGAATCATTTTGATTTTTTTATTTGAAATGACCTCACTGCCTTTTTTTTTTTTTTTTTTTTGGTGGAGTGGAATGGGTTGTAGCTATTGAAATGTTGTTACCAAACCAAACTGATTGATCTGTGCCTCAGTGAAGCGTTTGGTCACCCCTCCCTCACAATTTTCTTCAAGGTTTTATTTCCTGCAGGGGAGAATTTCTAAATATCTGAGTTTCGTTCCAACTTCAAGCCAAATTTTGCAGTCTCAGGATGAACCCATCGCTCCGGACACCCAGCTCCTGATCCGGCATCTGGTGGCTCAGCACCAGCAGGGTTTGTCCCCTCCTGTCCCCAGGGACCCCGCGCGGGGTGGCTGGGGAGAGAGTGGCGACGGACAGCCCCAACCTGGCTGGGGTGACCTGGCGATTAGCGCTATCTGACAACGTGTTAGAATTAGAAAGCTCGTCATAAAAATCTCCAAAATGAACGCTTTTTGGTGTGTGTGTGCGAGTTAAGCTTTTCTGCCCCAACCAGGAACAGATGTCTGAACTGGTTGATGAATTGGAAACATCTGAAACAACTTTCCAAGCTGAAGTACAATAAATATACCTTTCATCACAATCCCTGCAAGAGGGTTTTAGAGGCAAAAATCACTGAAGTGTTTAATATGGCCCACGGTGAAGAATCATTATAACAAATGAACCAAATTAAATGAGCATTTCTCCCCTTCTTAGTGACTTGCCTGGGACTCCAGGTGTCACCTTCTGAGCTCTGTCCTGCCAGCCTTGCCCAGGTCGCTCCTTGTTTGCTTTACGCCATCCTCCTCCGTGGGCAAGGGAGCGCACCTCAAGGTGCTCCCGGGGTCTTTGGGTGTTTCTGCGCCGAGGCAGGCAGCTCTCCTCTCCTGGGAAATCCGGATCTGCACCCACCGACAAAGGGAGGCGAGTGTAGGACAGGTGGCACAAGCCCTGGGTGCCTTTGCAGTGCTCTGGTGGCTGCTGGTGAAGCTGGAGCTCCACGGAGCCCTCTGTGCCCCGCTGCCCATCACCTCCACACCGGGTGGGACATTAGGACATCTCCCCCCGGGTGATGCCCAGGGCGATGCTCTTGGCAAAACCAGTGCCTGCCAAAAGGATGGAGCTCTCTGAAGGCTGTGACTGCCTCCTGCAGCCCCATGGCCATGGTTCCTGCACGCTGGGGCTTGCTTTCTGTCCAGGAGCGAGCGCTGTCAGGACCAGAAGCAATCAGCAAAGCATCCTCATGGGTTCATGCCAGAAACATCTGTCAAAGCCATGGAGGGCTTTCTGCCAAAGTTCAAGTGGCTGCCATTCTTGCTGTTGATCCCATGACCTGGATAGATGAGAATCTTTCAGCAGGAGTTGTCAGAAAGAGTTTATTTTTCCATGTCTCCACTTGGCTTATTCCACTGAGCAAAGTCATGTTCTATTGATTTATTCTGAAATCACATTTATTTTCCTTCAAGAAATAAAACCCAATATTTCTCCCTTCAAAATTCATGCGCATTGCACGGGATTTGAGGGTCAAATTTTCAGGCGTGAGTACATCCATAAAAAGCTCATGCGCTGGCAGGTAGCGTCATTTACACTTAGGAGCCTGATACTGAGAACATGTGCTGGTGCTCAGCGAGCAAGGCGAGTTACGGCATTGCAGCAGCTCTTCTTGGAGGAGAATTCGCTCCTGTTTGTGTTCTGCAGCACCTCGGGGCTTTGTACAGTGGTGGGCACCCACCCATGGTGGGGACACACCTGTGATGGGGACACACCAGTGGTGGGACACACCAGTAATGGGACAAACCAGAGATGGGACACCCCAGTGATGGGACACCCCAGTGATGGGGACAGCCCAGTGATGGGACAAACCAGTGACGGGACACCCCAGTGATGGGACACACCAGAGATGGGACACCCCAGTGATGGGGACACCCCAGTGATGGGACAAACCAGTGACAGGACACACCAGTGATGGGACACACCAGAGATGGGACACCCCAGTGATGGGACACACCAGCCCCTGCTGTCACGTCCTCATGGACTCTACTGTCCTGGAGCACTGCTGCGGCATCCCTGCCAGTGCCACCATCCCTGCTGGTGCCACCCTCCCTGTCCCCACAAGAACAGGGGACATACGGTGCTAGGTATCAGCCGGGTACTTCTTTTACACAAATACATTACCAGAAGGGCTAAAACATCCCCCAACACATGCTCTGACCAGAATGAGTCACTCGAACATGACTCATAAATAAAGCAGACACCTTTGATGTCTCCATTTTCAAACGTGCAGCGAGCTGGCCGGCACAGCAAGGGCTGGGGAGCGCCGGGGCTATCATGCAGATGTCCGTAATGGGATACCGATGCTCACACATCGCTTCCACGCCGTAAAACGATGGTGCCCCTTCTGGAAAGGAAGCATGTGCAGGGATTCATTTCCTCCAACTTGCTTGGCTAAAACTTCTCCGGGGCTGCTTGCTAATCCCCAGCAGCGCTCAGGGAGCAGCGTTTGCTGTTGCTGGGGATTAGGAGCGGCTCCCCGCCGGGGGCAGGACGGTGAGATGTGTGCGCAGCCGGGGTCTGGCAGGTGCTGCTGGCACATCCACGTGCTGGCCAGGCAGGGCTGCTCGGCTCTGGCTCCCTTCGTGTCCTTGCATCCCTTATAACAAGCCCTGCGACATCCCAGCAGGAGTTTGTGAACAAATTGGTGGGAGCTGGGCTTTAGCAGCGCTGGGGCAGGATGCTGCTGGCACCATCTCCCATTCCTGCACCCCGACCATGGCCCTGCGCACAGCAGCAGGTCACCGGGGCTCCGTTCCCAGACCCGAAGGGCTGGCCAACCAAACCCCATCCCGCTAATCACCCGCCAGCTCCCCAGCTGCCGCAGCCCGCGGTTTGCTTTTGGAAGCTGCGCATCCCTCCCAGCCCGGCCCCTCCCGTGCCAGCAGCTGGGCTCTGGGGACACGGCGGTGACAATGCGCAGGCTGTGGTGGTGCTGGCTGAAAACTAGATTTACTTCTTTTCAATTTTTCTGCTGTTCTCTGTTCTATTTTTTTCTATTCTGTTTCTACATCTAGACAACTCAAAACCCTTCCCCGGCCCTTATAATAAAAAGCCAGCGGCAGAGAGGCCATCCCAAGGCTGCCAGGCACCTTGCACTACGAGCACCCGCATGTAGTTGCTCTGAAATTTGCAAAACGCAGCTCAGCTGGGCTACATTTGCTCGACTGCATGCCTGCCTCGGGATTTGTTTTTTTATTTCATTACATTTTGCTTTGTTTTCTGGAAGGTTGCACCTGAAATGGTTCAGTTGCATCTGAGAATGATACTAATGGAAGAATTTTTACAACGCCTTAAAAAAAAATATTCTGGCAACCCCCCTTTCTTGAGAAGCTCTCATACTTCCATGCCCTGAACCAGAGGATTGAAATTTGGCAGAGAGCAGTCTTCATGTCAGGGATGCAGTTTTTGCTGTCCTTTTGGAAAATAAAACAACACCCATACTTGGCCAAAGCATAAACCTCTGAAAATATCCGCACACGCTCGTCGGAGGGATGTCGTCTGCCACACTGACCCACTACAACCTCCGCTCCTTCACCCATCGGCATCAGCAGCATCGTGCAGCTCCTGGGCAGCACTGGGCATTGCCGGGGGGAAGCGGGGCAGAGGAGAAGCCCCCGCTCTTCCCACTGGAGGCTGGGCTGTGCCTGGTGCCTGCTCAGCACCCAGCTCCTCCCAGCACCCGCAGGGTGACGGCTGCTGCCCTGATGGGTGCTGCTGGGGCCTGGCGCTGGTTGCCTGGAGCACGGTGACTTGTCGTCTGGGTTCAATTCGCTGCCTGCTGGGTTCCAGGCAGGGCTGTGCAAAACCGAGCTCCTCCCTGCATGTGCTGAGCCAATTTCTCCATCGCCCCTGACCCCAGCCAGCCAGGAGAAATGGGATGGCAATGCCCGGAGCACCGCACCATGCATCTGGCACCTTACACCATGTGTCCTGCACCCTACACTCCATACCCTGTACCCTGCACCCTGTATCCTGCACCCTACACCATGCATCCTGCACCCTACACCCTGCACCCTAGACTCCATACCCTATATCCTACATCCCTCACCCTTCACCTTGCACCCTACACTCTGCACCCTCCATCCTGCGCTCTGCACCTTGCGCAAAGCACCATGCCCAATGCAAACCAAACCCTGCATCTTCCTGTCCCCTGCACCCCGTATCCTGCCCCCTGCACCCCACATCCTGCACCCCGCATCCCTTGTCCTGCCCCCTGCACCTTGCAGCCCTGCATCCTATACCCTCCACCTCCCACCCCACACGGGGACAGTCCCCTATCCCAGGCGACGAAGCCTGGGCTGCTCCCCACGTCTACTCCCCAGTGTCCCCAGCTCCCCAGTGCTCCCAGTGCCCCAGCAAGCCGGCGCTGCTGGGCTGTGCTGGCTGCGGCGGAGGGCAGCGTGGCTCCTGCTGTGAGCGCGGTGAGCTCAGCCCGCGGCCCAGCCTTTGTTTTCCTTCGCCTGTTCCCGTTCAGACGCAGCTCGGCCCCAGCCCAGCGCGCCTGCATGAGAACCCTCTCCATCTGAAGCCGCTTTCTCATTTAAGAAAAAAAAAATATTTTGGAAGCTGCCGCCTCCCTCCCCTTGCCAGCGAGTTTAGGGTTTCATAAAGCCCATGTGGTAATAGGTTACAAATGTACCTATCAGTTTTACATTTGTTTTCATTCAGGCCTCGTGAACGCCCCGCAAGCCCCGGCTGAGGCAGGGAAAGGCCGGCCCTGCCCTGCCCGCTCCTTCCCTCGCTCCTCTCAAAACAAGGCCACGAGTGAATTGTTCTTCCATAATCTAAACCAACACTCCTCCCCGGCAAATTGGATTTCGGTTAAACCCTGTGACTTATGTGCAAATCCTCGCAGCCGATCGCCTTGCGCAAAGCTCCCCACGGGGCGCACGGGGGGACAACGGGCACGTGGGGCCGGGGCCTGCCCAGCTGCCGGCAGGTCTGCAGGCATTGCACCCATGGGTGCTGGGCACTGCACCGATGGGTGCTGGGCACTGCAACCCCACATCTGGCCACTGCAACCCACAGGTCATGGGCGTTGAGCTCCTGGTCCTTGGCATTGCGCCCCAGGTCCTGGGCATCGCACCCTTGGTTCGGGGGCACCCCCAGGTTGTGGGCATCGCCTCACCGATAAGAAAAAGAAAAGTAATCCCAGTGACAAGATAAATGGCAAAGTCTTGAGTTCAAAGAGCCTCATTTTGATGTCAGAAATTCAAATTATTAAACTTATCACGGTAAAAATCTCAGCTCCAGCATGGCAGGCACTAGCGAGATATCATAAAAGATATCTTTCTTCTGAACGTTATTGAACTTTTGAAGATATAATAAAGTGCAGCTCCCAGATGAGTCAACCAAACAGGTCTTGTTTGGATCATGTGAAATTGAAACTAAGCAAAGTCACCCATTTCTAATTTAGTTACATGGTGATTACATGGGTTCTCGGCTGAAAAGCAACAAGGACTTTTATTTTCTATGATGAATGAACATTTTTAGTGTCTGGAGTAGCAGCTGTCACACAGCTTGTTTTTTCGCCAAGAAAGTAACTCCGAGGGGAAATATTCATTTTGGCTCTCTTTTTTTTTTTTTTTTTTTCTTCGTGATTTTCAGATTTGGGACAGGAATGTGACCGAGTGAACCAGCTCTGGGTTGTGCCTTCGGAGCTGTTAAGACATGAGCCGAGCTCGGCGCGAGCCCCAGCACTTGCAGCGCTGGGAGGGGGCGTTATAAGCGATGCAGTGCAGCCCTCTCGGGGCGTTATAAGCAATGCAGTTCATCCCTCTCAGGGCGTTATAAGTGATGCAGTGCAGCCCTCTCAGGGCGTTATAAGCGATGCAGTGCAGCCCTTTTGGGGCGTTACAAGCAATGCAGCGCCTGCACAACGCCCCTGAGCACCACGTGTGGAAGCAGTGGGGAAGGAGCCCGTGGACGCTCAGGTAAGGACCGAGGTACAGCCGGGATGTGCAAGCTCAGTGCCCGGCCACGGTTTCGGGTCTTTCTGTTCGCCACAGCTCCGCAACACCGGGGCAAAAGCAGCAGCAATTAGTGAGACCCACTTCCTGCACAATTCTTCGGAGATATTATCGGGTCCTCCGTGATTGACTCTGCCGCGGAGAGTTCTCAGATGGAAAAAATCTATTTAATTTTGTGGTCTGTTAGCAATTTAAGTTGAAGAAGTGGTGTTCGGTTCTATTGTTTTCAGGCTGCGATGTTCGTGTGAAAGATTTCTTTGATTCGGGGTGCTGCAATATACGAAGGAAACTCCGTGCTATATGGTAACAGCGCATTTGTAAAAACACAGATAATTGATCAGGAGCTGATTGGTAGCGAGATACCAATGTTGTTGTTTGTTTAAAGGGATGTCATCAACTTAAAAACCATGTTTAATTTATAAGTCACTTCACATGCTAAGATTGGAGAGGTCCTGGAGCGCTCCTACAATGACTAAATGAATGAGATCGGAAACTGAGATCACAAACTGGTATTTTTCTCTCTTTCACCCATCTTCTGGTGTGCTTTTCGCTGCACCTTGGCCATGCCCCGCGTTCCCCTAGCGTGCAGGCTGACACGCACAGACCTCGGGGGAAACCCTCACCGTTGTAAAACCAAACATGTGTGCAGCCCTGCCAGAACGGGGCCCGTGTGCCCGGGCAGCTCTGAGGGCTTCTCCCACACCTTGTGCCTCACCTTTCCCTTGGGGGCAGCAGGGGGGCACGCTGCTGCAGGTCTCCCAGCCTCCCCGCAAGGCTTCCAGAGGGCCACGCAGTTTAATCCTACCCCTGCCTCCTCTTTTCCCAATCCCATATCTGGTTTGCATTAATCAGCTCCATTGTTTTAATCAGAATATCTCAAAGACGAGCAGCAGTGGCTGCAGTTGTTTCTCCAGAGCCTCTTCCCGGGTGTGGGAAAGCTGGTGCTGGGCTGCTGTGGGGTCCTGTACCCGTCCTGCTGTGGGGTCCTGTGCCAGTCCTGCTGTGGGGTCCTGTGCCAGTCCCACCACAGCAGCAAACCCAGTGGGGGGCTCATGGGGAAGCAGCAGGGCAGCAGCGGGGCTGCGGGAGGGAGCAGGCGAGCTGGGCAGGTGGAAGGAGGAAAGGCAGTGCTACTCTGGGACGGGGCTCCCATCCCCTGGTCCCATCCACACCAGCCCCTTGCTTCTTAACCTTGGGGTGCACAGGGCAGAATATTTCCATACTCTTCAAAATTGCATATTTGAGGGACGTCCACCGCATCTGCCCACCCCCAGACTGAACAAGCCGGGCCCTTCTCCCAGTCTCCAGACCCCAAATTTTTTCCCAGCCGGGCCCATCTCGTGCTGCTCCCCAGCAGGCGGGCAGGGTGGGCGATGAGCTGGGACCCCCGGCTTTGCGCAAGGCGATGGGCAGCCGAGCCCCAATTCCCAGGGCTGCAATCTCAGCCGCGCTGACGGGCTGTCCAGCGCACTCTGCTTTTATGAATTTGATTGAAGCAGGGAAAGATCTCACTTCATCCAGCCCCCGGCTGAATTACGAGCAGCAGTCCTGGGGCTCTACTCTCGTAAATGAAATACATGCTGCGATGACTGCTCCACTTGCCAAGAGGCTGTTAATCGGTGACCCAGCGCAGTGCTTATAATCTGGTGTTTTCCTGATTTCACCAACCTCCTCCAGTAGTTTATGAGTACCAAGCGGTACCAGAAGAGCCCCGCTAGGGATAACCTCGCTGCTGACACGTGGTAACACAGAAAAAGGCTTTTTTGTACACGGGCAGGCTCAGCTTTCACAGATTGCTCGTTGGTTTGGCTGCTCTTTGATCCCCTTGCAGAAACACAGCGAAACTTCTGCCTGCTCCGCCAGCCACAGATGCCACCGGGGTCCGCAGCCTGGTGGCTGTGACGTGTGCCACCGGGGCTGGGGACCACATGGGGACTGCAGCCGTGACAGTCGACAAGCCAAGGAAGCACTGAGACCTGCCCAAGGATGAAATGACCGAAGTACAAACAGGACTGGGCCAAAACATCCCGGCTGCAATTTTACCTGCTCCGACAGCATCGCATCCACTGCATTCACTAATAATTAGCATTTATTATGCTTTATTAGCATAGACGCTGATGTAGCACATAAGGCAAACTGAACTTGGCCCACTAGCTCCGCAGTGACATTAAGCAAATCTGCTTTTTATTATTATTTATTTTATTCATTTAATGAAGCAACAGGGACAGCTCCATAATTAAGGTCAAGCTGGGTTTTGCACTCAAAGTAAAACTCTCATTGCAAACTCTCCCTGAAACTCCACCACTTTAGAAAAGAAAAGAATGCCGCTTCTGAGATTTTTACAAGCGAGCCTCTTAGGTCAGTAATTTCAGTGGGAATTTTCCTGAAGGGGAAGATTTTATATATACCAGGATCAAAGGAAAGAAAACCTCTCAAGCTATGAAGAATAATGACTAGAAGTGTCTATTAATGCTGAATAATAAAAATTGCTTCTTTTTTTTTTTTTAAACTAGCCATTCTGCTAGCTGGGGAAGCAGAGCAGGGGGTGGAGGTGAGGTGCAAGTGTGTGCAAGGGCACGTAGAAGCGGAAAGGCATCGGCCAGATCTTTCTGCATCGTCCTCCTGGCTGCGAGGAGGGGATGAGCTGGGCTGCTGGCCCCAGGCGCATCACCTAAGGGTGCGTGGGTGCAGCAGCTTCCATCAGGGCTTTCCAAAATGAGGGGTTTGACCCAGGCCAGGCGTAATCTTGATTTAATCCTTACGAAAGGTCAGAAGTGCAGGACAATGCAGCACACCAGCTCCATGGCAGGGGGTTTGACCAGGTGATTTTGAAGGCCCCTTCCCACCCAAAACACGGGTGTCCCTCATCAATAAACGCAGCGAAAGAAAAGCACGTTCCCTTGCCAAACTACATAAACGCTGTCTTTTTGGTTAGGGCTGGAGCATCCCTGTGAAACCAGCACCAAGGGGCACGGTGCTGCTGCCATCCCCTGGTCCGCCTGCACTCCCCAACGTGCCCCATGGCAGGGATGTCACCAATGTCACCGCTGTCCCTCGGGGCCGTGCTGCTGACACCACTGTGAGAGCTCCGTGCCTGTGCCAGGCACCTTGCAGCAAAAGGGGAAGGGGATGGGGCAATATACCATTTAACAACACCTGTATTAATAAAAAAGAGCATTATATCGGCCTGTAGTCCTCTTGAAACTTTAATAAAAGCTGAATAATAGTTTTTCTTTTCTTTTCCATTTTCTAATGCTGACCTGCACTGGAGGCAGACCACGACTGCTTTTAACCTGGCTGGAGGCACACTTGGTGCACAGGAGGTGGTCCCAAGCTGCCTTTGTCACCCTGCAGCGCGTGGGGATGTCCCCGTGCCTGGCCCCATCACACAGCGATGTCCCACCAGCCCCACGAGGTCCCACCGCACCACGTCCGTGCTGCTCCTTTCAGCGTGTGGCAGCGTAGCAGCTGGGATGTCCCTGTGAAAGCAGCATTTTTTTTCTTCTTCTTGGAATTCTGATTAGCTGCGCTTGGTAGAGATGATGAGATTTAACACAATGCAGTTTTGTAACTGTAATGAAACACAAAGATCCACCAGCATTCTGGAAACAGATATCCAGCAATCGGCTCAGAGACTTTCAACACGGACACACACACACACACACACGCAGCCTGGCCGCGCTCACAGCTCTGCCCTCAAGTCCAGCGCTAATTCTCCTGCCTTTCATCAAGCCCTTTTGCAACACCAACTCATTTTCCCCGCCTCGCTCCCCACGCCGCCACCAGACGTGTCGCAGGGCTCCCTGCTACCGCGAGCCCCGCACCGCGCCGTCCCGCTCCCGAGCAGGCGGCGCTGCCAGGAAACAATTGCATTTCGGCTTCAGATGGGATTAATCGTAATCTGTTTGCATTGGCCTTAAATTCTCTGGAGGAGCTTTAGCCCTAAATGCAAGCCAGGCGGGGGCTGCGCTGCAGACTTCTGCGGGGCCCCCCCTGCCCGGCCAGCAGCGTGGCTGCAGGAGGACCTGGCTTAGAAAGATGCTAAGGAAATGTATGCCCAAAGGTACAAGGAAAAGAGTAATTTAGGCTTAGAATTGCCTGAAATTCTTTGTTACTGGGTTTCTTAAAATTCAAGTGTGCAGCTAAACCTGCAGTCCCCAGACCTCGGGGAGTTTTCTGCATGCTTTTTTTGCCTGCATCATCGGGTACGCCCTGGCTCTGTGATTTATCCAACAAGAAAAAATTTTGAGCTGTCATATTAATATAAAGAGATTTATTTTTTCCTCATATCATTGCACCTCTGTGTTTTTTCTCTCTGTCTGAGGACTGCTCTGCTCCTCCTGCCCGCGGTGTGCTAAGTGTGTTTGGGCCCCCGCTGCACTCGGCCCTCTGGGGCTGGCACGGTTGTGTCCGACAAGCTGGGATTCCCATTTGGAGGAAAACCTCTGGGTTTTGTAGTGTGAGATCTGAGAGCAGGGAATAATGCTGCTGGGTGAGCGGGCTTCACTTAACCCTTCCCGAGGCTGCACAGGGCTGCATCTGCTGAAAATAATAATCCACAGTATTGCTCCCAAAAAATTCTTTAAGCTTATTAAAGTGGCTTCATAATCTACCTCGCCTGCTGTGGTTGGGCAGCAGGTGAGAAGTCCCAGCCGGGAAGGAGCTTTCATTCCCAGAGACAAGTTAAAGCTAAAATCTTCCTACTAATTTTGAATCCAGCCTTCAGAGAGGCATTATTTTCATACAGAGATGTCAAGAAAAATGGGACAATCATTATTCAGCGGGATGTAAAGACACTCCACTTGTGCTTTTCACATTTTTCTTATCCATTTCACAGCACCATACTGAAGTTGGCAACGCAAAGCGTCGCTTGTAGTCCTAATATCATTTTCTGAGTGTGGGACCCTCCTCAGACCGGCCAGATCCTCAGCTGGTGTTAAAGGTGCCACTCTGCTAAGGCCAAGGGCTTCGTGTTGGCACACATCAGCAGCTCATCTGGCTCAAAATTTAGGTCCTTGCAAATATGGGATTGTGCAAACCAGGAGAGGAGAGGGACAGAGGCAGGCGAAGGCAGGGGAAGCTGAATGAGGCCAGGATTAGTGCATTTCTCCGTGCTCTGTTCTTTTTAGACTTAATGCCCTCAAAGCCTGGCCATGCAGCTGCATGCAGACTTCCAGATCAAATCCCACACTTGGTGGAAACAGCTTGATTTGCCAAAGGATAAAGGAAAATGTTTTCCATTAACACATCTAACACCCCCATTAGTGCATTCTTGGTTGTACTCAAGTGCTAATGAGATTTCACTCTTACACCAGAGGAGGAGATGGCAGTAATTGGGGCACGTTTCATTTGCACTGCTGGAGAGGCTGAATTAATTGACTGAGATTAACCCTTCTGCATGAGACAGCAGCTATCCTGGACGGTAGCAAGGAGGAAATTAGCGACTACTGCAGTGATTATCAGATGACTAATAACAGGTGCAAAAACAGGTGAAAATGAGCAGTTTTGGAGCAGCAGTGCTAGTTTGTGCATCCCACCAGGGAGAGGGGCATAGAGACCAGAGGTGCATGCAGGGGTGTTAAAGCAATTTTATTTCATTCTCTAAAGGTTTTGCACATGCAAAAATCCCCTTTACCTAGGGAAACTCAGGGCTCACTTGGGGAATTTCTCTCCTAGGGCAGCTCTCCCACTGCCCAGGGATGCACCGGGAAGCTTCCCTAGTCGGATGCAGCTCTGGAGAGAGACACGTCTCATCTTAGCAAATGAGAAAAAGGCAAAATAAGGTGAGCAAATGTTTTATTTAATGGAGGGATTAATTGCTGACATCTGTGATAAAAGCTCAGGGTTTCTTTTGTTTTGTTTTTTGTTTTCCAAAGTGGAATTTGTTTCTAGCTCAGGATGAAGCAGGGATGTGGGGGCAAATTCTTTGGAGAGTCCCTTTGAGTCCCATCCAAGGAGGATAGTGAATAAAATGTGGCACATGTTAAACATGTAAATGAGGTACTGATTTACTGATTTATCTGTTTCTCGCATGAGATCTTCTTTGGCTGCATCAAAATTACTGTATTATTTATAAGCCTTAAACATTTAAAATTAGATGTGTGGTTTTAAAACAAAACATCAAAACCTTCACGCAAACCACATTGTTTCAATAAGAAATTAGATTAAAAAAAAGCAAATTCAGAATGTTTCTGTGCTGGATCAAACCTGCACCTCATGTGGTTCACATCCACGTTGGATCCATTCTGCAGGACTGGGTTCTCTTTGCAATGATTTGCAACAGTGAACTCAAAATAAACAGATCTGGTTTCATTCAGGAATATTTCCTTGTTATTGAAAAGCATCATTTTCTACACTGTCCCCTGACATTTCACGGGGAAATACTGGAGACTCGTAACCCGTCTGAGACACCGGGACACCCCGCTGGAGCCAGCAGCGCTGCAGCAGCTGCTCTCCCCGATGTGCAGCCGAGTGCTCGGGAGCCACGGTTGGTGCTGCTCTGCACTGGAGCAGAGCTGCCACGGGGATGAATTTCTGCAGTATCTCGGCTGGTTTCTTGGTACAGCATCGTCTGTGCTACCAGCTTGGTCAAGGCTTGCCAGCTCCTGTTTTAGGCTGTACAGCCACCAAGAGCTGATGGTGCCGGCGGGTTGTTGGCTTTGCTGTGAAAGTCTGCTGAAGGAAAAGTGTGTTTCTGAAAGGAGCTGGTCCTCACGGGGCCAGCTGACAAAGGATTTGGAGGAAACTGCAGACCAGGGCTTGTTGTCATTTCCATTTTGTCCCGCGGAGCATGATGCTCATCTACCTTCACCAAAGAAGATGCTCTGAGCTAATGAGTCTGGCCTTGTGCTGGGGTTGGGGTCTCCTCTGGCTGTAGGAAAGCCTGTAGGTCCCACCCCATGGGGGCTGCCATGGCCATACAGAGCTGGTAGCCTCAGAGGAGTGATGTGCACTGAGCTCAGCATCCATCGGCTTGAGGTTTTGACGTGCTGGTGTATGGCACCCTGAGGCTGCGGGAGAGATGTGCTGCAGCACGTACCCAGCAGACACCATACCTGACACCGTATCTCATCCACCACATTGTGCAAGCAGACGCTTGGACATCTACGTCATGGCTGGAATTGTTCACCAGAGGTGAAATAAGTCTGCCCTGGGAGGGTGAGCCACTGAGCTGCGTGCTGGAACGTGAATATGGGCAGCCTCCCAGCCCCTCTGCACACCCCTAGGTCTGGAAAGGACATGTGGATGCTCCCGGTCCAGCTTAATTCTCATCTCAGTCCCCACCATCACTCCCTCCCTTTCCAAAACCAAGATGAAGAGTAACTATTGCAAGTACCTTGCTGATTCGCTTGCTTGTAAGGGGTTGGCTGTTGCATACTTTTCCAAAGCCAGGCTAGGTCTGCACCTTGGTGATCAGAAGAGCAGGGCTGGGGCTGCCGTGGCCTCAGACCTTTTAGTGAAGCTGTGAGAATCATGCCTTGGAGCATCGCAGGGTCCTGGATTCACTCATACCACAACTTCCAGCTTCTGGCTGTTCCCGCAACTTGTGCGTTCTTCAAACAGGGGGAAAAACGCCGATGTCTCTCGCTTACCATCACGGGCCGTTGCCCCAGCATCATCACCCCATAAACATGTCAACAGTGAAATGCAAACCAAATTACACTGGAGAAGCACAGCCATAGTCAGAGTCACGTTAGCCGGGTTGCCGCTCAGCCTGTAATTGAAACTGAAACGAGAAAATGGTTGAGAGAGGCTGAAGGACTCCAGGGCTCCTCGTCATGGGGTGAGGCACAGCTCAAGGTGTGCTGGGACCTGTGCTCACAGGCTTGGGTCCCATGGTAGTGATTGGTGTCCACAGCTCATGGGGGAAAAAGTTACTGATTTGGGGAAAGACCAACATCCCCATCCAACCACAAGGCCGAGCAGGCTGGTGGCAGGCACAGAAGCGGCACGGTGCGCTGCTCGCTGGGCAGCCCCTTGGCTGTGGCAGCGGCAGCACTCAGCTGTCCCACAAACAGCAAGATGAAGTGCTGACCCATAAAAAAATTTCAAGCGAAGAGGCAGGCTGCTCTCCAGGCTGCCCTCTGCATGCTGGTGGGTCCCGCGTGCCGCTGCCCATTGTCATCGTGGGGTCTTTGTCATCCTTTCTTCGCTGACCCTGATGTATCTCCTCTGCTGCGAGCCCCATGGTGGCCGGCAGCGTGAGTCATGGCTGCCCTCCGCGGCCCTTCCCCTCCATCCTTCTCAGCACCCAGAAAACCAGAAATCTTACTGGAGGACAGGAAGCCTTTGCTAACACCCCATTTAATGCATTTTCATTTTATTTTATTATTTTTTTTCGAAGAGCAATGGAGGAGTTGAGGGGAAAAGCAAGAATTGCAGGAATTGCTCATTCCATTTCCTGTGGTTTCATAATTTTGTTGCTTACCAATTTTGAATTTCACGAAGCTTGTGGTTTCCCAACAGCCTTCGTCTGTGGGGAGGATACATTTCAGTAGCATACTGAACTGACATGAAATTCCAAACAAAAATAATATGACAGCAATTGGCATTCTAAACTATGTGAAAAAGAAATACAAATACCCCGCTGGCTGAGTTTGGCCCAGACGAAGGAAGCAGAGCAAAACATCCCAATGTCAGCAGGTCGCTTCTGAGCCGTCAGAAACTGAGATCATCCGAGATCCTCGGTCTCCATCTACGTGTGAATTATGGCCAAGGGTGGACCGGGGGGGTTGCAGCCACACCGCCCCACAACTGAGCGCTGGCTCCCAGGAGCGGAAAGCGCCCGATTGCATGTTGGAAAACCACCGCATGTTTCCACTGACCGTGGGTGCTGGCAGCAGCCAGGTTGCAGTGGGTGGCAGGAAGGAAGCGGAGGGGGCTTTGGTGTGGTTTTCACCCCCCCCAAATGAAAAGAAGAGGTTTGCACTTGGCACCCTCTGGCTGGGTTTCTCTGCCCCTTGGGGTGTGCCCGCAGCCTGGTGCATGGCTCTGTGTTCGCAAAGCTGGGTTGTTGCTCCACGGCGATCCCAGGGACAACGATGAAAGGCAACCAGGGAAGAGAAAAATATCCTGCTAAATAAACAGAGGAGCAGGAGTGTGCTCTGATGGTGCTTTGCATGAGCATGGGCAGAGACATCACGATGAGCAGTGCTGCTGAGCCAGGCTGGGGATCCTCTGCATTGGGAGCTTGTGCGGAGGAGCCGGGTGGGTGCTCCAGAGAAGCTCCATCCTGCTGCAGCCCAAGTGGGGCTTGGGGATGCCAACAGAGGGAGTCCTGGTGGCCTGGGACCAGGTCTGTAATGAACGAGACCCTCCGTGATGCTCCCCGCTGACCTCAGAGGCTGCAAGGTGAGCCTCGTGCAATCCCACAGTGCCGGGACAGAATTAAAACCTGTTCCTAAGTGTCCTGCTGGAACAGTCCGTGGATCGCAGTTGATTAGATACAGTAATAGCTGCTAACATCCTCCTCTGGAAACTGCTGGAGATTTAGCTTGTGTTTATTGAAAATAAACTCTCAGAGGTGAAGAGAAGCCTATTGGTGACATGAACTTGCAGCGAAGAAAATACATTTGTGAGCTCAGAATTTATAGCCTGCCTCCATAAAGCTGTCCAGAATCTGTGGATCTTTGCTTTAGATACTCATGTTAAAATAATTTTCATTCTGTTAAATGAAAAGTGCTTTAAGTTTGGCAGGCCTGTGCTGCTCATGCTCTCACCACTTCATAAATAATTCTTCATAATAACAGCTCAGAATAAAACAAAAAAAAAAAAGTGTGGGGGGGTAACGGGGCCAAGGTCTGCTCCAAGCTCTCCTTGTCGGCTGTAAATACCTCTCGCTATGATGTCAGCGTTGCTCTGACAGCGTATCTGCCCAAATCACTACCACATGTGTAGCCAGGGGATGTGTTTTACCTGGACTTTCCACTTATTGAGTAATGTGGCTCGCAGTCCTGGCAGCCCTCTGACGTGGCTCATGGTTCCAGGCTCCTCTCCATTTTCCTGTTAATCAGTTACTAATAACGGACCAGGCTATTTCATTGGGTCATCTTCTTTCTGCTCTCCCACCGTTTTTTCATCCTCTAAATAAAAATTGCTTCACACTTTCCCGAGTGCCTCAGATATGACTTAATTCAAAACACGCAGTCGCAGGAATGGGACGAGGATGAGCGCTCTTCGTTTGGACAGAAACCAGAGCCCACGTAAGGACGGAGAGTAGAACAGCCCTCCTCTGCGAGGGCAGGGAAGCAAGTGTCAAGACACCAACTCCTCCTCGCTGCCGAAGATGCGTCCAGCCATTTGAGGCTTTCCTACAACGTTACAGGACTGGCCTGGGTCGAATCTGTGGCCGGAGACACCCTGCTCGTGTCCCGTGGACTGCTAAGAGGCACCAGATGCGGCTGGGGGAGGCTGGGAACACTCAGCCCTTCCCTCTCTGCCGGCCAGCGGGCAGAGGCAGCATCCTCCCAGCATCTCAAAATGTTTGAGGACGTGCAAAAGGAGCCGGGGGAAGCCACAGCCTCCCGCCGTATCCACCGGCAGCGTCCTGCTCCGCCACGTGCCCCGGCTCCTGCTGGCTTGCAGGCAGCCCGAGCGCACTGGTCCTACCGGCAACCCAGGGATTTTAGGTTCAGTAACGCTTCTAATGACCCTTGAAAATTGTTTACCAGCCCTTGAGGGGGCCAAATTAATGAAATCTGCCCAGATTTCGCATGGGTGTGACTGAGACCAGGGAGGAACCCGCCGGTCACCCTGCAGAGTAGCCTGTGGGCTGAACGTGATCCCCTCACTCTTTGGATGCCTTAAAGAGGGCTTTTTCTCCCTGCATGGCTTTGTACCCATGATTTTAATTAGTCTGCTCTGTGAAGTGGTTTGGGGATGCAGCTTGTATGAAAGACACAGTAAAAAAGAGCACAGTCTGGTACTAAATAGCAGGAGGACGTGTCCACATGTGGCAGATGTTAGTCACATTGCCGAGCCCATTGTCTGCAAGGGCTCGGTCACATACTGCCTGGCTCTGCCACCACGAAAGGACAGGAGACAGCTTGTGAACTGAGCAGGCGCTAAAAAAATGGAGTATTTCAGCCAACAGACCTTGAGAAATACGTGTATAATAGCCCTTCGCTAATGTCTAAAGGCAGCAAGGCATTTCTTAGTGCGTGCTTGCCTTGAATCCTGAGCTCTCTCTTGCTTGCACCTCCTCATCCAAGCCGAGCTGATGCTCCAGGGTCGTGAACTCCACTTTGGTTGGTGCGGGTGCTTAAACTTAATGGTATGGATTGGTGTTTCCCAGGGCAGGGCGAGGAGACCTGGGGGGCTTGGGATGCTCGGGGGCAGGCTGGCCCCCAGCCACGAGCTTCGTTATCCAGCCCAGCCACGGCTCAGCCGGCTTTTGTGTTAGTGGGAGGGAGATCTCTGAGGATTTGGCTCAGAGCAGACAATGATGCCATGAGCGCAGAGTTTTTCTCCGTGCCAACTGGTCTAACCTAATAAAAGGGGGAAATTTCCACTGACCCCAGGGGAGCAGGATGGTTGAGACAGAAAAAAGAGGTGGAAAATTATTTATGACAGTGTAATTGCATTTGAGACAACTTGTGTCCAGCCAAGATTCCACAAGAAATTTAGGAAAGAACAACTTTAGGTCAATCTGATTTGTTGTCCTGTGCGTGGGGGGGGTAAATTTCCCTTGTGAAAATTGGGCTTCGTAACCATATAAGAACTCATAATCAAAATTAATGTGGAAAATAAATTGCTGGCTGGCATCCCTGTCAGCGATGGACACTCACTTTAACTCTGCTGCCCTGAGACTGCTGCGTGTCTCAGCCTACCCAGCCCCACCGAGCTGACATTTTCCTTTGGTTCCTTTAAAATCTTGTTTTATTGTCCCTGGGGCTGGAGGGAGGAACAAAAGGACTCCAGCGCTCGGGGCAGGGTGGCAGGAGCTGTGTAATCCCAGCTGGGAGAGGAGGGGACAGCTCACAGCCCGGGCCGAGGGCAAGGCACCGCTGCTCCCGGCTGCCTGCCCCGACAGGGCGATGCGTGGCACGGCATGGGTGCACCAGGGCTGCACCTCAGCTTCCAGCCGTGGCAGATGCCGGCCACGTTTTCCCGCCCGTGCTACAACTCTGCTCGGGTTTCTCAAGCATATTGAGCCTGGCTGGTGCTCCCCTACCAGTGCTCAGAACCCCAGTTTCGAAAAATGGATATTTGCTTCTCCTTAGCTCCAGTTGCAATTTTAAGTCTTTCATGGTATCGTATTTTCAAGCCTCTTTATTCTCTTCCCAAGGAAGCTAGAAACCTTCATTTTTCTCAAATAAAGGTAAGAGTTTTGTGAACTCTCGTGAATCTCCCCGTCTCTGGATGCATTCACTCGAGTCCAGAAGTTGGAGCTTTAAGGAAAAAAACATCGGTTATTGCAAAAATTTGCGTCTTTGTAAGGTCAAAGGCTATTTGCTCTCTTTCCCAACAGAGAAAGGAAAATTCTGAGAGTCCTGGGTCATGCTCAGAGACGCAGTGCTTGGGCACTGGAGGTGCGGTAGAGAGGTTACGAGGATGTGACCCAGGGATTTTAACCTGGCTCCATTAAAGAATGTGCTGCTAATTCCAGTGGTTAATTTTATTATGTGTCATTTCCCTCCATTATTTGGTTCAAAAGATGAAGACTAAACGTAGATCTTAAAATTGTCCAGATTTCAGATATTGCCCTTGGGAAAGCTTCAATCTCATCTTTTGTTTTCGTTTAGTTTTTTTGCAGGTCTGCAAATGTGTTTGTTTTAATAATACAGCTGCAGGACAGATTAAAAAAAGCAAGTATCGCTGGCATTTAATATCTTTAATCCAGCAGTAAGACAAGCCTGCCGACTGTTTGCTTAATGTTTAACATCCCTTTCTGATTAAGCAAAAGGTTTGAAGTGATTATAGTTTATTTACAACAAAAGTGGACTTAAATGAGAGTTAATTCCTCCCCCTCCTCCCTCATTGGGCCCTTTGCCAGTTACCATGTGTCTGCTCAGCTCCCTTTTCAAGAGCATCCACAGAAGCCAGGGCAGATGTTTCCACCAGGGCCCTCCAAGAAGGGCTTCTCCCCTGGGTGCTGGGGGTGCTGGCTGCCCCCCAGCACGTCCTGCGTGCCTCCGTGCCCAGCCACGGAGAAAGGCTGGCAGGGACAGGAGAAAATCCCTGCAGCTGAGCACCTTCCCAGCTGAGCAGGAGCAGGATGCTGCCCTGCACCCGGGGGACAGGCAGTGCTGCTCCCCCCAGTCCCAGTTTGGCCCAGCTCCACTGGGCGTTCAAGCCACTGGTGTGCCAAGCAGGGAGACCCAGCTCAAGCTGCCGTCAGCCTTTCTATGCCCTGTTCCATCTCTGGCCTTTTTGCCTAGCTATCCCCCTGCCTTTGGAGACATCAGCTCTCAAAATGTCTCATCACTGCTGCACAGATCACTGTTATCAAAAATACTAAACAGAGTTTGATTTCTAATCTTTTTTTTTTTTTTCCTCCAACAGAAATCAACGTTTGCCAGAATAAAAATGAATAAATAAAAAATAGCCAGAGGAGCATCATTTGGGGGCTGATTTCCAGTACCACGCCTGGGACTGCCTGATACCACCCGGCTCCGCTGCAGCTCACGGCCGCATCCTCGCTCAGAGCACTCATGCCAGGGTTTGGTGCAAGTCCCAGCCACGGGGCTGTAACGAGATAATTATTCAGCACTGGAATTGCATCCAGTTGGCACTGAGTTCTGGGTACCTGACAGGTAACCACATCACTGGTATCTCTCTTTGCAGCCTCCTGCAAGGTGGTTGCGGAGGAGGCGATGCTCGCGAGGAGGAGGAGGGAGGGAGGCAGCACTGGGTGACCTCGGTGCTTTCCTCCCTGAGGGGCAGGTGCAGTTTCTGTGCCTCTGGGAATCTGGTGGGTCTCAGACCTCCTTGACGAGCAGGAGGGTCAGGACAGAGGACAGCAGTACCACTTACTGCCCGGGGGCTTCGGCTTCGCGCCCGCTGCACGAGCGCAGCTGGAGACCTTCGCTGTCCCCGTCGGACAACTCATCATCCCCGAGCGCGGAAAGCCTTATTTGCAACTTCCAAAGGCCTCATCTCTTTGCTAATTGGAAGTAATTTTCCTATAAAAATGTAAAATTGCTTCTCCAAACAAAACGTCAGGCGCACGCTGCACGCTGACGTGGTGAAATGCTGCGAGCGTGGCGCTGGCCCGAGCCGGCGCAGGGGTCGGGTGCTGCGGGGCAGGGCTCCGCTCGCCAGAGGCTCCCGCACTCCCCAGCTCCGTGCACACAATAAAGCCCCACGGGAGCCCCAGGGGAGGCTCGCCGACATTGCCCGTATTACTACCTAGAGGATCAATGGAGGCCCCAGCTCTCACCGGCAGGGAGTGCAAGGAAGAAAGGCACAAAAGCTGCCGAGAGTGAATAAACTCAATTAGATCGCTGTAATTGCAACAAGAATTAGTGTGGGGGTCGGGCACATGTGCCGTCTCGGAGCAGTAATTAAAAGCGCAGTGTTTGCCGTGCTGGGGAGGTGGCCTGCTGGGTCCCAGCAGTGCCCTTTGAAAAGCTCCATGATGGAGCTTCTAGGCTGGATAAATACAAATGTCAGTGCCTCGCAGCCCGTGGGGGGACTCTCAATCCACAGCCCAGTGGGAGAATCCCCTGCTTTACATTCCCAACAGTTGGGCTAATTTCAGAGTCAGGCTTTGATGTGCTTTGGGGAGCCCTGTGTGCTACACACTTTCCCAGCGAGGCGCCCCCTCCCTTTCTCAAATGCTTTATTAATTTTCTCCTGTGGTTTTTTTTATCCTCCCTTTCTCTTGGGCCCGCCTGCAACTTTTCCTTTGTGCTCACACAGCGGGGTTCATAGCGGAGAATTTATATCATTCTGAAATATATATAAAGAAGGGATAAAAGAGAAGATGTAGGAACCTGCGGAGACTTTAGCAATAATCAGTCCTGGGAGCCAGGGTCCTCTTCCTCCTGCCACCTCCCCGCGCGGCTCTGCTAACACCAGGCTTCCCGGCAGTCGCAGCGCCGGCTGCAGCAGGGCTGCTCCTCCCCTGTCTCCTCCATCAGCGGGGAGACGGGGCTGACTGATGCCCAGGGGACACAGAAGTGACACGGCTGTTAATAACCAGGGCTGCTGGAACGCCAGACCGGCCGTGCAGCGGGCAGGAAGGCGCAGCCAAGTCTTCCCAAAATGGTTTCTATGAAAAGCCACGCTGGGGGTGCCTCGGGGAGCAGCCCACGGCCACCCAAAAGCACAGGGGAATGGGGTAGGGGGAGACGGGGAGGGGATAAAGCCCCTGGGGCTGCTCATTCCTGCATGTGCAGGTGCATGCATGGTGGCCACAGCCAAGGGGAGAAAGTAGCCAAAGGGAGGAAGTAGCCATGGGGCTGCTGCACCCACGGCACCCGCTGGCTGCTGGTGGGGCTGCCGGTGGGCAGGCGGTGGTCACGCAGCCACAACTCCTGATGCACCAGGGCAGGAAGCGCCCAGCACAGCGCCCTGCCCATGCTCATCCCGTGTTATCCTCGTGCTCCTGGTGCTCTCCAGGAGCATCTCACGCCCACCAGGTGCTGCGGCCATTGGGAGCATCCCTGCCGGTTTGTGCAGACTCACGGTGCTTGATTTCGCCGGGGCCAAAGCCCCCCTGTGCTGCCCCAGCCCTCTCCCCTCGTCTCCCCCCCGCATCCCACCCTGCTGCTGGGCGATGGCGACATCCGCATGCCGCAGCGAGCAGCCCAGTGCTGCTCGGCTCTTGCGAAGCTGGCATCAAGCTCCTTTCCTGTTTCTTATTATCAACTGAATTTGGCATGGAGGGGATTCTCTCCCCACATCCCGTTGGCACACAAAAGGCTCAAAAACCAGCAAAACCATTGTTTGTACTTGAAGGGCGGAGACCAGGGTGAAAAGAACAGCATGTTTTAGAGCCCAGAGCTAGGAACCATTAGAGCATCTGGAACAGTTAGTGGGACAGGGGCGTTACAATTAAATAAAAATGGGTGATTACAGAACCGTTCCCTCGCTCTGACATACACAAGGGAAGCAGCGGCACATGCCTGAGCATGCACTTAAGGGGATTCCTCTCCTACAGGCCCGGAATAAATGGGGTTTTTCATCTGGAAGGCTTGAGGTCAGTGCGACTGCCTCGCGAGGGACGGAGGAGTCGTTGCTGCCTTTCGCCAGCTGCGGCCACGACACTGTGCAGAGGCGTTTGCCGCTGGAGGAGACAAAAACGGGTGCAGGGAAAGGAGCCACGATCCTCGGGGCCAGAGACGCACAGGAGCCCTGGAGCAGGAGCATCGGCTCACGCTCAGCCACGGCTGCAGCCGCTCACTCCTCCGCACAAGCCGACGGAGAGGCTCTCGCAGCTGCCAGGCTCCCCCACCTCTCAGCCAGCCTCCAAGAGCGCGGGGCGTTCAGCCTTGGCTGTCAGCTTGCAGCTGGGATGGAGCTCCTCGGCCAGAAATTGAGCTTTCTCTTTTAATAAGTCCCTTAGGAGCGTTCATGCCCCGTCCCTCCAGTCCCTGCTATTCAGAGGGAACTGGCAGGACTGGACAGCTCAGCTTTTGCGAAGATATACAAGTCCTGCAGAAAAAAAAAATATTAAAAAAAAATAATCCTACTGTTCAAGGACCTCAGCCCTGTCCCCTAAAATATGCTGTTTTCATTAAAACAGTGAAATCGGATTTCAAAAAAAACAGGATTTGGATAGCGGCCCTTGATTTGGGCCTGATGAACAAGATCCAGAAGCAAAACAAAGGCTGTTTCCACAATGGTTGGAGGGAAAGGGAACCAGTCCAATTGCAAAACTTGGATCCTGGCACCGAGGGAGTCTTTGTGTGCAAGACCTGTGGCAATGGATGGCAATGACTTCGGGAAATTCAATACTCGCCCAGCTCATAAACAGAAAACAAGGAAAATAAACTTGGGCAGATGGGAGGAAGCAGAGAGCCAAGCCGTGGATTTCTGCGAGGTTGGACAAGAGCCCGGCCGGCCGGGGCAGCGGGTCCGGGCTGTGCGGTGCCGGGCGCTGCGCGGGGCTGGGGGCACGGGGAGCAGCTCCTGCCTGAGAGCCTCAGCACAGCCCCACTGCGGTCCTGAGCTGCAAGATGAAGCAGAGGGGGCACAGCTGCAGCCCCCGCCATGGGATGGAGCAGGAATGGTGTCCGTGGCCAAGGGACAGCCGTGGCTCAGCCCCTGCGGAGCGCGGTGCTCGCCTCAGGGCGCAGTGCAAGGCGAGATCGCCTTGTGCTCTTTCATGTCGAAGCCCGGGAACGCTTGGCTGCTGCAGTGGCAAGGGTGGGATGACAACTGGAATAGAAAAGAAAAGAAATTTCTCTGCCAGCCCCTTCCTCGCTCTCTTTGGTGCATCGTGCAGCTGGACTCCTCTCGTAAACTCCCGCGATTGTGCAACTTCCCTGTGCAACGCCTCGCCTCCGCGCTGCTACCTCATCCTCTGCCTGCTCGCAGCCTTTCAGCGGAGGAGATCAAAGATTTATCTGTAGGGTGCCTGCAGGTGGGAAGTTATTCCTCTTCAGGTGAAACCATTCATTTTATTCACTGTGTGCCAGAACAACCACCCTCGCAGCACACACGAGACAGAGACGTGACAGCTGAGGGTGCGACACGAGCAGGGAAGGGCTGTGACGGGATGAGGGCAGCGACTAAAGGTTCAGCGCAAGAAACGACTTTTGAAAAAAAGTTCTGAGAAACAGAAACGATGACTCCATAAAGCCTCAAACGCCCTGCCAGATGATGCCGCCTTGTTCAGAAACACAAGAACTGACTGTTCCCTTTTGGCCACAGACAAGAGGAGTCAGTATTTAGATCGTTTATGGGCCATAGCGGGTCAGCGGAGATATGAAGTCTGCGGGTTCATTGAATTCCCTTGTTGCCACAGCCCCACATTTGCAATTACAGATTCATGAGGCTCCGCTCCCCGCCTGCCGCGGAGCGCTGCCTGCGAACACGTGGCAGGAGGAGAGCCGCTCGCCCTCCTGTGCCACGCCGGGCACTGGGGACTGGTGCTTGTGACAACGGGACACCAGAAATAAACCCAAATCCGGTGCTGGAAGCTGCAATCGTCACAAAACTTTAACGCACGCCTCCCTGGGCGAGCCGCCACAGAAGCAGTTTGCGTGTAGGGAAAGCCTATGGTATTTTTATGTCCTGACAAATTTTCATTCCTTTGGCACAGAAAGAGAAACAGCGTCCTCCCCTCAAATTAGGCAATTATCATTGTTTATTTCAAGTTTTAAACTACTGGCTCATAAAAGCAAAGCAACCAAGAGCAGAGAGGCACGTCTGAGCCGAGCACGCTGCAAGGCGGCACAACCCGGGTTGCAGCACAACTGGCTGCAGCAGCCGGGGAGCTGGGGCTGGGGGTGTCCCCGTGTCCCCCACCTCTTCCCAGGCCTGGATGCTCTCCCGTGGGGCCAGCAGACATGGGGGCTCCTCGCAGCAGCCCAGTGGCAGCCCCTGGTGTGCCCATCGCAAGAGGGTCCTGCTGCTCGTGAGGGCTGGCCACCCAGCCATCACAAATCGGGGTCCGTGTTGCCACCTCCTGCTTGGCAGCAGGGACCAGCTGGCATCTCTGTGACAAAAGATGTGGTATCAGTGTCCCCTCCTCATCGCCCTGAACAAATCTCAGCTTCCCAGCAGCTTCCTCAGGTCCCTAGGCCAGTCTGAGCAGCATCCTCAGGGCTCTGCCCTGCTCCACCTGCCAACATCCACGCAGGAGACGTCCCAAATTCTGCTCATGTGTGTACCACCCCACCAACTTCAGCACTTAGGTCAAGGAACAGAACTTGGCTGGCCCTAGACCTTTAATAATCATGCCATGATGAAGTCTTTGCCTGCCTGAACCAGAAAAATTAGACTAAAGAAATCCAAGCCAGCCACCTACTGCTCCTCCTTGGAAATTCATAGAAGCATCTTTGGTCTGATCTTTGTTTCTGACAAAAAAAAATGGCGTGAGAAATACTAGCGATAAAATACAGTGGATACTTTGTTAGAGAAAAAAAATCGTAAATCAGTATGAGAAGCACACTTGAAGCAGTATTTTAGGGGAATATGTCAGATACGCTGGCCAACCACTAAATTTCACAGGTTCAGTTTAAGAACTTCAGGAGATTGCTGGCATTGCCTGAAAGGGAGAGGAAAATTATGAACACATGTTTCGGGCTCCGAGTGAGATGCAGAAATCTGGAGGATAATCCTTATTGCTATTCAAGATAGAACCGAAGAGCCACAATAAAGAATTCCCTTCACCTTCCCGCGGAATGACTGACTGTAATCTTTAATGCCAGCGAGATGAAAACCATTTCTTTCGGGTGAGCAGACCTGACAGTTTACGACGACGTGGGTATTGCTCAGACCTCATCTGGCCTTCTTCAGCCCACACTCCCAGCCGATCTCCTCCTGCACCGCTAGTCTGCAATGTTGCATAATTGGTCCTGTGGCTGCGAGGGCAGATCCCACACCCCGAGGGATCCCTGGTGGGTGATGTGTGCCGTGGGGGGACACCTTCTGGAGCTGCCTCTCCGCCAGGAGGAGCGGGGTGTGGTGCAGTGTTGGTGGGCAGAAGGCTGCTTTGGGGGGCAGAAGAGATGCTTCCCGTGGGATGCGGAGGAGATGGAGCCTTTGGAAAGCTCTGGAAGTGAAATCAGGCAGGGGGAGGTGGGACCCAGACCGGATGGGGTCATTTTGGCTGCTGGGACAGGCTCGCATCCAGATTAAACGGAGGGAGGCCAGGATGTGGTCCCGAAACCCTCCCGGAGCTCTGCTTGGAAATCAGCATCTTGCCTGGGCTGCGCGACGCAGAAGCAAAGTGCTCGGAGCCCGAGAGCAGCCGTGTAGACGCAGTGGAAAAGCCAAGGAGCACCGTCTGCACGGGCTGCGGAGCTGGGAGCCTCTGGATCCAGGCAGATTGTTACTATACTTCAGATTATATAAATAACTTGCTGAATAAAACCACATGTGACCACATTCTGTTCTCCATCCCTCAGTGCTCTGCCGACAGCACACAGGCTTTTGCAACACTTGTTTACTAGGGAGACTGTATATAAAGTGAAAATAATTTGCTAGGTCTTATGTTTCCACTTTAATTCTCAGTGTATAAAAAAAACCTGTGAATTTGCTAATGGGCTTTGAAAATGTATTTTTAAAGCTAGGGCAGCATGAGTCGGTGAGTTGTTACAAAGGATTACAGAAGGAACAAGGTTTGCTAAAAAAATTATTCCCTTGAGAAAATCTGTAACAGCTGAAAGGCCAGGGCCTGTTTCTTTCCAAGAAAATAAACACTCTTCTGCAACCAAAATCAAGTTTCGTTTCAGGTATGAAGCAAGCTTGTTTGTTCTTTAGTGTTTATGTACTCCCCATAGGCTTTGGTGTTTAGTTTAACGTGTTTGAAGGCCAAACACACACTCACAAATTCCCTCTACAAAGGAAGATTCCTGTTGCATCTTTAAAGCACACTTTTGGACAGAGATAAATGGCTACAAGCTTTGGGAACGTTAGAGCCAGATGGTCAATTGAGATCTCTTTGTACGTTTCTGTATTTCACTCCAGAGTTGATCTTGCATAAAAAATATTTTTTTAGCATTTGCTATGACTTGCAGACCTGGGGAAACCTTCTGGAGCAGAAGGATTTGCAAATGCTCCATGCTGAGGGGTCACAAACCTTCGGCTCACTTTTTCCTGGTCATTAAAGTCTACACACTTTGGGGGTTTTCCTACCGGGGTAATTGAGAGCTTTTGATTTGCTGAATATTCTCAGTTAAACGATGCCCATGTGCGCTGAGAATAGGTGAACCTGGTGTGAGCACTGCATTTTTCCAGATAGCTTGTGGTGATTTCATATTCGCAGCCTAAGCCTTCTGCGAGTTGGTGAACACGTTCTGAAATTCTCTGCAACATTTGCAAACTCTTTATCCAACAGACAGGAGTACGAGTGGGAAGACATGAAGAGATGATCAGAATCATCATTTTACAAGTTAATTGTACAAGAAGCTAAGCACGGGGCGGACTTTCAGCCGCACTAAGCTGGCGTGTCTCGTGGCTTCGGAGGGTTTTACCAGCTTCCCCCTTTCAGTGGCCACCTCTATTTCTGGTCTGGGGAACGTCCCTGATTTTCTGCATTGCTTTAATTACAAATAGCTTGATCTGCTTTGGAAAGGAGCACACCAGTCCAGCAGATGGGGGCTGTGGTTGGCATTAATTGTGGCTAAGATTAACGGGGTTTTTAGGACTGCCAACTGTGAATGGACACAATGAAGACCAGCAACCAGCACCGACTTCTAGCAACCAGTGACCAGTGGCGGGAGGACATATGGAGGCAGTGTGGCTCAGCTTGAAATAAACCCTGGAGGTGTCAGGGCAGAGGGATAAGGACTGTGCTGGCAGCGGGAAGGTGGAAAAGATGAAATTCTGGATGTTGGGGAAACAAACAACGCTGCCAGCCTGGATGTGCGTGTGAGCCTCGTGTCTCTATTCCAGCCTAAGGACCCTAAAACACTGCATGCTAGTTGACTAACAGATGCTGGCTTGTTTTGAAAAGGCCAACCCGTGTTGCTGCAAAACAGCTGCTGGCTGCATGGCTCCCAGGAGGGCCACATCTCCAGCAGGGAGCCAGGCTCCTTTGAACCCAGCTGCAGGAGCCAGGGTGAGAAGCAGAGGACAAAACGAAGAATCCGGGTGTGGGGTTTGACTCCCGGGGGACTACAGCAAGGCTGCACGTCCAGCAGGAGAGCGGAGGGACCCACGGGATGTGCCAGCAGCCGGGCACTGGCCGGGCAGAGCCACCTCCCTGGGGAACACGGTTTTATAAAATACTTCCCGCAAGGCACCGTGGTTTCCTGGCCGGGGACCGTGCTGCTCCCAGGGCTGTGCCCTGTCCTGTCCCTCCTGCGAGACGTGGCTGGGGTCAGGGGGGGACTGTGCTGCCCGTCCCCAGCACCGCCATCACGTCTCCGCCGGGTCCTGTGGCCCTGGGGAATGCGGGGGACTCGCTGTGGCATCTGCCCTGCCTCGGAGCAGCTTTTGGAGACCCAAGCAGCAGTGGACATGTTTAAAGCGTTGTAAATTATCTTGCAAACAGTTCCACTGAGCATGGGCAGTGGTGCTTGTATGGAGGAGCAATGGCTAAGTTTAAACATCTGGTTCTGTGAATTCCTATATTGTAATAAAATAAGTCTTCCCACAGATTTCACGTCATCTTTGTCTGGGCATCACTGAACTGTGAAGGGAGAAACTTTTTTGTGGTTTTCAGAGGAACAAAGAGACAATATGCATCTGGTGAGGTGTCTTGGCAGCCTCCTACACCGAGCCTGCATCTTGAGCTGGCAGCGTGGCCCCATGTCATGGGATGATAACTGCTGACCCGCCGCACCAAAACAGCACAGCCTGGAGGGATCCTGGGTCTCGAGGGCTGCGGAGTGCCAGCTGACCTCGCTGCAGCCCACGGAGACCAAGAAGAGCAGCCCTTGCCCAGCGAGATGCACCAGGACAATGCCTGCAATCTGGATCCCACCTTTTTGGCTCCCGTTCAAATGCAAGGGCAATGAAGAACATCCAACAAACTGGGTAAAAACTCTCAGGCTTTAATCAAGTCCAGAAAGGACCGTTGCCTTCTGGTCACCCAGCGCCCTGCTTGTCGCAGCCTCCAGCCCCTCGTGGCAGCACCGAGGCTGGCAGCGAGGGCACATGAAGCTCCACCAGCACCCTGCCTCACCTGTAGGTATTTCTGCCTTGGCAGAACTATTGATTTCTCATCCAGATGGTCTTCAGCCTTTCCCTTTGGTACCAGAGCAGCTAGGAGCATCTGATGGCTTTCAGTGGATGGAAGACGGGTGGATTTGGGTGTGATGCTCAGCCTCGCATTGCCGGGCTTGCCTTCAGCCAGGGGAGGACAGCTGCTGAATCTCCCTGAGGCTGCCAGGCAGCAGCTACCCACAGGCTTTGTCCAGATGCTCGTCGTTTTTTGAAGATCTTCCCTACAAAATACGAATCTGGTGGAACAGGTGGTTAAGCAGAGGGAGTGGGCACAGAAACCTGCTGGGAGATGAACAGTGCAAGCTGCATTGCATCAGGTTTTTCATCAAACCTCGGGCTGTCTTCATCCCACGGGAACAGATTCAGAGCTGCGCGCTGCCAGACCTGGGGAGCAGCTCGTGCATGCCCTGGGCTGCTCCCTGTGCCCATCCCAATCCGGTGCTCTTTGCCTTTGATCATTGCCTCCAGACGTCACGACGGAGGAGCTGGCTGGCAGGTTTCCCAGCCTGACGACCTCCTTTGCAGACAGGTGACTTTCCATCATCAGCAAAATACAAAGAGAGCCCCCTTCTCCTCCTCAGCTGGATGATTCTCGGAAATGCAGCCTGTAACACATCACACCCGCTCTGTTTACTCGGAGGAAGGCGTGTGTAAGAGACCCCGGGCTTATCTTAAGTCCACCACTTATGCGGAGAAGAAAGGCCCCCAAGTCTGTTGAAAGCCACCAGGGACATTTGGCCGCAGCCACCCCTTGTGGGTGATTAATGCCTGATGGGGGAACACAATTGCAAACGGGACAAACTCAGCCATAAACGAGCTTGGATGAAGTTGGCTTGACGAAGCCTGAGCATTTCGAGGAGGGGAATGTGACCCTGCTCCCCAGCCTCGCCCTGCCCAAAGCCTCCCTTGCCTGGCAGATGCTTGCATGTGTCGCCCCTGGGGAGAGCAGAGAGACCACAACCATCAATCTTCAGGAGCCATTTTTCAGTGGGACGAGGTTCCATTTAGTCCACCAACTTGCCAGTCTGTTTGGGGAAAGGGATTTCATTCCTTTGCTTCTTTTTGTCAGGATGGATTTACTGATCCCGAGCATGTTCCTCACACTTTATTTAGGGCTTAATGTGCATCATTTACATCACCGAGCTGTCACCAGCCTGTCTGAGCTATATAGGCAGACAGGCAATGCATTTCCCTTGCCCCATTGCTCTCCCTGCCAGATGTGGAGTCTGCAAGGATAAAGCAGCAAGGAGATCCCTTGATAGACAAAATTTGCCTCTTGGGGAACTCTTGCTTATTCCCCTCTGTACAGGGGACAGGCTCAGTATGGATGGATAATTTCCTACATTCCCACCAACAGGTCACCTGTAACCTGCAGTGCTGCAGGAGAGAACTCGATATTCTCATTAACAGGGGCCAAGCGATGGCTGTTGAGCCTAGCAAAAGCTTGCCTCTTCCTGCATCTTTACAGAAGATCCCAGATGCTGATACATGTTCACTGGATAGTTCACATCTGCGTACAATTTAAGAATTCTTTCCCGAATTGCGGGAGTTCAGAAATTCCAAGTAATTAGAGAGGGTGCTTAGAAAAATAAGATGGGCATCTAATATGTAATGAAAAAGGGCAGAAGATGGGGGTGGGGAGCTCACGAGGCTCTTGAAACCCTTTATAACAGCTAAAACATGACCAAATCTGATGAGGACCCAACTTCACCAGTGGGCCCCCTCTCCCTTCGCCCCCAGTGAGGGATCTGCTCTCCTGTCTTCTCCAGCGCTGGCTGATGGAGGCAGCTGATGGAGCCTTTCCCTGGCTGCGCTTGCAGACACAGGTGTTTGACACCTGTTTCTCTCTGGAAAGAAAGGAAAAAAAAGCATCATTTTTCTAGCCTCATCCCAATGGGATGTCTACTTTTAGACACGCAGCTCTACAACAGGGCTCCTCGTGTCGGAGCTGCTTGCAGGCAGCCTGTGGCAGTGCCCCAGACGAGGCAGCAGCTTGCTTTCGGCACCCTGGCTCCTGATGTTCCAGATTTACAAGTGAGACAGATGCGTGGGAGCACCCTGCAGCTGGCACAGCTGCCTTCCCCAGGGCTGACAAGAATTATACATTTTGTCACTCGTTCCCTTGGAGAAAAGCTTCCTTCTCTTCTTCAGGAATCAGTCCCTGCTCAGGACTCTCCTTGCTCTTGCATCTTTGCTAATAGCAGCATCTTCACTTGCTCCTAGCCAACTATCTTCCTCTGCAGCCACAAGCCATGCTAATTCAGCAGCTTGCTTCACCACCTCATGCACAGCATGATGAACAGAGCCAGAGATCCCAAATCTCTCCACCTCCATCTCCACTTTCCATCCTTACGGAATCTGCAGCTTCTCCCAGGTCTTCCAGAACTGAGCTGCCGACCTCTGGGAGCTTTGAAAGCAAAAGGAACAAGCACCGCTAGCGTGATCGATCCCTGATGATAACATAGAAGGGAAAACAGGCAGGATTTAGATTGTGTCCCTTACGAATGGTTTGGCTGATATATTAGAAGCCGGATGGAGCACAAAAATGGAACTTATTCAAATTAAATGCTTGCAAATGTCATACTACGTTGAGCCAGAAAGTCTTCCTACACGCAACAAACCGAATTTCTGCTTCTAGAAAGCATGCAATTTTACCTGCCACTTCCGACAAATGACATCCTTGTCCTGGACTTCTGATTGCAAAAATAAAGAACAAACAGCACCGCCTTGTCGTGGTGCCAGGATCTATCCAGAAAGATTTAAGAAAGGCAACATATATTTCTCAAATTAATTGAATGAACACTGTTTCTTTCCAGGTGAATAGCGAAATTATCTGCAGATGTGACTTTAACAGCAGTTGCTAACATTTAACATTTGCCCTGCAGCTCAAAATCACTAACTCATGAAGTGAAAGGGAAGTCATGCCGTTTTAGACGAGGCCGGTGACTAGTGGGTGCTGACACGGGCATGCCTCAGCAAGAACAGATTACAATGTGAAGGATCTCCCTTCCAGAAGGCAGATCCCTTTCAAGGCTTTTTGGAAAAGGACCCCGAATCAGAGATCCCTGCAGAGCCTTGGGGCTGCAGAAGGGGTGCTGCACCGAGTGCTGCCCCCAGGCACAAGCAGGCTGTGCTGGCCTGCCCCAGCAGCGTCACTCCTGCCCCAGCTCCCCACCACGAGCAGCACCTTCCCAACCCTGGCTGGAGGGTGCTCAGCAGATTTTCCTTTCATCTGATGACAAGAGAGGAAAAAAAAAAAAAAATCACATTGCTTCAGAGTGCATTATAACTGCGAACTACTCATTCATTTTTTAAGTGTGTTCATAGGGCAGGTACGAGCTGGAAATTCTTAACAAATGACAAAACCACCAAGATCAAGCAAGCAAAGCCTGAGGATGCAGTTGTTCATGGACTGGAAGCACAGTGAGGGATGCACAGGAGTGTGCTGAGCCCACCAAACCCATTCTGCCCACGGCTGCTCCCCAGACCTCTCTCCCAGCCCCCAGCAGGGTCAGCTCTACACCGACAGCAATCAGCACAGCCCCTGGCATCCTCTTACCCTGTCCTTCTTCAGACGGCATCCCCTGCAGCCCTGAAGACACTGCACAGTGGCCAGCTCATATTTCTGAGGATTTCCAGCGCGGAGAGCAGAGCTTAGCACCCCAGGCCTGATCAGTCCCTGGAGCCCAGCTAGGCCGATGGCTCCCATCCAAGAAGGACTTATTTTAAGCACATGACCGGCCTGACTCGAGATAACTGGATTATCTTTCTGCCTGCTGCTAAATATATATTAACGTTAGGCATTTTTGGGCTAGGGCATGGCACTCAGCACCTTGGTTGTGCTCGCCGTGGGAGGTGCGTGGGCTGGGGCTCAGGTGGACACTGGGGCACCCGGCAGCTATCATCACACGTTCCCCTACATGCGGAGCCTGCTTAAATCAGTGGCTTGTAAACGCAAAGCTCCATCTCTAGTTACTGTTCCTCTGAATCAGCCAGTCCCCTGCTCTACATGAGATATGTTTCGAATGATAGCATTTGTCTTTAATAAATGGTCACTCCATAAACTGCCTCCTATGGAAAACCTGGGATGTATAAGTAAAACCTGATGTTTCCATTTCATTATAATGCATTCACTCTAAGATGAATACCAACTCATCCTCTGTTTAATATCAGCCTAAGGTGTGCAGTGGTTTTGTATTACTATTTATGAAATTCATATAGCTGGGCTTAATCTCTTTCAGATCCCACAGCTGTATCTGCATCAGCACCAGCTTCACCTGAAACAGGGGTGTTCATCTTTGCTGGAGCCCATGGCATCGCTAACATTCAGAGGGGATAAGGAGCCAAGCCCTCTGCAACACCACGGAAAGTCCAACGGTAGGATTTAAGTTCTTTAGCCAAATGTTTGCCTCTGAATTCCTTCTGAGCTGCTTTATTTTTAAGGCCAAATCTGTCCGTTCTTGTCCATGCTCTAAAAAGGCATCTATGATGCATAAACAGCTTTCATACTACTTTTAACAGTAACTCGGCATGCCATACTCATGCATGTACCGTAATCCTATAACCAGACTACCACACTGCATACACCAGCACTCAAATTCTCCCTGCTTTCCCATAAGCTAGCCCTAAACACACCATGCTGATCACATACAGCTCGTATCTTGGCACTTCAACAGCAAAAATCTTGACAGAATTTCAGAATTCAGAATCTTGACAGAATGACAGAATTTCTCAACCCTTCAGTAGACATTTACAGCATCACGTTAAAATATTGCTCGTCGAGTACAAAACTCATCCAGAGGATAACAAAGTGGCACAGGTAGTCAGCATATTCGCATCCTTCTTTGGCTTAAACAAATGTAAAGCATGCGCTAAGCCGCCCCTCAAATCCAAGCTTCTTGTTTCATAGCCATCAGTCATGTTGCGGTGCTGCATCACTCAGATATTTCCAACAAAAGCAATGAGATAATCTCTGTCCCATGAGAACTGCTTCGCTGGTATCTCCTGTGGCTTAAAAGGGGAAGCAGAACTCGACTTAATCCCCTGCTAATCTGTGCAGGGGCTTTTCTGACTCAGTCTCACTAGGGACTGAAGGTCCCTCCAATAACCTCATGAGGTTGAGAAATTAGGTTCAGGGAGTCACTGCCTATTCGTGCTACTGCTGGAGAAAAAAACGAATGAGAAGAAATATATATTTTAGCTGGATTGCTTCTCTTCCCCTTTTTTTCCAGGGCTATATAGACAAATATTACCACAGCAGAGTAAATGAATGAAACCACAGAGCAATTAGTTGAATTTTCCAGCCCTGAAGATGTCCAGATTGGGTTTAGGCCAGCTTTAGCAAGACCTCAGATTCAGCAGCATGCTAGAGTAGACAGATTCGCATCTGCGGGGGGTGACGCTGTCGTGCTGGATCCCCAGGGCCCCCCAGGGCTCTCAGCCCCTCTACCCCTTGGCTCCTGGTCCTGAGGTCCCCCGGCGAGGACGAGCTCTACCCACCAGCAGCCTCGGGCGCTGGGCAGATCTGCTGCAAGCCAGAAGATGGCTGCTCAGCATTTCCTCAGCAGGGAAAGTTGTTTGAAGCTTCGACGTGGTTACTCACAGGACTGGTTTGTTTCACGAAGCCACGATCGGAACCTATAGTTTATAAGTTCACAGCAAATGCCCTTTCAGGATGGAAAAAAAAAAAAAAAAAGGACTGACCCATTTGAGTTCCATCTGTTGGAGTTTATAACTGTTCTCCTTATAATTGCCAACAGACAATGTGAATTGCAATTAGCTAATTGCTTGCTAACTTTCCGTTCTAATAATAGTCATGTTCCAGAGTTATACAAGCTTGGAGACTGCTGCTGTTCCCTTGCAACTGGCAATAATAAATAATACCGTATTCCCTCAGCATTGCCCTTTCTTCCAAGTTTCATCCCCATGCAAATTGCTCCAGCATGTACTAATCCCTGACGGGATGGCAGAGGCATCAACAGCATTTATTTGGAGTTCATTGCGCTCGGCGTGTTCAACACTTGCACGATGATGTGGCACCGGGAAGCTGCCGCTCCTGTGCTCCGCTTGTCCCTTGCACATGGCAAACGCGGCGGGCTGGGGAGGTGCCACTCCGTGGAGGGTGCTCAACGTCCCTGGAAACCCAGCCCTCTTGTCAATACGTGTTTGGTTTCATTTTTTTTGTCGGTTTGTTTTTTGTGTGTGTGTTGGGTTTTGTTTTTGTTTTTTGCTTTCCCTTTACAGGATCAGATGTGGCCCTGGCCCTTGTAGTGACATGCTTTATTACCAGTAGCTTCAATAATGTCAGCACAGACCTAAACTGGAGCTTTTAGAGAACACACGCTCCCCAACAACAGAACAAGCTGTACAATGTCACTGCTGCGAGCTGCAGAGATAAGGAGGGGCTTGGATCCCAGCAGGGTTTCTGATGGAGACAGAAGTCAGGTTGGGTGCTGAGCCCAAGCCTTCCCAAGGTGCCGGGAGGGGGGATGCAGGGAACTCCCTTCCGAGTGGCTGAACTCTTTTGCACCCTCCTCCAGGCTTTCTAATCTCCAGCGTGTTACTGTTGTGCAGATGCGGCTAATTGAGAAGCAAAGCAACAGCCTGATCCAGTGAAATCAAGGCGAGCCAATGAAATGAGCAATAGCATTCCCTGGCGCTCAAGAAACTACTGAACGCAAACCTGCCAGCAAAATGACATCTCCAGAGCTTACAGACTAATCTTATTAAACTCAACCAAAAAGCCTTTTAGAGTTGGGGGAGCAGTGTCCAGCAAAAGCTGGTCTGGATTATTCCCCTGGTGCCTCTGCATTTTTTCCACGCTGTTGGCTCCCCATTGCCTCGGGTTGGGGACGCAGGACCCCCCGGCCATGATGCTGTACACGGCACGTGGGGAAGGGAAGGGGCACTGTCTGACCAGGACCCCCTGCTCCGAGGGGCTCTGCCCTCCTGAAGTCGTGCGTGCTGCAGATGTGATGAACACGCATGGCAGCCTCGGATGGTTTCAGGTTCCTCATTAGCAGAACAGCTCGGTCTCTGTCTTCGATGTTCTCCCAGCCTCCTGCTCCAGGCACATCAGCTGCAAGCTCTTTGGGTTGCAGAATTCCTCCAGATTCCTCCTCTTTTGTGCACAACAATCTGGACTTTTCCATCCCTTACTTCTCTCCTCCCTTGCTTCTGACATTTGACTCACGGATAGATTTATTAAGTTTAAAAGCAGTCCTTGTGCAAGCCACAAGAGCATGTTCCCCACTCCACAGCCTCTTCTCCTCTTTTCCACTTGCACAACCTGCTCTGACCCTCTTCCCAGTGTTTTGGTACAGAGGTATCAAAATCATGCCATGAAACAGAGTTATCCCAGGCAAAACCACACGAGGCGATCTTTGCTTTGCGTAACAACATGGTGATTTCTTGGGGGAGGAGAGCTCTGCGTACTGGCCCAGACAACCCAGGATTCCTCTTTCAACCTTTTTCCCCTTTCTCAGCCTTGTCCCCAGCAGAAATTTCTGGAATTTTCAGGTTCTTACTCCCCTGTGCACCATACCCGCAGATGCACAGCTTCACCCACCACAGCTCTGCACCTTTCCCTCAGTGAAACTCTTCTGCTCCTATTCCCCTGCCCTCCAAAAATTACTGCTAAACAGAGGCTGATTTGCAATGCCCAGAAACGAGTGAAAATTGCAAGGTTCCTCAGGCAAGAAACATCGTAGAGCCAACTACAACTTGTTGCAAAAAAAAAAAAACAGGTCATACATGGCAAATTATCCCCATTTTTGAATGGCAGGGATACCCTCTTACTGCAACAGAGGGAAAGTCAGACCATTTTTATCTTCAGAGTGTGTAAACCAATGATGCCTTTACAAGTCTTGATGGACCAGCCTCTGATTTTCTGTTTTGTTTTCAGCTCTATTTAAATTTCTTAGCCATTTCAGTTTCCCGGTGAGGAGAGAAAGACAGTCGAACCACTTTCGAGGGTAACGTATAAAGGACGGAACTGAACAATGTTATTTCTCAGACACCCAGAAGAATGAAAATCATAGGATTGATTCCAGAATCCCAATTCCTCCTGCACTGAATGGAGCCACCCTTTCATTTCTGAAACAGGGATGCACAATTTCTGCCAGGGAAGGCAAGAAATAAAGCTGTGATCGTTGCTGTCCTCTCCCCCTAGTTCAGGTGCACGAAGCAGGAGCAGCTTTCCCTTCCTCAAACGAAGTAGCAGGACACAACGAGCTGGAGGAATCCAGCCAAAGGAACAGCTTTGCTTACTTCTGCTTTGGCTTCTTCCTCGAATGTTTTTTTCCTCAGCACTGGCTGATGGATTTCAGACCGAGGGAACATTAAGAAACGAAACGGAGAAGGCTGTGACACACTGCGCGCGGTGCCAAGGAATGGCAGTGACGCATGGCAGCTGGTGGGGTCCCTGGCACGCACCTCGCCACGGGACCCCGGCCGGTCCCAAGCTGCTCTTGGTTGCTGTCTTCCAGCCCCAACAGGGTCTTCTCCGTGCACATCAGCAGCTGGGGCATCAGCAGCTGAGGACAATCACCTGCTGCTGCTCCGCACCTCCCGCAGATGTGCTACGGCCCCGGGTTATGTCAAGAGGACTCTGGCAGGGTTTGTGGCATCTTCAGAAACCTTCCCCTTGAAAGCCAAGAAAAAGAAGGGGATCAACAGGAAAACCATCGGGGCCTTGCACAGCACAGTTTGTTCCCGGAGCTGGCGGCGCTTTGCGGAGAACAGCATTACTTTTGGAGCAGAGCAGCAGGCAGGATCACAGAGTCAGGAAAGAATGAGGCATTATCAGACCACGCCGATAGCATCCCCTCCACTGCGCCACGGAGGTCACATCAGTTACTCTCCACAGTCACTGCCAGGTACCCTCCGAAATGAGGCCCTAAGGTTTGACCAGCTTGAATTCATCTCCTAACCTCAGGAGAAAAGAGAAGAGGTCCTATTACGCTCAGCGCAAAGTTGAATCTGGTCTCTGGCTGACAAGTGGCTATGGACTATACACAAAAATGCTCTAAAGCTGACTGCACCAAATGTTTCTTCTCCACCTAACGCAGTTGTTTGGGATTCGGTTAGAAACAAAACTGCATCTTGTAGTTTTTAATAAAGCTCTTGGCGAACAGTTCAAACACTGGAGGGAGGAAGCAGGAGAGAGAGGTTGAATTTATGGGAGCGGGAGGAGATCGTTTGCTTTCTTAGGATTGGAAAAGATTAATAGTCTGCAAAGGCACTTGGATTCATTCCTCACATAGCAGAATGGTTAGGAGACTTACCGGCTTGATATTCTTCATTCTCCCTTCCCCAGGTGGCCTAGAGACTGTCTGGACTGCAGGAAAAAAGGTACAGGGAGCCATCCCATATCAGCTCCCAGTGAGGAAGTAGCTGTGGTACGGTAGGGAAGGAGGAAAACCAGGCCTCACAGGGCTTGTTTTGCTGTGAAACTAAAGACCTGCTTACTATTCTGTAAGCTCGGGTCGAGGGGGAAGGCAGTGGTGACTGTGGAGGTGGCAGGGAGCACAGCACAACAAAGCAGATTCATCCTACCAACACTTACCCATTCCAGGGCCCCAGACCACCGATGGCACCAACTGTTTCATAACAACAATCTGAATTTATGGAAGCTCCCTCTCTCCTACCCCCAGTATTTTGCAATCGATACATAACACACCGAGGTGAATCCCAAAGCAAAGAAAATTTGAAGGAAAGAGACAGGAATTTCCCAAGTCCCACTGAACAGCCTAAAGCTTTCCAATATCCCCAAAACAACAGAGTGCAGCAGAGTGAAAAACAGATTAAAAACACAGTGGAAAAGAGATGAAAAGCCATTGGATGCACATGGGGAACCGCAGGACGTGACTTCAAGGCAAGCCAGAGGCTGTGTTGAAGAGGCAGTCTCCAGGATTGTAAACTGACTTATTCATTACTTCCAGTCTTACAAATCTCATCAACCCTCTGGACCTTGGGATGACAGACAGTCCTTTCCTCCCTGAGGCCCACGTTGAACGTGGCTGTTATGCACCAACCATGAGGTTGCATGCAGCTTGATATACTCAACAGCAAAGACAGGAGACCGCAAATAGAAGCCACTGGCCCTCTCCTCCGGTGTGAAGTAACAGACACCTCCCCAAAACCAAAGTTATTCTGGAAACTAGATGAGAGGACAGGCAGGGAAACTTGGTTTCCGTTGTTGGCTCACTGTTGTCTCAGTAACATCGGACAGATCTCCTAATTTCTCCATGCTGCTGCAACTGGGAAATTGGAAGCTAACACCCCTGTCTCTTGGCTGGGTACAAGTCCAGCACCGAGCCGAGTGCTTTCAAAACGTCACAGAAAGCCATGGAGTGTAGTCGGATACAGAAAATTAAAATTGTAATGATATCTGTGAATGTCTGTGGAGCTCCAGTTTGGGGGCAGGAGGCTGCAACGGTGCTTGTAACGCTGTATTTTGAGGTGACAACTGCTTCCTAGAAGGCCACGATCAGCCTTATTTTTCAAATAATATTAGGAAATATAATGTTTGCTCTGTCTGAGAATGAATGAGGAACTTGAGCAGAACTGCTAAACATAAAAGTTCCTGGACATCTGGAAAGGATTAGTCAGGAAGGTGCTTGGGACAAGGAGTTCAGGCCAGTTCAAGAGACACCTACTGTAGATTTGTTTCCACAGAAGGAGGGAGGAGGAGTGAAAGGGCTGAGGGGAAAAGCAGGAAGGGAGGATTGAAATAAAACCTACACAGGACTGGTAGATAAAGCGAGGGAGATGAGAACAGTCTGCACTCCGCTGAAGCGTGAAGTGCCGAACAGCCAGTCTTTGAGGGTCTGCTGAGCAGAAAGGGCAGGATGTAGCAACACGGGCTAAATCACAGTGGCAAAGAACTGGCCAAAAAAATGTTTGTGCCCATCTTTGCAAGGCCAGACAATGCTCCCTGAGCTGAGCATTTCCTCGCTGCAGGAAAGCACATCCCTGCTTCGCAGCCAGATGTGTTCCCATTCAACTCACGTCGATAGGATTAGCAGATTTTGCTCCCCTTAGAGCCTACCAACAACTCAACAGGGCAAATGCTGTGATAAAGTCAAGAGCACTAGAGAAACATTAAAGCGTAGACAGCCGAGTGCTAGGAACGAGAGCTGCACATTCAATTAATGTAGATGGGAGAATGTTTGTTTTATTTCTGAGTGGATAAGCACTCAAGCAGCCTCTGGGGCCCTGCAAAATCACAAAGGAGTTCTGCTCCAGGCCAAGATGAAAGTCACAAAGAATGAGCATGAAAACCACAGGGGCTTGTGAAACTCATGCTTGGTTCATTAAATGACTCACGAAGCTTTTTATCACATATTTCTGCCTCCAAGTAAAATCAAACTTAAATTCAGGTGCCAAATTCTTTACCTTTTTTCTAAATATGGAAATTCAGTTTTGAAATCTGTCTGAAAACACATGAGTTAATGCTGGAGCAAAGCTTTCGGGTTTCTTTTAGAAGTCTGGAGTTCTGAACCTGGTGCTAAAAGTCCATATATTTGGTTCCAGCATAACCCTGGGCAAAGATGTTGGGAACCTGGAATATCCAGAGATGGGCACTAACTGTTACCACTGTTTGGAGGATCGGGAGGGATATGATGAATGAGAGCTTTTTATTGTCAGTATGGTGGCAAGCTGGTCAGAATCATGAGAAGACAGTCAGAAAGCACAACTGTACTCTATTGCACAGTGGGAGAATGGGGTGATATAAATGTGTCAAAAATAAAATTACCCATAATTGGTCTCATTTCTAAAGCAGAAATGTGTAGAGACATCACTGCATAAGAAGCTAACTTGCACCCTACATGAAAAAACAAACTAACCAGATAGAAGTCAGATGCTTTCCATAAATGTTTGTGGGTATTTAAATTTAGTAACTGATTTTAGTTTGTGCTTTCGCTGTAAGTTAAGAATAACTATTTTCAAACTACGTTAGTAGGAGGTAAAGCTGAAAATCAAAGCATGAGCTTTGTGTTTCCTGAAAATTTTACTTCAGCAAGGTAGCTCCAGCTGCTAACTTTGTTTTATTGCATTCCTAAAAGACAGATCTCCATGCAAGAATACTTTAAGAGCTCTGTTCCAAAAATAAAGGCACTCAGATTTATTTTTATGGTTAGGTATATTTTATCAGTCAGTCTCAGAGCTAGCAATGCCCTTGGCATTGCTGTTACCCACTGGCCTCACTGAGGCATGGCACAGGCCTCTGTCCTCACACACAGCTTCCTCCAGCCCCTCTGTCTGCCAGGTAAACGCCGCTGCTGTCCTAGCACTAAAACACTGAAATTTTTCAGTGATGAGTGCAGGCAGACCTGACTTGCTAACGGTGGGCCACATTGCAGCTCTGTTTTGGAAAGTTCAGGCACAGAAACAAATCCTGAGCGAGCCAGGGACATTCAGGACGGAGAAGAGAGATGCGGGGAGGAAGAGCAGCACCTACCTCGGTCTGTCCTGGCTTCTTGGAGCTGCAGGCTGGGGCAGCACCGCAAAATGACATCCAAACCGCCTGTCTGCAGGTGGCTAACTCAGTGGGGCAGGCTCCCAAGTATCTGAGGAGGAGGAGCGGCCTTCTCACTCGAGTGCTCTGAAGTTAAGCACTTGGATACGAAATACCCACCCGGACTGTCCTCACGGTGGGACGCTTTGAACCTGCAGAGGTTCTCCACCAAATACAGGCTGAAGGGAGGCTCGCACACACAAGGAATGACATTCTTGTTAACAACTGGGGATCTTGGCAGCCTTCCTGAACTGCAAAGTACAGATCTTGAAACTGAGCAAAACTCACAGTTGTATCCAATTAGAGAGCTGTGATGCAGAGGTTCGTTTGTGCCCTTGCAGAACACTGCAGACAAACGCAGCCGATGACAAGGCCTATCAGCCATAAACAGTCCTTTGTAATTAATCACACCAAAACTTCAATGAGCACCTCCTTCACCCCATTCCAGTGAGAGTCGGAGTCAGGTCATGGCTAGTTTTAATTCAGAAAGCTCTCTCAGCACTTTTAACAGGGCTGTTGTTAACCCAAAAGACAGATACTAGAGGGCCGGACTCCCAGTAGAAGCAGAGAGGCCACCACTGAACGGTTCTGAAGACCTTCCAAAATTTAAATCCATTAATTCTTTATGCAGCTGTAAGACAGACTGCCAGAGAAGAGGGGTGTTGAAGGGCTGTATAGTGTGTGCTTATGTAAACACAATTTTGCATCCACAAACACCACGATTTACTGTTTTTTGATGATGATACCTCAAGGCCCAAAGAGGACGATACCCCAAGATTCACCCTACAGTCATCTGTCTTTACCCCCTTCATGCCATATGTAATGAACATAAGTCTATACAGCTGTTCCCTGTTAGTCTGCCTGCCCTCCCCTCTGGCTTTACACTCTGCCATTTTACAGTACAGTTTTTTTGCATCCTATCTTCGTGCTGAAATATATCAGCACGGGGTTTAGCTCAAATCATGGCAAAGGGACTAAGTTCAGAATACGTCACTGTGCTTCAGAAGTGACAGTAAGAAATGCAAACTAGCATCTACATAACTCCTATTGAATTTCAACCCTTTTCCTCAAAACATTTTATGGATTTGGGTAACCTTCATTTTACTTTTTTTCATCTACTTTGTTATCTGGCAATGTGGGACGAGTTTGTTGTGGAGACGGATCACCTTGGCCCGTCCTTGCATGATTAAGAAACTCAAGATGTTTATGGATGGCAGTCTTAAACTCAGAGCACCCTCGGACAGCAAACCAAAGACAAACTATCAGGGGTGGTGACAACGACTGCAGCAGTACACACTAATCACATGTGGAGCCAGGCAATGAGCAGAACCGCCGCTCCTGTCTGCCTGGTGGAGACGTGCAAAACAGAGGCGAGAAGAAAAATGCACCAGAGTGCACTGAAAGAATGTCAACAGACTTGAAAACTGAAGTTTCTTTCTTCCCATCAAAATGCCTCCTGTAAGGCAGCAAATCACACAGCTTGGCAGCACAGTCCCAACACAGGCCATACATCTTCACTTCTGCCACAGGTTTTTAACTATCAGAAAAGAGACAGGGAGATGGATGGGAGAGACTGTTATTATCTTTGCTCTCTTCTGTATCACAACATACAACCTCGTTTGTCAGATGCATTTCAGACTGACAGCCTCTGCAGACACCGGCAGGCAGCTGTCACAGAAACAGCTAGGCAGTAATCTACATAAATCCACTGCAGTCTCTGTCATCCCACAGCAGACACTCATCCTTTCCTTAAAATCAGAAGTCAGTAATGTCCCTAAGGAAGACGCCTGGGCTGAACACTAACAGCAGGCACTAGCTAATAAAGTTAACCTACAGTACTTCACTGACTGGAACCTAAATACTGGGAAAGTGAATCTGAATTTAAATAATCCAAAGGTAGAAAGTGAATATCTAGAGCTGAGAGAGGAATTTGTGGCTGGGAGCAAAGTTCTGGAAAGGGACATTACATGAAATCGCTCACCATGCAGTGGACGTGAAAATAAATGCCTTACACTGGACTGATACCATGATGCAACCTGCTGCACCAGAAGCAAACTGGCAAAATGAGTCAGTGACAGGTCACAGTGAGACAGAGCTACTCAAAGATGGGAAATGCTTCACATGCAGAAGCAGCTGCATCGAGACTGCTGTACATTTGCTAAATAAACTGCATTCTTGGCTCGTCTGCCAAACCAGTATCTTAACTGCATCATCTGCTTTATCTTAAACCGAGGCAGGAGGAGCCCATTTCTCACTTTCCTAGCAAGGAGATGGCCAAGTGAAAAGCTCCAGAACAGTGGCACATTGACTCACAGCAGTTAAGCTGCACTCTTGCACAAGGTCTGTAGGGGATGCGAAGAGCAGAAGCTGCTCATCCAGCCACAAGAGCCACTCTCGTAGCAGGCTGGAGGGCAGGATCAGCACCGGCAGCACTCCAGGGCCCTGAAGCAACGTGGGGCATGCAGGCACAAAGAGGAGCTGCTTACAGCCGTGCCAGCAAACCAGCTGAGCGCCCCACCAGCCCCCATGAGCAGCAGCTGCCTGGAACACCAGCCCAGTATGCATGCTCAGAGCAGAACCTGCCTCACTTTCCCTCTGCTTAATGCCATTCCTTTGACAAACGCTGATTTCGTCAGCCGTGACACCCTGAAGCCATACCAAAGCCAAGAGGGTGATGTTATTTTTCTTTGCAATTGAAACTGCATATTAAGTACCATTCTAAAACAGTTGTCAGCTGATGGGGAAGAACTGGCAGCACCAGTCCTGCACAGCCAGCAGCCTCCAAAGGCCCTCTGAACACAGCTCTCCGTAGGTGGAGCAGTGCCCTCCGGTGGTCAAATGGATTCCCCGGGGTTTGAGACCTATTTTGCCCCCTCCCAAAAAAAAAAAAAAAAAAGAGAAAGAAATGTACTCAAGCACATCTATAGTCATAATTATTTATTTGACCTTCTCTGACAAGTTACAGCTCTTACCAAGTAAGTTACAGACACGAATCCCATCATTTCCTGTGAACATTACAAAGGATCAGTTTCACGGCCAACAGAAGATGACCCCTAACTGACAGCAGCTGCTGCTGCCACAGAGTGTGAAGCTTTAAGACTGAATTAAACATATCAATATTTGTTACAAGCAAGTGATTTTAACTGGTACAGACATGTCTCTCTCAGAAACATACTGTAACGCGCTCGAAAACTGCCCATATCAGAAGTCAGGTGTTTATGCTAGATCTGTGTACTTTTGTAACTACATTTACAAGCCAAATTTGTTCCTTCCTCTTCAATATATAGGTGGGATGAAAGCAAACACATTGCTCAGAAGCACAATGTACAATCTGGTTTTAATTCCTGATTTGACATCTTTATTTATTGTTAAGGATGGTACCTAAAAATCTTCATGTAGTATCAACCTGCTGGACGTCATGTTACATTTATTTGCAGTGTAGATCACCATTTGTTTACAAGTCAGTAAGTTTCAACATTTTTTTTTTGTATACAAAACACCCATAGCAGGAAAAAGAAAGGATGACTTCCATAGTTGAAGATGCTGACTCCCTTCTATTGCTATGACTTGATCAGCTCAACCTCTTCTTCAGACGTTAAGTCCACCCCCATTTGAAAACAGAACAGTCCAAGCATTTCCTACCAATGCCAACTCATGCAGCTTCCAAAACACCATCAGTAAAGCTTCCTCAACTCATCTTCCTCTTTGTGGTTATCTCGGAATATACCAGGCACTCATAGAAGCTGGTCAACATCAGTCCTCCTTGGATTTTCCATCTGGAGCCTGGTTAGCAGGGCAGCTGTCACTGGTTGTCCAAAAAGAGAGAGACCTTAAGAAGAACATCTGAGTTGGGGGAAAAAAATAAAAAAGGCATTAGTTTAACACATTTTATTTGTGTTCTGTACCAGCAAAAATTTAACTTGAAACAATCAAGAGAAATGTATATAAAGCCAACTTCATAGAGCTAGTGAAATGGATTACTAAGCCCCCATTATAATGGTAGAAAAGGCATCGCTCCCAGATAATCCTTGGGTGCAAAGGCTAGTATTTACCACCAAATCATTTACAAGATCTGAGCACAGATTGCAAAGAATCAGTGCAAAGGAAGCAAGTTCACCCACTGCTACTGAGCCCAACACAGGAGCTGGGTGGTTGGCAGGCCTTCAGCCTCCAGGGCTGAGAAACGCCCTTCGGGTCTGCCCCGTGAAGAGCTACCTTGAACAGTGTCTTCCTCGTACCGCTCCAAAATCCTCTTCCAGGCCTGCGGGAGAGCTTCCATGTCTTCTGGGCTGTCGCAGCTGATGCGCAGCAGGAACAGCTTGCTCTCCAGGTACCTGCGGGCTCCGTAAGGCCACCAAACACACAAAACAGCACCCGCCACCCCCCCCAGGAGAACCCCCCACCGCAAGGATACAGGTGCCGGTAGTACCGCTCCACATCCTGCAGCCCTTCCAGCACATCAGCCAGCGACGGGCGGCGAGGCCCGCGCCGCAGGCTCTCGGCCAGGCCCAGCTCCGCCGCTCTCTCCTCGTAGAGCCGCAGCACGGCGGCGGCGCCGGCCCCGACGGCGTCCCTCAGGGCGCGGAGCTCCTCCCTGCGGGGCACAGCTCAGCCGAGCCTCGCACCCCAGCACCCAGCCCGGCCCCGGCGCCTCCCCCCCTCACCGCCGCCGGCCGAGCTGCTCCAGCAGCGCCTCGGCCGCGCCGCGCTGCTTCCTCCACAGCCGCTCCCGCAGCTCCCCGAAGGCCCCGAGCGGCGAGGAGCCCCACGCCAGCCTCCGCGCCGCCCGCAGCTGCTCCGCCAGCCCGGCTAGAGACACCAGCAGCGGCTCCCAGGAGGCCAGCGCCTCCCTCCGGGCCGCCTCCTGCCGCGCCGCCGCCGCAGCCCACTCCCGCAGCGCCGCCGCCATCACGCCCGCCTCCGCCGCCGCCGCCATCTTAGCGCCTTCCCGGAAGCGCTCCCCGCGCCGACGTTACCAAGCGGCGCCAGGCTCGGATGGCGGCGCCGCCGCCGAGCTCGGCTCTGATTGGCCGCGCGGCGCTCTCCGGGTTCTGATTGGGCGGCGGGTGGGCGGGGCTTGCGTTTAAACGCGGCGCGGGCGGCGGCGGCAACGGCGGCAGCGCTGGGGCGGGCCGGGCTCGCACGGCGGCAGCGGCACCTCCAGGCCCCGCGGCTCCGCCATGGCGCCCTCGCGCAAGAAGGCGGCCGCGGGGGCCCGCAGCAGGAAGCTGGCGGCATTCCTCAAGGACTTCGACCGCGAGGGTGGGGGGGCCAGGAACGGTTTTGGGGGGGGGGGGGAGGGTCTGGGACCGGTTTTGTTTTGGGGGTGGGGCGGCCCCGGGACCGGTGTGGGGGGGAGGGGGGCACCGGACCCGTTTTTTTGGAGGAGGGGGTTGGGGGGGGGGGGAAGAGTCTCCGGGCCCTTTTTTGGGGCGGGGGGGGGAGCGGCCCCAAGCCCGGTTTTGGGGGGTAGGTGGCAGCCAGGTCTAGTCTGGGGGGGGCGGAGGGACCCGGTTTTGGAAGGGGAGGGGGTGAGGGTGGTCGGGCGTGGTTGGGGGGGGCCGGTCGAGCCTGATTTTGGGGGGAGGGGGTGGGAGGGGGGGATTCTGGGTCCGGTTCTTGGAAGGGGGGGGCGGCGGTACCGGGACCGGCTTTTAGGAGGGAGCGACCCCAGGCCCGGTTTGGGGGGGCGGGGTGGTACTGGAACCGTTTTTTTTTTTTGAGGGGGTGGTCCCAGGCCCGGTTTTGGGTGGGGGGTGTCAGCCAGGTCCAGTTTGGGGGTGGGGGCCTGGGTCCATTTTTGGGGTGCGGCTGGACCTGGTATTAGAGGGGGCGGGGTGTCAATGGTGGGACCTGGTTTGGGGTGGGGGGGATAAGAGGAGGGCTGGCCTGGTTGAGAGGGGGGGCGAGGGGGGTGGTGGTTGGCCTGGTTTTGGGGGAAGGGGGGTGATGGTGGCCCCGGGACCGGTTTTGGGGGGGGGTCTTGGGAGCAGTTTTTTGGATGGGGGGGTCCTGGGACCGGTTTTCTGGGGGGAGGGGGTGTCTTGGGCCCAGAGCTGAGCATGACCCTATGCCCCTGTCCCCACAGTGAGGAGCCGGGTCGAGCAGATTCAGGCAAACGGGCAGCGCCTGGTCAAGGAGGTAGAGAACCTGTACGACATCGAGATCCTCCGGCTGCCCGTGGCGCTCCGTGAGATGAACTGGCTCGAGTACTTCGGTATGGGGGTGTTGGGCTGGTGGGGGCATTCCTCCCTTTAAACGGTGCTGAAAGGGCAGCAAAAAGTCGAGGCGAGTGGACTTGCACAAGCAGAAAGCCTGTGGGTGTCTCAGAGTGCTGGTATCCATCTGAGGCTGCTCGCTCACTGCTAGGAAAACCACTTTGTGCTGCTTTTTGTTCTAGTGCAGTGTTAAAATACAGCTGTGCTTATTGTAGGAGCTCTTGTGGATCACTTTTTAAAAAAAAAAAATGTTTTCTTTCTAGCTAAAGGCGGGAGTAAAAAGGCCTTGGAAGCGGCAGCGACGGTAAGTATTCAACATAAATATTAAACTTGCTTGATAGTGTCGTACAGCCCTGTAGGAAACAAAGGGGTTCTTGAATCTGTAGGAGTGTTGCAGTAATACAGGTTACACTAAGAACTTTGTAAATGCTGCTTTAAGACTTATCAGTAAGAGATTCTTCTTGTATCCAGTATAAGATTTGCCTGCTTGTACTGCTCCTTGCCTGGCCTGCTTGACTTCAGTCTTGTGTACCTAGAGGAACACAGTCTTCAATACACCAAAGCATTTCTAAACTGGTTGAGCAGCGGGAAGTTCTAATACGTTGTGACATCCCTAATAATAGGGACGGTCCCCATTTGAGCTCAGCAGAAGAATATGAAGGTGTTTTTGCTATAACATCCTTAACGATTTAGTTAACAATTCTTATTTATTAGCGATCTATCCTGTTGATAATCCTAACAGTATGTTGACTTTTTAATTTTAGGCGGACTTGGAAATAACAGAAATAAACAAGTTAACAGCAGAAGTTATCCAGACTCCTTTAAAAGTCATCAAGAAAGGTCAGTTTGTTTCTAAGCATTGCGATGAGCTCAGTAAGAGGAAAGCATGTTGTGGTTAGCATACTGTGAATAATAATTCAGTTCTTAAAGCTTTCAATATGTTTAAAGATGTGGAAGTAGTTTTACCTTTATACTTGTTATCTGAAGTAGCTTTACTTCTATCAAAATGTTCAAAATAGTGTTCTGTCCACCATTTTCATTGGAATTCAGATTTTAGAAGCAGATTGTTGCCAAAAATGCATGCACTAGCTTAATTTTTACCTTAGGTGGTAGTCAATAATGTAAAATTACTGTGTTCTCAACTTGGATAATGCTTTCTCCTTCTAGTAGAAAAATCTAAACAGGTTATTGAAGCCATTGAAGAAGAAACAGAGTCTCCTTTGCTTCCTGTAGCAAAGAAAGCAAAACACGATAGCCAAGTTTGTCCAACGCCAGAAGTTGAAAACACTCTTTCAAGAACGGGAAAGGTAAATAGCTACTCTTTGTGGTTACTTTATTCCCAAGATATAAGCTACTTACTCAGATGATGATGCCTTTACCAATAGTAGCATGTAATTTTTTAATGTATTCATTTTGCTCTGGGCAATAATATGTGAATGAACAGGACTGAGTCAGATCAAAAGTTCACGTATCCTCCTGAAGTTCTACAGCTGAACTTAAGGGAGAGAATGTAAAACTAATACTTGGATGGGGATGGTCTCAGAAGTTTATATGGGGTTTGTTTTGGACTCTTGTGATTTAAAAAGGAGCCTGTTAAGTCAAATGTTCTGTATGGAAGCATTTGTTCCATATTTGGAACTCAGCTGCCACATGAGAGGGCGTTAACTGATTTGGGAAGTAATGTGTTTCAGGTGAGGGCATCTATTAAAAAAGCACCAGTGTCCAGGAGCAGAAAAGCTCCTTCAGCAAGAGTGAAACGCATGAGTAAAAGGTAAGAAAAGGTATCCCTTATTACAGGATTTCAAAAATGGAGACCAAGTGTAGATTGCAAATGTATCTCTTACATGTAATGGAATTTGGCTGAGTAGGGTGGCTGATGTAGGCATGCCATGCTGGGGACAGGGTGGGGAGGCAGTCCGAATGATGTGACAGTGATGGAAAGTGGTCGTCAACTTCTTCTCTTGTAACAACCAGCTATCCCTAGCTTTGGGTTTGCCCTGGATTAGTAAGAATCTCTGATCATCTCACCTAAAATTTTGGGGAGATGCCATTTGTACATCTGTTAAAATGATTCTTTTCTGAGCAGTAGGGCTTTACTTACTTATTTTTCTTTTAAACAGGTCAAGCAAAAACAACTTCATCACTCCAGCTACTGGTCGAATTGTTGATTCCTGTGTTCAGGGAGGTACTTCCATTGTCACACCCAGGTTTGATTCCAGGTCTGTGTTCTATTAAATAACTCTGTAAAACCTGTTATATAGATGAGTGCCTTGCTGTTCGCTTTATGTATCAGTCATCTTTATGCAGAATATTCTCCAGTGTCTCTTTGAACCTGAAATAAGACTTTGACAAAGTGTTTTAAGCAATTGCAGTAAAACTTTTTACCTATAAATTTTATTTCAGAATTTTCAAGACCCCAGGTTTGCGCACGCCTGCATTAAATGAACGTGTTTATACAGTCTCTGCCAACGGCAGCCCCCTTGCTGAGGGCAATGATGTCTTCATTACAGTACCTGTCGGAGGAGGGGAGGTAAAGTCAGGAACTTTAATCTGTCCAATCTGTGCGGAAAGGATAGCTTGTAAATTCTTGGGCATCTTATCAGTTTCTACTGACTCCTGGTCATCCATTCTTGTCTGTTTACTTGTGCCACTACAGGTTATCAGGGAATAGTTGTAGGTTAAAAAGACCCTTAAAAACTCAGTCAGAAGTGGGAGCTGGCCTAAGCAGAATATAGTGTGATGTTTTGCTGTGCATTTACATATAATTAAAAATAGCTTCTGCTGGCAGTTATGTTGGTAACACTGAAATGCAGGTATGAGGTGAGCTTCTGGTCAAACTGGATGTAGATCTTTGCCTGTACATGGTCTTCTAGTTAGTGTGCATGGATTTCTTTATTTTTTCATCTTCTAGCTACTACAGCTACCCAAACAGGAAACCTAAGGTTTGTTTTTGGTGTTTTTTACAGAGTATTCGTTTAACAGCAAGTGATTTGACCAAGAAGAATCTTCTTCATCTGAATCCGGAGGCACAAGGAATTATGAAGAAGCTATCAGTAAGTCTACTTCTTTTAATCAAGTCCTGAAGTTATAATGCAGCACTGTCTCTGTCATTAGTCACTGGACTATTGATCTGTAATAGCTCCTTATTTCTTTTTCCCCCTTGTCTTGTATCTTGGCTCATCTTACTGACCAAGAGAAAACATGACCTGAGAAGGGAAGGATGGGAATACCTTTACTTCACATCTGGCTTATTCTAAACAATAGATTAAACCATGCAGTTGTTGGAAAACTATTATTGATGTTTTGAAAAACAAAGTGTCTTCCACTTCAGGCAGAAGTTCTAAGTGTCTGTGGGATATAATAGTATCTCTTAAGACTGCTGATGAATTTTTCTCTTTCTAGGTTCGTCTCGCACAAGCTTGCAGTGGTGCAAAAACGCATAGGTGAAAAGTGATGAATATTGACATCGCTCTGTAAATATGCAACTTTACATTTAGGACTACTATCTTTAGTTCTTCTAATCTGTCATCCTTCTATTAGCTTACAGAATGGAAGTTAGGAATTCTTATTTTTACCTATAATATGTGCTGGGTTTAAAATGCATTTTTTTACTTAAAGTATTCAGGTTGTTGTTTTTTATTATTTCCTGTTTACTCTAAGGTGGAGACCAAGGCACAATTACCTTGGGCTTGTAGACCAGCAAGCTGAATAGAAGGGCTAGTGTGATATCTTGCAAAAGACAAGCAGTGGATGCAAGTGACTGGAGTTCACTTCTGACTGGGAAAAGAAACCAACAGATCATATTTGCACGGCCTTTCTCTGCTGATGGCTTTAAAAGTGATGACTATCTCAGTATAGTATCTGAGACACCTCAAGGCACGTTACAGGTGCCCGGGATTAAATGGAAAGTTTCTTATAGTTCATGGTACTGCCATGAATTTTAAACATTTTGGTTTTGAGGTTTTATAGTGGAAGTATTCATTTTATTGGTTTTAAAGAAATAAAAATCACTGGTGGTTTAACAAAATCCATCAGCTAGCCTTCTGGCTAATCAGACTCCAGTAGCTGTAAGGTTATTTGGTGATGTCTCTAATGTGAGAGAACTTTGCTTTTCCTATATACTCTTTAAAAGCTTTAGGAGAAGACATTCTCCTGAAATTGAATGTAGACAGGCAAGAAGGAAGTTAAGACTAGTCAAACATTGTTTTTCCTGTCTACTCATTGAATTGAATTGATTCGCTGCATTTTCTTAACAAAGAGATAAATCCAACAAATACTATTTAAACTGAATAAAATAACTTCAGTCGTTAATAATGGTATTTTTTCATCATTGCTTATAGGAAATAGAGAAATCTTGCTTCATTCCAAATTTAGGAAAACTCACTTTAACACTTCCCCAAGAAGCTAGATTTAATGTATTTATATTAAAATGTAACAGGAACTCTTATCTGGCTTAATGCTTTGTGAAATGAGGCTGGAGAGAGGAGTCTTGTATTTGCTTTCCTGTAACAATGGTCTTATTTTCCTGACAGCTTAGAAAGGCAGAGCTTCCTTATGAAGCACTAGCTATCTATAGCAAGATGGCATGATGTCTTATAGTGCAAAAGATGTCTCTCAAAACCCAGGGTTTCATTTTCATTGTGAATCTTTGTGGAGAGGACACGTCTTGTCTATGAAATAAAAATATGTAATTCCTTAACAGCATCGTTAGCTTCAATTCCTGAAGTGTTCTCTACTGTTCTCTACTAATCAAAGTCAGATGTGTAAAATGGCATCTGCAAGGGACAGCCTGATAGTCCTCCCTCTGTTTCAGCTGAGGGAGTTAACACAAAGATAAGAAGGGTGTTCATGGTAAAGAATTTAGCTTTGCTAACTTTGTCTAAGAACTTTATTTCTAAAAATAAGCCTATTTCTTCCTTAGCTGGCTCTTTACAAAGATACCTTTTCACCTTTGATTCAAGCCACTTTGGAGGGACTACGGAGTTAAACATGGATATTTGTTGTGACTTTGGGGATTTTTTTCTAGGTTTGGAGAAGTTCTGCTTTTGCCAAAGCCAAGCCTGCAACGTGATTTAAAAAAAGACTGGGAAATGCTGCTATTGGAGGCAACTTAGTGTGTTGGTGTAAATCTTTTATAGCCAAGGAGCTAGGGGAAAAAATTTATAGAACAGCATTTGTATATGAACTTAATTTAAAAAGCAACCATGTCACTGTAATGCAAGCCTCAGTTACACACTAGGCATTTGGAAATCACTGTTTATCGGGTTTTGGCAGCTTCCAAGTCTTAACTGCAGGTGGCAATATTGTAAACTACTAGGTTACAAGTATATTTCATCTACTGTTTTTGAATTCTGCTACTATTCATTTAAAAATTACTTGAGCAGTTGCATTTTGTTCAACAAAACCAGAACCTCCTTCTATTCAATTCAAGGATTCCTGGGGCAATACAGGGAACCTGGTTGACTTTTTCTGTGTGTACTGGGGGGAGGTTTTGTTTTATTTGTATATTACTTGTGTGCTAGCCTAGCTGTACTCTGAATCGAGTGGTGGGAAACAAAAAGCAATGCAGCAAAACACTGCCAGGTTGGAAGAGGCTGCATCCCTCACTGGCAGGAGCAGTTCAGCCTACAGAAAGAGACTGGCATTAGCTTGTCATCCGAGCTGCTGCTAGGTCTGGTGTTATGGGCATGGCTTCAGAGACTGCCCTCAAAATAGAGCCAGTCTTGAAGGGAGAGCTAGAGGACACTGAGGCCTTCTCAGGATATAATTTTTTTGTATCTTCCTCCCAAGAACCAAGCTGTGATGAAGTGTTTGTGTCTTTTGTTAATAGGTGAGGCTCTGTAGAAGGAATTAAGGTCCCTGTGTTTTGCGTCTGGTTCTGTAAGAAATAGTTTTCCTGGTTGTAATTTTCATTATAGATCTCAGCCCTGTGTAGTATTCATAATGGCTTTCTTGTAGGAAGGGTGGTTTGGGGAGTTATGGCTGAGGTTTGATAAAAGATTGCTGAACTCTGATGTTTTTTAGATCAAAACCACAGACCTGAACTAGTGCTCTTTCAAAGTCTCCTTTGTGACAAAGCAAGCTGAAAAAGGAGAGCTTGTGGAGCTTCCAGCAGGGAGCAAACAAGCAGCAGGGAGTGTCTGGTGAACAACTACAGTCTTGGAGGGGGAATAACATTTGTGCCTTCCCTGGCTGGCTGAGATGTCTCCCTCCGGACAGGAGCTCCTGCGTGCCCCAAGCAGTAAGTTGTACAGGGAGGCTTCCCGCAAGTCTCCTCTTTCACTGCAGCTTTGCTCTGGGCACGCCAACTCCAAAGTTCAGCCCAAATTCATAATGAAAACGTGAGCCTATTAATCTAGAGAAATAATGAGCAGAATAGCTACCCGGTGAGGTGCCTTCCCCAGGATGTGCTGACATTGAACTCCCTCAAAGGGACTGTGTTAGATAATGATCCTAATAGGTGGCTCCTCCAGGCAATTTGATAGATGTGCACTATCAAGCATTGTCAGAAATAGCTCCGTATACAAAGCAAGCGTTTATCATCATGGACACCTTGCAGGTGGTCACTGATTCGGTGACATTGTAAGAAATAAATAGATAACAATTCCCTGCTCGCTGATGGAAGGGACGATAGTTTAGAACAAATTAGAGCTGTCTCTAGGCATTTTTTTCATAGAGGAGTTTTTGATTTGAAGGTGCAGGACAGCAGCTCCTCCAGCTGACCTGTATAATTCCACCTAAACCCCATGTTCCCTGGGCCAGCTGAAGCCATCAGAAGTGGAAAAATTCCTTTGCATCACTAAAAGAGGCATGGAAGAGCTCGTTTTCTTCTATTTTCTAAATTCTTCCTTTCTTAAATAAGTGATTGTGAGAACTGCAAATTAAAGGGTGAAATGCCTGTCTGGAAACACCTGCTGTTTTGGTGACTTGGGTTGAACAGACAGTTCAGACTCTCTGAACTTTATATTCAATGGCAGCATCTGTAGCTCGCAGTTCAGATACTCTGCGGACCAAAAATTCACTCGTTTATGGAATTTGAGTCGTTTGGGGAAAATGAGCACACAGATCACAACCTCAGGGATCAGGGGAATAACAAGAAAAATGTATTTTCAAAAAAAGGCACTCCTTTAATCAATATAATCAAAAGGATAGCTTGTCCTCATCAGGGTGTCCCTGGAGTGACTCAATGGGTGCGTTCCATTCCCACCCCAGTGTTTTTTCCACTCCAGCTGAACTCCAGTCTGCAGCAGTGATGTCACCCCAGCTCTGATCCAACTTAAATCCTTCCAGCAGTGTTCACAGCTGAGCAACGAGCAGCTTTTAATGAGGCAAAAGATCATCTCCATTAAGGAGATGAGGCTGTGGGTTGTACTGACAGTGGGTTTTTATCTGGATCCCAGGCTCTCTGCAGTAACCCTGCTGCAGCAGGCTCCAGCCGGCATCCCTCGTATGCTCATTGTGTTCAGCCCCTGCCTGCTTCCCACCAGGCTCTCTTCATTCTGGGCAAAGTCCCGCTGGAAGCACTCGGCTGGGGGCCAGGGGCAGCTTCCAGCAGCTTGTTGTGACTGCTGAGATGCTTAAATATTAAATTCAGCCCAGGTCTTGCGTTTGATTGCTTTACAGTGCAAAGCCGGGGTAGTCCAAGGATGGAGCATTAACCCAGATGTTGTGGCTTGCTAAGGGGCCTGAATGCTGAGCCTTAAGTTTGGCTTTTAATGTGTGGGTGGTGGAGGGTGGGAGGTGAAAACAATTACTCAAATTAACAGGCTTGTAAGGGTTTTGCAATTTAAGCTTCTGTAACTTTGCTTTTTTCTTTCTCTTTTTTTCCCCCCTCCTAACTGAGAAAGATTTAACATTTAATTAACCTGACATCATTTAACAGTTGGGCATGCAATTAGGTAACATATATTAATTAGGAGATGCGACTGGTGGTGGCTTTCCCGAGCTGGTGACTTGCCGCACGGAGGCTGTGCAGTGCTGTGCGGTGCTGAGCAGTGCCTCGGAGGGGCTGTGCAGCCAGGCACCATACCACGACAGTCCACCGGGACCTTGCAGCCTTTCATCCCGTCCTGTATCGCATGTCACAGGCAGCGGGGACTTCAGAAAACAAATCAAACAGCGGTGTTTGCTATGGATTTAGCTGCAGCTGCTTCTCCTCTAATTGATTGTACTGCGGGGCTCTGGAGGAATGCTGGAGCTGCCTGGTGAGCCTTGCTGTGATGCTTGCTCATCTCCTTCTCCGTGTGTGCGTGCTCAGGAGCAGGGCAGGTGCTCTCTTCTGGCTCACACCCGATGGCTTTGCAGGGGCACATGGTTTAGGAGAGATGCCTTCGTCCACCTTTCCTGAAGGAAAAGCCATGGTCCTGCCGTGGGAGCTGCTGCCCGCCCGGGGCTAAGGATGCCAAAAGCCTCACAAGGGACACAGCTTGCCCTGTGACTCATTTTGGTTGACAGCTTGGTCTCTGGGGGTACAGGGAGCAGTGCTGCAAGGACAAAGCCAGGGTGGGTGCTGGGGGTGCTTGGTGGGAAGGGTCCCTGGCAGGGGAGCTGCTGAGATAGAAGCGAAGGCAGTAGGTGCGGTGTTGGATTTTCCCTTTATTTGCAAGGTGGGTGTCATCTCTGTCCCGTGCTGCTTTGTGGCTTCCATCAAGGCAAGAGCAGTTCAGCATTGCTGTGAATTTTATTTGCAAGACTCCGGTTTGAGGGAGCTGTGTAAGAAGCCAGAGGGGCTGCAGCTTAGTTTCTAGGCAGGAAGGGCTGACAGGTGAATTCCTGGGAAGCTGCCTTGCTCTGTGAGCTCTGTAGGTGCACAGCACCCTGGTGCATCGCTGCTGGTCCCATGCTGGCCACCATGAGGAGGATGGCATGTGGTCATGGCCCGTCTCTACGGGCTGCCAGCAGTCGCCTGGCAGAACAAGAAGGGCTTTGCCCTCCCTGTGCTGCCTGCGTCTAAGTGCCAGAACACTTCAAAGGATCGAGGGAGAAGTCCCTTGCCCAAATAGCCAAGTTCTCTGAAAAGGAAGGGATGAGCACAGCTTCTGTCCAGCTGCAAAACTGTCCTGCTGGGGGACGATGAAGCCGGTTGTGCTGAGCCTCCTCCAGCAAGACAAATACTTGTGTTGCTGTATTGCAAGCCCTTTCTTAAAATATAAATCTGATATTTCCTTCTGTGAGAGGTGATCACGAGGCAGGATGGGTCCTTTCCTCGCACCAGGAACAGGAGCCACGGGAAGTTTGAGCTGTCAGGAGCCCAAAATGAGTATATCCAATTTATTCATAGATGGCAGCTTTCTCAAAGGCAGGCTTTCTTCCACAGCTGTGGTGCAAATCAGATCCATATTGTCCAGTGAATCTCATTTACAGCAAAATAATATGAAAACTGGTGTGGCTGGGCCTCGCTGTGGGATTGCAGGGTGCCACTGCCCTGCTGTCACATCTGAGCTGGGGGAAAGCATAAATGTCCTCTTAAAATACTGCGGTGGGAACCAGAGCTTACAGGGTGCAGACTTCAGAGCGATTTCATCCCTGGCTCTGATGGGAGTGGGGATGAAATTCTCTCTTTTTCCCAGAAAATTAATGCCCATAAGCCATGGAACTTTACCCACCCCTCGCCCAGCAGCGTTATTACGCTGAAAAATGGGATTAGACAGAATCGCTAATTTGAACATCACACACAGAGACCAAAATCCCAAGCGCTCTCCCTGTCTCTCCAGGGAAAGATTTATTGCCTGCTACAGTGTAATTAATCTAATTTCCCTTAATAAGGGTGAGCCAGTTAATAGGAAAGCCATGTCCTCGAAGCTGGGTGCCGCCTCTCAGCCCAGCTGTGCCCAGGAGTGCAGCCAGGGGAGAGCCGTGGTTATCTTCAGGGAGGAAAAGATGCTCTTGCAGCACGATGTTCTCACGGTGCTGTCGTCGGCCGCGCTGCTCGCGTTGCGCAGCCTTGCAGCAACTGCCTGAGAGCAGCTTTCAAGGGAAAAAATCGATATTTACTAGTTATGGGTCAATTTTCCTTCTAAAGTACAAAGCCTGCTGATTTCGCGCAGTTCGGAGCCGCGCTGAGCCGGGAAGCTGACGCGTTTCATACACAATTTGAACTTAATTCCTTTGCTGCAAAGCAGGGAGTGGAAATGTTAATAAAATGTAGCTGCTGTTGTGGGGTTGGCTGCCTCAAACACCAGCAGGTCCCTGCTCCAGGGAAGAGATGGGGTGGGGGAAGCGATGGTACATCCTCAGGGTTGGGGCGCAAAGCTGGTGGAAAAGAAAAGGACGATTTATCCTTGTCTGCATCCCTCGTATGAATAGCATCGAGGGGGTTTGTGTGCTAATTGCAGCTTATTGTGGCCAGCTTAGCAGGTTACAGGCAGCATCTGCTGGAGGGCTCACCCAGAGAGAGGATGGGCAGCCGGGGAGCTCCTCAAGGGTCTCGGCAGCTGGGGGAATTGCAGGGTTTTATAAAGAGCCAGCACATCGGTAAGCATCGCTCCTCCTGGGGAGGCAGGCAGGCAGACACTTGGGGAAGGGAGAATACAGGAGCACGGCTGGGTGCTTCCTCCAGGCAAGCAAACAGCGAGCTGGGCTTTTGGGTTTCTGGGCTTATGCTCACCCCTGCTTCCATCCCCAGAGCCCAAGGTGTGCCCCCTGTCCTGTCACCCCTGCCAGCCCTCGCCTGCACGTCCAGCTCCTGCGGCGCTCAGCCTTCTGCGAGGGGCCTCCGTTCACCTTGGTGAAAGAGCGCCCATCGCGGAGCAGTTCGGCGCGATGCACGCCAGCAAACGGTGCCCTCGAGGAGCAGCACTGGGTTTCCTCCCGTCGCTGCAGCCCTGCGTTGGGGCTGGAGGCGTACCTCATGCAGCTCGGCCCTCCTAAATGTGCAAACGGTCAGGGGAGAGCTGGCTCGCACCGTCCCTCTTCTGCCTCTCCCTACTCTCAGGTGGCTTTGACTCATCTGTGCGGAGAAGGTTGGATCCGGATCGCTGGCAGGGTTTGTGTTTCCCAAGTGCTGTGACTTTCCGAGCAGACACGTGGTTTGTTTGAAAGGGCTGTAGGCAGAAGAAGCAGTTTTGGAGGAGCAAAAAGAAAGCAAAGCGCCACGGCTGGACTTCGCTCCCAGCACTGGGGAGCTCGGCTCTGCACTTCTGGGGGGAGCAGGGATGCTGTGCACCCCCCCATGAGATAAATGCATGCAACGGGGAGCTTTAAATCCCACCCAAAGCAAGCGATGGGCAAAATTTATCCCTAGAGGCAGGGGCCACAAGCGCTGGACATTCCTCCACATAGCCCCACAATTTCCTGCCAGTAAATGGTGAATTTTCCTCCTGGTTATCCACAAAATGGTCCTTCTGGGGGTCCAGCATTGGGAGGCGGGGGGGACAGTGACTAATGGCAGCTCGTGTACTGGTGGCCCTCTCGCCGCCGCCGCGCAGCTGGGATGCGGTGGGAGAGGGGCGCGAGGCGGGCGCAGCGTCGGACGGAAAGCTCATTTCCCACCGAGGGTGACCTTGTGGCCCGCGAGCCTGGGAAGCTGAGGCCTGATGGCACTTGATTGATGGCATGCGAGGAGTCGTTCTCCCTCAATGTCAGTCAGCTCGCCTCCGCTGACTGCAAATGAAGGCACAAGAAATTGGAGAGTAATCAATGCCAGATGGAAAGTGCAATTGGAAACGCTTCTGTCTGGGCTGTGCGGCCCGGGAGGAGAGCTCGGCTGGGCAGCGCGGAGCCCGGCTCGTGCAGGCTCACGAACGCTCTCGCTTTCCCTTTCTGCTGTTCAATTATCGCACACAAAGATGACAGGAGCTGCATCTCCATAGGAACCTGCTGAAGGAGGAAAGCACTCGCCAAGAGCTGCCAGCTCCGGGTCCTGCCAGCTCCGAGCAGCTCTCGCAGATAAGAGAGGCGACGCCGTCCTCCCGCCAGCCGGCAAGGGGCACGGCTCTGGAAAGCAATAGCTTCGCATTTTGTGAGAGCGATAGCTTCGCACTTTGCACAGCACAGAGCAGAGAGAAGGAACCGGGCAGCTGTGAGAGCTCCTGGGGAGCGGAGCTGCTCTGAAACCACCTGAGCGTCCCCAGGGAGCTGGGCAGCAGCGAGGCTTTCGGTGCAGCCCCTCGCAGCTGAGCATCACCCACGCATGGTGCAGGAACCTGCTGCTTTCTGTGGCCAGGGCTGCAGACATGGGAGAAAACCCTCGGGAAAGCCGTATTTCCTAGGGAAACCAGAGCATTTTTAAAGAGGAATTTAGCGATTTTAACTTTAACTGACAGAGACTGGGGCATAGCATATGTCAGCAGAAAAACAGTGCCGTAAGTGATGCTATTCGAGCACTGCATTTGAAACACTTGTTAAAATTAAAGGCCTGCATTAGTTTGTTATAGGGAATTGCCTCGGGCACATTCAAACGCATTAGCTCCTGGAGCTCTGCTGATGGAAAAGGCCATCAGAGAGCGCCGGTGCCATGAAATGCATTAGAGGCACCCGGTGGGACGGAAGCTGGGGCTGTCAGGAGCGGGGTTTCTCCAGCCACGCAGATCCATCACCAGTGATGGAGAGCACTTTGCAAGGCAGAGCTGTGAGGAGCCTTCAAAGAGCAAAAAAACCCTTTGGGATAATGGGAGTGCATCCTCTCCCGCACGGCTCAGCCCTGACAGAAGAGCATAAAACGAAGGGAAAGCCGGGCAGTGCTGAGCAGCCACGAAGAGGAGGCAGAATGGGGCTGCAGAAGGGTTGCCCATTTTTCCGTGGGGCCCTTCTGCTGCAGCTGGGATCTCCCAGCTCAGCATTTCAGCAGCAGGGGAGCTCAGACAGAAGCCGTAAATTTTATTTGCAGTAGATAAATGTCATTTCCCAGCACGCAGATTGGCTTGGTCCGTTAGGCAGAGGCAGCTCAGCCCGTGCAGGGCAGTGCTGGCAGTCCCAGGGGTCCCTCTCCAGCAGCAACCACCTCGTCTGATGGGATTAATGCTGGGAAGCAGCAAGAGGGGCTCTGCTGTGTGGTAATCACAGCTGTTAAACGGCCTGGTTAGGAAATAGGGTGATTAACGGGAACCCAGCAGCAGCCAGCACGGGGCTGCTCCATCCTGTGTTTGTGCAGCCCTGGACAAGAGCAGGAGGCAGCGAGGAGGATCGAGGATGGAGGACAGAGGACAGAGGATGCTCCAGCTGGTGCCACCTCCTGCCCCTGGAAGGACGCGTCCCCGTCCCGTGCCAGCACGGTATAAAACAGCGACAAGGCTCTGCTTGCTTGCTATGAATAAAAGCCCTTGCAAGGTAGAACCAATTTCCCTTTCCCCTTGGGACAGTGCCGACTGAGAGTAATCCCATACTTTTTGGCAAATAAGACTCCTGGCAGGTGTGTTGTTTTTTTTTTGCGTGTTTGAGGAACAAGGCACCTCGCTGCGAATCAGTTACGGGTTCGCTTTCTCTTCCAATACCCAGCTCACCTGGAAACAAGGAGGCCCGATGGCAACGGGAGGAAACTTCGGAGGCAAAGTTTGATGCTAATAGCCCAAGTTAATTGCCAATTGTTGGGAGCCGGGCTTAGTGGAGCCTACAGCTCGCTCCACGTCCAGACATCTCCCTCCTTCGCTCTCACCCATCTGGCACTTGCCATCTGCTCTGCACCACGCTCCCCGCCTTACCGGAGGGCTGCTGTAGGAATTTGCTCTGTGCCGAGTGCCGGAGCCCCGGGAAGGGCAGGGGCAGCCCAGGCAATGCAGGAACGAGCTGAGGATTTCATTAAGTAATTGGTGCGGGCGGGGGCTTGCAGGCTGTGGGGAAGGGCTCTGCTCAGCTTTTCTCCTCTACCTCCATTTGCTAATGACCTGGCTTTACCTTCTCACCTCCTTTTCTGGCTTGATGCCGCAGTCGGTTTCTGCTCTTTGTATTTATTATTGTCCTAAAAAAAAAAAAATCTATTTTCTTTCGGGTAGAAGTAGAAATACTATTTTAATGCAGAACCGCTGCACTGCTTTTCTTGCTTCCCAGAATCACCTCCTGCAGACAATATCCTCTTCCTCTTTGGAGGCTGAAACTATTTGCTACAGTCATAATTTCCTTTCAGCTCCAAAGATTACTTTTGAATATTTCTCTGTGGGTATTCAATAGCGATGCTCTTCTGGCCATAGAGGAGGTTTCAACAGAGCTGCGAGGTATTTCCCTTCCTGACGGAGCGGGTATAATCCATTCGGGGCTAACTCCTGCGTGACCACGGGCTGGCTGTGGCAGGAGAGTGCTCCGGGCACCCACAGCTTAAAGCAATGCTTAAAGCTCCTTCTCTGCAGTTCAGCAGCAATAAGATGCTCGGCGAAGAACCACTGGGGCTTGGGACAAGGCCACATGCAGAAGGGAAGGGAGGTGAAGGCAAACTGCAGGGCCGGCCCCAGCCCTGCCATCCGTCTCTGCCCCGCCGCAGGAGCTCTCCGAGCAAGAAGCAGCAGTGAAGCTGCTCGTGATGTTTTTAATCAGCCTGGGCAGTAAAAGGAAATCAGTCATGTTAAAGGAGAATCGTAAAACAGCTTTGAAAACCACAGAGCCGTGCAGAAGTGTTCAGCTTTGTTTGTTTAGAGCCCAGCCATTTTACGGTGCCATAAACCTCCCGGCACGTAGGCTGCAGAGCGTAAATCCTGCTCCAGCTCTTTTATGTGCTGGCTAATGATAGGGGCAATGTGTGGACTCAGACGAGTGATACGGGGAGCCGGGGCACTGTGTCTCCGTGTCCTTGGTATCTCCCAGCTAGCCTGGCTGCATTTATTTTTTGCCAAGCAGACAACTCCGCGCTCCCAGGACGCGACAGATGCTGCAGCTTCACCCTCCCTGTGCCGCTCATTTCGACGCAACTTGCTGAGCTTCTGGGCTTTGGTGATTTTCCACTTTGTCACCATTCTCCTGGCGAGGCAGCTTCCTCTCCTTGCTCTCAGCTCTGGCCCAAAAAGAGCATCGTGGCTCCTTATCTGGTTACCTCCTTATGTCACAGAGAGGTTTCCCGCAGGACTGGGGTTTGCCGGGCTGGTTGTGCTGGAGGAGGCACTGATGCAGTGGGCCCTGCCGGCACTCTCATCTCCGCTGGGATCTGGGATCCTTGAGCCGAGGGGCACGGGGAATGCTCCCACATCTTCTCCAGGCTGCTCTCCATCTCTCCTGGTTAGGTCCAGCCAGGGTTTGCTGCAGCACCGGCCGGGGCGGGTGACAAATGGCACGTGAAGGTGTCGCGGGAAATATGCACACCCAGTGATAGAGACGTAATGAATTAAACGTTGGTGAAATTGATGTGGGGCTGCTGTAATGAATGTACACGTGTTGTGAGGATTAGGACACGGGTGTGATGAATATTGTCTATCAGCTGTGATAAAAAGCCTATCATCCCCAATACATATTTTCAAAAACTAATTTAAGGCTGAACGAGATTATTAAAAATGAGGAGAGGAAATTGTCTGGGATATATCTAGAGTCCCTTGGTAGGTAGGAAGTGGAACTGCAGCCTGTGGGGTGAAAAGGCTAGATGTGGGCATTGTGGCAGCCTCTGATAAGGGGACAGGGCTGAGCTGGTCCGGAGGGGAGCGGCTGGAGGGGGGATTAGAGCTTGTCTGGGGTCTTGGTGCTGCACGCAGGGACCGACCCCCCTGGGGCTGAGCAGAGAATCACACTTCTGCCAGCAACATGCATCTGTCCCCGTGCTCAGTGTCCCTGGTGTTTCTTTCTTACCTTGGTTCCTTTCCTAAATCTTTGACTGTTTTGGGGCTGAGCAGAGAAAAACGGAGAATTTCCAAGCTTTGTTCCCTTAGGGGGAAGCAGCTTCTGCAAAGCAAGGGCTAAGTGCGTGCCACCTCTGCTGGAGCTGGCAGGGAGAGGAGCCCCAGCCCTGCTGGTGACGGGTGGATAACGGGGCCTGCGGGCACCCCAGGACCCCGACCCGTGGGGCTGGGGCTGTGCTGGGGCTTCCCAGCGGGGCATCCCTCGGCAGAAAAGTCCAGAGCACCCATGCACACACGGCTGTGAAGGCTTGAGAGAAGCAAGCATACAAAAGTGGGGTGGCATATAGGCCATCCATTGCCGAGAACACTAATGTATGGCAGTATTAGCTGATACACAAGGGACAAGAGGAAAAAGCCATTGCTGTACAAAGAGCCTTAACACTTTCTCTCCAGCACTCCATGTCGTGCTTGGCCAGACTTGCCTGTTGCCTGTCTTGGTGAGCTTTGCAGCAGCCAAATCCCCACTGGGGGCTACTGGGGCTACTGTGCAGGTACCAAATGCATGAGATGCCTGCAATGCATTTACATTTATATATATATATATATAAATGGAAAGGTTTTGTGGCAGGTAACAAGCTACGAAATGTTCCAACACACGTGTTGCCATGGGCATTTCTCTACCAAGAGCTGAGCGGGTCTGGAAGTCCTGGCGCAGTCCTGTGCCTGCCCCGCAGCTATGGGTTTTCCCTTGCTGCCCTTTGCATTTCCCCACGGGGTTCCCGGCCCTCCAGTCGGGTTCCTGGGGCCAGGACTTTCCTGCAGACACTTGGTGGCACTGGCCCATGGCTCCGGCCATCCGAGGAGCTGAGTTTTGCTCTTGAGCGTTCCCCCGGTCTTTCATTTAATCTCGCTGTGGTGTTCACTATGACAAGATCATTAGAAACCGAGTTAATGTTGCAGAGCTCTTCCTCCCAAGCAGTGTGTAACCACGCAGACGATGCCTGCAAGACAAGAGACTTAATTGTGTTCTGTCGGTATCCAGGGGGATGTCAGCCAGCCGAATTTAAAGCCAGGCTGGATGGGGGTGGGAAATGCACCTCCATTACTCACCCAGGCTGAATGAGGTTTCGGTTTTATTATCTCCTGAAATAGCCAGTGCCTGGGAGGTGCTGATTGAAGCCATTTGAAAACATGACAACATCCTCGGGACAATAGGTGTCTAATCTAATGAAGCCAGAATGCATTAGCTAAGAGCTGCGTAAAGCGAAGAAAATGCAATTAAAGCATTCCTGAGGACAGATGTCGACCTACGTAGGGGACACTGATATGAAGACGTCGGCAGAAGTCTAATGAAAATAAATGATCTGTTTGAAGCATTCCTCAAATCAATAACGGAGTCCGAGGCACCGCTGCTCCGCCTCGGCTCCCGGCGCTGTCACCCCAGTCCCTGCTCGCTGCCCCCGGTGACGTCTGTCCTGGGCGGAGGGCAGCCTGGGGACGGCGGCGAGGATGGGCTGCGGGCTGTCCCTGCCACCCTGTTCCCCTGCTCTGCCCTCTCCTCTCACCTGAGTTTTGCTGTTAGGAAAGCCTGTTTTTTCCCCACCTGTGCAGGGGAGCTGTGCCCGGCAGGGCTGAGGTCCCGCATCGAGCCCTTCGAAATGCGACGAGCAGGGCGGAGGTGGCAGTGGACAGGACATGAACGGTTCTCTCCCTTCAGAACCGTGTAGTTTTTGTCTCTAAATAACCTCCATCCTGTTAAAATACCCCAGACTGCTGAACTGAAGTCTCCTCTTGCCCTTCTGAAAGACTAAATCAAAGAGGAGCCACAGCCATCCTCCAGCGCAGTTACCTGAAGGTGCATGGAGCCAAATTTCAGGTTCCAGCAGCAACATCTTGCTGTGCCTTGTCTTTTAGGATCTCAGCCTTCCTCTGACCGATTTCCTCTTAGTCCCAGCTCCTCGCTGACAAGGGAACCCTGACAACATTTTGACTCCAGCCCATCCATTTCGCTCGCTCTTTTCGTCTCCGCAGTGGTGTAAAAACCCACGGGCAGCTGCTGCAGCCTTCCCCATGGCCTCGTCCCTGCTGGCTGCTGGGGAAGGTCTGGCCGACGGGACCTCCTCTGCTGGGACCTTGCTACAGGAGGGCTGGGGTTACTGCCTCTGCTTCTGGGGGACGAGGCTGTAACCTGGGACAAGTCGTGTTCCCGCTGCATCGTCACTAACCAAAATGGCTCAGTAAGTCACAACTCTCAACTGAAATTACATAAAATGTAAAAATCCCTTTTCAGGCTCCCCAGGCTGCTGAGCGTGAGCTGGCCGCACGCCTGCAGCTCGGGGAAGCCTCAGAGGGTGACTTGTGGGGTTGTTCACATCGATGGTCCTGCCCCACATTCCTTCACTTTCTATCTTTCCCCCTCTTCACCCCATCACCCGGGTGCTGCTTTGGGCAATAAATGGGCAAAGAGCAGGAGCAGAGACTGCCAGGTTTTGCTGCACTTCCGCAAAGAGGATTCCAGGGTTTCTGCAGGAGCAGATTAGGGCCGGGCCATCTGCTCCCACCTCCTAATCCCGCCATCCGGCACCCTGCCCGCTGCCTGCTGCAGCCCCCCTGCTGCTGGGGCTTTGGGGTTTGGGGGCTTCGGGGCCACGGAGCCCCCTGTGCAGGGAGCGATGCTCGCAGGGGGTACCTGCAGGAGGTGCCGCTGTTACCTCCCCGCTTGTTTGGGCAAATGGGAAGGGCGGAAATGTTCCTTCCCTTTATTATTCAACAAAGATTGTGCTCTGCTCTCTCTCAAGCTCTGCTATATTGGAGCTACGTCAAGGATGTGGGTTTTTCTGTTGTACAGCTAACACACGTTTAGACAGAGACACCTTCCTCTCTCTGTACTCCTACCCACATTATAAATAGTAATTAAAACCACCCACTTCTGCAAATTGCTGGCAAAAGTAACTCATATCAAATCACGATTCTCTGGCAGGAGTTTAAATTGACAGCGACAAGTTTATTTCTAGAGGAAAGTTTTATTTTTGGCAGTTTGATTCATTGTGCCACGTCACACTCGGATGTGGCGCGATGTGCTACCTGACACGTCGCATTTCCCTGCAAGACAAAGCAGAGATTTATACTTTGCTTTGTGTTGCGAGACAATGCGTCAGCTTCTGAGAGCCACCCTGCTCTTCTTGGGCAAGACAATGCTCTGCTGACAATAATTTTAACAGATGCAGGGAAACTCAGCCTTTTGTAGGCAAATGTTACAGTCAGAAGCTTCCTTATAAAATAATTCAAGCGGGAACCGGGACCTGCCCCAGCTGCAGGCGTTGTGCACCCCACTCTGCGCTTAACGAGGATTAGGAAATCAAAGATGCTGCAGAGCTGATGCAAATGTCCTCCTGCCCAGCTCAGCACAGCCAGCTGCCCCAGTAACCCCACCGCCGCCTGTGCTGCGGCTGGAAAGGACACGGGGACGTCTGTGGGGTGACCGCGGAGCCTCTCCTGCACGCCTGGTGCCAGTTCAGCTGCCATCTGGGGAGGAGAGCTGCAAGACGTGTGACCCTGAAGAGAACAAGCACAGAGTAATTGCTTCAGGAATCCTGGTTAGGAGATGATGGAGAGGGAATAACCCCGTCGCTGTGTCTCACACCAACTGCTGTAATAATTCTGCTTCTCCTGCAAAGCTGCATTACATCGTCACTTAATTTAACTTTGCCCAGAAGCAGCCACAGTGAAAGCAGCCTGGGTCCCCGAGCTTGTTCCTCCCCAGAGATGTAAAACATCTCCCATTTACATACCTCTTACCCCGGGAGCTTGTATTTACAGTCACAAACCTCTATTTATCCGGCACGCCAATTGCCGTCACCCCAGAGCACCTAAATCTCACAAAAAGCATTTTTATTGCCCTATTAATCTCTCCCTCTCCCGTTGTTTAATAGAATTCACTTAAAAATATTTAACAGCCTAAGCCCCCCACGGCTGAGTGCCATTCCTCTGGCTGCCTTGAGGTACTGCTCCGTCTGTTGCCTGTGTGCTGGGGACACCAGGAGCGGGGTGCTTTTAGGGGAAATTTCCCTACAGGCCTGTCAGTCTCACGTCAGTGCCTGGTAAAATCATGGAGAAGATGGTTCTCGAACTTATTGAGGCTCACCTGGGGGACAAAGCAGTCATTGGTCCCAGCCAGCATGGGTTTGTGAAGGGCAGGTCCTGCCTAACTAATCTGATTTCCTTTTATGATAAGATCACCCGTATGATGGACCAAGGGAAACCAGCTGATGTGATTTTTTTGGACTTCAGCAAGGCTTTTGACACGGTTTCCCATAGGATCCTACTGGACAAAATGTCCACCATACAGCTAAATAAAAACGTCATACGATGGGTGAGCAATTGGCTAACGGGCAGGGCCCAAAGGGTTATGGTAAATGGGGCTGCGTCAGGCTGGCGGGCGGTCACCAGTGGGGTCCCTCAAGGCTCCATTTTAGGGCCGGTACTTTTCAATATTTTTATAAACGATCTGGATGTAGGAATAGAAGGTATTTTGAGCAAGTTTGCTGATGACACCAAACTTGGAGGAGTTGTGGACTCGAATGAGGGTGGAAAGGCCTTGCAGAGGGATCTGGATAGGTTGGAGAGCTGGGCAATCACCAACCGCATGAAGTTCAATAAGAGCAAGTGCCGGGTCCTGCACCTGGGACGGGGAAACCCTGGCTGCACGTACAGACTGGGCGATGAGACGCTGGAGAGCAGCCTAGAGGAGAGGGATCTGGGGGTCGTGGTAGACAGCAAGTTGAATATGAGCCAGCAGTGTGCCCTGGCGGCCAGGAGGGCCAACCGTGTCCTGGGGTGCATCAAGCACGGCATCGCTAGTAGGTCAAGGGAGGTGATTGTCCCGCTCTACTCTGCGCTGGTGCGGCCTCACCTCGAGTACTGTGTGCAGTTCTGGGCACCACAGTATAAAAAGGACATGAAACTGTTGGAGAGTGTACAGAGGAGGGCTACGAAGATGGTGAAAGGCCTGGAGGGGAAGACGTACGAGGAACGGCTGAGGTCACTGGGCCTCTTCAGCCTGGAGAAGAGGAGGCTGAGGGGAGACCTCATCACAGTCTACAACTTCCTCGTAAGGGGGTGTCGAGAGGCAGGAGACCTTTTCTCCATTAACACCAGTGACAGGACCCGCGGGAATGGGGTTAAGCTGAGGCAGGGGAAATTTAGGCTCGACATCAGGAGGGGGTTCTTCACAGAGAGGGTGGTTGCACACTGGAACAGGCTCCCCAGGGAAGTGGTCACTGCACCGAGCCTGTCTGAATTTAAGAAGAGATTGGACTGTGCGCTTAGTCACATGGTCTGAACTTTTGGGTAGACCTGTGCGGTATCAAGAGTTGGACTTGATGATCCTTAAGGGTCCCTTCCAACTCAGGATATTCTATGATTCTATGATTCTATGATTCCCATGCACCAGATGCGCCTCCCTAATTTCAACACAGCCCATCACAGCCTCCCTTCCCAGGCATCCTGTGGGTGCCACAACGATGTATTTCTAGCATGGAAGGCAGAGGATGGACACCGGTCCGACGGGAGGCAGGACTTTCACATGAACATTCCTGGCTCTGCCCTGACTCCTGGCTTTACATTTTTGCTTTCAAAAGCAGAAGACGTGTCCCAGGTCAGCGGTGTCCCTGCTGCCTCTGACCCCCGTGCAGCGGTGACGAGGACAGCTCACCGGCCACAGCCACAAGGAGGGTGCAGGGGACGCACAAACACATGAGCACCTTGCCCTGTGTCGCTGCCTTGGGCTGCTTTCGTGGTGCCCTCCCTCTGGTGCTGATTTGGCCAGCGAGAACCCATCCTGACCTTTGCTTCTGGCATCGGCAAATGCAAAAACCCCACTGCTGCCCTGCTGCTGCCCCTTGTGCCTGAGCGCCCTGCTCAGCACCCAGCTAAGAGGTGCTGTATTCCCCCTGGGAGCACAGGCTTCACGGCAGAGAAAAGACTCGCAAGAAAAACCTGAATTGCCCAAGAAAAACCTGAATTGCTCGGTTTGAAATTCTTACCCAAACGCACACGGTTTCTCCCAAAGAAGCTCTTTGTAACAGATGATCTAGGGCTCTAGCGGGGATAAGCTGCTGCTGCTTTATTTCGGTTCCATTATGGAATTTAAATACTGGGCAAGTTAATGGAGATGTTTATGGCTGCACATAAAGCAGAGAGCTGTGCTCCTGTCCCGCTGTGCCGCGAGCTGGAGCCGCTCGCTCCCTGCTGCCGCTGCCAGGGCTCGGGGGGAGGCGGTGCCACCCGCAGCACCCCAGGGTCCCGGTGGGGGCCGGTTCCTGCCCCTCGGCTTGCAGAGCCCGTGTCCGGCTGCCCTGCAGGGAGCTGGGCTTTGTTCCCGGTGCAGCCCCACGCTGTTTGTCTGTGCCCAGCGCTGGCAGGGAAATATTTTAATTGCCTGTTTGTAAAGAGCGACTTAACGAAGAGCCGTGTTCGGGTGATGTCCCCCAGCCCGGTGTGGATGCTTTGCTAATGACTGCCTTCGCTCAGCTGGTGCCAACTGCCAGCACTTCGTGGAGTTTCTCTCCTCTAATGAAGGTCTGATGAGGTGCAATACAGATGTGTGCACGCAACTGCTGGACCCCTCCTGTCTCACCGCCTCTTGCAGCTCCGGGTGCGCCGCTGGGGACAGGACCCCCCCCCCGGGGCTGTCAGAGAAAGGTGCCAGTGCTGGTGCCCTGTGTATGGCCGTGGGGTGCCAGCTGGTCCCTCAGCAGAGGACATCTGCTTCTCCTGAGAGTGCCAAAGCTGCCTGCTTGCTCCGGCATCCCACTGGCAACCTTCCACAGTGCCCGAAGAGCCAGCAGCGCTGTGACACCGGCACGGGGAGAAAGCTGCAGCGGTGCTCCCAGGCACTGCAGGGGGTGCCAGGACCACCCTGAGCCCAGGCAGAGCACCTGGGGACACCCAGCCCTGGAGACACCCCACTGTGGTGGCTCTTCATCGCCACAGGAACACCCAAACCCCTCTCTGTACCTTTTCTTTCTCCCTTTGCCACCAGAGGACCGTTCCCAGCCTGAAGCAAGCAGCTGGAGGAGGACACACGTCCCCAGCCAGCCGTGCCAGCCCTGCCGCAGGTGCATTTTGCTTCCAAACACCACACAAAGCTGAAAAGGCCGCGCCGGGGGCACAGCTCCCGTCAGCCCGCGGATTCCTGCTGTCAGGGCTCGGTTTGTGGCAGGCTGCTGGAATGCGACAAAAACCAAGGCAGGAGAAGGGCCAGCCCCGATCCCCGAGATGTGGCCGTGCAGCAGCAGAGCCTGGGCAGAGCAGGCAGCTCCGGGACTGATCCGCACCCCTTGACTCCGTTTCTCTGCTTTTGTTCACGCCTGTCAGATGTGGGCAGCAGCCCAGGACAGCAGCCCCTGTGCCAAGCGATAAGGGCTTTGCTTTGTCTGATTCCGAAGGTGCTTGTCAACCTCAGCAAGATAAAAAGGCCAAACACATTTATAATTGTGTAATTAAATGGCTCCGGTGCCTTCCAGGCATCTCGTGCAGCTGGGCAGATGGCTTTAATGCCAGCAGCCTGGAAGAAGTGCAGAGGCAGCTGAGGTCACCGTGGGGGTGGTGGCACCCAGACCGGGACGTGCGGCCGAGCCTGGGGGTACCTCGTGGGTCCCCCCACTCTGCTCCTGCTGGATGTGCCCCCGACAGGCACCGCTCTGCCCATCAGGGGTGGCCACATCCCTGTCTCATCCCCAGCACGGGGAGGAGAAGGCACAAGTCCCTGCAGGCTGTTCTCTGCACTGAAATGATGTTCCTGCATCCCCTGGTTTCGTTCAGAGTGTTTTGAGCAGGTGTTGCTGGGAAAAAGCGAAGAGAAAAGCCAGAGCTGGATAGGTGAACCCATCCCGAAAAGCTCTGTCTCTTCAACTTCTCTATCGTGACTCTGCTGACCACCAGGTTAATCCATTAACTTCAATGCTAGAGAGCCCTGTGAGGTCTCTAGATTCCAGGAAGAGTCTTTATTTTGCCTCTGGGGTACAAGAGAAGGCTTGTAGGGCATCCCGGTGTGCCCTGGGAGGCCTCTAGGGCATCCTAGAGGACACTGTGGGTCACTGGGAGGCTTACTGGGGGAGCTAGGGGGCACTGGGTGGCCCTGGTGGTCCTGTGGAGGATCTAGAGTGCAGAAGACAACAGGAGGCCTGCAGTGTGCATGAGAGTTCACTAGAGAGCACTGCGAGGCCTCCAGAGATTCCTGGAAGAGTCCTTATTTTGCCTCTAGGGTACAAGAGGAGGCTCATAGGGCACCCTAGAGTGCCCTTGGAGGCCTCTTGGGCATCCTAGAGGAAACTGGAGGTCACTGGGAGGCTTTCCGGGAGAGCTAGAGAGTGCAAGAGGTGGAAACAGGCAGACACAGGGAGCTTTTGCTTTGCCACACGCACTGGCTGCTAAATGGAAGCCCAAGAGCCGCTCCCAGGAGATGCCAAAAGCTGCCATGCAGCCTCTGTTCCTGCTGCTGGGCCTGCTGCTGCCATCCCCAGGGCTCCCTCCACCGCTGGGGGCCATTTGCAGGCCCCAGGACGTGCCCCCCACCCTCACACAGCACCCTTGGGTGCGCTTGTCCCTGGGGAGGGCAGAGGCACAGGGATGGTGGGACATTAACCAAAGGAGGGCCGATGCACCCGTTCACACCACACTTGAGGTGACAGATCACTGATTATGATGATAGACAGCACCGGGTCTTCCCGATAATTAGCGGGTGTTCATATTTAAATGTAACTCTCCCTCCGGAGCCAGGCTCCTTTTAATGTCCCCTGGGAATCGCTCTCCCCCTTCCCATGTTCACCCTAAAGCAGGGAGGATGGAGGACGAGAGGCAGAGCTGGGCTGGTCCTTGCCTCTGCCACGGCACCTGTGGCTCATCCCAGGGCAAGGCAGCACACACAGAGCCCCAACATGATCCAGAGCTGTGCCAGCACCGTGTATGCCCTTGCCACACCGGCACCTGCCCCTTTCTCAGGCTCCTTTGCTCCCAGCCTGGCCACAGCTGGCACCCGGAGACACCTCGGATGTGCACGGAGGGGAGCAGAAGGCAACGGCGTGCCCAAAGGGAGACGGGACAAAATGCAAACATCAAGGTGACAGACGCTGCTGTCCTCGGAGAGCTGTGACATGATTTTCCAGATGTTTTCCAGAGCTAGTTTTCTCCCTCAAAGCCATTGCTTGTGTCAGAAGCTGATACATCCATTGCTGGCTGTACAACACGCGCAGTTGCAGCCCAGGCTGTAATTTCCCCCTCAAACCTCTGTATCAGAGGACTAAAATTAGATCATGAGAGGTTTGCTCAGGTCTGTTGTGCAGAAAATATTCACAGTCCAGTCAGCTCCAACAGCAGAGAATGGGGGGGGGGAGAGGAGAAGGGAGCAGGAGCTTCAATGTCAGCCCGTGCAATCCATCACTGCAACAGGGCAGTCGCAGAGCAGTGAGCAATAAGTTATGAAGATAAAGCTTCCAGCTCGGAGCAGGGACACGCTGACACCGCGCGGCGCAACCGCTTGACCCAGGAAGCCGGAAAATCGGCCTCCATTTTAGAAAGGCAGCGAGCTCCTCGAGCGTGGGCCTGCCCTGGGAGGGCTGGGGAACGCCGTTTCCTTGGTGGCAGAGAGGGGAAGGGGCTTTTACCATGCTCCTGCCAGCCCCAGGGGGGGTTGATGGAGACCTTCACCACCCCCAGCATCCCTCCCTGTCCCCTCCTGTGCCCCCCAACCCATGCTGGAAGCATCCAGCCCCCACCCCAGCAGCACAGGGATGCCCAAGCCCCTGTCCCTACCAGGAAGATCACAAAAACAGGGGTGAAAACATCACCCATGGGGCACGGGAGGCAGCAGCGCAGGTAAGGCTGGGCAAAGAAATACCTCTGCTTGGCTGGGGCTTGCGATCCGCTATTCATAACCCTGCTTCAGAGCTCTAATTATTTTTTTATAGTGCCAATATAGCCCTGGCCAGGCTCCTAGTGAAGACTGGCTGAATTAATTGATCGACAGAAGGCAAATAGACTTCACCCGTTTTAAGCACCCATTCAGTTCCTTTTTCGTAGCAGCTGTCACTGTTGTCAGCACACTGAAACGAGGCTTTGTACACGCTCTTTGGCATTAAGCAGCCCAAGAAAAAGAGAAGAAACGGGAACCGCTGAAAGAGTCGCGCTGCATTATTTCTAAATATTATTGTTTGTGCAGCGCTTGCATTTAACATGCTGGCCGTACCCTGCTTTCGTTTACTCAGTTAAACAATTAATTGCACGCCTTGAGCACGGGAGCTCGGCAGTGTTTTCCCTTTGCTCAGCAGCATCCTGCACTCAGGGTGACGATCGCGCCAGCAGCTCCGCTCTGATCACGTCCAAGGTTGGGGGCTCCCAGGGGAACAGGGGGCTTCTGCCTGCCTGACCACAGCTGGCCCCACCGGTCAAGGGCTTGGCCTCTCCCTCTTCAAAACACACGAGCTGTACCAGTTAAACAATGTTTTTTTTTTTTTCACTACGGAAACATCAGTAGCAAGAAACAACCGCTGCACTGTTCCTGCACACTCTGCAAAAAGGAGCAAAGGCTCTTGTTTTAGCTCACATGCTATTTAATAAAACAAGGCGTCATTTCACACCTTGCTGCCACTTCAACTGTTCATTACTTGATACCTGCTATCCTCGCTGAAGCGGTGCTTTTCATCACAATGCCAGAAATAACCCACACGTGCAAGCCAGGGCAGAATTAGTGGTTGTTTTTACTTAGTTATATTTAGGTATCTCATTATTGCAATCTTCAAACATAGTTCAATAAATACAAAATTAACAAAAATGTCAATAGATCTTTATTACCATCTATTATTATTATTATTGTTCTTCCAAATCAATGGTGATTCCCTGGAGATGTCTGACTATAGCTCAATCATGAAATGTACACAGTGTCCCTTACAATCTTATATTACATTTGTTCCAAGCTTATAAAAATATATATTGACTTCTCAAGTATGTATTTACAGTATATAACATGTGGTTAATGAATATCAAAAAGCAGCTAGAGATGAACCAATGTGACCCCAGTTTTGGTTTTATGCTGGGGGGGGAAGGTTACATGCACCAGCTCTCGAGGAGCCGCGTGCCCTGCCTGTGATGCTGCCTGGGGCTGTGTCCAGCACTGTCCTAATTCTGGCTCCAGAAAATTGTTCCTGACCAGGGGCACGGCTGGGACCTGTCCTGCCGCCCTCAAGGAAAACAAGACCCAGCCCAGAAGGGGAGGATTCCCAAAGAGGAATTCCTCCAGCACAGGCAGAGCCAGACCCCCAGGAGAGGCTGTACTGCGCCGTTTCTCGCTGGCCAAGAGGAACATCTAGTGGAGACATCCTCGTTAGGAATACAAAGAAAAGCCCAGAAACAGGCGGCTGCCTGCTGCTGGAGAGGGCGGCAGCCGGAGAACAAAATGCATTGGGTCAAATGCACCACGGTCTGAGGAAAGCAAAGCCCCAAAGAGCAAAGCCCAGAAGAGCAAAGCCCTTGAGCGTGCCTGCATGGGGCTGATGCTCCTCGTGATGCCCTGGGGGCTAGCCCCAGGTCCAGGACACGAGCTCCAGCAACCTCTTCCAAAAGCACAGCAGGAACCCAAACATGCGACCCCAACCCATTTATCAGCTTCAGTAGGAACCCTGCCCTGTGTCAGAGACAGCCTGGAATAAGAGGCTGAAATCGTTCTGAGGCATTTCCCTTGGTCGAGCAGCTGCAAAACAGCATTGCTAATTAATTTAATTATCAGGCATTGAATACTTCCCCAAAGAGGAGGTGCTGAGAGGGCACAAGTTAATTTTAAAATCGCAGTAACAATTTATAACTTAATCTGCTGATCTGATTAGTTCCAGGGCTGATGAGGAGCTCAGTTAGAGGTGTTTGTTGTTGCCACGAGCTAGGCTAGGAAGCACGCTTCGGTTACGTGCTCTCCTCTCCCTTCCAGCAGAGACCAGGAGAGCCAACACGCCGTGCTTCTGCCACCTTACAGCACGGTCCCAGCCACAGAATGCTGCTGTCTGGAAGAAAAAGAGCTCGCTGAAACACCGAGCCCAAGTCCCTCACTGTAGTAAATCAGGAAAGTAATTAAACACGGAATTTCTTTTGGGACCAGCTAGAGAGACTCAGATGAAGAAATGTCACTTCCAGTTCTGATTGTGCTGGAGAATGCAGTACAGGAGCCCAATTCAGCAGGGGGAACTCTTAAATGATTGAGAAATGGTCTCATTTTTAATTGGAGCACTCTAGCACAGAGAGAGCACTGTACAAGTGCCCAGCCACGTGGATTAAGAGGCCCCAGGGCTTTGCTGCAGGGCTCAGCTGCTGGGAAAGGACAAGGACAAGGACTTCTTCCTCACCCTAATGTCCCACATTGCCTCTGCAGGGAATGCAGAAAATGCATCCAAGCTTGCCAGGTCTGCCACTTTTGTCAACGTTGCCTTTGGTTGTAAGGCTCTTAAATGACAAATAAAACCCAGGAGCGTTCCCAAGGAATAACATTTAATCTGCTGGAAAGGGAACGCCACACTCTCTTCGAACTTTTGCTGAGAATTCATTATTCTCGGGCACCTCTGCAGAGCTGTGCACGCTCTCACTCCACCTGATCTCCCTCGCTAGGCACACGAGAAACCTGCACGGCCTCAACCACCGCCCAAACACAAGGAACACCTTGCCCAAGAGCATCCTGCTACCAGCAGCTGCCTTCCAGCTGGTTCACGGAGCTGTCCTCAAAATCACCTCAGCCTCCCTCAACAGGTTACAGGGTTTATTTACAGTGATTGGGACACTTCCCCTGAGGTCTCTGTAGCTGTTGACTACTGTCACCATTTCCAGAATTTCCTTTTTGCTGCCTTCACTTCCCTACCCTTGGGCTCGAGATGCTCAGAGTGCCCTCAGCACCTTCCTGCATGTCACAGAGGGGTCTTCTGCACCAGGCAGCCTGTGTGCTCATAGCCAGCTCCATTTTCCAGACCGAGGGCATGGTGTCACCTTGTCACCAAGTCCTGGCTTTGCCCAGAGCTCCGGAGAGCAAGCACAGCAGCCTGGACACAGCCTGGCCTGCAGGAGGCTCCGGGGAGCTCCCACGAAAGGGACAAGAGCAGGAGATGTGGGAGAGGATCAGGAATCACGTTGGTTCAGCTCGCTACCTCGAGAACTAGAATATACTTTCTCTATAGATAAAATGTAAACATAACGAGCATACAAATTGCACTTGATCCTTGGGATCTGGCATTTCTACCAAATGAAGGTTTCAGTTCACAATTATTACTCTTCTGGGTGTGAAACATCAGGATGCTGAGCAACTACCCGGACCGGACAAAGGTGAAACTTAAAGGTGAGTTATTTCCATAAAAAACTGACCGAGTGACACTGGGGAATGCTGCTTAAACTTCAGAAGGAGAGCACCGAGAGCTGGTGGCAGCTCACTGACATTACCTGGAAATGGCAACACAAGGCAGAAAAACGAGAAGTAAACATTAGCTGGCACCTTCTTGATACCACGTGTTGGTGAAGTTCAGCTCTGATCTCCAATGCAATCATATTGAATAGTTGAAAAAAGCAAAATCTTGTAGTCTTGAGCACTCCTGACCTTCAGCCAGCGGCAGCAGCCAAGCCAGAAGACTCCGAGGGCACAGCATTCCCCTGGGACACATGTGCTGGTTCGAAGAAAACCACCAGGACTGAGGCTTTACTGAACAAAAGCTGGATCCCTGGAACGATGCGACCATGTGTCTGGGTGGGGTGGGTGCGACGCCGGCCCCGCAAGCAGGCTGCATTAGCATCCTTCAGCTAATTGCCATTTAGATTGCATCCCCTCGGTGCAGACTACCTGCAGAGCATCCGAACCCAATGCAAACACACTTCCAACCACATCGTGAACATCCTCTACAGCATTCTTTCCCTTTGTAAATCTTTGCCTTTCATCATTAATAATTCACTTGCAATACTTAGAGATGATAATAAAAGGCCTACAAAGCTCCGAACAAGGCTGCAAAGACCCATTTAATTAACCAACTTCAAGGAAACTTGTAGCGTTAAGCAGATGCAATTAAAGTCTTCCGTCACGGATCAGGCCTGTAGCAGTGGGAACTGCCAGTGCGTGAGGCACACAGTGCTGAGCCTCTGGCTGCTACGAAATAAAGTGCTGATGTGCCGACCTGCCCGGAGGGATGCTCATCCCCAGGCTCCATCTTCACCCAGGTGGCTCAGCCCACGGCTGCACAGCGATGCTCTGCCCGCTTCGCCCCCCCATCACTGGCTGCATCCACCTGAAGCCCCCTCTTTCTCAGCGTTCACCTTGCTGTGGTTATTTCTCCGCTGCTGCCCTGAGCCACAGCGTCTGTGCCCGGCTGTTCGGTACAGCATTAGGACTGCAAAGTGCACACCATCGCTGCTAAACCTTACAGGGGTCTGGGTTAGTGCCGAGGGTGAGCAGACCCCTCTTTTCCAGGGTCCTACAGACATCCTCCTGCCCAGCAAGCAGCAGCTCGCCACCACGGACACAACTTGCACACCTTCCCCACCGCCCTACTGCCTCGCATCCCTCCTTGTGCCGCAGCCCAGAGCAGTCGGAGCCACCGCGCTTCCCCACCAAGCCAGCGAAGGATGCAGGATGCTCTGCCCAAGAGACTTTGCAAGGCAGAAAGCTTGAAGGCTGAGAGCATCAGCAGGGCAGCCCAAGGGCGCCAGTGCTCACCCTCCCTTGGCTGCGGCCTCCATTTCCTCCGCTGCAACTGCCTTGCCAGGACAAGAAACGTTCAGCACCGTTTGCTCTGCGCTTCGGTGGAGAACATTTGTTTTTGTTCACCAACAGTGGTGTCAAGACTCAGCGAGGTGACTCTTGGAGCGGAAGGGATGTGGCTGGGAAAGAAAGCTTCCTTTCAGCATGCCAGATGGGCAAAGTCACCTTCCCAAAGCAGGGCGCTGGGTGTGAGCTCTGCTCCAGTCTCTAAAAATAAAAGCAATAAAAGCTCCTGGTGGGGTCGGTAGAAGATGTCAGCCTGTATAAAAATACCCATGGATTTCACCAGTAGGATGCTAGATAGGAAAACGCTGTCAGCTCTGGATTAAGACAGTGCACAAATGTCCATCCACCCTGTTGACCTAATTACCATGTGAAATGGCATCGTTACATCTGACTCGTCTTACAGAGCAGCGATCGGGAGAACCACAGCCGCCCAGGCACACCGTGCCTGGTGTCCCAGGGATGCTCGGCTTCCCTGGCACAGGGGATGGGACGCCCTGCCCTCTTGCCACATGGAATGACTCGCTGGGCAGCAGCCCAGTGACTCCTACATCCCACCTGAAACTGTGAGGTTTCAGAGATTTGGTCCGGTTTGGGGCCAGCACGTGGCTGGCGCCTCCTCCCGCTCCGGTGCTCCATGCTCCGTCACACCTGCACGCCCCGGCCGTGCATCTGGATCACCTGGGCCCGCAGGGTCTGGATGCCGCTCAGGATGGTCTTCTGGTGCTCCGCCAGCGTGATCCCCAGGCTCAGGACATCTCTGCAAAACATACCCTGCATCGGCCACAAGGAACAAGCCCTAACTGCGGCGTCCTGTGCTGACTGCTCTCCAGGACAGAGCAGTGAGGATTTCACACCATCGGGCTCCTGCGGACATGCAGGAGTAAGAAATCCCCAAGCTGCTGTCCCAGCTGAACAGCACGGACCTTGGCAGGGAGCTTGGGGTGACACAAGCCCACAGTACACAAGAGCTCCCACCCCGGCTGCTGGAGCTGGAGGCCCCGTGCTGCCTGCAGAGCCGGCTGTTGGCAAATCGCTCCTCGATTTGACCCTGCTCTCCATCTGGGACAGGTAACACTCTGTGCCTGCCAGAAATTACAAGTTAAAATCCAAAGCACAGCTTTCAATAGGCTCCAAAACCCAGCAGCTGAGCTGCACAGCACGTGCAGCCCAACCCACACCATCGCTGGGACGTGTTCTCTTGCTCTTGCAGACATATTCTGGAAGATTTGCCCTTCCATTCAGCACCAAGTGGCTGTTATTTAAAAGCACAACTCGCTCCCCCCGCACCCGACGACGCCAGGCTGCGGCCAGCCCCTTTCACTTACTGCGCCGTCATCCTGGCCACGGACTCCAGGTAGCAGTAGCCCGCAGCGGTGAAGTTATCCCGGTACCTGCCCATTTCTATCGCTTCCAGCCACTCTCCCACCGAGCTGAAGGCCGGGAAGGCTGCGAAGGAGCGCTCAGCCAGGGGCACAGCGGCACCGCGGGACCTGAGGACAGACGGGGGGTGAAGGGGAGCGGGGACGGTGCGCGGCGGCGGGGACCCGCAGGGGAAGGGACAAGTGGGCACCTGGTGCACGGCGGGGGCTGCGGGCTCTGCACCATCTTGCTGAGGACGTCGTGGATGTGCGAGAACTTGGGGCGCTGGCTGCGGTCCTTCTGCCAGCAGTCGAGCATGAGCTGGTGCAGGGGAGGCTGGCAGTTTGCTGGGGCCGGCAGGCGAAAGCCGTCCTCCACCGCCTTCATCACCTGCAGAGCGGGGCGGAGAGGTGAGGGGCCAGCTCTGAGATGCCAAAATACAGACTGCACCCAAACCCAGCACCTGGGAGACCTTCCCTCCCCACCGCCCGCCACCAGCCACAGCAACGTCGCCGTCGGGCACGCAGCGGGGGACTCACATCCTGGTGGGACATGTCCCAGTAGGGTCTCTCGCCGTAGGACATGACTTCCCACATGACGATGCCGAAGCTCCACACGTCGCTGGCCGGGCTAAAGTGGTGATACTGGATGGCTTCGGGGGCTGACCACAGCACCAGGCTCTTCCCACGCTGGCCGGGCAGAAAATGGGGGTAAAACAGCATTGTCACGTAGGACAGAAGGAGGGAGAGGCCGACACACGTGGTGGCCCTCTGGTGCACCCTCTCCCTGTTTCACAGCCTGTGTAGCATGCACAGGTTTCATACTAAGAGAAAACTTGTGCCTCAATTTGTTTTAAAATGGGCATGCAACAGTATGCTACATGGGAATGTGAGTCCTGAAATATTAATGGAAGAGAGAATGGCTCTGGGAAGAGCTGATGGCATTTTACACATTAATATTTAACAAAACCCGTCTCAGAGCTGCACAAACACACAGTCCCTGCACCCCAGCTTGCTCTCCTGTAATTAGCCATCCTGTCCTCCACCTCTGCAGATCCCTCTAGATGCACTGGGCAAAGCAGGTGACAGACACTGCAGCTAATTGCAATTAACAGGAGGGAGACCTCAAACGCAAAGCCACAGCTCGGGTCCCTGCACCCAGCAGGCTGCTCCGTGCCCACGCTGGCACCAAGGGAAGGTTTCTCCCATCCCTGCGGGCACGGCAGCCAAGCTCTGAGCCGCAGCGCTGCGGGATGCTCAGCACTTGGTCGTGCTTCGCCAGGGAGTCTACAAGATAGGGATGCTTTCCCCGAGGTGTCTCCCTGGAGCTCACGATAAAGGCTAAAAAAATCATATCGCAAGACTCTTCCTGTCATCAGCCTGCTCAGAGCTGACAGAAAACCACAGCTCCCGACAGATTGTGGGGCAAACCCCACAAACAGGCTCCTCTCCCCGGGATGGCCGTGCCTGGTGCTGGGACACAGCACCGGGTACCTGTGGCCGTGCCCACCAGCTGCTGCCTCCCTGGAGCAACGCTCCCTGCAAACAATAAGGGCTCGTCTGACTGCGGAATCGGTGCTTTTTAAAATATTAATGCCTGGTTAATGCGACGCGCTAACAGATTCAGCTGATACGGGGCGAGCTGATGAGGCGTGAGCGTGAAGCGAGCAGGACTTCGGTCCTTAATTGAAAACGATGAACTTCATTATGAGTGATAAAATAGACATAACGAAGGCTGAGGCTGCCCTCAGCCACCGCCTAGGGTTTGCCCCCACACGCACAGAGCACTGCTGTGGGGCAGATCCCCAGCTAAACGCATTAATTTCCAGTTGGGAAAGAAACTGTTACGATGCAGATCCTTCCTCAACACTCAGAGCAGGCTGCGAGCCTCCCCAGCGCTGCCAGGAGCCAGTCCAAGGGATGCTGGCCACGGCCAGGCACGGACACCAGGGGACATCTCCGCAGGTGTGCCGTCAGCATTTTGCTTTTGGGAAGCACTGAAAATTAAATTTGGAAAAGCCTCTTACCATGGTGGTGAAGATGGTCTCCATCTTATCTTCTTGCGGCTGCCTGAAACCCGTTATTTTGCACGCCAGGCTGCTGTTCACAAGGACCTTGTGGGCAGCCAGGCTTTTATGTATGTAACCCATCTCTGCCAGGTACTTCATGCCAGAGGCAATCCCCTGCAACATGCTGATGAGCTGGGTGGATGTGAACTGTCCCTCATGTTTCTGCAAAAAAAAAAGAGGAGGAAAAGCCAGAGCTGAGCGATGCCTGTTGAAGCCCGGCAGGTGACAGAGCCCGGCAGTTCCCACCAGCTCCACAGCACTCACCCTGAGGAAAGAGTCCAGCACTCCGTTCCCCATGTACTCCATCACTATCATCATGGTGTTCCCTGCACGGACAGACAAGGAGCACCGCGTGAGTCCTGCCTCCTGCCGCAGGCAGCTCCGTGCCGGTGGTAACGGAAACGCGGAGCGAACCTCCCAGCCCTCAAACCTCCCCTCCAAATATAAACGTTGTATGTTTGCCAGATTTTCCTTGCGGGATTTTTGATGTATCCAACCTGCATCATAAACTCCACCAACGAGGCAACAACCAGAGGAGATTAACCTGATTATTATTATGATGGGTGAGAGGGGAATGGCAACTCCTGCTGCTGAGCCCTACCGATGCTTTGGCACCGCTGAACCTGCAGCTGCTGCTGGAAGCATTGCTACAGCTCGCCCAAGAGGAGCTCGCAGTGGAAGATGGTGCACATTAAAGACACGATTCTCTCTTCCAGAATTATTGGGAGCACGAGCACGGGACCCTGAGAGCTGCGCCAGGCTCGCTGTGCTGCCAGCAAGGCCCGTGGAGGAGCAGGGGTCTGGCACAGCACCACCACATGGGCTGAGCACGGTGTGAGCGGAGGTTTGGTGGAAGGATGAGTGCCTCCCCTGCTGCAAAGCGCGAGGCTGCCTGCGCACGAGACGTTGCAGTTAAAGAGCAGGCACTGCCGGCATTAATTAAGCATGATAAAGTGGAGATCCGGCTAACAGGAACGGAAACACGGTCGCCAATAGGAAATTCTCATTAGCTGGAGAATTCATTCTCATTTCTACGGCTGCTCTGGAAAGCTTGGTACAAAGATCGTGACACAGACACAGGCTCAGAGATAGCCTGCAGCTCATACACAGACTCATCAAAGAGCAGGACAAGATGCTTTTAGGGACTCTGCGCCTCTTGATAAGCTGAGATTAGAAAAAATACGTTATTAATTTACCAAACTACACAAAAGTGACCAGCTCAGCCCCGGACTTGGGACAGAAATACTTCCTTACCTAATAAAAGGGCTGGTTCGAGGCACGTGCTCGCATGCCTTTGGATTTCCACGAACATCCATTTACCAGCAGCACCGAGCGCAGCTCAGCGAGCACTCCCACGAGGGCTGGGAGCAGGCAGCCTCATCCGTTTTACTGACAAAACCTCACTGCAATTTGCTTTTATTAAGAGCGTGCTGTTTTGCTGCTAAACCAGTCCCGCTCCCCGGCTTTATTAATCGAGCTGTAAGCATTTTATTAATCATCGGAATGCTAAAATGGCTAATAGGTGAGGAAACACCTGATATCCAGAGAGCAACAGTTCGGCACCTGCAGCAGCACGTCATCGCTCTCCGCAGCAGCAGGTTCAGCGCATTGCCTGAAATCCACGGTGGATCCCTAAAAAAGTCAGCATCCTTGCAGCCTTCTCCCAGGAAAATCAAACCGAAATCTCCTCGAGCACCACGCAGCAGCGCTCTGCCCACTGCACACCCCACCGTACACCCACCAGCCGCTGCTGCAGGTCAGCCAAACGCCTCCTTACAGCTTCAAGAGGTTACAACACTCATTTCTGTGCTTTGCCAGCAGCGCTGGGTATTTTTTGAGCATGAAGCATACGATTGCACCGTTTCCATGCTGATGGAGTACCGGAGCCCGCTGACAGCGGCATCGCGCTGTCAGGGCTCTTTGGAGAGCGAGGTGCCGGCAGCACGGCTGCCAGCACGCCCAGACGCTCCTGCCACGTGGGAAAGTCGCTGGGAAAAAAGAAATTAAAGCTGCAGAAATGCCCTGTGGGGAAAACTCTAGAGCATTTTGCATGCCGTGCCTCCATCAGACAGCACCGACATCGTGCCTCTTGCAGGGGTGCTTTAATTACCCTGCGTGAAGGCCGCTGCATGCCCCCTGACATTGCTGGACCCCCCCAGAGCAATACCTGCAGGCGGGGCAGCTCTGTGCAACCCCACAACTTCGCCCTCTGAAGCAGGGAGAGAGAAAAATGGAATTTAGCAGGCTGAAATGACAGGGCAAACAGCAGTGCCGCCTTAGGTTGGAGATATTAAAAAAAAAAAAAAAAAAAATCAAATCCTACAGAGAGAGCTCGTTCATCCTTTTCCAATGCACTGGAACAGGCAGGGCTTGTCAGCAGGTACTAACAGGATAACAACACAACACAGAGGTGGGATTTGCTTCGCTTCTCCTGGAAATGTATACAGAAGCCCTCCTCCAGCACGCCGAGCCGTCCCGCGCGGCACGAGGCCCCCTTTACCTCTGGTGATGACCCCCTCCAGCCGGATGACGTTGGCGTGGTCGAACTGGCCCATGGTGCACGCCTCGGCCAGGAAGCAGCGCTGCTGCTTCGCCGAGCACCCAGCCCGCAGGGTCTGGATGGCCACCGGCAGCTCCCGCTTGCTGGGCAGCTTCAGGCAGCCCCGGCAGATCTCGCCGAACTCCCCTGCATGGCAGAGAGACGCGTTAAGCGGCACCCGCGCCATAAAATCCCTCGCCTTCCCAAAGGGCCCCTTGCACCAGCCCGATGTCTTTTTCCAGACCGGGAAAGAAGGAGCTGCCTGAAGCGGACCCTACGGCTCCCTCGAAGCTGTGAGCAGCGGCGTGCGAGGGTGATGCTGCTGCAATGCAACACTCCTCTTTTGGGAAGGGGGGTTTCCATCAGGTTTTCCCCCCTCCTTCATTTTGGGAACACCGATTGCATTTCTCCAGCACAAGCCATGTCCTTGCTGTGTACACAAGGCACACTTCCCATTGCTAACCAGAGGATTTGCCAGTCCTTAGCCTCAGAAACGCTTGGTGCCCTGCACGGACACAGGTTTCCCCCTGCAGAGCTTGCTGTGCTGCCTCCCCTGACCCCACAGCCCTGCACACAAGGCCAGCACCAGCGTGCAACACTCAAAAACATACAGCAGGATGCAGATTCCTCCTCTGCCTAGCTCTCCAAGCCATTCTCTCCATGCTCTGCTCAAGTGCATACTGTGGTTTTTTTTCCAAGAAAAGAAGATTAACCCCCAGCCACCAAGCTCATGCTCCCCAGGTTCGGCCCTTTCTGCCTCCAAGCTCAGCCAACACAAGCTCTCTGCTTTTCACAGCAACAAAGCACCAGCGCCAGAAACGTTTCTGCAGCGCCTGAGGCTGAGCACCCTGCTCCTCGCGGCCACACGCTCGGCAACAGGAGCTACCAAGTTTGTAACACAAAAGGCCAATATCGGCTTTATAGGGAAAAAAAAAAAAAAAGTGCAGATCTGAAAAGTTTCACTAACTTCAAAGCCAGGTACTTGTTAGGTCAGCAGTGAGACAAACACAGCCCTAAATTCTTTGCGTTTAAACACTTTCCTGACTAATTTCTTTCTTGATCTTTCAAACACTGATTTGTTTCTGAAAGTTATGTGGGATTGCGGCCTCAGCTGCTCCACCCAGCAGCTACCAAGATGACTTCTTCCACTTCCACCGCTGCCCTCTGAGCTGGTGGGAGAACCCTCACCCCTGCCCTTCCTCCACCTCTTCTTTTTCCATAGCTGAATTTCTCTTTAGGGAAAAAAATGACAAAGAATAATCGTGTTTCCCGTGTTCTGGCGCACATTAGCGATTAAAGCTCTAGGGCCCGGTGTGGGGATTTTAATTTGCTTTTAAGTTTTAGGCAGTGAGGTTGATGAAAATCAATAAATCATTAAGTTCCCATATTTATAAATAGTTCCTGTGCTGCTGTCAGACTGCCCAGATGCAGATAATTGCTGATGCTTTCTGGTGCGCGCCTCAATCCATGGCCCGTACTTGGTGCCACAGAAAAAGAAACAGGGAACAAGAAACCCAGCTCCTGGACAAAAAAGCAGCCCCATTCCTCACGGGATCATGGCACTGGTGGGGACGGGGGGCGAGGAGCTTCCCCAGAAGGTGCTGGTGAGGTGGGCAGCTCGGGAGGCAGGAGGGTGGCAGCAGCGGCACCAGGCTGCCGAGGGGGGGGACACATGGAGGGGCCGCGAGGAGGAACCTGCCTGTCCCGATGATCCTCTCAATCTTAATGCTGGCGTTATCCAGCTCTTTGGCAAAGAGGTGCACGGCCTGCATGGGGTCTTCGCACGTGTCAGGGTCGATGTACGTCCGCCTGGTGGGTATTTTAACTGCAGGAGAGCAGGGGAATACAAAAAGAGCATGTGAGAGGCTCGCCTGGCTGGGATGGGGTGGCTGCTGTGCTCCCCTGGCTCTGTGCTGAGCAGAAACCCTCCCGTGAGCAGCTCAGCACCCTTCGTGATGAGGTGAAACAGCCAAAATGCATCCCAAGAGCACGAGGGCTCTGCTGCTTCCGAAACACTCCAGGGAGCAGAAGAGCCTGTGTGTGCTTTACGGGCATATGCCAGGCATCAGCTAAACTCATCCGTTCTGGCATTTGGATTTCCTTTGACAACTGTTGTCTGTAAAATTACTGCTGCTCAGTAACCAAGAGTAGCCCCAGAAAACAAAGCTGCATTCTCCCGTAGCCGTTCGGAAAAAGCTGACAGAATAATTCGTGTGACCCAGGGATTGCTGAGAGCATCCCAGCCTCCTGGGCACGCCGGGGACCTGCGTGAAGGACGGACACTGGCGTGGATGCTGCTGAGCCCACGGCCCCCAGGGAGCATCGCTGCGCTCAGCCCTGCCCTGGGACAAGGCTGGGTGACAACGCCTCAACAGCAAGGGCTCGTGGCAGCAAGAAATACAGGGGACCCCACCAGCCATCCCGATCACAGCGGCCGCACGGCACTTACAGTGGAAGTAGAGCTCCTCGTCCCCGTCCTGGCTGGCTTTGCTGTACCCACACTGTCTGCAACGAGAATCGGGATGGCATCAGCGCCGGGAGCAGCCTCCCACAGGAAACCAAAGCCAAAAGCAACCCAGCTCCCACGCTGGGGCTCCTGGGCACGGCTTTGAACAGGCTCCAACCCACGCTTCCAGCCCCTCCGTGTTATCCACGCCGCCTGCTTGCATCTCCTGTGGGCTCAGCACCACGGGGGCTCTGCTTGGGTCCCCCTCCCACCTCCTCCACACCGTCACGCCGCTCCGCTCACCTCCTCCAGACCATCACGCCGATGACCATGGACACCAGCACCATCAGCCCCGCGATGGCCACCACGGCGATGATGAGGACGGGGTTCTGCTCGCTGGAGGCCACCGTCACTGCCGGGAGGGAAGCAGAAGCATCAGCATCGCGCCCGGGGCACGTCCCCGGTCCCGCACCTCCCCGTGCCAGCCTGCGGCCTCCAGCAAGGCTGGGGACGATTCCCCAGCAGTGCCAGGCTACTTCTCCCCATCCACACGAGGATTCACACCCTGGACCAGTTCTCAAATCTCAGGCTGGTGCCACCAGTCAGCACTGAGCAAAAGTTCCTGCTTGGTGGGGAGAACGACTGTAAAATCGATGGTTTACCAATGGTTTTCCTTCACCACGCTCATCCCTCCCCTTCCTGCTTTTGCAAACAGGGGCATTAGAAAGCTACATTCTATATAAAGTTTTTATTGGCTTCAATTCATTCTGAAAATGTCTTCTGTGTGGTAAATGGATGCAATTTAAAGCCCTGTTAAACACAATCTGTGAGAGTCGTACTGAGCCAGCCATCTCAGGGCTTTCATTTCAAGCCAGGGTAGGTTATTAAACTGAAACCCTACCATCTCTCCAAGCCCTCTTTTAGGCAGTGAAATAAGATGCTTCTGGCCTATAGTTATGAATGGAAACTGTGAAAAGTAAAACCCCAGCAAATAACCCCGATGCTGGCTGCCCTTACTCAGCCACGGGACCGAGAAGCTGAATGCCCGGTGAGCCTGGCGGCAGCGGGTGCAAGCAGCCGCCCCGTGCCTGGGGCACGCATCCTGCACCAGATCTCTGCCCGAGCTGCTCTTGTCCCCCCCTTTGTAGCCACCCCGGCTCTGCAGCGCCTGCCACAGCTGCACAGAGCCTGGGCTGGCATCGTCCCCTCTGTCACTGCGCTGGCGGGGACTGATGTGCTCCCCTCCTGATGTGCTGCTCCCCTCCAGTGCCTGCTTGCCGGCCCCCGGTGAGATCTGTTCTGGTGCTAACGCCACACCAAGGGAAAGCAAAATCCACTCCACGGGCATTTTCTTAGGTGATCCAAAGAAAAACAGACCGTCCCCAGCCTCCAGAGCAGAGCAGAAGAGCCACAGACTGACTGCCCTCGCTGATGCTGCACGGGAAGGACACAAACCTCCAGGCCAGGCAGGCCGGCCGCAGCAATCGTGTTAAAACAGAACGGGAAAATGCGATTAAAAGCAAGTCCTGGAAAGCACCTGCTCTGAGATCCAGGGTGGCAAAATGAGTCTCACTCAAAGGGGAGAGAAACCAACAGTGTGAAACCAGCAGCATCATGAGCAGGAGCATCCCGTGTGTGCGAGGGACCACAAGCATCGCTGCCACTCACGCTCTGCCAGCGTCTCCACTTCGATACTGGGGCTGTAGTTGCCGTAGTCCTGCGAGGAAGACGTCCGGATTTGGAAGATATAGAGGGTGCCAGGCTTCAGGTTATTGACTGTCACAGCCGTTGATGTGGTTTTCACGGTCGAGTAACTCTGATCCCTTTGATCCTGCGAAATAATGAGATGCCCGACATTGGATGGGACCAGCAGCCGCGCCACGGTCCCGCCAGCCCAGCCGCACCTCCGCCTCGCCGCCAGGTCCCACCAGCACAGCCCTTAACAGAAAGGATGCATTTCCTAGATGGCTCCTTAATAGAAATTACATGGGTAGGTCACGTGAAATGGCAGGGCCAGATGATGTGCTATGAAGACAGGAGGAGGACGGGGCGGTGGGGAGCAGCTGTGTTCCCTGCACGGCTCCTTTCCATCCCTCCTGGCCACCCTGCACTGCCCCAAATGCGGGGGCTAAGCTGCTGGCACCCTCAGACCCTTTCCTACTCCCCTGCTACGGCTTCTTGAGCCCCAGTGAGAACAAACAGACCTGCTCCTGCCCCACCAGCAACCCCCTGTGCCCCACCTGCAGTGATTTTATCTCAGCACTGTCACTGCCCCACCTGATGGGTTTGATCTACCAACCACACACAGGTACCAGCAATTTCTTGCCTCAGGTGGCCTGGAGCTCTGTGAGATCCCTTCCATCCCCACCCCTGCACGCCAGGACCAGCCTCGGATGCTCTCAGCGCCGCACGCACGCAGCAGGAGAGCAACCGCACTGGGCAATGGTGCAGGGCTGAGGATGAGGTGCCACAGCAAATGCGTGCAAGCACACCGACCTGCACTGCTCGATACAGGAGCGAAGCCGTGGGGAGATGGTTCTGAGCTCCCTGCACTCGGCTGGCACGTCGGGGAAGAGCCCGGCTGGAGAGGGCACGGAGCAGCCGCGGCTGCAGGGTGCTGAGCTCCGGGAGCTGCTGGCAGCAGCAACAGGGATGCTCTCTTGGGAGTAAATAAGCGTGCGTTAGCACACACTGAGTAATCGCAGTTGGCAGATGCATTCGCTAACGGTCCTGTTCCCCGGGCTTTTATTCCCTTGCCCAGAGACCTGGAGATGTCTCTGCTTCGACCAAGGGAGACGGCGACAGCCAGAGCCTTCGTGCAGCTGGCAGCAGGCTGGGCTCTGGACCAGCCCCGCGCTCTGGCACGAGGCACGGCGGTGGCGGCGGCACATCCTGCCGCTCCCGGGGCCGGGGATGTCACCGTGAAATGGGTTTTCTGTTTGATGTGCTCCTTCACTCGAATCTCCGTAGTTCAAGTATGGCTTTAAAAGCGTAGATTAGGAACGAAGTTGATTTTCCTGTCAGCATCAAAAGCCTCATTGCAGTGAATAATTGCTAAACTGTAGTTTAAATTTTCTACCCGAGCAGGATGTTTCCTCATTTCACATACCCTGAGTATCTTGTTGCTGCAGCCCATTTGCAAAGGAATTACCGTATTATGCTCGGCGCTCGCCCTCACTCCCAGATTCCTCCTTTCAAATCTATCAGATGCTCAAAATCACATTAATATGAATCAGCTTCAAGGTAGCTTGTTTCTAAATACAGAATGCCAACATGTCACCTGCACGGTTTGCTTGACATGCAATCAGTTTCATAACGAGCCTGAGCACACGCAGATAAGGTAATTTGCAGAACTGTGTCATAAACTGCATTTATTTTGATTTAGAGCTTTGTCCCTGCTCTCTGCCCACTGGTATCTTTTCTAAAATTCTCATCCCACTGTGTCTGTCAAATAAGAGCTATTTTTTGAATTAACAGGCTGTCATAAAAATGTTTGCTCGTGTCCCCTCCAGTGTGCCAGGCCACTCACAGCTCGCTGAAGTCATGGGTTTGGTGGGACTCGGTCCTAAAGCAGTGAAGACCGCAGGTCCAACACTTTCCGAGAGAACAGGCTATGAATATAGGTGTCATCTCATCACAGATCTGGAAAGACCGTATGGTTTATACTTCCTAGCTGGTTAATGGCAAGAACCCAAACCCCGGATTTCTAATATTCTTGAAAAAAAGCCATCCGAAGAATGAATGAACGCAAATTATTAGCTTTACTCTTTCTCCCAGGGAGATGTCAACATTAGGACTAGATGAAATCTTGCTGCACAGATGGGGTAAAAAAAAAACCACTAATTAAAATAAACTCCACAAATAACCCAAATTTCCTAAAACTTACATAAGCAGATTGCATAAGGCTGTTGGAGAGGAAAAGCCTTTACTGGCACCCGTTGGAAGCGCTCCTGCCACTCTTAGGTGCCAGTAAAATCATCGCCGTGCCGCAGTCCCCGCACGTACGTCCCATTTTCCACCGCACACTGTTTAAGCCGCAGGGTGCTGAGAGCAGCAGGAGCACGGCCACACGCAGAAGCATTTGGGATGCTGCATGGACAGAGGCTGGGCATGTCCCCAGAGCCCTACCTTCTCGTAGTACTTGACCTCGTACTCGGTGCTGTTGGTGGTTGGGAAGCCCGGCTCCTGCCACGACAAGGAGACGCTCTTCTGCTCGATTTTATCCGTGCGGATGTCGGTGACGGGAGTTGGCGCTGGAAGAGTGGAGAGGAAAAAAGGGTGATGGCAGAGGCAGAGCATCCCCAGCACCCACCCCCCAGCACTGCCTGCCTGGGAACACCGCACTGCCAAGCCCGGGTTGCTTGTTGGGAACAGCCAAATTAATAACTGCAACGAGAGCACGGGTTAGAGGCGGTTTTATCACCATCCTCACATTCATGGCCACTTCTTTTCTGCTTTTGTCCTCTGTTGTCACAGTAAAAACTTTAATAATTTGAATGGCTGAAGAGCATGCACCTTGTGCAGACTGCACTTCCCTCCCTCGGAACCAGGACTGGAATAGGGCAAACTCCCAGCTGGTGATCGTCCAAATACAACTGCTCAACTGCTTTAGGAACTGGGCAGCAAGTAAGGCTCTACCCAAAGGAAAAAAAAAAAACCACCTAATGGCACCCTCCACCCATGGTGCTGCAGGGGTACCGGCTGACGTTGAGTGCTCTGCACCTGCTGCTAACGACGTCCAGGAGATGCAGAACACAGACCGTGGGCTGGTAGGAGACACCAAGTCCACCCTGGTGCCCTGTGCAAGCTCTCCCCCTCGCCATCCCACCCTGCACAAAAGTTGGGAATCGGGCAGAGCTGCCTGCCCTGCCTGCTGCCAGCACCCGAGCCGTGCCCCCAAAGCCGGCTGTTTGTTTCTAGCTAGCACACTGCACGCTGGATCCTCCTCCCTGGCCTTTCTGCTCCCATTTAGCTCATCTCCCTGTGCAGGATGCACTTGCCAACTCTGCCTGCTTTCACCACGCCGGCTCCTTCCCCGAGCCCTTTCTCGTGCCTGCAGCCTGTCCCAACACCCCAGCCTTCCAGGCCAGCAAAAAGCTGGCTGGAGCTGCCAGAGCGTCTGCAGCATGGCTGGAGCTTGCCAAGGAAGCGATGCTCACCCAGAGCAAGACAGAAGCAGCACGGACGCGATGCTCTGCCCGTGGCCAGCACGCCCACTGCTCACTCTGTGAAAGCAGGGAGGATGCAGGAGATGCTAGGGCATCGGTCTTTGCTGCAGAGGATGCTCCTCAAGACAGACACTGCATGTTTTAGCAGGGAAAATAAAATCTGTGCCTGGTGCTTCTGTTGGAGCCCTATTGTGCTCTGGATTAGTTAGGAAAAACGACCTCCCCATGCCAAGGAAAGCCTTGAACCTGTGTCATCCTTCAAACATTAGGGGTCTGAACACCAGAGTAAAGGGTCTGAAGTGACCAATTCAGCCACTTACACCCACAGCCCTACGGCAGGCCCAGGGAAAGCTGCGTGGGGAATGAGCTGTTTGCAGTCCCCCCCTGCTTCTCCATCAAAGCAGGACCCTGGCTGCCCCACCAGGACTCCCGTGGAGAGGAACAAGTCCCTGGAAAGTAAACTTAAGTATCTGTGAAATTTCATATTTATTACTTAGCTCATTAATCTCTGCTGCAGAAAAACGTCCTCCTGATGTTTTATTCATGGCGATTTGCTCCTTGATTCCGAGTCCTCTCGGCTCCTTCTGACAACGCGAGGACCTGAGCTGCAGCCCCGCACACTGAGGGGCGAGCAGGGAGCTCAGGGCTCGTGCCCACGGCCCCTGCACGCTGCTCCCTCCTCACCGTGATCTGCCTAAACATGGTTTGACATTTTAAAAAAATAATTCTCCAAATAAATACGCTGGCCCCAGAGCTGACCTTTAAGGGGATATCAAATTGTTCACGCGTAAAGAAGGAGGAGCAAACTCATTCCAGCAGCACGACGCAAGGCAAAAAGGTTGTTGGCAGCCCCGCCAGGCCAGGCAGAGCATGCTCCCAAAGCCAGCCTGACACTTTGCTTGGTTTTTGCTCCTGTAAACTAAGTTAAGCGCTCCTTGCTGTTTTATTTGATTCCCATCAATAAGACATCACACAGATGCCCTCCTGTATCTCTGTATCCAGCAAACGGACTGAAAAAACCTGAACAAGTGGTCCTGGCTGTTAACAAAGCCATCAGGAAAAATCACGCTTGCTGAGTGCTTTGTCGTGGAGCAGCGCTCGTGGCACATGCCAGGAAAGCAGGGACCAGCCTCCAACACGCTTAAAAGGGATTAAAGAAAATCACACAGACTATAAAGCATTTCACACTGTGGAGAAAAAGAAATGTGTTGCCCATCAATATTTTAAGCTCCCCGAACATCGCCTCTATTCTGAAAAAGCAAACATTAAATTATTCACCACTCTGCCCGGTTTTATACACTCCACTCCATCGCATCTGGGTTTACTCCTCTCCGTTAGCCGCTGTGCCAGCAGCAAAGGCACAAAACCAGGCACAGGCACCGCGTCCTGCCTGGACAGCCCACGGCGTCCGAGCGAGAGTCTGGAGGAGACGGGCGGCAGCGCCATCGAGGACGTGGAGGCTCCAAGGCCAGGACAGACAGTGGGCTTGCAGCCTGTTGACTCATCTTTGTCCTGAGAAATGAGCTTTAATTATCTGGTTTAAGTGTCCATTTTGTGTCCATTAATAACATGGTAATTGAGCATCGCTCCCTGCAAACAGCAGGCTTCAGGCAGCTCTGTCGGGGGAGGCAGGGGTCAGGAGCTGAGCGCTGCCAAACCCACAGCTACAGCATGGATGAAGGTGATGCCCTGAGGTCAAAGAGCCAGCGAGGAAAGATGAAGTCACGTCAGAGCTCAGGCAGTGGAAGATCTTTGCCCAGACAGAGCTCGAGGCATGCAGAGATGCCAAGGCAGGGCTGCGAGCCCCTGGGGAGAGCTGGCGGGGAGCAACTGTGCTCTGGTGCAGACCCCTTTTCTGCTTCACCCCATGGCATTATGCCCCCCAGGGCCCTGATTAGTGCAATCACTAATTGCTTAGAGGCAAAGCCTGACCGACCGCAGGGTCGCACGGCGGAGCAGAAGCAGCAATTTGCGCCTGTTAATTCGTGTGAACTGGCACCGGAGAGCTGCGAGCTGCACACCGGCATCCCAGAGGTGCCCGGGAAGCCAGGAGAGCCCAAGCACGTGGCAAAGCACAGGGCAAGCTCCAAGGAAGCAGGGAGCCTCCAAGAAAGCCCATGCTGGAGCTGCTGCAAGGCTCCAGTGCCACCCACTGCCCCTTCTGGGGGCTCTGCTGGGGTGCACGGCGCAGCCTGCTGCAGAGCCCCCCGTTCAGCACGATCCACTTCTCCACCATCCCAGAGAGGAGAACGCCTTTCTGCACTGGCTGCATTATTAATCTGCAATGGATTTAAAAGCCCTTTAAGATAGGAGCCGATCCCTGCCGGGAATATAAATGACATTGTCCCACAGCGTACATTTACATAGCTAATGCTGCTCCACTCCTGCAGGTAAACAGCTCCGTTCACTCCTCAAACACTTTTGTTTAGTCCCATGCTGGGGCCAGATTAGAAAAAACACGGTATTAATTTTGCCTCCTGCAGGCTAAATAGCATCTTTTCTTTTCCCCTGCAAATACAATGAACAACTGCTAATTCCCTCTTGTGAATGCTGAAGGGGAAGGGCAGTGTGAAAGCTGCACTTAGAGCTATATTTAGAGGAGCCGGGATCTGACAGCTAAATAGGGTCTTGTTTCTTTGTTTAATTTTTCCTCTGAATCTGCATATCTGGAGCCAGAGCCTTCCTGCTGCTGCCAATGACATCCCTGAGACCACCGTATCGCAGCCATGAAAGAAGCCACCTCTGCTTCAGGCATCCCTGAAGTCTCACTTTCTCCTTATCTCCAGCCCCATCCGGCACTCCTGCGCTGGGCTTGAACAAAGAGCAGCCCCAGGGCTCCGGCCAGCGGGGCCGGAGAAAGGAGCAGCTCCAGCCTGCGAAGGGACACCTTCAGCAGCAAACCACTCGAGGCTTTCAAGAAGCTTCCTGAACCTCAGCTGCTCAGCTAATTCTGAGCCACCATCTGCATCCGGAGGCTTGACAGCTCGACAAGCGACATTGATTTGGAGCAGATTACAAGATTAATTATGCCATATTCTTTACGCATACTTCAATTCCTTCGGGAGTATATACAGCGTAGAGTAAGGGGCTGAGATTCCCACTTACCCAGATGAAAAGTTGCACTGAAGAGCCTCAGAGCTAAGGCACGGGCTGGTGTCACGGACTTGTTGCTTTGTTCCCTTTGGAGGACAGGGACCTGCTGCCTGTACCCTGCCTCTTGTCCCAGGCTCTGCCCCGCCACCCACGCAGGAGCCTCTGCAGAAATCCCTCGTTACCAGACACCGTTAAGCTCTTGCCCTACGCTGGCTCAGGAATAACCTGGGCTCCAGGACAGCTCTTCCCAGAGCAAAACCTCTCCTTGAGCAGCAACGATCCTAATGAGGAATGACACCTCTGCTGAGGGCGGTCTGTGGCACAGCATCCACCAAGCAGATTCACGGAAATGATGATAGGGGAGAAAGCAACAACACAGGCAAAACCATTTGATCAAGTGGTGGGAAAATTATTTATAACAAGATCAAAGTTTAATCCCTTCAGATGAAATTGTTGGCCAATTCCTGCCAAGAGGTATGTGAGGATCATCTGTCTCCATTAACCATGGCTTGGCAAAGGGTTTTCATGCAAATTAATAACGTAGCCACAGAGGAGCAGACAAGGATGCGACAAGCCAACGCTGCTTTTCCCCAGGCACGGCTGACAGCTGAGCAGAGAGCCCCCTGCAGCCAGCCAGGGCCACAGGCAGAAGGGATGCTCGCTTCCCCTCGTGCTAAGGGGACAAAATTTGAAACCTCAGGTGGGACACTTACTGCCAGAAATTGTGCTGCAGGCCAGCATAGAAAAGAGAAAATCATTTCTGTTCCCAAAGGGTAACTAATATCTGAGTTACTCTTCATGAATGGGCTGAAGACATTGTCTATTTGAAGGTATTATGGTGACCTGTAACTCATCCTGAACCTGCTCGGAGCAGCCTCGTCCCTCTCCTAGCCCAGGCCGTCACCAGCTGCTGAGCGTCTCGAGGCCACCGAGGGCAGCAGGTGACAGGGACAAGCACCTGCAGCTCCTCCAGCACCACATCCTCACCCCCCAACGGTACCTGCGAGCCCGGTGGAGACGTTGACCTCAGCGTACTGCTGCCCCGCCAGGGGACTGACGGCCGAGACGCCGTTGAGGGCCGCCACGCGGATGGTGTAGTTGGCGTGAGGCAGCAGGTTCACCAGCGTCACGGTGCGCTCCACCAGGCCCGTCTGCTGCGGCACGAAGCCCACGCCGCTGCCGCACTGCTCGCAGCCGCCCCGCGCCGCCGGGCAGCGGCCGCACCACAGGCTGTAGGTCAGGTCGCTGCGGCCGCCTGCATCCGCGGGGGCACTCCACTGCAGGACCAGCGAGGAACGCCGCAGGCTGTAGACGAGGTCCCTCGGGGCCGATGGAGGACCTGGAAGGAGAGGAACATCCATGGTGAGGCCGCAGCTCGAGTCCTGTGTTCGGTTTTGGGCCCCTCAGCACAAGAAGGACATCGAGGCCCTGGAGCGTGTCCAGAGAAGGGCTACGAGGCTGGTGAAGGGCCTGGAGCACAAGTCCTGTGAGGAGCGGCTGAGGGAACTGGGGGGGGTTTGGTCTGGAGAAGAGGAGGCTCAGGGCAGACCTCATTGCTCTCTGCAGCTGCCTGAAAGGGAGGTGTGGGGAGCTGGGGGTCGGCCTCTTCTCACAGGTAACCAGGGATAGGACCAGAGGGAACGGCCTCAAGTTGTGCCAGGGGAGGTTCAGGCTGGAAATGAGGAGACATTTCTTCTCAGAAAGAGCGGTCAGGCGTTGGGACGGGTTGCCCAGGGAGGTGGGGGAGTCACCGTCCCTGGGGGTGTTCAAGGAGAGGTTGGACGTGGGGCTTGGGGACATGGTTAGTGGGTGACGGTTGGACCAGATGATCTTGAAGGTCTCTTCCAACCTTAATGATTCTATGAGCTGCCTGGGATCAAGTGTGAACCTACGGCTTCCCGCAGCTGGGGTCTGGGGACATCAGCAGGGACACTGGTGTGGGGGGAATGAGCCCAGGTCCCCAGGCAGTGGCCACAGGTGGGCTCTCAGGATGGAGAACCCCACAGCAGGCTCCTCACTGAAGGAACGTGCCCTGAGCAACCAGCCACAGCTTACAGAAGGTGTGGGCAGCATCCAGCCACGCTGGGCACCTCTCCCTGCCATCCCAGCCAGGCTCAAGCCCAGCCACCCGTGGGCAGAGCGAGCTCCTCACCGCTGCGCAGGCACTGCTATCACATCCATCACTGGAGGAGCTGGCGTCCAATCCAATTAACTAGAGGCCATTTAATTAAAATCTGCAAACTATATTAACTACATGACTGAACCCTAGTTTTACCAGTGAGTGCCTGCAAGCCTGCCTGCGTGTCCTCCTCACCAGCCCTCAGACTCGGCTTGGGAGCCCCATGGAAGAAGGAGACCCCTCCATACTCCCCGCGGTCCTGCCCTCTGCTTTACAAAGAGTCAGCGCTTCAGCGAGACGTACGCGTGCAGGAGGCAGATGGAGGGTCTGATGGGGACCTGGAGTAGTTCTTCTGGCACGAGCAGAACGTGGAGGCTTCCTCGTGCGTGAAGCTGTGCTCAGGGCAAGGAGAGCAGAGAGGAAGACGGAGCGAAAGCTTGTAAAACCCGGGAAGGCACGCTGGAAAGAGAGAGAGGAAGTTACAGAAAGAACAGCACAAGCTGAAGGGGGGCCACAGCTGATGACTGCACTGCCCTGTTCTCTGGGACATCCTTTGCCTGCTGCTGGACAGCACACATCACCCTCTGAGCTACTTGCTATGGGTGCTTGTGTGATCCTGACACCAAGGGAGATGCTCATTTGGTTTGATCCAGAATGGACGTTTTGAGGGTCCCTTCATGCTGACCTCCAGGGCTGTGGGACCCTTTCAAGGGGCTGTAGAGGCACAGGAGGAGCCAAGTCCGCTGGCTGGACACCAGCAGGAGTGATGCATGAAGGGGGCTGGAGGCTAGGGGGGGATTTGGAGGAGTAGGCGCCTGCAGAAGGAGGCAGGATACGGAAAATACATGGCTCAGTGTGCACAGTCAGGTAAGCAGAGCAGAAATTACACGGGAGACGCAGCAAGACTTAGCAACAACCCAAAAAGGGGAGGAATACGGCAAATTGAGAAGCTGGAGAACTCATCAGTCACCAGAGCCTTGTGTAGAAACCCAAGCCACAAGGCCACGTCGCTGGCAGCTGCGGCTTCATCACTGCAGATTATGCAGCAGTCACTGCAGGCAGTGAGGTATGTACCGAAGCCAAACGACAGCAGCAGAAATTGGCTTTTCTAGGCCATACACAGGCTTCCTTTATCCTTTGAAAAGCGTCTTTGATATTCATACAAGTAAGTGGTTCACACAGTGGTCAAGGATTTGCTTGATCTTTACCACAAGCAGCACGCAGAGTACAAGTAATACCCTTAGCAGGACACCCAGGAGCTAGTTCCGCACGGAAAACATGTTATTTTACAAAACCAACAGAAAACAGGCTGCAAAACCCCATAAAGCGGTTTGCAATAGCTTCAGTTTGACCTTAAAACAACATCTGAAAAGGAAGCAGCCTGCAAACAAATGCATTCTGCTTGGCTTCATCTCAGTGGTGTGGGGCTGCTGCCTGCTACCCCTTCATCAGCTCCCTGAATATTCAGGCTTGTGAAGTTCCTAGACGAACAGCTCCCTGAACACAGTCCCCTCTCTCATCATTTTTAAGGAGTTGGCTGCTGAGACCATTCCTTTTAAAGCAGATTATTCCAGTGCACTCCGGTTCATTAGCTTTCTGCGTGACATAAAACTGGCAGCTCCGGCTGTGATCTGAGGACAAAGCACCAGGCAGCACTGGGGCAGAGAAGATTCTTGCACGGGATGCTGAAAACGAGCAAACGTTTACGGGGGACGTTATTTCATCTGCTTTTAGAAATTCAGTGCACTCTGATCGTGGACGGGGGGGGAGCCAGCACTGCTGCTGCGGCTCCCGCTGGTCCCTTCGCCCCCGGCTGCTGGCACTGGGACAGCCAGCTGCTTGGCAGAGCCACGAGCAGCAATGCACGGGAGAGATTTCTGCTTTTCTTACGTATCAGATGCAGCCCTTCAGGAGCCACCTGAAAGCCTCAAATCTTGCCACACAAGGTCTCTGTCACCCGGTGCAAGCAAAGCCCCCAGAAAGCAGCAGATTTGGCCACCTCGAGCCTAGTCCAGTTGTGCCCAAGTAATGAAGAGAGGCTTCCTGGTACCTGGAATGGAAATGAGCATTTTCCAATAGATGGGGACTCAATGCTACATTTCCATTGTAAAACTGAATAGTAAAATTGTTTAAAATGGAGGGAAAAAAATGAAAAAACAGCCCAGCGTGGGACTGGAGAGCCTGCAGCTTTGCACTTGCCTCTCCCAGTTCGCAGGCTGCACGCCTCCACGACCAGATAAAGATGACCTTTAAAAGCACAGGCTTGACAAACACAGCCGAGGAGTAATATTAAGACGGCATGCCATAATGCGCAATAAATGTCATTCCCTGCTTAGGGTGCTAGATAACACACACAAAACTAGCAGGTGCTTAAATTACTTCCAAAACTTCCAGCTTCCTCTTAATATTTGAGAAACCAAAGCAAAACTACTGTTACACTAATAAGCGTAGCAATGTATTTAGCTTGCATTTCCTTTGGTTCAGCTGTACTGACCACAACATGGGGCACAAATACCATCAGCCAGGGATCCCACAGCGCTTCAGGCACGCCGTGGTGTTTGCACGCAGACCCCAGGCTGGGCTGAGCCCCCGCGGGCTTTGCTGCTGCTCATCCATCGCGCTCCATGGGGAGAAGCTGCTCATTACGGCATCAAAGCCTGAACGCCAGCATCAGGTTGCTGCTCGTACCCTTTGTCAGGCGGAACAGAAAAATCAATCTTGTTTACAAACTTGATGGGACCTGAGCAGTAAAAGCAGCGAATACACGGCCGTCATAGCCCAGAGTGAACGGCGAGCCTGGCAGTCACATAAATTTGACATCTTGCGTTAGGAAATTGAACGTTTTCAATTAGAAGCATCTTTCAGGCAGTTCTTCCCTGACTTCTAATAGCTAGGAGAAGTAAGCGTACAAAAGCCTCTCTCAGACAGCATGTCAGCTAATAACTGCATGAAACACCTCCGTCTGTACTTCCCAGGATCCCAGGCACCATGCCGCTGTGGGGCTCAGCCCCAGCTGCTGCACAGCCCCTGGTACGATCACAGCCACCCCCAGGGAGGTCTCACCCCGCCTGCAGGGCTGGAGGCTGGCAGCCCACAGCCTTTATCTTCTTTTCAGTCTTCTCCAGATCAGGACGAGCAGAACTCCCCTGACCTTCTTGCAACACATACCGATGCCCAAACGACTTAGAAGTTGCCAAATTCTTTAGTGAAACCACAGCCAGTAACAAGGAGTGCTGCAATCTCGATACTTTCTGCACACTTGGTAATTTTGTTCCTTTGTTCCCATGCTCCAGAAGGAGAACAAAAGCATCCTGGAACATTTGATGCATCGTACGTGCATCGCAGTTTCTTTTCTCAGCTAAACTCCCTGTCTCCTCCACCTCATCTCATAAGTGTTTCTGTCGGACCCCAGCTGTTTTAGGCATCCCTGTTATTTTGCACTGCTCATTTTTGCACTGGGTATGTGACAGCTCTCGAGAGAGCAGGCCATCCATTTATAGAATGAAATTCTTTTTTGTACACAATTTTCTATCCTTGTCCTCTGCTACTATCACAACTTAATTATTAAATAATAAAATCCAATAATGCCTCAGCTAGGAGCCAAAGAGAAGCAGCTGGGTGGGTCAGACAAATTAATTGCCTCTCTCCATCTCCATCATCTCTGCCCACGCGAGATGCTGCCCGTCCGCCAGGCATTCCTGATTCGTTTCACCAAGAGCACCACACTCCCTCCTTGCTCCCACACTGCACGCACACACAGCCCAGCCAGCAGCAGCGCAAGCAGCGTGGATTCGGGCTGCAGGCTGGCAGGTAAGCTGGCACGTCGCACCCCCGGGAAGGGTTTCTCTTGCAGACGCATCTGCTGCAGCTCCCGGACACGAGCGGATGACTCTATCAAAAGCCAAAAGCAGCATCCTCTCCCATGCACAATCGTGGACACAGGGAGAGCAGGGGCAGTTAGGGTCGCAGAGAGGCATGACGAAGACATGGTTTCCTAGTCAGCTGTCACGGGACAGCTTTAATTCCCCCTCCCCAGCAGCACTCAGGCAAATCCACCCCGCAGCACCACGAAGCCTGCCCGCTCGAGTTCCCCAGCAGTGACTCCCAGGCAAAACCTCCCTCTGCAGCCTGGACCCTGACTCACAGCCCCAAGGGACGGGTGAGGCACCCCCACCACCGAGGACCTCGGCATTTTCTAAGCTGCAGCAAGCTGAGCGTAGAAATTTCGCCTTTAAAAATAGCAAGAGAGATCCCTGGCTGAAATCCTTATTTATCGGCAGAGAGGCATTGGAGTTTGAGCAGCTTTATCTTGTTAATTGATGAGCAGTGATTAAAAGCGACTCACTAAGTGCATCAAGCAGGACAACTGACTGCAGCTCTGCAAGCTGCGGACTTGATTGCAGTTTCTGTTCAAGTGAAGCATGGCCAAGATTTCGCATGCAGCAGTGAAATGAAGTTATTAATCACCCCAGCTGTATTTACCAGCTGGCCAGTAGCCTGTTATTAGGTGCACTTATGAAACCCATCATTGCAACAGTTGACTACCTCCAGCAATTAATTTAACCTTTGTTTTCTTTATGAAGTACAGGAACACTGACCACACTCGAGCAGGGAAGCTGTGGCAGGACAACTGCACGATTTGCACAGAGTCAAAGAAAAACAGGAGTGAGAACGGGGCTCAGGTCTCTGGAGTTTCAGCTGTTCACAGCCAAAGAGAGAAGCTGACCCTTCAGGATTCACAGTCTTCCTTTGCAAATGTTGGTTTATACACACAGAGAAAAATAAAAGGTTTTTAACCAAGGGAGAACAAAGGACTGGGGTCCTACCCCAGCAGCCTACCGTGCAGGCACGGCTCCCGCAAGCTGCACCCCGTGGAGCAGATAAGCTCAAGGCAAAGCTGCTGTCAGAGAGCATCCCGAAGCGCCACGGCTGCCCTGTGCAACCTGATGGAGAGCAGCAGCGAGCAGCATGCCTCTGTCTTGACTGAGTTGGCAGCAAGTGGCCTCTAGGAAAAGGAATCCTCTAAACAAGCAGAGACCTGGGTGAGCCTCCCCAGAGGAAGGCAGAGCAGACGCTCCCCAGCTCGGTCCTGGCACACTCATCCCCCACGTCTCCTCCGACACGACTTCGCTGCAGACGTCCGTCACGTCCGTCTGTCACTTCTGTTCATCCGTCCGTCCTTCCCCAGGCTCGCACGAGTGTCTGGCCGCTCCGCGTAATGGAGAAGCATCGGCTGCAAAATGTTTTGTGAGCTAGGCAGCGGGCTTTAACAGACAAATGCCAGTAAGGAGACAGTCACTGACACCGCCCCAGACAAGTCAGCAGGGCCCAGAGAAACCAAAAATCTATTTCCTGCAGCTTATCAGGCTTCTAATTAAAAAGCGTTCATCATTTTGCAGAGAGGAAGGGGCCAAGACTTAAGCAAATACTGAAGCTTAGCATAAAATATTGAGAGAATGAGCATAGATGGAAGATTAAATACTAGGTGGAAATTGCATCGTATCATGGATTTAGGAATAAAGCTACTTAACCCAGACAACTTTGTGTTAATGTCAATACAAAAATCAGACAAAACCTATCAAACACTTCCCGCCTGCCTCCATCGCTGGAAAAATGTGTGTGCATGTGTGTGCAGGCGTGTGTTTACGTCTTCGCCTTCCCAGCCACGCTGTGCTATGCCAGATCATATGAAAGCTTCCCTTTGAATCGCAAGCTTTAGTTTTTACCCAAAGTTAAAAGCACCTACTGCATTTTCTGCCGAGCGGAAAGCTGCTCAGTAGTACGCTTCATCTCAGCTCCGAGAGCTTCAACCACAAACACTGTAATGGAACTTGGGAGCACAACGAAACGCTCGCCGGGTTTGTCTCCCCTCTCCTCCCCTCTTTTGCTCTTGGAAAGCTTTGGATGCACCAAGTCCAGAAGGAGGCTTTACCAGCAGCCAGAGGACGATTGCTTTTCTCCTAACCGCATTAACACAGCAGCTCCGGGACATGCTCCCAGCCCTGCAGGATGGTTTCCTGCTGCCCTGCACGAAGCGCCTTGGCAGCAGGAGGAGCTCACCCTCGTGGCCACGCTCATGGCCACGTGCTGCTTGACACCATCTCCTCACGTCAGACTTTGGCAGCTTGGTTTTGCCCTCTCAGCATTCAATCTGAATGCTTCTGATGAGCTCTGCCTCTTTGCTTTTCTACCCAGGCTGTCTCGAGCCAGCTTGTTGACCCACAAACCTTGCAGATATCTGAGAACAAAGGAAAAACAGGGAGGGCACTGCCCGAGTTAGCACTATTGAACTTTCTCGTGTTGCTGAATTCCTGCAGATAGCGGAAGAGCCGCGTGCTTGCCAGCAGGAATCAATAACGCCTGCAGTTTCACCCAAAAACGCCTATACAGTCATTTATAATTAACACTACAACTCGGTTGTCTTCCAAAATCAATTCCTTTCCATTTTTTTTTTTTGTCAAGAAATTGTATTTGACAAAGTTCATCCACTTTTAATGCGTGTTAATTTCCTCTGCTGGAATACGCATCCAGGAGGCAGTGGATGAGGAAGGGCAGCAGCCAGGTAAGAGAGCAGCTGGGGCTGAGGAGCGCAGCATCAGGACCCCACATCCCCAGCACCCTCCAACACCTGCTCAGCATCTTCTGAGGCTTTTTGGGTCTTGCACCAAACACCAGTGGCTCCCACGGGAAGGACAGCTGCATCCCCATCATATATTTGCTGCTCAGCAGCACTGGCACGCACCTCCCAGGGCTCCTCCATCCCACAGCAGTGCGGTTGGCCTCAACACAGGGGTGCAGCACGTCCTGAGGGCTGCATGACGTGGAGAGGTCGAGGCACCCCAAAAAATCCAAGGGTTCCCCCCAGGGAGCAACCGGCTCAGAAGACCTTCCCTTCCTGAGCCGTTTGGTTTGCATCTGGCAGCGGTTAAACCTCCGATTGCAACCATCAAAATAGGAAGGGAAAAAAATATAATACAAAAGTCTGTGTGATACTTATAAGGGTCTCCAGTCCTCCTGCCAGCACAGCTCTGTCACTGCTTTTTCTAGGATTTCCTTTCCAACCCTGGCAGTCCTTGCAAAGAAGATCACAAGGAGACAGGCTCTGGAGGATCTCCTCCCAGCCCCTCTGTGTTCTCACCTCCCCTCATACCTTCACCACAATCTTTTCAGCCCTCAGGGCTTGCTTTTCCCAGAGGTTTTCCTTACGACACTGTGTTGAGGTTTTACAAACCCTGTCCCATGAGAAACATTAACAGCACACCCAGAATCGCTTCCCCAGCTCGAGCAGGGCTGAAACACGAGGACACCCCAGCAGAGCAGCTCTGCACCGCAGTGAGGGCAAAAGCTAAAAAAAATCCACTCCTCTTGCTGTGGAAACGCAGATCTCTGTGCAGATGGTGCACACAGACATTATTTCCAGGAGGACCAAGAAGAAATGTGCCCGTCCCTGTGATTAACACATATTAAGGTACGCACGAGCCCTTCCCGAGCACCAAGGAGCACCCTCTGCTCCTGACGCAGGTTGCCAGCAAACGGCACACGCTGAGCCTGCATCCGTATCAATCCCTCCTGCCTCTACAGACTCACTTTCTGTTATCACCAGTCATATAAAATATGAAGCTGTCCTCACTGCCTTCTCTCACAGGAGCTATTGCCAGGCTGACCCCCCCCGGACCAGGCTGGCACATCCAGCCCCCATCCGTCTTAATTCCATTATCAAGCCGAGCAAGTCACTGGTTGTTATGTTCCAAACATTTCATCGACGCATCGACGGAGATGCGCTTCATGTCAGCACAGCAGGAGCGACAGGGAGAGGCTTTGTGCGAAGATGCCCGCGTCCTCCAAGCACCCTGGGGCTCAGCACCCAGGGGAACCTCTGGGTGCTTCTGCTGCCAGCAAGCTCGCAAGCTGGGGATGAGGTGGGCTCCTTCTGGAGACCCAAAAGCTTCTGCACGGGGGTCCACAGCACCTGCTTGTCCCTCCTGGGGCTGGAGCAGAGGGGCTGGGTGCCCCCATGCACCCACCAGACCCTCGCTGCTGACCGAGCTGCCCCAACAACCCCCAGCAGCACCCACGTGGTCTGTGCCCACCCGTCCCACCCCACCAGCAGCAGGATTTGGCCATGCAGGCAGTTGTCCACATCTCAGCAGCCTCAACAGCAGTTCTCGTCCCTAGGGCTGACTTTTGGGTCTCCACACTGCTTTTGCAAACTTTTGGCAGGGAAGGAAGCAGCCACGAAACACCCCTTGGGCTCTCAGTACCAAGGAATTGACACCGGGAACCTTCTCCGGGAGGGCGAAGGAAAGTCAGGCAGCAGCCCGAGCGCTCAGCCTCCGCTGAGCTGTTTTTTCTGCTCAGGTGAGCACATCATTTCTCGCGCTTTCTTTATGAGGTGATCCGGCAGCTGGGTGTGCAGCCAGGGCGGGCGCAAGATGCGAGATGATGCCAGCCTGCACCCTGCCCACCGTCACCCTAGGGAGACAGCGGCTGCCGTAAGCTCTGGCAGCAAATCTGCTCAACCCAAGGGACCCTAAAAGCCAAAAGATGGGAGCTGGGCCCTAGCAGAGCAGGGTGGCTCAGCTTGGATGAGATAACCAAGAAGATGCAGCGCTGAACTCCATAAAATCACTAACAGCGTGGAGAAGAGAGTGCTGTTATTCAGCGTTTCGCAAAACACAAGGATGAGGGTGCAGCTAATGCAATTATCAAGCAGCAGGCTTCAAACAAACAAACAAACAAACATTCCCTTCATACAGCATGTAATTAAATTAAACCCCAGACACAGACTTCGGAGCCTTTCCCATCTCAGAGACCTTGTTTCCCTGAGCGCTGCAGCGAGCATCGTTCTCCGATTGCTTCACAATTGCTTTTTTCCCCCCCCCCCTTCAACAAAAAGCTCAGCATCCGTGCCGATGCCCTGGAAGGACGGCTGTCAAGGAGCGCACGCAGACAAGGACAAGTCGCCGCAAAGCAGACAGGGCACCTTGTGCAAAACACAGCGCCGGGGTAAAGTTCCAGCGGTATATTGAGCTGCTGAAAGCCTTGTCAACACACGGCCTCGGGTAATAGAGAGGCTCCCGCCTTCCCCGTACATGCTGGGTTTGCAATCCTGCCTCGTCTTATTGCAAAAACTGTAATCAATACTGTGCAGGCGGCGAGCGATACGGTTACAGAGCCCCACTGTGAGGAAGGGAAAGAAATCTTGTCCAATCTCCGTGCCTGTGCAGGAGGGACAAAGTCAGCGGGAGGGAGAGATCGATACGAGCACCGGATCAGGTCCCCGCTCCTCTCATCTTGGTGCCTTACCTACCAGGATGGGTATTCCAGGCTGTGCCAGCCTAAAGAGAATTCAAAGGCAGTTTTTGTGCTGATTTTTTCTTTAATAACCGTTTTTCAATAATACTGCTCAGCAGCCTTCAGTCCAACACATTTCCAGCATCCCTGAAACCTTTAGGACAACACTACTCTATAATTTTAGCTCTTGTTAAATAATTTGAGAAGTACTGAAATGAAAACCTACGTCCAGAGGCTAGATCTTTGTGCGTCTCCAACAATGAGCTCTTAATAGCTGAAATTAAATTCAGTGATTTAGTCTAGAGGAAAATTAAATACCCGAGTATATTTAGCAAGGCAGGCCTGAAATATCAAAATTCATTCAGCACCAAGAATACACTCGCTTGAATTCAGTGCCACAGCAGCACTGAAGAGAAACTCATTGCTATTTATGCAGGAATTTTCCTCAAGGACACGCTAAGGCAGGCACATCCACTGAGCCAAGTGCAATTTACTGTTGTCTTTCCCAGTTCCCTGATGCACCTCCCAAATTACTCCCGTGCCGAGGGCTGGCTGACCCGCGTGCCCAACGCACCCCGCTCCTGCCAAGGGCTTTAGTCCATGCACAGCTCCCTTCGCCGTGGGCAAGACGGGTTTCCCTCTGTATTTCAACCGAATAGTGGGTGTCCGTTCAGCAGCCAGGTATCTATAACCTTAAGCCTGACAAGAATTCCGCAAACGAATTGTGATGCTTGTAATTTTCTGAGTAGTTTGCTCTAAAATTAAGTGTCATAGAGTAATTTGTGTCTGGCTCTGCCACAATTTCCATAGCCATAATTATTTCAGACACACTATAATACAGCAATATAACATGCAATCCAGAATAATAAATATCTCCAAGCTTGATCATTACTCCAAAAAGAGAAAGCATATTTTACATGGGCGTTTCATCTGCACAACTGATGGAAAGCGGCGTCTACCATAAGGCATCACAGCTTCCCCGGAGGCTGCTAATGGCTGCAGGGAGGCGGATATTCCAAACTCATTCAGCACCACGCTCTCCACACCTTACAAATGGTCACTTTGCTCCAACCGTGCTCTGCTACAACCCAAGACCCAGAAGGTGAAAGCCAAACCATAATTCAGGGAGGAAACCGAAGTATAAATTTCCTCCCTAACTCCTCCTTCAGCAGCAGATTTACTCCCTCAGCCCCCTCTTGATGCGCTGCCCTCGTTTCACATCCATTTCCACCAGCACGGCCACGGTGCACCCAGCTCCAGCCCCGATGAGCACCGCTAAATCTGAGCTTCAGCTCCGTCCCGCGAGCAGACCATGGCTGTGCAGGATGGAAGCAAAGCCTAGTGCTCGGTGCGGAGTCCCGGGAGAAAAAAGAAATTTATTATGCATAATACCCTGGCATCAGTCAGAGGATAAAATAAACTCCAGGAGCACATGCAGGTTTGTAAGCTAATGTATAAAAGATGAAACAAATCAAGAGCCCCAAGCGCTGTGCATTTGGATCCATCTTTTTTTGTACTTAAATGGAAAAGCAGACCTCAGGCTTCAGGAGGTATCTTTGTACTAAATGGCAGAATATTGCAATATTTTATCCTAAATCTCTTTAATTCTCAATCAAACCATTTATTTCCCAACTGAAGACACTATAGAGACACAACGTTTTGATGGGACACACACAACGGAGGAAGACACACGCACTTTACGTGCTGTGCTGTGCCAGAGCCTGGATGCCTTTTTACACCAGTAAGTGCATAAAAAGATGCGAGAGTAGGGCCGCATCATCGACCACATGCCCTGAAGGACTCACGGCTCATAGGGACCTGTGAGCCCTGCACCTCTCTGGGGACGCAGAACACCAAACGTCCGCATGTTCAGCCAGGAAGAAGGAGGCACTGACACCCCAACTTCCCCAGCAAGGCAATACTTTGGGGGAAAGAGTACATGAGGGAAGACAAAGAGGTTCCCCCCAGCTGTAGCCAGCATAGTCTCCCTTCATCCCAACAGCCTACATGTGTGCTGCTTCTGTTCCTACCACTGGAGGGGTCATTTTTGGTTCCTATTTGGCATTTGAGTGCCTGTAGTACTTTCAGCTAGCATTTATTTATCAGCAGAGCTCTCGCTTTCCAAAAACAACTTCCCGAAGCAGACAACCCCTGCTCAGAAAGTCTCCAGCTCATACATCTTCAGATGATTTCCGTCATCATCCTCTGCCACCAGACAAATTCACATGGCCGATTTCTGGAGTAACACGAAGGACTCGCAGTTGGTTTAATGCACTCAACGCTCTGCAATTCCAGCCCGAGGCTCTCCCCAGGCACCTGCAGCAGGAGCATCGCATCGCTGACCGCCAGCCCCACGCAGCAGGGTTGCCGACGTGCGAGGCAACGTGCAAGGTGAGCACACAGTCCCCGAGACCTGCAAGGACACCAGCCTTGCTCGCAGCACTGTCATCACGAGAAAGATGGTAGCTGTAGCTCTCAGGGCCGGGTCATCGGTGTTTTCTTTTTTTTTTATTTTAAATTGATGTCTGCATTTCATCAGTATAAGGAACACATGTGTCTGGGAGGCACCAAGTGAGCCCAGCAGCAGGGTGGCAGCCGAGGCAGGGCTGCTCCCCAAGCAGGAGCAGCCCCCAAGGCACAGCAGCTCCCAGAGCCATGGCACGGTCCTGGGGCTGCAGGCACAGCTCCTCTGCTGACACAGCCCCAGCTCCTGCCTTCGGTGCTGCCTCCTTCTGCATCCCCACCTCACAGCGGACACAAGGACTGCACAATTTCATTCCCCGCTCCCAAAGAAGGGCGAGACAAGTGCCTCCGTCCAGCACAAGCAGCCGGGTATCAAAGGCTCTTCACGGACGTCTCAGGAGACCTCTGTAAAGCAAACGGCTCCCACCTCAGAGCCATCGCTCTCTCCACCTTCAGCCTGTGATGCTCAGCAGCGCAAAGGCAAGGAGTCGAAGGGGAGGTCCAAGGGGACCCAAGCGGAAAGACTTCTCTTTTAAAAAAGCAAACACTTGCCCTATTTTAGTGCATCCCTTTGGAAAACACAAATCAAGGACTTTTACTGTAATCTTGGGTTTTGCAGAAAAACGTCCTGCCCTAGCCAATTTCGAAGAGGACGGATCTGGTCGTGGGGCAGAGGCACTGCTCTGCCCGGCGATGCTCCCTGGGATCTTTTCAGGCACTTTCTGATGAACCGCCCCAAGCTCACTGCAGCTGCTCAGTGCCTGCCACGCAGCATCCAGCGTGCGTTACATTTCCTATCACCACGAGCAAAGGCTGCTTTCTTCTAACTGCCCCCCTGTGCCTTCCACCTCATCCCTCTGTTTCAAGACCAGAAGTGCCAGCTGCTCACCTTGCAAAGCCCCAAAATCCTTCACACACTCGCACCAGGGATGAACAAACCAAGGATGGTCCCGGAATGCTGGGGAAGCATCGCAAGCTGCGCCGGAGGCACCAAACCTGCCCCTCCTACCCACACCAAAATCACTTGAAACCGCATTTTAAAAATCCCAGCAAAGCACTAGCAACTATTTTCTCCCTAAAATTGGCTTCAGTAAGATCATCCCTGCACAGAAGGGATGCAGCCCGCTACGGGCTGAGACACCGGCACAGGCTGCCCTGGCAGCACAGCGCCAGCTCCCACCGCTCCCGTCAAAAGCGGAGGGAAATAAATTGAGGAGACCTAACTACAGCCCAAATTTACATCTCTGTCAAAGAAGAGTGGCTGACAGCTATTTTTGGAAACCGGTCTCCATCATATTAATTCAACGTCTGGTTGAGGTTGTCTCATTTGCAACAAAACTGGCTGGTAAATATTAACCTTGGGCTTTGTTGAAATTCTCCTTGCAGATATTACAAGGGATCGGGTGGAAGAGATGAAGCACAAAAGACAACTTCACAGCAAACACCAGGCAGATCCTCCGCATCACGGTTTCATTTACAGAAGCTATTGCAATACCCTGCAACGCAAATGGCATGAAGGGGCCACGGATCATGCCTGGCAAAATTAAGGGTAAAAGACATCAACGCCGAGAAGCCAACTGCAAACGAAATAAGGATGGACAGATGATCATCCACAGTGCAACGGGACTTTCCACCTGCCCACCACGCATCTGCTGGAAATAGGGTTTAAGATCAGAGTGAGCACAGGCCAGCAGCTGGCTATAGATATATATTAGACAAGAAAAGCAGTTTAAATGTATTTACAGTGACAGAACCTCTCCTCTTATTTGAGCGTAGATGTTAAACAGATGCTAAAGCTGCTCGCTTCCACCCTAGAGACGGCTGCATTTCAATGATCACCGAAATGATTCATCAGAAATGTGCAAACCCAGGAAAGCCTGTCAGGTACTCCGGGATTTCTTCAGAGAAATGGTGTTATATAGGAAGATGGACAGTAAAAAGGCTTGGCTTTATTGCAGCAGTAATTAGCACTGCCATAAATCCTATTAGTCTTTTTTCATCTCCCCTAATTTCAGTGTGAGGATACAAATGTTCTCTCGGCAGCAGGATGATTTCAGCACCTAAATCACCAGTACAAGGAGCTTTGGGATTTCATTCAAATGCGGATTCCCGAGTTCAGCAGGAAATAAAGCTAATGCTTCCTCACACAGAAGCCCTGCACTTCCCCGGCCTCCTCTTTATGCTCTGCTTCTGCCACAAAGCTCAAACCCAGCCCAGCCCTGCCTGTGACCCTTCCTCTCACCAGCGTTCATCCCCATCACCCTCGTTACACCAACGGCTCCTGTAGCAGCATGCCTCAGCCCCATTGACCAGTTTGGTGGGGATTCAAACTGGCCAAAGGCCCCCAGAGTGGAATTTACCCCGTTAACACGACCTGCACAGACTCGTGGCAGCACCCTGTCCTTACAGAGATCATCAGTGCACACCCGTGCTCCTGGAGCAGAGGCACCTGCCCTGGAGGTGACTCCTCATTCACTCCTGCCATCCCATTTCCTTTGAATTCAGACCCGGTGAGCTGCACCATGCTCTTGGGCTGCAAGAATCACAGCAGAGACCACAAGAGGATGCATCGGGCTCACTCCCAGCACAGCCCTCTTACGGACCACGGCGGAAGAGCCAGCCCTGCTGCGCGTCGCCCGATTGCTCGAGCATCCTCCAACACCCACTGCATTTATCCACCTCCAGCTCAAGGGCTTCTGTCCTTGTTGGGGAATTTCTGCAGCCCGGGATGCTTTCATCAGGAATCTTTTCAAGTTACTCACTTAGTGCTGTGCTAATGCAGAGCTTAAAAAAAAAAATAAAGACACATACACACACACATAAAAACTTTCAACTCTTAAAAACTATTTTCTGATATTTGACCAGACATCAGACGCTGCTCCGCAGAGAGTGACTAATGACCTGCTTTCTGTGAGAGGGGGGAAAAACTTAATTATGTCCATTAAATTACTTCAAATATTTTTCCTTAGAGAATATGAATTATTTAAACTCAACACAGAGAAACCTGAAACATTAGCAAAAGCCTTCTGGGACTCACTATGTAAATTCCCACTCCAAACAGATGGGGAAAGCATGGCGAGCTGCCATGCAGCCACTGAAGCAATGAACAATGCCGAGATTTCAATTCGATAGTTTTAATAAGGTCTTTTAAAGGAGGGCACTGAGTGAAAAGCCACTAGTGGGGCAGGCGAAAGCCTTGTCGGGGTCAGGGGGAAGGGGCACAGCCGGCACCGCTGACACATCCACAGCCTCACCCAGCTCCGTAAAAGCTGGATTCCTCCAGCAAAGCTCGCTCCCCTACCACAGACCCGGAGCACCCTGTACCTGTCTGGGCCATATTTACCTACTTTCCACCTACCTCCAGCCATAGAGCTTAGAGGCTTCAGGCTCTGAGCCGCCTCTCCAGAGGCCGCAGACCCAGCCAACAGACCCAAGACACCAAAGGGGGCTTCTCCACCCAAAACATATTCACACCAGTACAGTCAAAGTGGCTCCAGTCACACCAGTCCCTCCGTACCGGCCCCACGCGTTCCTTAGAAGGACATCAGCAGGAGGAGGCCTCACCCCGCACGCACCCCTCGCCCCCACGGGCGCACACCCCGCATCCCACGGGCGCACAGCCAGAATCACACCCAGCTCCTGCCTGCCTTGGAAAGCCAGACCGATCCCTCACAGCACCGGGTCCACTACAGAGACCCCCGTGAAGGCCGGGGTTAGATCTGGTTTTACAGCTGTCATTAAAGGCGACCTCGCGAGCTGTAAAGCCACCAAATGATTACGCTGCGTCTAAAGCGCTGCTGTGGGGGTATTAACGGGCTCGAGTAATTTTACGGCTACCAATAAAGCTCGGGGAAATGCCTGACGGCATTCAGAGTGCCGGCACATCTGCCCGGCCAACACCACGCTCCAGCCACCAGCAACACACCCCACGTCCCCAGCTGCCACCTTCAGACAAAGCTCTGGCTGTTAGCGGCAGACTCCCAATTAGCTAAATGAACAACGTCACTGACCAAGGGCACAGCCACCGCTCCAAGCCGTGCTCAGCACCCGGCAGAGGAGCGCAGCACAGCCACCGGCTGCAAAAGGATGCGAATGGCCACGTTACCTCTGCACCTCCCGTCCCTCTCCTCGAAGCCGGGGCCGCACACGCACTTCCCGATGGGGACCAGCCACTCTCCCTCGGCGCTGCAGTGCATCCGCGGGGGGTTATCCACGTCCACCTGGGCGTGCTCCACGCAAGCGCCCTTAACTTCCACCAGCGTGGCGAAGGCCGTCTCTGCCACCGTGTCCGGGAAGAGCGCCAGGTTCTGCAGGGTGGCGAGGCACTTCTTGTAATAGACCCGCACGGAGACGAGCGCCACGCAGGCGCCCACGTCCTGGAAGCCCAGGTGGAAGCCTTGCTTGCTCAGGTGGCCGATCTCCCGCAGCTCCGTGTTCAGCTTCATCTTACGCTCACCCAGGTCCCCCTGCGTGAAGCTCTCGTCCGCAGCGATGGTGTCGATCTTCGTGTGCTTGCTCTCGTGGATGCTACGGCCCAGGTCGGAGTCGGACTCGACGTAATACAGATTGAAGGTCTCCTTGCAGGTGCCCATCACGCCCGGGATGCTGTTGCAGTCCCGCAGGGTGAACTTCAGCTCGATGAAGATCCTCTGGCCGTCGCGCCTGGCGATCCAGCCCGTCTGCAGCCAGTTGTTCTGGTTGGGCTCCATGACGTTGCAGACCTGGTAGGTGCGGATCGGCTTGTAGTTCTCATCCACCCCGCTGATTTCTTCCCACTGTGGAAAGAGCACAAAGGCTGTGAGAGCCCAGGGGCTGCCGTCAGCGAGAACCAGCCGCCCAAGCAGAAACACAGCCATTGCTATAAATACCACCACCAAAAGCCTCTCCACCTACCCGGCCATGATAGCACAGACACTTGAAGTCCCCGATCCACCAACAGCACGAGCTGTGGGCACGGGGCTGTGCTGCGGGACCACCCAACACAGACAGGGAGAGGGCAGCAGCCTCAGCCCTTCTGAACCCAGGGCCAGCACGAGAGCAGACACATCAGCTGCTGAACAGCCCACAGGAGGCCAGCATCTCCCACACGTGCCTGAGATTTTCCGTCCCCAGGGACGCACATCGCTCAGCACGATGCAGCAGCAGCTCATCTGGGTGTTGAGCCACCCAGAGAAGGCAACGATGGCCCAGGACATGCAAGGCCAGTCATGCCACAGCCCAAGGACAAGTACCTTCACCAGCAGCAGCTTCTGTCACGCGAAGTTTTAGCTGGAACAGGACAAATCCTCTGCATGCCAAGCGCAACGGTTTTCCCCAAAGTTACCAGCAGAGATTCTGATTAGCAAAACGATGATTCAAACCTCACAGCCTCAAGGATGACCTGGCAACTTCCCAAAGCAATTCTTTCTGGGGGTAGATTTATGCCAGATTGCCAAACGCACCCAAAACAGAGTTTCTTCTGCAGACTAACAGCTGGGGAACGCAGATGACTCCAGGATGTATTGCCATCCACCCTAAAAGCTTTGCTTCCTTTCTGGAAAATAAACCTGAAGCAGCGAGGAACACAACTCTGGCTTTCCTGCCATTCCCTGCCAAAAGCAGCCAGGGACCATCCCTGGCAGCACAGAAGGGAGCAGATCACACAGCCCTGGTGCGATGCAGTATCCCGACGATCCCATCCCTGTCCCAGTGCTTCCAAACACAGCGAGATCCCAAGAAATCAAGCTGGGGCACAAACCACAACACACAGACTTCACTGGCTGGTGTTTATTCACTTATCTCAAGAACTTAAGATGCATTCTGGGGAGGCGTTGCACCATTAACACAACCAATACCTGGCCTCTGGCTCTCGGACCCCTCCACAAGCCGGTGCTCACCCAAAAAGCACCGACCACTGCCAAGCAGCCATGGGCAGCCCCTCTCCAGCCCCACCACGCCAGCCCCACGCTCTTACCCCGTTGGATGGGTGCGAGGTCCAGCCCAGCTCTGCTTGCGATTCCTTCGAGTCCAGCAGGACAACTGCGGGGAGGACAACACGTTAACAAGCCAGCTCACCCACGCGTGACGCCCTGCAAAAATCCCACCCCGTGGGCAGCTCCTGCCACAAGGTGCTGCCCAGTACCGGCGCTGCGGGGCTGGGGCAGAGCCGGGGCCGGGGGATGTGCAACCAGCTTGGAGCAGGGTCATCCCGGAGCCCAGTCCCAGCAGGTACCGATGGCACTTTTGAGACCCAAATTTCCTTGAAAGCCTGCACCCTAGCTTCTCAATAAGTCTTCTTCCACGGAACAGCCAATCCTTTGCGTGACATGAAGATGCATTTCCCCTGAAGTCAGAGTCCCGTGAGCTTCCCACAGGCAGCGAGCAGAATCAGTCCCTGCCTGGCAAGTTGTGCCCTGCCCCAGCTCCACCACGCTGGGTGCCACCCGTGTCCTCCGACAGTCATTCCGCCAGCGGGGCCACCCGGTACCCGCACTGCCAGCGGCGAGGGGCTGCACTTCGGGGGATTTCGGTGGCATCCCCCAGTCCCCTGCAAGAGCTCCGTGAGAGCGGGGACCACCACAGCCCGGCTGCGCACCGACCCCAGGCAATGCGCACTGGGGAGATGCGCCCCGAGCCGCGGGGAGATGCGCACCGGCTCCGGGAGATGCACCCCGAGCCCTAGGGGAGATGCGCACTGGCTCTGGGAGATGCGCCCCGAGCCCCGGGGAGATGCGCACTGGCTCTGGGAGATGCGCCCCGAGCCCCGGGGAGATGCGCACCGGCCCCGGGGAGATGCGCCCCGAGCCCCGGGGAGATGCGCACCGGCCCCGGGGAGATGCGCACCGGCCCCGGGGAGATGCGCACCGGCCCCGGGCGCCCTGCAGCGCCTCCCCAACCCCTCGTTTCTCCGCTCTCCGGTCGCTGCCTCCCGCACCCCAACCCGGCTCTCCACCCTCCCCGCGGTGCCCCGCGCCCCCCCCCAGCCCCGTTCCTCCGGAGGGCTCCCGAGGGGTCCCCGCTCATCACCGGGGGCTGCACCGGCACCAAAGCGAAACCCACGGAGCGCCACCGGCACCCGGCACCGAGCCGCGGCGGCACCGGGCGCTGCAAGCCACCGGGGTACAGGGCACGGGGACGCGACCGGGGGGACACCGGGGGGGTACCGGGGGTCGCGCCCGCCCCCCGCCCGGCTCACCCTGCTCGGCGGCGGCGCGGGGCAGCACCGGCAGCAGCAGCAGCAGCGGCAGCGCCCGGGGGAAGCCGCCGCCGCCGTGCGCCCTGGCCATGGCGCCGCCGACTCCGTGCGCCCCGCGCCGCCGCCGCGCTCCGGCCGCCGCGCTCCGCCCCGGGCCCTCTCCGCCAATCCCCGTGGCCAACCGACGAGGGGGAGGGGCCTCGAGGAGCTCCCGGCCAATGGGAAGGAAGGGCGGGGCGAGAGCGGGCGGGAGGGGAGGAGGGAGGCGATGTTCACTCTGAAGCCTACTGACGGCAAGGCGGCTGCTCCAGGGGGGCTGGGGGGCCCGGAGGTGCCCCGGCGGGGCTTTGGGGTGCCTGTCCCCCCTGCCACGGGTTGGGGTTGGCCCCCTCATGGGAGCCAAAGGGCTGCTGGGGCACGCGCAGCCCTTGCTGGAGCTGAGATGCGGTGGTTTTGTGGTCACAGCCCTAATTAACTGGGCTACAGGCACCCCCGCTGGATGAGGTTTGCCTCCTGCTGCCATTAACACCCTGTTCCCATTTCGGGGGGGGGGGTCTGCCCTGCTCGACCCCATGCAATGGCCACTGCATGACCACAGGGACAGGAGAAGGCAGAGAGGCTCAGCTGGCATGAACGCATCTGCCTGCAGCGGGGCAGACTCCAGGCACAAACAGGGGCCCTGTGCTGCCCCCACCATGCTGGGGTGGGTTCTCAGCCTCTGTCCGCTGCAACCTGCAGTTAAATGTGTCCAGCAGGTCCCTCTGTGCTGATCTCTGCTCCTGCCCCGGCCCCACCACCCCTGTCTACGCTCTTACTAAATGCACCTGACAAGGTCAGGGCTCTGCACCAACACTCACGGGTCTCACTACTGCCTTCACCTGCACCTGGGAGTGCCACGTTCATGTCAAGCCTCCGCTCTGCCTCTCTGGGCTGGAATCAGAGAGGCAATTCCAGCTTCATCTCAATCTCCCCCAAGCCCAGCAGCTGCTGTAAAAGTCAGAGTGGCCAGAAAGGAACACCAGGAAAGCGCAGCCCTGGGCAGGGCAGGTCCTGCACACACGGCACTGGGCTGCAGCTTGCAGACAGCCCGTGGGTGCTCACGGACCCGCAGCGGGGAGGAACTCAGCGTGCTTCAGTTATTGCTAACTGTAGGTGCGCAGGTCCTGGCAAAACGTTGACAGGCTGACCGCCCGTCAGCCTCCCGGCTGATGGCTGTACAACCCGCCGCCAAAGCCTGCTTATGTAGCAACACTTACTCCTGGGGGATGTTCCCCGCGCTGTGATTATGTGCTGTCAGACGTAAAACACTGCAAGTCGGGAATAAAAATATTGAAGCTCCAGCTGAGGCAGCCAGAGCCGAGGGCTGGGTTGGGCATGAAAAGAGAGGTGCAGCGAGGTCTGCTGGAGACAGGAGCACGGTGACAATGCCCGCAGGAAAGCTGGCAGGGGACACGGCGCTGCAGGAAGAGCAGCGGCTTGTATCCGCACCAACTCGCTGTGCTGAACCATCTTCAAGTGTTAGGCACTAAAGCCTGGGTTCTGCAGTGCCTCACACATGCATAAGTTTACCGGAGCAAGTAGCCTATTGAAGCCTGCTGCCAATCAGGCTCAGATTTACACGTTGCATAATTAGATTAATTAGATATGGTGATTGCAGTTCATTTGCCTTGTGCCCCAGCTTCCAAGTACACTCTTCCTGAAGTCAATGAGACCACCCGTGTGAATAAATTTAACCATATGCAGAAGTCCCTGCGGGATCAGGAATCCCGAGCAACCTAGGCACCAGCTCAAACCCCCAAGGGCAATGTTTCTTTAATCTCATCTTTCCAGGCATTTTTTTAACACCTAAGGCACATTTGCTTACGGGAGGTGTGGGAGGCATTGCGTCTGAGAGCAAATCTGCTGGAAACCAGAGGCTCTTGGCCAGTTGAGAGGCAGGTGCTGCTGCTGCGGCCATTCTGCACAAAGGGAGGAAACGTTTTTCAAGCCCAACGAGTATTCACAATCGGATTTGACAATATGGACCTCTAACACTTCTGCTTGCTCTCCAAGCCTGCCTGCACTCCCCTCCCGCCCCAAAGCACCGACCCCACGTACTCCAGCTCAGCCCTTCCAACCACGGTTCAGCTGCAGCATTACTTTTAGCCCAGCAGATCCGGGGGTCTGTAAGGGGACACAGGGAGCCCAGCTGGATGCGTGCAGCCAGAAGGTGTATCCAGCCCTCTCCATGTCTCAGCCCCCCACCAGGAACACGGCCACTGCATTTCCTCAGTGTTAAGCCAGGCGGCAAGAAAATCCCCATCCATTTATCACTGCGTTTCCCGATGGGAGAGCTCAGCTCGGACCCACAGCCCAGCCCCTGGCACACCCCGGGGAGTCAGGTAACAAGCTCACATGATTAAAATTTTCCCTTTATCACGTCACAGGGCAGGGAAGCAAAAGACGGGGTTTATTTATAATCTTCCTCGAGTGGGAACCGGAAGAAGTGACCCATTATTACTGGAGGTTTTTCCAGCCACCCAGGAAGAAAAGTGATATTTAGTTGTCGTTAAAGACTCATAACTGCATAACAATTTCATGCTATGTTAACTTCGAGGTTTTCTTTCACATATAAATTTTTAAGGAGTAAAATAGAAAAACCCAGGCACTTGACCTTTAATCACAGTTATTTGTGTGATCAGTCAAGTGTGGGAAAAAGCTAGTTTGTGCTTGAAAGATGCCCTTTAAAACTAGATTGCTCTAATATGACACACGACTCACATGCCGTAATATATGGGATCTTGCTTACCAGCCTCTGGGGTACAACAGCCTCCCATTTAGCATTCACACACAGGATCTTGCTGTTGGTACATTGGAAGGTATTAATGTCATGCACCAAATCAATATAGACCCTCGGGACAGCTCCATTTACCAGCGAGAGACCCGAGGGAGGTGTATGCCTTCACTTCATTGAGGAAACTAACAGGGAAGAGGATTTCCAACGTATATGGAAGGTTTGATGTTGGAGATATTTCACTAGAAGAAGGGTATATCATGCTAATAGAGTACAAAGCTTTTCCATTTCTCTGAAATATTATTCCAAGCACTTACAAAAGCTTAATATTAGAACAGCCAGAGGTATTTAATTACAATTTCAAAGTAACATGTTGTGTTGGGGAAACGATCTCATGAATTTTTCTTTGGCAAGACTGGATGACTAAAAGCCATTGCTGGGGTGATCGGCGCAGCTTCTTAAACTGAGACGCTTGGATTTATTCATTATGAGGCACAGCTGAAAACCGGGGACAGCCCCCTGAACCCAAATGGGGGGCTGTAATGCCAGGCCAGTGCCAGGGACATGTCCCCAGCAGGTCAGTGAGCTGCGCAGGGGTGCTGTGCCTGGGAAGAGGGAGTGGGACAGGGATGCTGTGCCTGGGGACAGGGAGAGGGACAGGGATGCTGTGCCTGGGGACAGGGAGAGAGACAGGGATGCTGTGCCTGGGGACCAGCCATCTCTCCAAGTACCAGCATAGCAAGGATGGCTTCTGTAAGCAAAGAGGAATAGCGGGCTTGTCCCATCCCCTCTGGCACACACACCTCCCCACTCAGGAGCTTCCCTCGCCCTGCCACAGCCACGGGACGAGCCCGCAGTGCCAGGAGCGGGACAGCAGAGCCGCCTGCTTAGCCAGGCTTCAGATTGCCTCGAGAACTTCTGCAAGGAGCTGAGGCCAGCGCAGCCCAGAAAACATGTAATTCCCCGAGCTGAGCTATTACCTGCTGTAAGTGGCGGCAGAAGGATAGTTCTGAAACCACAGTGAAAATAACCCTCCTGGAAAAAAAAAAAAAAAAAAAGAAATCAATACCAACACCAAGGAAAGAGCATCAGAATCTGAGACCATCAATTCCTGAGATAAAGGGTTGAAAGTCTCAGTGGGAGGACAGCCAGATCTAGACTGAGAAACAAAACTTTGTTTCTTTTGCTGACAAATGACATTTTATGCGGAAGGACAAAGGAGCCAGGAGGACGCAGGCCTCCACATGTGGCTGTAAGAGCTGCCCTTGAAGCAAGGAGGAGCAGGCAGAAACTTCACAGACGCTTCTGCACCTCTCCTTCCTCTTCCACACTTGACAGGATTTTCCTCCGAGTGAAAACAAGAGATTTGTGCAATTTCGTGCCGTTTGGGGCATGTCACGGAAACATATTTCAGCAAACTTTTTGCCACCCTGCTCTGAAGAGGTGACCCCCTCGGGAGGCTCGCCCAGGGCTCGGGCACCGCTCCCAGCACCCAGCTCAGCCCCGAAGCAGTAGGACAGTCAGATCCGCACAGCCTGCCGTCGTGGGCTGCAAAAGGAAAAGGCGCCATATGTACCAACTCCTTTTTACCTTCCACGTTGTTTGTCTGGAAATAAAAGCAGCCAGAGCAACGCATTTGTTTTTAACGCCTTAATTTTTCTGTCAGATGCGTGCTCTTCCCTTCAGAAGCCCCACGTTATAAATGTTTTGCAGCAGCTCTTTAGCTTTTAAGGTAATCATATAAAAGATCCTTGACTACATAAATGCGGCTAATCTGGGTAAGCGCCTTTAAACATCTTTACATTTCTTGCTAATGGATTTCTAGGCAGCCCACAGGGATCCGCGCTCTAGAAAATAACGTAAAAAAATATAGTAAGTGTCTAATTTTTTTTGAAATGCCTCAGATTTGTCATAGATTGAGAAAATCCAGAGCTCTGGGCAGCGTAAGATCCTCATACTTATATAAGTAATGCTCCATTCTGTCATCACGCACAGGAAACCCAGCCTTTCACTAGGGGCAAGCATCCAGTCGATGTTAAGTTCCAACTCAACTGGAGACAAATTACCACCCGCTATTAATTAGAGCCAGGCAGGAGGGATCCAGGCTCTGCTCGCTGGTGGCAGCACCCGCAGGACAAGCTGCCCTGAGCTCGGTCTGCACGCACGGGGAGCGAGCCCTAGCGGGGAGGGAGCCACAGCAGGCTTTTTGCTGTGCAGAGCCAAGCAAAAGGTGAGCTCAAACCATTTTTTCAGGAGCGGTTCCTCCCCAGGACTCTGCTTGCTGCTTACAAAGGGCTGAGCCTGTCGCCTTCCCCTCCTGGCAGAGAGACACCAGCAGGAACACGGGGCGGAGGGTGGCATTGTCACCTCTCCGGGCTCCATCGTGCCCCGACGCTGTAGCGCTGAGCACCCCGCGCTCCTCCTGCTCCGAGCGTGGGGCCAGCCCCAACGCCCCCGGGAGACAGAAAGCACCCTATTTTAGGAGCTGTCTGATGCAATTAGCTCTGCGGAGGAGGAAGCCGGAGGAGTGCAGACGGGCCATCCAATTCTGCAGATTTATTACTGGAGTTAATTAGGCTCCCCGCGCTGCTCCCGGGGGACAGCTCGGTGCCAGTGGCGCACGGTGCCGGGGACGCACAGCAGAGCCGGAGCACGAGGTTGCGGCACAGGGGCCACCTGGGCAAGAGCCACGCACAGGTCAACCAGATCAGAAAGGAGATTTCGAAGGATTAGGAAAAAAAAAAAAAAAAAAGAGAATCAGTTATCTGCGAGGAGGTTTCAGGCAGTCACACCTGTCGCATCAATCTCTGACAACACAAGTGACACAAATCCAGTCACATCCCAGCCCCTAACGGCAACACGGATCCTGGCACGGTGCTGACACCGGGCTTCAACGCACGGAGGAGAAACACTCACTTCTTTTTTCTTCTTCTAGGAGAAAATGATGGCTTGCATTCACCAGACCTGCCTAGTGCTGCTCCAGCAAACCCAAGCCAGCACATGGACAGGCAGCTCTGCATTTTGGGGGGTCCGGCACCGGGACCCTGCCCTCCTCGGGCACAGCATGGCGCATCCCAAAATGCTCCGAGCAGGCAGGGGACAGGGCCAGCACGTCCCCAGGGCTCACAGCAGCCACCACACAGAGCACGAGCTCAGGGCAGTGGAAAGGAACAAGAGCCTCTTCCCTCCCCAGCACCATCCTGCCCTGCCGGGTAGCTTTGCTGGTGGTGCTGAGCACAGGGCAGGACCCCAGCACCCTGCCTTTGCACACACGGGCTTCTCTGCGCAAACAGACCCTCTGCTCGTTATTTTTCCTACTCTGGTTGAAACGCAGCATTTCAGGCTAAGAGCTCAGGTGTCTGAGCCTCTGAGAGCTGAGGTCTGTGATGGAAATGATGATACACCTCGAGTATAACGGTGCAAACAGCCATTATCATAATTTTGATACCAATTACATGTAATTTGAACAAAGGAGTTGTCCTAGCTTTGATTTGCTCTCCTTGTATTCCTGGCTGGTTTCATTAAAATCACTTATAGAGATTTGCAGCAGTTCTGTTTGAAGTGCTGTCATTAGGGTTTTCATTTGCAGTGGCATCGGAAATAATTTCCCAGCGGGCTGTTTATGTTTTACAAAGGGCCGTGCAACGTGGGTCAGCATTCGTGGCCAGACGGACGAGTCACAGAGCCAGTCCTGCCGGCCGCAAGGCAGCGTGTTCCAGTAACACCGCGCTGAATTTTGAACCCAAATCTTTCTAAATTAAAACCCCACTGGCCAGGCTGTTCCCTGCTTCGTGACTGCACCACCTCAGGTGGGGAACCCCAAAGCGTTAGCGCTTCTAGGGTCTGGATGTCCCTGCTCCACAGCGTTTCCCCTATTTATTAACAGCTTTTTCACTTTTAAGTCTCTGCACTGAATCACCATTCAAAATCAATCACCAAGTTTTCTAACTTTATTGGCCCTCAATAACGTGAAAATAAACCTCCCTTAACAAGACGGGCGCTGAAGCTGCTCGCAGCACGGCGTGCCGCTGCAGGTTCCCTGGGGGGAGCGCAGCTTCGGCTGCCCTTCGGCAGGCAATCAGGGATGCGAGCTGCGTGACGCACTGATGAAGAAGGAAACACAGGGGCTCGCTCCATAATGCCGTCCCCACCAGCCACTCACCAATTATTCCTCAGTCAGAGCCCGAGGGTTACGGGGAGGGCACGCAGAGCGAGTTCTTTCCATTTGTCCGTGATAGAAGAGGGGAATGCACTTTGCAAATGACAATTAGCAATTTGCTCCAGCTGGGGCTAATTCCTAGATGCATTTTACTTTCCAGGACTCAACACTTGGGCAGACTCTAAATCAGGCACCAGCACGCTCTGTCCAGCTCCGTTAAAGCTCCCTGGTAATTACGGAGCGCTGGGTGAGCCATGGAGAGCTGGAAGCCTTCCCAAGTCCAAGGGGAGCCTTTGCCCTGCTGCCAAAGTGCTGGGCTGGATGCGGCCCCTGGGGAGGGACCCCTAGGGAGATCCATTGCATGGATCCCACCGGCTGCATCCCACTGATGGATGCGGAGCTCCCTAGCCCCACACGTGGCCCTGCACCTCCCCAGTGCGTGTTACTGGTGGCCAGGAGAAGCAGGGTGGGAGCACGGCCAGCAGCACTGGAAGGCAATAAATCCTAATTCACTTTGATTATAATGGTGCGCTCACGTCCCAGGGCGAGATTGCCATGTAGGTTTGCAAAAATACTGCTTAAATAAACAGAAAGGGAGGAAATGTGGGAGAGAGCGTCCAATCTGCATTATAATTAGGGGAGAGAATAACAAATGGCAGAAACAACCTGTTCCCAGCTGCAGCTGCAGTTTGTTCCTGGTGCATCTGAAAGGCCATGCACCATCCATAGCAGGAGCCTTCTCTGGAAACGCGTGAGTGTTTCATTCAGGAAAGGCGGCAAAAAAAAGAACATCTTTCTGCATGTATTGCAGATTCCCCTACAGTGAAGCATTGGAGAGTTTTCTCAAGCCGGCCGCTCACTGCTGTGCTCAGAGCTGGGAGTCCGGAGGCAGAAGCAGCGGCCTGAAGCCCACGGAGGGTCACGAGGGGGAGAAGCAGAGCGGTTAGCCTCAGGAGCTGGAGCTCACCTTGACACAGGGCCGAGCCCTGTCCCTGCCCAACACTGTTCTCCTCTGTCCCTGCCCAACACCGCTCTCCTCCGCACGGAGCTCGGAGCCGCCAGGGTCACCACCTGGCCACCCGGAGCTCAGCGGATACATTTGGACTTCTTCAAACCCGGCCTAATTTATCTGTAAACCTTCCTAATGAGGCTGATAGCGTAGGAATGGCGAGAAAGCAGCATTATTATCTGTAAACAGCAAAGCCTGACAGCATGTTTAATCACAGGCTGCGTAACGGCAACATCGGTGGAGGACGAGATTAGACACTTCTCCAATTAGTCATACATCAAAGGCACGAGTGCTGAGCCTGAGAGTCACTTAACCCACCAACAAGAGGAGCAAAGACCCCTTTTTTTGCTCACCGTGGGCTCAGGGACCAGCAGGGCTGGATGCCCCCAGCTCCCCGTGTGCGTGGGGATGGCACAAAGCAGAGCCAAGGAGAGCAGTAGCCCCCCCGTCCCGGGCACCCCTGCTTCCTCCCAGCTCTGCAAGCTCCTAACAGGATTTTGCAGCCTGTGGTGGTGTGCTAATGGGATAGAGAGGTAAAGAGTTCACCCTCCTCGCTTTTCTCTGCTGCTTTCCTTTTTTCCCCCCTCAGCATCTCTTTCTCATCCAGGTCTTCTCTGGCTCACCTTTCCAAGCCCGAGCACTCCTGAGGTCTACAGATTAAAAGCGCTAATAACAGCCAGAAATTATTACGAGCCCTATTTATCACAAAGCAGATGGCATCTAACGGGCAGCAGCCTCGGGAGCCACAGCCACAGGGCTCCAAGAGATGCTGGCAAAGCCACGGGGTTTCTCCTTTGCCATCCCGTGGGTGATGCAGCGGCAGGACGAGGGGAAGCACAGAGCGGGGAAAGCAGCTCCAGCGGGACACACACCCTGCAGCACCATTACCTGCAGCACGCAGGCTTCCCTGGAAGCTGCAGATGCCCCAGGATTCAGGCTGTGCCCTGCCATCGGGGCTGCCCCAGCACAAACTGCCTGGAACCACTGGATGAGCCAAGCACCACAGAACAGCAGGATGCGGCCCCGGTCCCAGGATAACCGGGGCTGTGGCAGTCCCGCTGCCAAGCCTGCTTCCACGGCAGGCGAGATTCCAGCACGTGGCCCCTCCTAACGCCAGCATCCTGGTAAAGCCAGCAGCTTCTCTGCGGTGGAGTCCAGGTGTTTTGATTTATCTGTGAGACATCTTATTATCAGCCTCTGCAACAGAGGCTCTGACCTTTCACGTCAGGGCCTCTTTGAATTTACTTCCTGCCCCAAGCTACAAAAGCAACTGTGAGAAATCAATTTTCTCTCCTCCAAGACCCCCCTAAGCTCCCCAAGAACTTTTAAAGGGCAGAGGAGCCATAAGCGGGACATCTCTTACCGTTACAAAGGTTCTCCATCACGTTAGGTTTTGATTAATCAGCCTCCTGCCCTCCCTTCCCTTCTGCAGGGAGCACCAGCGAGCTCCTGAGCCCCGCTGCACAGAGGGAGAGGGGCCCGGGCCCCGCGGACATGACTGGCAGCGTCCCCTGTCTGCCAGCTGACACACATAATTCAGACAAAATATTCATTTAAGACCGTCTGAGCCATGGTAATAAAGCAGGCATTATGACAATATGGATCAATAAGTCCAGAGAGGATCCTTTGCTGAAACACGCCGCGATTGTTCAAACCAAGTCTTAATTGTGACAGGAATTGATTTCTCTTTTCTAATATCCCTGACTTTTAATTAAAAGGTAGTTAAGCTGGCGATACATTTCCAGGATCATTTGGAGGCAGAACAACATCAAGGAGCGTGCATTTGAAATGCAGATGTGGGGCTTTGTTAATGCAAGATGACGGCGACAGGTTTCAGGGCCGCTCCACGGGCAGACCGGGGCTCCCTGTCCCAACACCCTGCCCAGCTCCAGTCCCCAAATGTGCCCACAACAAGGAGGATACAGGGACCAGGGAGTGCTGCAGCCCCTGGGGAGGGACAGGAGGAGCTCCTCCAGCCTTTAATTTTTTTAATTTCCAGGAAGCTCCCAGTTGGCACGGGCGGCAGCGGCACAGCAAGGCGTGAGGGAGCCAAACCTGTACGAGCCAGACGCTTCTCAATCACCCTCTGTTAGACTAAAATGGGCCAAAGTGACTTACTCTGAGTGGAGGGAGGCCATTAACATCAGAGACTCCATTAAAAGGAGAAATGGGCCTTTTATCTACTCATCAAGAACCATAAAGGGAAAAAAAAAAAAAAAAAAAACACCTTGGAAGCCACCCATAAATCCTCTGGGAAACCCTGGCCTGGAGCACAGGGGCTCTGGCACTGTCCCACCTGCAGGCCTGTGAGGCCTGTGGGCAGTTTGGCACAATGGAGCCACAGGTGCCCATATAACAGGCAGTGGCATCACACCGTGTGTCTGAGCCACCTTTTGGGGTGGCCAAGCAGTCCCTCGACGGCGAGCAGGGCTCCAAGGACAGATGCCAGCTCTGCCCGCAGCAGCCCACCCATTCCGGAGGCAGAAGCCCCTCTCCTGCCTCTGGGCTGTGGGGCTGCCCTCTGAGCCAGAGCTTTGCAGGATCAGCCCTGCCCCTGCAGACGGGACCATTATCTGCCATAACGCCAGCTTTAATAACGCAGCGTTATCAGGACTAATCAAATCTCCCCTGCATTACCATCCAGGCTGGGTCCTGCTTGGCAAACACGTGTGATGCTCTCAGCAAAGTGGCATTTGGGCCGGGGCCATAAGGAACCGAGCGCTAATCCAGCAGCAGCCTGGGGGCTGTGCCATGCCCACAGCCCTGAGCTGCCACCTGCCCCACAGCCAGGTCTGGCCACAGACGTGGCCTAGGCAGAGGATGGGGACACAAATGTCACCGCCACTGCAGCTTGGACCGTGGGGCAGGTGGGGACCTGGCCACCCCCAGGTCAGCCAGGGGAGTTACAGAGCTCAGAGCCCCAGAGGAGCAAAGCCCTCACCTCAAGGCTGAGGTTTTTAACCACAGGCATTCCTCATCATTCCCCATGATCGCAAGCAGCTGTTTACGCTCTTTGAAAAGCTTTTTCCCTTTACCCTCATAAATGAGCACAAGCACCAGTAAAGAGCTGTATGGTGAGCTGCTGTATCAGTTCTCATTACAAGGCTTTAGAGAGAGCAGTAATTACATCTCAGCACTGGAGTTCCCTGCACACACACCCTCCTCCACGCTGAGGAACCTGCCAGCGTCTTGCACCGAACCAGCAGCAAGGAACTGGGAGCCACACACAGCAGGGAGAGGTCCAGGTCCCGAAGCCTCTGCCTGGGCATTAAGAGGAACTGAGGCAGCTTTTGGCCGTTGTCACAAAATACATCTGGTATTTATCCTGCTGGTGGGTGTCTGAGCGGTCAGACACGGTGGCACATCCTGCTTCCCCGGGAATGATTAAATTAGAGAGTAGAGGTGCTTGAAAGCCTGCTCCTATTGCCAGGAAAGACGAGCGAAGAGAAGGTTCTGAGAAACATCCCTCCCCTCTCTTCTTCCCCAGAGCTGCTTGTTCATGCCAGTTAGAAACGCAGAAGCATCACCTTTACAAATACACCCCGTTCATTTTATATTATTTGACTCATCAAATCTGTCTTCCCCTAAAACCGCCTGCCTACAAAGAGGAAATCCAGCAGCAGAGAACGTGAGCTCTTCCCAGGAAGGGTGATGCTGTCTGGCAGGGCACCCGTCTCCAGGAGGAGTGGAACAGCCCGGGTAAGCTCCAGAAGAATTGCTTGTGTTATAATACCTCTTCATGCTGTTAAGCTTTTAATTCATCTGGCTTTGTTACCTTGGATATTTTGTTCTCTAAATTAATGCAGCCCCCAGAATGATAAAACCCTTCATTAATACCATTGGGTTATTGCCTAAAACAACAGCACATGATCTGGCACTTTTTAGTTTGATTCTGCTGTCACTTGGGACAGGATTAGAAGGAAATATATCTACTAATTCTTCCAATATCCTTCAGCAAGCATCAGTTCAGACCAAAGAGGACATGAGATGCCAGTGCTAGTAATTGGCAAGAAGCTCTTCACTTGCAGATGGTCGGAGACCCTTGATGGCACCCCAGGCTTTGACATAATTATCGCAGCCACAGAGCAGCTGCCAAACAGCACAGTACTTGAATGAAAAGGAAGAGAGCTGCTTAATCATACAGCCTCTGCTCCTAAAAGGGGACTTTCATCCTTGCTCAAATCCTTTGCAGGGGTGCTGTGGGAAGCACAAATCAAATATCAAGGAAGGGGCTTACGTGCAATTAGTGGCTCTTGTTTCTCAGACAGAAATTAGCATTTGTGCCCTTGAAGATGCGGAGGCAGTGCCACCTCCTGCTGCAGGGGAGCAGCTTGGGCCATTTTCTGCAGGCCAGAGGTTGTGGTGGGGACACCAGAGGGGGTCATCTTAGGATGCACTGACAAGCTCGGGTCTTTCTCCAGTGCAGCTGTTTCTAGCTGATGAACTCCCTTTTCAGCAGAAACTGTCGCCGAGCCAGAAACATGGCATTGAACTTCATAATAACGTATTTCATCCCAGTTCTCTCATTCCTGCGTCTTTCTCCAAAACATTCCAGTATCAGCAAGCCATCAACACCTCCCAGCTCCGTGTCTGCAGCTCTCTTCTTCACCCAGCTCCTACTCACCTTCCCTTTCTTGCTCTGATCTCAGTTTTCATCCAACAGTTTCTCATTTGACTGAAACGAATGCAGTTATCTCCTGCGCTCCTATTTAGCAAAGTAGCTGCTTCCACCCCTGCCCTGCCACGCTGTGCACAGCGCAGGCCGCCCAAACCGCTTGCCGAGGAACCCACAGCACATTTTATCCCACTTTCCACTTACTGCTATTTTTCTCGGAGCTGTTTATAATCCAACCAGCTCAAGCGTTGCAGTGGCCTTTCCCAAAGCAGCCAGAATTTTCTGGCCGGACACCTCTGGCTTTGTGTCAAGCTCTGTTTTCCCAGCCAGTGGGTCCCAGTGCCTGCCACTCATTAAAGCTCACAGCACCCGGTCCCTCCTCGCAGCTGACAGCTTTCCGGGGCTGCTGGCACCCCTGCGGGAAGGTTTGGCCTCACCAAACACCTGTGCTGCTCCCCTTAAGGGAATGTAGGGATCAGATCTAGGATGATTTCCCATCCATCACTTCCCTATAGGCACTAGGAGCATTACCTTTGTACTACACAAGCATCACTGGTACAGGGCTGGGGGCTCCGAGCATCCCAGCGCAGGGAGAAGCCTTGCCCCGGCACTCGGCTCAGAGTGCTCTCATTTTATGCTTTGTTTTCCCTTGTAACTCTCCGTTTCCAACCCTGTAACTGTTAACTCTCAAAACCTGACCTTAAGCCTCGCTAAATAAATTTCGCCTCTCTGTTACCGTAAGGGCTGTGCGATGCTGGGAACGATGCTCAATCAAGGCAAGCTGGAGAAGCAAGGGGTCTCCGCAGGGCACGCCGGGCACTCACGCTGCCAGGCTGCGGTTTGCTTTGCCAGCACAGCCCAGCAAAAAAGGTAAAAACCAGGCCAAGAGCAGGCTGTGGGCCCCCACATGCATCCATCCCCCCATAAAGAGCAAGAAAACCACATTGATGTCTGGGGAGGGGAGCGCGAGCGGAGCAGCTAGCGACCGCGCAGGCTTCAGAGAGCAGTAAAGTAATTAAGTATTGACTGAGAATGTCCTAAGCGAGCCCCGGATGCACATTACGTTCTGCTTAACTCAATAATTACCGTATATATTATCCCTTTCCGCACTCTGTCTTTATTAAGTTAAAAGGTCTGTAATTAGCTACTTGGTTTAAGTGTAAGATTTCAATTAATTCACATTATGAAATATAATTGCTTATTAGAGGTAATGTTGCACACTCTATCACACCAGTACCTCTTTGTAGTATTTTAGCCAAAATACAATAGTTTGTCACAGCAGGTGAGCAGAGGTTTTACTAATCAGGCACCGGGATGCAAAACATCCTCCATGAAGCCAAAATAAACCAAGAAATGGGTACACAGAGCTGGGCTTGCATCTGCCAACCCACTCCCAGGATCATTCACCCACCCAAAACTGACCAGGACCCTCGAGACTAGCACAGCAGCACCGTTATGTTCCCAAAACACGGCTACAGAGGCTTTGTCCTGCTTTGGACCAAGGTCTGTGATGTCCTGCACACAGACCCGTGCCCGAGCACCCACACCGCGGCGTGACGCTCCTGCTGAGTGCCGCAGTCACCACCGCCAACCACGCAGCAGTACGAACAACAGATGCCACCTCTCTAAATAGTCGAGAGCTTTGCCTGGAGATGTTTTTAGAAGCGGGCAGGGTTGACAAGGCTGTGGTTCCTGAGAAAAGATGGGATGGTTTCACGGCATCACCTCCTCCAGGAGCCCCCTCTCTCCAGCAGCGGAGCTGGGGAGGCAGGAGCAGCAGCAGCAGCCAGTTTCGGTGGTTTATGCCACCCCTCATGGCATTCAAGGAACAAAATTTACAGGGAACCGTGTTCTTCGCTTAATGAGGCTTGTTAGCACACCTCTCCTGAACTCGTTCCCAAAATTTTGCCTTCTCTTTGTGGTTGCTGTCAGCCGCAGCATGATTTAGCCAAGAGCACCGCAGCTTTCCCGCTGCTGGACCCAGCACCATCATCCCACCGACCTGCCATGCACAGACGTATTTAGCCGATGATTTAAGCTTTGATTCCATTTAATTTAGATGTTAGAAGAGTTTTATTTTTGGTCTTAATATTTTATTTATGAAGGTATGTCAACACAGCATATCAATTTAGCAGCTGTTGCTAGTTTACTATGAGGCGCTGTTTAAGACAGGACAATCTGTCTCGCTATATAATGTCAGTTCCGTGGCACTTACACAAATACAAAATCACTACAACATTACAAAAAAAAGCTCAACAACAGCCACACTAGAGACTTAGAGAAATACCTTGTAAAACCGCACAATAAATTATTGACTTTACGGCATTCGGTGCTGAATTAAAATGATAAACTAAAGTTTTTATCCACCGAAAGCCGTTTCCATGGTGTTGGAGCAGCAGATGGTCTTTCCTGCAGATAAAGGATTTCGAAGCTTTGCCAGTGCAGAGAACTGGAGGTTTAACATATGTATGGTAAAACTTAAGAGGAGAGCACCTGACGGCACAGCCTGACAGGGGCTGGCAGGGCTCTGCCTTGCGGCACCGCCATCCTCCGAGCAGGGCAAGAAAACATCGCACAGCCCAGGGCAGGTTTATTGACCCAACTCCCTGCTTAGCAGGGATTCCTTCCTACTTATTCAGGAGGGAAATACTAACAGTCACAGCCTTCCCTTCATTCACACTAACAATCTGTTCTGGCCCCGTTTTATGAGTCATTAATTCCTAATAAGTAGAAAACTGCACGATGGGCTTTGGGTATGAATAGTTTACTGTATCAGAGACAATTCAGGATCTAAATTACCAGCTATAAATCAATTTTTTGAATGTTGACGTATCCCTAATAATGATAAATGAAGAATTTATGGGTGCTGCTAAAGTTCACGTGGAGATTTTGATTTATGGGCACGCAGAGCTCAGGTGGAGCCATCGGCCCCAGGCCCAGCACCTTGTCCCAGCTGTGGGCACCCGCGTCCCCCACCTGCACTCTGGTGGCTGCCAGCCCCTGTCCCCAGCATGATGTGGTCCCCAGAGACCCCAGCAAGCATCTGCAGCAGGTGGGGTGAGCTGTGATGGTTTCTGTGTGCCTTCACTGCCAGGCAATAGCACAGGGGAGCTCCTCAGCTGAAAGACAGAGGCTGGAGGAAGACAGGCTGCAGACAGAGAGTGCTGGCTGAATGATGCCAATGGAGAGAAAAAAAAGAATCTGCCACATGCAGGGCTGAAGATAACCTCAGTTTCCAATAGCACGGTGGACGACAAGAGCACTAGCTCCTTTACAAGCTTTCCAGAAACAAGGCAAGTGAGCAAATACAGACACAGGCACAACACCTCTGCCGGCCGGCTGGCTCTGGCTTTTGTCCATTGCGCCTACCTGGTGCTCCAGGACACAGCCTCCCGAGACAGGCTGCTGTTCTCCTGCACACATGCCAGGAAAGCTGCTTTTCATTTGATTTCAATTTACTGTTGGAATTAAGCTGGTGTAAAACAGTGTGTGGAGGGAAAAATTACCATGTCTGTTTAGAGAGCGTAAAATAGGTACTTGACTGTTTGACCACTCAGATGGCAGGGTCCAAATTCATTTTTACCCAGCTCACGTCCTGCCACCATTATTAAGCTGAAAATGATGCTTGTTAGGAACAAACAGAACACAATAAATAGCCTCGGTGCCTGTCACTCCTCTCCTTTGGGGTCGTCCTCCCCCTTTCTCATCCTGAGAATGGAGCATCCCAGTGCCTCTTCCACCATGCCTGGGACCCGCCACTGCCCAAGCCTGCCCCATCCCCATCGGCTCCCCCCTTGGGGATCCCTCCTCTATCCCTCAGACCCACATTTAATAAATCCTGGAGCTGCCCATCCAGCAGCATGGAGCCGCTCATCCCCCACCAAGGCCGTGACAGCTCCCTGGTCAGCCATAGAAACATTAATTGCTAAGCGAGTAATTAGTGCCTACAAAATATGACCAATGCAATTACACTGAGCTTTTTTTTTTTTCCCTTCTCTCTCTGTCCAGAGCTGTGGCACTGAACAGTCTTATAATTAGATGACAAAACTGACAGGCAGCTCCAGCGAAACGGCCTGTCCTTGCATTTTGCAGAGGCTCCCCAAGTGTTCTGCACCAATAATTACTAATCAAGTTATTTCTTGCAGTATTAAAAAGACGTTTGGCAGACAATTTGCCCGTAACAGTAGGGGCCCGGTGCTGGCGAGCAGCCATGGCCCTGCAGAGCCCAGGGCCTCTGGGGTGGTTTCAGCCCACACCATCCTCTCCGGTATTCACCCATAGGTGCCAAAAAAATTAAGTCTGATGCTTTTCTCTCTCCTGCTTCAGGCCTGATTTGCACCCAAAGGCTGAGGGTCATTTAAATATCGAGGAGTCTCTCATTTGGGTAAATTGACCCCAAAACCCTCTTGGAGTCACCACCCAGGTGCTGCTGCATGTCTCCCACAGCACCATGCAGGTGCTGCCCTTGTGCCTTAATGTGGTTTGGTTTACGCCTGACTGACAGCAGTGTAGCTGAGCAAAATCCATCCCAGTTTCCCCACTGCTGAACTTGCAGGCAGCTCAAAGCCCTCTGACGCATGAGAGCGCCTTTATCTCGCTCCGTTCAGCTCAGAAAGCAGAACAAAACCACAGGTTTAAGCAGAAAGGAAACATCAGCGCTGGTTAATGACAGCCTCTGGATGCGGCCCCAGCACCACTTCAGGCTGCCAGGCACCAAAGGCCACTTGGAACTACACATTTGGACCAAACTCCCACCACTGTGCAAGCGTTTCCCACAGCATCACATAGCATTGTGCAGCAGAACCCATCGGTCCCATGTCCCCAGGGGTGTGGATGTGTCACTGCACCACTCACAGGCACACGGCCGGGCCCTGTGCTGATAACAGTGAAGTCTCCTCGTCCCCATCTCACCCAGTCCCCACGGGGAGATGTGGCCACATCTCATCCCAGATGCTCGCAGCTGATGCTGCTCTCATGTCCTGGCTCCGTGGCACTGTAATGATGTCATCCATCTGCATTTCCTAAGACTTCTCGGGGAAAAAAAAAAGTCTGTAATTTGTCATTATAATACAGACCTGGAGAACAGCTGAACAAACCGCTAATATTGAGCAAACAAACAAACAAAAGCCAATAACGGCTCCTATTGAGCAGAGGCCCACAGCTGATGGATGACCTGTAGCAACGCGGGAGAATTATTTGTGAATTGCTATCGATTTCCAAAATCAAAATGTAAATTTTGCCTCAACGTTGAAGCATCAGGGGAAGTTTTTGGCTTTTAGAAACTCTTTTTTCTCCCTGCGACTGTGACCTGTGACAGGTGCCAGCCTGTGAGGGGGGATGACATTCACTCTGGCCAAGCCCACGTTATTCTCAGAAGCCGGTAGGATTTTGGGACCTGGCCTGGGTGCGAGCATCCCAGGGAATCCTCAGCATCCTCCGTGATGCTGAAACACTGACGTGGAGGCCAAGCACCCAAGAGAGAGGACAAGGGCTTGGCGTGGCATTAGGGCAAACCCTGAGAGCCGCCACCACCACCAGGAAGGCTCCCAAGCCCTTGCTCTATTTCGGCACAGCTGATTGCGGGGTGCACCAAGTGTCCTTCCTGCGGCTCTGCCTGAGCTCCCAACAGCCATTTCTGCACTCGATCTGTCCCAAAACACTCCAGAGCTGCTCAGGATTTCAAAACTGACCATGCTGAAACACCCAAAGCTATATCTTAAACCCAAATATATGCCCACCAACGCTCCTGAAGGAGCGAGCACCTGCCAGCCTGCCATGCCCCAGTATTCAGCCCTCACCCGTTTTACCCAAACCACCCTTACGTGCGACCAAGGAGCTCTGCAGCTCCTGCCCGGCCACCTCCAGCCTGGCATTTGGGCATGAGCTCGGCGTGTGGCTGTGAAATCTGAAACCCACGGCGCGCGCCCCGAGCGGTTCCGTATCATTAAGGGAACATCTGAGCACCGCAAACAGCGCAGCGCCTTCAGCGCGTCGCCCATCGCTTCTCGCTAACTGCATTAGTCTTACTTCTGTGAACACAGTGCGCAGCAGCAGCCCAGCGCCTGCTAATGCCTGGCAATACGAAAACGTTACAGACAACCTCTCTCCGTCCCAGTGGGGAAGAGCCACTGGTGCCACTGGGAGAGCCTGCCCGGTGCTGCAGAAGCAGCAGCCCAGGGTGGCATTTCCCACGGCAGCAAACGTTGCTGGCAGTCGGCACCAGTGCGTGCCCTGCTCTGCTTCCAGCAGCTCGGTATCCGCCTCCGTCCCCCGCCTTTTATCATTATCTAACCCATGACAAACCTATTACGATGCTAAAGATTGGAATTACTGTGATCTCAGGCAGATGCCCAGGAACCGGCCCAGAGATACGGCATTGCTTTGCACGAGGCAGTAATAAATTACTGAAGGTCACCTACGATTTATCACTGCTTCGGATTCCAGACAGTGACACTGCTTCACCCAGGGAAGCAGCCTTGTGGGTGCCAGAGCATCTGCTCGGGTCGAGCCTCTAACAGCGATGCTTTTGCTTATGTTATTGGATTGGAAGCATCCCCAACAAGCACAATGTCGGCGCGTTTGAGCGATGCCTTTGCCTGAAGCCTCCTGCTCGCTGCCTACACCATCTGCCTGGCGGCGAGCGCGGCACCGCCGGGCGAGGACACGCCATCAGCCGGTGCAGCCCCGGCCGCCCATCCCCTGCATCTCCTCCTCCAGCCACTGCTGCCTCCCCTCCACGCTCCCATTCTGCCTCCCTGGAGGCTGGGAGAGCCCGGAGCAGGCAGCAGGAGTCAAGGGCAGGGACATCGCAGAGACCCCGCAGCCAGCTGCGACCTCCCGCTTCACAACAGGCAAAATAATCACCAACAACATTTCAAAGTACACAAATAGTTGGTGAGCTGAGCTGTCTCCATTATTGAAGGCTGGTTCAGCGATTCAGGCGCCTCAGTTGTTACTAGCAGGAATATTTCAGGCAAATGGAGCTCTACTAACACGCTGCTGGGAGAAAGAATCCAATGTGGGTATTAAACCAGCTGCCTTTGAGCGCAGAGAAATTGTTTGGAAAAAAAACAAGCTCAGAGGCTGGTGAATCCCCCAAATGCATCCCTAGTGCAGGTGGGATTGTTGACACCAGGACAGGACAAGTATGCAGAAAAAAAGGGGGCTGGGACTGGGGACAGCTGGGATGTCCGTGGGACCCCAGCAGCAGCAGCGAGGGACTTGGAAGACTCAGGGAAGTTACAAAGCGCTCAAATATTCTTTTGCTGCAAGTGCAAGGGCTGGACAACAGCACACCAGCTGCCTCGCCTGGCCGGCCCGAGCCCAGAACTGCTGCAGGGAGACACAAAATGCTTCCCCAGTCCGAGCCCTGCGACTCCCCAGGCTCAGTCCCGGCAGAGGCGAGCACCTGCTGGGCTCCTGCAAGCGCCAGAGCCAGCTGCAGGTGACAGCGCTGCCAGAGGCAACACAGCACTGCATCTTCATCTTCAGACTTCTTAGCAGCGTAAAGCTCTTTAAGGCAGCACCGCCGGGGCAGAGCTTTTGTCCCTGTGAGGTGCGAGACACGGGGCTGGCAGCGCTGCCGGAGCCCGGCTGGAGCAGACCGGGTTCGGGGCTGCGGATCACAGGGCAGGGAGCTGCCAGGCTCTCAGCAGCAGGAGCTGCAGCAGCACTTCAGCAAGCGCAGCCAACGCCACTGCAAACCCCCCGGGAGCACGGGCACACCGCTGTTACCGGCCTGCCTCCACCCGTACCCATTTAATGGGAACAGAAGGGCATCAGCAGGGGCAAAACCCCAGGGCTGGGTGGGATGGCAGGGGGACACCGCCTGGCTGTCCCGCACGTCCAGCTGCTGGCAGCATCTGTGTTTTATAAATCCCTTTCATCTCACCAGGGGTTGCTAGGTTTAACTCCCTGCACTTTGGTGTGAAGGCAGGGGCCCATCCAGAAAGCAATTTGTGACTCCCAGAGCAGGCAGTCGTAACGTTTCCCATTAAAATGTAAATTTGGCTAAGTTTTTTGGCACCTCTTTTCCTTCCTTAAGGTAAAAAGAATATGAACTCGTATTATTTTTTCCATCAACGTTATCTTCCTCTCGGTTTTGCGCTAAGTAAAAAAGCTGCCTGATATACACTTACTGCAAATTAAATTTGAATCAAGTCTGACAGCACAACAGGGATCCGGATTACAAGAGCTGTGCCGGCCTAATTGGCATCATTTCCACGAGGTTATTCGCAGAAGCATTGAGCAGGGAAGCACGAGCGGAGCCGCAGGCTCAGGCTCTGTGCTGGTGCTGCCCCTTCGGAAGAGGCTGGATGCTGCTTTTGGGTTTGCTGATCATCACAGACCTGCAGAGGGTGGGCGAGAGCGGGGTCTGGGGGCAGGCGAGAGCCCCCCACCTCTTTAGACCAAGCACGCTCAGAATTAAAGCGGCCGTCCTGCTCCCACCGCAGGTTTTTAAAGACGAGCTTCCCTGATTAAAACCAAAAATCCCTGTAGACTCACCGCTTCTACTCCCTTCAGGCACCTGGAAGCGGTCTCTCTGCGCCTCAAAAAACTTGTCAGAGTCTGAAGGGTATTTAAAGGATGCGACTACAAACCAAGGGGAAAAAAAATGAAAATTACCTCTTGACAGCCAGCTACACCAGAGCCAGCAGGGACCCCGCTGCCCACCCTGGGGCTCCCTGCCCAGCACTGCTGCTTGACGTGGCTCGTCAAAGGCACGCCAGAGCAAGAGGCTGCAGAATTAATTAAGGGAGCGTGGTGAATTAATTATCATCTCCAGCTGCATTTCTAGTGGGGATAATTTCAGGTGCAACGGTTTGAATGACACCGTTTCAAAGAAGAGTCTCCCATTTTCCTGACTAATTTGAGGTTAACTAAATTTGTTTCTCACCGGGAGACAGCTCCTCAGCTCAGCCCCCAGTAAGGATGGCTTCAGCAGCTCTTGCAAGCCCCTGGGAAGCTGTGGTTTGGGTTTTTTCCCCAAGCAAGGCAGCAGGATGAAGTTGTGCTCCTGGGGTCTCCCATAGCCCCGTGCCTGGCTGCTGGATCATCTCACCACGTCCTCCTAAGCACTGCCACAGCTTTCTTCCCCTGGAGGTCTCTAAAAACTGCACTGGGTCCTGGGCAAGGCAGAGACAGGCTGGTCCCCATGAGGGTGACGGTGTCCCTTAGGAAATGAGGGACCCACAAGCCCCACAGCCACGCGGTGCAGCCACACCACTCGCTCCGTGCAGCAGGCTCCTGCCTCCCCCCAAAGCTTGTCAAAGCAAGCCTGGGCTAATGACACTTTGCATCACGGCATAACGAAGTAATTGCACTTGACAGAGGTGCAGCCTGCCCACTTCCCAGCTACTTGTGGGCAGAGTTAATGCGGAACATCATTACAGACCCAGGAGAGAGCTGGCTCGTGGAGAAAATGGATGAGTTCATTGCAAAGAGGGGACTGGTACGGTGACCTGCGACAAGCGGGCTCCCCTGGGAGCCCCCCGTGCCGTGGAAGCCCCCAGCAGCAGTTCCCAGGAGGCAGCAGCAGGTTCGGGCTGCTGCCCCGAAACCTCCGTCCCCGCAGCAGCAGTGAGGGAATTAGCAGAATCAGCCAGCATTAATTATGCAGAGAATCATTTGCCGGTGAAATTAGGAAAAAAAAAAAAAAAAAAAGATCTAATTTAATCAAAATATAATTAAATGAATAGTTAATTTAACAATTCCACAGTGAAAACCCCCTGACCTCTGGAGCCATCCTGCCTGCACGCTGAGGCTGTTCACGGCTCCAGCCCATGGTGCTGGTGGCACCTCACGGCACCCCGTGCCCTCATCCCCAGGCACATCCCTGGGGACAAACGCCTCTGAGCACCCAGCAGCCGCGATTCCTGGCCCCAGCCATCCCGTGGCATCTTTTTCTGGGAGGACTCCATCTTCCATCTTCTCCCACCTGGCCAGAGAGCCTGGTCCAGCTGTGGGGCATAGAAATTCAACGCGACTGTCACCTTGCTGCAGAGAGGACAGACTGCTGGGGGCAACCTCAGCCTGGCTTCCGTGCCTTTTTTTTTTTTCCATCAGTCCCTAACGAGACGAAGAAGCACACTGCGTGAGTGCACTTTCAGCCCAGAAGAGCTCACAGAGCTGAGAGAAGTCGCTCAGCGCCGGCTGGCTGGGTTGGACAGCACTGAAACCCTGGCTCCCCAGCAGCCATCTCCAATGTGTCAAGACCAGAAAGGACAAATTGCAGCCTTTAGGAACATAAGGAGGAAAAAATAAATAAAAGAGAGAGATGGATTGCACAGACCACGTTACCCTGAAAAATTCTGGTACCAATAAACATTTTCTTTTAAGGAACTGGAAAAGAAGACAATGAGCAGCAGCCAGGTGGAATTTCCTCCAGCAAAGGGAGCTGAGAGTAAATCTGACAAATGTGTCTGGAAGGACATGGGCGAGGGGCTGCTGTCTGGGGAAGGGGACTCTCCAGATGGCTGCAAGGTCCCTTCTGTCCCTATCATCCATGCTTCTGCAGACTAATTCCTTAAATCAGCATCCTGGGGAAATTTGCCAGGCATCCTGCCAAGACTGGAGCTGGAAGAGGGGCTGCAGCACGGTGTACGTGGACAGGCATGCGCAGCATGCAGAAGGAAGCTGCTTGCTGCGGTAGGCCCCTGTAATTTCCCGCAGTAAACTCGAAGGAGCATTTTACAGCAGCCTCCTCTTGCAGTAGCAAAGCCCTGGCTCTGAGACACGAGGTGTGTGTAGGAGAGGCAGAACATCCTGAGAGCAGAGCTCCGGCAGGTGACCCTTCCCACGTGTTGTTTCACAGCCCCTTCCTTCTACAAGCAGCCTCCTTGCTGCTGCAAAAAAAAAAAATCAGAACTGCAGCTCTGCATCCCCCTCCACGTACAAAAATGGCCTAACTGGACAGGATCAGCTCTCCTGGCTACGCCCACGGTGAGTGAAAAATCCTCACTCCAAGCTTCAAAGCATCTGGCGAGGCGGACCATGCTCCATCTGGAGCCATCTCCCCATGCAGTGGACTATCTCCTACTTGAGGCATTACAAGAAAATAAATCAGAAGGAGATTAACATAAATATTGTTTGAAAGATTTAATCAGCTACAAATTGTAGTGTTATGTTTCCAGCTTAATTAGCCCAAGCCTGGTTGTCTTTGCTCTGGATTGTGGAGTAGAGTGAAGGCACAGAGAAGCGGCGTTGTGGGGCTCGGGTGGAAGAAAACTTCTCCCTGGCCCACTCGAACAGATGCCCTGGCCAGCAGGATCTCCGGGGGAGGCGGCTTTCTGCTGGAAGCATGCTGCTGCAGGGGCCTCCTGGTCACTTTGGGACAGGAGGAATACTCCGGCCTTGTAGGCACGCTTCTGCTGCACCCACCGAAGTGGGAAGCGGGTGCTCTGCCTTTGGTGACATCCGTGGCTTGAGAGGCAAAGCGCACTCCGGACACAGAGGTGGCATTGTGGGAGTGTCCCCAGACACAGCACCTCACGCTGCATGGGCCACTGATCCCAGCCTCGGCTCCCCTGAGGGAGAAGGGCCCCCTGATGAGGAAGGGCCTCCCTGGCACCTTCGGGCTCTTTCCCCCACCCAGCACACCCAGAGCTGCCCGAGCAAACGCCCAGCCTCAGGGGCACAGCGAGGATGCCCAACTGGCTGCAAGAAGAGTCTCTGCCAAACAGGGTCAAGTTCAGAAAATCTTTTAGGCCAAAAAGTGGAGAAGAGGAATTAAAATGCCAAGTCATTCAGTCTGAGGATTGCAAAGTGGACCACTTAAGTTTTCATGCAGGAATATAATTTGTCTTTTTTAAAAAATTGACTGAAACTAAGAGAGTTATAAAAGGAGAAGGTGGACGGGTCAAAGAGCTCCGTGACCCCGAATTGCAAAGTGAGGCCTTTTCCTGAAGGCTTGCCTTAGGGTCCTGTGCATATTGCATCATTACACCTTGCCCACCACTTATACGCTTACACCCATGTACTCTTGTCCCTGCAATAAGCACACCCTGCTTCCTACAGCTCTCCAAACCACAACCAAAAGTGCTCGATAAAGGATGCTTCACTTACCCCACTGTGAAATTTCCCCCCTCTGCCATGAAACAGCCACACAAATTTTTTAAAAAGGGTATAGAAAGCCACAGCCCACTAACCAGCAGCTGCAGCAGGAGGAACCTCGTCATGGCACATGGGGAAGCACTCGATAACCACCACTAGATAAGAGCACAGGTGAGAAGTAAAAGTTTCCCAGCAACTGCCCACCCATCAGGCAAAACTGATAACTCAGCCAAGGCTTCCGGACAAAAAACCCTTACAATATTTTTCTCCAATGGCTTCAAGAGGGATGGAAAGGGTCAGACACTCAGCAGCTCCACCCCTGCCATCAAGGCAGACCAAGCTGCCTGGCATGGTGTAGCTCACTGGAATCACTGCTAGATGAGCTTGAAGCAGCTCTGCTAATGAGGTTCTAAAGACGCATCTTTATTTGGAGGTCAAGCGCTAATTAAAATGCAAGCCGTGTATTTCCTGCTCCGAGCGCTCATGCCAATGTGATTTCAACAAGGGTTGCAAACACAAGAGTCACCCTGAATCTGCGCAGCTCCTGCGAATTGGCTTAGGAAAGTGTTTATAGTTCCACCTACAAGATCTAAATAGGCATCTCTCCTCACTCCAGCAGAAGCTGTTTGTCTGATCAGCATGTCCTAACTGGCGATGAGAGCATTTTCACGAGGCATCTCACCAGAAGACAGCTCGCAGTGTCTCAGGCGCTCACTGCCACCAGCTCCACGTCCCCCCACAGCCCAGCTCCTGGCTCCGAGTCCTTGCAGGAAGTCCCCCAGCCCAGCAGCAGGGTCTCCATTTAGGGATGTGACAATTTAGGGGTGGAACACCACCGAAGAAGTACAAAAATCAACATCCTCGTGGTCTTTGCCAGCAGTAGGACAAGGCCTGGCCCCGCAGGAGCCTCAGCTCAGCGCAGAGCCAGCCCACAGGGGGAAAGCCCCAGGTTTGGGGCTCAACCCGAAAGCAGCTCTGTCCTGCATGTTCCTCATTGCTCCCACGGTGAGCCCTGAGCACTAAGCAGAACAAAAACTGCTCTAAAAACTGCTCACAGCTGCATGCAACCAACGCCTGGCTTTGCAGTGCCCCTGCCCCACACAAGCCCCTGCAGAGATAGCACCAATGGGTGCTGGGCAGAGCCAGCTTGCCAGGCTGGGACCCCCCAGGGCCATGCCTCTGCCCCCTGCCCAGACCTTAAATGTAAGCATGGAGGGGGGTCCAGCAGCGGTGACATGGGACTTTCCTCCCGCAGCATTCAGGGACCAAACGATCCCCATCCTCCCAGGAGCACGAGCTGGAGCTCTGGTTAAACCTCGTGCAATTACACTGCATCATCTGATCTCAGGGGAAACTGCTGAGCTGTTCCCCGGCGAGGAGCAGCTCTTGCTCACATCCCAGCCCCCTCCACTCCCACCCCAAATCTGCCTGGCTTTGCTCTGTGCCGGTGCTGACAGTGCCCAAGTGCTGACACAAAGGCTGGTCACGTTAGCTGGTGCTGAGTTCATCATCGTGACAGCTACGATGGCCTGCAGACACCCAGAAGCCAGAGGAAAGAAGTAATTTATAGAGCCTGCATTTCCTGCAAAGGGAGCAAGGTCACCAGCCACTTCACCCATGCCTGACATGCGGCTCATCCTCTTGATGCTGGTGGCACAAATAAAGCTGTCACTTGCAGAGACACTGAATGCCAGCAGCTTGGAATGAGCCAGAGACAGAGGCACCAGCTGATACAACAATACATTTCCCTTGTCTTCTGTGATCACAAAGGCCAGGCAAGGCCATGTCAGACAGAGCAGGCTCTGGGCACCACAGAGCAGGCAGCAAAGCCAGCCCTTTTCAAGCAAAGTTGCTCTGCCTCGTGGCTTTTCCTCAGCTCCATGAAGACCTCCAGCTCCCTGCCCAGCAGGATGGGGAGAGCAGCCCTTGCTGGCTGTGTGGGCATCATGGATCTGCACCTGCTTTACTGTACTCGGCCTGTATTGCCTGTACTCACCTCTGGTGAGGCCGCAGCTCGAGTCCTGTGTTCAGTTTTGGGCCCCTCAGCACAAGAAGGACATCGAGGCCCTGCAGCATGCCCAGAGAAGGGCTACGAGGCTGGTGAAGGGCCTGGAGCACAAGTCCTGTGAGGAGCGGCTGAGGGAACTGGGGGGGGTTTGGTCTGGAGAAGAGGAGGCTCAGGGCAGACCTCATTGCTCTCTGCAGCTGCCTGAAAGGGAGGTGTGGGGAGCTGGGGGTCGGCCTCTTCTCACAGGTAACCAGGGATAGGACCAGAGGGAATGGCCTCGAGTTGTGCCAGGGGAGGTTCAGGCTGGAAATGAGGAGACATTTCTCCTCAGAAAGAGCGGTCAGGCGTTGGGACGGGTTGCCCAGGGAGGTGGTGGAGTCACCGTCCCTGGGGGTGTTCAAGGAGAGGTTGGACGTGGGGCTTGGGGACATGGTTAGTGGGTGATGGTGGTGGTAGGGGGATGGTTGGACCAGATGATCTGGGAGGTCTCTTCCAACCTTAATGGTTCTGTGATTCTGCAGTCCCCGAGGCGAGGGAGCTGCTGCTGCAGCAGGTTCCCAGCAGGCAGGTGGACGTGGCTCACCCCAGCCGGTCCCTGCGGCTCTGCAGCTCCATGCTGGGCCTGTTCCAGTGCAGAGGTCACGAGCACAGCTGCACCCAGATTATTGATGGCACAAGATTAGCTTGTCTGAACAGGGAAATACATCACCGGAAAAATAGGAAACATTTGGAAAGTGGATAGCGGGTGTGAGAGTGATGAATGAGCGCTGGAGGAGCCTGGCAAAGATCAATGAATAGCTGATGAGCTGAGGAATGAGGCGGGGGGGCAAGCTCACTATGCAAATACAGAAAGCAACAGCAAGTAGAGAAATGGCTCGGTAAGGTGAGCTGTTACAGTGAGTCCCCAAACAGCCTTTACCTTTGCACCACAAGCAAGGGGGAAGCCAGGCCTCAGGACAGCTGGTTCTGGCTCTGTTTGGGATCGGTGGCATTGGGGCTTTGGAGCACAGATGGCCCACGTCGCTGCCAGGCAGCCGGCCCGAAGATGGATGTCCTGTGCCCTGCTCCGTCCCTTGGGCTCAAAGTTATGGCAGAGAGAGGGTCCCGAGGAAGCAGACCAAAGGGAAGCGATCCCTCTTTTATTTCCCTCTGTTGCAGATTTCCTGCGGGGTGCCCGATTTGGAAAGACAAGGGAAGAGCAAGGGCTGCGAGAAGGGCAAGCACCCAGAGCCCCGTCACGCACACGCTCTGCAGATGACAGCACCTCACGCAGCCTGGCGCTTCCAGGCTTTTACAGCAGGAGCTCCGCAGACAGGCAATTTCTGTGAAGCCATCATTTCGGGGTCAGCTCTGTGTGGATTACAGTCCATTAGCAGCGACTGAGACAGCTGCTCATGAGCAATAAAGATACATAACCATTCCGTGACACTCAGACACTGGGAAAAATCATCCCAGCATGGGCTTTGCATGCAGCAAGCAGCAGCAGAGCAGCCCCTCCGTCCTGCTCCCCTGCAGCCTCTCCCCTGCACAGGCAGCTCAGCACACAAGCTGCCATCTGCGCCGCTCCGAGCCCCTGCGCAGCACTCTTTTATGAATGTTTTTAAGCACAGGAACAAACCGTCAGGCCTGCTGCAACGCTCCCTGCGGTGGCCGAGCACTATCTAGTGGTCAGACAGGGCTCCAGAGGCTGGGAGCGAAAGGCTGTGGGTATTGCTGAGCTCACGGGCTCTGCGGATACACCTGTACTGGCGATGTTAGCAGACGAAGCCAGCAGGAGTCATCTAGGACAAGTGTCATTGCCAGCAGCGCAGCAGTGAAAAGCGCCCTGGTTCAAAAAATTTGGGGAACTTGGGTTTCTGGGCCTTCTGCACCACTGGGGGTTTAGTTGGGTGGGCTCAGGGGTGGAACTCCAGGAAAAGCTGACTCACCCTGCGGCCCCTTTGATACCACAGGAGCGCCAAATCCCATGGGGAGCACAGAGACCCTGGCTGAGCCAGACCACCTCTGTTCCTCCTTAGATGTGGCTGTGTTAGACCCACACAGCTCGACTCGTACTCACATGCCCCCTGCTCAACGCTTAAGAAAATTTTGTATTTAGGTGGTTCTGCCCTGCCTTCATCTGCCAGTTCATAAATCAAATGTCACAGACAGTTTTGAAAGCCATTGAACTCACAGAGGGAGAAGAGTGACGGCAAATTCACTGGTCTGCAGATTTCCATCCAGTGTCCTTGTCCTTGGCACAAGATACAGGAAGGGAAAAGCTCTTCCCACCTCCCTGGAGCATCCCTCTCTGCAGCCTGACCTCTCCAAGTAGCCCGAAGGTAGCTATTTGGAAGAAAATGACAGCAGCTACTTGTGGGATGATGGGCTGAATAGAGCGATTTAAAATTGTCCATCAAAAAGTAGTCGCACGCGGCCCCAGCGCCTCCTTCCCTGCAGCTGGGTCTTGGTGGCTCAGGGCTGCTCAGGCGCAAGGGTCTGCCAACTGGAAGGGCACAGACAGCCACGTCCTTTACATAAGCAAATGAAAGAAATGACTCAGAAAAAAAAGCAAAAGACTAAGAACACATCACAAGTGACTTCCTGAGCTAGCTGGCTCAGCACAACTCTCCCTGCACCCACATGTGGCGGGCGTGAAATTAGATTAAAAAGTGGCCTCATCTCAAGCAGATGACAGCAAGTGAGAGGCAAAGGGGAGAACGAAGCCCACCAAGTCCCTGAAGAGGCCCAGGCAGATGTGAGCTGATGAAAAAACGTACCAGAGTGCCAACCCCAAGCATGAATCAGGCTTCCAAAGTTGTAACACTGATCTTAAAGAGAATTGAGAATTAAATGGGGGAAGTAGGAGAGGCTTTATGATCTCTGAGCCATTAAAGTACACTCGCCCCATGGTTTCCAATCTCTCCCTGCAATCAGGAGGTCCAACAACTTAAAATACAGCTGCATATCTGTTCTAACTAATCAAACCCACAAACTGGCAAGGTAGGAGTTAAGTACCTCTCTCCACTGCTGAGTCCAGCACTGGTACAGTGAAGCATCCCCAGAGCAAATCCCACGTGTGCAGAGTTCAGGCCCCAGCAGCTCTCGTGCCGTACACCCCAACGAGAGGACAAACCTGAGGCTCGCTGTTTTACAGGATAGCAGCCCACCTGAGCAGGGAGATGTCCCTCGCTGCTTTTCCAAAGCTGGCTCTGTGCTGTCTGCAGCAGTCACATGCGGCAAAGCACGAGATGCAGCGGGGACTACGACTCGAAATACCTGCTTCACACGGGATCCCCAGCAGGACAGGAGCTTGGAAGGAACTGAGGCACCAGAGGGGGGGACCAGTGAGCAGTAGTTGCTGGAGGGAGGTGCGAGAAGCACGCACACGGCGCTTCAGCCATGTATCAGCCATACCCGGTTTGTTCTAGGTGATGTCTCAGTATCATCTAAAACACGGGACTGTCTTTGAGTCCAAGGGGAGTCAGTTAGCTGTGTACAGACCACTCTGAGCATGCACGGTATCTCACAGCTAAGGTGTTTTTTCCCATTTTTTAAGTATCACACAGTCCAACGACCGTGCATCCAGTTCCACAGTCAACGCACACATCTAACGCAGCCAAAAACCACCTAAAGCTCTCAAGGACAAACTCCTGGTGGTTTCTACAGCTTGCTCATTCTTACCCCTGTGCCTCCTGCAGACCACAACCCTGGCTGGGTGCCTGGGGTGAGGAAGCGCTGCCAGAAGGTTCCAGCGGTGTGGGGCGGCACAAGCTTCAGCCAAATAACGGATGCCCCAAACCTGCTGGGGAGCCTCAAAAGCCTGTTTCTGGTTTACAGGCAGTTGGTTCCCTCGACAGGTTTATCTCATTACTGGGTTTCCATTTAGCAGGCGTTTTATCGCCTGTAACATTTGTGCATAACAGATTCACCCAATTAAAATGTTATTTCCTTTAACAGCTCCGATAGTCACATTTCAGTGTTTGCTGGAGCGTGTTTTCCTTCCCTTCAACGAGTTTAATCCTTCACCAACCACTTGTTTCAAGGGTTCCACTCGGGAACCGGGCACGAAGAGCAGCCACCATCCCTCCCCATCACTCAGCAGCCTCCCCTCTCCCACCCTAGGCCCCCATCAGCCAAAAGGCAAGGATGCGGAGCACCACAGGCAAGGATGCGGAGCATCGCAAGGATGCGGAGCATCACCTTCAGGTGCCTGGTGCCCCCCAGCACCACCCGCAGCGCCCCCCAGGGACGAGCCTCGGCCTCTCCAAGCAGGAAACCACGAACCCCCAGCTCCTGGCACCCCGGGGCACGGCTCCCGGTGGAGCCTCCGGGACCAGGACCGGGACCGGGACCGGGACCGGGAGCGGGGGAGGCGAATAGCGGCCGGCGGGGGGGCAGCGGGGGCCGGGCGGAGGCTCTGCAGCCCCGACCGCGGCCAACAGGGGGCTCCGGGGGGTACCGAGAGCCGAGCCGGGGCGGTGCGGAGCCGCACCGAGCCCCCCCCCCCCGCCCCCGGCAGCGCCCAGCGGAGCGGGGCATCCTCGACGGGGCCGAGCCGGGTCCCCGGCACCGAGCACCGGCTCCGGGCGATGCTGCGGCGGAGGAGGCGGGGGATGCTGGCGCTGCTGCTGGCCTCTCTCTTCGTTTTTGGCACGGTGATGGCGCTGCGCACGCTCCGAGCCGCCGCCGGGCTCCCCGCCGGTGTCCCCGGGGTGGCCGAGCCCCCCGAACCCCCCGGTGCCCGCGGGATGCCGCCGGGGGCCGCTCCGTCCTACGACCTGCACGCCTTCTACTACGCCTGGTACGGCAGCCCCCGCTTCGAGGGCCGGTACCTGCACTGGGACCACGCCCTGGTGCCGCACTGGGACCCCAAGGTGTCGGCCAGTTACCCCCGGGGGCGCCACCGGCCTCCCGACGACATCGGCTCCAGCTTCTACCCCGCTCTCGGCCCCTACAGCTCCCGCGACCCCGCCGTGGTGGACGAGCACATGGGCCAGCTCCGCGACGCCGCCATCGGTAAGCGTCGGGGCCCCGCAACCCCCCACTGCAGCCCCCAGACCCTTTTCCCGGGGAGCCCCCGTCCCCTTGGGCCACCAGCCCCGGGGAAGGTGGCCCCCCCAAAACCCAGCACGGTGCCTGGGGCCGGCAGTGCTGCGCTCAGCGGGCTCTGAGCTCCGCTGGATGGCAGCAGGGGCTGTGACACACGTTGCTGCCCACCCCCGGGGGTGCTGAGATAGCCCCCAGCCCAGCATCAGCACCTTCAGGGTGCTCTCACCTCACCCGCTGCTCCTCCTACCCCCCAGGCCCCTCTTGCAGCCTCAGAGAGCTCCCGCCACAACCCCGCAGCCAACGATTCAGAGCAGGGTCCCCCAACCAGCCCTAAAACACCCCAGGGCTTCTAAAGCGTTAAAATGACACGAAATATTTACTGCGCTGCTGATGCAGGGGATGAGGAAAGGTTTAGAAAGAAAACGCATCTGAGCGAGACCCGTTGCGTGCCCCCGCAGGAGTGCTGGTGCTGTCGTGGTACCCACCTGGCCTAGCCGATGACAGCGGGGAGCCCTCGGACAGCCTTGTGCCATTTATACTGGACGCTGCACAAAGATATGCCATAAAGGTAAGGCTCTCGGCTGCTCTTCGAGGCCATTAAACTCATCGCTCGGCTCCAGCACGAAGCTGCTGCTGCGCCTGGGCAGAGGCCCTGCTCCTCTGCTTCGGCGTTAAAAGAAAAGAGCACTTAAAATGAGACAATGGGAATCGTTTTTAAACAGCTAAATACAGTGGGTTTTTTTCTTAATAATTCGGCTCCTCAGTTCACTTTTCACTCGCTTTGGTGAAAATAGTGCAAGCTCTGACTCCACCGAGCAGCCCGCTGTGTTCTGCGTGGGCCTTGAAGGGGTCCCCCCGCACCCAGGGGGCGGCAGGAGGCCCTCCAGCACAGATCGAGGGTCCTCTGGGGGGTCAGAGCACAGAGCACGACGTGACAGCACTGAAAATAACCACCGCCACGGTCTCTTTTGCAGGTTGCCTTCCACATCCAGCCATACAAAGGGCGCGACGACCACACTGTGCACGAGAATATCAAATACATCATGGACAAGTAAGCTTTTCCTGCAGGGTAAAGCCAGCTGTGCAATGCTGCTTTAAGCACAAACAGCGGGCAGAGCTTGGGATGAAATGCATCAGAACAGTATCCAAAAAAGCAGCACACAGGGGGAGCTGCCTAGAGCTAGCCAGCAGGGCAATGCTGAGCGGGGGTCATAATCAAATCCCACTTTCTCTGGCACTTCAATGCCTTGGCTTCAGAACCCCAAACTGCTTTCTTCTGTTCGGGTTTCTAAGCTTATCGCGTGTAGGCCAGCACCTCTACCCTTTCCTTCCGAAGGAAAGGAAGGACACAAACACCACAGTAAAAAACCACTCCCATAAAGGAGATAAAGGTTCCAGAGAAGGGTTCTGAGAAAGGAGGCCCCTACGGCAAGTCAAGTCTCACGTCACGCTTGCCTTATAATGGCAAAACCTGCTGAGGTCTTATCACCCGAGTCTCTGAAAAAGCTTTCTGCTCTCTCTCTCTAGATACGGATCACACGCAGCTTTTTATAAGTACAGGACCAGCACCGGCAGGAGCCTCCCGCTGTTTTATATCTACGATTCCTACTTGACACCAGCCGAATCCTGGGCCAACCTTCTCACGCCATCGGGCTCCCACTCCCTCCGCAACACCGCCTACGACGCCGTGTTCATAGCGCTGCTGGTGGAGGAAGGACACAAGAACGACATCCTCTCCGCGGGATACGATGGCATGTACACATACTTTGCGTCCAACGGCTTCTCTTTCGGCTCATCCCACCAGAACTGGAAAGCAATCAAAACTTTCTGCGACTCCAACAACCTGATGTTCATCCCCAGCGTCGGCCCGGGCTACATCGACACCAGCATCCGCCCCTGGAACAACCACAACACTCGGAACAGAGTCAACGGGAAGTACTACGAAACCGCTCTGCAGGCTGCTCTCACGGTCAGGCCGGAGATAGTCTCCATCACGTCGTTCAACGAATGGCACGAAGGCACCCAGATCGAGAAAGCTGTCCCCAAGAAGACACTGACGCGCCTTTACCTCGACTACCTTCCCCATCAGCCCGACATGTACCTGGAGCTGACTCGCAGGTGGGCGGAACATTTCAGCAAGGAGAAAGAGCAGTGGCTGATGTGACTTCACCGTTCGCCTGACTCAGAAAGGCAGCCCGCCGACAGAGCTGCAGCACGGAGAAGTGCTTCAGAAAAAAGCACGCGAGGAAACGCAGCCACAGAACCTTCAGCCTCGCCGGGCCGCTGAACACGAGCAGCAACCTGCAAGTGTCCCAAGGACTGCCCAAGTCCCAGCTACGAACTCACGGGAGGAAGCGTTACAAGTAGGAAATCTCTGAGGAGCAGCTGAATCTCATCTTCTGCAGATGTAGCAGAGAGGAACTTTTCAGAGCTCTTCTGGAATTCGCAAGGGGTGCTGGCTTGTGGGCCAAAGATGGGGTTTTCCTCACGGTGTGTATGTTCGGGGACGTTTTACGTAGGTAGCTGGGTTCCAGCATGCATTTAACTTGAAGCCCCTGGCCCGCTGCCTGCCATGACCACGGATCCCTCACTCCGCTAGCAACCTTCAAAACATTTCCCTATCAGTTTACTGTTAAAAACAATAAAGATTTCTCTAAATTGTCTACTGTAGATGAAACTAAGCCATGCAGCTACATACCCTTTCGCTTACCCAAGCGCTTCTACGCCAAGGAGTTCCGCACTGCGTGTTGTTACCTTGGTCCACTGCGTCCAAATAACTACAGAGAATTAGAGCTGGAATGCTAGTGGCTGCTTACTGCCACTACTGTATGTGCTGGAAACTGAGGCAATGCAACCATCTATACTAAAAGCCCCTAACTGATCGGTTAGTGTGCCAAGTTCTGAAAAATTCAGAAGTTGCTTTATTCCCTTTCGAACCAATGGAAAAAAAGCCACTCGCAATAAAAACGCAGCTGAAAATACCGTTCATTTGTTCTTTGAAAGAACTTCATCTCACGGGAGCTTTCCCTTTTTCTGTCATTTAAAACATGGTCAGACCCTTCTAAATTTGCCATAAAATTACTTTATACTTGTCCATATCAATAAAATGAGAAGCAGCAGCTCTGGACGTGAAACAAGGTTCTATTCATGATGATTTCATACATGTTCTGGCTAAGCACTTAAGTCTGTCGGAAGTGATGGACAACAGTAACTAAAAATAAGCATTTGTAACAAAAACATGCAAGTTCCTTACCAGACAGCTCCATAAATGTTACTTTTCCTTGAAGAGTAAATAGCAGCGCAAATTTTCATCCATTCCCTATTCAGCTTAGTCACTGGTTACAGAACAAAATCAAGAGAGGAAGACCCACATTAAAAGATGACGACCAGCACGCTAAGAGCTTGGCATTATTCCTCGTGCTAGCAGGGAGTCAGGTCTTTCCGAGCAACACTTTTCTAGGGAGGGGACACGAATACTGTTAATTTTCAAGAGCACCTCCAGTTTCACCTTAGTCGCAGATTTTGATTCTGCTTCAAACAGGGAAAAAGCCAGAGAACAACACAGCTGTAACATCACAAAAGCCCAAAAAACCTCTTTCCCACCCTTGTTTTTCTTTTGGCATAGATACAATAAACAGACACTTGGAAAAGTTTTATGGGGAGGGAGGATCAGTGACACTGTCTGCATCATCGCATCCTGAGAACAGTCCAACATCCAAACTATTTTATTTTAGATGAGGTAAATAAAACAGACAGGTTCGGGGGAACGGTACAGCAGCACAAAGAGATCAGCGTAAATACCCAGGTGGGATTCTCAGGCTTCAGCAGATGTAACAGTAATTAACAGATCCCCATCAACTGTCGCTCTCATTACCCCTTGTTTATTAACCTGCCATAACCCGTCGACCTCATTAAACAAGGCCATTAACACCATTTCCTGCACGCACAGGCACACGGTGCCCAGCTTCACCAGCTCTGCAGAGCCTCCTCAGGGTCTGAAGTCTTAGGACGATCCCGGTACCAAGCCGTACTTCTGCCTCAGGATTTCAACAGTAGATTGCAGCGCACTGTGGGGTGAAACATAACTGTCAGAGAAAAGTGGGGGGGGCTTAAGGATTCAACTGCATTTTCTGGGAAAGAGTTATCAGCTAAAGACGCAGTAATCTTGAATTAAGGAGAACACAAACTGCAGATACGAGGGTGTTTCATGTAGAAGCTTCCAGAAAGGGATCTCCCAGGTTCAGTATTTGGAGCGCTCCTTCACGATTCCTGAGTATGCTGATAATTAAGCTAAACAACGTTAATCTGAAGGTTTAACTGCTACAGAGAAACAAGCAAAACGTGCCCCACCCTAACACGAAGGCTTCATTTCAATAAAGCAAAGAAAAAGTTTCATGTAGCAGAGAGCGCTCACCAGCCAGGTCGAATGACGGTGTACTTCCCCGACACAGACAAGTCGACCACGGTTGACCCCAAACGGCACTCTGGGCTCTGGACATCCCCTATGGGGCCTCCATCAATGACTAAGGACAACTGAGGCCAAAGGTCTTGGAATTCCTGGAAAAGAGAGATGTGGCTAACAACCCTAAAGACGGTTTGTGATCATGTTGTAGCAGATACCACGGGGCAGTCTGGTGTTAAGGGAGGCGGTCTCTTTTTTCTGTCAGATCAACTCTTTTCCCTGTCACGAGCACGTCCCGTTTTGATACCTGACAGCAGATTTACCTCACACATGCAGGCAAGTTACAAGAATTTGCAGATCACGAGTGCATAGCTACACCGCCGTTTATCAAAGAGCACGCACACAAAAACAGCAAGACGTTTTGGACCAAAGGGTGTCATGGTATTGTACCCAACTATCCCCCCCAAGATAACCAAAAAGACGTCTCCTCGAGTTAAAGCTGGTTCCCAGGCTGCAAGGAGCCGCACAGACACCAGTAGTCTTGTTCCACAGGCACCCCTCCTACAGCAATTTCTGTCTTTCAGATTTGGCACCCGCTTCAAAAGCGAGCACAAGCACGTAAATATTACTTTCAAGCTCCGCCTTCCACACTTTTTAGGGGGGAGATCACAGCCAGACGGCTGCCCCACACCACAAGTCTGCAGGTTGACTGTCACTTAAAAAAAGGAAGTGGCTGAGAAATCCTTGTTTTAGTGCTAACACTGGCTTCCAACCACGAGCGCCCAGGGCTCTGACAGCCTACCACAAGAACCTCACTTAGTAGCAAAAAAGAGCCTTACCGAAACCGTCAGCGTGCTCGCCTGACTGCTGATGTTAGCGCTCGTTAAAGCCAGGGGTCCAGAGCAAGCTCGTGCCAGCTCCCTAATAAAAGGGTGGTTTGGAACGCGAACACCAACCAGCTACGAGGAAGAAGAGAGCACGGTTTTACACGCAGTCACCGCAGACCGTTTTTAATCTTGCCTTGCCAAAAGCCTTTGAACTGAAGTTGACAGCACAGAGAATTAATATTCCAGCACCTGCTGCACCAGCAGTAATAAGAGACGCGCCTTCATGACGTAGCATGCAATGCTGGGTTGTGCCATGCTCAGGTAAGCCACAGGGAACGCAGTAATATGGGAATGAGTGTCAAAAAATACCACTCACTACTAACCATACTAAAAACATGTAAGAATTAAAGCTCCTAACCCTAAAAACAGCACGCCGCCCATCAAAGACACAGAGACGCGTCCCATGGCAGAGACCTACCGATGTGAAGGGATTCAAGTCCTTGTTGAGCTCTTCCGACCGCTTCAAGACCAGGGTTACAGGTCCGGGGAGCAGGTCTCGTAACAGCTCGTCTGGCACGTTCACGTGGCAGTACCTACAGAGGGAGAAGCGTGCTAAGGAGGACGGATGAGAGGCAGCCACGAGAGCCCTTCCCCGTCGGCCTCACGCCCCGCAGACCGGTAAGAGGAGAGCAGCCGCTCCCGGCCCCAGCCCGTGCCGACTCCCGGGGGGCAGCTCACCGGTAGATGTGCTCCACGTCCCCGAGGCAGATGGCCAGCGGCTTCCTCCCGTTGCGCCCCTTCAGGCCGTAGATGCTCCGCACGGCGCGGGGGTCCTGGGCCAGGCAGGCCACGCCGTACACCGTGTCGGTGGGCACCGCCACCAGCCCGCCCGCCTGCAGGGCACCGGCGGCGGCCGCCAGCGCCTCCGCCCAGCCTGCGGACAGCGGCGGGGGCTCAGCAGAAGCCGGCCTCGCCCCCTCAGGGCCCCCTCAGGGCCCCCCCAGGGCCCCCTCAGGGCCCCCCCAGGGCCCCCCCAGGGCCCCCCCAGGGCCCCCCCAGGGCCTCCCCAGGGCCCCCCCAGGGCCCCCTCAGGGCCTCCTCAGGGCCTCCTCAGGGCCTCCCCAGGGCCTCCCCAGGGCCTCCCCAGGGCCCCCTCAGCGCCTCACTCCCCCCTCAGCCCAGGCCCGGCCACAGCCTCAGCCTCTCCCCGCGGTTCCCCCACGCACCTCGGGGGCTCGACGGGGCGGCGGCGGCGGCACCGGGGAGCACCAAGGGGCTGCTGCATGCGCGTCCCGGTGCCGGTGCCGGTCCCGGTGCCGGTCCCGGTGCCGGTCCCGGTCCCGGTGCCCCCTCCCCGCCCCTCCCCATCCCAGCCAGCGCCCTCAGCATCCCAGCGCCTCTTCCGCTTCCGCCCGGAAGCACCGCGGCCTATTTCCGGCCGCCGTTGCCATGGCAACGCACGCAGCAGCGAGGCCTGCGGGAGGCCCGGCATGGAGGCGGCCGGCGGGGCTGAGCCGCGCCTGGTCGGTGGCTGCCGGGCTGAGGGAGGGACGGAGCGGGACGGGCCGGGCCGGGCCCTGCCCCGCCGTGACCCGCCGTCTCCGCCACCCCGCAGGTGGAGCGGTTGCGCGGGCTGCGGAGCCTGCTGGAGGCCCGGCAGCGGCACCTCCGGACCCGCATCGAGGCCTGCGAGGAGCTGGCGGCGGAGCTGCAGGGGCTGAAGGCCGCCCTCCGCGCCGCCCGCCGCTCGCCGCCCGCTGTAAGCGCGGACACGGGGCCGGCCCCCGCCCCGGAGCCCCGCAGCCGGCTGGGCTGCGCTCAGCGGCGCTTCTCTTTTCGCTTTCTCGCCCCCCAGGAACCCGCCCCGAGCGGCACGAGGGCTTTGCCCGCGGAGGAGGAGGAGGCCGACCCCTGAAACGCCCTTAAGGGACCGCGCTCTGCCTGGTCCGGGGGGATTTCTCCAAGAGTTTGTCTTCGTATGAGGTCTGGGATTTGAGCACAGCTGTGCAAGCACAACTAAGAGGGACTAAGCCTTCAGCTAAAGGCTCCAAAACTTGCTACGTAATGCCAGGAATAAATAATAATAATAATAAAACTCTGTTAAGTCGGGGAATGTAGCTTATTCCCTCAGCTGTGGCCTTGGAATTTGCTTTCTTGTCTTGCACTGATATCTTATCTTGCTAGATTTGCACTTAAAGCAAGATTGGGGATTGTTATCTGGTGCCCTGCCTAAGAAGAGGCTAGCTGCTGCTCATGTGGAGGCCACAGAGCTTCTAAACAGATTGTGCTAGTTTGTCTCAAGTGTTGACTCTTTCCCTGAGTCCACTGTTAATAGGATCAGGAACAGTTAATGACTAACTTGATGTTAGAGAAGCTTGAAAGCTGTGAATTGTTCTGTGGGCAGTGACCCCGCTATCTCTGATGATAATGGGGCTCCTGAAGTAAAAGACGCGTGAGCTGAGATGCATCAACAAGCCATAGGTTGCTGCGTTCATAGGTTTGGAGCTGCCTTTCACCTGCATTTTTTTGCACAAAAATGTTTTGCTGCACTGAAGCTTGATTCATGCAGTCTGTGTTCCTTATAGCTGGTAACATCCTGAGGGCTCCCACTGTATTTATTGCAAAGTACTTAACAACTAACACCTTCTACTCAAGGATGCTGCAGCTGCCATCTGGACCAGAGGAGACTCGCTTTTCTCATCTGTACATCTCCAAATGGTTTGTGTTGTATTTACATTTGCCATCGTGAGCCCTGCCCTGAGCACAGCTGCTGTTTGCAGGGAAGGGGCTACACAGGAGCTTGCTGTTACCAAAAGTGAGCAATTTGTAGGCTCACAACAGCTGCTCTAACTCTGATCCATACCTGACTGAACTGAGGTTAGGAAGTTTGTTCCTGAATGCTGCTGGTGGGGGGGGAGGCAGGAACTGACTGGGTTAAATGCTGTTTTCTGTCAGAATGTGGAAATAACTTCGTGTCCCGATCCTTTCTCTGAGCAGGGGAAGTGCTCGCGCTCATCTCCCAGACAACGGGGCAGTACCCCGAGGAAAGACTGTTGTAACACAATGTTTAAATAAGCATTTAATTAGGATTCCATTAGTATTAATATTGCTTTCAATTCCAAAAAAAGTTAATTTCCACTTCTTTGTAGATATTTCAAAGTACAATATTAACTTCATACAAAATGAGCAATTAAGCAAACACCATTATTTCACATTTTACATTCTTCAAAAAATACAAATTCATATTTACTCTTTTTTTTTGGGTTTTGGAGATGCTCTTCCTTTGGAAGTACTGTACCTGTAACTAACATCTTCACATTGCTCAATGTAAGCACATTTGTTCCCATGTTTCATAGTTAAATAAATTCCTTTAATACCTTAAACACATTCTTGAAAAACTGGGGTTCCTTTCTTTTATCATCTCCAAGACCATTGCCCAGCTCCCCGTACGTGTCGAACAAAACGAAAGCAGTAAATAGACAGCCTATGGTTCCCCTGGACTCCCTGGTCTGACAGTTCTGCAGGTGTCGATGCCGAGGACGACTTCAGTTAACCAGCCAGGCCTGAGGTTAGCACGTCCCTGCCCGCCTCGCTGATGCTAGCGTGAAATAGAACAGCAACTGCAACTCTCTCCCCAAAACAAGGGTCCGGCAGATAGCTCTGGTTCGAAAAGCAAGTGGAAGGACACAAAGCTACGCGGCGAGAAACACCAGCTACTGTCGCTACGGTACTGCAAAAACATACCCTTGTGTTTTGCTGAAAAAGATTGTATGAAAAAAATTTCTTGTAAGAAAAAGTAGAAACTGCATTTAGTTGAGAAAAGTGTACACTGCATAACGAACCAAATTTTGGCCAGCTTGCACACCACCAAAAGCATGGTGTGGGATTTTTAAACTAGTTCCAAGAACACACACACTTAGACTATGTACACTACTACATAAATATCCAGTTTAATTTGCATTTCTCAGTGCAGACACAGAATCCAACTTCTAGAACATGGGATATATATCGAGACAAGACGCAAAAAAGTTAAAAGTTCAGCCCTGTCCATGAGTATCAACTACAGGTAACATTTATAAAAACTTGACGTTGCTTCCAAAATATGGTAAGGAGAAAATAGGTTACCAATTAAAAACTACGCGATCAGAAATTTGTAGGGTTTCTTAAAGACGTGCTTTTTTGTTTGTTTTTTTGTTTTTTTTTTTTGCCTTACGGTCCAAATCGACTCTCACAATTCTGTCCGGCTAGCTCCGATTACTACCGCAAAGGACTTTCCCCTCGTAGATCTCAACGCGTTTTACAGAGAAAAGTGTCAACTTCCTCATTTTACAGGGAGGAAACTGAGGCACGGAGAGGTTAAGTGTCCTGCCTGAGGTCGCAGAGCCAGCCAGCAGAACGAGGATCCCGACACCGAGGTCCCATCTGCTCTCCGTCCCGGCCCCGGCTGCCTCCCGTTTCAGCTGCCAGCTGCGTTTCCAACCCCACCCACCAGCAATAGCTCTTCATCTCCAATCAACTTCAAGGTCAATTACGCCCTAACAAATTTCCCCCAGCAGCTCCACAACCAGCAGGCCGCTCGTTAATTGGTTCTCCGAGCCGTGTTTCTAATCGGTGCAGGAAGAGTACTGTAAACAGTTCAACAACATTGCTGCAGTTGCAAAAACGGGAGCTGGGATGACTGCGGAAGCGCCATCCTCCGCAAAGTAAGGCAGAGAACAGGACATCAAAAACGATCTCGTGAAGACAGATTGTAAAGGTGCAACATGCCTGCTCCAGAACAGCTTGTCACTTCTGTTCACGCTCGTGGGACAGGAGAGGGGGGAGGATGAGGGAGGAGGCGAGGAACGGGGTCGGAGGAAGGTACGAATTCCCTACAGAAGTGACGAGCGGCTCCCCAGAAAGCGTGAGAGAAAAGGCCCGCTAAAGCACAGTGCTCTCCGTGGGATATTTGCATAGATTGGACGTTTGCTAGTGATGCATAATTCCTCTCGGGCACAGGCAGGGTAGGGCAACACGTCACCGAGCTAGTCACTAAATACGCTCCATCAGACAGACACAGACAGACCGACCACGTGGGACAATGATCTTTAGCTACAAGTATTGCACCAAGTTAAGTGCTCATCTTTGCACACCCCTGTTAACTTTTACTCAGAGCAAAAAATAAACTTTGTGAAAGTATATACAAAAGAAATTGCAGCAATTGGGTTAAAGATAAAATAACCTAAAGTGCATTTTAGATACCAGTATGAGGTTCTGCGAACTAGTCTTTCTGGACACAGTTAGCATTACAGAAGTGCCCAATTCGTACTTTGTTCTATAGAATTCAGTACCAGCATTTAAACAGTGCTGATTTTCCACCCCTCTACCAGCTACGAGCATGAAAAGCAACTTCTACAGCCTTCAGCTGCGTGCCAGGTTTGCTTGCTTGGGTCGCTGCTTGGCCACTACAGCTACCGACGGTGGCAATTAGACCCGTTCTACACGTTTAAGCTCCTGCACCCATCTAGAAACTCTAAGTAACCAAGTAAATCCCCACAAGCCACCAAAGAGCAAATCCTTTAACGCAGAACGACCCAGAGCAGTTCTGCTCTCTGACTGATCATTAAAGGGGTTTGGGAAATGCAGATTCCGCAGAGGGAGGGCACGCTGATCTCAGAGGCTCCAGCACACTTGCGGAACACACCCCTTTCTGGGAAAATCCAGCATCTTACCAGATCTGCAACGGCAGAAACTCCGTTCTCGATTAAAAATCTTATTGTGAATATGTGAAATGCCTGGGCAACGGGGGGAGAAGGCCGGAAAACTCCCTGGCACCGAGGATCTCGGGGCTTTGCTGTGACTGACTGCCTCCCCTTGCCAGCCGCTCACGCACCTCCTCCCAGCCGAGCGTGTGAACGACCACCCCAGCAGCACAGCGTTGGATCACACAGCACTGGGGATAACGCGAACGGCCGCTGCGAGACGTACCGGGCACGCGCAGCACGGAACGCTCGGGAAAACGGGCCGACAATTAAACAGCAGCAGCACGCAACTGTACGACGCAACGGGCGGGATGCACAGCTCGTGGCAGAGCAGGCTCTGCGCTCACAGAATCACGCTGCTTGACTCGTTACAAGCTCCAATGAGTTTCACCTAAATTGCAGCCCGTCTGACGCACACACAAGAGGGTAACTGCACACCCGAAGCACCCAGAAGTCAGCATAAACCTGGAACACATTGCTTTCCCTAAAACACCGACAGGAAACAGTAGCTGTGAAGAGAAAGCAGCAGACGGGTTAACCTCTAATCTCCACTCGGAAAGGATCTGAGCAGCATCCTACTGCTGCTAATTACTACACCTCCAAATTAGCTTCCAATTTCAAAGCCTTTGGTAGATGTTTGACTGATTTCTACCAGGAAGGAGTTTCTGAAGACGCTATCTGGCCTAAATCACCAAGTTTTAGGGGAACTAAGTCACGAGTAGCAAGACTAGCGAGGAAAAATGCTTCCCTGAAGGCTGGAAAGGCTCAGGAGAGGTTGCCAAACCCCCCAGCTGTCACATTTCGGGGCACATCTGGTACCCTTGTCCCCCTCAGAGAACACCCCACGACTCCAGGGGAACCTATGTGCTCCTGCGTTAGCAGACTCTCTCACACGCGCACACACATGCACGTCCACGCACCCTCAAACACCGCGACGCCGAGGGAAGGCAGGAGGCCACTCGGTGGCCTGTGCCCCCTGGTGAAGCCCCACGCACTCCAGGCACCTCTCACGCTCCTTCAAGGCCAAGCTCTACACGAGGGAACTGCGGGACACTCACCCGTGGGCAGACAGTCCCAGCCACGCAGACTTGAGGCTGTTTTTTTTTCCCGTGTTCAAAGCAGTTTCTTGCTGCCATGCAACCAAACTGCATCACAAAATGATACTGTAGGGGGAAAAAAAAAGAGAAAAAAAAAAACACACAGGGCCACCACCACGCTGTCCTCCAGGGCTACCATGACTAGAACAAAACATCAAATGCTTTGTCAATCCGCATTTCAAGGACGCAGACCTTACTGCTGCAGGACCCACATCCCCTCCGTGATGGGCTGCACAGCACCGCGGCTGGGCCAACGCTCAGAGAGGAAACACAATCAGCGCGTTTCCAGTTCAGTTGATGCCCCGAAGCTCGTCACTGCAATTAGCAAATCACCACGCGCTCTGCCCTAGTCGAGTGACACGACACGCAGCACAGCCTCTCCTCCCTCACATTCACCCTAGTGGCACAACCCTAGTTTCACCCTTCGGCGCTTAACAAGTGGAAAGGAGATGTCGGAGAGGTGAGGAGCCAGCCCCCTTCAGCCCACTTCCATCTGTGCCGTGGCAGTGCATTTGCAAGGGAATCGAAAGAGAGATAGCTTAAGCCACTGTTCCGGCTAAAACCGTGACAGTGACGGTGGTAAGGCTACACAGAGCATGTCACCAAGGGGTTAAAAACCTCCAAATCCTCAGGGATCCTGGGGAGGTCTGGCTGCATTCGTACGATTCTGTCCCCAGCAGGTGCAGCGAGCAGCTTTGATCAAATACGAGCAAAGAGCAGTGAAAGATCTCTAACCACTAGGAGTCTGCATTCCTAAATTTAGTGCACAGAGACACTCCCCGCTAATTGGCTTACAGTCGTTATCTTTGTATCTCACTAATAACAACACTGTAAACTGAATAAAGACTATTTAATATTCTTTCCTTTAACACAAAAAGACTGACAGGCAAAGCCATAAAGATGGATAAAGCACTATAAAATTACATCTTTTAAAATAATGCAGCATAAATAAACCATTTAGAATGAGACTGCATTTATTGCAACATTACAGGCTTTTTGGTGGAAGGGGGGTTTGTGTTTTATTTACCCTGAGTAGGTTAGAATATAGACTTTCAGTTTGATATGAAAAACTACTATGTCGTGTAACATCTTTTAGTCAAGAAATAGCCCCGTGCACAAAAGCTGGCATTGCAGTAGGTTGGAGGCAGATTCAGGCAGAAATCATATAGCTCAACAGAAAGGACGAAGCATTTCTGGAAAACTGAAGGAGAAACTCACTGAATTCAAACTGAATTTATGTCAAATCGTTCTGGAATTTTTCCTAGGTTTGTTCTTGACAAAAGATGATAGTAACCAGCAAAGGCACCATGCTCCTGATTAAACAGTCGGAGGGCTTGTTTAAGAGGATGACTTGTTTCTGAACAGAGCCAAGTAAATCAAAAGAGCAGCAGACACCGATCTGACTACGTCTGGAACTCACTGCATCCTTCAAAGAGAGGCAAAGAAAACAGACTCGTGCGTCTGAGCGAGCAGGGGCTCCAATTGTGTTTCCGTGTTGTGAAGCAGTGTATCTGCCAACACATCTCAAGTCCTAATGAAATTAGATGAACAGATCTATCAGGAGCACAAGCACCCCGTGCTCTGCTGAAATAAGCTCCCCGACAATTTCTGTAGGCTTTAGTAATAGCGTTAGTACAATGCAAATCCAGGCATCACCTCCCAACACAGTGATGTGACAATCACATTCCAAAAAAATTGCAGATAAATCACCTTCTACTACAATAAAACCATTTTCTGCTACAGCAATTTCCTTTCCCGGGCTCCCCTTATAGTGCATGGTTAGTATCAGACATAAGAGACAAAAGAAAATTATAGACCCAAGGAGTTGTAACAAAGACCCACTCGCTGCCAGTACCTTAAATTCCAAACATAAGTGATGTGCAATTGGAGACAAACTAACCCCCCTTTTTCTTTTTAAAATCTTTTTGCACACGAGTAACCTTAACTTCCGTGTTCACATATGACAAGCAAAAGTGACAGACAGTGCAGCCAAAACAGTTCATATATAACTTAGCTTTTTTTTTTTTGACTTTTCTTTTTTTAGATAGATTCTCAAAGATGGATGTACCTGGGATGTGACTAAGATGACATCTGTGAAGCAGAAATAAGCCACAAAACTTCCCGAGAGGAAGGAAAAAGAATCGATCCTTCAGTTTCTGCTTCTAAGGAGAAGGGTTTTACCCTCCAGGTGCAAAAGAAAATCTGGAACATCTTCATTTAGAGAAGCTGCTATTCAAACCAATTTCTTCCTCACCCTGCAGTAGTGCTTCAATTGGAATTATATTGGATGGGGTTTCAGGGCTTTGGAGGGACAGGTAGTCCGATACATCCATGGCACTTAATGTTTCAGTCTGTGAGTCTGAAGGGGTGACTATCTGACTGCTCTGCCCACACGAAGGAGAAGGGGAAGAGGAAGGAAAGGTCTGAGGCTGCAGCTGGGGAGCTGGCTGCTCCAAAGCTTTCGGTTCAGGTGAGGGACATTCCTTCTTACTGGTGGCTTTGTCCTTGGCAGAGTCTCGGCAGGCACACTGACACTGGCAGGCCTCCTCCTGCTTTATAATGATGACAGGAACGCTGAGACCAATCTGCTGAACAGGGCTTCCTGAAGGGGAAACAGAGTTCAAGACACACGTAACCAAAGTGCATAATTTCACCACGAGGAGAGACAAATCTTTGTTAGATTCGATCGTATACACCTTGCAGAAGAGATTACATGCTATTTTCTCAAGCACAACGAATACCCCTAGCAGATGACGAATAAATAAACGAGAGGTCCTCTCTCCTGATGAGCAGCCTGTACAGGCTGAACCCAGACATGAGAAGCCTGGTCTAAAGAGATCTTACCTATCTCTTTTGACTATAATTGATTTAGATTTGCAATACAATAATACTGTAGGGAAAGCACATTGTAGAACAGGACTTCCACGGCTGTGTATCAGTTAGATGAATCTCGCAGATAGTACTTACCAAAAACAATTGCTGAAGAACTGATTAAGTTTACCACTTTACTGCCCGTTTAATGTCTTCATTTAAAAGAACAAAACATAAATTATGTCCTTGCACTTGTCCGTTGTTCTTCTATGTATGTTCCATTAAAATACCATTCTACTTTTATGAAATATTTATTTTTATACAACACATCTTTTTATAAATCCTAGATCTAATTTATGGTTATCTTACAAGTTGTTAGAAAAATACTACAGGACAGGTCTCAGCACAAAGCTGTAAGTCTACTGATAACATTTAAAACCTCAGGAAGATTTTAAAAATTGAACGTTTTTCTTCAAGACTTCTGCAAGCAATTAAATCACCACAAATCCTGGTTAAGCTAACATTACTGCAAACAAGCAAAGAGAGAAAAGAAGGTTCCATGTCGAATGTGCTTACCTGTGTTGCCAGCTACTGGTAATGCAGTGGTAAAAAAAACCTTTTCTACTACTTTCGGAACTTGTGGCTTAAAGGAAAAAAAGAAAAAGAGAGCATGAGCTGATTCGAAACAAATTTCTACCGTTGAAAACTCCAAACAGCTACAAGCAAAAGAAACAGATATATATACACTTGCCAAAGAGAACACATAGGGAAACTAATACAAAAATTAGCATTTGGTTTGGTTCTCTGGTATGTTCTGGCTATTCCAAAACTAAGAGTAATATTTCAGTAGTCCTAAAGATGGGGAGTAATATCCCTCTGCACTACATGTCTGTTAACACAGCTTGTTTTGACAACTGAATGACTCAATTCTTAAATTGCCGCGCTTGCTCATGCTGCTTGTACTTGCAGTCATTCATTCTTACCTATTTGCAACTGACAAAACCTAAAGTTGGCAACAGTACTGCTTAAAGATAAAACACAGCCTTCAATATCCAGATTTACTGGAGAACCAGAAACATCCTGTTTTCCCAGAAAACATATTATCTTTATGAGGCTACATTACAAAGAGACAGAGATTACAAAATGTCTGAATGCTGAAATTTTACAGTGTCTTTTGTACTTGTCAAAAGAAATAGAATAAAAAACTTATTCTCAGGCCATATGGTGCAGTGTCCTGGATAAACCAGGTTGCTACCTTCTGTGAGAAGTTTGTCACTGGGCAGAAGAAGGAGAAAACAAGATTTCTGTGGGGATTTCAATGCATCTATTCTCTACTTATTTCTCTATTTTAGGGGCTGCATTGGTGACATGTTTATCAATATTAATACAATAAGCTTTATATAATACCGCATCCTGGTTTGGATCTTACAATTCCAGGTTTGATCCCCTTTTTTTTTCCCAAGGGGAAAGACCCTATGAGGAACAGGGATGGTTCAAGCTGTTTCAAAGCTAAGCTAGATATACTAACCATTTGTTCTTGGCTTTGTGGAGAACCAGTGGCACCATTTAATATCCATTGCAAGTTTTGCTCTCCCATGACAATGCTGGACTGTAGAATAGCGGCGCTTTGAGAAGGAGTAATTGTTATCGTTGGATTACTGGTCAGAACAGAGTTCGCACCAACAGGCACAGTCTGAACTACAGCCGGCAAGGGTTCAGTGGCACTTGGTGCTGTCGGGGCAGGTGCCCCAGCAACCACTGAAAGTCCTTGTACAACGGGCTGCGGTGGTGTCTGAGTGTGCTGCAGAAAGTCTTGGTGACTGGCTGGAAACTGTGTGCTGTGAGGAACAGGCACTTCTGGGGATTGTAAAACAGTTGCAGGATTTCCAAATGCAGCTTGCTGTGAGCTGGTTCCTATGGAGGGAGCAGCAGGTGCTGCTGAGGCTTGTAGTGCTGAATGCGAAGGCTCAGAGATGCCAAGCTGCAGTACAAGTGGAAGAGACAACGATGCTGAATCTCCTGCAGAAGGCGGAACAGCAGTGACTGAGTCTGCATGACCATTAAAAGCTTCAATCAAGGCAGCTGCCAAAAGAAACAAAGAAAATATATAAATACCTCAGTTCTCATAAGATCTGCATAAACAACCTTTCCAATAAACTTATCAGCTAGCTAATAGATTTTTGCTCAGTAAAGCACTACCACTTTTCACATTTTCAAACTAGTGCTCAAAACCAAACAATACTAGGCAATGAAATCTAAAAGTAGGTCCAAATTCAGGAAGCTGATAACACTGAGTAATACACACTAGCTGATCAGCCCCATAAGCCCTCTCTCCAAAGCCTTTTCATCAGCAGGCTCATACAGCTACATCAAGAGAGGAAGTTCAAAGATAACACAGACATGAAGTCCAAGAGCATCAACGTTGGCACTGTACACCAGCATGTGTAAATACACAGCCAGTTCCCCTGTCACTGCCCAAGTGTTACACCATCTGTGGATGTATTTCAACACAAAAATATTTCAACACTGAAGCTGAAGTTGTCGGTTTGCTACTTAAACTTATGTGGGGCAGTAGTCTTCAGTCTGAATTGCTGATTCAAACACTTGTACGCAGCGAGGGAAAACTGTCAAAAAACTCCCTCTTAAAATAGCGCAGCCACAATTTGTACCTGTCTGCTTAGAGTCTTCCTGATTTGTGGTATGATCTGGGCTCTGAAACATAGACTCAAAGATGCTTGCTGGTGAGATTGTGCTCAGGTCTTGTCCATGTGTCTGGAAAATAGAAAAGACAGGAAGATATCAGATAACATTCTATCCCAGGTCTCCATAAACTTTGCACAAATCCCAGCCAGGCAACATATCAATGTCAGAAACACATTCCCAGTTAACCAGCCACCTTCAGGAAAGGTACATAGTTCAGGTACCTAGCATAAAATGTAAAATGATGCTTAATTTTTATAACCCAAAATCAAATTTACCAACATAATGAGCAAATCCTTACAAAAATAAGCAAGTCCTTTAAAAGTCGAACATATTCTTCTCATATATACTTTGTTCAACCTTTATTTACTGTAATACTGTACTAGAAACCAAAACGGACATTAATTTGGTCTTGTTTTTCTGCAAAACCTTTTCTGGAGCAGAAATAAATAGCTCTGCTTAGATTATATCCTGAACTATGCACTGCTGTCACCCACACTGCTATCGGAACATAATATATCAAAAACCTGCATGCTGCTTCCATGTTGAAGCACAAAATAAGGACATAGTCTCATCAGCATATAATTTTCCTCCATGTAAAATTTAAGCTCAGTCAACAGTTAACTGCAAGCAAGAACATCATTACCGTAAAATCAGATGCTGAGCTTTTAAAAACAGCTTGATTTAATCACTGCATATTTTGGAAGAAAATCCTTCTCTCTCACTTGGCTATTCTGCTGTTAAGACGTCAGAGCCATTTGCAAAAAACAAGCCAAAGCTCTGTGCTGAAAGTGCCAGTAAAGTGCAATTGCTTCCTGAACAGGCTCTTCAAGTACTTACAAGTTTATTCACAGATGTGTTTGGGAAAAGATGCAATCTATTTAAATGACACCTGGCAGCTAATATTTAATAACCTAATTAGGTGACTGTGTCACTCAGCAGATTATTCTATACAAGTGACCCAACTTAATACCTAAAACCAAGATCTAAACAGGAAAGACCAGGGAACAAATCCAAACAGTGGGTATGAAGATGGTTTAAACATGTCATACTAGTTCTACTCCAGAGTAAGTTTTTCTTCTTCAGCAATAAAGATCTTACTCAGCTGTACAAAAACAATAGCTTGCCTTAATATTCGCTTATCTGTATTCCTGTCTGAAGCCTTCGAGAAGTGAGCTTGTCATGCTTAGTCTGGACATGTACAAACTCCCCCACTCAAACACAAGAAACATGCTAGATAGTGTATCTACTAGTTACCTGCTTCATTCCCTGCTCAGCTAGCTCTAATCCTACAGCTCAGAGCTGATCATAGCTGCGTCTCTGGCATATATCGGGTAGTACTGTAATATCTGATTTGTATATATTATTCACTTCAAACTGATTCATTCCGACCAAATGTTATTTTCATACTGAAAATGGATGCTAGAATTATTTTCTTTTGTGACAGAGTACGTCTCTTCCACTAGCGAAAGGGAAGTCTAAAGGACAGCATGCTGGAGCAAGTGAAACAGAAGCAACCAGTCATACATATCTAATCTGTGTTCCACTCAACAGGACAGATACGTTGTTAGGAAAAAAAACAAAACTCAAATTATGGGTGAGGCAATTCAGGGACAGTAACTCACTAGATTTGAGTTCTCCCGCAGTTCTGAATCTGTTGATATGAGGCTTAAGTCACTCAGACAGAGCGAGTGGCTTGTATCCTGTAAAGAAGAAAAAAAGAAGTGGGGTTAAATATTAAACAATAGTGGCAGAAATGTTTCAAATTACTTTTTAAAGTTCATCCAATATAAGCAGAGCTATTCTGTCTACACCAATTTAGTTTGTTGTTGTTGTTGTTTGTGTTTTTTTTTTTTAACCTATGGATAACCCTAGTCTCAGTTCTAAAATCTAAGGAACAATATTGCTAAGCAAAACTTATTTAGCTGCTCTCAAGGATCTTAACATCTCTCACATTGCTTTACAAAAAAATTAAGCAACCTAGAACTCCAAATTAGCATATGAGCAAAGCAGCCTGTAGAATATAAAAATCCAAGTCATTAACAGTTAGTGTTTATTTTACTTCACACACTTATTACATAGTGTTGAGTGAAACATAAGAATCTACAGGGAATAACATGATAATGTATACAACTGCCTATACACTTGTGCCAGTACTTGCTACAGTCATCCAAGCAGCAGCAGCCCAAGTGTTAATTTTAATGTGATTAAAATGAATACACAAACTTAGACATGCTTTTCTAAATAAAACTTCGTAACCAAATGCCGTGCTAGAAGTTTCAGAAATGCTGATGCCACTGCTTATTATCAGTGCACTGTAAACACAGCCTATGAGAAGAAAGCCTACACTTCCACCTTGAATGCCAGCAATTTCAGAATTGAAATTGAATTCTCAGTTCAAAAAAGAGAGGCTACCACCAGTGCCTTCATGGGAGATGGACATCGATTAGTTACAATTTCCTTTGAAAATCTCAGCTTTAAACGTTACACCTTTAAAACAAGTTATGGACCAAATAATCATTCCACCAAAGTAAGATTTTGTCTCTACCTAAACCAGAAGCATTAGGAAGAAGAGCTACTAACCTCAGACACATTGTTATTGGGAAGTGCATTATAGGAATGTCCTTTCTCATGACCTTTCATGTGACTCTTGAGACTATACTGTGTACTAAAAGTCTTCTCACAGCCATTACTGGGACAGAAGAAAGGTTTCTCCCCTATAGGCAGCAAAAACCAGACATAACAAACATACAAACTTACATAAGATACTTTTAAAGCACATAGAATAGCAACAGTATTTTATACAAATAGGGTTGTTTTTCTCCAACACAACTCGTTATGACAAAAAGCGAAACCTTAGCATAGGTTAAGTATAAGCAAACTCTTTCTGCACCAGAGCACATCTTGGTAAGAAAAAGAAGCACCTTGCTTTCTATACAAATTGCTACTTACGGCCAAGCCAGCAGCACCAACAGCTAACTGAAAGAGCAGTTCCTTAACTTGCTATCACAATGACCCTATTCAAAAGACTGGGTCCCACCTCATAAACAGTCTTAATGATACTCTGCAACACAGTCATAATTACTATACAACATGTTGGAACTTGTATGAATAGATTTGAGAGTCGTTATAATGCCACATAACACATTCATCATTCTTGGAAAGAGGCTTGTAAATAAAAGGTTCCATTTTATCAAGTGAACTGACACAAGAACAGAATGTTTAATTTCTGTGCATCACTGCTGACACATCTGTGAAACACGCTGATGAAATTCAAGACCTGTCAGGCACAAATGGAAGTGACTTTTCTCTGTGGTTCAGTTTCTTTGTTCTCAGTTGAAACATGAGCTGAATTTTTGATTGTCCACCCATTTTTCTATGTTATCAGTCTGCTTGATGCAGGTCATAGAGGAGAGTCAGGATATGTTTCTAGATAACTCTAGGAAAGAAGTGATTTATGGCTGACTCACTGAGTTACATCTATTTGCATAGCTGTATTTAACAGTCCTGAATGTATTGCGTAACTTAAAGAATAAAATCAATGGTGCCAAGACAGATCTAGAGTCTTTCTTTTTTTATAAACTACATCTAAATGTATAAAAAAAAAATACAACACTGCCCAATAGGAAAAATGTGTAATTAAATGTCCCTGCTAGGTTATTTTATAAGCAAGTTTAAATAGATATTAAGATTCTGAGAGTTAGTATAAACTGCGCAGGCTCAATAAAAGAAAAAAACAAATCTTTGGGACTTACCAGTATGTGTCCTAACATGTGTTTTGAGGTGGTGGCTTGCAGCAAAAGCCTTTCCACAGCCGTCATGCTCACACCTGAATGAGGCATCAGGGAAGAGTTAGAATCAGGCTTCTTTCATGCATTTGTTATAACCTCATGTCATGCTCTTCAAGTGTCACAGGACTCTGAAAGGTGGACTGACACCAGTCTCTGCTAGTACCAGGTACGTCCCTACAGCTGCTATGCATGCTGCACGGACTTATCTTAAAGAATAAAACCAATGGTACCAAGACTGGTCCCAGAAGAACCTTTCTTTTTTTATGAACTACATCTAAATGTAAAAAAAGAAAAAAAAAAACCAACACTGCCCAACAGGAAAAATGTGTAATTAAATGTCCTTGCTAGGTTATTTTATATGCAAGCAGAACTCTGAATGTGACTTTAAAAGTCAAGCATGAAGTCGTCATTTGGGGTTACAGGGGTCTCCTTCGTGGAATAAACTCTACTTCATAACAGACAAACAACAACATGTTTTAGAACTTTTATCTTGGGATACACTTAGGTCCAAAAAAATTCTCCTAGCTTGACTATTCCGGTCACTTGAAGACAGTTACTTCACCCACTTTTACAGATAACTAAGAGCACTCTAGAAGAAAAATGCTCAAATGCTAGTCTTCTTTTTTAATGGGAATAATTTTTCACTAATGACAGTAATAGCTGCCACTTGGCACAGGCGATCCATTACAGAAGTTCTAGAGAAGCAAAAATTGCCACCCAGCAACCTACCGAAATGGCTTTTCTCCTGTGTGTGTTCGAATGTGCTTCCTCAGGTCACTGTGCGTTGTGAAGTATTTACTGCAGCCTTCTGATTCACAGTTAAATGTTTTCCCTGTGTGAAGCCTCTGATGTGCTTTCAACCTAAAAAGCATGCAAAAAAAAAAATCCCTTTTATGGTCTGTAGTGCAAACCAGCCCCTCTCTGAGGCGAGCAAGCCATTCATTTAAACGTGAGGACAGGATTAAAGGCTTAATGTAAGTAATTGATATCACTCCCAAAGTCCTCACACAAATCTGAGAATTCCTTGTCTTTGTGCACCATCTTCAGTACTACCATAAAACAAATAAACTAAGTATGTTATTACAAGCTCATCATCCTGGATGGTTATACCATCTTGGTATAGCTTTTTCCCTTTTTGTGGGGTTTTTATTTGCATCTGTACTTGGAAAAATGATAACAATTGTATTCAGACACAAACAAAAAGTAGATGTAACTTGCAAAACAGCAGCAGCCATGTCTACGAGAGAGAGACGCAGAGAATCCCTACCTATACAGTGTATTGAATGCCTTTTCACAGCCCTGCACATCACATTCAAACGGCTTTTCCTTAGTGTGCACTCGAACGTGGATTTTGAGGCTGTAGGAGGTAAGAAAGGCTTTGCCACAGCCTTCTTGATTGCAGACAAAGGTGTATTCCCCGCGATGCGTCTTTTGGTGAGTGCGCAGGTTTCCGGCAGTGCTATAGGTGCGCGGACAGCCCTCGAAGGTGCACTGGTATCTCTTAACCTGGGAGACAAAATGATGCACGCTTAATTTTTAAGCATTTCTAGAATCCAGGCAGGGTAGAACGCCAGTTAAACATCAAAGACGACGTGATAGATTCTGACTTAAAAGGTGAAAAAAAAAGGAAGAAATTGCAGTTTAATCATCAGACTAATTAATACTTCTGCTGTACTATGCGAAGAAGAGTGGCACACGTTGGAGAGCAGGCTGACCTTAGAGAAGAATAGGAAACTAATAGAAGAGGGGAAAAAAATAATTCAAAATAAATCTACTTAGAAATCAATAGTTGAAAAGGACCCAAATAGGCTACCAAACCCAGCCGCTGGTCTCATATGCAGCATCTGTATTTCACTCCGGTGCTTACAGCAGAGCTCCTATTAATGGATGAAGAAAAAGGAAGAGGAACCTTAACACCCTGAATGAGAACCACAGTTTTCAAAATCTCCTACAGCCTCCATCGGACCATTTATTACCTAATTTTATCTCAAAGGCAGCCTTCGTTGTGCTTTGTTCTTCTCTTCTGCTTTTACTTAACCAGTAAATGCCTGAAGTGCAGGGACTCAGACAAGGTGCTTTCCGTCACAGGTCCGTGTCACAGATTCTCAGCCAGCTATCTCCATCACCAGGCAGCAGTTTCACACTGAACTAGACCTGACAGCCTTCCCAGCCTCTGCTACGGGCAGAAAAAGACCACGTAAGAAGCTTCCTGTGTGCAAGTCATCATGCTTAATTAAATTGCAGTCTCTCTTGTGAAGTAGAAGGAATAAGCCATCTGATATGCTCGAATAATCTCCCTCCAACATTAATTATCAGACTGACGGCTTTCATTTGACTGCTGCCGTTGAGAAACCTTAACATCTAAAAGTAATTACAGAGCCCAGGAGAGGATTTGAGGGCTGACAGGGAAGCAGCATAAGAGCATTCCAAAAGATGTTGATTCTGAAACGTTTAAAAAGGCGATGCAAAGTCACAACAGAGGAGCAGAAACTTGCAGGTCTAGTAGCGTTAACGACTAGACGGGAGGAAAATCTAGCAGGACACAGTCAGCAGTCCTCTTTTCCAAGGTACAACCTGACGGTACCCAGCATTGCTGCTTAGAAAAGGCTGCAGGCTGTCTTCAGAAAATAAAACCACAGATACTGAATTGTGGCTTGATACCAGGAGAAGCCGATGAGCCTGTACATGACCCACATGAACACGGGTTTCTACCCATCTCACGTCTCAACAGCCGTCCTTTGCTTTTTGCTTTATATATACGCCCATCAGAAAGGAGCATCTGAAACTCATTGTTTTATTACCACAGCTTGGGGGGTGAAAACAAACTGACACAGGACCCCTTGACCTGTGCTCAGGTAACTTTAAAATCACTTTAGTTGTAGTCACACTCCTGTCAGAAATATCTGGAAGTTCAGTGGGTGCCATAAGCAGTAGGACACCAGAAGCACATCGTTCTTGTGTGCCTAAGAAAGAACTGAGTATTTGTTAATCCTTTCACAAAATAAGTAATTTGGTTAACGCTTTGTGTAATACCACATCAGCGAAGGAACGGGCCCTCAGTAAAAGCTTTATGAGATCTCCAAATGACCCTACAACGCACTGTTTTGTCCAAAACTCGTCTCCCATTCATGTTACACAATGTTGTAAGAACAAGGAGAATGGAGGGGATCTGAAACACATTATTTAGGATGCTAGCAGTTGTTGGCACTGTTGAGGACTGTATCAGTGCTAGAGGGTCCAAAGGAAGGTCCAAAGGAACAGCCCTTAGTGCTGTCAAGGGAGCCACACATGCTCAGCATTTCCTTTTAAGAACATGACTGCTAGATCCCAGCCCAACGACATGAGGACATCTAAATAGCCTTCCAGGAAGCAGCGTGGTCAGACAGGACCCTGGCATAAACACAAACACTCATTTTAATTGGGGTTAAGGGCAGACGAGTAAATAGTCTTAGATACACCGACCTATTTTCCCTGTTTCATAGGGTATGAAATTGTTAGGATTGATTCAAGAAAGCTTTATGAAATGTGTGTGGACAGGAGCTGCAAAATCTCTCGCATAGCCTCGAGCCGTAGCCTCGTGTTGGTATCACAGCTGCAGGCTGCCATTTACCTACACCTGCGTTTGATAAAACCTTGCTGTTTGGAGAACATTAAAGCAGGTTACATGTACAAGAACACAAATATCCTGACTATGACACTAGAAAGACCTAAGACTAAAGTAACTAGCAGCAGTTTTCACTCTGGGTAGTGCTGAATTAACTCCTGCCTCGTGTGTATCTGATGCTAACAGCAGTTTGCTCACTGCAGGTGAGTTTTCCAGGCTTCGATATCAACGCTCGTCTCACTACTTGATTAATCCAGGGCGAGACTTTACTCCGAACTGGAGCCTTGACCCGACAATTGCTCGGCCAAACAGCAGCTCTCCGTGCCTCTCCAGTTGTGCGTGACAGCTGAGAAGCAACATTACCCCCAGAACTGTAGCCACCGTGACACACACTTAGCTGTCACAAAGCACAAGGGGGGAGGAAAGGAGAGCTAAAGAAGTTACACGGGATGCAGAAGAGAGAGAACAAGTCTAAACTAAGCTTTTTGCCACAGAGGAAGAAATAGTATGGGTGACTGTCTAACAATAAGGGGCTTATTAAAAACTACAGCTGAAAAGACTTGCCAGAATAAAGACTTTCCTTTTTCAGAATATCATCTTCTTTCAATCCTCACTACGTTTCCATCTAGCAGTGGAGACTGGATTTGGTTTCTTGTTTTAAAAAGGGACACAGAAGAGGACCTACTGTACACGTAACTGCAAAAGCTTTAAATAATTAAAAAAAGCTACTGGAGACATGATTCAGTTTCTTCTGACACTGTATTTGTTTCAAGATAGGGTTTTCCTTTTATTTCTAAAGACACTAGCTACCTCAGCTGCTCTCCATGCAGGGAAGGTGATGAATTCTTATGAGATCATGTAGTACGGTGTCATGTTTGCACTCAGGACTTGACAGCCTACCATGGAATTCACAGGCTGGAGCTAAACCTTCCTCCTCTGACCCAAGGTTGACTCTAAAGCATTCCACTTACTACAGTGTTACTAACCCAGAAATGCACGTGTGCGACTGCCCTCGCAGTGGTGTGCTGCACCAACTCCTGCTGTCAGCGTGGGCACCTACAACTGCTGCGATTGTGAACAGCACGGTAATAAAAAAAAAACACACGAATGTTCTTCCACACAAGGAAATTGAAAAGTTTTGGAGATCTTCACATTCTTATCTGGTCACTTTGTATTATTAAAAGCAGCCTCGAGGGAAGGACAGTAATTTAAGTGTAAAACAACCCACCCTCCAAATCAGCTGAAGTTGTCAACAAATATCTGGGCATCACAATACGGTTACACAACGATTAATGCATTCGGTTGTGTGTTGAGGCTACCAAAACACAAGGAAGAGCATGGGCTGGTAAAACACAGACACAAGGGCAGAAAGTACATTTTATTACATCAAAGCGTGCAGATTACCTTCAGGGATCGTCAGATTCAGCACGGTTTGTATCAGTGCTGAGGGAAACGCTCCCCTTTAGAGTGTCAAGGCAGCTGTTGGTTAACATTTTACACAGCGCGTTACAGGATATTCCCACAGCAAAAGGGAATAACACAGATGTGAGCTACCTAAAACTCAGACGAGGAGTCTAAGAAGCCTTCTGTGTCTTTACATTTACGCCTAGACAGTGAGAGGAAGAGGAGAATATTTATTAATTAATGACTAGGGATCTGGTCCCTGGCTGCTGATGCGCTTCTCAAAGGAAGGCGGTGGTGACACTTCCAGCGTAACGGTGGGACTACGGCAGAGGCCTTGCAGTCCTCCCCTTTTCTCAAAGACCAAACCTTTATTGCATGAACAGGAGGACACCGCAGACAGGAGCGATGTTAAAACCGCATTATAAGCAGATAAAACTTGTACAGCAGCAGAGCATTTAATTCTCTTTTCACATTAGGAACTCGAGCACATCACACAAGCGTTACACACACAGAGCGACGCAGATATTGACCACGAAGGGCTGGCGGTTACAGCAGCGAGAACCCGGGACCGGCGCCACATGCAAGCGACAACAACAGAAAAGAAACACGGCAGCGACAGAAAACACAGGTGGCTGGGATACGGAGCACAAGAGATAGGTTGCTTTGGAGATAAAGGCCGGGGCTGTAGCAGGTAAGCTTTTTGCAGAGGACAGCGTGCTACTTGGGAGATGCACCAGAGGGAAGCTGGAAGAGGCTTAACGAAGCGTTTGCCTTACAAGTAGGAGCTAATTGTCCAGTAATCAACGAGGCTGTCAAGAGCTGAGCCTGTCACACTGACCAAAGGCCACTTACATTGCTGTTTGCCTTTAGCTCATCTCAAGTTCCGGAGATTCCCCTTAAATTTGTATTTTTTCTTGTGTCATCGCTGAACAAAACCAAATCAATGAAACTGAAATAGAAGGCTACAATCACGGGTATTCTTACGGACAATTATGAGAAAAGCGTATTGCAACACAAGGAAGTTGAAGGGACTTAAGGGAGTGTAACACTTCCTTCATAGGTGTCTAAGACTGACTTGAAAGTTTAGGACTTTAAAGCATTTCTCTCAATGGTTAGAACCGCCTCAGATGTTTTGGAAGTACCCAATAATCGGACTGCTGGCACTCAGAGCTGAGCCAAAGGCGCAGGAGTTTTAAAGCTTTTTTTTCCTCCTGACAACTTAACAACCATCTGAAATAATGGAACAAAAAGGGGTTTTACAAGATGGAAGAGATTCTGCTTCCTTAGGGCTTATTTCCACTTATTTCACATCATGGCATAATTCCTTCCCCCGGCTAGAAAATTAAGCCAAGAGCTGGAAAATAAATTCGGACAAAGAACTTCACCAGGCAGTTCCAGGTCTCGCAAGGCTTTGTTAAAAGGGCAGGGTGAAGAAATAAAGCAGGCTAATCGCATGGGTAAAGTCATCAACCCCAATTCAGCTAGCACACACTGTTCTCACACATTGCCGATTGCAAGCTGATCCTTCTACAAAAAGAAAAGAAAATACTGGCATGACTGACACACCAACATTAAACACTTTAGCAGCTAAGGAGGCAGGATTCAGTAGCTACTAATGCGAATAATAATTGAGCAAAAGAAGTTCCTTAGGCTTAAACGGGTTTACGGAACAAACCTTGGTCCAGAAGTTTCGTGACTAATTGCAAAGCCGACCTCCCACAGCCACGTTTCCTTGCTGCTGTGCGAGTGCTAATCAAGGTTCCCCGCTAATCTACATTATTCAGAGCATTCAAACCTAGCTTCCTTCCTAACAGAGGCTCGTTTCAGCAGTCCTCGCTCACGCTATCGGTTACACTACCAGTCAACGCTTCTACCCCCAACCCTAGCAAAGACACTTGAATAAATTTAACTCCAAACAAGGTCCAAAAAAGTAGCAGTCAGTTGTTAAAAATGCCTTGGCGTTGCAGGCAACCGTGTATTGCTTTTGCACCTAAGCAGTAAGAAACCTCCAAGCTTTCATCACCACTCCGCATGCAGGCAGAATTCATCAGGGAAACAGAATTAAAAGCAGTTTCTATTTTAAATATATAAACTTGCTTCAGCTGGTACTCTGAATTTTCTCCTCAGTTCCCCTGTGAGCGACACAGTAAAGCTACAAAGCAATTTTAAGTTTGGCATCTTTGGCTTCATATTTCGGCTATTTCAAATAGGGCAGAATTTAATCAGCAATTTGGACGTGCTTTGCTCAGGAACAGGGATCTCCACAGAACAGAATTCACGTTCTTTTTACTTGTCTCTGAACTCAGAAAATAGTTCTACAACTAATAAACGGCCACGAAAAATCACATATGCTACCAACGTAGATGGGTTTTTGTTGCCCCGTCCTCCTGCTACCTAGAGCGTCACCAGATACCAAGAAGCACTTCCTGGCTGCTTCACAAGAGAGCAGCAGGACGTGAAAGCGAAAACTGATGACGTTTGCAGCTATGCTGCTGATGCACCAACCTGTGGGACACAGTCACGCCTACCTGCACAGGGCACTCCTGGCACTAACAGTAACAGCAGGCGCAAGGGAGTAACTCCAGAGAACTAACTAGACACGAACCTTTAAGAACAGGGGAATTTGCCGCCTGCCTCCTGGCAGAAACATGTTGTCAAAGCATTTGAGTCCACCAGCTAAAAACTACTCAAAACGATCGCGAAGTTTAGAAACGCTTTTGGCTACTTACTTCTTTAAGCTTAGTTTCCGGGCATTCAGACTGCAAAGTGAGTGTTGCTCCTTCGATATTTCGTGGCATAGGAGTCGAACCAGGATTTATCGTCAGGTGAATCTGATCCGGAGAAATTATATGTTGCACATAACCCTGGGACATTCCTTCATGATCTGCTATTAAATGAAATCCTTCTTCATGACCCTCGGGTAAAAAAGGCAAGTGATCGCTACACTGTCCTTCATCCTCATCGTCCTCCAACACGCCGTGGTCCTGCTCTATGAGAACAGTCGTCCTGTCGTACACCGTCCCGGACGAGGAGGAGACCAGCCCGTTTTTATCGGCGAACCTCATCCCGCCGTCCTCCCGGCTCAATTCCTCCTCCTCCGCCTCGCAGCACAGCGCGGTGCCCTCGGGGCTGTTCTCCCCCATGGCTCCCCCGCCGCTCACTGCGATATCCTCAGGCTGGGCCGCGACAGCTCATCTGCAACGGAGGGGCAGGACGGGGAGGGGGTCAGGGGGGGCCGGGCCCAGCCTCGAAACCCCCTCAGGGACCGCCCCGGGTGGCGGCCCCGGGCCACGGGCGGCTCCTCACGGATCTCCCTCTCCCCCCCCCCCCCCCCCGCCACCCCCGGGCCTCGAACGGCCGAGCCCCGCCGAGAGCCGCCCCCAGGGCTCTCACGGCGTTCTCCCCCCCGCCCTCGCCCCGCGGCTCAAGCCCCGGGGGCCGCCCCCCGCCGCCCCCCGGCCGCGCTCACCGAGCCCCCGGCAGCGGCGGCGGCTCCTTCCCCGCCCCGGCGGCACCATGATTCCAGCGCACTCACTTCCGCTTCCGCCCGCGCGCGGCACGCCGGGAGCGCCGCGCCCGCCGCGGGGGCTGGCGGGAAGGGGGAAGGGTGGGGCCGCGCCCCAGCGCTTGGCCTCCGAGAGGGAGGCCCCGGGTTCGAGTCCCGAGCACAACTTGAGGCCATTCCCTCTGGTCCTCTCCCTGGTTACCTGTGCGAAGAGGCCGACCCCAGCTCCCCACACCTCCCTTTCAGGCAGCTGCAGAGAGCAACGAGGTCTGCCCTGAGCCTCCTCTTCTCCAGACCAAACACCCCCAGTTCCCTCAGCCGCTCCTCACAGGACTTGTGCTCCAGGCCCTTCACCAGCCCCGTAGCCCTTCTCTGGACATGTTACAGGGCCTCGATGTCCTTCTTGTGCTGAGGGGCCCAAAACTGAACACAGCACTCGAGGTGCGGCCTCACCAGAGCTGAGGACAGGGGGACGATCACCTCCCTGGTGTGCTGGCTCCACTATTCCCGATACAAACCCGGATGCCGTTGGCCTTCTTGGCCACCTGGGCACACTGCTGGCTCCAGTCCCCCTGCCATGGGAGGGGCAATATCTTTGAACCGTATGCCTGAGCACAAAAAGCTCTAGCTGAGGCCATAACTGGTGCTCAGCTCATCTTGTCTGTGCCTGCAGCTGCCCTGGCTCAGCACTGTGGGCATCAGCCGGCATCTGTTTTTGAAATGACAGGTTTGCAAGAAACTGTTTTTTTTCACCTTGACTGGATCACTGCCCCATGTTGCTGCATGTTCTCGCAGGGTTAGAGTACTGGGGAAAGCACAGAAATATTCATATAATACATCTGCTTTGCTACCACAGCCAATGTACTACTGGAAGTACTGTGGACTGGATCTGCTCCCTGCCTTTTACAGGTGTGACCAAAATCACCCTCAAATCAAGAATCTAAACCAGCCAACGCTGAAATGGGGCAGACGAGCTGGAAAAAATGCACTGAGATGCTTTTATTTAAATAACGAGGACTTAAAAATTCTGAGTTTTAATACAAGTTAAATACAATACAGTGAAAATATCAGCTTTTATAGTTTTGCTTGTCTACACACAGCTTATTTAGAAATTCAATATATTTTACAGCTTATTAACAGTGACACCTGATTCTAACTGCCTGAGCTGCATTTAATAGCAATAGATTGTACAAAATACTGTGATATTTAAAAAAAAAAGGTATACTGTACAAAAATATTTTTACAGTAGTTTGATATCTAAAAATCAGATTAGCTGCATCTGGACTTCACGGTAAAGTGTCCTCTCTCAAGAGGAACTGGTGGATAAATTGCTGAGCTTTCCTCTTTTCCGCTATATCAGGTGTGGGATGTCCAGGAGGAGGTCTAAGTAACAAGCCACCAAATATACTAGCTGCATTTTTGAGAGAGAAAGAGAGAGAGAACCAGTCAACAGCAGGCTATCAAAAGTAATTCCACCAACCCCACTCAGTCAAAATGAGAGAGAGCCTTGTTTCAGGATGGGGTGAGATAAAGCTGACAACACGTGCATCTCTTCTGTGTCCCTTTACAACTTTTTTTCAGGCTACTGCCAGGACAGTGTGTTTCTACGGACTGTTTGATAATTAAATGCTTCAAAACAGTAGAAGCCATGACTGCGAGCACTTTGGAGAACCGTGTTCTGTTACACAAACTGAAACCCCCCTCTGAACAGAATGGTTATTTTGCTCTCCTTACCAAGAATATTCACATCCAAATGGTTTTTCCCTGAATTTTTCAGTAGTTCTCGTAGAAACGCCATTAGATATTCAAATACATTTTTATGGCATTCTGGCAGCTTAGAGATAATCTGGGTGGAAAAAACAAACAACATTTATAGTGAAGAAATGGCAATGGCTTAGCAGCTTTATCTACTACCTGTCTGCAAACACAACAGAAACAGCTCTTAATAACCCAAGGCACATCAGTCCTAGATCCATTCTATTATGAGATGATGAAGTTTCTTAGAGCAAAAGCCTGTTATTTGTCTAGCATAAACCAGTCTGCTTCCCCCTCCTTCCAGAACAACAGAAATGGTCTCCCAGCGACGCTGGCATTACCTGGCTGCTCAGCAGGTAGTTGTTGGCACACTCCAAACAGCTGCTGTAGAAGCTGTAGCAGATGACCGGCTCTGGCAGGCTTTCCAGGAAGAGCAGCAGGGCCTCTGCTACCGAGTGGTTGCTGCCAACTGATCCAAAGATGGTTAAGGAAGAGGTGAGCACAGTATGGTCTATTTTGGTAGTATTTCTGCTGAAACATTAATCATTGCTTAGGTCTCCAGGAACTCCTGTTGTCCACAGCTTTGAGTCCACATATCAAACTCTGTTTCCATGGGCAGTCAGACACTTACATAGTTCATCAACAATCATTCATCAGCGTAGCAATGACTCTGCAGAGGCATTAGTACTGATTGCAAGTAGCAGTGAAGAGCTGCATATCTCAGCTACCATGAGATGAGAGACAGCAATTTAAAAACCCCAATGGAGCACAGAAGACTGATAAAACCCTTCTTGGCTTAGATCTTTTGTTTGGGCAAAGTAAGCCCTACCAGACATCAGTCTAAAAGGATACGGAGGGTATCATGCATTCCTTTGTCCAAACAGTCTCGTATTTGCTCAAATTCAGACCTGAGGCCTGGTTGCTGAAACAGGTCCTCCTGAAAAGACCACCATCAGTCAATCTCAAGGGAAATAAATATTTGGGTAAATAAAGCACTGTCATTATAAACTGGCTGGAAAAATCTCCCTAGATTGGTCGTTATCAGCACCAATCTCACCACGAGCAGTCCTAGTAAGGCTGTGGGACTGCAATAAAAAGCAATGCAGAAGGACAGCTGCTGGTGCATACCACACACTGAACACTGCAACTCGGGGTACTAAGATCACTTATCTCAAAAATGTTCTTTTCTTACCCTTTACCAATGGCCACAAACATCCACAGTTAGCCATGGCTGCCATTACCAGTATCTTGTCCAAAACTAAACGTAATGCAAACAAATTATTTTGCAATTCCAGCACAAGCACTGCCAACCTGCTGGGAAGCGTTGCGGTATAGGTGATCCACCATCATCCACAGCTCTTTGGGAATTTCCAGAGGCCTTTCAGCTTGAGTAGCAGCATCACTTGTTTCCAGCGGCATCAGGGTCTGAGAGAGGGGAGGAAAAAAAGGAGCTAGCCAACTTCTTGTTCAACTCTGCAGATTGCTTCACAGAGCTTACACCTGAGAATTAATACTTGTTACAGAACTGTGCAGCTTCACTCACTAGTCTTCATACAAGACAGGTCCAACAGGCACATTTGTATCAAAAGTGCAGGCAGAAAGAACAAGCTGCTCTCAAACACGCTTCATGTACACTCAGCTCTATGGAAACGTTACATCGTGCCTCACATATGCACACATCTCCATTCAGTGTGGGGAAAGCCAAAGGCTCCAGAAAAAAGGTCTACGTTTAGAAGCAGCACACCTTTTTTAAATGTGCAGGCAGAGCAAACAGTGCCTTACTGTCAGTGATCTACGTGAAATGGGTTGCTTCATCCACGTGAAGCACTACTGCAAGGTGTGAAGATGGCGCGCTAGGGAGCACAAGCTGTATCTGTATTCTCAGACTACGGACCAGGGAAGTGAAAGAAAGCACTGTAGTAACAGACAGGACTTAACCACCTAGTTTCAACGGTTCCCGTGGGCTCAGAAGGGAAGCTTATCTTTAACTCACAAGGTTCTGAATGGATTCTGCTGACATGTCCTGGATCGGTTCCCGCATGTAACACAGTGTATGAATGGGAGACCCAAAGCAACTGGGCAAGTAGTTTCCTGTTACAGACAGAAAATAATCCTTCCCCCTGTCAAGATGCAAGACCAAGATATCTTCAAGTTTTTCTTCTCCAGAGTTTAAGCGCGTAGCTGTTGATTTATTAACAAATAGCTCCAACTCAATCGTGATCTCAGAATCTGCCAAAATGTAAGAAAACCATACTGATTAAAAAATAATATTAAACCCATAAGCCTGTAAAAAAGCATAACATTGTCAAAATAGGAGAGAAAACTAAGCCAAAAGGTGACAATATTAGCTGATTAACATGAAATGAACAATGAGGAGCTCACCTGGTAGCAGAAAGCCCTTACTAGGATTAGCTATCAGCCACTCCTTGCAGTAGGTTTCCTCATCTGGTTTGCTGATAAATTCAAACTGGCAAGGCACTTGTCCATTGCGGATTGTAAACTTCTCTATCTGTAGCTGCATGTATTTAACATCCTCAAAATGGAACTAGAAACAAACATCAATCAACATCATCAGCCAATCCCCCCTTGCCAAGCACCACCAGCAATTCCTCATATTCCAGTCCCATAGTTTAATCATTAAGCAGCAAGATATCCAGATTAACCCTCTTGCTCCCACATCCCACCTCTTCCAGGATTAAATAGGATTACACTTGTTTACAGTGTACGCTCAAGTCATTTGCATTAGCGTGCACTTTAAAGCAAATGCTCCCCTCAAATAACCTCAATGAAACCTGAGAACAAGATAGCGGTAGCCTCAAATGTCTCAGTTGCTTGTCTGTTTTAGTTCCCAACACAAAAAGCAAATGCTGGTTTTGTGACCTTCTCCAAATCCTTCAGTATTTTACATTTTATGTTTCTAAGAACAAGCAACAGCAAGGGGCACAAACTGCCCTTTTACTCTCTCACTCTCCACCTCAGAGAGTAACAGAGCTGTGCGTTTCAGCCTGGTACCATAAATGAAATTTGCCTGGACCTAAAGCAGAAACAAATAAATATTTCAAGGATTTGTAAACAGAAAACAGATGAAAGTCAATATACTGTTTCTTTGGAACCAGACCCCACGTTCTAGTATCCATCTTACATACTTCTACCACTAGAATACACTTTTGGTGTAGGAATAGGAATGCTCAATGTGACCAGCAAGTCAGGGCAGATGAACATACCCTACCTCTCTCTGGGAGAGGGTCACCGAGGGAATGTTGGCATTCTCCATCTTATCCAGGGAGCGCACTATTTCCTCAAAGACTTTTCGATAGAGCTCCTCATTCACAACCTTCACCTGAAAAGGACACACACAGCACCAATTGGTATTTATTGTGCCTCTACGGGAGAGCTATAACACAGACTGAAACATGAAGTGGTTCAATTTTAATAGTATGCTAGCACATACAACACATTTGATGAACGGAACCGCTTGGAGCACTAATACTCTTATTCCTCCTCAGGACCCAACAATAAAGGACCTTGCTATAAGTAGCATATAACTAGCAAGAGAGGCAAGAGAGTCACCCAGTTATTTTTTGGGTGTTTTTTTCCTTTTTTTTTTTTTTTAAACCACATTCCTGGGCTGTCAATGATGTAGCATGGCTGCACTGCAAGCTGCTGTGAAAATGATTAATAAAAAAAAGCAAAAGAATACTCATAAATTATTCTGCTGAAGTGAAGTATCACTTAATACAACCCTAGTTTACTAAGAACAATGATTCCACCTCAATATATTACCTAGCCCACCTTACAAGCCATTGTTCTGTGTAGATGCCATAAAAGTGGGGATAATCCAGCATGAGAGCTTCTCCCCTCCTCCTCCTCTCCCCACACACAGGACAAGGTCAGCAGAGTTATTTCCTTAGGTACAGACGTACTTACCCCAATATCAAACACAGAGCTAACTGGCTTGTGATCACTGATCTTCAAAGCCATATGGCTGCGATAGCTCAGCTGAGCAATGTTCTGCCCTTTCCAGAGTATCCGATCGCACCATGCTGGAACACGACACTTCTCACTAGGACAGAGGTAAAAATTACAGTTTCCAGGCACTGTTCAGGTGGAGTAACACTGCGAGGCAGAATTCTGCTATCCCAGGGACTCAGTATTTTCCTGACAAGGCCAATTTCTGCTTTTTTTTTTTTTTAACTTTATTTTTACCACATTCAGCGATGACATTAGCCATTGATGTCATCACATATGAAGCAATCACTGTACCTTGTGTCCCAGTCATCGCAGCCAGCATCATATTTGTATGTTGGTTGGAAAGAAATCTCTCCCTCTGTAAAGCCTTCAAAGACCGCTTTTGCATTCATTTGCCTCTTTAGCTACAAAAGAAAAAGGAAATTAAATAAGCTTAAGCACAATTCCCATATGAGCTAAATGGGAGCACCGAGAAGGCTAAGGAGCACCTGCAGATAGGTGAGGGAGGCATCAGTACCTGGTCATACTGGCAAAGCTCTGAAAATGCTTTCTCATCTACAAGCTGCTTCACTTTTGCCACATCCAGTTCCTCCAGCCGATAGTTGAGGTCACCCAACCATAAGATCACACTGAAAGAGAATGTAGACCAAAGCTACTCTTTCTACCATGGCTAATTTTAGTTCCCATTCTGCATGTTTGTCACAATCTCTTACTAATTGATGATTTTACTATTCTTCAATGACTAAATCCTACAACCCACAGAGAAGATTGATGCATATTATTGCCCCATTCCAACTTCATACAGGAAAATAAAACAAGGCCTGGAAGACTGTAAAAAGATAAACGATTGCCAGAACTCTATAGATGACCACTGTCAAAACCAGGGTTATAGTAAAGCCTTTCTGACCCTTCCTGACTAATAATTGGATCGCTAGCCACCCTTCTCACATCCCTGTGAGAGAACCTTACACCCCACCATGTTCCTAATGCCCTGTCTTGCCACCTGCAGTGAATCAGGTAATCAAAGGGGAAGCATACTCATGTTTGCTAATAGTGAGAGGTGGCAAATTTGGATCCGATTGGCAGAATTGCATCCGAGAGCAGATGTCCTTGAAGTCCTGGTTCCTCCGCTCATATTCCTCCGTGTGAGCTGCAAGGTGAGAATTCACAATGCACACACTAGTGTTATGGAATTTAAACCTTATGGCAACACCACCTTTGTTACCCTGAAAGATAAAGACAAAGATGCTGGTCAGAAGCTTTTGTTCTGTACACAACAGATGAATCCAGAAATGAGCTAACGGCAGTGGACAAGCCAGAAGACATTGAGGCAGACCATTTAATTCCAGAAGAAGGAAAAGGCTGAAAACCCAATTGGTGATAATTACTTCATGAATTTAAGCCAGGAACTCGTGTGAGGATTTCACACAGCAACAGAACATGGCAAGCAAATTTACAGAACACAGTTTGTAATTCAGGATTTAGTTAATACAAAAGGAAATTCAAATCAACAAGGGAGCTGGTCAGTTGCTTCAACAAGTCCTGAAACCTGTTTAGCAACAAACAAGACCTTTCAACACAGACAATTAAAAAAAAAAAAAGTAAGTGGAGGAGGAAGCATATGGCTTAGCTGACCAAAAACACCTCTGCCAAGTTATAGCTGCAGTGTTCATGAAACTACAACCAAAGGGCACAGACTTCATTCCAGTGATGCAGAATGGCAAGAGGCCAAAAAGTCCTCCTCAACAAAACTATAATCTGGATAGACACGTTTCTTCTACTCATGTTTCCTCGCATTAATTGCTTTGAGCAAAATCACAGCCAGCATCAAGCTACGTGAGACTGGGGCCCCACACAGCCCAGCACATGTAATCAGGAAAAAGCCTCCAAGGAAGCTTCTCCCACAAGGTCTATGAGCTTTTGAGAACACACGGTGATTCCCTCTAGCAACAGCCTGAGCTGTCACAGAGACGGGACTCTACATTTCTAAAAGCAGCTGCCTCCTTTAGCTAGAGGAATAACCACTACATCTAAGGAGAGGAGAGCCCTGGGGAGCTCTGAAGTCTCACCCCTTCTCACGCACAGTTGTCATTCTTACCATCCTCCCCATGATGCCAGTTCCCACAGTCTCAATTTCCACCTCGGAGATGTTCAAAGCAAGGTCTGCTTTCACATACAACAGAAGCATTATTCCCACAAGCCGCACAAGTTTCACCTGAAAAATAGATCCTGTTGCACTAAATACTAGAATGAGAGAAGGCACATTGTCCCCCAGCCCAGAACAAGGGTCAGCAAAACACAGATGAAGGAGAGTTCCGGGCTCATCCAACAGCCCACCTCGCCACACAGTACACAGGCACTCTATCAGCACAGCACAAGAGGGAGCCAGGGACCAACACCACAGTAAAGGAAGCCAAAGCCCAAAGCAAAGGCCGAAGCACAGGCAGCCCATAGAAGGAGCTTCCCTTAAACAAGCGACAAGAGACAAAGCAGACCCAAGGAGCAGGAGCCGAAACACAGGCAGTGTTCCTACCAAGATACCTTCACGCCTCGTTCCACCATGCATTATGGAGACAGACATGGCAGATGCTAAGACGCTTCCTACTCACTTCCCCCAAGACAGCAGGAGCTTCATTTATGCACGGTGCCTAGCTGCTCCCTCCTGTCCTGCCCTCTGCCTTGGCACCCTGCACAGTAACACTACCTACTTCACCTTCAGAGCACTTCTGACTGAGCAAAAGCTGCAGACAATGAACCTCTGGAAGACACAGCAATTGAAAACAGGAAAAAGCAAAGTGAAAAGAGGCCCAAGTAGAAAATGATTCCACATTCAAACCTCCCCAAAAGCCCCATTTACCTTTGCATATTTGGCATCTGGGTGAAGACTCTCAGTTACAGCTTTAAACCATTCTTCTTCCTTCGGTGTGTCATTGAAAAAGAAGGCTTCTTTACTCAGATCAAGCTCCTGGAAACTGCAGTAGAAGAAGAAACCCATGTATGCACGCACTTTTTTATAACTCCAGCCCTTCCCTCCAGGAAAGAACTAAGACAATTTATGCTCACACTAAATTTGTAACTTAAAACTCAAATTCAGTTATGCTGATTTCAGAGGCAAGTTAAAAGTAAAGCTATTTGTTAGAATTAAATGGAACAGTATTAAAGATTTTGTAAAACTGCAGTGCCAGAGAGTCCAACCACTAGCAGAATAACAGCCCTTTCAGGCTACGCAAACACACACTCTAGAGCTGTGCAACAGAGTAAGGCAACGCAAACATTCCTCAGCTGTGATGTCTTGGCTGAACACCTCATGCTACAGATCACAAGCAAGCAGCCAGAGTTAAGGTTTGGAAGGAAGAGCTGGAAAGAGACACTCACCCCACGCAGTAAATGTCTGGAGGCTCCGCGTCACATCTCAGCCAGGGCTGGAGGCTTTCCCTGGGTGACTGACCATTCACATTATAAGTCCCGATAAAAAATCTGCAAAGAATTCACTTTTGTTAAATCCCAGAGCTGCAAATACCACTAGTATTAGCCCAGGTACTTAATAATAATTACGTAGGAGTAAGTTGTTTCCAGGAGAGATTAGGGCAATGTGACAAAGTCTAAATTCCTACAACTATTTAATTACAGTAGCGTCTTTATAGCCTGTTTTACAGAAGGATGCACATTTTTGCATAGAGTGTAAAAAGACACAAAAATAGAGCTGTGCAGTAGCAGTTCGAAATGATAAATTCATTGAACGACCTGCATAAATGGATTTTAACCACAGTAAAGTTTTTGTCCTGATTATATTTTTCACCCAAGCTCTTATGAGCTTAGTAGGACAACTGCAAGGCTAACAGTAAACAGGAGTGAGAGAGAAGGCCGGGGTGCACAGAATTGATGCATTTCCAGGCATAGGAAACTTACTCCCACCCCCAAAACAAGCTCTTCTCGGGAATGATCATTACCTGAAGTTCTGGATGTACGTGTAGGAATCCTCCCTTTGTACGAGCTGTGATTTAACAATAGTATCTCTTAGTCCAAACTTTGGTTCTGATAAGATTGAAGCCATGTTTGAAACCATTACGTTGGAGGACCGCACCATTTCAGTTTTCACATCAGATTTGACTTTGCTTTGCCTGGAAGGGAAAACAAAATTGCTAGATGAAGCCCAAGATAAACACACACCCTGAACAGCTTATTTCTGCTACCAAGGACGTGATTCTCATTTACCTGTCTGTTTCACTGATCAGTGTGCAGAATAAGCAAACAAGACTGAAATGAGCATTTCTTAGAACAGCTCAGACCTTCTCTAGATAAAACCAGTCTAACTAACTGAAATAACAACCCGTTCTCCCTAAGCTGGTGCAGCCTGTTGAGTCAGGGCAGACCTTGTTCACCTGTACACAAAGCCGTACACGTTTCCTGCTTACTGGAACAGGGAGATGCGGATCTGATCTCCCTCTGCTCAGCCCTTCTGACCTCAGCAGAAGAATGAAAAACTTTGTTTTCATGGTGGAAAAGTCCCAGCTCTATCTAGAAAGGAGGCGGCAAAGAGTAGATGGGGACAGAGGTGGTTTTATTTAGTATCTTGTTGCTCTGTGATTTATTGCAGACTCCTTTTGCAACAGTAGTAATGCCACAGCTTGGGAGTTCCCACAAGCAAGTGCATGATATAAATTTAAGGTCAACAACCTACACATGAGTGCCAAGGACGGCACAGAGACAGACTTTGAAGGATATGCAGCAGGGTCCACGAAGTCCTGGGAACTGGAAAATGAAACTCTAAGAGTGTATCTATGAGACATGGTGGCCCTAAGCCAATGCTCTCTGAATTCAAAACAAACAACGCTAGCAGGTCCTGTCCCACCAAACAGCAAAATATGCCCAAATAGGGGGCCTAGCAGGACTGGCTCTGAGAGGCAGTGCTGAAATTCCCACTCAAGTTTTGACAGCGTGCTTATGCTGAGCTTTTTTTCTCTCTCCTAGCTAGAATCTGTGATTCTCTTCCCAAAAAGTTGCCAGCTACTGCTCTAGATCCTGCTACCTCTGATGACCGCAGCTGGCACAGTTGCCAGCACCTGGAAGCAGATAATGCAGCAGGCAGATTCCTCAAGCACTGGTGTCTGCACAGACCTGTCACGCTGGGACCAGAAAGACCAACTTCCCCATGCGGTTTCCAGCTGAAAACCAGGAAACCCAGACAGAAAGCTCTCTGCAACTTGTCTTCCCCTCGACATCAAAATATCAACAGCTTGCCCACTGCAGCTCATTCCGTCTGTACACAATCATACAGAAGCACACAGAAGTTTGGTGCTATATATATTTACTGTCAACAAAGAGCCTCTGCAAAGGGGAAGCACAGCTAGACAGGCAAAGAAACATTGCCACCACTTTTACACCTCCCTAGACCCTCCCCAGAGAGCTGATGCACACAAGTATTGCTTCAACTACTTCGACGAAAATACTCCAGAAGTGAGAGGGAAACCATACCTGGGAGCACCTTTATCGGTGCTGTCATGGCTCCAGTTCTGATTAACTGCAAGTTTTTTTCCATTCTGCTTGATGCCTTCAGAGCCAACCACCTCTGGAAAAAAAAAAATCAAGTTTCACATGAAACACAAAGTGTTCTTTAACTTATCACTACACTTAGGCAAACAGAAGGGAAAACCAATGGGCAGAATACAGTTTAGGCTTGTACAGAGAAACAATGTGTCCCACAGACTCTCTTTTTGTTATCTGATCAACTCATCTTATTTTGACAGAACTGTTTGGTGGTGACGCAGCTTCCCCTGCAGAGGAACGACTTACACCAGCGTGCCATAAGGCCACAGAGAGCAGCAGAGCTGCCGGCTCTCTTTCAGAGCTAAGCCAAACCAGGACTGGCACCATAAAATCCAGGGCTTTATCCTGGAAATCCAGAAAAACTAAGCTAATAATTAGCTTTTTCTTTCTGAAGCAAGATGGGAAGTACAAGGAAAGGAAGAAAAAAGACTAAACACACTAACATTTAAAGGGTTTGGGTCTCTCTGCAGAAACAGAGCAAAGCACAGGAGCTGTTCCCTGCAAAGCAGTGCAGTAGTCACCATACGAACCTGCCACAACTCAGCAGAAATAAGTGCTGCCATGTAAATTCAACGTCCCTGAAGAAGTAACAGGGCAGCTAGTATGCAAATGCTGCTAAATACAGGTGCAACGCTAAACACGTTATACCGTGTTAGCAAAATTTGACCAGTCTCAGCATTTGTTTCAGCTATGACATTCTGCTGATAAGTGGCAAAGTAACAGTTAAAGCAGAGAATTTTGCATGGGGTTTTCCGTACTTAAGGTGCAAAAACAGCAATATCAAGGCAACAATACTTCGCACACCAGTCTAATGATGGTATACAAAATGTAAGCTTGTAAGATTTCTATTCATTCGGCTGAGCTTCTCCTTCCGTGAGCACTACCCAGAAAAACTAAAGTTTTATCACTGTCATAGTACACCCTCTAGGACAAGAGCACAAACCAGAAACAGAACTTAAAGTACTTTACACAAGCACTCAGAATATAAACAAGCTGACAAGAAGTGGCCATATTCTCAGCTTGGAAAACCTCTTCTGCCCAAAGAGCCCTCCCAGAATAAAGACTCTGTAAGAGGATTAATCGGAGGCTGTTTCCAGAAGAGCACATGATTCAAGCCTCATTACAGATCACACAAGCAAAGTCCTGTGGCAATGAGCAGGAGCAGCCTTTGCTAAAACAAACTCTGAAATTAGCAGTGTGCATCTCTGCTAGCAGAAACGCGTTTGGCTTCGGATGCAGCATCACCAAGTTTCAGTACTCCCTCAGAGTTCATCCAACCACAAGCGTTTCCCAGACGCATATTTTAATGCTCTTAAACAAAAGCTTAAATTAATTAAAATTAACTTAAATTTAAGTTAACATTTAAATGAACAAGATATGCCTGCTCCTCGAAGAAAGATGAATGTTTCTCTCTATCTGCAGTTCAGTGCTGCACCACGAAGCGCAGTCCCAGTGAGCTCGGGCAGAGCCACGAATTTTCTCCAGAGGCATTGAGTGCTTAATCAGAGCTGCTCGAGCCTCTGCAAGTTTTCCTGATAAAGACCATGCGAGGGATCTCGACGGTGACAAGAACCAACTTGAACTTTCACTGTAAAGAGCAGAGCAACCAGACAACTGTTTCTCTGGTAGCAGGAAGGGAGCAGAGGTTCATCTTTATTACCCGCAGACGCCAACAGCGCTGGGCAGCAGGCAGGAGCTGGTTGTGCCGCTGCTGGCAAGGTTTGTGTGCCTGCTCAGTGCTGCTGGCACAGCTGCCACGCAGGGCGAGATGGCAAGCCAAAGATCACAGCCATACATTGTACCTTGGCATTTAAAAAAATATATTTTTGCTGATGATGTTATGTAGGATTCTCTTTAGAAAGAGATTAGCCCTGGGAATGGGCTGTTTCCTTCAGATAAATTCACATCTAGACAGGAGGTTGCTCAAGCCAGAGGAGGTCTGTATATTAGCAATCTAACGTGGAATATTTTAGCAAGATAATGACCTTATGTAATAATTGAACTGGGCACAGAAATAAAGGGCAACGTGCAGAGATAAGAAAGCAGCAGAATCAGGATTTGCAGCTAGAAGGGACTTACAAAACAAAGCCTTTCTTATTAAACGTGTGCAGCGGCGTTATAACACTGTTCTACAGCAGTTCGATGTCCCCTCTCTTCTGGATAAAGCAGGATCCAGGCTTAGTGCTGGAAGGGGGGGGAATTAAATTAGCCTTGCCATCAGTTGTGCCAGTCTCAGCCAGCCCACTCTTTGCGTAACGAAGTGCACGCAGCAGTCCATGCGGGACGGCGCTACGCCTGGCTGGAGGGAAGTCACTTCGTGCTTTCTGCTGTTCCAAATGAAGCAAAACTGCAGTTGTGATTGTGACCGTGCACACGGATAGGATTTTAGATAAGGGTATTAACTGAAATTGGGAACATAAACTATGGACATTTAAATTCCATTATAGATTCTCTCATTCATTAACCAGCCTTAATCCACAGAGAGTACAACAAACCAATATTACCGCTAGCAAATGGCCACATTCACACAGTATTTAAATGTGATTTGATTTGCCTATGAAAGTTGTTCGCTCAGTACTCATGTTCATTTAATGACAGAGCAAGAGCTAGTAATGGAAAACAGCAGACAAAACCTCATTCTATATCAATTTATATTCCAGAAAAATCCCAAGTGATGGCAGAGAGCGCTTTCTTCTTCTAACAATGAGAAAAAAAAATCCCTAAACTCCTCCAACTCAAGAAAAACACAATCAAGCCTTGAAAAGGCAACTTTGTCAAAGCTCAAAGGCATGACTTGATAGGAGAACTACTTTCCAACAAGCTTACAATTCAAAGAGCGTTACTGTGCTCCAGATACAACAAAAACAAACCAGCAAAGGAACCGGCTTGTGTTTCATTCAGCATGCTTTTAGGGACGTGGTTTAGTGGGTGACATTGGTGGTAGGGGGACGGTTGGACCAGATGGTCTTGGAGGGCTTTTCCAACCTTGATGATTCTAGGATTCTATGCCCAGGTCTTCCCCAGTCAGTTCTAAGCAATGAGTTAAAATGCCATGTCTGAACAGATGTTCTCAGATCCCTACCTTGGCTCAATCCAATTTGTGCAGCTGCCTGAGGTCTGAGTTACAAAATCCATCCTTTCTCTTTCTCTCTTTTTTTTTTTTAAACACACAACTGACAGCGAAATAAAAAGAAGGAACGTCGGTGGCACCAAACTGCACCCACGTGAATACGAGGAGCCCAGCCGAGCTGAAAGTGGGTAAAGCAGAAACGGTTCGATTTCGAATCCCACCCCAACTTCCAGGAATTGTTCCAGCTCTGCGCTGACTTCTAGGAATCGCCCTTTCTCACAAACTCACTTTGCAAAGGGAAAAAGCAGCAGCAGCAGCGACCAGGGGCATGTGTGATAGCATTGAGCCGGCAAGAGGAAGAGGCCGATGCCACAGCGCTGAGAGCGAGGGCGAAGGCAGCAGCGCTGCGGGACTGCTGCGAGGTGCAGCCAGGGCACACGAAGGCCGGCGATGAAGAAAGCCAAGCCTCCAAAACCTGTCAGGCCCCGCAAGCGCTGCCTAGGCTGGCACAGGGCTGTGGTGCCTGGACGGGGCAATCCCATAGCGGGCAAAGCTCTTCTGGCAATGCCCCCCCGACGTGCTTCTCGTCGCTGCCTGAGATTCTCTGCCCGCAGAGGAAGCCCCAGAAGCAGAAGGGACCCCGCAAGACCCCGCCAGCTGCCTCCACGCGCCCTAAATTCACTGCCCCAACCCCCGGAGCCCCCGTGGCCCCTCAGGGAGCTGCCGAGCCCCGTGTCCGAGAGCCGAGCCCTTTCCCTTCCCCTCTCAGAGCGCTCCCCGAGCCCCACAAGCCGCCAGCACCCCCCACACCCGGCCGGGTCCCCCCGGAGCCACGGCCACCGGCCGGCCCGGGCAGAACGGCTCTGCTACCGCCGGGAGGCGCCGAGCCGAGCCGGGCCGGGCCGTGCCAGGCGGCTCCCCCGCCTCCAGCCCCGCTCCCGGCCCCCTCCGGCAGCAGCGGGTCCCGCCGGGTCCCCACAGACCCCCGCAGCCCCCGGGCTCACCTCGGCGGGGCCTCCCGCCCGCCGACATCGGGGCAGCTCGGCCGCTGCCGGCCCCGCTCCGCCCCAGCCCGGCTCCGCCCGGCGTGGGGCGGCGCTCGTCGTCCCCTATCCCGCCCCCGAGCAGGGACGGGAGGGGACGGGGACGGGGCGTGGGCCGCGGAGAGGTGGCTGGTAGCGGAGCGGCAGGGCACCGGGCGGCCGCTGACAGCTCTGGGAGCAGCGAGAGCCAGCCCCAGGGCCCCGGAGCTGCCCCAGGGCCCCGGAGCCATCCTGGAGTTGCTCCGGAGTCGCTCCGGGGCTGCCCTGGAGCTGCCTCAGGGCCCTGCAGATGCCCCGGAGCCATCATGGACCTGCCCCAAGGCCCCCGAGCCATCCTGGAGTTGCTCCGGAGTCGCTCCGGAGCCTCCCCGGGGCCCTGGAGCTATCCCAGGAGATGCCCCTGAGCCCCGGAGTGCTCCCCAGGTGCTGTCTTCCCGGCCAGAGTGAAAGGTGACGGCCGTGGGCATAGAGATTTGCGTGCCTGTGTCCTCCTGGAGCAGCACGCACCTTCAGCACATCTGCTAAAGGGGCACCGAGCTGCAGGCACAGGGGAAGATGCTGGTGGAAAAAGTGTCAGGGTGTGAGAAAAAGCAAGAAGGGGGCAAGCAGACGCAGAGCATCTGAGGAGACAGCTTGCGGTTGCTCAGGGCACGCAAAATAAATTTCCACAGGGCCTTCTGACTGCACAGTGCATGGGCTGGTCACAGCTCAAAGTGCTGCTGAGCTCTCTGATGCTGCACAATCGTTACCCTTGCAAAGCGTCGCAGCTCAGCACCAGTTTCAGCAGCAGAGGCTGACGCTGCTCTTCCTCCCAAGCCTACAAACACAAGCCACCAGCCAGGCTCCCTGCGCCTCTAACACCGAGCACGCACACAGCTCGTACCTGAGCTGCACCTGCTGATCTCCTGCAGGAATGTGCGGGTGTGGGAGCCAAAGGGCAATCGCACCGTGAGTCGATCGTCTTCTGAACTGATCTGGACCGTCACATCAGAGCCTGTCAATAGTGGGAGGAGAAGAGCTCGTGGTTGGTGCTGCCAAGCACTCAGAAACACCCAGCATTTTCTGCACTCTGCAGCAGCTGGTGCACACATACAGACTCTATCAATAAGTCTCCCCGGGTCTTTCTTTTTCACATCTTACATGAGAATGCCATTTAAAAATATAAAAATCGCTGTTTGTAATAATTTTTGTTCCACTCATTCAGTGACAGTGAATGCATTTGGTGGCCACTGCAGTAGGTGTTAAGCAGCACCATGTCCACTGATGCCAGCCCAAACTGCTGCTGATGCCAGGCGTTTGCCATCACTGCTCTGGTACCGTCCCACCCAAATGCCTCCAAGACATTTTGTAGATGTTGTCTTAGCAGGAAGATATGTAACAGTCTCTGCATGCTCCACTAACACTTGGTTTTGCTGGTCACCCTTTGTTACATCTTGTGTGTTTTGATAACAGACACAAATAGCTGTGCCTGAAAGAAACCCTGGAAGGGCCGATAATTGATCTTTCAGCAGCTGTTTAAAAACATTTGGAGAAGCGGTTCCTCTGGTTGAACAGGGGTGACAACACTGTCGGCATGAGGAGAGTAATGGCAAGCAGCTCACCCAGGAAGACAAGATCCCCTTGTTCCACAGCATACACCTACAGAGGAGTAACCTCTGTCTACAGCTCAGAGCACAAAAGCGCGTCCTTCTGCCCCACTGCATGCAGCTGGTGCAGGGCCCAGGGATTTCTAGAGCACTGACACTTAAACAGCAACAAAACTCACCGATGACATGAAGGTCACTGTCAGGTATCACTGCAAAAGCAAAGGAAAGTTCAGTCACAAGCAAAGCAACAGGATTGCTGACTACAAAAATACTTCAAGGCTGGGGAGCTCAGCAAGGTCCTCAGACCCCAAATGTTCCCTGCAAGCATGGGGATGGGCAGAGCAAACCTGCCGGGGCAGGAGGCCGTGGGTGATGCTTGGTAGGACACAGGGCGCTCTGGATTGCAGAGCGATTAATCTGGTGGGGCCCTTCCAGCTATGCCATGTGGTTCATAAGCTTCACCAGGGATTATAAATTGAAGAGAAAATGGGAAGGGCTGAGTAGGTCTCAAGTTTCAGCCAGCAGAGCAACAAAATATGGACTCCAAATCCCTCCACCCCCTTCTTCGGAGGTGTTCGCTATACCCCCAAAGTGCGTTCATACCTTCTTGCACTGCAAACCCTTCTCTGATGGGGATGACTTTCTCCAGCCAGACATCCTCAGCAGTTATGGCCATCCGCCGGTGACTGTATATGTAGATCCTGCAAGCATGGAGCAGACACAGAGGTAATGCCTCCCCTCTGGCATCTCTGCAGGTAGGGGCAGACCCCGTCCCATCCAGCAGCAGCTGCCAGCGTGGCCTCGTGCAAATCCCCAAGCAACCTCTCCACCACGCACCTGCCGTCCCGCTTACTCTGTCATTTAAATAAAAATGTGTTCGTGTTACTGGCGACACACACCAAGCCCACATCTGCAGGGCCTGGGCTCGCCTCGTTACCTGTCTGTACAGCACAGCAGGAGAAATGCCAAGGCACAACTCCTTCCAAACACTGCTCTATCAGACCTCGCCCTGGTAGAACGTGCTTTGGGATAGGAAGGGATTTCAGGCACTTTCCAAGGCCTACAAAAAAACCTGTCAAGCTGTGCTGCAGCCTCTCCTCCTGCCAGCAGCATCCCCCTGCCCTCCCCGCTCCGGCACCTACGCGTGCTCTCCGCAGCTCTCCACCAGGCCCAGCAGCCGGCTCTCCACGCTCTCCCCACCAGCCAGGGTTCCCTGCACGGCCTTCGGTTGGGGTCAAGGAACAGCAAACAGCGATGGGATCCCGGCGGGGCCTCCTCAAACCAGGGTGGGCCCGGAAAAGGGAGGAAAGCCAGCATCACCGCGGCACAAAGGATATGATTCGACACGTCGCTCCACCGGCCAGGGTCTCCTGGATGGCCACCGACTGGTCCATGCTCCGCGCCCACGAGGCGAGAGCCGGCGGTCCCGAAGCAGGCCCCGAAGCAGGCGGGGAGCAGCAGCAGCAGCAGCAGCCCTGGGGTGATGCCAAGCTCCGCGATGCAGCTCAAGGAGGCTGGACCAGGACTGGGACCGGGACCAGGACCGGGATCAGGACCAGAACCGGGGATATGGCCACGCTCGGTCCCACGGAGGCTCCCGGGGACCCCTCACTTCTTGTCCCGCTCCCAGCTGGGCTCTTGGGGCCGGAGGTGGCCGAGGCCCGCCCCGCTCCCGGCCTGCCCCAGGCGTTCCGTTAACCCTTCGCTCCGGGAAGGGCCCGAGCCCAGCTGCACGCTCCCATCTCAGGCGCCGCTGTCACCAGGGGGGCGGCCGCGGGGGTCACCGGGTGCTGGGGGGCTTCGTGACGCTGTCTGGAGCGCTCCCACCCAAAGCAGAGCACGGCCAGCCAGGTCCCAAAGCCCCAGGAAACACGCCGAGCCTCATTTTCCGGCCCCGCTCAACGAGCTTGCAAACGATTTTTACAGCTGGCCGAACGCAGTTCACCGATATTAGAGGGTGAAAAGCCGGGGAAGGGAGCGGGAGTGATGGAAAACAGCCAACAAAAGAGGGTGAGGAACTTCCCCGAGCTGAGGATGCCCCTGTGTGTCCTGAAGGGGAAAAAAGGAGAGGAGGAAGCTTTGGGGTCGGTAGCAGGCAGGAGAGGCTAATTTCCTCATGAAAGAGGAGGGGCTCTTTTTTCAGCAGCACTTTAAATCACTTTTCGTTACATTTTCATTACATTTCAAGACCCAGCTGGTGTGAGCCAACTTCTGAGCTCCTGCTTTAATTATGCAAATCAATTACTGCAGAGTGTGTAAGCAGGTGCTAGGAAATGTCACCAGACAAAGCCGTTTGCATACTAAACAGAGGGGAGTTTGGTCTAAATCAGCTCTTCCCCCAGCTGCAGAAGTGACGGCCAAACTCTAGCAGCTATGAAAAAAAGCAGCAGTGTTTGCTAAAGCCACCGCTCCGCCGCCTGCCTTTCCCCTCCCTCCTCTGCACTCCTGCAGCGGTACAGAGTGGACAAGAGCCTGCAAAGAGGAAACGAAAGGAAATCAGCCCAAAATATCTGCTGCGACCTCCAAGCCTCTATCCTTACAAGAAATGGCATGGTGCATGTTGTTTTTGAAATAGAAAAAAAGCTTCGAGCTCCATCCTGTTTTCACTTTCTAGCAACACGCTGCCCGTGTGGCCTGAAATGCTTGGAAAAAAAAAAAAAAAAAAGAGGGCCCCAGCCCTTGCGCTGTGGTTTGGAGGCAGCAGAACTGCAGGCGGATGGAAGCAGCCCTGCAACGTGGAAGGGGCCGGCTATCGCTTCAGGCAGCCTCTTCTCGTCCAGTCCCACATCCGCTGCGCGCAGCTCTGCTTAAGGGCTTCCGAAGCGAAGCCTTCCTGCTGGTGGAAGCACAAGGGTCCCAGCTCCACGGGCTGGGGTCCCCCCCTATCCCCCAGGCACTCAGAACACGCCCAGTTAGCGACCCAGGGGACAGACATTTCTTTATTTTTATTTTTGCATTTTTTTTCCCCTTAAAAGAGAGCAGTGACAGAGGACAGCAGACTGTGTGGTTGCAGGAGTGGCAGCACCTTGCCCCCACAGAGCCACCCACCAGCTGCCTGTGATGCAAGAAGGGGCCGGGGAGTGACAGGTCACGGCACGGGCTCCTGTTCCTGTCTCTGCTCTATCTTTACGCAGAGAGAATCATAGATATGAAACAGGGTTATCTAAACCACAAGCCACTTTTAGCTCAGCCCCATTTTCCTGCCTAAGAAGTGGAGATGAAACAGTTAAGAATTGCGCCTAAACAGAGAGGAGGTTTTAGAGCTATTGAGTACAAACTAAACACAAAGTGGGTGTCCAGAAAGGCTGCATGGAGAAGATTATTAACTAGAGTAGACCCCGTGCCTTCACTCAAAGCAGAGGTTTCGGGTTTTTAAGGCAGTCTTGTTCCTACACCCGAGGTCCCTCCATCCAGCCTCCGCCGTCCCAGCAGCGTAGGGGAACATCTTCAAGCTCCGGCTCCCCTTGCTCCTGGCACAGGGATGCAGCTGAGGGAGTTGGATGGTGACCGTGGCTGAAGCCAGAGAGGGATGGGACCTTACTGAGTGCGGTGGCACAGCACAGCGGGGGGCAGGCTGCGGGGCCCCCGCCTGCCGCTTACAGCCGGAGGGGAGCAGAGACCCCGCGGTTCAGGAGAAGGGCGGCCCCGCATGCCAGGAGCTGCAGGAGCGGGGCCAGAGGCACCTGCCCAGCACCGTTGACGTGAATTTTGCCATCCAGCTTCAGGCAGCTGGCTTTTGGGGTGGCGGGGCAGCACTCCTGGTAGCAGGCAGCCTTCACGCCTTTAGCACAGACGGGCTTGGCAGCCTTGCAGGCTTTGCTGCAGCCTGCCACAAAATCCAGGCCCGTCTTCTTCATCTGGAAGGAAAAGAGAAGTTAGTGATCCTGCCTGGCCTCCAGCATTCACATCGTGGGGATGCACGCAGGCTCCTGGGCACAGCCCAGCTGTCCTGCTCTTACCCCCAGGGCCGTACCTGACAGAAGTCATACCCAACAATGCATCTAGCAGTGGCCTTCTTCCCCTTGAAACATCCATCCCCATGGCAGGAGAATGCTGCACAGACCTTCCCCTACAAGACAGGACCGGAGGAGACACAGTGTGCTTGTTGGTGCAGACAGCAGGACGCCCAGGACAGGAGCTGGACCTCAGGCAGCCTGAGGGCCCTTCCCAACCCACCCCCCCCTGTTGCATTTCAGTATTTGTGCCATCTCAGGCGTTTCACACGCAGAGATAAGACCTCCATCTGACACCGCAGGAAACCTCACCGACACACCACCACAGCGAACAAGTTTCAAGCTGCCTTTTCCTTCCTCTTAGCAAGGCTTTGCAGAGATGAGCACCTTCCCCTCCCCATTGCTCGGGTGCCCCAGCAACACCCTGCACCCATGGGTGCTGCACAGTCAGCTCAAGCTGCTTGAACCAAAACAAGTGCTGGGCTTGGGACCCTTACGGGCTCTGTCCCTGCAAAGCTCGTTAAGGATTTGTTCCCCTTTCAGAGGCAGCTTTTGTAAAAACAGCATTGCGTGGACCTTCCCTGGCAGTACCTACATTTCGGGGGGGAGGCCGGGGGGTGGTGGCGACGGTGGTGGTGGGCGGCGTGGTGGTGGCTGGCAGGTCACCTGCAGACACGAGAGGAGCCCTGTGAGGACACAGCCCATGCGGGAGCCACTCGGGAGCGGAACCCCAGAGCAGAGGAATCGCAGCGATGCAGCCAGCCCAGCGCAGTGGGCTTTGTGCACCCGTCTCCCTCGTGTGCAGCAGATTAACCCCGGACCCCCAGCCCGGGGGAGCCCCGCGGGCAGTTACCGTAGGAGCTGGCATTGAGCTGCAGGCAGAGCGGGGTGTCGCAGCACTCCAGGACGCACTGCTGCAAGCTCACGCTGCTGTTGGTCCTGCACGGCTCCGCGCCGCACGCGCTGCTGCACCTGGCTGTGTAGTTTGTGCTGGAGAAACGATAAAGCTGCAATAGCAGAGCCAAAGGAAAAAAAAAATGCTAGAAGTGTGAAGAGATGCCACTACGAAGGTGTAAAAGCAACTTGACAGATTGCAGCGGAGAGAAAGGAAAACGGACTTGCAAGGTCATGGCCCCCCACACCCTGTCTTGGTGAGCTCCATACCTCACAGAAAGTCTCGTTGGGGCAGGTGGCCGTCTCGTTGGCATAGGCTTCGTCCTGGTAACACCTCTCCCCAGAGCACTGGAAGCTCTGGCAGGTGAGCTGGAGGGAGAACACACCAGGAGGTCACCATGCAGCAAAGCCTGCTCCTGCAGCACCACCATGGCCTGAACGGCTCCCGTCCACCCCAGGCGATGCTCTCAAGGGACTCCCAGCTCCCTCGAGGGACCAGGAGGGTAAAGAGCCTGGTACTGGGGCTGTAGCAGCCTGGCCAACGTCCCCCTTCCCTTTCCTTACCAGTGTTCCTTCTGTACTGTTCACAGAGGCGTTGGGGGCCACCGAGGAGGCGTTGGGGGCCACCGAGGAGGCGTTGGGGGCCACCGAGGAGGCGTTGGGGGCCACCGAGGAGGCGTTGGGGGCCACCGAGGAGGCGTTGGGGGCCACCGAGGAGGCGTTGGGGGCCGCTTTGTGCTCTGGAAAACAGAAAGTTGCATCGTGGTGAAGGAAACCCCGACCGCATGCTCAGCAAGCCTGCGTTCCCTGCCGAGCCACTGCCACATTGGTCACATCGGGGTTGGGATGCGGATGGCAACAAGTGGCAGGATGTCCCAAACGAGGGACAAACCCAAACAGGGTTTTTGCAGCCAGCAACGAGGGAGCTGCAGGTCAGACAACAGACCACTATGGAGACATTCTGACAGCTTCTCCCTCCCCCTTCCAGCCACATCACATGTGAGAAAGTCTTTTCTGGGGGCAAAACCTCTAGAAAAGGTCCCTCAGTGCAGCTCCATCCTGCAGATTACAGCCAAGAGGGGACAGCCGCAGCCTTTGCCCTGCTCCCAGTGGGAGCCGCAGCTTTCCCTGGGGTGCAGAGCTCACCTGCTGTGGCAAGAGGGCCCCAGGAGCCGAAGTGCAGAGCCAAGACGCAGAGCAGCAGGCCTGGAATGGAGGGGAGATGACTGAGACCGCCAAAGGCCAAATCCAGCCCCAGCAGCCTCCCCAGGAGGCCAGGAACCCATGAGAGGACCTCCCCAGGACGGACGCTGCTCTCCCTGCCGAAGCAGAGCCCCCGTTACCTTGAAGGGGGAGGACGAGCTGTCGGTGACCTGCCATCGTCCCCACCAGCAGCCTCAGCCGGGACCTGGCAGGGAAAGGCAGAGTCAGGGCTGGGCAGCCCCAGGGGACAGTCCCACTCCAGCGGTGGCCGCTGTCACGGTGGCACGAGACCCCTGCATCTGCCCAGCCACAGCTTGGGGAAGGAGCAGAACAGGGAATAAAATCAGGCCAAGTTACATAAAAGAGGCTGTCCCTGTTGAGGGTTGTTGTTTTTTTTTTGTTTTTTTTGAACCTTTCTCCCTGGAAATTCTGCAGCCTTTACTCCAGACACCTGGGGAAATCCAGGTAGTTCAGCACCTCGTTTTGGTCCCCGTAGTGGTAGGACATGCTCCTCAGGCAGGAAAAAGTGCCTGGCAGTAACAATACCCACCAACAGCACCTCTGAGAACTGCAATCCGGGATGTCTCAACAGGCTCTCCACCCAGAAGTCATCCTGCATGTAAATAACCAAATAATTCAGCACCGGAGCCGCTTTGCTGAGGGTTTGGGCTGACAGATTTTCCCTGCCAGGCACATTGTCTCTCCAGAGATGATTCCTTTGAAAACTGCTGGCACCCTCAGTTCCCAGCCCTGCTCTGGGTGCTCCAGCGAACCCCATCACCGTGCTTACTGGGCATCAGGGAGTGAGAGTCGGGCCCTTCCAGTCCCGGCTGCAGCCAGAGGAGGCTGAACAAGCACAGACGGAGTCCGGGAGCTGCCCGCCCCAGGGCCGATGCCCCCGAGCGTGCTCTTTCCCATGGGATCGGATCCAGGGCACCCCCACGGCCTGGAGAGGCTCTCCGAAACCACCGAGGCTGCCGCCGATGGGGCCCAGGGGCTCGGCACAGCGGCTGGCAAGCAGGAGCCCCCTGGGAGGCCACGTGCTGCTGGTTGGTGTGGTAACCCTCCAGCCTCACGGTAACGCAGATTTGCGAGCAGCTGCCAGGAGCACCAGCGTGGGGTAGTTACCGATGCCTGGCAACACGCAGCAGTCTGCTGATGCTGTTGCAAGTGAAGAAGCCTCCGAGCCCAGGACGGTGGCACCCACATCCTTGGCACACGGGATTCTGAATTCAGAGGTGCCTGCACAGCTTCTCGTCAGCCAGCCCCTTGCCCTGCTGCTCACCCCACGGTTTGGGAAGTTCTACCTGTTTGGGTGCTTTTTGTGATACCCTGCTCTCCATTGTAGGAAAATCTCTGCTCTCATTCAAAATCTTCACCGGTTTAGCTACAGAAAGCGGAGATGTGACTCCAAAAAGTGCTACAAGAACTAAAACATTTCCCTCTCGTCGTATGATTTAGGCTCAGATAGCATTGCCCAAAGACCTGGCATGGCTGAAGCTTGTGTAGCAGCCACTGCGGGTGTTCATGCAGAGTGAAAGAAAGCAACGGAGGCCCTCACCTTCCGGAGCAGGGCAGCCACCCCACCTGGACCAGGTTTGGCGACCCTTACTGAACTGGGTGCTGCTCCAGCGCAGCCAGACCCTGCTCCACGACAGGCTAAGAACCAACGCCCAGCAGACACAGCCTCATCCCGAGGAGAGCGACTTTTCCCCAGAGCAGAGGAAGGAAAAAGCTCCCAGCATTGACTCACCCTGTCCGTCTGCGCCCTGAAGCCCCCGTGCACCAGCGAAATCCTGCAGCTGCCTGCGCCTCCGAGCACCGACAGCAGCTGCGGTACCTGCAGCACCCTGGTGCCAGCGACCAGCCCCACCCTTGCCAACCACTGCCTGCACAAACCATCACCCAGGGAGGGATGTTTGTTACCTGCTGCTCCGCTGGATTTGGAGATGCGAATGTCTCTGCACAGCGGAAAAAAAAATAAAAGGATTTTTCAGGCTAGAGATGTCACACAAGCCAACTCTACACCAAAACGAAACCCCGCTGGAGGCAGCACGAGGACTGCCACAAAGGATGAACACGGCCTCTGCACGATGCCCCTTTTCTCCTCACTGGACTTGCAATTCATGTGGCAGCATGAATATTACGGAGCATGTTCAGACATCTCTGCATGGGGCTGGAGGAGCATTGAGAATGCTCCTAAAGTCACAACAGTCAAGTCTGAAAGCACTGGGTTCCTGTGTCAACTCTCCTGCACCGCAGCTCAAGAGAGCCACCAAAGAAAGGATCTGTACTAGCACCCACCAGGTCTTCCAAGTCAACACCAGTGCTGGAGAAATGAAAGCAAACTGCCCACACAGCCCAACCTAAACCAATCCCAATTATTCATTCCCTGGAAAACTCCCACTGGCCAGCACCCCAAAAGGGAGACAGAGCTGGAGTAAAAACAGCAATGCAAGCCACTGAAGTTTGTTCTGCAATGAAACCCAAAGAAAATCATACGCTTACAGCAAGATACAGCACAGGACCATTACTTATTGGCAGCATGCAATGTTCATGTGTGCTTTAAAGTAGTCAATCCTCAACATAAAAATTTCCATCAGAACCGGAAGCAAAAAGCCATTTCTGACAGCTTATACCGTGCAGAAAGCTTTTTAAAAACACCATAATCAAATCTCTTCCTTCCAACATACAAAAGGAGGTAAGTTTTAGCACTTCCTAAGTTAAAATCAGTTTATTTTTCAGCTTTTTTTTTTTAATATAAAATAACGTCACAGGTCTGCGCTTCACAAGGGGCTTACTAGAAAGAGATTCTATAAAGTATCCTTGAAATCTATGATCATGCAAATACAAAATCCAGAAACTGAAGAAGAGTCAGAGCTGCTGACACTTTGCTGCTTTTTCAGATGTCAAACCCTTCACTTGGGAAAGTTACAGCAGCCCTTGACGTTTCAAGTCTTCATAGGTCTTCTTGTTCACCACATTCCCACTGGAGTCCTCATATTCCTCCTAGAATGAAGCGAACAGTTTAGAGACAGCCGCACACAGCCTGACTTAGGTTGTATTACAGTGTTCAAATTTTAGCTCCAGCTGCATCTACTGAGCAAAACCACCTTGCCAAGACCCTCCCTACACGAAGGTATGCAGTGGATCTACCAGCAAGCTCCAGACAAAGATCCTACCTAGACTGAGAATAATCACACGCTGTATTACAAAGCTACATTTCCCACCGCACTCCAGCCTTATCCAGTCGCCCTTTATACTACTGAAAAACGTTTTGAGACAGAAGCTCAAGAAAAGGCACTAGTGTAAGTGAACACACTGCTCAGAACAGTTCCTTGCCCTTCTCACAAAACAAAGACAACGCTGGTGCTGTAAAGCAGCGTATTAAAAGATGCTTATGTAAAGAGATGGGCCTACCCTATCAGAAGGACTCTGCAATCCAGCACAAGAAGTGCTTTTCATGTATCACCAAAAGGCGCTGTACAACTAGCAGCGTAGGCTCCTGCCTAGCCCTCCAGCATGCAAGGGATTACCTTAATTTTTTTTCTGACAGTTATGCAAGACAAATGAGGAGTCCCAAGTACACAGGCCTAAAAATATCCAAATGCTCTGTAACATCTCACCTCTGTATCAGGCTGCCATCTCTCCGAAGCTTTCTGTAGTTTCAGCTTTGCCCACACTGTAAATACAAAGCCATACAGGATCTGAATGTTTCGGACAGAACTGGTTAATCTGAACATTCTCATCTCACACGTTTCCTGTTCTGTGCAAAGAAATGCCATCAAGACTTACGTGAGACCGCGTCCTCAATCTGTGTGACGTTAGCAAAGTGTGCAGTGTTGGGAATGCCCAGGCATCTCATTCCATGAGCATGTCGCCACTCCTGGGGACAAGAGGTCAGTATATAAGATGGAATGCCACCTCAACGCCAGAGACTGTAAGTCTGAACAGCAAAGATCAAAATACAAATCTACCAGTCCTAAACAACACTATAGAAATATTTTTTCTGCATTTAGATGGTAACAAAACACTGGTAGTCAATAAACACTCTGCACCAGTCAGGACTGGATACTGGAATTAGTGTTCAAACAATAGGGGACTACAGAAATTGGCAGAAGAGATCTTCACGTACCCTGAATATACAGTTACAACATCATGGCCCTGCAGCATCATCGCAGACACACATTTTAGAAGTGGAGTAAGTGCAGCTCAGACGCCCCAGTGATTTACTAGTTACTTATTATAAAGATTATCAGAATGTAGTACTGATGTTTTTGTAGCAAGATGTTACTTACCGCAAAGTGACGTTGAAAAGCTTTGGGCCCTCGGTAGGTGTAGTTACCGCAAATCTCACAGTTGTAGTTGATGTTTAAACCATGTAATTTATATAACCAGTATGGGATTGGCTGAGAAGGGAAGACAAACAAAGATTAGGCTAAAGGGCAAGGCAGGTTCAAACAGAAGAGTAGCGTGGAGTCAGGTGAAATCTCCCACTCATCCAGCATTGACAGTTACCTTGCCATCCCAACCAAGAGGCAGATTTTTAGGATTATAAATGATTTCGTTTTCTTCATCTTCACTCTCACTCTCACTGATCTGCTCTTCTTCCTCCTCCTCCCTCTCTTCCCCTGTCCGTGCTTGCTTACGTTGCACATTCTCATGAGTAAGATGTCTCTGTTCCTAGATGCAGGAAAAGAGAAAAGAATTGTTCACACAACAGCAACAAAATAAGGGCAAACGATGGCAATGCAAAACACTTCCCCAGCGTACAGAGAGAGAGAAATGGAAGACAGCGCTCTCATTTTGCTTTGCCCGACAACCTTAAAGCTTTTAGTGTAACATTTCTCGCCTCAAAAGAATTAAGAACTTGCACTACTATGGGCACTTCCAAGATGGCAAGCCAACAGCAGCAGCCACCATGCTAAAAGCAATTGCCCAAAACTGAAGCAAGGACTTAAGGCAAGTATCAACGCAGACAAAGTAAAAGCTTGCAATACCCAATAGCTTAGACATAAAATAGAAACTCTCTACACTGATACGGTGCCTGGAAGGAAAATAAAACACAATAAAAAGGCAGGCTTCCTCAAAGGCAGCCTCTGTATTTGGCTTGGGATAGACACATGACATGCCTGTTCACAAAAGCTTGCAAATAACTAACGGAAACAAGAACTAACTCATCATATTCTACTTACTGACAGAAAAAGCTATCTGCTCGCATGCACTTTTAAACATTACGACTCTGGAAATATAACTGACTCTTCTGGACACACAGTCTGCGAAGGATGACCTTCCCATCACCACTATTGATGGGTCTGCAACTGAAAGCTCAAAGACAAAATAAAATTCTTACCCCAAGAACTTCTACATACTCATATATCTGAGCTTCCAGGAATGCAAGATCTTTATTTCTTTCAGTGTCTCTGGAAACAGATAAGGAAACTTTATTAAGACCATTCCAGAACTGCAAACACCATGGGTACGCTGAGCTCCTAAGGGCACATTTGACATGGTAAGCAGGGAGAAAACAGAAACAAGCATTTAACAGCTCATTCAGCTGTGGGAGTCAGCTCTGCTGTCTCCCACCTGGTTCAGGACCATATTGTCTGACATGAAAGGCTTCTAATACTCTAGGAATCTCTCCATCACAACTACACAGGAGTGATGTTTATAGTCACTGTTCATACAAGTGAAGGGGCTAACGCCCACCCAAGAATGATCTTTAAGAGCTCACCTTTTGCTTCCTTTTGTCTTCGGATTCTTAGCAAACAAGGAAGGATCAAGTGATTCTAGGGATTTGCCTTTAGTGCTAAAAAGTCTCTGAGCACGCTCTTCCAGAGTCCTGCGGAGAAGCAGGGAGGAGATGAGACCAGATCATAGTTTATATAGCCAAAAAAAAAATTATTTGAATTCATGCAACTAAATTATAAACATAGCTTTTAGGAGATCATGACATTTCCTATGATCTTTGTGTTCATTCTTTTGACCAAATTCTTCTACGTAGGATACTTCAGTACAACACAGTGTTCAAAACTGTATATCGCAAAATTCATTGACTGATTCTCACTGTGTTGTCTTTTTAAGCATCATAAGGTTAATTCTTGTACAATAAAGAACACTAAACATATCCCACAAAGAAACGCAAGGCAGGACAACCTCAAAAACTGAAAAGAAATTATAAAAATATTGTGTCTTACCCGCCACACTTTAGTCCCAGGGCCAATAAAGCTGATTTTAATCTGTCCAGTCCCAGAGAAGCCAATTCCTATTCAATAAAGTAAATCACAGTAAGAGAGAAGCTATTAAAAAAAATACAGTATGGGCGTACATCTGTTTTAACTCATCAAAAAGGGGGAAAAAAAGAGTGAACGGTGTTAAGGAAAGGATTGTTAAAGGTGTGCCACTCCTCACCGAAGAAGTGACAAATGCGACAAATCTAATTAGATCCCTGAAGTTACAGCCCTCTAGTGGGAGAAATTAAATCATCAACGTGAAGTTTTATCCAGAGAGCGCAGAGCCAGAAATGAAAGCTCATAAAGTAAAATTATAGAAAAAACACAAACGGCTAAACTTCCACCTGCTCAAAATTTAGAGCTAGGTGCAGAGCACTGAAAACGTACCTCCCAAGAGGAAAATGCTGAGAGATCCAGGTGGGCTCCAGCATGAGTGAGCGCACTGCTCGTTTCTTTCTGCCAGAAAAAGACACATGCAAAATCTGTGTGACGCTGTAAGACTTGGTGCAATACAATATCCCAACCTCAAGAAAAGCAGTTCATTTCACATAGGGAAAAAAATATCTATCACTAAAGTGAGCAATGAAATAACAGAAAAGGTTCAAAGTAAACAAGCGTTTAAAAAGGTTAATTTTAAATTCAAGTTAGCTTCAAACTGCATCTTTGTGAAGCACAGCTACGCACCTTGCTATTAGACTTAACCTCAGTGATGACTTAACACTAACGATTCACAGAAAACCTATCACAAATACCGAAGCATTCACAAGGACTTAACGACTGCTCACCGGCCAACCAGGGAAAGTTCCATTATCCCACTTTTTCTCAAACTCAGTCTGAATTTTCCCAAAAAGTTCATTCTGGTCCAGCAATGGCTTCACTCGATCTGTGTACTCCTGTAGGTACTCAAGAAGCATTTCAAGGTACCTGCCAGAGTAATCATTAGCACAGACAATTCCGTATCAAATTAGTGATATAACGATATGAAAGTCACCAAGATTAGGATAGTTTTTAAGCACAGGATTTCTAGACGCAACAGCCACAATGATAAAGTAAAGTACCTCTACAGAGCGAGACCCCAATGGCTTTCCTTATTTTGTTATGCTTCACGTCTCCTCAGGGCATTACTACAGGTCAGTGACCCAATGAGCCATCGAGCTTAGCTGATGTAACTGTAATCTTAACAGCTGTACACTTCGGAAGCAAATTCCTTCTTATCAAGTGTCATAAATGAAGCAGGGAGGCAAAAAGGCTTACCTCTTATATTCAGCATTTTTTCTCTCTTTGGGAATATCAAAGAGTTGGTCAAATGTGGATAAGTAAGTGATGTAATCCAGTTTCTATGAACAAAAAAGTTTGAGTCAGACTTCATACAGATGCAGCCAAATCAACAACCAATTTCCAGTTACCAGACCAGGAGAAAAGCGCCAGCTCATGCCTTTATTCTGGGTGGACTGCTTAGTGCTGGGGTTTTCCGTGTGCTTTCTAACACATGGCCTTAGATACCTGTCAGTACTTGGTAGCAGAAGACTGGATTTTTACAAGGCCATCAATACATTAAGGACAGAGACAATAAATTGAAGAGAACAAGAAAGAAGAGTCATGAAGCAGCATTCAGAATTCATATGTTGTCAAGCCGTACGTGCAAAAAAGTGCTTTGAAATAGCTGTTTGGAAATAAACTACTTTACATTTCAAAACAACAACAAGAAAATAAATAACCAATGAAATAAGCAAAGAAAAGAACCCTCAACCTTAAGCAGAGAAGACTAGAGATAGTTGAGTGCCCAGGCTCACACAGCCACTTACCTCTGATGATTTTAGGTTAATGTATTTGAGATAGCAATCGTGCAGATCCAAGTATCGTCCATACCCCTCCTCATCTGTGAACTCCACTAGATCTGTAGGAAAGAATATCAAGCACTTTATTATGACCTTAATATTCTCTTCTTGTTATACACGTGTTTTGGAACCTGAAAAGAATTAACAGTGTACTAATTTATGCTTCAGGAAGATATTTATAATGCAAGTGGAATACTTATTGACACAGAGAAGCAATCAGGCACCTGGGCAATACACCAGAACATTCCCCAAGAGAAGCACCATGATTGTGGAATATTCCAAGGTGGCTACAGTTCAGAAGAATTTAAATGAAATAAGAATTGTCAGAAGTAGCGTAGTAAAAGAGAAGTACAGCTCTGAAAGACGCAAGTTCGAACAGGTCACTAAATAATAACTGCCAAGCAAGCACGGTATTCTCACCCAAACTGGCCTCAGAAAAAAAAAAAAAAATGTACGGACTTACTTTGAGCCTCTTCGCTCGGGTTGTCTCTGGCCTTCAACAGCTCCTCAAACTCCACTGACATTGGAACACAGATCTGCAAGAACAGACAGAAGTTACAGAAAAAAGTGACTACTTCAGCTAATGTCCCAGAATATAAACGGTAACTGGAAAGGTATCCAAAGTGTTTCTGCAGCACTGTATTTGCACGAAGAAAGAAGCAGTACTACCCAGTCACCCTGACTTCAGTCAGCGTTAGACAGGCAAGACTGAACGCTCAGCAGCAGGTGGCTCCCAAACTAACACCCAGCGTGCAGGGGACATGATCAGCATCTCGCATTTTCTCCTACTCATACAGATCTCACAGGAGTTTATATAAAGCCTCCAAAGCACCATCTGTTCTTGAATATTTTCTTTTCTTGAATGACATTTTAATATACTTAATACTTATGCATTAAGTCAATTAAACAGAACAGCAACAAAAGTCTGTTTATTGTAGGGATGAGGTCCAACAGACCATAAATCGGCTATTCTTCTGAAGAAGTTAACTACTTACCTCATTTGGATGCTTCCGGTGAAACTCTTTAATTTGTTTCAGTCTGTTGTAGAACTCTGCAAATTCATTTGGTCCTGAAATGGCACTAAGCTCTTCCTTTCGTAAGCTAAGAGTTCATGAAAAAAAAATCAGGTTACAAATGAAAAGGAGAACACGTTTACACTCCTAGAATTTTTTTCAAGGACCAGCGCCGCATTCTGATTACACAAAACTCCAGCGAGACTGACTGCAAAGCCTCATAAAGACAGTTTAGGCTGCTCAGCTTATGCCCGGGGGGGTCTGGGTCACACCTCTCACTGAAAATGCAGTAAACTCACAAACCTTTGAGGCAATTGACAGGTGGCCCAATCCAATGATATAATGAGAAGTTTATATCCTGCATAAACATATTTAACGTGAAGTCCGGGTCCTGCTCTAGCAGGTTTAGTGTCACCATGGTGCAGTGTCTCACGGAGCAGCATTACTCCTCGTGTGCCCACACCACATTCAGAGGAGGCCCCGCATTCCTCACCCACAAACCACGAGGCAAAACACACGGAGCAGCCACCTGCGTGGTCACACACCTCAGGCGTTCATCACTCGTGCCGCCACTTACCCATCCTTGTCATCGTACAGGTCCCTCAGGTTGCCGCTCACTTCCATGTACCTCTAAAAAAAAAAAAAAAAAGAAACCCCAGGATGAAACCGAGAGCGCCACGGGCGCCCAGCACACGCTCCCTGGGGGCTGCTCTGGCAGAGAACCGGAGCCGGCGGCACTCACGTCCTGCATGGCCCGGGTCCGGTGGTCGGAGTTGATCTGGTCGCGGAGCTGCGGGCAGAGCGGCGGCGTTAGCGGGGCCCACACACGGCTGGCTGCCCCCCGCTCCCCCCTCCCCACCCTCCCCCGCGGCCCCACGGGCGCACCGTGGACTTCTTGGTGAGCATCTCCTTCACCATCACGTCCATCAGCCGCTCCCGCTCCTCGTGGTAGCGCCGCTGCTGCTCCAGGATCGTCTCCATCGTCCCTGCCCGCCCTCCGCTCCTCTTCCGGGCCCGCCGGCGCAACGCCGAAAGGCTCCGGCTCCGCCTTGGGCCTGGCGGAAAGGTTCCGGCCGGGCGGAAAGGTTCCGGCCCCCGGGGTCCCCGTGCACGGCAGCTAGACGGTTTTTTGACGTTGGGAGCCCTCCTGCTCCTGTCTGTGGGACATCTGGGACATAGGATCACAGAATCCTAGAATCATGAGGGTTGGAAAAGCCCTCCAACATCATCTGGTCCAACCGCCCCCTACCACCCCCATCAACCACTAACCACGTCCCCAAGCACCACGTCCAACCTCTCCTTGAACACCCCCAGGGACGGTGACTCCACCACCTCCCTGGGCAACCCGTCCCAACGCCTGACCGCTCTCTCTGAGCAGAAATGTCTCCTCATTTCCAGCCTGAACCTCCCCTGGCACAACTCGAGGCCATTCCCTCTGGTCCTATCCCTGGTTACCTGTGAAAAGAGGCCGACCCCAGCTCCCCACACCTCCCTTTCAGGCAGCTGCAGAGAGCAATGAGGTCTGCCCTGAGCCTCCTCTTGTCCAGACCAAACACCCCCAGTTCCCTCAGCCGCTCCTCACAGGACTTGTGCTCCAGGCCCTTCACCAGCTTCATAGCCCTTCTCTGGGCATGCTGCAGGGCCTCGATGTCCTTCTTGTACTGAGGGGCTCAAAGCTGAACACAGGACTCAAGGGAGGGCTGAGCGCCAACAAATCCTGCCCCAAATGCTGCCAGCAAGGCTGCTTTCCTTGTGTTGTGCACACACAGGTGCAGCCTGAAGCAGCCTTGAAGCCTCTCAGAAGCTCAGCACAGGTGTAAGCACCATGCCCACCCCGGCAGGACATGTGCACGAAGTCCCTTTGACCAGAGACAACCGCTGCCGAACCTCCTGGTGTCCGCACACGAAGGGGCAGCGCACACAGCCCCCTCCCCAGGGCCACCCTGCAGCTCTGCCACGGCAGCTTTTCTGTCAGCCCTACGTCCATGCACTGCCCTCCGTGTATTTACCCTGCCACCATGCCACGGAGCCCACACTGCAGAGACGGCAAGAAGTGGTGCTTGGAAAAGTCATGGCTTGAATTATCCTCCTCAAAATCACTGTGAGCGCTCCGAAGCTCTGCCCCTGCCTGTCCCTGGAGGCAGGAGGCAGCTCCTGGGCAGCGTCAGGGCTCGCCTGGAGATGGGGTGAGCACCGCGAGTGCCCCCAGGCAGGTGCGAGCCCATCCCTGCCCGTGGCCGGGACGAAAGCCTCCACAACCTGAGAGCAGCTGGGGCAGCGTTACACTCCTGTGAATCACAGTCTGAACGAGAACAGGCCTGAAGGAATGAAACGTGTCCGGTCCGGAATGCAGCCTCCCTCTCCATCTGCCTTCGGTCACAGTTCTTACTCTTACTACCCGGGGAACAGAGGCTTCTGTGCCTGGCAGGCTTTCGGCAGCGTGACTGCACCCAAGTGACATGATCCTGGAGGAAGTCCTCCCGCAGAGGCCTCGGCTGCGACCTTCCAGTTTCACTTGGATTTTAATTACCCCCTTCAGATCCACCCTAAATGCCAAGGAGAGAGCGTGCCAGTGCTTTGCCCCCACTGCCAAATGCAAAGTTATAATTAAATTTTAACTCATAAATAAATTATTCATATTTTTTCTACCGTGCATAATAAATTAGTTTAAGCCAAAAGAAACAACAAAAAAATCGGGCTTAATTATGACAGACAAACATGATCTTGCCCTGGGAACAGTCAATTAGCTGAGGCGAGAATGATCCTGATGGTAGGAATATTGTCTCTAATTACTCTCTTGCACTACAGGCTGCCCCTAAGTACGTCACTTCTTCCTCATGAATGCCTATCTAAAAATAAAAACGGAGATAAGATTCCGAACTTAGTGTTCTTCCCTTTCCCTTTGCATGAAACTTCTTCCCGGGAAAGGTAAGGAGCTGAAATCTAGAAAGGTTCCCCCCAGCCACACGGGTCTTTGTCGGGGGCTGCGGCACTGGGTGGGTGGGTGCAGAGGTGCCTGGCCCCTTCTCCTCAACCCCCAGTGGCAGCACCCTTGGGAGAAGGCAGGCTCTGGGATGAGCCGTGCTGGTGCTGGGAAGGCAGAGTCAGAGCAGCCGCTGTGCTTGGCGCTGATGGGGGGGACAGAGCAGGGACGATTTTCCTGCAAGGAGAGGTGGGATGGCGGGAGCAAACCTGGCTCTGTGAGCTTCTGCTGCCTCCCTACCTCCCCGGCCCTGTGCCGCGTGCCTGGAAGAAGGGACGGGAGCTGGGGAAGCACGCAGGATGCCTGCAGGGTCCAGCCCCACTGCAGCCACATCCCTACCCTCCAGCAACAGAGACAAAGGAGACCAAGACCAGCTCACCCTTTAGCACCGGCTCTCCCACTACCCCAGGACCTGCAGCAGTGGCGAGGCCGTGCTGGCGCCATGACCCGACGCTGCCCGAACATGCACGCGGCTGGGAGAGGGGCGAACGCCAGCAGGCAGCTGGGAGCCGAAAAGTCTGCTTGGAAAGAGAGGGAACCAGCCCAAGGGCAGGGAAAATGAAGCTTGCAGCGAGCCTGAGCGGGAGCACGGGGCAGGAGCCGCTGCGTCCCTCTCTGGGGTGGCTGTGCCCATCGGGACGGTGCAGGAAAGCCCAGCTCTGGCACATGGATAAGGCCAGGGGCTCTTCCTGCACCCCCAGCGCTGCCTTGGGTTCCCAGCGAGGTTCCCTGCTCCCCCCCCCCAGCCCCAGCACTGCTCGCCCGGCTGAATAATATTTTCATGCCTGTTTCAGACCCGCGCTCCGGGCGTCCCGGGGGACATTTGTGCATGACATCACCCTCCCCCTCCCGTAAATCAGGCACGGGGCCGTGCACAGCCATGACCCATTCATGACAGGGATAAAATCCAGATGTTCCAGCGCTACGTGCAGCTGGGTCATTTCCTTTTTTGGCTAAAAACGTGAGGCTCTTGAGGCTGACTGAAAGAGGAGCCCGGGGGCCCTTTGTACAGAAACCTTTTGTGGTTAATCCCTGGAAACAGCGCTGCAGAAACAAGGAGTTGCGGTGCTGCTGCTGCAGGACGGGCTCAGCTGGAAACCTCCAGGGCCTGAGCTGCTCGCTCCTTGTTTGAGGCTGAGCAGCAGCAAAACCAGAACCCAGCGGAGGTCACAGGGCAGCAACAGCTACAAAAATCTTACATGAAAAAAAAAAAATAAAAAAAACCAACACGAGCTGCCAGAGGTGATGTCTGCAGGAGCCGGGAGAGTGCACACGCAGAGCCAACGCCGTGGTCCCATCGCAGCACCCATGGGAGCTGCCGGCGCTGTGCCGGGGGATGGAGAGGAGCGCAGGGGGCCGTCGAGTCCGGAGGAAGCTGTGGCAGCTGTTAGTAAATGAAAAGGAATCTGCGGAAAATAGTTTCAGATGTTCGGGGAATAACTGGCTCCCCAGCTGATAAAAGTGAGTAATGAGCACACAGTGCTGCGGGGCAGGCTGCCAGGAGGAGACCGCTCACCCCAGCTGGAGACCGCAGCCACATCCCCAGCAAAGCCCCCCCTGAACCGGGAGCGTGGGGCGCGGGATGGGGAAGCTGCTCGGCGTAGTGGGGTACGATCCAGTGTCCTGGCTGCTGCTGAGCCCCACAGCCAGCCCTGGGACAGGACAGCCTGCCTGGACAGACAGCGGGCAGACAGACAGGCACCCCAGCGGGGTGAGGGAGCTGCCGTTCCTCTGTCCTGGCCCCCAGGGACTGGTACAGCCGATGTGGTGTGGGGAAGGGGAGGCAGGAGCACGGGGAGGGGGCAGCCCTGTCCCTCCGTGGGGTTAGGGATGAGGACAAGGCTGAGCAGAGCTGCGGCACCCCGTCAGGCGGCCCTGCCCCTCGAGAAACACACGGGAGAGAGTGTCACTAAAACAGTTTATTATGGAAAGCCGTAGGAAACATACAGGAGGCTGAGGTTTAGGACACTTCCTTCTAGAGACTGCTCCAAGCACCTCAAAGTAGCAAACACACAAACTCTGATTTGCCTGCATCAAAGCTTTCAAACGAGGGTTCAACAGGGATCAGAATACAGAGTTAATAACACTTCAACATGCATAACTTTTTTTTTTTTTACTCCTACGTGAATCCTGGGCAGGGGGGCTAGCCCCTTCATCCCGCAGCTGGTTACAAAATGACAGATATTCATGACAAAAGAGTACAAAAGGAGAAAAAAAAACAAAGAAAAACACAAGAAGATGCCTTCAGAGAAGCATGTGGCGGTCTAAGCGGGAAAGCAGGGCTGGGACAAGTAACCCTGAGCAGGACAGAGCAGGGGGGATGGCGACGAGGCAGGCACAAGCACCCCCCTGCAGAAGGGCTCTGGGGGGGCCCTGGGCCAGCCCAGCCACTGGGCAAGGATGGCAGAAGCCCTTGGGTTAGCTCAGGGCGTCCTGTTGTAGGCAGTTAGGACAAAGCAGGGGCTTGGAGACACAAAGCCCCTCCCCAGGAGCCCCGTGCACACTGCGGATGCTCAGTGCTGGCAGGAACAAGCTGGGGACACCGTGACAGATGGAGCCCTGCGTGTCCCTGGGGCTTGGCCAGACGTGCCTCGGGGACAACCAGTGGCTCGGACCCACGGGCTCCTGCTTGGGCACAGCTGGGGCAGGCAGGGGCTCGGGACAGAGCGCTCCAGACCTGTGAGCGCTGCCAGCTCCCTTTCCACTCCTAAGTGAGCGCTCTGCCACCGAGCCACGCCGAGAAAAGGGCCTGGCACACAGGCAGCAAGGTGGCTACAGAGATCCAGAGGTGGATTTCATCGGGTGACATGCTCTGCTCCTGGCCACGCTCCACAGCCTCGGTGTCCCCAAACCTCCCAAAATAGGGCAGAGAGCCTTGCATGCGTGGGCCGTGCAGCGGCGCGGGGAAGGCTGTGCCGCAAAACCACCCAGGGCACGGGCTGAAGGGCCAAGCCGCGTGGACAGGGAGCTGCAGCCTTACAGCACGCAGAGCGAGGGGAGCACCCAGGGAAAAGAGAAGGCTCGGTGCTGTGCCAAGGGGAGCGAATGCATGCTGCCAGCGTGCAGACCCAGCAGCCCAGCGCTGAAGCCGCTGCTGCCGCCCTTTGCTCAGCTCGTGCCCGGTCAGACAGGAAGCGAAAGGAAAGAGTAAATAATGGGGGATCTTGAAGCTCCTTTTTTTCAACTTTATTTAGCTTTGGCTCTGCACAGAGCCTTAGCATAGCATACTCTAGCCTTCAGGGAGGGGCACAAAGAACCTCCTGAGCACACCGCGGTTCGGGGGCAGCCCTCATCTCCTACGCCTTGTGCCCGGCCCCTGAAATGCTGTCAGGGGTATCTGGCACAAAGACCCTGAAGAATAGAGAAGGCCCCTGCCCCACGGTGTCGTCGGAGGCTCATAGGTCGCTGCTGCAGTCGCGGCACAGGATCTCATCATTGTCAGGGATAAAGCCCTTCCCGACCAGCGAGGTGTTACAGCGGGCGCAGTTAAAGCAATTATGGTGCCAGTGACGGTCCTCAAAGGAGACATATTTACCTCCACCAAAGCCTGTGGGAGGGACAGAGCACAACGTTAAAACCCCTGGGGACACTCGGACAAGCTGTCTGTATAGATGTGGGGTTTGGTTCATCTCCAAGCCAGCTGCACTCTGGTACCGAACACCCTGCAGAACAGAACACATCTGAAATATGGATCTCCACTGAGGGTGGAGAGGGTGAAGAGGAGCAAAATGATTTCACTCCGGATTCTTCTGGGCTGCAGAAGTGCCTACAGACACCTGAGCAAGCTTGTGGGGTGGAGATGTGTGAGCATCACGTGGATGTGGGTGAGCTGCAGAGGGCAGCTTCACCCCAAGGAGCTCCCCCGGGAACAGCGCGGCTTGGCCACGTCCTGCCTGGAGGAAGCGCCCTGTCGCCAGGACCATCCCGCTCACCTGTGATGGGCTTTGTGCAGGCGCTGCACTTCTTGGCATAGAGGTTTCCAAAGCACTTGATGCAGTAGGGGTTGTCATCCTGGGAGGTGAACTGCTGGCCAGCCAGGGGGGTCTTGCAGCCCGTGCAGACGAAGCACTCCTTGTGCCACGGCTCGTCCCGGTAGGTCACTCCTCCCTTGGTCAGGGTCTGCAGGAAGAGAGAGCACACGGGTGACACACGGGCACTGCCAGGCAGGAGGTGCTGTCAGCCAGGGTGCTGGCACCCGAACCTTTTTCTGATGGGGCTTGGAGAGGTTTGGTGCGCAGCCCGCGTGTCCCTGACACTGCTGGGGCTGAGCAGCCACTGACGGGCAGCAGCTGGGCCATCCAGGAGTCCCCTGTCCTCTCCTTCCAGCCAGGGGAGATGGGGACCCACCCCAGCACCCTCCCACCACCCCTTCGTGGCAGAGACCACAGCCCTGGACCACAGGACGAGGGTTTCGGGCTGCCAGGCCAGCCGTACCTTTTTGCAGCGAGTGCAGCGAGGAGCAAACTTGCTCTCGTAGCAGGGGACACAGTAATAATCCTTCTGGTCTGGGATGAAGGATCGCGACCCGATGGGCTGCTGGCAGCTGCTGCATATGAAGCAGTGCTCGTGCCAGGTTTGTCCGTTGTACTCCAGCTTGCGGGACCCTGCGAAAAGAGCCGTGCTCAGAGAGGCAGGAGGGGGCACACGTGCTCACACTGGACACAGGAGGCTGTGCAGGACAAAAGGCATGTGCACACCATGGCAGAGGCAAATGGGGCCACGCAGATGGCTGGCGAGGAGTCCCCAGGTCCAGCTGGCAGCCACGAGCAGAGGGAGGGCTGTGGCAACATGCCCCTTGCACCAGCACAGGCCAAGGCAGAGAAGCCTGTTGTAACCCATAGCTGAAGAGGGTGCCAAAATGGCCAAGCAAAGACACTCCTTTGCCTCGGGCTATCTGCAGAGACGCACCTTCAGCCATTCCTTCCTTTCTTGTCAGCACACATCAGAAAATGCCCAGGAAACCCTTTGTTATTTCCTCCCCGGCTCACTTCCCCATAAAAAAAAAGGGTAACAGACAGACAGGGCTGTGCTGATCGCATCTCGGCATCCTGCTGTCCTGCCAGACGGCGCCCAGCCTGTGCTGTGCTCTGACAGTGCAGCACAAATCCACCTCCCCCTTGCTGCCCCAGCGTTGGAGCCTGCAGCCCTGTCCAGTGCTGCTGGAACTGGGAGCAAACCGCAGCCCTGGCGCCTGCCCGCTCCTACCTGGCATGACCGTCTTCTCGCAGGCGATGCACTTGGAGGAGAACTCGCTGCAGTAGCAGTCGTTGCACAGCAGCTCCTCGTCCTGGCAGGTGAAGGGCTCGTCGGCCAGCGAGCGGTCGCAGCGGAAGCAGCGGAAGCAGTGCTCGTGGTAGTGGCGATCCTCGTAGTACAGCTCCTGGGGAGGACAGCGAGGTGAGGGGGGGGAGAGACGAGGAACCGGGGACCACGATGCTCAGCACGGGTCCTGTACTCACCCTGCAGTCGTGGCCGATGAGCTCTTTGCACTCGTCGCAGGTGTTGGCGAAGTGGGCGTCGTAGCAGGGGATGCAGTACGGGCCGTTGTCCATCTGGATGTACTTGCGCCCGTACAGGGACTCCTTGCAGTTGTCGCAGTCGAAGCACTCCGTCATGGTGCCGGTCTGGGGGCCTCCTTCACCTGCTGGGAGAAGGGCAGAGGTGCTCGCTCAGCACCGCCTCGCGCTGCCGGGACGTCCCTGCCGAGCCCTGATATCCCCATGGGACAAGGACCTCAAACCCTGCGTGTGGCCAACGACCGGCCGGCCGCTGTCGGGACAGGTCGGACACATTTCCAAAAACGCGCGCAGGCGCTCAGGGCCGAGGCTGAATCTGGCGCCAGGTTTCCGCTCGCGCTCAGCACCCGGAGCACGTAGGCACCGAGGCACCGCCCGGAGAAACCCAGACACGTGGGCAGGGGGTGAGCTTCCCGCTGCCCCTCTCCTTGCTGGGAAGGAAAGGGTAAAGGACCACCGAAACCAAAAGATTTTTTCTGCAGGAGAAGTTCTGATTTAGCACCCAGAGCGGGCCCACGTGCACGCTGGGCACCGCTGTCACACCCGAGCCAGCCACCGTGAGGGAGAGCCGCCTCCCGGCCCCCTTTGGAGACCCCCGTGAGCTGCCAGCGCGGCCCCGCACCACGGGCAGGATTCCTGGGGACGGCTCGCGGGCCGATGCTCCGCCTGATCTAGCTGTCAGCGTTTCCAGCGCTGGAACTTCTCCAGGACTTTTTACAGCTGCTCCGTGGGGAAGCAGAAATCGGGCACCCCGCGCCGTGCCCGGCTACGAAGCCACGTCCCAGCAAAGCTCTTTGCACATGTTGCTCCAGCTACAAACCCTCTTCAGGGAGCAGGCGCCGGGGAGGACGGATGTTTTACAAGCCAGGGAGGCACTCGGGCTTTGCAGGCAGCTCAGACACCGCGCGCTGCCCCGCTCTCCCCCTCGGATGAGCGGCGTGCAGAACGACCGCGCGTTCCTTGGAACACCCTTTCCAGAGCCAGAGCACCTTCCTGCTGCTTGCTTTAACCTGGTTATTCCTAAATATGGAATTCTCCGCTTGCAAATTCACACCCTTCTGCAATACCAGCTCGCTGTCAAGTGTAGACAAGCCCAGGGAATTACATCTGAGCAGTCAGCGGCAGAGCCGCACGCTGCAGCTTCCTCCAGGAACCCCCCCACCCCGCTCCAAGAGGAGCTGCGTGGCCCCGTCTGCAGCCCCGTGCCCGGTGGGGCCGGCAGCTCCCCGCCACCCCGTGCCCCCCTCCCCGAGGTCTCCCCCATGGCAGCGGCCGTCCCTTGATGCTGGGAGGCCCCCGCGGGGCAGGAGCCGATCCAGACAGCTCTGACTCAGGCAGCGAGCTCCCCAGCGCTATTCTTGGGCAAGTTCCACGGCTCCCAGCTGTTGTCAAGCCTGGTATGCGCTGATAGCGCTGCCGGGGAATAAATCTAGTGTTCCCACATGGCTACGTGACCGGCGGACGGGGAACAAAGTCCCCGTTCAGATGCTCTCGCTGCCCAGCTGCCGCCTGCCGTGGGAGCAGCTCCGCGGCCCCCAGCCTGCCCGGGCAGCTCCCAGTTTGGGACTGGGACGGGGCAGGCGCTCGGAGAGGTTTGCCCAAAGGAGCCTGGTGGGTGCCGGTGCCGGGGGTGGCCCCGTTGCCTCGGCTCTGCCCTCCCAGCACCCTCCCGTCACAGTGCCCACGCACGGGGGCAGCAGCTCCCGCGCCCCCCGGCCGCGTCCCACTGCCGCCCTGCTTGCCTTCGCTCCCTGCAGCCACCCGGGACCTTTCTCGCTGGCGAAGAATGAAAATCGAATTACCACCCTCCTCCTCCCAGCCCTGCCGAGGAGAGGAACTTTCCAAGGTGTGTCTGTAATAAAAGGGCCTCTAATAAGCACTCCTGCCCTGGGAGCCGCGATACCGCCGGGGCTAGGAGCTACCGTGTTTGCTCAATGGGCTGTGCTATCTCCGTGGTCCTAAAACACGGGGGCAGAGGGCATCAAAAAACACCAGGGGAGGAAAAACAACTGGATGGGACAAGCCTTGGGTTCTACTGGTGAGATGGACTCAGCCCCCGAGCGCTGCTGTCCCCAGCCTGGAGGCCGTCCTTCCCCGTCCCCAACCCCAAAGCAAGGCGCAGCATTTTGCTAAGGGCAGTGGGGGCTCCCCCAGCCCCGACCCACCCTTTCGAGGCAGGTGCTGCTGCCCCAGAAGTGTCCCGGCCCCCAGCCCCGCACATACCCTCAGCACCCAGTGCCACCCGGCAAGCCCCAGGCGAGCGGCGGGTACACAAATGCTGGCCCTGCAGCACGACCCCCGCTCCCCCCCGGCAGCTGAACGAGTGCTGTGACCAAAAGAGGGCTTAAAAACAAAAGTGACAGGACAGGAACATTTCAGTCCCAAATGCTGTTTGTCATCTGGGCTGCTCTCAGTGCCAGCCCCTGCTCCGCCACCGCCAGCTGGCACCGCCGAGCCCCTGGCACCCACCAGTAGCACTGGGGCAGCGCCCTGGGTGCCACCCGGTGCTGCAGGGTGCACAGCACCGAGCAAACACAGAGGAGGGAGCAAAAACTGGGCAAACCTTCTGAAAATGATATTCCCGGTTAGCCCCTAAAGCATCGTCCGAAGCCACACCTTGCTGGCAGGACGCCTGCTGAAGCCCCTGAACTGGGAGAACTGGGTGCACTGGGAGCAAAGGCCTGCTCCGCAGGGTACTGCTGCCATCCAGCTCCTCTTGGGCTGTGCTCGCCCCTGCTTTGAGCGGATTCTCCCCAAAACCCGTCTGTCCCTCTCGGTCCCTGCTGTCCCGGCCACAGGGTCTGAGCAGGCTGGGGGCGCAGGGACCGGCAGCAGAGCCAGCGCTGAGCATCGCGTGGCTGAGGCTGCCGTGAGAGCACACGGGATCGGACTCCACGATGCCCTTTCCAGAGAATGAAGACCAGCCCCAGGAAGTTTGATCAGAGTTATTTGCGTTAGATAAGCTGCGAGGAAGCAATCTGTTTGCTCCCTTTGTTCTGGTCGCGCATGCACTGCCGGGCAGGGGTGTCAAACCCCTGCCCCACGCCAAAGCAAACTGCATCTTCACCCCTGCGGACTGCTGGGGACCAAGTTCACGGCGAAGGGGAAGGGGAGAGGAAAGAAAGAGAGCAAAGGAGTTGTAAAAAGCCCATGGTTCTTACAAAGGGGGAACTTGGAAACGGTCTCCTTTCATGAAGAAGTGGAGTTTTTAAAATGTAGTTTAAAAAAAACAAAACACTTTAATTGATGCTCAGATTTAGCAGGCACTTCTAAATATAGGCAGTCACTATGCGTACTAATTAGCGTTTGCTCATACTCTGCAGCCCACACCGCCCTGTAACCACTGGCAGCTAGGCTGACTCAGTGACGCCTTCCACTGCTAGCCAAGGAGTTGCCCAAAACGAGGGGATTCCAGCTGCAAAGGGAGCTTTTGTTTGCCTGTCGCAGGACAAGCGCGGTGCCTGCAGGACCAGGTCCGTCGCACCCGGGGACGGTGGGGCTGGACACGGGGTGTTCTCGCAGCTGTCTCACTGTCTAAGGGCAAAAATAACAACAGATATATGCTTGCCAGCTGCCTGCCCGCTCCTCCTGACCGATATAGCTGCGCTTATGGAGGGAAGGAAGTTCGGTTCCTCTCCTGTGCCCAGGAACAAACAGCTTTGGCAACAAGAGCTCCTCTCACAAACAACATTTAGAGTGCGCCGGGATGCAAACCTGATCAGTCTGGAACAGAGCTCGGAATAACTTCACGTATGAGAAAGGTCAGCGATCCGCCAAGGACACGCAGCAGAGGCCACTTTCTAATTAGAGAGCAGCGTGCCCGTAACGCCGGGCCTCTGTCCCTGCCCGTGGTGGCACGGCAGAGGCTTAGCGACAGCCCCGGGAGACCGTGACATTAAAGTCTACGAACCGGGGTCCTGTTATGCAAAGGATAGGGCCAGGGCCGGGCTTTCCGCTACGTGCAAACCCTTCAGAGTTTAAGCAGCCTTCGGAGGTAGTTCCCACTACCAGGAGCTCCTTCAGCCCAAAGGCTCCTGCGGTCGGCGAAGCGAGCGCCCCACGGTCGCTGTCAGGTCACGTCCACGAAGCCATCCTAGAGCACAAGGCTATTCCAAAGGAAACACTTAAATCTTTCCAGGGCGCAGGAACAGACCTGTCTTTGACTCTGTGTGTCAGGTTCCTGCCTATCCTCGCCTCCCCCTTGTGCAGTCTCACTTCACACCTAAACAGACACGCGGCCCTGCGGGACAGGCTCCCCATGTAAGGACGAAACTGTCCAGGGAGGAGGCTTTGAAAGACGGTCCTGGGCTTGCTTCAAGGTCAGAAGAGGGGAAGAACGCTTTTTGTTCCTGCTGGCTTTCCAGAACCATTACGGGTCCTGGAATCTGTGCGAAATTGTTTCTGCCTCTCGCCGGCCCTAAAAGGGAAACCAGCTGCTCGCTCAGGGGAGCAGCGCTGGCCCCTGTGTTATGCTGCGAGCCGAAAACCTTCCCCTGTCCTGACACCGCTTCTGCAGCTTTATGGGGCCGCGTGGGGCTGGCTTCCCTGCACCTCCTCGCTCTGCTCCCAGCCCGACGAGCTCCAAGCCTGGCACGACGAGCTCCAAGCCTGGCACGGCGGGAGCAACATCCCCGCCTTTCAGGTGAGAGGTTGGGGGAAGCTTGCCAGGACGGTGCCGAGCGTTTTGCCAGGGTAAGGCAGCCGGATCCAGCCTGCCCACGGGCAGTGCTGTTGCATCAAGCCTTCCCCGCCTGCTCCGAGCACCCCTGAGTCATTTCCTGCCCGCGGCTGCACCTCCGAGCTCCCTTCCAGCCCCACAGGCAGCCCAAGGGCACGGCGGCGAGGAGCAGCATGCCTGCAAGGAGGCAGGAGAGAAAGGGAGCAGCCGGGCGTACGGCGCACGGCCGTGCCCTGGTGCGTGTCCGTGCCCGACAGAGCTGCGGCACTGTCGCTTCCCCCGGCACGGGGGGACCCATCGCCTGCCCTGGGCTGCTCTGGGCTCTGCTGCAGATCGATCGAAACGGCTGCAGCCCGCGCTGCACATGGAAAAGTGCCGGCAGAATCCTTCGCTCGGCACGGCAGGCAGCTTCTGAGACGTCGAGAGGAAGCAGCAGCAGAAACTGTTAAGGCAGCTGACAAGGCACGAGGGCGGCTTCGATTGTTGCACAATTTTACTACAGCCTTAGGACGGCACACTGAGGTTTCTGAGCGTTCAGAAAAGATCTGAGGTGCCCTCCATCCAAAGTGCCAAACCACAGCCCACGGGCTCGTCCCAACACATCAAGATGTAGATCAAGATAAGAGCTAGAAGCTCAACTGTCACCAACACGGCCTGATCTTACCAGAAACTCTCAGGCACCAGCAGCCCTCACTGCCCCGAGGATCCCACTGCGCAGCCGCGGCTGGGACATCGCGCCCAGCCCCAGCTCAGCGGTGGCAATGACCCCGTGGTGCAGGGGACGGCCACCACCACTGTGCCACGCTGCCTGCAGGCAGCAGGAGAGTGCCAGCAGGGTGCACAGGGCCCGATCCTGCCTAAACGCAGCCTCCCAAAAAGAGGGGAGGCTGAAGAGCGAGGTAACGCATGCAATGTGAGGAGAAGACCTCGGAGAGAGAAAGCCCGACGCTGGTAAGCACAACAAGAGGTGTCCCTGCCTCCAACACCAGAAAGGAAGCATCTGTGTCATTTTATACGTTACTGACGTGGCACGCTGTGCATTCCAATTTTTATGGTCCTTATCAGCATCGTTCCACGGAGGCGGAGGACAAGGGACGCAGGAGGTCACCTCGCAGCCAGCTACAGCAGAGGCATCTCCGCAGCTTGCAGGAGCTCAGCACCGTCTCCAGGAGGCCAGGCTCCCTCCTGTGCTTTCACACTTTCTTGCAACACCAGCAAGAAGCAAATTCTGGGAGCAAAATGACCGCTGCTGCCTGATCTAAGTATTTGCTGGGTTCTGCCAGACCGGATACACTCAGAAGACCTGGAAAGCAGCAATGATTTCTTAAAGTTTAAATTAAATTTCTGAATTACACCATAAACGATGGGCCAGATCTCCCAGGAAGGCCAACAAACTTTAGAGAGACTGCACGCCAAGTCTCCTGTGTGTGGGGATAGTTTTGGCCGTGAGGCGCTTCCAGACTTTCCAGTAGACCTGGCGGGGTCTGCCAGAAACCTCGGTACCCACAGAAGCGAGCTGCTGTGCCCCTGGACAGGACGTGGTGGGGAAGCACAGGGTCCTAAGGAACTCCAAAACTCTGGTTTCAAAACACGAACGAGTTCGTAGACCTTTATCCCCTGGTAGTAAATTTCTCGTTCTTTCTCCAAAGATAAGGACACACAAAACGAAACTTTTCCTATGTGAAAGGAAACCTGCTGCTAGCAAGTCAGGCTCTCACAAAGCAGCATCCCCATACAAGGTAATGGGACAAAGCTCCGAGCTAGTATTTGTACACACTGGGACATTTGTCCTTTAAAGAAAGAACCTTTTTAATGAGGCCACATTTGCAAGGGATTCCAACTTTCCATCCCACCGTGGAAAAGCAGGCGGGATTGCCCATCTGAGATTCAAACTGCAATTTCTCAGGGCCAGGACCTTGTTTTGCACTTGTTTTTGAGCTACTTCTGTCCCTCTCCTCCCCAGCTCGTTCCTATCAGAGCAGGCCCACTGAGCCCAGCTGCAAGGGGAAGCATCCACAGGGCTGAGCACGAAGACCTGGGGTTTGGAGGCAGGGAAAGAGAAGATCCATCCCAGTGAGAAACACCAGGCTTCCCGGGGGGTGCCCACCCTCACTGCATCTACCCACCTTCCAAAACCCGAGCAGGGACAGCAGAGCGGGCTGACGAGGAGAAAGGCAACAGCCCGTTCAGCCCTTCCTCCAGGCTTATTTTCTTCGGGGAAAGTTAATTCTACCAGGGTTAAAGAAAGAGGCTTGAGAGCCCCTGCTGCACGACCAGAAAATGAAAAACTCTGCCCAGGAAGAAAGGAGAGAACAATTTCAGAGCTAGAACTGTATTACTAAACACCTGTAAGGATTAATTAATGGTAATTAATGGTTGATTAATCCTCACAGATGTTTAGTAATACACTTCTAATTGTATTAGAACAAACTAATGGCCCTGAAAATCATCCTGAACAAAATCCTGCCTCTTCAGACGGCAGCTTGGGCTGAGGGCACAGCTACCAGCAGCAGAGCTGTTGGGATGCGTTCGGAACAAGCACGCCACGTCACTCTGCTGACATGAAAGCTGAGCGTTTGTTTAAGAGATCGGCTGTTAATTTGATTTAAAGTCGTATACAAAGTAAGCAAATTCTGCACATACAGCAGGAAATCAGGAGTGGAAACCACTTGGGCAGCTCGGACCCGTCGCGCTTCAAGCTGGCCACTTAACTCCAGGAAGAAGTCCAAGAGCAGAGGAGTTCGATAGGAACACAGCAGAAACTCCTCCCCGGCCAAAATCAAGTCTCGTTTACCAGCTGGTGGCTTCAGAAGGTGCCAGAGGAGATTCTGGCAGGTCTCCCAAGAGGTGTGGGAGATGAGAGACGGCCTGGCCCGAGCTCCCCGCCGCAGGTACCTTCCCCTGCCCTGCGCAACACCGACCGAGCAGGAGGAGCTGCTGGCAGCAGCAGCTTGCAACGAACACCGCTGCTGAAGCTGGTGACCGGCTGCAGGACAGCAGCTGCAGACATGGCCAGGGTGACCATAATTGGAAGAAAGGTGCCGGCGCCAAGTTTTAGGGAGCGTGACCGAGCGCGGGAGCTTCGGTGCGATCGGAGGAGCGGGGACTCACAGCCCGGGGAAGCGGCGGCTTGCAGCAGTTCTTCAAATGGAGCAAGGAGCGAGCGTGCAGCTGATCTCAGCGCTCCCGCTCCCTTCTCCCCTCGTTGCATTTAAGGGAAGGATATTTTATGGTAACCGATAGCAAAAATGTGCACACTGAGCTTTGGGCTTTCCTCGTTTGTGGCACAGCCAGCGCACACTGCACCGGCTCAGCAGCGGCACTGCCAGCGTCGGGCTTCACCACCATGCACAAAACTCCCAGCACGGGAGCGTTCACAGCTCCCGTCTGCCCGGGGAGCCTCAGCCTCAACAGCACCAGCAAAAACGCCATCAGCAAGGGGGTGCCTGACAAATCCCGTCTCCAGAGTCCGCCAGTGGCAAATCCACAAATTTCCTTGTTTTTCCTTTTTCAACTAGAAAGCTGGGCGAGAATAAGGAACGTGTTTATTGCGCAGGGCTGAATAAACCTTTCAGATATATTGAGGACACCATACGTTCATAGCCATCATCCTACTGGCAACAAACAGTAATGCAAGAAAGCAAACAAACCCTAAAGATAGTCATCGACCATACAAAACAAATTAATGGGCAGTGGCTGGCCTCCAGGGCCCAGGTTTCATACCAGGTCTAGGCAGGAGCTAATCTGGAAAGTGCCTGTTGCTTAGAGGTGGATTAGTTTATCTGTGAACCTTCTTTGCCCTTGTCACTAGAAAGTGATGGACAAGAAAAGGTGGTGGGAAGGGATCGTAACTGGATGAGGGTTCACCAAGAAAGTCATGAAGGGAGTATATATAAACGCACATGAAATTGCAAGCTGTGTGCACGGCGCCTCATGTTACCGCCCCGCTGCAGCATGTTGTTCTTGTTCTGTGCTCTGCAGCCTCATCCCACCGCACATCGCCGCGATTACAGCCCTGCACGAGGAACGGGGCCCCCCGCACGAAGGCAGCATCCTCCACAAAGCAAACATATAACAATCATGCGCCCACAAAGAGCAAACAGGAAAACACGCTCACGCCACAACCCCAGAGAGAGCTGTGCTGCTCGGAGCCCAGGACGTCCTAAATCTTCCAAATGCGGCAACCCAGGGAGATCTGTAACACCCCGGCTGTGACAGAAACAAAAAGGGAGTCCCAGAGAGAAGGCATGTTGTTAGGATTATTATCTAGCAATGAAAGTTTAATTTTGGACTGAACTGATTTATGCCCATAAACCCCAGCACGCTTGGTCCACGGCCGTATAAATGCCTGACGGCTCAGCCAGCTGCACGAGCTGAGGACTCCGGCAATAACATTTCAAAATCTCTTTTCGCCCCATGAAATAAAGGTCATAGCCAGTACACGAGAATTCAAACATGAAATCTTGGCAGGAAATGACTAAGTGAGCGCTGCAGCCAATTTACCTTCGTCTTAGATCTGCCCAGCACACAAGGATCTCGCAATTCAAACAGACATCACAGCCTCCACGCAGAAAAAAGAATCAGACTGCTCTAGTCGCTTGCTTTGAGGGTCAGTGCATCTCAGCACAGATATCACTACAAAATAAAAGAATTCTGCTTTGTTCCCCTAAAGTTCTTCCAATTCTAGCCTTATGCTGCAGTTTTTACTTTTGCTTCCCTTAGAGACAGCTGTTTTATTTTTATTTTTTAAATTGAGGCTGAAGCCACTCTTATTTCTGAGCGGATAAATCATTCAAATTGGCGTTTACAAAGCCTTTTGTAGTCCCTGAATAAAAGGTACTGAAGATTACACCTCTGTTTTGCACATAGAGGCAATCGAGGGGCTGCTTCGAGCTTGCTTCTAAGCAAGCACGCATGGGGGCTTGTGGACGGACTGCGCGGGACACGTGCAGTCACGGTGCACATTTTGAGCAAACACGCTGAAAAGCAGACCTGCGTGTGCTGAGCCCAATCCCCTATTAACTGGCCTCTCCAGAGAGCCTGGCAGCTCTTTTGTCGGTTAAGGGTCAGCTCAATTTCATTTTTTTTCCTCTTGTTTTAATAAACAAAGTAACTTTGACATACAGGAGCAGGAAAAGACATACAAAACAGACACATTTTATTTAATGCATGCCTATTACTTAAAGGGCAATGTGAATTTTTTCACCTAATTTGGTCAAAATATTCCCTTTTTCAGCTGAATCCTTGTCTCCCAAACCCCAGCATTTGTAGTTAACATCTCTGTAGTTAACAACCAGATATACAGAGGAAGGTAGCTGTGACCCCTGCAGTTTTGCCCTTTCAGGGCTCTCCACCTGCATACAAAAATCAACAGAGTGAAGCCAGAGTCAGCAAGGTGACAGGGAGACATTGCCACATCACTCGTGTGCCACGCAGCTGCCTTCCCGCTGCCCGATCACCAACCGTGGGCCTCTCTGCCTCTGCAGGATATTGTATGAGAAATAAGGGCAGCCTCTGCCTGGAGTCCTTTTTACAGCTGCTGGTGTCCCTCGCAAGCAAAGGCAATTACAGCCCTGTAACCCGCAGCATGTGAGCGCTTCTAAATCTGGGGAAGGACTGAATCCTGGCAAAGGCAAATTGTCTCAGGTTACCGTCCCGAGAACTGCTTGCTCGTGGCCCGAAACACAACTAGGATCCCCTGTTGCCTGGGAGATGCTGCGTGAGCCAGCTGCAGCCGTCCAGCAAATAGGCAGCGCTCTCCAAGGACAGCAGCTGAGCCCTCGAGAGAAGAGTCAGGCAGGGGCCGTAGGAAGAGGAAGATCTCGTTGAGCCACTATCTTGCCAATGTAGACGTGAACCAAGTTTCCACCTTCTGTGGCTAACGATTTCTCTGCTAGGTGACCTGCTCCTCGGGTGTCACTTGCGTTTACCACACAGAGCTGGTCACGCACTCAAGTCTCCTTGGTAAAATTCTCGCCGACACCTTTCCAAATTTCTCTTAAATATTGCACATCTTAAATTACAGAAACCATCGCTTGTAATTATCATGTATTTTACATAAAATCTCTACGGAACGCGTCATTGCAAGCACTAAAAGGAAATTTGCAGAAAGCTACAAGCTTTCCAGTTGCTGCCCTGCCGTGCTGCAACAGTTGGAGGTACAGAGTCTGTGGGGGTACCTATGAAAGGGAAACTTGCCACGTCCAAAAGACGGCGTGGGCACAAATGCTCACAAAATCAGGTGTGAGTGCCTTTGTGTCACTCAGCTAAACGCTGAGTTTCCAATATTTGGATGAGCCCACCTCAGAACTTGTGCCCACTGCACTGGCAGCGCTTCAGCCTGCACAACCCCGAGCACTGCTGCTAGCAGGTGGCAGGGCAAAGCACACGTGCTGACCGCCTGAAAACTCAGGAACAGATGAAGAGCGCTCCTTCACACACAAAAGCACCCACGAACAATAAGTAACAGCAGCAGAAAGCCCCTGCTCCAGGCCCGTGGCTCATTCACAGAACCTCATCCTCCGATTTAAGTCTGGGATGTACGAGGAGAACTTTGTGGAACAGATCTGCCATGGGTAACAACGGAACAGAAAGGTCAGAAGCGTAACTCTCAGAAGCCCCTCTCACCAAGGCTTTCATGTAAAGACCAAGAAGAGTTGTTTTAGCCCCTGAAGCAGAAGACACGAAGCAACGCCCCATCTCTTAGCTGCAGAGGCGATGCCCCACACTCATTCACTGAAGGAAGCAACGGCAAATCTCTGCCTAGACTTAAGGAGTTTCCAAAGCTGTTTGCACGTTCCTGCAGTTTGAGGATCACAGACTTCCCTGCAACAAGAAAACATCAACACCCGAACACCCCTCCTCTGCTCCCCTAACCCACCAGACCCAACCTGATTTACCGACTATTTGCCCCAAACTGGCAAACCCAGGGAAGCGAAGCCTCGGAGCGGTCCTGTTACCTTGCATTGCTGCCTGCGATGGAGCAGCCCAAATCCCAGCCCAGGCGGAGCAGCAGCAGCGCGAGGGCGGCTCTCCGGCTGACTCCCGCCGCAGACAGTCAGAGCAGGTGCGGTGAGCGAGGGGCTCTCGCTAGTAAATCATCACTTCGCCAGCAAAACGCTCGAGTGCTTGCCCAGAAACAAAAGCAGTCACATCATAAACCAGAGGGTGACATCAGCACAGGGATTGCATTTCCTACACAGCTTCAAATTTCATTGCCTGTGACTGGAAATTGGACTCTCACGATTTGAGTTACTCCAACTTTTCACGAGAGGCGCAGGAATTCCTGATTCCAATTTGTTAAATAAAATTCACTTCCAAACTCTCTTTATTTCTCAATGACCTGACGATAGAAGAGAACAACCAAGCAACACTCCTAACAGAAAGTCAAATGCTAACAAACACCATTATTAGCCTGACTTCCCAAGCCAGGTGCTAACGAAGTGAGCAGCCGAACTTTCACTGGAAAGGGTCGGTGCTATTCCAACAGCCCAGTCTGAGGCACAATTATTCAAAACCTCTAAACTGCCCTTTCCCACTCTTATTCAGAGGTCTGCTCTGCCTCTTCTTCTAAAATTAAAGCTAGCAAGGATCTGGAAACACACATTTCGTCATTCCTTGGTTGAGTCATTGTTTCGGAGCATGAAGCATGATGCACTCTGTGCTTACGGTCTGACACCTTCCCCAACCTGAAGTGCGTTTGTGATTTTCCACATACAGCTCTTCAGGCTCTCCAAAAGCAACACATCCAAGACTTCTATACAAGCCCAATGGGCCACAATTAATCTTCCCGTGAGTTACATGATGTTTGCACGGGGTTGAGAAATACTAGAAATAAAAGTTCCCTTGGCTGAGTTAGATGCAACACTGTGTACTTTCTGCTACTAATGACTCTTCAGTAAGTACCTCTATTACCCCACATATTCCAGATCCCTCTGATTTAGCCATCACGGCAATTTTCTTGGTAGAAAAGTGTTTACTCAGTTAAAGGTAGCCACTGAAATGCCTCAAAATTTAATTGCTGCCATTTCTCTCTGAAAATTTCTAGGTGCTTGGAAAAGAGGCAGGTAATAAATAATACTCACCCAGGACACAAACTGAAGATTAGCTTTCTTTCTTTAGAAAGCACTTTAGCTCCTTGACTCCCTATTGCAAACAACACAAATATATATGATGATCCAGTGCAAGACCATAAACGTAAGAGTGTTCAGTTTCCACAGACTTGACATCCCGTACATCTCACAGGATTTTTGCTTCATCGATTCCCTAACAGCTGCCACCAGCAGAAACACTACTTACCCTTACAACACCTGCAGGGCAGGGAGTTATTTCATCTCCCTCCTGGGATTTGCACCTCGGAGGATTTTGGCATAGGGCAAACCTGGCAGAGCTAAAAATGGAACCAAGATCCGTGTCCCTGGCCAGCACTGAAGCCAGAAAGCTTCTTTCTCCTTCTGAGATGCAGCAGCCTGGAAACTCTGACGCCCACTCACGCATGCTACAGACCTATGTCCAAACAGATCTCGCAAACGGAACCCTTTGTGAGAAGCTGGGGAGAACGAAAGGAAGAGGCGGACAGACCCAGTGCTGTGCAGTTGCAATGTACAGTTAATCTGCACCCTAGATCTTTCGCCCAAGTAACGCCGTGCCTTTGCTAGTTGCTCCTGGTGTTGAAACTTCGGGCTTTCAAGGTGAAAAGCTGAAGGGCAGCACTGGAGCGGTGGAGCACCCAGAGCTACATCCCAGTTCAAACTGTTAATTCCTAAGAACAGAAAAAGCCATTTCTGCCTTAAATGAGGGCGGTGGAATTCCAGGGAAGTCAAAAGCCTGGCAAAAGCCAGAAGTTTAAGCTAGTACTTGGGATCATGACACTGACAACAGTGCTTGGTCACTGAGACAGTTCAGGATCTGCTGCTGCTTGATTTTTTACCATCCTCGCATCCTATGCACTGTCTAGGAACACTGCCATCAGCTGCAGACCTCAAAGAGGATTTTTTTTGCCGTCAGCCATGCTGGTTATGCCTTCCAGATAGACATTTGTATTATTATACAATTTCTTTCATTTCATTAGAAGAGCTAAAACAAAACCGACATTTCTCCCCAGCAGTACTGAGCTAGTACATACACCATTTTCGTGGAAAATGGCATGATTTGCAGCCACCATCTGAACAGCAACAGAAATTACCTAACCTCTAATATACTCACACGAGGGAAATCCTGCGGGCTTGGATCATTCGAGAAATAAGGCTGCCTTAGAGTTACAGGAATAACACATGTCCAGAGTGGGCTACAATCTGCTAAAATACGGTTTGAAAAATCAACTGCTAATTGTTTCTACAACTTGCATTTTATGTTAAAAATTCTCCCAAAGACTTCTGGAGCCAGAGCTCAGTCTGGAAAGGATTTTTACGGTCACACTGTAAACCCACAGAAAGCAGGGATCTAGAACGGAAACAGGTCATTACAGCTAAAATACTGATCCCGGGCTCTGCCTGAAACAGCTGGGATGATTTCTCCAGTTAAGCAAATTACTGTAACTAAAACCCACTCTGATATTTAAAGAAATTGGGAGAGATGCTGAGTAGTCACTCTTCTTCCCAGATAACAAGATAAGAACCATATTAATTGAGGAGTTTCTAAGTAAGCACTTGAAATTTAGGTAAGCAAATTCAAAATATCAAGACCATATTTACATTCTGGGGTAATAATTAAATATTTAATATCTTGTGGTTCCAGTATTCTAGGTTTTTCTATGCACCAAAATATTTAGTCATGTAAAAAACATCTGTAGCAGCTGGAAGACATTCGTTTGGCCTGCTAGGATTCATTAGTTTAAAAACACATAAATAAAGTGCTCATTTTATTTCCAAAACTCTAACACTGCTTCTTTCAGTTCTCTTAGGGTGCTTGGTGAATAATGCTTAGGCAATCTTCTCAGCAGGAGGTATTCGATACCAGTTTCACAAATGCATACAAATATCTGTTAACTAACTAAAACAAGTCTTGAATTTAGGTTAATGCTATTCTGTATTGACTAACCCAAGTCTCAGAGCAATATGAAAACCAGCTTGCAAATAGTTTAATCCCTACTTTTATTTTTTTTCTCCTAGGCTCCCAAGTTCCCAGTGCCGAAATCTACTTTTAAAAATCACTGATGAAAGGAAACTTCTCTTCAGAACTGGGATTCAGATACCTGTGTTATGGGATTACAGAACACAAGCCTTCATGCATGCCTTTTCTCCCCCAAAAGCTCCCGCATAATCTTAATACTTTTTTTAAAAAAATAATAAATCAAGTAAACAAGGGCACTGCTGAGATCTTAAGAGAGAGATGAATTCGGCTTAGTACACACAGGGATCACTTTTCTGGGCAACAGTTTGCAAAGGGTTATATATTGGCCAGCCAAGTTTCTTTTGCTGGAAGATGCTGAGGTTTTAGCAAAGTTTCTGCAGAGTATGCAACAGTGTTCAGCATTTGCTCAGCTAATGAGTTAAATCATTGCAGCTCTCCGATGACTTGAAGATTATGGGTGTAGGAAAGGGTACTGCTCAGCGAGGGGAACTTTCAGCAACCACCACCAAACTGCGGTTAAAACAGACACCAATGACTCTATTCAGCTCCCAAACCTCAGACAGTTTCCATTTTCTCAATAACAAAGCATTTTTGTGGAGTGAGGTAAGAGGCCTCCATCTGCCAGGTCTAACTCCGCTAAGATTGCTTCAGAGCCCGGCCGAGCGAGGGCTGGCCGGCCCAGCCGGCGTCCCTCACACCAGGACAAAGGGACAAAGCTGCAGCAGGACAGACGTGGAGAGCGGCCTCCTCGGGACCGTCCCACAAATTCTGCTGGGATTTGGTATCAAAAGGAGCCTCGAGTGAGCTCCAACCAGCGCACAGCTGGCGAGTTCAAGAGGCTGAGCAAAGAGCGAGGCTTTTCACCGAGGATGGGCTGAAAGAGGCAGGAGGGAGCCAAAGACAAACGGCTGCTGGCGTTTCAGTGCTCAGCAATCCATCACAAAGTGTCAGAAGCACAGAGCGTTGGGATTTAGAAGCGAACGCAGGCCTCTGAGCACGCGGTGTGGGATGCAGCCTCCCTGCGGGACAGCGCGGCCCGAGGGCCCGTCCACACCTGAGCGGCTGCTTGTCCGAGCCAGAGCAGTTACAGCCTCGGAACAGAGATCAGGAGGGATTTGGGGGTTGTTGTTGTCTTGTTTTGGTATTTGGCAGCCTGCATGTATCTTGGCATCTCAGCTGCAGGAACACCAAGCACCTTTTGTTTGAAAGTCAGCTCTCAGCTCCTCTGAAAATCGGGCCATTTATGTAGATGCAGATAAAGACACTGCCTCCTGCCAGGACCCCCCCAGCTCTCCCCTCTCTTTAACCTGCCACTTGTTAGTCATCTCCCTTGCCATTCTGAGACTCAGCTCCAGGTTCAGCACATCCCAACCGCCTGCCCTGCCAAAGGATGAGCGAAAGAGAACACCACAGCCTCGGGCTCCCTCGTGCAATAAAGGTAAAGCCCTCGGAACAGCACGGAGATGAGGCCAGCTGGAAAGAGCTTGGAGGAAAAGCGGCTACACAGCACGCAACATCAGGAAAGGATCTTCATGGAGTATGTGAATCTTCTGATCCGTTTTTGGTCCCTGCATAACAAAGTCTTTAAAAAGCAATGCCAGATATTCTGCCAGACACGACAGCAACTGGTGCGAATGGATGACCTGTGACTTGGGCAGGTCAGAACATCCAGGACCCAACTGAGCTTCAACTTTGGTAAACAGCACTGCCAAGGGCTGTTATTCACACCTCTCGGAGCCCTCATTCTGCCTGTGTGACAGAATGCATACAGGTTTTAAGAATCACAGTTCAGAGGGATTAGGAAACACAGAGAATCCATTCCAATTGCATTATTTTAGTCTGGTACATCAGGTTTTATATTTATGAGGACAACAATAAAGATTCCTGAGCAGAAACTGCCCCAAAGCCATTTTGCACAAATTTAATTGAAATTTGCAACCTCCAGACCTGTGCTATTACTGCAATACAAAACAAGAATCAATGGGGTAGAAACAACCAACAAACATAAAAACACATGGAGCAACTGCAACTTTTCTCTCAACTCACCTGCAACCCAACTTGAGCAATGTGCTAACTTGAGAAATTTCACTCCCAAAGATGCCAAATTTCTAACCATTAATCCTTATTTCTGCAGATCAGAGACAGTCTCCCAGCCACACACTGACACAAACCAAGGAGGAGCTTTTTAATGCCAGAAGATATGGTGTATGCTTCCAGCTCTGCCGCTACTTTCCTGACTGGCTCTGCAGAACTTCCTTCCCCCCTAGACGTCCAAGTTTTCCCACCATCTGAAGCAAAGAATACAACAGTTCAGTTGGAAGGGACCTTCAAGGATCATCTAGCCAACTGCAAAAAGGCAGTTCTTCAGTTGGTTTTGTGAAGGACTTTGCATTCCTGTAGCTGTTTCTCCTGTAGTTTTGAAAACATTAACGTTGATCTCCTCGCTATCTAGTTTAATGCCAGGTACCCAGCTGGATACCTGGAGAGCCCAGCTGGCAAGCAGCACACCATCCTTTCCCAGCCGTGACAAAACATCTCCCAAGCCAGCTTTCTTCCTGCGAAGAATGCTGATGTCACATCTCAAAAATCCACACTGCTAATACGAGCCCCAGCGCGAGGTCAGCCAAAGAGGACTTCCATCAGAGATGAGCTCTGCTGGAGAAGGCTCCCTGGAGATCGTAAGAATAGCAACTCAAACCCAGATGGCAACAACGTGCAGCGCACATCTCCAGCAGACGCAGGCACGGGGCAGAGGACTACGCAAACTGACCAAAGGCCACCCCGATTTCTGCCATCTGCTAGCTAGATGCAGAAGCCTGGGCTGAAGGCCTTTGGGAAAGGTCAGGATAGGCTTAAAGGCTCTCAAGATATTGCTTTTGTTCTCACTATTAGCTTCTCAATTCCTTTGTTAAAAGATACGAATCTCTCTGTAAGGCGGTTATTTGGAGCCAAGAGTTTAGATATTATTGCAAAACATATGCTTAAAAGAGACTGGAAATGATGTTGGCAGTGTTACAGAGGGGAGTGAAGCGCAGCTTTGGGTCAAAACAAAAAAAATCTAAGCTAGTAAGCAATTCCCATGTGATAGTTTGGAAGAGCCAGCAAAAGCTTCTTCTAGAAAAAAAACAATACTGTGAGAACGAAGCTAACAAGAGCTGGCTCTTGGAAAAATAAAAAGGCCGGTAATAAGCCCGAGTATTGCCAACAGCACATATTCAAGAGAATCTTTCTGGGAAACCGGCTCAAGTCATTACGCTGGAAAGCCCTTAGGGACTAGGGACCTTGAGGCTAAATGCTGGCAAATTGCTTCATCAGTTAAGCTGGTCCCAGTGTTTTCTACTGCGTAAGAATAATTTGTTTTAGCCTACAGGTCTCTACAGAGCAACGGGTAAATTCAGGCTGCTTCCTCTGGGAAGGGAAACAAAGCGCTCAGCGAAACCCTGCCCGTGCAGGACGTTTTTAGGTTTCCCACCATCACTGACAACCTTTCAGCCCAACAGCCGACCCAACATACGCTGTTGGCTTTGCTTTACTCCCTGTGCCCCTCGGTGCCACTTACCTGGGGGGAAAATCACCCGAGCTGCTTCTGCCAGCTCGCCACGAGTGAGCTGTCGCCACAAAAATGCGATGACTGTGCCTCCACAAAAGCATCTTCTGGAGACTCATTCACCCAAAATGGACGTAGTCAGAGCAATTATTCTGATGTAGCTTGTTTTCCAGAGGAATAAGGAAACCTTGCTTTCTCTCTCCATTTCAGAGAGAGATTAGTTAATACATCAGGAAAGAGATACACTGATGCAGAGAGATAAAGGCAAGACTTTTGTTTGAGGTCTTCTATTTCCAGTCCAGTTACTCACAGTTACAGGAGCATACAGAGAGCACAGAAGACAACAAATGCGGTCTCTAACACCAGCAGAGAAAAATCCTGCATTGGCAGGGGAAGTCAAGGCACTACCTAATGACCTCCCTCCTTTTCCAACCCCTTTTCTGATTCACGATGCCTTCTTCCTTCCAATTGACCTAAATAACATGTTCAGGCAGCACTGGAAGTATTTCCGCCTCAGACTTCAATAGCGGCAAGATCTCCACATCTGGAAAGGGTATTTCTCAGGAAAGTCACACCACAGGTGGCTTAGGAGCGCTTTTCCCAGGAGAGGAAGAGAAGCACCCTGTCTTGCCTCCTTTCAGCAGTAAGACTTCCTTGCTGCGGGAGAACAAAGGTTGCCCAGGAGCACAGCAAACACACACTATGCCTGTGCCCAAGTCCCAGCTAATCTGAACAATGTGGGCAGAGGATTCAATTACCTCATTTCCAGGTGTGCTGTCAGCATGAGCCATGACTGGCTTGGGATGAAAGAGGAAAAGCTGCTCCTAGCTCTGGACTTGTCTGCATCGTTTATGGTAATTATTGCCCAGCAGCCTGTAATCCTTTAATGTCATATCACTCTCGCAGCCCTCAGTCTCTCCAGAACCTTTTGATCACCACTGCAGAAGAGGCTGAAGGCCAGAGCGCGGGGCCCACCAGAGCAGGAGGCATGCCAACCCAGGCCGCAGAAAGAGGAAGGCAAAGAAAGCCATGGAAAAAGGACTTGGGTGATTCAGTCAGCTTCAGAGCTTCAGACACAAAGCGATTACGTATGCTAGCAGCATCCAAGCACTTAAAACAGATGCATGTCCAAACAATTAGTCTACCTGTCCAGCTGTTCACTCCAGCACACCACCTTTGGTAACATAACAGAGCATTCAACAGGAATCACAGGAATTCAACAGGGGAGAATCCAACCCCTATCACTACATGGCTGTTTCACACACAGTTTTTTTGATCCTCTCCAAAACTCATTCTTTATCACAAGTTCAGGCACTTGTGATAGCCATGCAGGTATCTCACGTCTTTGCAGCCCCCCCGCAGACAACTAATCTCAATGTTACCTCACAGCAATGGCCTCCACAGGCTGTGCATCGAGTAAATGAACAAGTAAAAAGTCAATTGAAAATGGACTTGTCAACAAAGAAATGTATTGTGGGGGAATACAAGAAAGAGCTCCAAAGCTGCACGGACTGCCCCACGGACCCTCGGCAGCCTGGGAGATCATTTTCTTCTTTAAAGCATACGCATACGTACAGTTCTTCTATACAGGAGGTTGTACATGATCTGCACCACCTCATTTTCAGGTAACTGGGCTTCAAAAACTAAAGGAGAAAACAAGCAAGAAAAGCCCACATGCCTTTGTGCTACAACACGACTGTTTAGTCCATAACAGCTAGTCTGTATCTGTTATCTCTACATTTTTTATTAGCTCATGTTTACTTTGGCTGCACATCCAAGCAGTCATTTAACCAGGGTGAGAGAGGAAAATCTTGGACTCTCAACAATGGCCAAGCAGTTTAATCTGCCGCTGGGGACAATGACTTGACTCCTATTGGTGTTTAGCACTGGCAGGGTCAAGTGTAACATGTGGTGAAGGAAGCACTAGGGAAGCAGATCTGTGGCCATTCCATCAACACTGAGCGTTTCCTTGAGCTATTCAGAGGTCCCTTTCCCCTCCGAGAGCAGAGTATGGCTCCAGCTGCCCAGTCACCTGCACCAGCTTCTCCCCTCGCTGGATTTATGACTTCAGGGGCTGCCAACAGCTCCAGGTTGGATACAGCACATTCCTCTGGCTTACAGCTTAGATGTTCAAAACTCAGTTAGGAAGCTGTTCAGATTATGTCCTTGGCATCAGCCACCAGGCTAGTGCTAGGAGCTGATTTATGTTCCCGAAAAGAACCGGCATTGGGCAGGCTGGGCACAAACATCACCCAACTTCTGTCCAGCGATGATTCCAATCAGAAGGGGCTAGAGTTAATATTTATCCATGGTGCTGATTTAAGAGTTTTTTGAATTCGTATTTGAGAAGTTCATAATACTTTACATACGAGAACTCTGTAATTTGCAAACCTGGAACCATCTACAGTAATATATTCAGAGCCATATCAGAAATGATACGAGTTAACAGTCAGATTAACCCAGGCCAAACAAAGTCAAAGTGAGATTGCACTAACCACAGGAACATAAAATTCAAGATCTTTATTGCATTGCTACTTGGATTCTGTGTTAAAACATTTCTAAATAACTCTTGATTAAGAGTTCTAACACAATTAGCTTAAACCTAACAGCCATGTCTTTCTGTTTCCTCCCAGCGTAACACTATCATCTCAGCAGGCTCCTGTTGAGTAAGGGCAGAATCACTGGTTAAGACTGTTCTCCATTTAGCAAACACCAACAGACACCAAGTGAGTCACTCGGCAGAGGCAATTCTGCTAGGATGAAATACAGGAAGGTGGAAGCCATGTGGCATTCTTCAGTTTCCCCTTTCCTTTCACAATCAGACCCTTGATATTTTCTTCGACAGGAAAACTGACACTCCCCCTCCCTGTAAACTGCTGACAATCGCATTTTACACCTGGCAAAACCAGTGCAAAACGGAAGGAAGAGAAAAAACAAAGAGCAAGGACTTTTCTCAGCAGCTGCATCTCCCCAGAATGGCACATTTTTCTTTCCAACAGTAGCCAAAGACACACTCTTCCTTCATGGACAAAGTCTAGTAACTTCACGTTAGTCATTACGAGAAATGCCACCTCTTCTCTATTAAACTACAGGACGGAGCATGCTGCAGAGTTGCCAAATCTGGCTGCAGCACACAGGTCCTGTTGGAACCAGCAAAGCTCGTGCAGCTGAACCCCTTTGCTTGCAAACTCTCAGCCCTTGCATTTGAATGTCCTGTCCTTTAAAAGCAATCCTAAACTCTTGGCAGTAACCTGAAGATTAAATACTGGTCAAGTTCCTCTGCCCCCTAACAACCGGTCTTTTCCCTTTCCTGGCTGCAGCTGGTAGCTATTGTTATCGCTGTTCTTTCTGTCTTTTCTTTTACATTTGTTCTGATGACTTCAACAGGCAAAACAGTAAGTTCTCTCTTCATTTTTCCAGTTTGGACCTCAAAATCGCACCGACATCAGCAGAAATAGTCAAAGTCCTGTAAGGAATGAGGGGAACACAAGCTGTGGGTAGCAGCTCGCACTCTGGGCTGGAAAGCAGAGCACAAGAGCCAGTGCCACCCAAACTGCTTTCTTGCTCGACCACGCCGGGTGCTCGATAGTGGGCACAGCAGTGGATGTCGACCAGGGATACCAAACACCGGAGAAGTGGCTTCCTTATATGAGCAATTACCAGAAATTATGAAACTGTTTGTCCAGTTAAGAAGTTTGGCTTCTATTCAGACCAGGCAGCCACTCAGTCCCCGGTTTTCTGTAAATATATATATTTGTCTATGGAAACTTTCTGACATGAAAGGTGAGGCAGAGGCAAAAAGGTTTACACTCACGTCTCTCCTGAGGCTCCTGATGCAATTAGGGTTCTTCAAGCATGACCTCATGCAAGCTCAGCACAGCAAAAATCCCGCAGACACGAGCAAGAACCCCAGCAGGCCACCATGAAAACCTTGTGCATCACTGCTGTGATTACCGTAAAAGTCCTCTTCTGGGGAGAGGGGAGCAGGAACCACTTGAGCACTAAGAATAACCAATTTATTCCATTTTCCTGCTGGTACTGCAGAAAACAGCAGGCCACGTAACAGCATCAGCCGAGCTACAACTGGGAACTCAGCAGAAAGCATCTCGCCTCATAGCACAAGCAATAGCGCGAGTCCTGGCTGTGAACTGAACCAAGTGCTCCCGAAAGTGGTGCACTGGGAATTCCAGTAACTTGCCCACTGAGGAGATTTTCCCAACTCCATCATTTTAAGGGTTCACTTCTGTCTTGAAGCTGCCAGGTCCAAAACCTATGACAACATCACTGAGCTTGTTCCCCTCAGAAATCTATTGCCCGTTGAACGCTGTCTACAGCCACACAAGGCTGTTACTCTACAGGAAAAAAAAAGTGTGTGAGAGCAGGGCAACTGCAATGACATGGGCCAGGAAGGAGACTCCTGCCTTCCTTCCCCACGAGGACCTGGGAGAGCTGAGCCCCCCAGCTGCCGGCTGTGTCCTCGGCCAGTGTGGCTGCTTCAGAGCCTGTTCTAAAACGAACTGCAGTGTAAACAGGAAGCCGAGCTGACAGCAGACGTGCTGCAGATGGCTGCAAATCCTACAGAGGGAACAGCAGTGACCTCCCATCCTCCCCAAGACCAAGGAACCAGCCTGATCCTCAGCGCACGAGTCACTGCTCAGCTCTCCGGGTGCTATTTCAAGGCAGGGGAGGTGCCCAGGTTTTCCATCGAGAGGCACCTCAAAAACATCCAGTATGGAGCAACAGCGGTGCCCCAGCAGCTGGGGCCAGGGAACTGTTCACAGGGCATCCCAAATTCCATAGCAGGATATTTCCGAGCACCACCCTGCCTTCAGTTGTGGCAAGGCTATGTCACCAGCCTTAAAAGTATACAAAATTACAGTCCTAGCTGGGTAAGAATTAAAGTAACGCTCACGACTCTGTGCCTATTAAAACTTCTAAGGAAGAAGCTAGCAAGAAAAGGAGGAAACCCTGCGGTCTCCATCCTAGGAGAAGGGGAAAAAATAGCACAAAAATAAGACAGGAGAAATGGCAGACTTCCCCTTTTCTGCCATCCCGCTGATGGCCTGCCCGTCAGGAAGTAAAACCACATTTTGATAAAGCAAACTGGGGAAATTAGGCAGTTTCAATGCCTTTGTGAGCAACACAAAAATATTACTTGTTTCAAAGGCAGATTTTTAAGTTCTGGAGACTCCCGAGGAAATATCCAAGAAAATTCTTCTCAAAAGTGAACAGCAAAGGATCATTTGACAATCACACATTCATGGCAGCTGGGAGAGCTACAGATTTCTACCACCTGGTAGAGGGGTCAGAGAAGTACCTGTAAAAGCTATCTTACCCCAACTTCTCCTAAACTGTCCATGGGTGGCCGGTGCTGCCACCAGCTCATCAGACCTAAGGTCTGGTCCACAGCGGCCTTCCCCACGCTCCTATGACAGGTTTTCTGATTTGGAAACATTTCTTTACGATTTTCAAAACAGAGAAACAGTGAACGTATTAAATTCAAATCCAAGTAGAGAGATCTCAGTATCAATGCCTGCGCTACGGAGATAAGTAACCACCAGCATACGCCATCTATTTCAGCTTTGAGTCAGCGCAGAGCAATTCCTCCCAACACGCTTTAACCTAACTGTAAAGTACCTCCAGCATTTCCATGCATTCTCATGAAAGAGACAAAGCAATTAATGTAACCGCAGGTGCAAAATACCTACAGAGCTCGAAACCAAAAGAGAAAACCTTACCTGCGAGAGAGCATATAGCCATCTGAAACCAAACTGCATTCAGTAAAACACATTTTGCAGCGATGCTGAGCTATTTTTCAAAGCCACAAGATGCCAGCTGTGACGTTTGAGCTTTTGTTTAAGAAGAAAAAAGCAAAGGCTGGAGAAGCCTTACCCCATACCTACCCTGGGACTCCCTGGACACACAGCAGCCCGTTAGGGCGTGCTGAACGTTTCTCTGCACTAAGCTTGAGCATTTGGTTTAACTTTACTTCAGAGTTTATTGGTCGGGTAAAGTTTCAGAGCTTTAATAAAACACAGCTTAAGCACTGCAGCTTCACAGTCTGGGAAAGAGGAACGGCAGAAAGTTTTTTTTTTTTTTCCCTTTCTTTTCTTTTAGAAAACGGCATTCGCTGTGCTTCCTCGAGCAAACCCGGTGAAGATCTCCGAGCAGGATCCACCTCGGGCAGGGGCAAACCCAGCCGGGGTCCCGCGGGGATGCTCGGTCCCCCCCTTTTCCCCCAGCCCTCCCCCGGTGCCCCGGGGCTGCCCGTGCCCCCTCGGAGCCCCCCGGCCCCGGTTCTCCCCACCTGCTCGGCGCCCCGGGGCCGCGCTCGCTGCTCGCCCCGACGATGGGCAGGCTGGGCACGGCTCGGCTCGGCTCGGCACGGCTCCGTATGGCTCGGCACGGCTCGGCACCGCTCCCCAGCCGGCGGCGGAGCCCGGCACTGCCCCGCCCGGCTCGGGGCGGAGCGGAGCCGAGGGGCGGTGAGCCGAGCCGAGCCGTGCCGTGCCGAGCCGTGCAGGGGGCGGTGGGCTCGGCGGCACGGAGCCGCCCTGCCCCCGGTTGAAACCGGCAGGGATCAGCCACGGGTGCGCCCCACGGCACCCGTGGGAGCCCCCCCCGGGGAGGCGGGGGGAGCACGGCGCTGCCGGGAGGTCCCAGCACCGGGGGGATGCCCCGCGGAGCACCCCGGGCCCCGGCTCGGCCCCTCCACCGGCGTCGCCCCCGTGGCACCGATCGCCTGCAGGGCACCGGGGATGGCGGCGGTGGCGGCGGGGAAAGGGGCGAGTGGGGGGGGGAGCAAAGCTCCATGCCCCGGCAGCGGGGAGTTAGAACCGGGGGGGCTGCGGCCATCACAGCCTGAGGGCGAGGAGCCCCGGGGGGGCAATAAACGAGCCCCGGGACAGGGCTGGGCCCGCACCGGAGGAGGCCGCGGGGCCCGGGCGGGCGCCGCTGTCACCATGGAGACGGCGCCACCGGCCGCCATTACGTGACGCGTGGAGCCTGCGGCCTAGGCCCTGCCCCGCCCGCTCCGGCTCCGGCTCCTCACGCGGCCGCCGCCGCCACCGGGTTCCCGGTACCGACCCCGTCCCCTCTCCGCCATGTCGGCCTCCTTCAGGAAGGCCGCCAAGTCCGGGCAGCGGCAGCACCGCGAGCGGGCCCAGGTGAGCGCCATCCCCCCGCTGCGGGCCGCGGGGCTCCGGTGCGGGCCCTCGGGCTTCGCTGCCGGCGGCCCCTTCATCTCCTGTCCCGCTTTTCCCCGCAGCCCGCCTCTCGGAAGAAGCTGGGGCTGCTGGAGAAGAAGAAGGACTACAAGCTGCGAGCGGAGTGAGTCGGGGAGAGCCGGGAGGGAGCCCCCCGGGGCTGCACCATGGCCGTGCCCGGCCCTGTCCTGAGTCCCCACACATGGGCAGTGAGACGTGCGGAAAGGCCTCACGCTGTTATCACTGCAAATAATAAAGGAATTACAAGTGCTGTCTTCTGTTTTTAATGGCTGACCCCGCGGAAGGTCCAGGAGGGCTAAGCTGGACAGTTGGACAGCACTTGCTCCTCAACACAGCTCATCTCCAGCCTTGTTGAGGAATAAGTTATGAGGCTGAAGTTGATTGTTGGTGTCCAGCTTGGTACAGGGAGCCTTGGCTGTCATATCATGGTGCTGAGCATCGCTCTGAGGGACTCAGCATCACCTCAGGGAATGCGGACATGGAGAAATGCTGAACTGCTCTTTCTTTTTTTCCAGGGACCATCACAAGAAGCAAAATGCCCTCAGAGCACTTCAGAAGAAAGCTCTGGACAAGAATCCCGATGAGTTTTATTTTAAGATGATAAACACACGGCTCAAGGTAAGAAACTACCTTCAGGTGGGATTACACTGCAGCTCCAAGTAACAAGTTATGTTTTTAAATTTACAAATTAGTAAACAAAATAGCAGACTTACCTTGGTGCTATGGAAGTTTAAGTGCTATGTTCCATCTGTTTTTAGGATGGAGTTCATGTAATTAGACAACCAAAGGATGAAGTGACTCCTGAACAGGCAAAATTGATGAAGACACAGGATCTTAAGTATGTAGAAATGAAAAGAGTTGCAGAAGCCAAGGTAATGCTTCACTTTTTCAGTTTCCATTTTGCCCAGAATTGTTTTTACTGTAATTTTTTTTCCTCTCCTTTGGGGAGGGGTTGCTGATGGTGATGGATATTGTGTTTATGTTCAGAGAAATCTCGTTCATGTAATACTGGAAATGATAGATGGAAATGTCAGTGGAGCTCAGTATATAGAACCTACAGAAAACTACTAAAAACTATACTGTATGTTATTATAAAACATGGCAATTTTAATGTAAATTTCAGACACTAAACATGTACCTTGCTTCTGATCTGTATAGAACTGAGGATTATTGATTATTGTTGCTGAAGCAGGTAGACAGAATCAGTAGAAATCTGACTTCTGTTTCATGCTCTAATGTTGATCCATACACTATCACTGCAAATAAAGAATTAAAGTCAGCTTGGAATATTCCTTCATATCTTTGCTAATAATTTCAAGGTAATCCTTGAACTGAAATACTTTGAATTTTGTCTGCCATACAGATAACTTACTGTTGTTTTGAAAATTGGTTTATACATATTTGGTTGGGTAATATCAGAAATTACCTTGACTTGAAAAGAGGCCATGTATATAAACCAGATGCATTTAAATTTTTGTAAAAAAAAGTATTAAAATATTCAGTTGCTTGTAAACTTGAGAAGCAAACAGGAATTCACTTCAAGGAGACATCATTCACCTTGTTACAAATGTTTGGCAAAACTGAGGTTACCTTTTCTTTCCTGCAGAAAATTGAAAGGCTGAAGTCCGAGCTCCATCTGCTGGATGCTGAGGGGAAGCAGCCCAACAAGCACGTGTTCTTTTTTGATACTAAAAAAGAGGGTAAGATTTAAATAGGCTTTACTGGATTTTTGTTTGTTTGTTTCAGGCTGTGTAAAATGTATAAAGCAGTAATGTTCTTTATTTATGCTGTTATTATAAAAGATTTTATTTCAGGAATAGTATTTCAGGTGTGCTGTAAATTGTTTTGATACCTAGAGAAGACCTCAGTTCTGCAGGAGCTATGCTTCTGGGGCTCTCTTTGCTGCTGACTGTGCATAAGCTACGTGCTGGGAAGGTTTGCTGAGCATCAGTCCAAGAAGTCTGAGTTTATTCCTATTTTTTTTTGATTTATAGTTGAAGAGTTTGATATTGCAACTCATCTGAATACTGTTCCAGAGCTAGTAGATAGAGTCTACAACCGACCAACCATTGCAACATTGCAGAAAGAGACACTGAAAGGAGCTACTGATCCTGTCCATTTAAAGGTAGTTTGTACTACCCACTATTTGTACTGTAGTCATCTTAATGTATTTTTTTTATATACAATAAGCACTAAGAAGGGTTCTTTGGACCACTGTGCAAGAGAAAAAAAATCTGTTGTCTTTCATCATTTTTTATTGGTGAAACAAGGCTGTAGTGGACGTCACTTAACCATCAAGTACCTGGAGACTGCAGTCCAATTTTCTTCTGGACTAATACGGAGAACTTGTTCAGTTGTATCCCAGCTCACTGTGGATTATAAGTCAAGAGTTGTGAAGTTTGGGCCAGAACAGCGTGGTATATACTTGATGAGGTAGTTTCCTACCTCCTGCTTACACAATCAGCTTTGGTTCTAATGTTTTAATATCACAGCACTTCTGTCCTAGCCGTAGCTAAGCTTGGCTTTAACACTGTAAATACATCTTAATTAGTTTAGATGTTGGGCAGTTCTGTAAGCTGAAGTCAGTATGTGTAAGGTAAAAATAAACTTGTCTTAAACTGCCGATTGGTAAATTTGTAACCTGTTGTTTTCTGAATCAGATGTCAGATAACAAACACCCTGTGGTCCCTTCCATTTTGCCAACTTTCTTGGTTTGGCTTGTCAGTAAAGCAGTTGGACGAGTTGTAGGCTGACAAGTTTTCTCTTCTAAATGTCTGAGTCATATTGTAAGCATGTTGGGATCTGTTCTCCTTAATTTAATTACTTAAATCACACCTGCAATAATACCATTTTTGTGCTGGGAAAACCATCAGCTCTTAGTAGGTAAACATGATCAAACAAGCTGCATTTTGGGAGGCCTCTGTGCAATTTCTAAGCACTTCAGGAATCGGTCTCTGGTCTTTTTTTCCTCTGAATAAACATTTGTGGCTTTTCCTTATGGAGTTAAATTCTGTCTTGCACTCAACACTGAAATTAAGAGGAGTTATGAAACTGAAATTCCAGCTGCTTACCAAACAAGGTTCCACAGCTAAGTTAGATGATGTGTGGTGGGGTTTCTTTGCTTGCTTTTTTCTTTAGTTTGGACTTAGGAGATTAAAAAAAGTGTGAAGAACAAAGTCCTAACTAGAAAACATCTAGTATGAGAATCAAGATGTTATGCAGTTTGCTGAAACCCAACCACAGAACTAAAGCAGAATTGTTTTATATGGCTGAAATGTAAAAAATGTTTGTGAGGTCTCAGAATAGGTCAGCTGTAGACTGTAGCGTCTTGTTCCTCTCTCTTAAAAATGCTTCTTTTTCTTCTCCAGAAATTAGACCAGCAAAGGAAGAATCAGTATGACCTCCTGAAGCAGCGCATTGAGCGAGAAAAGAGCATGTTCGTTATTGCACAGAAAATCCAGACTCGTAAAGATCTGTTGGTGAGGGATTTAACTGGTTCTTTGGATCTTTTGTTAAAGTCGCTAGGTCTATCTATACCTGAGTTTCTTTCATTTATACTGATACTTCTAGGTAACTCCTAAAAATAAGCAACCTTCTTTTATCATGGAGAAAGCAAGGAGATGATTCAATGAAGCATTCCGGTTGTGACATGTCTAATGTATTTGCTAGTCCAGCTCTATCGCATCAGCAAGAAAAAAGATTCAACTCTTGAAATGATGTACAGTCTCTTCTAAAATACTCTTCTTGTTGTCACCTCTCAAGTATTAAAAAGTAGCAGAGGAAAGGAAGCAGTTCTCTAGGTTTCAAGATCTTAAAAACCCAGTGACCAAAAAAATTATTTGTCTCAGTGGGGCTTGCTGTTCACTGGTGCTTGTGAACAAAACAGATTGTGCCTGACAGACTAAAGGCAGAAAGAACAGATGGAAATATAATTCCCACCTAAACAGTGGGAAGTGACCATTTTTCACTAATGACTTGTCAATCCCAGACAGGGACTTTAGGATTTTTTTTTCCCTTGTAAGAATGACAGCAGATCGAGTAATTTTTGTTTTTTCTTCCAGGACAAAACTCAGAAAGTAAAGGTGAAGAAAGAGACAACGAATAGTCCAGCTATTTACAAATTCAAATATCAGCGGAAACGTTAACCATTTCCTTGAAAAATTACACCCAGTCTCTGGTTAGAAAGAGGATTCTCCATAAGAAGAAGTACTGATATACTGCCAGTATCAGTTTGGTTTTCATTGCAGCCTAGTGCTTTGTTAAAATAAATTACTGTGGGCCTGCAGTAGCCATAAATATATTTTATCTAATTAATTGATTAATAAATCAAAGAGTTTGTTCTCTTGGTATTTACAATGGGAAGCCACAAGAGGTGCCTAACTGTTCTAGTAATACGTACCATAAACAATCTTTGAAAAGTCAAGGTCGAAATGAAGAGAGTGGGAGATGGGCTGCACATGAACAGAAACGGCGTTCCAGGATCTGTTACTTTCACATCTTGGGCCAGTGGACCATGACATGGCCAAAACCACAAGATTTCAGAACAGCTTTTTTTTTTTTAGGTATCTTTTCAAGCAGGTTAAAGTTAAATTATCTTTCTAATCACTATTTTTGCCCCACATCCTGCTTTGATTTCTGTTTTGCTTTATCTATCTACACAAAGTATTTCACCTAGGAGGTGAAAGGCATTGCTAAGGGGGCGTTGCTGAATTTAGGCACCATTATTAGCCAAAGACTTCTGGAATTACGCTAGAAGCAGGGAATTGCTTCTTGCACCGTACAGAAAAGAAAAAATTCAACCTCTATGAACAATTTCTGTAGCTGAATGCACATTTACCCATATCTGTGATTATTTTCTCCTGTACCTTGCAAGAGGGCAGTGCCCACACACCACCAGATTTCAAGTGTGACTACTAAGTCTGAACAGAGAGGCAATACTGAGATTTATATGTAGGGAGAGACAATACAAGAGCCAAAGGTAGGACAAAAGTTTGTCCTGTTTATGTTACATTTATTGCAGTGCTGGTAGTTAGAATGGGGGTTCAGCTGAGAACAATGAAGACACAGCCTTGAGTGTCCTGGAGCAGTTCAGGCAAGTCAAGAGAGCCTGGGCGTAAACATTCCTTTTCTTATCTCTCTCACTTGTAGTACAGCTGCCAATAATAAGCACATGCCCATGCAAGATGGTCAGAAAAAAAGTTCTTCTCAAGCCCTTCCCATTCAGGAGTTCTCCTATCTTCCCTTAGCTAACCATGACTAGTTTTTAGGTGCTGAAATACAGCTTCGGTGTGGCAGCAGCAGATGTTGTTGCTGCCATTGCAAAGATTCCAAAGCTAGCGAGAAGTGTGGGGTAATATTTTTTTTCCCCAGGGAAGCATTCTGGGGAGGGCTACGCTTTGCTCTTAAAAGCAGCTAGGACATTTCCATACGGAACGTGAAGTTTCGCTGCTAACACCATAACACGTCTAGCATCGAGCAGGAAAAAAAAAAATCCACAAACGCTACGCCAAAAAAAAAAGTTTCTCCTTTTCCTTCCTCAGAAGAAATCGCGCCCGTAGGAGAGCTGCAGAGTTTTTTTTTCCCGTTTGAAAATTACGTCCCGTCGTTGGGGGAGAAAGCGAAGGGAAGCAGGGGGAGCCCGGCAGAGGGCAGCAGCGCCCCGCGGCAGGGGCCGGGCTCCCCCCGGCCACCGGTGCCTGCTCCAGCAGGTGCCCGCCCGGAGCTGCGAGCCCTGCTCCGGGGTTAAGGGAACCACCTTGTTCCTGCTGCTGCTGGCAAAAGAATAGCCGGGTTTCGTTATTTTAAGGTTTCTAGACTCCAAGGCTACATAGAGCAGCGAACAGAAGAGCAGGCTTCGTTTCTTTCATGATTATTTTTTAGTAAACCTGAAGATTTTATAAGCATGATTTCTTGACCTTGAAAATTTAAGTTGGCAATATTCAGAGGAATACAAAAAGCAAGAGGAATGAAAAGCACGGTAGATTTAAAAAAAATAAAATAAAGCTCACCTATGGTTTTGGGACTTTTAGTTGTTTTGAAAATTTACACCAAGTTCCCCAATACACTGGGGGTCTTTGAAGTAAAATCTTTGCGATTTAAGTGAAGAAGCATTTGATCCTTATCCCTGATTAATTTTACCTACATCGAGAGAGTTGCTGAAAAGGACGGGAAAGGCAAATAGCAATTCCATGGGAAGACACTGAAGGAATTGCTGCCAGCAGGAGCTGAAAAGCAGCAAGGGGAAGAGGAACGGCTGATGCCCTGGTGCTCCAAGTGCCTGCTGCGCTCTGATCCCCTCGGTAGACCAAGTGTCGCAATGGACACAAATGACCTAATCCCTGGAAGAGAGCCATCACTTCCCAGTAAAGGGGTGAGATATTATGGGATGTATCAGGTAGCTGTGAGGCTTTGAGCAGTCCTCACCATGGCAAATCCCAGGGTGAGTGCCATACCGCTGGTTCTGGAGTGAGTCCTCCTCTGCCTGCCAGCATGCAGGAGTTGCAAGCTTTTGGTAAAGATGCAATAACTTCATGGTCTCTGCAGGATTTACAGAGAAAAATTGGTGCCTGTTCTGAGTTCCTTTTCCCTGGGAAACTATGAATGTCTTAAAAAGAAACTCCAGCACTGTTACGTCTCAACAGACTTCTTGCTGGACCCTGACTCCAAAAGCCTAGGTACAAACCCAGCCAACCAGCAGAGCAGCTCATCATTTTGTGGCCACAGACTGAAAGGAGATGCTGGCTCCTGTGGACGAACACATCACCGACTGCCTGCAGGACTTTGTGGATGCTGACCAGAGAGCTTCCACCTCAACAGATAGGTCTGACCCGCACCTACTGCCCCACAAAGCCTACCACCATCTTTTCCCCCCACAAAAATAAACTATCTCAAAGAGCAAACCCAAAGTTCTCTTATAATGACAGACATCCAACGCCTGTCTGTGTGTTTCACAGCAGTGCTGTAGCTCAGTGTCCAGAGAAACATTCAGACAGTTACTGCTGAAAATGGCATCACAGATTAAATGCTATCTTTTGGTGCCAAGACCTTTTTTTTTTTTCCCTCTGGCAGCCTGAAAAAAAAAGTCCACGTATCAGGCAGGCAGTACTAGAAACATCTTACAGGCCTACCACGAGACTTCATCTGGGTCACAGTATGCAGGCTGTCCAGACTCCGGCAAGATTAATTCACACTGGGCCAGATGAAAGAGCTGCTAGGATGCAGTGGGGCAGTGGGTATGCCTTACAAACAGGACTAGGTCTTGGCTCTTTCAGCCAAGCAAGATAAAGGCAATACGTGTGCCTTAAGAAGCAAACAGTATGAACACGCGTATGGCAGTGAGAAGACCTGTCACCAACACAGGTGTGTTGGAACTGCCCAGGAATAAATTTGGGCTGGAAATCATGTTTTCTCAGAGTTCTGGAAAAGCCTCTGGATAAGCAAGAACATCATTTGTGATGAGGGCTACGGGACACAACTGCTTGGGTCAGCCACAGGCCCAGCAGCTCGCCCTGCCCTACAGGTCACCCACCAGGACCTCGCTCCTGATGACACCCAAAGCCCTCAGCTTGGTCCTCCTAAAGCACTGAAATGCTTCTGCAAGTGACTGGGAAGAGCCGGTACCTGACCCAAACCCAACACCTGGCCCAAATCCTCTGCCCATGTGGCCACAACATGAGACCTGAAGAACCCCGTAGGTTCCCACCACCCTCTAGCGGGGCCCCAGTGGGGAATGACCAGGACAGCCCGCAGCTATTTTCTGCTTGTGGTAATTATAGTATCAAAGGCCAAACCAACAGGTTCTTTAGCAAGGAGATTCCCTGCAGCTTGCAAGATACAGATATCAAAATACCCCACAGATTCACAGCCCAGGTTCCAGGTGACTCAGGATAATATTGTGCCGTATAATAATTTCATGTAATTCCTTGTTCATGCTGAAGAACTCAATTGATAATGACTGTCTATAAAAGTTAATAGCAGGCTACATTAAAATGCTTGTAGGATTATCTCTAGGCAACTGTAACAGTATATTACTAGCAGGAGGCCTATCAGCAGCCCTTCAGCTTCAAGGTTTGTTTCCCGGAGGTCCCAAGTTTGGGGCCTGGAGCAGACTGGGGAGCAGCATGGTGGGGTCTCACCCTTTTCACGGCAGCAGAACCAGCAGCCGATGTGCCCGTGGGGCTGCTGACGGCTCTGTGACAGCACTGGTGCTCTGCAGCATCCGGAGGGATGCTCAGACCCCAGGGCCCTGCTCTGAGCTCCCAGCAAGGAGGCTCCCATCCCACCACCCCACCATCCACACCAACCGGCGCATCCCGTGCAGCATCGCCCACCTTGCACCCAGCCGCCAGGCAGGATGGGGTCCCTCGAAGCTCCCACACTTCGAAGCTGCTTGGCCCCATGCCCCATCCAGGTGCTGCTGTTGCAGGACGGTGCTCCAGGCGCGGGGACGTGGGCATCCCCAGCTGGCAGGACCGGCTGCCCCGACTGCCACCAGGCTCTGCTGCCCCACGGCGAGGTTCAGCTGAGGTGACTGGCCCAAGGGCACCGAGGGGAAGAAGGTGGAGGAGCTCCTCGCCCAGCGGGAGCGGCTTCGCAGCAGGGAGTGGGAAAAACAGGATGTAAATCAGGAAGGACTAATTGCTGCTCTACACGGCTGGCCAAAACCTCTCCTTTCCAGAGGCTCCTTGCCCACCCAGGCCATCCCTGCCTGGCTGAGGCATCGCCCCAGTGCCTGCACACAGCCCCTGCGTCCCTCCCCGAGTTCAATTACAGAGGGATTCACCTAAATACAAACCTGCTGCCTCTGCTGGGAGAAGCCCGGCATAAGAACAGGCCAAGCGCTTCCAAGGTGAAAACAGCAAATATTTGCTTTGCCTTCTCTACAGTTACGTACCAGGAGCTTTCAGAGCCTCGAGAGAAGCCAGGTGAGCAGCACCGCTCTGAGCAGGAAGGAGCCCATTATTTAGTGAGAACATATTCCCAGGACGTCCCTGGCTTGGCAGACCTAAAGACTGAAATAGTAACTTAGTGCATATAGATCATCATTTACCGAAGCACAAGCCCTGATGCACCTTTCTAGGGAAGCTCTAATTTATTATGCATTGTCATTAGCTGCAGCAGGCAGCAGGGCCTTCATTAGAGCTAGAGTTAAGGTCTGTTTTGGCTGCCTCATCAGCATCAGTGAACTGCGTCCCTGCGAGGTTTGATACAATTTAATTAACCTAATTAAAAGCTCTGATTGCAGAGATGATTGGGGTAGAGCCAGCAGCAACTGCATATTTATAACGAGCTGGAAGGTGTGGGACTGGAGCCAAATGATATGCATCTCTAATGAGCTGGTGCTATTGAAGTGTGGATTTGGAACACTAACATTTATTTTTGGCAACAATGGCCAGTTTATCTTCATGATAGAAACGATCACAGCTTGATCGCAGGGAGCAGGGAGCTCTGCACAGCGCTCCCCGGGCCTCTGCAGCCGGGGGGGAGCCCTACCCCAGCACCCCCAGCTCCACCTGGCCTCCAGCACGCTGCAGGCAGCCCCTCGGGGTGCACTAACCCCTAACCACAGCCCTAGGTAAGGCAGGTGGGAGATGCCAGCAGGATTCCCATCCCCGCCACCAGGCTGGGCTCCCGGCACAAGGGACCCAGCACCATTACACCAGGCACCCAGCAACCCCATACCCAAACCCTCTGCAGAGCACCAGCACCCAGACCTCAAGCAGCCCAAAAAAACAACCCTCTCCCCTATGCCTTACCTGATCCCAGCACCCAGGGCAGGGGCTTTAAAGCTTCTGCTGCCCTGGCTGATTGGGCTGCTGGGGCTGGTGAGTGCCAGCACCTGGCCCTGCTCCTCCCAGGAGGTCTGCGAGCTCCCTTTCTCCTCCTGTTTGAAGACAGAGATGTGGGTTGTGTGTCCTGGTGGGGGCACCCTGCCTGTCCTCGTCCCTGGTGCATGCAGCACCCGTCGTGTTCCTGGGCATCGCTGCTGAGCCAGAGCCCCTCTGCCCCTGCGGGACAGGCAGCGAGGTGGGGGCTGAACCCCATGGGTGCCCCTAGCACCCACGTCCCCAGCGTGGGGTCAGGGTGCTGCGGGATCCAGGGGTCAGCACGCCCCGTGGCAGCAGCAGGCCATCCCTCCGAGGTTGCCGAGCCACTTGGAAAATTTGATCCACGCTAATTATGCGGAAAGGAGCCCTTCTGATAACGAGGATGAAATGGAAGCATAGATAATACTCATCTCTGAGTGCCATTAATCTTTAAAACTGGAACAATAAGTGAAAACACTGCGGGGCATATGAAGCAAGGTGTGATTCACATCTGCTCCTCCGTGGCCGCCGCCTGATTTATTGGCGCGCGGCGATTTTCCTGCACAGTTTCAACAGCGCTGCATTACATAACACCACGGACTGTTTTGCTTGCCTTTATCAATCAAAATACCTCCTCCGTGTCCTTCTCCCCCACCCAGCCCAGGAGACCCCCAGTCAAGCTCCCCAAGCCCCCCTGCAGACGCCTCCCTCAGCCCACCCGATGCCCTCCCGGGACAGCAGGGACGAGGTTCCTGCGCTCCCCCTGTCCCCTGCCACCCGGCCATGCCACATCTATCTTCATGTTTGACGCCTTTCATTTTCAAATGGCTCTCTCTGGGATTTGCTTTCTTTTGTTTAAATTGTGGATTTGCCGCAGTGACCTTTTCGCCGGCTCCGAGGAGAGGTGGGCAGCAGCTTCCCATGGCAGCCCCACGAAGTCTGCTGACCTGGGGCTTTGAACAAGTTCAAAGCCTTGCTTGCCTCTGCCTTTTGGCCATAGCCCTCAACAGAGCCTTTAGATGGATTTTTTTTTACCCGCTTGCCTGGGTAGACATCATCAGAGACATTTCCCCTCTCAGGCTTTTTAATATTTACACTGACTTTGTGAACAGATAATATATTCCACTCTCTGCTGCCTTGAAGAAGCCGGCGCTCCTTCTCGCAGCGCAGTCGGGGGAAGCGGTGGCTGCCGTGCGCAGGCTGCCCTGGAAGGCCAGGTGGAAAGGTCTTGGGGGATGCAGAAGGCTCTGGGTCACTTCTGCATCCCATGGCACTGTCCTGGGGCAGCCCTGCTGAGCCCCCATCTCCTGCTGCAGCGGAGAGATGCTCCTTAAAACCTTCCCCCGGTAGTGGCTCAGCCCAAAGCTGACAGTCTGGCTAGCTGGAAGACAATCCGAATGCAGGCTGCTTCTGAAAACTGGCCCACAGATTCCCAAGCACCTTGTAAAGCCTGGCCCTGGCCATAACCACGCTGAGGTCATATGGATGCTTTCTAAGTGGCACTAAACCAGGAGGGCAGCCAGCAGCTCGCAGCCCAGAAGTGTCATCAATGTATTTGCAAATGCTCATCCATAACTTCGCTGATTCCAGACCAGGAGTCCAGGAGGGATGGCCAGATCCTGCCCGCTGATCGCCAGGATGCTGCGATCAGCTGAGCTTCACCCAGGGAGCAAAGCTGAGGCCAGCAGCCTTGGCAGGACTTTCACCTCCCTGGGCTGCAGTGCTGGGGGAGAAGTGCCGAGGGAACGATGCCGCCAGCACAACCGTGACCTCCAGGGCGGAGAAAGGCAAGGCCTCTCCAGTGCTTGGCATTTCCACTCGGGCACAATCTCCTTCCTCGCCTCTAATCTGGCGAGCACCTCAACCACAGAGCCGCGTGAGCAGGGCACAGCCAGGAGCGGTGGATGGAGGCTTCGGGGAACCACTCCCCAGCACAAAAAGCCTCCGGGTGAGGTACAACGTCCCACCCCACCAAAACCCAAGCTCACTGGGGCAAAAATCCATCCTCGCTTTTGGAGACAACAGGACAGGGCCCCACGGCAGGAGACGGGCTTGCTCTGCCTGCCTGCTGTGGGCAAGGCAGAGCTCCCTGCTCCCTCGCAGTGCCACAGGGCTGCTCGATGAAGAGGAGAGGCCCAGGGGGTCGCAGAGCCCCTGGCCAGGTGGGATGGCTGCAGAGGTCCCCATGGTGCTGCAGAAGGGACCTGGGGGCTTCCGCAGGGGGCAGGTGGCCCGAGGTGGCCCTTAGGTGGGCCAGCGTGTGACAGGGGCGGTGAGGCGCACAGCTGCGCGGGGGGTCACATTTTTTCAGTCCTGTGTTGCCCCAGCAAACAAATGTCCCAGGATGCAGACAATAATGTTTTTATGAGACTCTAAATTCTAGCCTCAAACGCTCTTTGTAGTGGACTAATAGCCAACACGTGGCCCTTCGTCTCATGCTGAACTTTTGTGGTCCTGCAGGGGAAGAAAAGGCCCTGGTGAGCATTTACACTGAGCACTTTGTTCTCCCAGATTTGTAGAGCAGGGAGAATAATGTATTGAGACTCTCAGCCCGTGCCAGTTTGGCTTCATTTGTCCTTCTGAACTTGCCCTGAGAGATAATGTTTCCTTCTAATCTGCTGCCGTCCACCTACAGCAGGGACCCAGCGAATAATTCCCCCAAACAAGCCTTTATTCTTAAGGCCCTATCTGGCCCTAACCCCTTCTCCCCCTTACAGAGTAATTGTTGTGTTCATTACATGATAATAGCCCGAGCTGTATTCCAACCCACACTTGCCATGGCCACACAAACGAGGTTCAGGCCGTGCGGCTTTCAGGGGAATGCTGCTCATTTGGCATTATTTGAAGGAATGTGCCGGGCATCCGAGCACCAGGCACACTCTCCTCGCCAGCCTGCCTGCGTCAAATCACCCGTCAGATGCGGCGAGAAACCAGCACAGCCTCCAAAGAGCCAAGTTTTTTTGTTTTTTTGTTTTTTTTTTGTTTTTTTTTTCCACACGTGATAATAAATGACTGTTGTACTGCGGTGGGAAGGAGGCCCAAGGAAGAGGAAATGCGACTCGTAAGTCTCCGGTTAATGTAACAAATCTTTTCTATTCTTTCCTGCGCAGGTACTTATGTCACCCTTTCACAATGATATTTTAATAAGCCTGTGTAAGCCTCACAAATTGCCCTTTATATCTGTAGGAGATGGGAAGCTCCAGGGGATGAGCAATGTACACGGCGAATGCACAGGAAACCCATTATCCCGCCTGCTCCTCCAAGTTGCTCACTAGGTGCAGCCGAGAAGGGTGCCGGGGGTGCCCCTCTGAGCACCCCAGGGAAATATCCCTGGAAATATCCTCTGCTGCAGGGATGTTTCAGCAACACCAGCCCCGGCTGTGTGGTGCCTCGCTGGACAAAGCTGAGCCAGGGGCAGATCCTGTGGCCAGGCGCTGAGAAGCGGCTTTGGTCCTGGCTCTGCTCGTGGCTCAGGGTCACCCTCCGACACCTGCCTGGAAGGCTGGGGAAACGTCTGCCGTCACATCCTAAAAGCCTAAACCACGGCGTTTTGGTGTTCCCTTGCTGCGGGGAACCTGCCTGCCCCAAGGACCCACTGCCATTTACTGCCCCCTAACGAGCTGGTGGCACCGACACGTGCACGGCATGCGAGTGTCACACCACGCATCCCAGCTGCCCAGTTACTTGGGGTGCAGGGTGAACACCTGCACTCGTACCCGTACGTGCACACGCGTGTGTTTAGGAGCATGCAGGCAGGGGATGGGCACTGGGCGCAGCCTGTGCGGGCTGCTCCCAGACTGGTCTGTGCTGGGCAGGGGGCTTCTCACCAGAAAGTGAAATAAATAAATAAATAAATAAATAAATAAAAACCACCAAAAAACATGTTAATGCACAAGCACATGTGTGCAAAACCACGCAGGGATCCATCACACGTGGCCACACAAGATTTCTGACATCGCAGAGCAGTGGTGAAAAAGCACAGAAAGGCACAGGTAGAGCATTGGCTTCCTCAGTCCGTGCTCAGCACCGCAGCCCCCTACAAAGCTCTGCCTCCCCAAACCTTCCCCTCTGCACGGCTAACCCCTGTCCCCGGGGACGAGCCCCTGCCCCACTGCCGGGGCTGCTCCCCAGCCACAAGCAGAGCCACCGGCGTGCTCAGGACAGCCTGTTCCGAGAGAGCGGGCGCCCCGAAAACCTGAGCGGGATCGGCAGTGTCCTTTGTGTATCACGAGGCTGGGCTGCTGCCAAATTCCTCTGCACCCACTGCCTCCATTAAATGCGTCAATCATTTCTTGGCAGCCCGAGCCCCGGCGAAGAGTCGAGAGGAAACTTCAGACGGTTGGGCTGCTTTCATTAGAAGGTGAAAAACACACGCTGAGCACAAGCAGAGGCTGAGCTCTGCCTGCACGGGGAGCAGGGCTGCGGAGCCCTTCCTGCTGGGGAGGGGAAAGCAGCAGCAGAAGGCAGCCCTCGGTGCGGGCAGGGGCTCGCAGCATCCCCCGGGACCTGCTGTGGCGTCCTCCCAGGTGGCAGCGCTGGCAGCGGGGCCCTTGGGAACAGAACAGGAAAGTCCGGGTGACTCAAAGGTTCCTGGCATGGGCGCAGTGGAGCCAAGTGAGAGCAGCTGGAGGAGAGCCTGCGGGCAGGGACCCACCGGGGCAGCTGGGGACAAGGGGCTGGGAGCACCCGTGGGAGGCCGGGGGTCTGGGGACAGGGCCACCGGGCAGCGATGGGTCCTGCGGAGCTGAGAGCAGGAGCTGCAGCTATTCCTGGTCCAGAGGAAGAGAAGGGCGTTGCAAACCCCAGCCACTGCAGGTGGCCTTAGCAAGCGTACAGCCCCCGAGGCACCGCACTCTGCCCAATGGTCAGGGTCCTTCACTGCCACCAAGCCAGGGCCAGCAAAGTGCCCCCCTATATACCCACACTGCTTCCCGGGGCTCCCTGTGAGCCCCTTCCCCAGGGCCGAGCCCCCACACGTGGCCGAGCGCCGCGCTGAGCCCACCCCGGCAGCGCTCATTTCCACGCCGGCTGCTCCTCGTCCTCCCTTTGCCTCTTCCTCCTCACGCACTCACTTTGATCTTCCCTCCAGGGGCTTGCTGCTAAAAATTAACATTTCGTGGACGTCGCTGCCCATGGCTTGAGCAATGACTTTCCTCCCGCAGGTAGCAGCTCGCACAGCTCCCCGGGGACCCTCGTGCTGTGAGCTAAGCCCAGGGGCCAAAACCCTGCAGGCTCCTCGCACCTCGGTTCGGGATGGGCTGGGACCCGTGCCTGCGGTGTGGAGCTGAAGCTGGGAAGCTGTGGCCGTGCCCCAGTGTCCCGGCTGTCCCAGGGCACGGGGCGTGAGGACAGGCTGGGAGCCGGGCGAGCCCAGCCTGGGAACTGTCCCCTCTCGGTCCCGCCGGGCGTTGGGGAGGGAAGGATGCAGCGCCCGGGGCTGCGGGGTGGGTGCAGCAGGAAGTCGGGCTTGGCGAGCTGGGTGTGGAGCATGTGGGGATGCTTGTCTGGGCTCCCGGAGCATTTTCCAAACACTTTAATTACAGTGATTTATATGGCAAAAGTGTGGGGGCGAGAGCTTGGGAAAGGCATTAGCAGGTTTGTTCCGAGGCTCTAATCAGAGGACGGTGATGTAGGGCGGCGCAGGGGGATCGCGCTGGGGCCATACATTTACCTCTAGCTCTGCTGGCCTGAATTGTGGCATCAGGACAAGTTTGGAGGATGCAGAGCCTTCCTGCTGTGGCAGGGGTTTGCTCGCTGCATCTCTGAGACCTCGGTGCAATGTGTGCTCCTGCAGGGACCAGCACCAGGAGTGCCACCAATGCCCTGCACTCGTCCCCTGCTCTGCTCCCCAGGCAAGGTCTGCAGCACCAGGGGTCCTGAGCCCTTCCCCACCACCAGCTGGGCCGAACCCCCTTCTCTCAAGCCTCCATCATGTTGAATAAGTTCACGTACACCCCAACCCCCAGTTTGCTGCAGCGTCCTGGCGACAGAAACAGCAGCTCCCCAAGCCCAGCAGCCGGGAGAGTGCTGTGGGGCTTCAGAGCTCGCTCTGAAACCTCAGTCCCCCCAGCCTGGCTTGCTCCAAGGAGACTGTCACTCCTCCAGCATCCTAATTACTCCAGAGGAAGCACGAGAAATGTTGGGCTGCTGTCCTGGCTGGTGGCAGCAGCAAAAACCTGGCCCTGGGCGAGCCACGGCCATCAGCTGGGCAGCTCTGACCCCCTGAGCAGCCACTGGGCACGGCCCCGGCAGGGTGGCCGGAGCCCACGTCACCCCTGCTGCATCCCTGCTCCTTGGCCTGCTTTCTGATAAATAACCTTTCCCTGTCCTTTTTGACACTGATGTTTATTGATGGCTGAAATCCCTCGCAGCACCGCGCGTCCCGCGGTCACGGAGCCGGCTCTGCTCGCCCGAGCTGCCCACAGCCTCTCGGACACGCTCGCTCCCAGATGTGTCGGGGTGGCCGCTGGCAGCATCTCCCAGCGAAACACAGCACCAGGGACAGGGTGAAAAAGAGAGCGCTTTAAATAACCCTACCCCTGCTTCCCGAGGCAGCGCTGGCTCTGCAGGCAGCGCTGAGCGTCGCCAGCCTGGGCACAGCACCGCTGCTCCGCTCTGCCCGGCTGCACCCCGATGGCACAGGGCTCACCTCGGGGCCCAGCTCTGGTTGTCCTCAGGGGAAGGAGCAGCTGAGCCTGTGACATGCCATGGTGCCGCCATCGGTGGGGCAACCAGGGCAGGAGGCTGCAGGCCAGGGCTCTCCCAGCTGGAGCACGTCTGCAGCACAACTGCACAGGTGCTGGGCGGCGAAGCACCCGGCCCCACCTGGGCAGGAGCTGCTGATTAAGGGCTAAGCAAGCACTCTCCTGCCCAAAGCTCACGTTCTCGCTTAATTGAATCCGATTGATTGAGAAGCTAAAAGCAGCCCTGGCTCAGAGCGTCGCAGATGGTGCCTGGGAGCAGGGCAGCACGCTGAACCCTTAAAAGCATTGGCACCAAGGGCAGATGCAGCCTTGCTCCCTTAGAGTGCCTCCTGCGTCGTTATTAGGAATGGGAACCAGCAGCAGGGCAGCTCCAGGGGAATATTATTTATCGTCCTCGAAGGCTGCACAAACAACCTCTTATTCTTGCCCCCTCTGCCCTCGGTGGGCGGGCTGCGCTCCCACGGAGAGTTCAAGGGAAGGAAGTGTGCATCTGCGGGGCCGTGTGGGGGCAGCCGGCTCTGAAGTGGTCTGACCACGAGCCCCCGCGGCCGGGCACGGCGCCCGGCAGACCTTCAGCCCCAGCACGAGCTGCGTGCGAGCAGTTGCATCCCCTGGCAGTGCTGGAGCGGGGCGATGCAGGATCGGTCCCACCACAACCAGCCCTGCAAGGGAAGGGGCAGGTGCTTGAGGTCCTTCCAAGCATGGGGAAAAAGTCCCTGGGTGCTGCTGACGTCCCAGAGCGTCGGGATGCAGTGCTGGGGCATCGCTGCGCCGAGTGACAGCTTGTGCTCTGCAAAGCGTGGCTCTGCTGGTGCAAACGCCAGGTCCTGTGCACGCAGTGAGCCTGGCAGCGGGACGCCACCAGGCTCCTCTCCTGACACTGCTTACCCCACCACTATCCTGCCTTTGCTCACCTTGCACTTGTCTTTTCCATTGCGTTTTTCAAGCTTTCGGTGCTGGCACCTCTGCAAAAGAAGGTGCATACTTTATTAACTCTGCTACTTTCTTCTCCACTAATTAAAATCAAATTATAGCTAAGGCACGCTGAGTACTTCGCAGCTAGAGCAGCCTGCTTTCCTGCTCTGCCTTCTGAACTTTTCAGCACTGAAGAAATTTGTTTCACGTGCTGGGCTGAGCACGGTGCAGCCCCATGGAGATGGGGGGTGCCCAAGATCTGGGGACCCCATGCTCTGGGCTCCGCTCCTTGGGGCCGTGCCAGACTTCCCTGGCTGAGAGGAAGGGCGTCAGTGCAGCACCCGCACAGCTCGCATCCCTTGGGCCCTGCACTCATGAGCCAGAGACTGTTTGCACCCATCCTGCACCCAGGGAGAGCTCTGGCCCATCAGGGCGCTGCTCACCCGGTGGTGCCTGTGCGTCAAGAGGGAGCCCGAGGGTGCTGAGCGCAGCAAGAAGCTCAGCTCAGCATGAACCTTGCCGAATGGGACCCCCACCCAGCATCCCCTTAACAGAGCCACTACTTGGGATTTTTTTTATTTTTTTTCCTTAGGGAAGAGGTGGAGTTCCTGCAGAAAGCCGAGACTTCCCCCGTGGCCCCTGTGCCGGTGCTGGCAGGAGCCATGTTTGGAGCCATACATCATCGATGGAAGGTACCTAATGATATATTGCCCTAATACATCGCCATGGCAACAGTGCTCTAATAATGTATTATTCTAATGTGTGTTACCCAAGCGCACGTTCTTCCCCGTGATGTATGGCCGGGATCTCTGTGCGCCGCCAAGCCCAGACGCGACAAAGCTCCCCTGACCGCCACGCGCTGTCCCCAGTGCCACCGCCGCAGGGGACACACCGTCCGCCCCGGGGACGTCCTGGTGCCGGCACCATCCTGCACAAGGGGGTTTGTGGGGGTGTATCGGGAAACAATGAGGTGCTTGCTCCCACCTCCGTGGGTGTCCTCGGGAGCATCGCAGGGCACGAGCGCCCTGCTGGGCTGCCACCGTCACCCCCCGGGGCAGAGGCACAGCGCGGTGCTGGTGTGGCTGCAACGCACGGCCCGAAACACATTCCTCTCCTGGCATTTGGAAAGTTCAGCAGGGGAAGTGACGGCTGGCTTGTGCATTTCTCCGGCCCCTTCCAAGGTAGCGAGGCCACCCAGCGCCCCGGGTTCGCTCATTAACAATGAAAATACCAGCTGGAATTCTCCTGCTGCCCGCGACAGGGGCAGCATTGTTTCCAGTTCACACTATCTTTTTGACCATTCAAATGCCATTAATTCAGTCACCCCAGCGCGTAGGACAGTTATCCGAAATGTTTTCCCAAACAGCTCCGTGACTATAGAGCACCGATTCATGGCATTGCCGGGGGACATCTGTGCGGAGCGAGGCGCGGCGGCGAGCTGAATGCGCCCTGTGTGGAGCCCGGATTCCGCGGAGGAGCGGGGAAAGCCGGCGGACAGAAAGGCTGAATGAATGGCAGGAGAAATCATTTCATCTATGCAAATCCCTGCCAAGCTCCCTGCGCAGCTGCCGTCAGCGGGGAGCTCAGCCCCGCCGCGCGGCCACGCAGGAAGATTTTTGTTGTGCACCGAGCGGCTGCGCGAGGTCCCGTGGCCCCCCCAGCTGCTACCCCCTGCGTCCGCTGCACCCGCGCTGAGACACCCGGCCCTGGCAGAAAACCCCTAGAGAGTGAAAGCTAATTACCGGCTTAAAGCTAATTACACCTTCCTTGGCCGTAAAAGGAGCAGCAGCGTTGCGTGGCTCAGCGCTGGCTGCAGTGATTAGAGCGGCAGCAGCGGCGGCGATGCTCTGGGGACCCGGAGCGAGCCCCGCAGGGGCCTGGCTGCCCCCCAGGATGGTGACAGCTCCCCGCCCCCCCCACCAGCAGCACAGGTGGGAGGCGGAAAGGAAAGCACGAGCAGAGAGCGAGGGCTCTGCAGCCTCAGGTCCCGCACAGGAGGCTGAGGAGGCGCGATGCTCGCCGGGCTGGAGGTGATCCTGGTGAAGGGACAGCGAGCTCGGGGGCTGTGGGGTGCTGTGCTCGTCCTGCCTGGCACAAGGCAGCAGCCGCTGGTCCCCAGCCCCGGGGTCAGCTCAGCTGTGGCTGCCCAAACCCACACCAGGACACGGGGACAGCGTTGGGCCAGGCACTTCATGTTGGATCAGGAACCTTTTGTTGGGCCAGGCACTTCGGAGACCCAAGCCTGGACACCCAGAGCAGGGTCCCCCCGGCACAGAGCAGCCCGCGCACCCCACCTGGGGCTCCGCCACATCCCCCCCATCCCCAGCTGCTCCCCCCAGGGCCGACTCCCGCTGTGCCCCCGCTGCTGAGGGCTGCAGGAGCCCTCCCCGCGCCACCTCTGTGATGCTCCCGTGCTATGGCCGGGCCGATCCCAGCCTCTCAGCACTTCGGGGGGACAGCAGTGACAAATTACAGCATCTGCAGCAGAGAGAAAGGGAAACCGAGGGACCAGAGGAGGAATGATTGCATTATCAATAGCGTTTCCAATAGCTGATGGATGAGGGCACCCAAACGATTTTTAAGGTTTCAAGGAGAAGCCTTTCCAAATGGCAGCGTGAAGGCAAAGCCTCTTTTAATCCAGGGTGTCCTGGGGGATTTGTGCAGGGATGTGCACGGCGATGCTGGCCGCAGGCAGCCCATGTGCTCAGCACCCTGCTGCACAGCGGCCGAGAAGGGACCTTCCCCTTGTCCCATGGGGACAGGAACAGCCCCAAGAGCTCACAGAGGGATGCACACGCTGACACGTGGCTTAGTGAGACTCTTCCAAATTTCTGAGCTTGTTCCCCACCAGGTGAGTGAGTGCTCACTACGTGGTTTCTGGGGAAAAAAACATTCTTTTTGGAAGGCATCTGAATGCTGCCTACCTTCTGCAGGGAAAGCCTGCTGCTGTCACCAAGACTAAAAACGGGGACCATCAAGGAAAAGCTCGCCAAATTTGGGGAGCTGCAGTTACAGAGCAACAGCCATCCTCTTTTAATGAAATGGAAAGATTTCCTCCCAAAGGCAGGCTGCAGCCGCCCGCCCCTTACGGCGATGCCCCAGCCCCGCGGTGCCGCGGGTCGGGCACAGCCGTGGAAATGCTGCTGTGGGGGAAACGGCCCCGCAACATCGCTCCGTGCTGAAAACTGGCAGGTCTCCAGGCTGGGGTTTCAAGGGATAATCTGTAGACTGAATGTTAATGAATATTATTGTTATTAGCTGGAAGGGCTGTGCTGACTTCACTACGCTGCCAGTCGCACATTTTTTTTTTTTTTTTTTTGCCTTCCCCCCTACACGAAACGGAAAGGGCAATTCCAGCCCAGCTGGTGATTCAGAAGCAACCTAAGGTGTATGGGCACAGACGATCCTCAGCGCATCCAGCCCATGCCACTTGGCCTCGACTGCTTCAAAACCTTGCTCAGATCTTTGTCTCACCTGGGTCCCGGCTGTCCTTCCTCCTGCAAACCCATCGTGCTTCGTAACCATCCCTGGCCCTGGCGCACCGGAGGGCAGCAGCATCAATGGGATCTCTAATAGCATAAACCATTTTTTTTAGCTAAAAAAACGATTTTTTCCTTTGAGGACAGAGGCAGGCAGGGCAAACCCCGCAGAGCCTGCAGCCCCATCCAGGGAGCTGGGGCTCGGCTAGTGGGAGCCCATTTTGGGGAGCACTGCTCGGGGAGCAGCAGTGTCCCGGGGGAGCCGAGCGAGGGTGCTGCAGCAGCACCAGCCGGGGCCCCGCAGCCCGGAGGGGCCCCTCGCCCTCCCCAGAGCGCAGCAACCCACCGTGATTTATGTGGCACTCGTGCAATTGATGTGCTTTGTGCCTGGGGACAGTTAAATGGTAGCTCTGTCATTAGTTTAAGCAGAGGTTAAAGGTGATCAATAACAAGGGTTTCATGCCCAATTGATCACCCCTCGCTATTTATTTCTGGCTTTTGCTTTCCATCCCGTGGTGCTTTTAGAAATAGTAATTAAAGACATAACAAGTGTTCCACTAAGCAGAATATCAAACGCTCCGGGTATCGATCCCGCACGCTCCCCTCGGTGCTGCTGACCTGTGCCCGTCCCCAGCAGCAGCTGGGGGCTGTGAGCCCCCCCCACCTGGGGGCACCGCGTGGTGGAGGGCACGGGGATGGGGGCATTTACCTGCAGAGCGGCTCCGACCTTTTTGTTCCTGCAGCACCCAGCTGTGGCCCCAAATCTCAGCCCCACGCTGCGCCCCGGCACCCCCCGCTTGCCCCAAACGTGGCACCCAGACGTGACCCACGGTGAGGAGCCCGCGGGCTGGCAAATATTCAGGGACGATTTCTGGTTTTGTCTTCCTGGTGACTGTGGCCATTTTCTGGGGGGTGGCAGATGTCCCCGGCTGTGCCTTCGGCAGGGACAGGGAGATGCAGGCAGGTGGGACAAGGCTGCTGCCGGCCCTGCACGGCTCTTCATGGCTCGGGGGGTGGGAGAGGGCAGGGTGCTGTGCTACCAGCACAAAGATCGAGGGAGAGAGAGCCAGCGGTGGGATCCTTTAGGAACTGGCAAGGTTCACATCACAACTCACCATGCTAGGAGCTAAGCTGCTCCAAGGAGCTGCACATTCTCACTGGGAAATGAAATTGCGTGTTGCTGCTGAGAGTAAATAGTCATCTTAAGGAAAAAAAAAAAAAGAGCTCAGAATCCTTCTGTCAGGAGCAAATCCCCTTCGTGTTTCCATGCCCAAGAACGAGAGCATGGCTCTCACACCCACCTCTGGGCCGTGCAGCGCAGGAGGGACGCAGGGCTGCAGATGCCCACGGCTTCTTTTGGCTGCAGGAGCATCCTCCACAGGGAGGATGATGTGCAGGCTGCTCTGCGGGCACTGGTGGGCTCAGCACGTGTCCTCCATGCAGTAGGGCGCGGGTGACTCCGGCTCTGCTCTCTGAAGTGACAACACTCAAAGGAAAAACCCCACAACAGAAAACCCCGCACGGTTTGTGGCCTGCACCACGAGACACAAGGTTTGCCTGTGGTGGTCGGCTGGGTCACGCTGCCTGCCAGGCACCCAGCTTCTTTCTCCTCCGTGGCTGCAGGGACCAGCAGCAGCTGGGCTGAGGCACCGCAGAGCCCTGAGCATCACCCATGGGATCATCAGCACCCCATCGGATCCCCCCCAGGCTCTGCAGCACGAGTCGGTGCACCTGATCAGGAGAGAAATGATCGTCTGTGCCCACATCAGGAAAACAGAAGAGGAAAGCAACAGGAGATCTGGGAGCAGAGTCCGGGAGCTCCGATACCCCCATCCTAGAGGAAAGTCTCTGCTGCTGCAGGTCCGAGCACTGCCCTTGGGACTGCAGCTCTCTCACTGCCCGTCCTGCTCTCAATCTACTTGAAAAGCCATCACTTTTGTTTCCAGGCTTTTAAAAGTGACTGAACAAAACTTTTTCGCTGTATATATGTAATTAAAGACACCTGATGCAATGGCCTGACTCTTTAAAACCGAGCCTGCAAGTGACTGCAAAAGATGCAAACGTGGGAATCTCAACTTCTCTATTTCCTAGAGTTTTGGCCGGCTGCAAATTTAAATCCAGCGCCATCTCAAAGCTGCACGAAGGGTGAGCAGGAGGCACTAATACACAGCGAGCTCAAGGCACTGAAAAGCCATAGGATTAACACACAGAAATGAAAGACTGCCCATTGCCTTCCTCACACCTTGCAGCGATCCCCTGGCAAGGGGCAGACACTTCCACAGGGCGCCCGACAGCTCTGGTGCATGCTCGCGACCTCTGCAAGGATTTGTGGGCACTATTTTGTTCCCTTTCCAGGCACCCAGCTGTGCAGGATACGGCCCCCAGGACAGGGAGCTGCAGAGCTTCAGCTCCCCACAGCCCTGCCTAAACCCGGTGACAAAAAAGCCAGCCTGGAGGCACTGCAGGAGAAATACTGCGCTTTCGTGTGCTGCCTGCTGTCCCGTCTGTCCCTGCAACCACTGCAGGGATTAAAAAGCAAGAGGACCTGGGAGAGCAATAACCCGGCAGAGGGGTCGGGGTGTGCCGGACTCTGCGGGGCTGCAAGACCCAGCGTGCCCACGAGGAAACCCAGTGGGGTGCTGGAGGTGGGACACGGACAGCTTTGTGGGGCAGGGTGCTCCAAAACAGAGGGAAAATAATAAAAAAAATACCATTAATAAAAATACCTTTAAAGTTTGGCATGGACGGCGCTCCCCTCTGTAGCAGGTGCTCTCAGGTGCAGGAGCCAGGGCACCGCGCTAACACATCCCTGCTCTGCGCCGCTTCCAGTGGCTAACATTCGTTTTGACCAACCCCAAAAATAATGCGATATCAAGGAGCATGAAATATTCATGAGGCCTGGTCTAACGTGCACATTAGATGTGGCGCGCAGCACCGCGCGCCCTAATGCTGCCTCTGCAGCCTCCTAATCCCCGTGCCCGGCGCGATAGGCTGCGCGGAGGAGCCAGCTCTCGTTAGTCCTAATTGAAACGAGGGCGAACTTTCGCAGGCGAGTTTCCATGAATCACAAAGGCAAACATCTGCTGATGCGGGGCTGCCCTTATTTGTATTTCTGTGCCCAGGTGAGAGCCGCGAGCACAGTTATGCTCGGCAGCAAACGAGAAGCGGGAGCGATGCCGGGCGCCCGCACATCAGCGCTGCGGGGCTCAAATGAAAGGCTTAGGGAGCTGCTGCCCCGTGCCTTCCCCAAACACACCGTGGTGCTGGGCAGAGCCCGTGCCCTGCTCCTGCAGGTCGTTGGGGCTGCCCTTTCCAAGTGGCTCTGCCCAGCCAGGTCTGAGCAGCGCTACGAGCATCAGCCAGCCCGGACACCGTCCCCTGCGGGCACGTAGCCGACACTGGGGGCTTACAACAGCCCCCCGGGCCCTGCCTGGAGCCGATCAGCTCCTGGGTGCGCTCCCCTCCTGCACCCAAACCCCCAGCATCAGCCCCGGTTCATCGGCCGGGACGGGCTCGTCTCTGACACCCGGCTGCAAGGAGCAGCAGGAGGCAGGCAGGGAGCTGCGGACCCCCCACGGGCACAAACCCCTTTTTCTGCCAGTACCCGCGAAGTAACAGCGCCGACTGAGCCTTCCCGGGGCTGATCCAGCTCCAACCAAGCAGCGGCAGCATTAGCACTGAATTAAAAGCGCATGCAAACATCGGTGGCGTTAGCACAGAATTAAAATACACGCTCGAGCAGGCGGTGCTGAAATCCCTCCTTGCAGGAGAGCCAGCGGGCAGGGATGGGCCGAGGTGGGAACAAGCTTCCAGGGCGCTAGCGCCAACGCTCCACATTTACACGCCAAGAGATGAGCTCCTGCTGCTGCTTTAGCTACTCGGGGACAGTCTGCACAGCTGGCTGCGATCAGGCTCTGAGCAGGTTGCAGTGAGCAGAGGAGACCGGATTCTGCTGAAAGCATAAAATGAATACGGCATCAATAATTACAGGAGACCGTGCCTAGCAAGGCGAAGTGCTGGGCTGAGTCCCTCCTGCAGTTCTTACAGGACAAGCACACCCTGCAAGTGGCAGCGGTAACGGTCTAAGACAAGAAATCTTAGAACCAAAGTGGATTTTGGCACGCCACAACCTTTTCCTAAGCACACAGGAAAGCCGAGCAGCAGCTAAGCACCTTCATTATTTTATATTATATATATATATATATATTTATATAACTTTCTTCTATATATACCAGCTAACCCCCCCTTTTAAAAATAAAAAAAATAAACAGCGGTCTGCTGAATATTGCCTGCCTTAGAGAAAAATGCAATTTCCTAAAATTGCTCATACCCAGCCTAGGGCAGAGCAGCTCCTTGGTTACTGCCTCACCTGAACAGACCCCAGCCCTTGCTTCCTGGCCAGGGGCAGGGCAGGGGGGCTCGGGGCACGGCCGCTCGCGCTGCAGGGGACGGCTTCAGCCTGGTGCAGAACAAGTGAGGCCAAAGCAGAGACCCCATGTACATGCAGAGCCCCGCGGCTGTGGAGAGCTCCCCATGGGGTTGCAGGCAGCAGCGCCCAGCACTCCCGGTCCTGGGTCATGGATGCACAGAGCTCCCCTGCCCTTTCCTTGTCCTACTTGGAATATTCTGCACGTCCTACTTGGAATATTCTTCAGTTTTTTTGTGCCTCGCTAAGCAGCTCTTTATACGTCTGCTTTTCCTTCGTGTACCAACAGCACAGTCCTACCTTCATGCGCTTGGCTCCTGGTCCAACCGTACAAGCTCACACCTTCACTTTAGTGAGAAAAAAATTTAAAAGCAAAAAAAACACCAAACAAGAAAATAAAAAAAAAAAAAAGCAACTCTCCCTCCAGTAATTGCTATTTAATCCTTGACCAAGAAAACTAACAAGTTCTCCTAAGTGAGGCGAACCTTTGGGGCGTTTGATTCGCAGAGCAGCTGAGCACCGCAGCGCTGCACAAATCAGATGTATAAAGTGTATTTTATTTTTGCTGCTCAACAGCACAAGAGAGCTAACGCGGCGGGGCCGCCAGCGCCTTATCCAATCTGACAAAGCGCACAACCCAAGGGTGCTCGTCCTCCCCGGCACTCACAGCGCATCTCATCCATTACAGGAACGCGATGTGAAAACTGACCCTTCCCTCCCAAGTATGAACGTGAATCCTCTTTGCCAGGCAGGTTGGTTCAGAGAGAGGCTACTGAAATCACTCCTAGCCTAGAAGAGCCGTACACTTACTCATTCAATGCAAACAAGAGTTTGTTTCCTTGAAAAAGAACAAATATATAGCCTTTTGTTTGGTGGCTCTTCCTTACAGCCCAGCTGTCACAGAGATTCTTAGGGAAAGGCTGCAGAGTTGCAGCGTTACCAAACATTGAGCACAATGGGCTGTGTGTGAAGCACACAAAAGAACAGCTAAGGGAAGATTTCAGAGTTGATAATAAATTTAAATACTTTCTCGACGCATCGGCTCAAACCCTTGTTTCCATGAATTTATCATCACACTCCTGTACTTTTCTTTTTAAGCAGAGTGTTTAATCTAAGCTACCGCATACACTCAGCAATTTAGAAATTAGAAAATGCTCAGTAAATACAGGAAAACTTTTAGAATTCAGGACTTACTCTAACAGCCCAACTCTGTGCTTTTATAGGAAAAAGTCACATTGGCAAGAAAAGGAATCAAAAGGAATCAAAGCCTGAAACAAACCTGACAAAACATGCAGTGCCCATCGAATCCTTCACGTGTGATTTCTGGCTACGCTCTGCATGCCAAGGAAAAGTTGTTAACGCGCTGACCTGCAGCACTGGCCGGCTGATTTGTTCAAGGTGAGCCACTGCTTTCCGTACTTGCAAGCAAACAGGGTTTAACGAAATAACTGCTCAGAGTGACTTTATTTTAAAATCTCAAAAACAGTTTACCAGAATTTTGAACGAGCAACACTTGGTATTTTTGAATGGTCCAAATGCGGAATACCTACAGTGAGAGATGTTGAGAACGCAATAATTCGTAACATGATCTACTGCAAATGCGTTGCTGCTTACGGAAATTTACACACAGATACACCCCAAAGGCACAGAACGCAACAAAACCAAGCTGTAGCAAACACAAGAATTTTCATGTGGAGATTTTAAAGCGTAAATTACATTTGATATGTAAAAAATACATATATATATCTGAATTTATACGCAGGGTTATCACTAGGAGATCCCTTTTCAGCCTGCTCTTTCACAGCATGTACTTCGTACCAAGGGTCGAGCAGGGAAACGAGCAAGTGCCAGACGTTCAAGACCATAGGTTAAGTTCTCTGCTAAATAAAAAGAAAGCATTTGGTGCTTTACCACCGGATTTCAAAGTATTTCCCCAGTGCAAGAGCTCTGCATAGGCACGTTTCAAAAGTTCTCCCGACACACACAAAACACCGCCGGAATCAAAGGACCCGCAAAGGCAAACTCAATCCTCACGTGCGACTTTTCTTGGCGTCTGCTGCAAGAGAAGAGGTTAAGGAGAGCTGCGAGCTGATCCTTCCACAAACAGAGAGCACGGCAGCGACATTTTCAGCCTCTCTTGGCGTAACCACAAGCCAGCGGGGCACGAAACCACGGAGTGGGGGGGAAAGCGGTGGCATCGGAAAACCCCGGAGCGCGCTTGGGGTGAGGAGAGGGAGTCTTCTTCGCTACCCCGCGGTGCGTTATTTCGTTATTTCGGTGAGCGGCGGGGAGAAGTCACGCTTCCTGGACGGCAAAAAGTTGCGGTCGGGGCAGCGAAAGGCTCCGCACCCCCAGCGCCGCGCGTCCCAGCGCCGCGGCCGGCCGCTCGCACAAGCGCCCCGACGGAGCCCCCCGGGGAGCGGGGGGCCAACGGGGGCAGCCTCAGGACAACGGTGACACCTCGGGGGTCACGTCGGGAGCCCGGTCCCGTCCCCGCAGCCCGCAAAGACGACACGAGACCGGTTCCTGGGTAAATGGTTTATGTAAGTAATAAAATATTTACTATAACATAAATAGAAACGCACCCTCGCAGTCTACAGTGGTTTTTGCAATAAAGATACAAACAAAAAACCGAAACCAAAGGGGGGAAGGGAGGGGGGCGTGGGGTGGGGTGGGGGGAACGAACCGAACCTACCAACGGGAGGGGCAGAGCTCCGCGCACGGTTAGAAAATAAATAGAAACGGGCCGGGAGCGCGGCGCGGTGCCCTCGGGGCGAGCCCGGCGGCCGCAGCGGGGGCTCCGGCGGCCCCGCGGGGGAGGGAATAAATTAGAGATCGCAAACCTTTGGCTACTTCTGCTGCGGCCGGCGCCCCAATAAATAGCGCTGCGGGCGGGCGGCCGGGCCGGGCCAGTCCGAGGAATAAATTATAGGGGCGGCCGCTCCCGCTCCGCCGCCGTCGGGGCTCGGCGGCGGGGCCGCGGCAGTCAGGGCACGGCGGCGGGGAGCCCGTGGTGCAGCGGCGAGGTGTCCGCCTGTGCGTAAACGTCCTCCATCGGGGGGTGCGGGCCCCCGGCCGGCGTCATGCGCTTCTCCTTCTGCCGCCGGTTGCAGAACCAGACCCGCACCACCTCCTTCTCCAGCTGCAGGGAGTCCGCCAGGGAGGTGATCTCGTGCGCCGAGGGCTTGGGGCACTTGAGGAAGTGGTTCTCCAGGGCGCCCTTGACGCCCACCTCGATGGAGGTGCGCTTCTTGCGCTTCCTGCCCTGCGCCGCGATCTTGTCCAGGTTGGTGGGGCTGCCCGTGCTGGAGTCCGTCTCCTCCAGCCACTTGTTGAGCAGCGGCTTCAGCTTGCACATGTTCTTGAAGCTCAGCTGCAGCGCCTCGAAGCGGCAGATGGTGGTCTGCGAGAAGACGTTCCCGTACAGGGTGCCCAGCGCCAGCCCCACGTCGGCCTGCGTGAAGCCCAGCTTGATCCGCCGCTGCTTGAACTGCTTGGCGAACTGCTCCAGGTCGTCGGAGCTGGGCGCGTCCTCGTCCGACGGCTCGGGCGGCCCCAGCGGCGGCGGCGAGGCCGCCAGCTCGTGGCCCCCGGCCTCCTCGGCTCCCAGCGGGTCCCGCAGCCCGTGGTGCAGCGCGGGGCCGGGCGGGCCCAGCATGCCGTTGAGCCCCCCGTAGGGCTGCGCGTACAGCAGCGGCTGCCCCGACGGCGGCGACATGGGCGGCAGGTGGTGCGCGCCGCCCTGCGCCCAGCCGCCCGCCGCGCCGCCCGCCGCCGCCTGGTGCACGAGGTGCGGCCGGTGGTGGAAAGCGGCCGGCGGAGGCGGCGGAGGGGGGGGCAGCTCGTCGCGGGGCCCCCCCGGGCCGCCCTTGCCGTGCTCGGCCGCCGCCAGGTGCGCCCCGCCGGGGGGTCCCCCGCCGCCTCCTCCTCCTCCTCCTCCGCCGCCCCCGCTGCCCCAATCCGTGCCGGCGCTGGGCAGCCACTGGTGGTGCGGCAGCGCGGCGGGGGCCAGCCCCTGCAGGTAGTCGTGGTGCATCATCTTCTGCACGTCGCGGTACGTGGCGGCCTGCGGCAGCCGCTCCCCGTCGGGGTGCAGCAGCGCGGCGCCGCGCGGCAGGTACTGGGCGGCGGCGGCCATGGCCGTGTGCGCCGCGCCGCCCCGCGCCCCGCTTTAGAGCCCCGCGCCGCGCCGCCGCGCCGCCGCGCGCCGGCCACGCCCCCCGCGCCCCATTGGCCCGCCGCCGGCGCGCGCCGCCCGGCGATAGGCGGAGGGGCGGCAGGGGGGCGCGCCCCCCGCGGGCCCGGCTGCTATTGGTGGGAGGGCGAGGGGGGCGGCGGGTGGGATTGGTTGGGGGGCGGGGCCTGCGGGGAGATAGGGAGGGGGGGTTGGACCGCGGGAGGGCGGCGGGGAGGAGGGCGGGGATTGGAGGAGGGGCGTTCATTCATGCCGGGCGGCCCGCGGCCACGTGGGGCGGCGGGGGGCGACGGGCGCGGGGCTGGGGAGGGGCAGGGCGGTGCGGGGCGGTGCGGGGCGGGACGGGACGGGACGGGATGGGATAAGACGAGACGGTACCGGACGGGATGGTGCTGGGCAGGATGGTGCGGGACGGGGCGGGGTGGTGCGGGACGTGTGGTGCTTTGCGGGACGGGGCGGTGCGGTGCGGCGTGGCGTGACGCGGTGCGGGGCGGGACGGTGCGGTACAGCACGTTGTAGGACAGCACGGCGTGGTGGGGTAAAGTACGGTGAGATACGGTACGGTGCAGTGCAGCACTGCACGGTGCTGGGCGGGACGGTCCTGTATGGTACCACATGGTGCAGCACAGCACGGTGCAATATAGCACCATATGGCATGGTCCAGCAGAGTACAGTTCAGCAGAGCACAACATGGCACGGTGCAGGATGGTAGAGCGCAGCACAGCACTGTGTGGGGCTGTACGGTACGGCCTGGTGTGGTACCAGCCTGTACGGCACTGGTGCAGCACGTTACGGTACAGCACGGCCTGGTGCTGTACAGCACAGTACAGTCCAGCATGGGGCCACACAGCACCGATGGCCTGACCCAGCCCAGCCCAGCACGCGGCAGAGCCCACCTGATGCCCCAGCTCACATCCATGTCTGTCACCTGCAGTGCCCCCGCTCCCCCCAGCCCCTTTTCCAGCCCCCAAGCTGGGAAGAGCCCCTTGTTCTGGAGGCACGTCACTGCCCTCTGCCTGGAAACCCCTTGTCCCAGTGCACGAAGTGCCGTTTGTCCCAGCACCGGCAGGTGTCTGCGGCTGGGAGAACATCCCCAGCGCGGCTGCCTGCTGGTTAACGCCGCCTGGATCGCGGTGCCGAGGGCAGCCCCGGGGCCCTGGGCAGGTGGGGGCTCCTTCTGAAGCTCCTTCCCCATCCCATAAAGCACCGAGGGCCAAGGGGAGAGGATCCGAGACCGTTTGGGCGTCACGGGAAATGCGGGGCTCAGGGAGGAGAAAGGAGCAGCCTCAGAGGCAAGTCCCTGAGCCGGTTTGCGGGTTGGCACGGGATAAAGGGTGGAGGAGTTTGTGGGAAAAGACAAGGACAACAAGCAACGGACGTGTCTGGCGGTGCTGGGAGAGGGGCAAGGGACACCTTAATTAACCCAGCTCCAGACTTCGTTTGGGGCTCGAGGCCTGAAGTGAATCGGGATGGGCACCGGGAACATTAATCACTTCTGAAAATTAATCTCTTCGCCTCCGTGCTCCCATTTGTAACATGGGAGCAGAGACGGTGACCTTTGCCAAGGGCTTGGGCGAACAACGAACCTCCGGATCAATACGAGTACGAGCGCCACATGTCAATGGCCACGTGCTGACGCCCCGCTCCCTGCCGGGGGGACGCCTGGGCACGGTGGTCCCCAGGGCTGCCAGACCTGGCAGGCTCCGTTTCGCGCCATCCTTGCCAAATTGGAGAAGTTTGGGTTTGAACGTGGGCGTTTTTTGGCTGTGATGTGCGATCGGTTCCTTTCACTGACCCCAGTACCTCCTTTCAGGTGTACAGCCGTGGGAAGAGGCAGGACCTTGCAGGACAGATGGCTTCCATAGATCACGGAGCACATTTCACTAGGAAAATAATGCTCTTTTTTTTTTTTTCTTTTTCATTTTTTCCTAAGGAATCCTTTGCAAACACTGCCTACGTCTGTAATGAATATAACCCTTTCTGATGATTCAGTGACATGCTGTAAAATATCATACTTGGATAAGCATTTTCTGTGTATTTTTTTCTGACCCAGACTCATATTCATGTCAGCTCTGCATGATGCAGTGCTGTAATATTCAAATTTTTGGTAGCCAATTGCTCTTGATATTTATATCCATTTTTAAGGGAATCACAATGAATAAATGTGCCCAGCTCTAACTTTATGCAAAATAAGCTGTGTGTAAATCAGTAAATCATTAGTAGGAATTAATCACTTCCAACGGCTGAGGACTGGATCTCCTTTCAAACTCCTGTTTACGTGTTTCAGAACTCACCAGAGGAGAAAACGTGTGATAACTTGGGTCCCCATCGCAGCCCATTCAGGCAGTAATAGTGGTTTGTGCCCGATCAAACGATCTTTTCAAACCAAGGTGTCAGGCAGACTGTGCTCTGGGCTTGTTTTGCTAAATAGAAGTTGAATGTAGAGGCTGGAAACAGCAAAGAACAGAGGAGGATGACAAAATCCCATTTAACGCTTTCCTCTGTAACTCCACCTCCAGAACTGAGAGCCAGGTGGCAAAGTCTCTCTTTCGTAAAACAACGGGAAGGAGGCGAAGGCACAGGGGAGACGTGACCCTAAGTCGAGCTGCAAGGGAGGGGGTGAGAGGTGGCCCCATAAACGCCAACTTCCAGGGCTGGACGTGCCTCTCGGTGTGCCGTGTGGCCCCGTCCCCACGCTGCTGCGGAGGTAACGCTGTCTGAAAGGCTCTGTCGGTATTTCAGGAGGTTGAAAGAGCCTGTGCTTTTTCATTATTACATTTATTATTTTTTTACAGAGCTTTTCCACAGCTGTATCATCCAGCAAATCCCTGCAGGAGGGCGTCCAAGTTTTCTAGCAAAAGGCAGCTCCTTCATTATGCCTTACCAGGAATATTGGCATGCAGTCCCTTCCCTGTTCAAGGAATAAACAACCCCATGGGCGATGTTCGATATTATTCATTCTCTGTGTGACTGTGACAGCATCAGAAGGCGCCTACCTAATGCAGCTGGAGCTGCGCCGGGGGAGGACGGATCGGGGCGAGCTGGGCGCGCGGGGAAGCGGTGCTGGGGGTGCTGGTGGCAGCACCCCATCCCCATCTGGATCCAGGTGATGGGGATGCTCAGGCTCGCTGCTGCTCGAGAATGCTCCGTGATGAGGGCCCGTGTCGCACCAGGACACTGCTGGGAGCCCGTCCCCAGGGAGCCGGAGGAATTCTCCCCATGGGTTTTGTGCAGGAGGTGCTGGTTCCCCCTCTGCTCTCCTCCCTGTTTAGGTTCAGCTCCCGTGCGGTGCCAACGGGATCTGCGAGGCTTGGTGGTGCAGGGCCAGTAAGTGAGTGATAATTTAGTAAGTGATAACTTAGAAGTTAGTGGCTGAGACGACAGTGATTTTAATTACAAAACTAGTGAGGAAGGGAAACAGTGACTCGTGGAGAATGGTTGATGCAGACGTGCAAGGCATGCTCACCACGGTTAGCATGAAGTGTATCTGGTCCTGTAACCATCTGAAAATTGTCCATAAAGAATTGTTCTCACAGGGCCAAGATGAATGCAAAAGATGCTGTTGTGATCTTTTATTGAATCAATGAAACTTAGATTAAGCAGTCACTAAATTCCTATTTACACAACAGACCTTAATGGCTCCAAAGGAAGCACTCAAATGTATTCGACAAATAATCCCTATTTATGAAAGCCCCGTAATATGCATTTACATAATCCCCACTTTAAAAAGCTGTATCAGCTCTAAAGTTCCTCAGCTCAGAGATATGCCCCGGGGGATTAGAAGCACCAACCAAAACAAAGGGAAAGAAAACGCACGCATGCACACAGCCACACGAGCACCGAGATCCCCGCGCCCAGCGGGGCACCGGGACGACGTCCTGGCCCCGTGCACACACCCGGGAGCGCACGCACGGCTCTGCGGGGGGCTCGGCCTGATTTGGGGCACACACAGCGAGTCCCTTTCGGCTTCCTGAGCTTCTTTATTTTCCCAAAAAAATATTCCCTCGCTTAATCACGTGTGCCTGCTGCCCTAGAGAAACAGCTCGGCTGCATGAATGGCCTGGGAGGGCCACGGCAGCTTTCGGAAGCGGTCGGCTTGGCGCGGAGCCAGCGGGCCCCGGGTTTTATTCATCCTCGAGAGGACCGGACGCTTGCTAATATTCCCACGTGATGGATGGGGCATTTTGCTGTCGGAGGTGCTGTCCTTGAGATAAGAAGTATGACAGGGCAGAGATCCGCACCGAGCATGTTAATGCCGCTGGAGGGTTCGAATAAAGAAGAGCCGTGCCTCACGGTGGAAAACAAGCCGGCCCTGAAATGCTGATTGTCCAAAAGGAGCGCGGGTTTGGGCTATTGATTTGTTACCTTCTTTAATTTCAGTCTGATGAGCAGCCGTCTGTTGTTTAGGAGCGAAATGCCATGGGGGCTCTTGTTTGGTGAAACGGGAACGTCACAGTCCTGGTGGCTGCTGAAGTACAGACTGGGTTCAGTCGGGCTAAGAAGGGGAAAACACAGAGCAGAATTCATTTCCAGCTTCAGAGAGATGCGAGCGCTGCCAGCACGTTAACCATGTGTGCGTGCCTTTTGTTTCAAACTCTGCCATTAGCATTTGTAATACAAATAAAACTCACGGAAATATTGGGATTTACCTGCAGTGAACACCAGCATGCCGGTGATGGGGTTTTATCTGCAAAAAACTGCCCTCCTCCCAAAGCTCCCAGCTTGTCAGCCAGCTCCTAAAGTGCTGCAAGCCCCGTGCCCGGAGCAATTGCCCAGGTCGCCCTCACCCATGCCCGGTCCTTCTCCAGTAGCCAAATGGGCTTCTCCTGGTTTGCCAGGGCAGGGCAGGTCCCGAGCTCCCCTTTCTTGTTCGGCAGGGGCCGTTCCTGCCCTCCTGGCCCCGAAGCCGCCTGCGCTCAGCCCTCGGGGAGCCTCCTGCAGGCAGCGGGCAGTTCAGTGCCTTGCCTCCCAGCTGAGCGCGGGGGTAACGGGAGGGCTCAGCACCTGACGGCAGGGCACCAAGCGTTTCTTCTCCAAACACAAAAGCTTGGGGATTCTGCTCGGCGGGTCCCGAGCGCCGTTCCACCTTAATAATGGAGCTTGTGAGCGAAGGTTTCCATTTAATGAGGCTCTTTGCAGTTTACATAAAACAACCACATGAATAAATACTCAGTTTAGAAAAGATAAGACCTGGGGATGAGTTTGGCGGGGGTTCAGCGCGGAGGATTATGCATACAGCAGATAAAGGTGCCTACAGTCGTGCCGTCACTTGATCTTGTCAATCTGAAACCACCTCCAACACGGAGAAGCAGCCCGTGCTCACCGGCGCGCAACGGGTAACGGGAGCTGGGGAATGCCCACGCCTGGACCCAGCCGACCCCGGGAGCTCTCGTGTCCCCGTGCCTCCCCGGCAGCCAGCCGCGACCACGGCCACTGCAGCAACCTGCACAGAGCCTGCCGAGGGAGGGGAATCGCACGGGAACCGCTCACTTTCCACCTTCCAAACAGATTCAGCGCCGGACACGTGTGTCCCTTTCGTCTTCCCACCCTGCGCCGATTACCCTAATGCTGTGTATTTTCACAGCTGGCCTTCCCGCAGCGACAGGCCACGCTTCCCAGGCTGGCTACCCAAACCGTGATGGTTTTAAAAATGCTCAGATGTTTTGAGAAATGCTCAGCTGCAGAAGAACGGGGAGGCAGATATTTTCTTTGTGGCGAGGCTGAGGTGTGAGGGTTGGGAGCTGAAGTGATGAAACCCTGCAATTTTGTTGTTACTACAAATTATGCCTTGTTTAAACCCTCCTCCTCAGGTTTTGATCTGTTGTACCGGTACTAATCCATATATTTACGCTGTGCCAGTCTGGATTCAAAGTGGTATAAATTCAGCTCATTGCCAAGACCGCGAGCCCTCCCTCGCTGCTGCCGGCACCGTCACTGCCACCGTGTTGGTGCTCTCTGTGACTCATCACTGGCCCTGTTTTGGTAACTGAGGAGGGGGACAAGGGTTCAGCAGGAAGGAAAGCATCCATTTTTAATGAAACTCAGTTCATGTGCCTCTGGAGAGCACCAGCCAGCCCTCAGACCACGCATTGCTGCTTCCCCTGCCCGTGCTCCTCAGTGACACTCAGCAGCCGGGGCAGGACCCTGCCCTGCTCCTCGCTGGATTCCCCCATCCAAAGGGAGGGAAATGGTGAGCGACTGAGGCAGAGGATCACACCCAGGGCAGCGTGGTGCTGAACACAGGCTGTTTGGTAAGCAGGATGCCACCACCGAGTCTCATCGCTCCGTGCTTCTTTTTGAGCCAAGCTCAACGGCGAAAGCACCAAACTTGGTCCGTTCCAAGGCTCATCCTCCAATAAGTCACCCAGTCAACCTGCTTCGGTCCTCCCTTTGGCCTTTTCCTTACCCGTTTAAATTATTCTCTTAACCTCTGCCTTCTTCAGTCCTGTAGAGAGCCCTGAGATTAGCGGGGGTTGCACCACAGGACCAACATAACAGCCAGACGTGCAAGGTCTCACCTGGCAGACAATGCAAGGAGGTTTCTTAAGCAAGCAGAGTATCGAACTGAGTGGGAAGAGCAGGTGCTGCAAGAGACAAACCTTTCTAGCCATGATGCTGGACCAATTCACACTATTATGTTTGGAGAGGAGGATCTGGGGATGAGGAGCTCGCCGGGTGCTTTGGCAGGATGCTCTACCGGTGAGTCACTGCTCTGCTGGAGCCGCACCAGCCCCTTGGCCAGACAAGCTCTGCTTTCATTAACTCTTTCCTGCAGGAGAAGCAGAAGCCAATTAATTACAACACAGACTTTATTCCATTAAACTCCTCCAAGCTCCAGGGGAAGAGCCTTAAGACTCCACTCTGATCCTGTTGCCACTGACGCCAGTAAAAAGCTCTCCACAGACGTGGATGGGAGGAGGCGTTAATTCCACGTCTGCGTTCAGCCTGGAGCACGGCCACACTCGGTGCCGGTGCCGGGGGGGAGCCCTCCGAACGCGATCCCTCTGCCCCCAGCCCCGGGGAGATGCGTTGCCTGCGGAGCCACTGCTGCTGCTCCCAGCGACAAGGGGCCGAGCGGCCGTCCTCCCCGCGGCCACACGCCGCCGTCACCAGTAAAACCCTCCCGGATCTTATCCTAAGCATTTCTCCTTCTGCTCCCCACAAAGACAGAAATCAAAGCTCTTCACTTTCCAGTTTGAATGGACTCTAATTAATTGGATTTTGAAAGAGGGATTACCAGATCCGCGATGACAGATCCCTGCTCGGTCCTGTGTTCCCAGAAGAGAAATCACTCCGAGCAGGGACTACGTCCCAGCTCCACAAGGCTGCCTGTAAGCGGGCAAATCTGAGGCACGAGCTGTTCCTCAATCTCCCCTTCAGGAACTATTTGCTTCAAAGAAGTCAGAGGGCCGAAAGCAGGCTGGCTGTGTCGTGCGGGACTCCACAGCTGACAGGGCAGGAGCAGATCCCGCTTGCTTCCAGAACAAGTGAAATGCCGTTAAATGGCATTTAACGAGGTCTGATGCCGCAATGCCACGCACCCTACAGTGCACACACACCTGTTTTCTTCATTCACAGGTAGATAACCCAGGTATTTGGTGCGGAATAGGTACAGTGATACAAGCAGTGCATTATTTGTACAGCATACAAAAAACACAACAGTTCTTCTGGATATAGGACAGCCTAGTTCAAAGTGAAATTTCTCTTTGTTCCTCGTGTGTTGCAAGTAGCTCGCTGGCGAGGGCCCAGCACTCCTCAGACTGGTTACAGGACCGTCTCATCTGAGCTACGATCTGTGCCACAGCTTGTATTTCTTGTATTTTGTTTAGCTGCACCGTGGGCCAACAAACTCCCACTGCAGTCAACAGGCCCTCAGGACCTGGCCTTTCTCCTGAGTCACGGTGCGGCGATGTGTCACCTCCTCGCTCTGACTCCTGCTCCGAACACTTCTCGTCCCATTGCCGCTTACTGGGGTCACCGCTTCCCAGCGCCCCGCTGACGCTGCTCCCAGCCCCGCTGGCTGCGGGCACGTCCGTGCTTCCCAGGGGAAGGGCAGCAGGGTGGGAAGGGGGAGAGCCCGTGGCAGACGGTGCTCTGGTCACTTAGGGATACAAAACCAGAGAAGAGTTCTCATTAAGGGGCCGGTTAAAGAGCTCAGAATACGTGATGGGGTATGGAAGTAAAGAAAAATAGGTTAGGCAGACATCACATTTCATCTTTATTCCTTTCTCTGTCAATCCCTTTCCTATTGTCTAGTAAATTCTCTTTCAGGGGACGGTGGTTTGGCAATTCAGAATTGCTTAAATCCCCTAGATGAATACGACCTCACACGGGGCTTGTTTAATATTCAGGGTCAGATTTTCAATGGCTTCAGTGCCTCAGCTCAGCTTCAGTTGTTTCTGCAAAGTTATAAGCTCACAGGAAAAAAATACGCAAAAAAAAAAAAGCCCCTGATCTATGCTCAATTTGTAGTTTTGCCATTTGTAGGTGCTCGAAGAAGAGCGGGCCGTTTTTGCACATGGCTTTTTGTGAGCAGATTTCTACACGAACAAAGGGAAACCACACTTTGCCAGTGTGTCTCAGTGGAGCAGATTCTTACAGAATGGAGCGGAAACCTGCACAAACTCAGACGGCCCCTGCGCTCCCCACCTTCCCAGTCTGAAGTCTCCCACCTTCTTTGACGGAGTCTTGCAGCATATCACAACACGTTTGTCCACAACTACATGATCACAAGCGCTGTTTCTTCCCTTCAGGTGTTACAAACAGCTCCATGCTTCCGAAGAAAGAACGTGAATGAAGGCTGCCCATTTCTACTAGAAGTCCGTGGCACCTCATCCCTGTACACAGCAGAGAAAACACATCGACTTATGTAGACTGGACAAAGTGTAAGGTTAAGGTTCATTGAAACTAATCAAGAAAAATACACACATTTAAATAACTGAAGGAGATCTTCAGTTGAAGAGCATTTTCTCTCTGTCCCCATTTAATCCACACGATCGTAAGTTATTATTTTAAATTCTTAATGCATCAGAATGGCAGAAGGTAACTTCGTAGGTAGCAGCATAAGACTAACGACAAGCTGGCAAGGTTGCAGTGGGCTGGTAAAACCAAAACCTTTGGGATCTTTCTGGACAGAGGGCCCACAGACAAGTGACAGCAGCCAGAGCCAGCGTTCCCTCCTGACTGCCCCACAGCTGCGTGCGGCTCCTGGGGCGTACTGCGACGGCAGAGCCAGAAACGCAGCGCGAGGCTGGCCCCCAGCCGGGCTGCAGTTGGTGCGATGCAGACAAAGCCTCCAGGAAGGAACCAAGAGGAGACCCTCACCTCTGGGAGGTGTTAAGCAGGTCGGTGGGCCCCTTTGTATCACGCAGGTGCAGCGAGCACGCAGGGTGCACCCTTCCTGCAAGCCAGCAATTCCCAGCCACTGCCCACCACACACGTACAGGGCCATCAGCAGGCTGCAGGCACCTGCTGGTGTTTTTACCCAGGTAAACCAAGGCTAACAAAACGGTAACAGAGCTATCAACCACCTGAGACACAAGGCAGCTGCTTGCTCCTAGGGCAGCACTGCGGGTAGGCGAAGCGCTGATGATGTTTACCGAAGAATTTTCTTTCCACACCAGGCAGTGAAACAAACTTTTGCCAGCACGTGTTCTTTTCACTAGCTTTTTTGTTGTTGTTGTTGTTTCAAATTCCTACTTGGAGATCTTGCTACAGCTGTGTACAGAAACGAGGCGGGAGAGCTGTAGAAGCGGTGCCAGTTGGGAAGCTCGTGCCCCCCCCTCTGCTTGCGCTGCTTCAGAGCTGCAACCTCTCTCCTCCGCGTTCGGTAGTATTTTCATTAGATACCCGACCTCTGATTCTGATTAAATAACTTGTATAATTAGATTGAGACATCTGCCCATCCCTGGGGGAAGAAATCCTTTTCAGCACTGGACCAAGTCTGATTTGGTTAATTACCTTAGCAGTTCTGTATTAATACACGTTTTCTTGATGGCAAGAAGCTATGGTATTAGGTTTATTCCTCCTGGCTTTCACAATGCTGGAGTAAGACAGTTCAGGGATTAGGAACCAGGCACCGAGCCCAGGATTTCCCTCCTCTCTTCACTCGTCTCAGCATTCTTTCCCCCTGTTTTTGCTGATTAAAATATTCAGCTTTACTTGCCTGTTGAATGCAGTTTCCAGGCTCTTTGTTTGACGTGCGAGGGGAACGTACTCCCAGCGACTGCCACAGAGCAACGCGTCCTGGGATGCTTTGGAGCAATTACACTTCTCGGGGTTCTTTGGAGATGCGAACCTGTACCAACGGACAAATGCATTATTCTGGGCTCTGTGGGCTCCTCGGTTCATCCTCCGGAGGCAGAGCACCCACATGCAGCCTGGGAAGAGGAACGGGCACCAAAGGAGAGCAAAGCAGCAGCACGCTCTGCGCACCCCGAGCTGGAGCTTCTGCCACCAGCTGCAGCGCAGAGCTCCGACCGCAAGACAGACACGCACCGGCCTTTGGGCGAGCATGGCCAGAACTGCACCAACTGGCATGTGCTCAACAAGGAGCGATGGAGATTTGCATCCAAGCCTGGAAAAAAACCCTGGGAGAAGCGGGTGGCAGCAAGCCCAGTGGGCGCTAAGCCCCGAGGTGGGTGCTGCCGGCTGACGCTGCCCCTGGGGCGCAGGCGGCTCCTCCGCAGCCCTGGGTGCTGCCCCCCCAGCTCGCCCACGGGACTGAGCACCCCCGTGTGCCACCAGCGCCGAGCCGGGGGCCGCAGAGCACTGCTGGCAACGGTGAGAACTCGATCGGAGCAAAAGGAACATTACGCAATGGAGCATTTTTCTATCAGCAGATGGAAACACCTAATAAGATGTAAATCATCCGTTTGATAACCGAGCCGTTACAGAACTAGAGATTCAGGCTTCCCAGGGAAACTTCAACTCTCAGAGCCACGTATTTACTATTTATGTGACTTGCCAGCCTATCTAAGGGCTGTCTGAGGAACTCTTCCTTTTCAGAGCGCTGCACGGGCAGCCAGAAGGCGCTTTCACATAGAATTGTCCGGACTCTTCTCAAAGCAAAAATATATTCAGTGCGGGACTTAATTGTAACACGAAATCTGTGAGTTTTAGATAAAAGTGATAGGGAGTGGAAGTCACGGGGGAGGAGAGGCACAGGAGCAGAACAGCAAATGCCTATAGGAGGTCGGACCGGAGAGATCCTGTCCAGCCCAGGAAGACAGGGAGGGCAGCACAGCGCTCGCAGCGATGCCTCTCCACAGCACTCTCCCAGAGTCTGACAGCTTACAGAGATTTCCCATGGCAGAAGTGATGTTTGTTATTCAATAGCTGTTAGGGTGTTTTTTGTTTTCCTTCCACGGCTTCGTCCAGTTTATTTTTTTTTCTAAATTCAAGTAAACATCCAACACCCACAACGCTCTGCAGCAAAGGCTTCTGCAGATAAATGACACGTTGTGCACAGAGCCACCTCCTTTTGTTTGATGAACCAGAGCCAACGAGCAGATCACCTCTGGGTGACTTCCTCACGCTACTCTCAGTTTCGGAGACTGCTGTCCTTCCGTCCTGCACCTCATTCCTGCTGAGGAACCACCGTCTACGGAGCTGTCCCTTGTATGGATGCTCTGCTACAGCCTGGACCAGCTTCGTTGTCCTTTCTGAATGTTTTCCATGTATATAGGTGCTTTGACAGCTAGAACAAAGAACTAAATAATTTCACCTCATTTCTGGCAGACGTGGCTCCCAAGAACACCGGATCAGCCATGGCAGTGAAGTGCCTCGCAGGAGCCGAGACCGCTGTATGGTAAAAAAAAACAAACAGTTTAGAAAGATTTAAAGGCAGCACAACTTAGGAACGGTTTGTGTTAATATCTGAAGCAGCTCTTTGCTGGGCAACCAGTGTAAAGAAGCTTTCTCACGTTCTTTCTCAAAACGCAGGGTTTCTTACAGCACCCCTCAGCACAGCGCCTCCCGGCACCTCGCCACCGACCGGTCTCAGTTTCAGCCCAGCAACACTTCCCCTCCGCTCCATTTTTTTTGGTCAGAAGGTGACTGAAGGTTGGCTTTTACCCTGGCTACTTTTCTTTCCTTGCAACTTTCACACGGAAGCATGAAATACAACCAGAGACGTTTCGAGCACGACAATGGATCACCTCGCGCTGACGTGCCGGCCCAAGGTGTCTGTTATTTATAGCTCTCATTTTCTTGTAGCAAATTTGCATGGACCCAACTCCTGGTGGCTGACAGGCCCACAGCTGTGCAGCTCTCAAGTCGGCGTGGATTTGGGCGAGCAGGGCGAGGCAGCAGCCAGGTTTCATCCCGTGTTACATCGCCCCGTACCTCGCTGCGCTGCACCAGCCTGGCTGCAGGCTGCAGAGACTGGGGGAGAGGAGGGTTGTGCCAGAAAACGGAGCTCGCTCGGTGCTGGGGGTATTTTGTTAGTCCTCGGGGACCGAGGATGCTGAGCAGGTGCAGGGGGAGCAGCCGGAGCCACCCGTGCCGTGAAGCAGCAGCACTCAGGGGAACGCAGCCCGGTGTCGGGGACCTGGCGGTGCTCACACACGTGTGGTCTCCGGGAGCAGCTCCAAGCACGCCGCGTCGCTCAGCCTGAGAGAAAGCAGACTGCTTTGGGACAAGCTAACCGCTCCTGCGCCAGATTTGAAACAGAGCTGCTGCCTGGTGTCAGCAGATGAACTGAAGGATCGATCCGGCAGCAGCCAGCCGTGTGCACTTACCGGGGACCCGTCGTCTCCTTCACTGGTGACGTCCAACAGCGGTCCTCGGGGCAGGAAGCTCCCTGGTGCACATGGCAGCAGAAGCTCCCAGGCCTCAGCTCAGCCCCAACAGCCAAATTTCCAGGTGCCACAACCTAAGACAAAATGAAGGTGCAACATACCCTTGGCAGAAGGTGCCACAGAAGCCACGCGAAGCTGGTAGCTCATCGGAAGCGGCTGGTGGTTTATCTTCAGGGAGCTTCTGTCAAGAGAAATGCTGAATTACAAGAAGAAGCCAGCAGGAGGGATGGGACAAGATAGAGGAGCGATGCCATGCTGTGTCTCTCTGGCATCTCCCCTGAGCACGCCGCAGCCCCCCGAGCCCCCGCAGCCCGGGGAGCTGCCCCGCTCCCGAGCCCTCCCGCAGGGCTCCTCCGATCGCAGCCCACCCGCCAAGAGGGGCCCAAGCAAAGCGAGATCCAATTGCACAAAGCTGGATCATGTATCATAAAGACAGCTTTGCTTAGTTAATCCTCTGATTGATTTTAAGGCCTTGCAGAGACTGAAAGACTATTAAGAGATTTGTGCTGGCAGTGCTCCCCAGCGCAGGCACCGTCTGCTGCGGCTCACCTGATGCTCACCCAGTCGTGGCCTCAGCCCCTTCCGAGGACAGGGCAACCCTTAAACCCTCCACTTAAACTCTATCCCCTTTCACTACCTATTTGTTGAAACTCCCTCTGGAGGGCTAGCACTCCTACACAAAGCCCTGGGGGGGCGCAGACCTTGGCATCATATCCAGGTACCCCACGGAACACCCCATGGAGAGGGGTGCAGGGTGCTGCTCCGGGGACTTGGGGCCACCTTGGCTGCACCCCTGCTGCCACGCTCCTGGGACTCCCAGCACTCAGTTTGGGTTTTTCTCCACGGTGCAGGAGGGGCTGCACCTCCAGGCTCACCGTCCCCGCTCCCTGCCAGCGTCCCAGGGCAGCGCGCTTGCCTCGCTCCTGCCGCTCGGCTTGGCAGGAGCCCCGCAGCGCATCCCCAGTCGCTCCCTGCCTCACTCCTTCCCCATCCCCAGCTCTGCCTGGACGGGATGCAATGTGCTGAGTGTGCAGAGCTGGAACGCTCGCTCTCGCCTTTGACTGCAACTGCTCATGTGCCTGCCTGTTTGCTCCAGCACCTGCCTCCTCATGTCCAGATTCCAACTGCAGATAATGCAACCCCGCTAGCCTCCTGGGCAGGGTTGTGTATGCTGGGAGAAATGCTGGCCTCGAAAACTGGGCGTGAGTCTGTGGGATTCTTCAGAAAGTTTCTGCTGCTGGCTCGTCTGGCAGAGGCTGAAGCCTGACCCTCAGCTCCAGTTAGCTCCAGTCCCCGCCAGCAGCTCGTGCCCAGGTAACTGGCTGGCAGGCTCGGCTGCTTTTCCTCTTTCCACTGTCCTGGACCCTTTTTGTCAACCCAAAAGCCGAGCACTGCTGGTTAGGTAGGTGCCTTCTTTGTTGCAGCAGAAGGAAGCTCTCCAAGGAGCAGTTCTTGAAGCAGCAGCCCAAATTGTTCTTCCCCTTTTCAGGCTTGGGCCAGGGCACCGGCACCCTGCTGAGCTGAGCCCCGCGGGCACCCCCGGGCAGGGAGAGGTGCTCAGCACACACCAACGTCAGCACAGAGCGATGCAGGCCACAGATGCCACCGGGAAGGGTCTGGCCACGTTCAGCCACGGCGGCCTCATCCCGCGGCGCACAGAAGCAGGCTGCAGCCTGCTCCCTGGTGCTGGCACACTGCTGCGCTGCGGCTCGGGCCCCCGGCTGGCATCGAGACCAGGCTGTGAGTGGTGCTGTTGTTCAGGGAGCTGCAGCCTCCTGGATTTCCTCCCTGGGTTACGCTACAACTACGGAGGTGAAAGTCTTGGACTGTGCCCAGTGCAAGTCCAAGACGCGCTCCCAAGCTCTCCTGCCCTGTCTGCTTCACCAGAACCAATGCCAGGTGCTGTGCGGAGCCGCAGCTCCAGCGGAGGTGGGCAGGGCAGGCTGCAGAGGTGGCACGAAGCTTTCCTTTGGGTCCTTGGGCTGCTGCTGCCAGCTCTGCAGCACATGTTTGGCAATGCTCGGTCCGGGTCTCGGGGCGTGCTCGGCGCAGGAGACCCACCACAGACAGCACCAGCGGAGCCAACTGCAAGAGAGGTTTATTGCAGCAGCTTGAAAGAGGATGAAAAACTCCGGGGAGGGCTCTTAATGTGCCAGAAGCCTTCAAATGGAAAGATCCCAAACCAACAAGGTCTGGTTCGTAAGCACCAAAATCCTTCACCTGGCTCTGCCGTGGCCGCCTGGCCCCGCTCTGGGGCTGAGAAGTGGCACGGAGCTGGGGCCTCAAGGAGCAGCCCACGTGCCAGAAAGGAGGGAATTATCACGGGGAACATCCAGAGTGAGTTCTGGAGGGTCTGAAGGGAGCACACCCAGCAACTTTGCTGCTTGTCAGGAAAGGGAGAGGCCAGAAACTGGGAACCACTCGACCTGATACACAGCACAGAGGAGCAAAGAGGGTGAAACAGCCGAGAATGAGGTCCAACAATTGCCATGGAACAGGGGATTATTAAAAGAGGTTGTGCCAAACACGTCCAAAAGATGTCTTGACTCGAGACACCGACACAACACTTGATACAACACCACCAAGGAACTTCAAGAAATCAGATGGCAGCAAGGAGGAGAGCCTCCGTGGGGCACAGCGTGGGTCTGGGCTCGTGGGTGCTGGCCCCATGCCCCGTGTGTCCCTGGGGCTGGCTCTGCCGAGCCGGTGGCAGGGCACGAGCTGAGCCCACGGAGGATCCATCTCCCGGATCTGCTCCTCTGGGGGAGCACAGAAGGGCAGCAGGACTTCACGAGCTGCTCACTTCAAAAGCTCAGCAGCCATGCCAGGGCGAGGAGCTGCCGGGACTGCAGGAGCTGCCTCGTTCCTGCCTTTTTTTAATAGTATGAGAATTTTGAAGCTGCAAGACAGGAATGCGGGCAGAGCCCTGGCGGCTCCATGTTGCTCAGCTGAGCAAAGCTCTGTTAATAACCCGCAACCCCCAGAGGGAGGGAGGGAGGGCCGGTTCTGTTTTTGCTTAACCAGGGTCTCCTGCCATTCCTCCATTATAATATCAAAGACCTGGGTGCTGAGAACTAGATACAAAAGCAAGAGCAGCCCCAAATGGACATGTGCCAAACCCGTGGATCTCAGTGGGGTTTGCTGCAGGAGGGCAGGATTTTAAGCCGTAGTCTGGAGAAGCAAAGACTCAGGGGACAGGATCAGTCTCTAATTATCGTGCAGTTAATGCGAACGAGCAGCAGAGTGAGGAGAGGGTGGGGCAGCAGACACCAGCATGAGAAGCACTGACCTGGAGCTAAGGAAGGAAAAGTTTAGGCTAGACACAGAAAAAATATATATATTATAAAGAACGACTGGCACAAACCAGACTCCTGCAGGGAGAAGCTGAAACGCTCGGCTGCAGGAAGTACTTACAAGGAAACCAGAGGCAGCGTTAGCAGGCACGGTGCGAGAACGAGGGCAGCAAAAGCGCCTGGCTCCGACCCCGGGCAGGACCAAGGGGACCCTGCCAGCCCTCCCACGGGACAGCCATCAGCCGGCAGCTTCCAAAGGACCCCGGGTGCTCAGCATCTCTACCTGGGACACGAGGAGATGCTGGAGATGTAACAGAGGCATCACTTTTGGCGAGAGCCATTTGGACATTCAACGTGCCAGTCTATTAAAAATAACCGAGATGTGCTGGTTAGAAAACCCTCTAAGGGGGAACGAGGGCTGCTCCTAACAATCTCTTTTTCCAGGAAAACCTATCTGCAGCAAGCACCAGGTGCTGTTGCATTTTAATCTGTTAAGTGACTCCTGTTCCTGCCCCGGTACTGAATACTCGATTACTCGCCATAAATCACGCCCAGCCCCGCAGCCCCTCCATCACATTAAGGCTCCCCCCGCCAGCGCTCACGGTTTGGCTGCCGCCCCATCGATCCCGCTCACGCTGAGCACCGCCAGCCCACCGCACGCCGCGTGGTTCCCACTGCCCACGGAATACCCCGATTTCCAGTCCCAATAGCCCTAAACCTCAAACTGAAGGCGGTTTCTGGATGGGAAGGCTTTCTCCACGGGAAGTTTTTCGAAGCAGGGCTTCCTGCCTCCAACATTTCATTTTTTCGGCCAATTTCCTTCATCCACGAGGTGCTCGGTGTGCCCGGAGCGCCCGGTGCTCGCGTGCGAGCGCCCCGAGTCAGTGTCAGACAGCGCGGGGGTGACCACGGCCTCGTGCAGACCTGCAGAGAAGGGGCTGCTCTACCACGTTTCTGCAGCCCCATGGCTCTACCCGAGCACATTTCAGGGTCTCCCCCCTTGCCGGGGTCCCCCCTCCAATGCCTTTGGGCTGCTTTGGGTGCCAGCACCCTGCACAGCACCCAGAAGAACAAACCCGAACATCTCCGCTGTCCTCAACTGCCACCAGGGCCAGCAGCTCATGACTGGATGGGAACGCTGGAAATTGGCGTTTTCTGGCAGAGCCTGCCGAGGGAAAAGAATGGTTTTGTCATTTTTTTTTTCAGATTGTCATTCCGAGGGCTCAGAATTTCACTATAAATATTTTGACACTTCCAACCAAAAGAATATCAGCTCTTTGGCGTATGAATTGGCTGTATAGTAATTTTAATATTTTATATTTAGACATTCTGACAACATGAATGCAATCGTGTAGAGAAACAATCCATGCGACCTAAACCCCAAGTAACACAAAATGTGCTGGAACAGAAATGTTAATCTGGGTCCTTCTGCGTAATTAGAATGAACCTTGCTAACACTTTGAATATTGTCCAATGAATTGTCTGGCAGATCCCTCGTGGACTGAACGAATACCTTCAAACAGCTGAGGATTAGAACTTGGCTGCACTTGCTACGGATGGAGCCAGACAGCAAAAGCAAGTAAACCAAATGGTAACGGAAACTTCAACGAAAACATAATTCCACTGTTAGCTGGCTAATGATTTTGGCTGGAAATGTACATTTACCAAACTGCCCCTTTGTATTGTAATGAGTCAAATCCAATCTCCTATCACACTTGTAGGCAGCAGCCAAGAAAATCACGTTTAATTGAGTTGATTATGACACTGACTTTGGACCTTGCTGGATGGGGACCACCTCGCTGCCCAGGTTTCTCACCCAGCCTGACGTTTCACTGCTGCCTTTCGGGAACAAAGCGCAAGGCACACCTAGCAAACACCTTCCTTCCAGTGAGCCTAACCAGGAATCCCTAAAGGAACTGGGACCTAGCATAAAATCTTTGTGAGATTAGAGCCCCTTGGTCGTGGCAGGACCCAGGAGGCAGCGCTTCCACGTTTATTTAAGCGAGAATACATCGGTTTGTCCAAAACCATGGGTGCCCTATTACTCCCTGGGTTACGGCACAGCTGTGGCAGACCTTACCGCTCAGCACCACCTCTCCCGGGAGATGAGCTGGTGGTTACAGCCACAGCAGCCCCACAGAAGTTCCCACTAGCAATAAACATCTTATCTTTCACCTGACCTCGTACTTGGCCATTCCCTATCTCAGGTCAGGAGAATTCCTGCCCTGGACGCGCAGCTCGACCTTTGAGTTTCAGGAACGGGCCCGTCCACAGCCGAGGAGAGACTTCTGGTTTCTTCCCACCGAGAGCTTGTTTGTTGTAGCCTCAGATGAATCCTTCCTATAACTGTGGTTAACCTCTTCCTATGGTTAGGCTCCTTATGATTCACCTATGCTAAGCATTTTGCAATTAAACTCCCCCATAGAGCAAAACAAGCCTTTATTAGAGCTGCAGAAGGCCTCTGTCTCTGGCTGAACCGGGTCTTCTGCTTTTGTTCCCATGGCTTTTTCGTAACAGCTCTGCTAGTTCTCATCCTTGGCTCGTAAAGCAGTGTGACCATAGGCTTTCATGAGACGGTTTTAAAACATAGGCAGAAAAGGTGGTGGGGCTGGTGGGGTCTTTCAGCCTACTTCATAGAGGCCTCCATTCTTTGAGGCTAATCCTTTGTTCTTTGGTGGAAAAAAAAAAAACATTTTCATGAGACAGGTGAATCATCCGTTCCCCTCCAGCAAAGTGAGTCCCCAAAAGAGAGCAAGGTACATATCTTAGGATGCTCCTAAAATCACACACACAAAAAAAAGCAATGGGCAAAAAATGGCATTATCACACAGAGAAGGAAATCTGCATCATGCAAACAGCTCCAAAAAAAAAAATATGCAAGAATAAAAGCTCTATAAACTTACTTCACAGTGAAAGCCACTTTAGGATTAAAAATAACATCGGCAATACCAAATTATTGGTGAAATCTGCTAGGAAAATCTCTTATGTTCAGACTACTCTCAGCTCAGTGCCAACCCTCCAGGATTTCTGTATGAGGGTTTAAAAGTTTTTCAATAAATTCAGGGGGAGAAAAGAAAGCCTTAGTTCCAAGTCTGAGCCAAAGTTTGCTGTTAGTTAGAAAGAGTAAATGAACTTGTGGGTTTGACTCCTCTGTGTTCCCTTCTCACAGTGCCTTCTGCACTTGAACAACAGAGCACACAGCCTGAACACGAAGGCTTCATGTTTTATTAATGGTGTCCAATTCATTTCCTGTTTTCATGCTGATAACCTACCGAGGGAGAGGAAGGAATTCAGGTGGCAAGACCTCCGATCCGTTTTTCTTACACTCCTGAGCAGTTCCCAAGTGGGTATTTCACCAGCAGCAGCTCTCCCTGCATGTATTACGCACCCTTCCCAGCTGAACCCGCGACGGCTGGCTTCACGGCTGCTGGCGTGCGCCTCAGAAAGCCTCCGTGTTTTCAGGGCGAGTTCTCACTGAGGTGAGAGCTTTTAGAGATTTTGACTCGATCAACGCTCGGCAGCTGTTTTCACTGCTGTCCTTTCTACGGGACTAGCCTCAGAGTACGCCCAACTACCACCCTGGCAAAGATCTCCTTGTCGAACAAAACCTGCGTTAGCACTACCACCCCGTTTGCGGAGCTGCCAGCTAATTCCCCGTTACAGACAACCCCACGTAGTGGCCAACCCAGCAGCGATTCACAGAGATCTTATTTTTTGACTGAAACAGAGCTCCCGGTCTAAGGAAATGGGGCAGATTTTTGAAATCCCTAATGCTTTGTGCAGCCCCTTCCAGACAGTACCCTCGTGTCCCGTTCCCAGTGAGTTACCCGTACTTAGGGTATTCTACACGAGATCTACAGTGCGGTGGCTCGTACTAGGAGGGGTCTGCCCCTGTGGGAGGTAAAATGTGTTAGGCAATAGAGGTAAGCTGCATCCTGGCACCTGGGGTGCTTCAGGTGGTTCAGTAGCTGCCAAGCCTTGTCTGTCATACGCATTATGGGTGTTTGAAACACAAACCTTGCGGGGCCACCTCTTGGAAAAGCAGACTGAGCCTTCGGTTTGGGCCAGCAGCAGCTCTGAGCACCTCATCGGCTGCTTTCTTCTGGAGACATCGATCAGAGGTGAATACGCTGAGAACTGATGTCCCAGAGCAGCAAGCTCTCCGAGAGATCACTGGGGCTGGAGCAGTTGGTGGCTTCTGGCAGACCCTACAATTATTTGGCCCCACCTGCCCTGTGCTTGTTCACATCGGTGTTCAGAGAATCCCCATTTTCCTATTCCCCAGCTGGAGATACAAGAAAGACCCGGGTCTCACAAAACACTCCTGCAAACAACATAAAACAACTCTTACAAAGGTAAGAAATGAAATCCCCCCCATGACTCCTGTACTGCCCAGAGATGCTCCAGTCTGTTTCGGCGCTTCACATTCCCCTGAAGCAGCAAACACGTTAGCAGCAATTACTTGCCTCCAGCTGCTTCTTCCTACGAAACCCACTGGGCACCTTCCCAAGAAGCAAAGAGCAATTCCTTCTCCAGCCTGCACACAGCTCGGTGTGGCCGTGCTCCGTGGCAGGGGTGAGGTTGTGCCACTGAGCTCTTGGGGTTTCTTTTAGGCCGTTTTTCTTTGAAAGATAACCAGAATTGTGATGAGATCGGTAACCTCCTCTGTGTTGGCAGGCAGACATGCACGCCTGGGGGTGCAAGTGCGAGTGTGTGGTCTTGGGTGTGGGGAAGAAAGGAGAAGGGTGGTGACCTGAATGTTGGAACGGAGTTCAGAGTAGGCTTTTTTGTTTTGTTTTGCCTTCCCTTGCATTGGGAACCCCAAGCACTAAAAAGCAGGAGTTCCCTGCCCCACCTGTGATATAATGAAAGCCTATCGGGGCTGTGTCGGCTGCTGCTTGCTGAGCCTCCCGGGTCACAGAATCACTGACTGGATGGGGGTGGAAGGCACCTCTGGGTCCATCTGGGCCAATAAATACCCCTGCTTCAGCAGGGCCACCTGGACCATGCCTTCTGCTTCTCGAGCCTCTTGGTTGTAGACAGCCACGCTTTCAATGCCTTCCTCTGAAAGCAGGAGGATAAGAGACACTATTATTGCCGCAAGTGAGAGTGGAGATTCTTAGGTAAGGCAGGACCGCCGCAGCTAGGACATGCAGGAACATCCCAAAGCCACAACAGCAGTCATTAAATACAGCAACTGGCCACCTCACTCCCCCACAATGTATTTTGCACAAACATTGAGCTTGGACCCGAGACACACAGGCCCACGTGTGCTGTTTGAGACTTAGTGCCCGGCTCCCTTCTGTCTCAATTATTTAGCCCCAGACTAGCAGGGAGACAGGATCGAGGTGCTCTTAAACTCATCCCTTACAGACAGTATTTGTTTGACTTGTTGTTAATCTGCGGTGACAGAGCCTCCACAGCCCCCCAGCAATCTGCTCCAACAGTGACCTACCTCCGCCATCAGAAGGATTTCCTATTTTTTCCCCTGACTCTCTGGAGTCCAGTTTAAGCCATTATAAGAAACATACGGGAGAGCAGAACGCTCCCTCCTCCTTGCTGCACCGCTGTACGTCTACGATGGCCGCTCTGCTGCAGCCTATTTGTCTTCTCTGGACTGCACACAACGTGCTTTTGTCAGTCCCTCTTTGCACATCGTGTCTCCTAACTTTCTGTTTAGCCCTTCTTATTGTTCACTTCCAGACGTGCATCAGCTGGAGAAAAGTCTCCGGTGAATTCCTCTTCAGGCCTTACCGCCGTTCGGCAGCGTGGAAGAATGGCTGCACGTCTCCAGGCGACACTCCCATGTCTCCTACTCGGTATGGCATTTGACTATTTGACTTTTTTTTTTTTTTTTTAACAAAAAAAAATGAGAGCTTGAATTGCATTTTCAAGGACTAAGTGCAAAGCAGCACTAGGCATTAAAGCAGCATGAGAAGAAGCCACGCTCCCACCCCTAGCACCCAGTGAAATAAATATTGCTAGAACCTCTGAGAACTATTTGATCCCATTGCCCAGCTGGCATCGCTGACAGATCCCAGAATCTGCTTGCCTTTTTAAAAATAACTTTTATCTGATGATCACCGCCCCACAGAGGCGTACGGCACCTCACTGAAATGTGCTGCAGACCTGCAGCCAGCGGGTCTCAGCAAATATTGCCAGGGTATTTTTCTGTCCTTTGCTTTAACACCACAAAAACTACAAAGTCCCGTTTGGACTTTTTTTTTTTTTCTTTTTTATTGTCAACGCAATAATCAGCCCAAGAAGTTTTCTGACTGCAGGGGAAAAATGAATCAATTTGAAATCACCGACTTTTTTTTTTTTTTATGGTCTTTGGCCACTTTGAACGCCGGTTGTTCTGCGCTGGGCAGTGAGGGGAGGGACACTTCCCACGGAAAGGCGAACGGCTGCCAAGTGCCAAGGCATCGCCAAGCTCTGCAGACAGGTATTGTCACAGGGTGGCACGTTATGTAAGCGCTCCTCACATGCGAGTTACTCCGCATTCTTGGCAGCAGACCACATGAAATTTCCCTTCAGATGTTGACGGGATAAGAAAAAAAAATTATATATATGAAAATCACCTTATCATTTACAATGCAAATCTTGGAAGGAAAGTTAGTAAATTAAGTTAGAGAATCGCCTAAATTAAGCTGGCATTCTCTTCCAGTGCTTCAAACTCTGAAAACATTGCTGGCTGACAAAACAAGCCCTGGAATGATTAGCAAAAACCCTCCTTCAGAGGCAGCAGACGAGCAATCCCTTTGAACCTTCGCAGCACATCATAAACGCTCAGCAGCCTTACAGTGTGGCAGTCCCAGTGCTATCAATTATTTACCCTTTTTCTGTTTACCTTCAGGCAGCAAGTAATTATTTTTAAATATTAATTTAGTTGTGTCATGTACAGTTTGTGGTTTAGCTCTGAGATCTGAGATACAGAAAAGCAAACTGCATCTCAAATCACATTTAGCTAGTGACGCATTGATAGTCGGATCCCCACTCCAGCTACTCAGCAGCTACAATCAACTGCTTCCATCATTAGAAACAAAACTCTGTTCATTGCAGGAATGTGAAAGCAATTTTCTTAATAGGAAAAGACACTTTTTTTTTTTAGCCTAGCAGTCCCAGAAATTGGAAAATCTAAATAGGAGGATATTATTTGGCTCCAAAAAGTTTCAGGCTTTTTTCAGCTGAATATCTTTCCCCCTTTTTGTTTCCCTCAGAATTTTTCCCAGTGTGTTTTATTCTCTTCATCCTCAGCTAATTTAGGCTAAAAAGATGTTGGCTGTTGTTCCTGCAGCCCTGAGAGAAAGAGATCCTAGGGGACAAGGAGCGCCTTCCTGCACTGAGAACACCGCTTCTTAGAACCTCAAAAGAAAGGATGGCTCTTGTCAGCTCACATGAATGTCTTTCCACTAGAGACCGGCTCTTTCTTTTTAAAGGTTTATACTAGAAAAACAAATACTCGTTCTGATTTACTTGTACTAAGACACAATACCAAGTTCAGGGTGAACTGCTGGTTGCAGTGACGGCAGCAAGACCGGCACCTTCCTGAACAGAACCGGTTTTGAATTTCGGAGAAGTCTGCTGAGGTTCTCTTTGTGCACTGTGGATCTCCCAACTTTTTCTTACCATAAACTCTGGGATTAAACCTTCGTTGTAGCTGCTTCTGAGACAGGATCAAGGAGAAACAGAACTCAGACAACAGAACTTGGGCAACTTTGCGGGTTGTTGCTGGTATTTCGATGGCACTTAGGGACCCCAGCCATTGGTTTCCCACCCTGATAGGGCTGCACAGAACCCAGCAGCACCAGGAGTGCATCCTCCTGACAAAGAACACACAACCACAGTTTGAACTGGGTACAGCACGGGAAAACAACTATGAGAAAGCACAAAAGCAGTACTGAATGACTACAGGGTCAAGCCAAGGCGCAACACCACTCCAGTGAAGGAACGTTTGCAAAATGACCTAGTGAACATCAGTGTTTTCTAACGAGAAAAAGCAACAGTGGCAGTCAGTCAAATCCTGTTCTTCCTGCTCCCTGCCACGACTTTGCCTCCTGAAGTCCTGTCTGCTGCCACCCCGCCGATCCTGCCCCACTGCTGCCGCAACCTGGCTCATGTGTACCCGTGATTTCCGACAGAGGGGCCGTGTCATGCACCTTGTGTTAATCTAAGTGGGACACAGAAGCCTCTGATTCCCCTCCTGCTCACCTCCCACCCCCCTGCGTAAATGCAGACTGCATTTACAGTCCAGGACTTGGGCTGTGGGATGGCAGACCCGCCACAGCACAGGAACGTGATTTCTTGTAGCCCAGAAGAGTTCTGCTCTAACAGAACAGGTCCTTGGGAAAGCCAGAAGCTTTGTCTTCATTCCCATCAGTAATGTTATCCGTCATGGTTTAGCGAAGAGCTTTAGCATTAGCTGTATGTGCCTGGGCTTTTTTGTTTGTTTTCACAAAAATTCCATTACAGAAACTTTTCTGGAACTGAAGCAATCGAAGCCTCTCTCCCACTTCCCGTTCTGAACTCCTGCTTGACTCCAGGGTCAGACGCTGGCAGGCAAGTTTCCAGATTCTGCATTATGAAGCCATAAAGCTTCCTTGCTCTGCAAGTCTCACGGTACATGCTTACCTCTGACCCTAACACGGGAAGAAAGGACAAGGCCACCTGTCCAGCAAAGCAGTGAGACAATCAGAAAAACATTCCAACAGCAAAGCAAAGGAACAGCAGCAAAGGAAGAGCAGCACAAAAGCAAAGCTTTGTTATGGCTCCAATCCTCTACCTCACTGTGACAGGAATAAAGCATCCACTTTCTTAAAACAGGGAGGAAGGGAGAAACCTGGCTCCAGGATGAAGGAACAACCGAGTAGCAGGTACCTGAACCGGACTTTTCATGGCTATCAGAGGCCTCATCAAAATAGAAGGGTCATGAAAGAGGTCATGAAACCTGCAGCAAAATTGGGAAAACAGACTCAGGGCTTCAGTGCCAGCCACTAAGGAAAACACGGTTGAAACTGTGAGATCAGCTGCAGAGCTCAACCCTTCCGACCCAAGTGGCCTAACAGCGTGGGCTTGTTTCCACCCGCACTTTATTCTGCCTCTGTAGATGCCTCCCCAACAACATGACACAAAGCAGAGCAACCGAGTGGGCCTCTCGCCTGTTACAAACACCAGCAAACTCCTGAAACTCCTGTCTGATCCACAGGCACTTTGTCAGGTGTTAGCAAACAACTCCGGGCCTGGAAATAACCTCAGTTCTGCTGGCTTGGCTCCCATTTACCTTGGTAGCAACATTGACCAAATGCTGCCTGGGCAGATGCCAAGTTTCTCTTAACCTTGGCGAGCAGATTTAGATCACGTCATTTCTCGAAGTCATTTTGTCCAAGGTGAACGAGGATAACGGCTGAAGAACCACAAGTGTTGAGGGTGAGGAGGGTGACTCCACGCTTCCCACCAGGAGCTGGGCTGCGCACCGCTCCTGAAGCAAGCGGGCAGAAAGCCCCAGGCCCCAGAGGTCACTCGGTTCTTTCAAAAGTGCACTTGGAATACATAAAGCCACACTGAGAGTATGTCCATTCGACCCTACCAGGGCCAATGATTTGTTTTTTCAGGTTAAATCTGTCTCACCTTCTGATACAGACTTCTACAGGCAGCTCACTTCTGAACAGAGCCACGAGGTCCTGTCGTTGGCTTGCTTTTGCCCAGTAGATGCTTGGTGATGGTTTCAGGCTGAACGTGGAGGCAGAGGAGCAGAATGAATCATAAGATGACAGAGAAGAAAGACCTCAGTCTTAAAAAAGATGGGAAGATAAAGGTTTCTCTTTCTTACAAATCCACATTAATTCACTGCATTAATGAGCAACATGCTAGTATGACGCAGCCTTTTCTTCATGGCCTCTGGTTCCTGTGAAGAAAACTATTAACAGAGCCACAGAAATAACCAGTAGGGCACAAGTAACTGGAACTTTGCATTCATTAGCTTTGGTCACTACGAGTTAGAAACCAATTGAAAGTCTAAAACCTTATCTACCACAGCACTGAGAAGCGGGTCCCTGTCTGAACAGAAATCAGAGATCATTTCAAGGGTAGTAATTCCATTGCCTCACATCTGAGCATCTGTACCACACATGACTAGGATTTGCTTTTCAAATGTATCACACAGGTAAAGCTCAAACCTGGGGTATTGTCCAGGAGCTGCATTTGGGGAGAGGTGTGGGAGAAAAGAGGGGCAAAAGAGCTGAGCAAAATAGTTTTTTAACGCCATTTCTGGCAATCCACACATATCTCTTGATAAAATTAACTGATTCTGTTTGGTACGCACAGCACAGAGATCCACATACCCGAGAGCACCCTGTCTAACCATTAGTCATGACCGAGTGAATGAAGGAAGAGAAGACTTATAACAACTGGACACGGAGGTGACTCACTGATACAAACTGGTTTTGTCAATCACATTTTATAAGAGAACAGGCAGTACTACTGAATCGCACGCTGTGGGTGTCACAACAGCAGGTTTTTCAGACAGAATTTAAATGAAAAAAAAGTATAATGCAAGGGGCCAGAAAGAAGTCTACCTCCCAAACTGAAGTGGCACTGAGCAACTTAATAGTGTGGAAAGCCAGCGTAGAAGAGAGAAGACAACCTTGTCGTGTTCGCAGCACTCCCAGCTGCTGCAGTCTGTGTCGTTACAAGCTTCCAGAAGGTCGGTTGCTTCATGCAGTATCTAACCCTGCTGCTGTCCAGCCCGAAGATGAAAATGGCGGGGGTTTCTAATCCCAAAACAACGCTTGCTGTGCTGAGGCAATCTCCCTATCGGTCACAGCAGACTAAGAACGTTATCGTCAACCTATCGTCTATGCTGCCGTGGACAGGAGTGAGGGAAAGCACTACGGACCAGGGCTGGAAGAGGCACGAAGCACCCCCTGCGTGTTGTTCCCCGGTGTAACACGGCATGGTGCTGGGAACAGGAGGGCAGCAGGCGGATCCCTGTGATGCCAGGTGGGAAATGGCCGCCTGTTGTTAGTTCAAGTCCTACAACAGCTCGTCCTACAGCCCAGGCACCACCAGCACCCAGCTCCAGGCTCCGACCTTGGTCCTGGTACTCTCCACAGCCACAAATCTCACCATTAGTGATGTTACTGTGAAGCAAACGGGAACGTGTGATGTCTTATAACCTTTACAGGGCTGTTATTTGGGGGACAACGTTATTTTTAAGGACAACACAAGCACGTGCTTCATCAAATCAGAGCACGCCTCGGGCTGGAAGGGACCTCAAACCCCCCCAGTTCCAGCCCTGGCCATGGCAGGGACCCCTCAAGCAGCCCAGGCTGCCCCAGGTTGCAGCAGAGGCCTCAGGCCTCGGGGCCTCCTCGGGGCCATTTCCGGCCTTATCCCAACAAGCCCCGAGCGTGGCCCGAGTGCTCCCGAGCAGCCCCGAGCCGAGCCCGAGCGGCCCCGAAGAGGGCCCGAGCGGCTCCGAGCAGCCCCGAGCGTTTCCGAGTGTCCCCGAAGCGTGCCCGAGCGGCCCGGGCGCTGTCCGTGGTGCTGAAGGAGCCGCCCAGCGGCGGGCACCGGGCCGCAAGGAGCAGCCCCGAGCCGGGCCCGGCCCGTCCCCACCCACCCTGCTCAGGGACAAGCAGGGCAGCCAAGAAAACAGTGACACGCAGAAACGGCTGATAAAACTGCAATGAAACGTCTGTTGACATTGATTTCGAGCCCGCGGCCAGAGATGAATGATTGAAACGCCAGGCTTGTTAAAGCTAGAATGCTTTTGATTTCTCTCCTCTGCGCCGAACAAGATTTAGCTGGAGGGAAGTTAACAATCAGCTAATTGACATTGAATTAACCATGAAATGCAGTATAACTACTTTTCTTCTGAAGTACTCTTCAGCAATGCTTTAACAAGGCTTTTAATTATTGATTATTGCTTATAACACGCACCAGATCTCCTTTTATTTGTTTTAAAATCTGGTGTCCTTCAAAGGTGTCAACCCTCGTGCTCTCTGCAGCTCACCTATCCGCTACTGGAAACCGAATAAAGGATCAAAATCAAAGCAGCACCTTCTCCCTCTTGCAAAGCATTCTCGCACAACGCGTCAGTTTTTCCTGTCTGAAGCAGGTTAAGAAAGAGATATTCTGTAAGAATAAGGTTAGGAAATCCACCGCATCCTTAGGCAAAGGCGGGGAAATTGAGGGAGAACGATGGCACATTTTCAGCTAATCCACTGAATTTACAATTGCCTTTGGGACAATAATAGCAGTTGAAGAACTGTCACTTGCACGAGCAAAAAAAAAAAAAAAAGGAAAATGCTTGTTTGGTGCACATCTGAGAAGCTGGCACAGCACAGACAGCAGTGGGCACAATTACCAGCAGTGCAGCTGCATATGCTGCATGTCAACTCCAGCAGGGTCGCTGCGCCGCGCGTGCTGGGGAGATGGCGAAATCTGTGTGCTAATGGCTGCAGCGAGCAGAGGACTGCGCGGAGAATAATGCGTGTGCATTGGAAAAACAACCAGAAAGTACTGGCAAAAATTAAATACCAGACAGATCTCTGTGTGTTTAGAAGAGATTATTATTATAGAAGTGGACATCACTGCTTAAGGTAACTGCTCCCACCTATGAGATGCGCTCTTTTTCTTACAGAGCTACAGGGACTCGGGGGAACAACAGCTTGTTCCCCACATCTCAGAGACCTCTGTCCTGGAAGCAATTTCAACATAGTGTTCCTTCCATCCTGGTCTTGTTTTCACCCAAATCCTGCCCTGAGCCTGAGAAATCATCCTAATCAAAGGTTCATCACCACCAACTCCACTGTTTTGCAAAAACTTTTTGCAAAAGGAAACAACCCCGAGAGGTGTTGGGATGGCAGCAAGGGAGGCACAAGCTGCCTGCAGAGGGGACAGCACTGCGGAATAAAGCTGTTACGCCAAGCACATGAAGGTGTGCTGTAGGGAGAAAGCTGGTGAGAATTCCTCTCCCAGTTCACTACAAACTGGGCAACAAAAACTGCTCCAGTGGCTCACAACACCTCCGGCAGATGACACTGCCTCCAGATTTTAACCCTTCAGGTGGAAGTTTAGCGACTGCGTTCCCCCTTCTGTTCTCCAGTACCGCAGTGCTTTTTTTCTGCCCTCATCAGCAGCCAGGAAACGAGCTAAGTTTTAGGGCTTCTTTTTTTTTTTTTTTTAACGAAGTTGTACAGCACAATTTATCAAGCAAGCAACACTGCCTAGAGGGAGTGGAGTGCTGAAAAAGGGAGAGATACAGTATCACTTAGAGCTCTGAGTTCACACAAAGCATTCCCATTCAGCAGGTGTAGACATCAAAATAAATAGCCCTCTGGCAATCTTCCAGCCGGCCTAAATCTCCAGGCATATTCAGCCTGATTACCTTAGATTTTTTTTTTTTATTATTTTTTTTTTCAGGCTTGCTGTCTCTGCATTTACTTGTTCTCCATCCCTTGCCAGCTACAGAGGAACAGCTGTGTCTGGCCTAGGGTGTGAACATCTGGTTCTGTCATATCCAGCTGTGAGTCTTCTGCAACACAGCCCCATTACATACTAGTATAGACAAGTGCGAATAACCAACACTGGAAGAAAATTTCAAACCACTCACTCACGGGAGAGGGGGGTCGAAATAAGTTGGTGCTCCTCAGACAGAGGGCTGAGGACAAACGCACACGGCAGTGAGACTCTCCAGCAGGTACTCCGAGCTGCAGGGGCCAGAACAGCTGTCTGTGCTTAGGGTGCCTCTTATTCCGTTGTCAATCGACTGTTTTAATCTGTAAGCTGCTTCAGCCCATACTGCTCGGTGTCACCTGGGTGTACGTCCCAGCTTACAGTCACTGCTGTCACTAACACACCGTGGCACGCTGCCTCCCCGCATCCTGAGAGCGGGCTGAGGCTCCGGAATTCAAAAGCGAGTCTCCAGAAGGCTGCGAATGGAAGGAGGGGAGGGCTGGGGGATCGACTTCACCTCCTGCAGGCACTAGCGAGGCTGGAGGAGGCAGAGGCCGAGCAGGTGAGCAGCACTGCAACCTCCTGCCCTAAGGGACGGCCCCGGGCCCCGCTCGGGAGGAGTGCTGGCAGTACACACGTTACTGGAATCGCCAGCCCCTGCTCAGCCCTTCTTTGAAAGGAAGAGAGGGAAGAGAGACAAGGAGCATTAAGGCTTGCCTGCACACCTCTGGCTCCAGGAAGGATGGGGCAGGCCTCGAGCACCCCCCATCAGACCGTGGTACACTCAGGGCACGCGCAGCCCATGTTCTGCCACAGAACCTGCAAAATCTCCCTCTGAGAACACAAAACCAGAGCATTCAGCACTCTCAGGATTAGACTGCAGGCCTTGCAGAGCTCTCAGAAATAAAAGGAGCCAATGTTTACCAAAGTAGCAGTGTCAAGAAAAGGGACTGCATGCGCCTCCCCTACCAGTACAACGCTAACCACACAGCAGGACGGAGATAAAACTTCCACCAACCTGCACAACTTCATTACAGGAGCTTCATTTGATGTTATGCTAGACCTTCATTTTAGCTACCGATCCCGGTACAGCTAGCAGCCTGTCTCCCTCCAGGGCACACCCCTGGTGTTGTGTGACTGGTGTTGCACCGCCGGATCACCACGAGCTGTGCTGTCTGGTGCCTCCCCACCCGCTGCTCAGGTGAACCCAGTCACCACGCACGTCGGGGGATGCTCAGCCCACGTTCCCATGCAAGGTGCAGATTTGCAGCATGCTCAGACAGAGCTGGAGGCAGTGCTGCTTTCACCCCGTCCTGCCAGCTGCAGCACTACTTCCCTCCTGGGGGAAAATTACAGGTTCTTCTCCAAGAGGCTACGTTCCCGTTTCCCATACATTTCTTGGCTAGTCATCCAGGCTGCTGGGCTCCTGGAGAAAGCGTTCCCAATACTCCACTCCTCGGTGTTAGGCTTGGCTGGAGGAGCCTTGGGTTCCGCAGATTCCTCCACCCCCCATCCCATCCTGGATGCATTTACTTGTCAAGACCAGGGAGTGTAATTAGAGGGAACAGGTCCCAGGATGCCTCTCCCACTCTTGGCAGCTGACAGAAGGTGTGAGCTCAGCACTGCTGAATTCCACACCTCGGTCACACCCTTTGGAAAGGCTGCAGTGCATCAATCACACCAGCAGATCACAATGCCAGCCGTGGTGACCACCTACAGCACCGGGGCACGGAGTTGAAGAGCCAGCAGTTCTTTTTGATCGTCCCCAAAGACGGGTCTCCATCGCTCCAACGCCGGCACTTCCACTACTCCCTGCCTATTGCTCCACTTCTGCTTTGCCCACGAGTATTCCCCCTCCTATTCTCCCCTGCATTTTCTTTCGGATGAGTGCACTCTGAAACATTTGGCTGGCTGAAGGCTTCCACGGGCTTGGTTTGTTGGCTGCTGCTTTGTATTTCTGAGAGCAGCTCCCAGGACCATGCTGAAATGGCCTCCCCTTCCCTAACCACTCTTGATAGCCCAACAAGCTCCCATTATGCTGGCTAATCTCCATATTAATAGTAGAAGAGTTTTAAATTTAATCCAGAGAAATATGATTATGGACAGATTTCAGAACCTACTGCACCTTTCAGTAGGTTACCATGTTCTGAGTTGCTTTTGCTTTCATTCGTTTTCTGCCAATTGGGAATTTTCCCCCCAAAGAAGTTCCAAAAACCTTCTCAGCCTCTCGAAAACTATTTGTTTGGCACAGTTAACTTAGGATCTCTTAAAATTTTGTCAAACACATCAAACCAAATGGCCCCTAGGCAAAGATCTCGCACAGCAAGTTTCAACCCACACAAACTTCTAGCACTAGCTTGTGAACCCCTGGAAGCAGAAGCTTACAAAGGCCACTTTGTGTACAGAGGGGGACCTTCCACGGCTTTCATCCTCCACAGTAAAATAAGCACGAGCAGTTTCATTAATTTCACCAAATCTGGTGCATTGGTTGCATGGCACCCGCGCATTCCTCTTTTTCCTATTTAGCTGTAAGGTTTGGGCTGGCAGTCCAGCGTATAAAGCCCCTCGTGAAAAAGGAATCCAGCCCTGGCTGGAAGCAGCTGTAATACAATTAATCACCGTAACGAGCCTCAGGGCCTAGCAGTCTGTCCTCTCCCCCTGCTTTACAAAGAGGTAAGCAATATTTCGCATGGCCCTTTCCAGAGCTCTGCCTTGTTGCGTGGCGTTTGCATGACAATCCCGTACGCCGCTCCCAGCAGCCTCGTGTGGGAAGCTCCGCGCAGACAACGGCCAATGCAAATGGCAAGGCGGACGGCGTTCAAAGGCTGCTGCTGGTTCCTTGTGCACCTGGCCTCTGGACCACACCACATCAACCCCAATTAGCATACCCCGATCAGACACGATAAAATGAATTTCTACAGATGCTACGTACGATCCAAGCAGAGTGCCCACTTTTTATTGTGTAGCAAAGCAACGCAAATGATAAATTATTCAAATAACAAATTTCTCTTTCTGTAGAACAGTGCTTTGCACACTCGCAGCTCTGTTTATCTTATTTATAATACAGCGTGAGCCCAGGTAAGCTGAAGGACAAGAATCACGCGGAGATGCAGAGCACCATGTCGCAGCCTCGCCGATGTTCACATTTGTCTGTTCTGACTGTACTTAATAAAGCTCGAATGACAAAAGGTGACATACTGTATGTGTTTTATCTCATTAATAATTAAGCATATTTATCTCTTAAATCAGATGTGACTTGCACCACAACATCAGTAATTAAATTAAATATTGATGGGTGATGGTTGTGTGCCGGGGCTGCATGGGTAAGTGGAATTGCCATATCTAATTAACATCTTGCAGAAGTAGCCCCATTAGGGTTGTTAGTTAAACCTCCAAATGGTAATACTAAGAAAAGCGTAACTAGCATTTAACAAGCCTAATTAATAGCAACCCCATCAGATTTGATGAATATCTTCACCTGTTTTGGGGTCTGTTGACGAGACTTTTGTTGTACCATTGCGAAGTCGTGAACCATTCAGAACCGGGAACGCCAACGCGCTGCAGGGCAAGGCTGCTTATTTCTCTTTTGAAGAAACCTATTGGTTAAAGATCACAAAAGCACTGGAGATGACCCTCCCTGCCATTATTCCAGCGAGGGCTCGGATCTCCCTCTTCTCTCACGAGCAGCACATTGCGTGAGAGGCACACTGTGCCTGCAGAGCTGACTTGCCCTCTGCTACCACCACCACGGCTGGCTGGTGCCCTTGCTTTTGAACATCACCTTCTGCCTTACTAGATGCAGCGTTTTCTCCTTGGAGAAGCCTACGAGGATGTGTTTTTTTTTCTGAAATGCTCATTACATTCTAGTGTCTTATAAGCAGCTCAGCGATGCTGCAGCAGCTCTGATTCCTGCTCTGCTGTATGCTGAGCTGAGAATACAAAATTACTTCACTTGGGATTAGAAACAGATTCCAGCCAGGATTTCAGGATGAACTGCAACTGTACTGCTCCTCACAAAATAAAATTCAGATAGTAGCTGTTACATGGTCTGGGCATGTTACATCATTTGAAGTGATTAATGCTCATGTTCATTTAACTGCTACACGCTCTTCTCAGCTGCCACTGAGCGAACAAAAATCAAGCGCATTACAGAGCTATTCCCCAATTTGTGCTTTGGAAACCGTTTCAAAGCTCGCCACCCTTCCCAAGAGCCAGAGAAATAATTCGCCACTGCAAAGACTCCTTCTGCTACCCTTAAAAGTAAATGATAACAGAGGGAATTGTGCCTGACCGACTGCCTCCGGGCTGCTGCAATTCCTCCTGGAGGTGCTGGCCATAAGAAGAGGGTCCAGTACCAATTTTCTTCCCATCTTTCTCATTACAGCTGATCTGGGCTGGGTTTAGGTTATTTATTGTTCTCTGCAATGTAAGGGTACAAACAGTATTTCTTATTCAGTTTTCACCGTGTCTTTCTGCCCTTCTTCCCCCTGTTTCTCCCACAAGTACCTACCCCCCCCATGTTCTTTACTTTCCCACTCGCTCACAGAGAAAGTTCCTGTTCGGAATTTAAAATGCTGCAGCAGTTTGATTAGGAAACGACTGGGTATTTTCACTTAACCAGGCTATTCCAACAGCACAAGTGGCAACTGGATCACAGCCCAAATAGATTTTTTTTTGCTAAGTGGAAAAGCACAAAAAAGAAGCAACACACACCTGCACGTAGGCTGACTGACCATTTAAAAATGAGCAAATATTACCGGTAATAAGCTAAGTCATCATTTGTCTTGAGCTTTATATCTTCAAAAATTTGTAGGATCAGCTTGTTAAGCAACTCCTGAGCTCAGTAAGCATCTGGTTAAGGCACCTGCATCTTCTGGGAGCCCGCGTTCAGTCGGGCCGTGGGTCCCCAGGGAGAAGAGCTCAGTGCTCTGCCTCGAGCCTGCCCAGCACCCCAACCTGTGCCCCTGTCCAGCAGACAGACAGAATGACACACGTCTCGTGTCACTGTGACATCCACATCCCCCCACCCCTGCGCACCAGGGGAGAGGTGCCAGCACTGCACGAAGCTCTCTTCCTCCCCTAGGTACCAGCTGCCAGCCTGGCTCTGCAGTAATTGCTCGGTTCATCAAGGCAGGGCTGCTTCAGCCCTGAAAATAGCAGGGCTGCATACAAAGGGCTTTGGTCCCTCCTAGAGCCTAGTTAGCAAGAAGAGTTTGAAGGGAAATAGAAAATGCTAGAGCTCGTTTCGGCAGATACTGCCGTGCATGGAGCAGAGTATCTAGCCAGGGGGGAGAGACTTCTTTTGGTCAGACACGAACGCTACCTGCGCCTGTTCAGCAGGTAGAAGCAGGCTCCCGAGTTCTCACCACGCAGATACTACATGCAAATGGCAACTGCGACAAGTGCAAACACATTGCTCCTGGTTTAGTGAAGCAGCAGAACGAGCTCTCTTATTTTTTCTACAAAGCAAAATCATACCCGCTTATGGAACGAATCTCCCTGAGCGTTTTGGGAGGCAACGTGGGTAGCTCTTCTCCTACCCCACTGAGGGCCAAGCAAATTATTCCCCCGTGCTACCCAACTAGACTGCCTGTCAGGTTTACTGATATTCCAAGCAATGCATCAAATGCATTTTTAGAAGCACGTGCAGCAGCTGAGCATTTAGCAAACTTTACCATCCTTTGGGTGTCAGTTTACATCACTTGAGGAATTTGACTGTATCATTTTGCATTTAGGATTTTTTTCTTTCCCACTGAGCGGTCACATTCCTGGTTGAATAGGCAGTGTTAAGACACTACAACATTTGAAAGCTACTGACAGTTTTGTGGCTACTTCTTCCTGAGGGACGTAATTTCCTTTATTAAGACCAAGACAAATTACAAAATAGACAGATAAAAGTGCATCCATTTGAAATAGCCTGTTCTGAGCCATTTGAAGTAGCCTGTTCTGAGCCAAATCCTCAAACATACAAAATGAAAACTTTCACCGTGCATGCATGAAATCCTATTGTTGTTCACTGCTTCTCTCTCATCTGTCACCCAGGTTATATTTTTATAAACAGGATGTTAGATGTTTAGTCATATTTTAAAGATATGTTCTTTAATGTGTTGAGTTAGTGCTGTTTCACACAAATCTTTGTTTCCTGGGAAAAATAACAATCCTAACTCAACTAAGCTTGCTCCACGTGCAAACAGACATCTCCCACTTAGCAAAGCTGCCTGTAAAGGGCTCTCATTTCACAACTGCTTTTGGCCAGCCACAAGGCAGGATTGCCCTTTGCTGGTGGACACTCATCTCTCTGGACCTGTTCTAGGCCTGCACCGTCCCTGCTCACGCTTAGTTTCTTTGACCCGTGGCCAGATGCTCAGGTTAACTGTGCCGTACACGAAGAGAAAGGTCCCACGTGGGCACACGCTCGCTTGACTATTCTGCATACTGCGCAAGGACCTGACGTGGAATACGGATTTCTTTTTCAAGGCCCCCGGTCGCAGTTGACAGTATTAGTCTTAGAGAGGGCACAGCAACTAAAGAGCAGAGGTGCTGGAGACCAAGCGTGGTCTATTGAGGAGGGGATTTCAGGGCAGCCAGGCCGAGGACCAGCAAGGATGAGAGAAACGATGCTGTTTGTGAAATCACTTGCCTTTCAGACTGGTTTGGGGACCCTGGCTTGTTACTAGTCACACAGCCTGCTCCCAAATGCCACGCACTGCCCACACCTGGACCAACTTCGGCTTGGGCTTGCCAGGTGCTCCTCAGGCTCCTCTCTTTCCCTGCACATCGCCGCTCATTCCAGTAATGCTGAGCTCCCGCTTCCCTCTCCAAGCCCTACGAACTTTGATGGCAGTGGAACTATCCAGATTTCATGCTTTTAAATAGCACATGCTGTATTCAATGAATTTCAAAGACACGCTAAAACCCAAATTACTGCTATCCATGGATCTTGAGAAGCTTTTATAAATGGCTGCATTACAGTGTAGTACAAAGCAGTGATTTCCATAATGCTTGTCTAATGTATAGAGCATTTTACATAGAACAGGCCCCGTTTCATCTTGAAATGCTTTTTAATTAATTCAATTCATTAATACTGCTTGTCATGGCTAAACTCTTGAGACTTAACAAAAACTTTACTTCAGCAGTTGTCAACACATTTCATTAAAACATATGTTTTTGAATGCTTTCTGATAACATCACTATCCTTCATATGCAGAGTGCAGTACTTAAATGTATTAAATAGAGAAGAAGAGGGCTAGCAAAAACCCTCACTCTATATTGACAATGCTGCATTTAGAGATTAGAAATGGGTGTGCCAGCCTGGGTGTCATTCTTCTCATGCCCCCTAAATTAACCAAAGCTAAACCTCACCTACTGGTTAGTATGGACGTCCCGTTTTCCCAGCACCGTGGGGCTTTCCAAGAGCTCCTCGCTTCTTCTGTCCCCATCACATTCCTGAAAGAAGGCAGAGACAGATCGTAGGTAAAGCTTGCAGTCAGAGAGGCCTTCCAGGTTTGGCAGATGACTATATACTGGACAATATATATATATATATGAAAATAATACATATATATATTTTCGGGATGGATTTTGTATCCTTTTCTGACAAGGCATAAACCACAAAATCACCAAGAAACCTTAAAACTAACAGCAACATCTGGAAATCTGCACAAGTAGATCAAGAAGGAGGAAGGACGGATAGCCTAAAGATCACAGAATTGAAGGGGTTGGAAGGGACCTCAAGAGATTATCGGGTCCAACCCCCCTGCCAAAGCAGGTTCCTTAGAGCAGGGTGCCCAGGTAGGCGTCCAGACGGACCTTGAGTATCTCCAGAGAAGGAGACTCCACAACCTCCCTGGGCAGCCTGTTCCAGTGCTCAGTCACCCTCACCGTGAAGAAGTTCTTTCGCATGTTGGTGCGGAACTTCCTGGGCTCTATCTTGTGGCCATTACCCCTTGTCCTATCCCCACAAACCACCGAAAAGAGGTTGGCCAAATCCCTCTGTCTCCCACACCTCAGTTATTTATACACATTGACGAGATCCCCTCCCAGTCTTTTCTCCCTAATCTAAATCTCCCTTTCCTTTTCTCCCTAATCTAAAGATGTTGGCTGCAATCCTTTCATCACCAGTTGGGTGACAAAGAGCCTCTCAGAACATCCAGTGAAGAATACAAGCACATAATGCTTTCAGAGCAAATTATGAAGAAAGGTTCTTGAACTGCCACCGACGAGTCCCACCTGGACTTCTGGGATTTGTAACGATCTCTAACAGCGCAGCCAAAGTCTTCCAATTCAGCGCACCATTAACCATCGCGTGGTGCTGAGCCATGGACCCAAGAACACTCTGCCCCACGTATGGCACCGAGGAAAAAGATCCTGCTGAACACTTGCACCTCCTGGGCTACCACAACGCATCCTTCAAACGCATCAAAGTGGAGAGGGGAGAGAAAAACCAAACCTGCCGTCTGTTGCCTCCCAGAGCCCCCCCTCCGGTGCTGCCCCGCACTGAGCAGGATGGGAATGAGACGAGGCAAGGCGCCTTCTCCAAACGCATGGTTCACCACCAGCACGTTTGTCTTAAACAATAGGAAAGAAACATTTGTCTGGCTACCGGTGAATGTTTTTTTAAAAAGGCAAAATGCCATCCCAGGAGAGATTTGTTAAATGACTGAGGAATGTAAAATATTGAAAACGCTTTCTGTAATGTTTCCGCTGATTATTTAGTGTGTCCTGCCCACATCCCAGGCCACGCTGTCAATCTGTATTTTAAGTCACCTTTCTGTCTTGCTGGCTATGGGCTCTAATGTTTTTTAATGTTGTCTCCTGTGTGTGTTTTGTGTAGTGGAATACTTTACAAATCAAAATGTTATTGGGGAATAAGCCCATGATCTCCAGTGTAACATTTCCTGGCTCTACTGCACACACATCTATTGTTCAAGATTGAATTGGTCCCAAGAAGCATCAGAGCATGTGAAAGCCGCTATGAATTTTGCAAAGTGGCTTCAGGGCAGTAAAGCACGTCAGAAGAATAAGGTGCAAAATCTGAAAGTCCAAATTTAGGAATCTCAGTCAATATTAAAAAGACTGAAAAAATAAGTCAATGCCCTTGGTTATAGCTCACGCACTTTTATCTTGTGACATTCCTAATATAGTTGAAAAAAGCACGCATAGCCAGGAAACAAAATAAATCCAGTTATTAATAGGTTTATGTGCAATTAAACAGTTAGCCTTTATTAATACTAACATGTGATTCACAAGACTGCTTTCATTAGTCCTTCTTTTGTAATTGTTGCATTCCTCTTTTATTTATATTTATATATTTTTAACCTCTTGCAAAATGCCTTCTGCTTAGTCCTTGTGAAATTAGGGTCTTCTACTTGAGCTAGCCAAGTTGAAATCACCCAATATTCAACCTTGTGCAGCCTTCCGTCATACAGATAGCAACGTAAGACCTGCCAAGAAAAGGCACATTCCTCTGAAAAGAGACCGAGAACTTGCCTTTATCACAACTAAGCTGCAAGATTTCCCTTCCAAATTCCAGCAGAGCTCTCAATAAACCCCACGTAGGTGCTTTGCCAGAGACTCTTCTGGTCATTAGGGTCCCTTGGGCAATCGCTGTTCAGCACACGCACAGGGACGCGCGTGCCATTGTTCCCGCTGCTAACTACCTTTGTTACAAATGGGATTCACTTCACGCTGGCACCACCACTAGTTTCCTCCTTTCCTACATACGACTGCTTTTTTTTCCCCTTGTTTTCTTTTCCCAAAGATGCAGCGTACAAGATTAAACTGATTAAAGTGAATTGTACAGTTACAATAATTATTAAATATTTAAAAAAAATCAGAAAATTGTACTCTGGTGTATCTGTTTTGCTGAAGCCCTTTTGTGTGAGCAAATCACCTGTGTCATCGCAATTTGCTTGTTTAAGGTCTGTGCAAAACAGTGACATATGAAACCAAAAAGTAACCAAAAAAAATCTTTATTTAAAATTCCCTGAAATGAACTGAAGTTTCCATGTTTACTGAGACTGAATTCCTCAAGGACATGGTTCAGAGAATTACCCTGATAAAATAGATATGAATTATAGAGAGAAGCATATGTGAGGGGGAAAAAGGAATATTTTATGTATAACTAAGCACAAGAAATGGTAAAAAATAAAAACTAGTAACAAGGAACTATTTCCAAATTTGCTATGCATACGACACACAGCCTAATGCGAAGTTATATGTTGCAGTTATTTAATATCTTTCTTCAAAGGTTTTGCTAATAAGTCAATGACTGAACATCTAAAGGGAAAAAATATTTCTTTATAGTTTTAGATAATTGTCCCTGAAAAAAATAACAAACCTTTAATTACAACTCAGATGAAGAAAGCTTGATTTGTGTGCTGTGCCCAAATGCTGAGGAGTCGGATGTAAAATATTTGTAATATTTAGGGAACCCTGAGTTTTACATAAAAGTAAACAGCATTGCCTGAAGGCACAATTTCCAGCAACACAATAAAATGTGCAGTGAATTTATGGCGGCCATCCATTAGCTCTTACCAAGGCAACGTCGCCCATATCTGTCGTCCATCATTATAATAGAGGGTTAATGCACCGAATTTACATAAAAAAGTCATATTGTCTGCATGAATTATTTACACTCTCAGCTGTTTTTACAGCTTGGTTTCAAGCTGGATTCTGGGAGAGATTCTGCCAGTAAATTACTCTGTGGAGACCTGACTGTATAACTACAAACAGAGCTTGCAATGAAAAGAAAGGAAAATGGGAAGGCACAAGTATGTAGTTGGAAGGGGAGCACAAGCTGGGGGCTGCTCCTCTGCACGCAGGAGGACGAGGCAGGGCAGGCGAGTGGCAAGGAAGCTCACCGAGAAGTTCTGTAGGTGCAACTACATGCGAGCACCTTCCTTTTTCACAGCCGCACACATCCCTGTGGTTCTGGTGCAGCCATGCTCAATGCCTGGTCTCACGTGTTCACGGGCCAGCACAGTGCCCAACACCGGACGTGCGGGCAGGACAAAACAAAAACGTTTTGTCCTGCACAAAATACAGGTATGCACTCAGCACATGGAGTCACCCCTAAGCAAACATGGCCTCTTCAGAGATTTCCGTGCCATTTTGCACCGTCATGGCCAGCTTGGCCTGACAACCTCAAACCCCTTCTTTTCCCCAGGTGTGCATCAGGATCCCTGACGCAAGCCCTAGATCCGTGCCTAGCGCGGTGACAGCTCAGTGAAGCCTCTCTCTAGGAAAAGGGCTGCTTCTTCTCGGTTTTATCAGATGTTAGCACATATGCAGAGCCCTAGGAAAAAAGAACAAAACCAAAACCTAAAAGCCAAAAACCAATCCCCAAACTCTTTGAAAGTACTTGGGAAACGCACATCACTTAGGGAAGAGTCCTCTTGGCCACGCAGTGGTCTGTCAAGAGTCTCTGGAAGAGTTCTTGAAGACAATCCCATGGCACTACAGACCTGGCTAAGACCAGGAGTCTCCACATACATAAACATATTATATAACATATTTTATTTATATATATATATATATATACATATATGGATATATGTATTAGGCTCTCCTACTGAATTTACTGGCACGGACAATTTATTCATTCACAGCATTGAAGGATAACCAAACGTCCCCACAGAAGCATGACCATTTGCTGTTTATTTCCTCAAGATTTTACCACTGAAACCTCTCCTCCCCACCACGCTGGGCACAGCCCATTTCCCATTAAACCCCACCACCTTGCTGAGCGCACACATTCCAAGACAGCCGAAAGGTTCCACTGTTTATAAATTGCATTACTACTTTCCTTCTTTTTTTAAGCAACACACAGCACTCCCCCTTCTCTCTCTGATGGATGCCTTCCCCGCAGGGCGGTCAGGGCACTGCAGGGGCAGGGGATGGCCAGCAGCCCGCGCTGGGACAGCAGAGGACAAAAATCCTTTGGAGAAGCGTGGACTGAAAAGCCCCAGACAGGTACGGGGTCTGAGGACCCACTTTCATTGCACAAAGAAACAAGTAAGGACATTTCTACAGTTCTAACACCAAAAGGCTTCCGCGACCACCCAGTTCAGAAGTGTTTCGGGGTCCTGTCCCTGCCTCTGGGGCCTTCTCATGCTTGAACAACTTTTACAGCTCAGACTTTTTTTTCCCTGCCCATGACAGTCAGCTCACTGTAGCTTTGGGCTGCAACTTGTTGTCAGGTAGCTCTGGATCTTGGACCTCGCAGCTCTCGTTGTCTTCTTTTTTCTGTGTTCTGCTCCTGCAGCACATGGACAGGATTACTGCCAGCACACCCTTCAGAGACAGACAGCAGAATTCGCTGAGCTTTGTATCAAAGGAAGCAAAGCTGCACAGGATTTACTCTGATAAAAAGGGCGAAAGGGGAAGAGCAGAAGTCCCTCTTGCATTTTTCGGGGATGCCCCTCTCCAAGAGCACACTGCCTGACCTGGCTGGTGGCTTCCCAGTCCTTCGCAGCCTTTTGCTTCTGACCGTCTCAAAGAGCAACAAGACGGCCTTTGGCCATCCTCACTTTGTCGGTGCTTGCCTTGCCCTTCCCGTTTGCTGTATCGGTCCCTTCTGTCTTTTTATCGCATAATTAACTTGACAGCAGCTCTCCGATAGGGGTGTGTTGAGACTCAGGTGTGCCTCCCTGGTCACAGCAGGTCGCCTGCTTGGAAAACAAAGGGATCCCAGGGCTCCGAGACTTCTCCTTGTTTACAGAAGAGAGCGGACACACAGTGATAAAAATTAGGAGCATCTGTGCTGCTTTAGGGTATGTTTTTCTAAGCCAAGAGACCCCAGACTTGTGCTCAGGGTGAGAGGCGGCGTGCAGAGCAGAGGGGCAGCTCCAGGACACGGCGAGGCAGCAGACTCACCGCAGGGCGACTGCTGAGACTCACCGGCTACTTGACAAAGCACACGGTGGCCATGGCCTCGGCTAGGCAGCGACACCAGCAAGCTCTGGAGCACAGTTATTTGATGCTGCGGTCAGCAAATGTCATCAGCAACCATTATAGCTACAGGATCATGGAGGCTTTGTTGTTATCAACCCCTTTCTCCTTGGAAAATGGGATTTCGGATGTTATTTTGGGATTTTTTTTGAGCTACCTCATTTCCAACTCATTCTACGGATGGTCAAAACTGGGACTGTCCAACTCAGGCTAAGAATTTCCACAAGCTTTACCTGGCCTCTTGCTCTGCTATTCCATAATAATCAAGTCCTGTAGTTACCATGGCAACTGGCATTAACTGATGGAAGTGATTTTAGCTGCAATTCTTCTGTTTCCTCTACGGTTTACCACCCATTTTGTATGGGTGTGTGACTTGGGCTCCTGCTGCCCCAGGTTGGGAATCGCCCTCCAAACTCCCACAAGGGAGAGTCCAGCACCCTGTGGTGAAGAAGGACCTCACACCCCCAGCCACGTCCCATAGGAGCTTCCCTGAGCTCCAAAAAGGGAACCAACACTAAACCCTAGCTCCAAAAGCCATTTTTTCCCTAAAGGACATTCAGAGGCGGGATCCGTGGCCCAGCCGTGCCGTCAAAGAGCTCTGCACAACTGCACGTGGCACCACCACGTTACGAACAGACTGGACCAGCGTTGGGAATTCTTCCTCCTGATTGTTTACACACTTTAAATATTTGCAGACTTATCGTGCACCATCCTCAGCTGCAGGTAAGCCAAGCTATACATATTTATCTCACTTAATCTTCCCTCATAAATCAATCTCTCAAGTCAATCTCTCCACTCCCTAATTATTTTTGTTGCTCTTCTCTGAACTCCCTCCAATGTGTCAATCAATATCCTCCTGGTAATGAAGTGCTCGGTAAGGAGCACGGTATTCTAGGGGCAGCTGTTCTGAAGCCGCGTACAGTGCAGCAATGCAACCAATATGGATTTTCAGTCTGCACAGGAAGGATGACCTAATGGTAAGGACACCAGCCTAGGGCTTTGGAGACCTGTGCTCAGGTTCCTGCTCTGACAGACTCTTGGCGTGACCTTGGTCAAGTCACTTAGTTTGGCTGTACTTCACTTAACCGCCTGTAAACACTCCGGTGTTCGGTACACGCAAGCAGTGAAATACGATGGGATGTGGGGCAGGGAAAGGAGCTGGCTGTGTAGGCAGGAGATGCTAGGACTGAACCAAACAGCAGCTTTCAAGCGCCGCTCGTTCGCTATCTAAACACGCTTGCTGTTACTGTACCCATGAGTTATTTGCTAGATTTTGTCCACAACCTTTTGTTTTGCTTTTAGCTAGTCTCACTTATTCCATGTTCATTCAAACACCGGGACAGGCTTCACCTGCATCTGCCAAAAGATTGCTGTTCGAAATCCCCAAACTTCTGTTTTCTACATTTAGAGCTGTACATTTCCTTCCCGTGCAGCAGTGGGATGCAGAACGCTAAGACTCGAGCCTCAGCGCAGCCATCGGTACCTTGCTGTACCCCAATATCAGGCCCAGAGCAGGCTCTGGGGGGTGATCTGCTGCCTGCAGGCAGCACCCCAAGGGAGCACGATCACACAAGAGTACGCAACTACACGCACCGAAGGCCCTCGGTTCCCACATTTCACACAACCGACTTCTGCAGAACGGGCACACATCTCCCTGATCTGATCACTCGGGTCTTGCAGCAGAATTTTTATTCTCCAGTACGAGGCTCTATGAAATGGCTCCCACTGTTACTCTTCCACAAACTGCATAAACATTTCCTACCACCCAGTACATACAGAGACGTGCAATTAATGCGCGGTTAAAACTTCTTTAACTAAATTACTGAAAGTTTGTATTTTAAGAATATCTTGTTCTTTTCCTTTCTCTTTTAAAAGAGAAGGTTAGGAATACCAAAATAACCGAAGAAAGCAAGGAAATCTGAGGATTGCAGTTATTATTCATCAGGCTCCCAGAAATGCATTATAATGTACTATGGGCTGTAAGACTAAAAATTATTCCCCACTGAAATGGTATTCACACAGCTTCTGCTGTACTGAGGCGTACATCGTAATATAATCATAATAACTAAAGTAAGTTTCCCTTGGGGATTATACCTCTGTGTGATTTAATCCTTAAATTTGTTTTGCTTTCATCCCCAGGAGAAGAGAGATTTCAGTTATAAAGTATTCTTCCTCGAAATATCAGACACTGCACATGCATTCATAATCTGCACTTACATTTACAAAGCCCAGGCCAGGGGGTAAGCAGAACTGGAAGCCTAAGTGTTACCATTCTGTTTGAAGAAACAGAGCTTGCTTTTCAAAAAAAAAAGAAGGGCAAAGCAGTGGGAGGAACCCTCCTCACCTGGGAAAGTTCCCCTGCTCCTCTCTCCTCTGGCAGCAGAGGAAATATTTGCCTTGGAGAGAGACGGCTGAGAGCGGCTGAGCAGGGAAGATCAGAGGGAAAGGGGTTTGCTGGATGACAAGAAGTGGGATGAAATGGAAACTTAGCGTAAAACTGCAAGCGTTTCCGTGTAATTCTGGGTCTTAACTCATAGCTTAAAACGGTGTAGGCACTTCAGAGGGTTCATTACTGCGACTTTCAACATGACCCAGGTATCTGTGGCCCAGGTTTCCATGGTCTTTTGCAAAATTTGAGGTGGGTTTCCAGATCTCGAAACCTGGAACCTCGACTAGTTCAGAACGACGAAGCTCAAGTTCCCAAACCCCTTAGCCTTTGCAATACTGTCTGGTACAACAGCTAAATATCCAGAAAAAAATATCCCAAATTAAGTTTCTTAATGACTTAGGTTCTTTGAAAAAGCTATCTTCAGTGATCTCACTTCAACTAATTGACTTCCTTATACCCAGATTACAAAACAAATACCCCAATTTACCACTTACACGTACTGTCCCGTGACTACATGGCCCACGAGCAGACAGACGATTCCATGCTCCTCCTTGTCCTTGCAATGCACGAGAGACAGGGAGAGCAGAACTCTGTCAAACCAGAGGAACACCATTTTTGCCACTTGCAATGGTGAACGCTGACACAAGCTGCAGGCCTTGGGTTTTGATACATGAGCCATCCGCTTCCTGATCTGGTCTTTCACCTGTGAAAGAACTCTGGGCTCTTGTCTTTAAAACATGGGTTTCTTTGTTTAAGGCCTATGACACGGGATAGATACCCACGTAAGGCACAGCGACATTTCCAGCTCGTATCTGCACATTCCCGGTATTTTCTGGCGTAACTACTCCTGGGCTTCTGGGCTCCACGATGAGCTATTAACAACAAAGAGCCAAAAGTGACTTCAGCAGGTTTTGCCTTGAAGCCTCAGCCATAAAACTCAAAGGCTGAACACCAAAAAAGCTCTAACACTGCAGAAGCTGCCTATCAAAATCCATGCTACAGAAGCCATTTGGAAATAGCAGCTTAAGATGCACAATGGTCTAATAACAGTTACGTCTGGTGAATGATATCCTAGCCCCATACGTAGTAATTGTTATCACAAAGTAGGGAAAGGAAAGCAGCCAGCAGCATATTGATAAAGCAAGTCAACTATGATGTGTTTGTTCCATTGCTGAGACTGTTATTAAACACAACAGTCCTTTACTGAGTGATTTTCCCCAATAAGTGATTTTGTTAACAGATTAACCATTATTCAGTCACCAGCAAGCTATGCTTTTCTTCTGTACACAAGTTTGTTCACACCACGTTTCTGTATCAGTGAAAAGGAATGTGCATTCTTCAGCCCAGATATGCTCACCTTTAAATAGTTTCCTTCAGAAGCCAATTGCACCGGGGCTTACAAACCAAAGGGAAACTTACAGCCAGGAGTAGAAAAATCTCACCCGCATCATTCTGACCCTTAAATATTTAATTATTTTCAAAAAAGGTGCTCGTGAAGCACCAGCAATTAGATCATAAAATCAAGGGTTACCCATCAACAGCTTTCACCTATAGGAAACTATTGGAAAAGTTTAGGTTCTGTTAGAGCCTTATCACTTTCTGAAAAAAATTGCTGGAATAGTTTTCTTCCCATACCAGTCTTCAAGGAAACTGCTCCAAAAACTAATTTGAAAAATACAGTTCTTCATTAGCCACTGTCGGTAGACACTAAACCGCTACACTCCTTTTCCAAACATCTACAAGGGAACAAAAATGTAGTCATCTCATGGAAGTAATGAATGCCCTGCCATTTGAGCAATTTAAAAATAGCCTGAAAAAAAAAAAAAAGACAGTTTGAATCATAGAAGTGCTATTAAAGGTGAATTACATGTGCGGCTGGTATGCATAGCTACATACAATCATCAGTTGCGGCTGATACGAACAACATCCAACGTAGCATGTGGGTATGATGTTAAGTTGTCTTGGCTGATGCTGGTGGATGGGGCAGCAGCAACACTCAGAGGATAAACATCCCCTTGATCCTTAAGTGCTCTATTGTTCTTTACTCTACACTTTCAAGACCAATTATCGATTACCAAGATATTCCCAGCTCTACTAAAATGTTGCGGAAGGACAGACGAAACAGCTGGGCTAGCCTAGGCAAAACCACCCTCATAATCTCTGGAATCAGGACATAAAGGGACTTCCCCTTCACTTTCAGCAGGTTTTTTTTTTTGGTAAATTAATTTGGCTGCATAACATCAACAGCATGGGCAAGCTCTGCAGTTGTTTTTGCCACACTCAGAAGCACCCCCTGACTCTTCAGGTTGGACCTCAAAGCTGTGCCAGAAGCTTGTGAAGCTCTGGAAGAGGTCAAGGCAGGAAAATGGATCCGAGCCGGTTTCTCCAAGGCAGATAATCAGATTGTACCTGCAGGAACATCAAACCAAGCATGTGCTTCTACTTCCTCATTGCGATGAGCTTGGAGTTAAGGAAGACGGGGTGGGAGGGAGACCTTTCGACATGAAAATCACCTGGCAGGAAGTCAGAGCTGTGCACAAAGCTCCCCGGACTTCCCAGACCCCGCCTTCGGGGTGCAGCGCTTTGCAGGGGTGCAGGTATCGGTCCAGCAACCTCCCACGGGGCGTCCGGCAGAGCTTAGCAGCTCAGACATGCTGCTGAAGCTTTGTGGGACTGGCTTCTGCAGGGAGTCAAAGCAAAGGACAAATACTTTCTCTTTGCAGGGTTTTAAGCAAGTTTCTTGCACGGATCACTCGGCAGCCTTTGCAGAAGGGATGCATCTCCGCGTTGTTAGGACATTGCCATCATGGCAAACACTAACAGGACCACACCAATACGCTACTGAAACCCTGACAGTCTCGGCCACTGTGCAGTGTTCAGGGTCATAAGAAACATAAGAACCCTCTGGAAAATTCATGCCAGTTACCTGGAGGGAGGCTCTGTGCAGCGGCACTGGTGAGCCAGAACAGATGCTCCTGCTTTCACATTAGTCCTGTCTGTCCTAGAAGTCACTGCTCTGAAGGTGTCATTTTGTGATTCCGTCTCGGGGTACATACAGTCAGTAACACAAATATATCTCACACTGAGATGCCTTTGGCAGCTGCAAAAACCAACCCGAAATGAGATTTTGTGGCGGGGCTGCACAGCACCAGCCAACGCGACAGGCAGCCTGCAACCACGGACCTGCCATGGGGATGCTTTTAGCGGCCCGACACCTCTCCCAGCTCCAGCTGCTGCTTCTGGTGGCCGAGTGACCGCACAACCCTCGCGGTTCACGGCCGTCCTTCTGCCCCACAGCCCACACAGCTTGCCAGGAGCCCACAGATAGCCCCCAGCACCTCTGGGCACACACACGGCTGGGACAGGACTCACGTACACTGGGGAAGAACATCACCACACGCACCCTATGTTCTAACACAGCGCAGTAAGACTGTCACAAGCAGTTACTACGCTGTTCATAGCTGTTTGTCTTCAGACAAGACCCACGTAGCAACTTTTCCCTTGCATTGTTTTTGTTTTGAACATTTGAGCAAACGTTGCCAATCACTCCTCATCTGACAGACACCGCAGAAGTGTTAAACGTGAGTCACGATTTCAAAGCAGAAAATTAGAAAAAATTTTAAATAAATTGAGATGCAATCTTGCTGTGATTAGAGGAGAAAGTATCCTTAGTGCCTTGATCACTTCTTGAGTTCTTAAAGATCGAATCGATTTTGCCAGCACCGTGCTCAGCGTGGTGTGTGGCTGGGGCCAGGACTCTGAGGCACTGGAAATCTTCAATGGAAAACTAAAACCCAGGTCTGCTTCTGGTTTTGAGGAAATTACTCTGTTTCTGTAATAGGCTATGGGACTACTCTAAGCTGACGTGCAGTACAAAGTTACTACACTGCGGCTGTGTTATTTATTAATAGCACAGCTGTATTGATCCCATAAAGCTTTATTTAAGTACAGGGTGATTTGAATTAATAGCTTTTACCTCGTTGTGCTAGGGGCCACGCAGACACGCTATAAATCAGACAGTCCCTGCCCCAAAGTGCTCCCAAACCAGATTAGAACAAGATGCAGCAGGTGGAGGAGACGAACTTGAGGGGAGGGAGGAGGAGGAAGTGGAAGGCGAGCAGCATTATGCACGGCGAGCAGAACTCTCTGCTCAGCAACAGCCAGGCACTGCCAGCTGGCAGGGACTCGCAGGCATCAAAGATGAGTCTTCAGAGGGCCTTGAAGAAGGTTAAGGAAGTGACTGTTTTAAGGGAGTTTCCCTTATGTATGTATAAGAAATAGCCCGCGGGAGTAGCACATGGTGCTTGTGGGTGAAGCAGACTAGCAGACAGCTCCATCTTCCAGAGGGCTGGGTGCTTCTTGGCCTAATGGGTCAGGAAAATTGCCCTGTGAAGTGTGCCTGATTTTCTTCCATTCACAGGTACTCTCCTGTCTCTGAATTTCTATCCAGAACATTTAGAAGATAGCGAAATAGACTTTAAAGGTGCTAATGATGTAATTATAAAAAACACACACAAAAGACATCTCAGCATTTCAAGACAAATTCAAACCAAGTGCACTGCCAACATGCCACACTCTGTGCTTCCCCTTTGAAAAAAAAAATGGCTTTCTGCACTTCAAAGAGGGCTTTGTTTCACTTGTTTAGCACAAGATGCAAATACATTGTCAGATAGAGCAGAAATAAAAATGCATTTTGCACCACAGGGAGCAAAAATACCCAAGCAGCCACTCAAATGAGAATGAACTCATGAGGCACAGTGGGCAGGGGAGGCATTAGGTTTCTTCTATCTAGTTTATTCCATTTTTAATTAAAACAATTTTTTAAAAATCAAATCTCCTTGCAACAAGAGAAGAAGAGAGATTTTAACAGACCAAAGCCAGGGTAAGAGAACCAAGCAGAGAAATGGGAGCATGGCCATGACACAATCCTCCCTTTAACTGTGCATGAGCTTATTTTTTGCTGGGGAGGGGAACAACTAACACTTTTTGACCAGCTCACACATCTGACACACAGGAAAGAATCTTCTAATATCCCCAGGAGAAGCACCACCGGAGGCTTTTTCCCCTCTTTTGGGTGGTGGTGTCCCAGGTGAGGGGATGTCTGGAGAACAGCCGGGCGGAGCAGGCCTGACGACAAGCTCGCTGCCGTACCGCTGAGGATGCACGGCCCAGGCCCCCTGCAACCATCTCAGGTAGAAATCCTCCCCCCACCTCCTGGCCCTACTCCTCAGCGTAGGATACAACCGAGGTGGATCACCGCAAGGCCATGCCAGAGAGATCATTTTATGATCTCTTTTAGATCACAGGACTGTGCTAGGGCTGAGCAGCGGCGCTCACCAGAGCTGCCACAGGCCCTTAAAGGATGCGACACGCAGAAGCTGCTCTGCCCTGTGCCCCCTTCACGGTGGGAGGCAAATGAAAACAAAATTCACCCTTTTATTTGTCCCAGTTCCTAAGCTTGAAATGATTCAGATTGTGGTCCTGTTTCAGCAGAACTCATCTCAGATGGAAATTACAGCAAAGTCATAGAGCAGTGTGGTAATATGGGAATTTCTAAGGAAGGTACGCAGTGGAGACCCTTGAGAGGGGGATTTGACTTTCCAGCAGCAGCCGATGAACCCAGGGCAGGGAAGTTCGGGCACATTTGAGCAGGATGTCCACGAACACAAAGAAACAAGCCTTTCCATTTACTAGCCACTTCTGCAGGGCACCCACCGGCAACCCTGAAGGACCCCACGCACGCAGCAGTCACGTCGTCCTGCAGTCAGTTTGCTCCTGGTCTGCGATCCACTCCCAGCGGCCTGCTGCTGCCAGGGTCCCTCCACCTTGCAGCAGGTATTTGAAAATTATATTCACTTCCCTGAGCAACACAGAGAAGCTTGCAGGGTTCCGAAAAGTTTCATCTGGGGCTGTCTGAAGAGAGACTGGAAGGGGGTTGAGGCCTTTCATCTTAAATTTAATAAGGCAGCGGCTAGGGTTGGCACTGCCGATCCTCCCTGTGCTCTCCAGGCATTTCACTCCACACCTACAATTTACTGGAGTCTTTCCACAGGCTTTGCCTTTCCCAGGCACACAGGTGGTATAACTGAGAGGACGAAAGGAAAAGAGCTTGGTGTTGTTTTGGAAACGCTCCCAGCGCCAACACCAGTTTCATTCCCCAGCTGCCCTCCACATGAGGTAATGGCCACCGCGTGCGCACGGCGCCCGCGTCCAGAGCCAGCACCGCGCCTGGGCCGCGCTCTCCTCGCATGCCCTCGGCCTCAGGAATGTTTTGTGCCAGCAGGAACTTCCCTCCTTCCCTCCACCTGCTCCCGTTTGGCACCCCCGGCCTCCGGGCCGGAGCAGGACAGGGAAGCTCCCACGTATTTCTTCCCAGACATTATCTGGCGCAGCACGGCGATGACAGAACTGACTAAAGCTTCATTATGAAATATGGAAACATTTCAAACCTCCTGCTCCAACTTTAATTTGTGCATTATAGCTGCTGCAAGTACTCCGTTTATCATAATAGAGTCCCTTATTTATCGGTCCATCCAAAAATAAAATTATGAAAATGGATTTACAGAGAAAAATACGTTTAATGAGTAGAACTGCCTCTGCAGTCCTCCCCGTGCCCGGAGGAGCGGCCGAGGTTCTGGCACGAGATGGGAAGCTCAATAGCTGCACTTCAGCACAGCTGCCAGAAAGAATACAGTCAGAGCAGGCCAGAACCTCAGCATTAAACCTGATTTCTTCCAGTCAAAAGCTTCCTGCACGTAATCCCGCATGGCAGATAAATGCTCCAAGTCAAGTTCCTGAAGCCGTATCTGGTGACTTGAGGAGACCCCACGGAAACTTCCATTTCCCATTCACAGCGCCCAGGAACATGCTCCCAGCCTCAGAGGCTACCCCTGAGCAAAACGGGAGCTGAATCCCCCCCTGGGACAAAGCATCACTCAGCACACGATCTGGATGAAACCGAGTTTTTCCTCTTCGCTTCTTTTTATAAATTTTTAAGTCACTGTAATGGATGCTGAAAGGGGACCGCCCGACAACCCTGAGTCTAGAAATGCCTCTGTGCCTGCAGGAGACAAGCAGCGGGGCAGCCAGCGTGGCCGTGTCCTGCCCTGGAGGGCAGGGAGGAGCGATCTTAGCCCAGCCTTGTCCCTGGGAGGCTCTGCAGAGGCTGCTGGAGGCCAGCTACACGCGCTGCCCCAAGCAGAGTGCTCCTGCAGTGCTATCTTCCGAGCCAGCAAAGCTACACCTTCACTGGAAACGACACGCACCTTAAATGAGCAAGTGAAAAATTCTCTGGCCGAAAATAGAAGGTGTCCAAATGATTCGCCTGTGTGTGAGCTGCTTTACTGCTCAATATAATTTCCTTACCCATTTCATGTTGGCTTACAAGCTAAAAACCCCAATCTCTGTGTCCATTCCTTCCATGGCTCTAGGAATTGCTTTACTGGGAGGAAAACCACGAATGAAGAACTCTGTATTTTCTTTCTTCATTTAGAACGCAACATACCTCATTTGATCTTAGAATACAATAGAAAATAATACTCTCAATCTTAGCTTCTGTGAACTATTTCTCACAATTCATATTCTTATTTGCATTTCTACACACTTCCGATTTTGAAATTGTTCTGCAACCTATTCAATCAGCTTAAAGGGGAAAGGCCGAGACCTCAAAGTTCATAAATAAAGTAACAGCAGTTGTGAACCTGGCATCAAAATGGAGAAAGGTTAATGCTACTGCTTGCTTTCCCAAAGCCATCTCAAAAGGGTTTACACAAACAGCTGAAACCTCTCTCACTCTGCATTTCCTTTCACCTAGCCCAGAAAGTCAGTGGTATCTGCAAACAGGGGAGAACACAGATCCAGTGACTGCAGGGATCTTATTTACCGGTAGGTAATAGGATCATATTTACTGATAGGAAATTTATGAATGCTTTTGGCTCCCTGATCCACATTTCCTGAATAAATAATGCTGTGGCCTGGGTCACTGGGAATAAGAGAGAAAGTTCCTACCGTATGATTTTCTGAAAGACAGCATGACCTTGAGGACAATTTATTTCAATGGAAAAACACACCAAGGCTTCTTACAGAGCGCTTGGAGAAGCAGACCCTGCTCATCCCCCAAATATATTCAGAACAGAGGCAAACACTTCGCACTGCAATTCAAGGCTGTCTGAGTTTTCACCTGTAGATACGCAGATAAACTTATATCATCGGCTTCCAGGTTTCTGTGGGCTGGTATGTCAGCAACAGCTACAGTGATTTAGTGCAACAGCTCCAAATGGATTAAATCACACAGTCATTTGAATTTTACCCAGGCTTGTCACACAAATCTCAGAAACCACTGTCTTGCATAAAAACTTCCTCTCGATACTCCCGAGAAGTCATGACAAAAACCAAAAGTTCAGCTGAAAAAGAGAAACAAAGACTCCTAGCATTGAACACAGAGGCAGCACAAACAACACGTCTGAAAAATCTGAATTGCACTAAAGAAGCAACTTCCTCCACTTTACTCAGTACAACTTTCCCATTTTTGATGTATTATCATGTATCTTATGTATTTTTTTAAATGAAGTCAGTTTTCACTTGATTTCCGTGATGTATACTTTTCACAAGGAATAATGCTGTGTTTCAACTTCTGGAATATTTTCCATAAGCACAATACCACTAAAACGCTCCCCGTGTGGCATGCTGCACAACCAATGATATTTCCTATTTAACAGCCTCCTCAAAGAGGGGCATAGCAAGAAGAAATTTGCTACAAACTTCACTGAAGGTGGATTTCACTTTCTATCTTGAGTGATAGAAATGATTTGTGATCTTACAATGCCCCGAGTTTAACCACATCCTGCATTTATTTCAACACTGCCTGTGCAAGAATATTTGAAGCAACTCAGTGAAAGGACAGTTGTCATTTCTTTAAGAACCTACTAAAAAGTCTCCTAACAACAATGCATCTGATGCATGCATTTTCCTTCATCGGTGTTTGTAGCATTTAGAGAGACACCTACCTCCATGCTGTTTAGTATTTATAGTGATGTTATGACACCCTCTGTGGATTATATTTACTCTTTGGTCCGCAAGCAAAGTTGCCATTTAGATTACACGAAGTATGAGACATTATTCCTGATCCCCAGGTCTCTGTAACTATGAATCACAAGCTTCCAGAAGCCACATTTTACCTTCATTTTTTGCAAGTAAGTACTGAACATGAAATAAAGACTTTTTTCATGTAAGAATTCTCATTCAAAAACATCTTGCAAAGATTGTGTAAATATAAGTTAAATGCATTTAAGACTTTTAAGACTTTTTTTTCCAGATATATCTATCTGTGCTTCTTTTCCTGTAGTATTTACTCATCTTTTTTTATTAACCTCCTAAAAATAATTTTGCTTTGCCAATTCTACAATTAGTCCAAGGCCGGATTCACACCCAGCCCCTGCCACAGCAGCCACCTTTGAGAAAGGCACACGAGCCCCCAGGGACTCGGCTCCTTTGGCTTCCCCAGCAGGAACAACCAGACGAGAGGACTGCTCGCCGCAAGCCCAGACTTTGCCCTTCAGAAGGGAGCACAGCAGCACATTTCTGATGCCACGGCTCTCACGTGTGCAGGGTGGCCAAGGACCACCTCTCCCTGACTTTCTGTAGGGACTGGAGAGAGCAGGAGCTGGCAGACCCCAAAACAACAGCTATTTAAGTTTAACCACACAACAAATCTGTTCCTTTCTCCTCCTCTCCACATGCAGAGCCTCTTTAGCTTGGGTGTAATGGCACACAGCTCAGGTTATTTGCCTTAACAGGAGACATGGGATAAAACCTGATGGAGTACAATTTGTCAGAGGCTATTACAATCGCTCTACCCTATGCATGCAGACAAGGTCAACTCACGTTCCATTGTATTCCAGGATTTCCTTCTGATTCCTATCATGTATCCCAAAAGGATTAAGAGAAGTTAACAGCTCACAGAACAGCTTAGCCCATCCAAGGGCAAAGAACAGACTTGCTAAATGGTGCTGCTTTTATTCCAACTGGGCCAACTGGGGAGAAGATACTCACATGCAGGCAACTTGACTTAATTTCACTGTGAAGACAAATCCTCAAAGAAATGATGCACAGGTGCAAATATTTCCCTAATGTCACACCTTTCAGGAGGCCATTCAAAGGCTCTTCACACTTAAAACTGACTTTAGAAGATTAGCAACACACGAGCACACGAGATCAGATATTTGCTGATAGTGCACAAAGATTGGAATAATCATGTAATCTCTTTTCTTTGGTTTTTGAGGCAGATATGACTGTGCCTGAAGAAGATACCGATCTGTCTACCTAATAATCACAAATCCCTTATAAAATATGCCTGAAATGAATAAATTGTGAAGGTAAGAAGGGAAAACATAAATATCCTCATTAACTCATACATACATACACAAAACTTTACATAACATATGGAGGAGTTGGAAAGACGCCCGCAGACGTAATTGCATTTCTGTGTGAAGAGCATTTACACTCTCTCATCTCTGCTTTCCCCATTCATTTTAGTAATTACATGGAGAGAAGCAGCTAACATGCTTGTAATTAAAACCAGCAGTGAGGATTTCTAGGTGTTTTGATACAAGAGAACTGACATGGAAAGCAAGCAGAGCTGGCAGGAGGGGATTACTGCAGCCATACAAAACAACTCAGGCCCGGAAAGGGTTGGTGTGAGAGTGCCCACACGGCGCTCTGCAGAATGGTTGCAGGCAATGAGAATAACTGTCCAGATCACAAACGCTCTCCACATTCGGTGTTTGCTGAAGGATATTTGATCACACGACCTGGAGAAGCTTTGTTGCTGCTGGAGACCTCTTGTTTCTGTCTGCTAAACTCAGGGAGTGGAAAACAGCCACTTGGCACGATCCACATGGCTTCATTTTCTATTCATTTTCCTTGGCGTTTTATTGGCAAAGGCTGTAACAGTTATTTCAGTTCGGTGGGTGGAGCTGCTATGAAAACTCCAGGTCTCCTCATTTTCATGATGAATATTCATGATTTAAGCAATCTGTACTCAGCAGACTTTGTTGCCCTTTCTTTCTCTTCCCTGCTACCCGAGTAGTAGCTGTGCAGAATGTTATATTTAATGTGCAAGTACACTTCTGTTTCATTTTCATATGAAAACTGGACAATGTCCGGGCTTAAGCTGGAAGTCTGCGTGTATTGAACTGAAGCATGGCATGTTTGTGGCCCAAGTATTAAGAAATCTCATGACGAAGAACAAGATAGATGGCAGAAAGCAGGAATGGTAATTGAGGAGTCAAATCTTTCCCTGGGAGCTTCTGCCTCAACATAGCCCAGAAACTGGCTTTTGAAAATACTTTCGCTAGGGCAATTTACAAAAAAAAAATAAAAAAAAATCACAAGACTTTCCTCTAGGCTGTTTCTATGGTCATCTGAGCTTCTTTGCAGCTTCCTGACAACTTAACAGCCAAGGAAAGACCTAAAGCACATTAAGGTTTGGTGTTCTTTTAGCAAGAATGGAAGCACTAATTCCAAAAGACACACCCCTGGCCAAAACAAGCTGTCAGCAATATTATGCAGATGATAACAGAAATATTATTGTGTGGTAAGCCAAGACCAGAGGATGAATCTCCTTATAGGTGAGTGATTGTTGAGTATTTTTGGGAAGTCTGTAAAATAACCTGTAAAATACTTGGCTGTATACAAAGCACTGACTAGACAGAATTCCCCATTCTGTGTTCAGATTTGCCATCACAAAAGGCACCCACATCACTTCCTCAAATACATCGCACCATTTTGGGACTTGACTTTAGAGTTCAGATACATTCTACCTGTAAAGGAAGAAGCACTTGACAGTACGGCATCCCAACCAAATGTGGCATGGCACTTTGCACCCTAGGAAATGACACAATACACTACACGCAATGCATTTGCATGTTGGTCCTGCAAAATTAAGTGTCTAATATTCTTGCAGAGGAACCGTGCTCACCTACTAATAGCTGTAAATAACCGAGATGTGGATCAGCAGATGCATGCCAGGACAGAGACACTGGGAAGTTTTTTTTATCAAAACAGTTACATTAAGAGGGATCTTTTTAAAGCCTAAACTGTAATTAACCCTTACTACTAACTTGATAATCTTTCAGTTACACTGACCTTGATGGTTTTGGGAACTTCAGCTTGGTCAGGCGCTGTGCTGGCTCAGGAGTGTCATCAACTGTCTGCATGGCACCCAGCCAGGCTGCCAAAGCGCCAGCCACCCAAATCCCACTGCTGTTCGCTGGCACACTGCTCCAAACTCCACACTCCTCCTTTACAGATATGCAAATTTGTTTCTTTTCTAATACGCAAAAAAAAAAAAGGAAATTACCAACAGCTAATTAGGGTCAAAGGAATGTTTCATACCAATTAGTGAAACCAATACCCTTTTATTTTGAATAGTCATGCTCTCCTGGCTTCCGAGACAGGTCAATAAAGCTGCCTTCATTTCAATACAGTGATAATTCAACAGCATTCAATTGCGTATTTTTTCAGTGAGGTCCAGGTTCAGGCTTCTTGCGAAGTAGGAAGCCGCAGTGAAGTAGATGTCAGGATTGTTGATGCCATGATTTTTTTCACAGAATGTTTGTCAGTAGGGAAATATTGAAGAGCATGACCAAATCCTTACCTCGAGTAATTATTCTGACACACAGAAGCTGATAAACACACCCAGTTTACCTGGTCGGCACAGCCCAGGGCAGTGGTCTTGGCTAGTATTCTTCCCACACCGCTTTGGCAGAATCTCTCTCCCTCCCTGAACTGTCGAGTACAACACGTTTTGTGCTTTGTACTGCAGAGCAATCAGATATCCTTCAGTGCTGGAAGGTTTTGGGGTGTGTATGGGGTGTGTACGGGTGCGGGGTGGGTTTTCTACAGATTATTCTGAACAAAGGAAAGCATACCTTGCTACCAGCATCTACAGAGGCTGTCTCTTTTGATCCACATGTGGCACCAAGACATCTGCAAGTGCACGTATAGATTGCATCTGTGCACGGAGGACCAAAACCCATGGCTCGGATTTCAGCTGCCAGAAGTACCGAGCTGACCTGGATGCACTTCACCTGAATTCTCTTGGGGACTGGGAATAAGAACCCTTTTAAAAGGTTTATTTTAGTTGCCATTCACAGCCTGGCACTCTTTTCCATCTTCTCAGCATGGCTTGTTGCACTCAGGACGTTCCAGGCTGCTCTGTCTCCTTCTCTCAGCTCTGGGCTGGCTGGGGCACGAGCAAAGCAATCACTAAGGAAAGACTAAACAACAGGTTTTTCTTTCTACTAAAAGTGACTTTCCATATCCAGTTTTATGTTCCATTGTTGCTTTGCAAAAAGTTGGAGCAACTGCCAAAGCAGAGCTAGGTAATTAAAACAGCTAATGATCCATTTGCCCATGTTTTTAAACATGAGCTCTCAGAAACAGGACTTCTATGGATACAGGGCCGTATCGCACTGATGAAGGACGAGATTTCACTTTGCATAAGCTCCAAATCGCAGCAGAAAGGGAAGAGAAGCCCCTGTGGCTGCAGCATGCCAATACTGCTGAGGAGGCGCACCAGGAGCGTGCGCCATCCCCGAACATCTTGGCAATGGGCAGCACAGACCCGAGCGCCTACCTCAGCAGGCAAGCAATCCACGCACACTGCAGGCAAACGACACAGATGGGTGGTATTTAAGCAGAGCAAGTCGGCTGCACAAGCAGCTCTTACGTGGCATCCAAAGGATTCAGTAAAAGACTGCTTGGACACAAAATTCCCACATTTGTTAAGTTGCTCTGTCACTTCAGTTTTCTGATAGCACCCGACCAACAATCGCCGACCTGCTTTTGGCACGAGCTTCCTCCAAGTTGTTCAGAGCTGGGGGTCACGAACATCCTGCAACAAGAGCAAGACCCCAGCGCTTCTGAACTTCTCCAGGTTCCTTGCCCAGCTCCCTGATCCATTGCTCCCTCAGCTCCTCATCTGCTTTGCTCCCCTGTCTGTTTATTTAGCTCTTCTTCCAGAACTAAGTAGTACTGATGGGGACCACAGAGAATACTTTGTGGCCAGGACCACAGCAAGCGTGAGGAGGATGAGGCCTGAGGGGGAACCACGTGGGACTTGCTTCCGTAGGCTACACTATGGGGTCCAGTGCCCACTGCCAGCTCTTTTGTTGCTGGTTCTATAAGGTCAGAATCAATCCTGCTGCCAGCCCCGGCTCTCTGGCTACACAGCAGGGTGCTGCTGATGTGCGCCCGAAGCAGCAGCGCTCAACAATTATTCCTTAGAGAGCAGCTAAAGAGGTGCTTTAGGAGGCCTGGCCAGATGAGAGGAACAAATTGAAGGCAGGGTAAGAACAAGGGAATTCCCACAGCTGCAGTCGGTATAGAAAACCCACAGAAAGGCCTGTACACACCAGAGAGAGATAACAAAAGGTGAGGTTAATATGTGCTCTAGCAAATGTGGCTTCACTCACCATTCTCCTTCACCAGATTTGTGGCTTGTTTACCTCCAGTTCTTTCACTAAAAGATATAATTGGCAGTTCAATTAAAAAGACAAGAAAAGTGTACACTGCGGCACAGCCTCGGGGTACTCTAGCCTGTGCACTAACAAGGTCAGGGAGCATATTTATTGTGCTATTCAGTAGAGAAAAAGAGAGGGAAAGCTCCCCTGCCCCGCACAGCACGCGGCACAGTGCCTCCCTGCACGCACTGCGCAGGCGCGCGGCCCCAGCAGCAGCCCCAGCCAAGCTGTTCATTCACCTCTCTGCAAATCCCCACTTTGGAAAGAAGGGGCTCTGGGACACTTACAGAGCACCGGCAGCTTTCTAACTTCAGCTTTTCTGAAAGAACTGTGAAAATATTCCCCAAACAAAGTATTTTTATCCTTTGTAGTTCTGCTTAGTGCTCTGCTTAGAACAGGGCAAGTGTCTCTGGTGATAGGGGTGGGAGAACAAACAGTCCCTGGTCAGCGTGACTTTGTGGGATGATGAGGAGGCAGACTCACCGTATCCCAAATACAGAACACATATTTCTCCCTGGTATCAACCAGGGAGATACAGAAGTTCAGTGTTGCTCTGACAGCAGTTTGTTTTGTTGGCTGCTCTGCTCCAAACCGAACATGCACCACGACTCACGTAAGGCCCAAGCATTATGTTTTCAGCAATATTTGTAGAAGCAGCTGCAGTGAGTACTGAGTACCTTAAGAACATCCTCACTCTCCCTACAGCGTGGAAAGGAGAGGGTGGAAAAGCAGCGTGCAGCAGCAGTGATGAGCCTGCCTTCAGCAAGCTGAGGCGGCCGGCAGCAGGCACGGCTCCACTGGCTCTTCCAGCAGCCTTCCTCGCCTGGAGCTCCAGCAGCATCGCCCCTCCTCTGCGCACAGAGGCCAGAAGAGCTGTGGCTGTGCTAGGTCCCTGCAGACCCCCAGTTTTGCCCCCTCAACTGCCCAGCGCCAGCGCTTCCCTTTGGTGGGGACAAACCCTCTTGTCCCGCATCTCTCCGGCCCGGTTCACCAGCAGTTTGCACCCAGAGCTCTGAGGAAGGAAGGTCAGAGCATGGCTTGCCGTATCACCTCGCCTCCGAGATGAAAGAGCGCACTTTTTTGTAGCAGAATCCTGCTGCACAGAATTACTGTGCTAATTTCTTTGGCTAATGCTGAAGTCAGGCTGCTACAAGCTTGTTTTGGCCTCTTGCCACTGCGGAGTGTGAAGAGCGACTGAAACAAGCAGCACGTAAGTCAAGTGTGGGAAACACAGGGCAGACAGAAACCCTGCTTGTGTCATAGGCCAGTAGATGGACAGTAGGAAACACACAAATCTTGAAATGAAGTCTTTTATCTGAAAGGAAGGAAGTGCCTTGGGACCATGCGAGTCACTGACCTTCCCGGCACACGCGCCCTGCAAACTCAGCTGAGGCGAGAGCGGTGCAGTCGTTGTGCACGTGAAACGGTGCTCCTAGTACTGAGAGAGCTGAAGGCACCAGGGGAAGGCTTCTGAGTTTTATAATTAGGTGACAGGTAGCCTGCAGAGAACTCAGGGGCTTGGTTTGAAGGACAGCACTATGGGAATGGGAGGATGCTCCCTGGGCTGTCTTTGCCAAACAAATTTGAAATCAGAAATTTGGTGGTTTTTTTGTTTTGTTTTTTTACCTCCAACAATGGAGGAATAAAGTCTTCTTCATTTATTTTCACACTCACTCCAACCATTCTGTACTACAGTCTCCCTCATTATACAGCTGAATTCCATTTTTAGGATTCTCCATGCAAGACTAGTGGTGAGTGTACAGCACGTCATTATTTGCCTACTATTTCCCTGAATTTGAAGATCAATTTCACAATAAGGTTATGTCTGTAGTTTGGGGGTGTAGTTCCTTTCTGCAGATATCTGAGCCAAGATTTGCAAAAACAGGTTTTCGTAGATTTTAAATGGGAATGCACAAGTAAGAGAATTGATTCATGTACTGTCACCCAGTCCTGAGCTGAGTATTTGGCAAAGATTTGGCATTTCCATTTCACACTGCGTTGCTGACTTGCACATCTCTGTCCTGTCATGGAACAGGAACGCACCACAAAAGTTAAATAATTAATTAATACAAAGTAAATTTCAAAACTCCACATAAAAAATTTACCACAAAGTATTCACAAACTGTTTTTACGACAGAAATACCGAGTGGGAATCTCATGAATAAATCTAAATAATGAGGGCATTTGAAATCTAACATTTACTTGGCAATATTCTTAAAAAAAAAAAAAAAAAAGTGAGACAGAGAGAGAAAAAATACGGCAAAAAGTGACGGGCCATGATTACTTGTTTTGGTGCAGCGAAAGCAAGTGCTCCAGGACTGCGACGGGAGCCTTACACACAGCGCTGCAGGTTGGCATCTGCTCCGCGCACACGCATTCGTACACGTAGAGGCAAGCATCGACATTTTTCAAAAGCCATTAATTCCCCAGAGTCAGCAGCCAGCTCTCCAGCAGATTCCCCGATAGCGTGGTGCAAAACGCACACGCTGAAGCGGAGACTTCGCCGCGGCCTCGGCCTGCGCAAGCCACCTCGGGCCTGCGCGAGCCACTCCAGGCCTGCCCTCACAGGGGGCTCGCCGGGTGCCCTGGAGACAGTCCGAAACCCTCAAAGGACACGAAGGTGCTCAGTGCCTTTAAAGGCTGGCACTTGTCTGTAATTTCTGACACCTCTCGGGCAGCAGGTGCTCTGCCTGCGCTGCTGCAGCAATGCAGCACTTGGGCCTCAGGCTCCCCACGGCTCCCCGCACTTCTAAACTTCTGCTGTTTTGTGGCAATGCAGTTGCTGTTCAAGGAGAAATAATGCGAGAGGAGAGGACGGGGAAGAGCTCTGCCCAAGGCAGCATGAAAATAAGCCATAGCAGGTCTCTCTGATGAGTTTCTCCAGTGTGCCCTGCCCCTCTCAGGAGACACATCAAAGGGAGACGGGGAAATCAGTCCACGGCAGCGAGCCTGCTGGAGCCCGCTTGCTCAGCACAGGCAAAATTAATTAAGAGGGAGGCAGAAAAAGAGCCAATATGAGTCTGATTCTGTCAGGGAGCAAAGCACCAACAAACAGCAAATGCTAATTCAGGAGTTTTCCATCTCTATTCACACCTGTCAGCAGGAAAGAGGACCACAATTCAGATTTGAAATAGAATAGATTTGGGTACCTCTGAGGCAGCACGGTGCTACAACCACCGCTGCTTCCTGGAAGCTTACAGAAACCAAAGCTAGCTCAAGAAAAAACCAGCCCCTGCAACACAGGGCTGCAGGAAAACACATCAACGTGCTGCTTACTGCTGTTACAGAAAACAAGGTGAGGATGAGGCCTCACACACAGCAGGAGAAGCCACAAATAGGGACCTCTTCCCCTGGTACTAGTGAGCATCTTGTCAGAACTAGACCATCAAAACCAAAAAATAATTCAAGAGAAATTAATCCTATTTGACATAATAAGCAGGATCACGTTTTAATATTGCTTTTCTGCATAGTAAACTCTAAAACATGAGGGCCACAGTAGCAGGAGAAAACAAAATGTCAAATAGGAAACTCCTAAAACGTGGGGTTTCCAGACACTGAGGTGCTGTAGTAGGGAGTCCCTTGGAAATACTCATAAATTAATTAGATTAAAAATGTAAAGCCATCAGTCCAGGGGCATCATTGCTCTACTATTTTTCCTTGCTCATAATTCAGAAAGGAGACGAAGCATCTGAGCCCAGTTTGGGACTAATAATTTCTAAATAAAAGATAAATATGTCAAGGCTTCATAAATAGAAAGGAGAGCACAGCACTATAAATAAGCTTTAATATTTGTTTTATTCTAAAGTATATCTGGTTGAGCTCCCGCCTTTTGCACAATGCTATTACTACTATGCATCTGGGTGCATTAAAAAATTCCATGGGAAAAGGACTTGCTTTATGTCCCAAAGAATTCCTGAACCACTGCTTCTGCAGCATGCTCTGCAGCCCTGCGACACAGCTCCACGGAGCTGACTGCCCAGGAACATTTAGCAAACAGCCATTGTGCTGCATCTGTCCGAGCAGTTTTTTTGGACTACGTGGCAGGTGCGTAATCAGTGCACGTTGCTTTTTTTTCTTTTTTCCCTGTTCATGAATATTACGACCTTAGTCCTCAAATTTATACAACGCAGTTAGTGTGAAGAGCTCCCGCGACACCTTCTAAACTCATGGCCGAAGATGTGTGAGAGGGATATCCCAACAGCCGGCAGTCCGTGACCACCAGGCACACGATGGCATTGCCCAAGGAACGGGTCCGTTAGCACTGCGCTATCCAGGGGCAGCCTGGTGGCTATCAGGCTGCCATCAGCCCAGCAGTTAACCAAAGTAATGCTTGCTTCATCCAGAGCGTAAAAGGTGCTTTGTTCAAGTCAAATAGAATCCTATATCAGCAGCATACATTAATAACTGATAACACATAAAATATCCAGAGCATTTAATACTATCATACTAATTAGGTGTTGGTTTGCCAGGAATAAAGGCGAGGTTAAAAAACCCAAGATGACATGATTACCACTGAGTAAGACATTCTTGCTCATCCTTGCACATAGGCTAAAAGCATAGGTGACTGAGACAAGTCACCAGGCTGGAAGCCAAACTTATTTCACACACTAAATTTGCAATGAAAATTCTAATGAAGCCATCCCGACAAGCTAAAACAGTGCTGCTCTGGCCAGAGGTCTCCAGCCAGCTCCCTCTGAGGTAGATGCGGAAGCATTAACTTGCTGAAGGGTCACTCAGTGCACGGAGCACGTTACTGCTAAAGCTAACACTGCAAAAGTGTCACGACTGCCATGAAAACTTGGCAGTCCACATGAAAAAAAAAAATCACTTGCCATCCTTACTGTAATTGTGCTGAAGAAATTGCTTATTAAAGACATGTACCTGTCCCAATCAAGCAGAGAAGGACTTGCAAAGCTGTTCTATGAGCCCGAAACCCTGCGTGTACTAACCTCTCATCCTGTGTGAGAGAGCTGGTGTTAAATAGGGTCAGAACTACACTTGCTTTGGGGAGAAGAAAGGCTCACTTTGAAGACAAGCTGGTTACCCTGTTTTTCTTCCTACACCACAGCTTTCAGATTGCAGCTAGAACTTGAAGGGAGTTGTTCCCACAAGCTCTCCAGCCCAATGTCTCCACCCGAGAGGCTTGAGTAAATAGCAGAAGCCCTGGATATGAATCAGATGGAAAAGATTCAGCCCTCTCTGCTAGGTCTGAGTTCAAAGGCATCCATGGCTGAACAGCTAAATCAAGATCAGTATCTGCCTGTGAGGGCAGAATGGAGCATTCAGGAATAATGAATTACGTGCTCCTTTCTAGATGTAGTGGAGCAGGAGTCCAGCTGAAGCAGTCCGTGCACATAACACTGAGGTTGGTGGGGAAGTCGGATTGTTTTCAGGCCGCCTTTCCTCTGTTTCTTTTCTGTTCTTCAGCTGCCTACAGCTGAAGTCCAAACCTCCCCTCTCAGTATCAGGGCTCAGCCTCACTGCTGGAGGAAGACCACAGATGCTGCAGAACGTATCTGAGCAGAGCTCAGCGCAGGGCTCTCAGCTCCATGACAGACCTCCTCCTCCTCCTCCTCCTCCTCCTCCTGCTCCGTGTTAGGACCAGAGCAGCCCATCCGTCATCACGAGCAGCCTGCACGATTCGATTCATTGCCCGTGTGCACACGCCAGCCCTGAGTTTTGCTACATGACATCGTGCTCCAGCTTACATCTACACAGCGGCTGGCACCTGGGCAGGTACGCTCAAGTAAATATACCCATGTCATGGCACCACGAGCTTAGGCATAAACGGACAGAGTCAGGGACAAAGAGGATTTGAGAAGGGAAGGACGTGTCCATGGCCAACAAAGCAGCTTGGTGCCAGCGCTGGGCTGGGAACACAGGTGCCTCTGAAGGCCTCATGCTCAGCAAGAAACCTGCTCACCTGTGCCACCTCTGCAGCTCCTGGTAGCCATGTGTGAGCTCCCCTGTGCATGCAGACACAGCCCTGACTGCTCACCAGCACAGGTACCCCACTTGGGGTGCTGGAAAACAGCCGGAGCCCACAGCTAGGGTGTGCCTGTACCTCCCTCTGTGAAGCTGCCTGGTTTATTATCTGGAGAAGAGCACACCTGGGAAGATGAGCCAAATAAGTACTAGATATAATCAGATACTTTCTGTCTTCAGCTGCCACCCATGTGCACACCTTCCCTACAAGCTGTGGAGTGAACCTGCTAACGATTCTATTAATAACGAGCCGTGTAAGTAGGTGAACTGGATGAACTTGTGTGAAAGCAAAACCCCAGAGGTAGATCAGTTGCTCTGTTCAAAGCAAGCAGATAACTATCCCAGGCTGCAGGCAACTCCCCCTTTCCCACCTCCTCCTTTGGGACATCTCCAGGCATGTCCAGGGTGGTGCAGCCTGGCAAACAGACACGGAGTCAGTCATGCACGCATTTAAAAAATAAAGGAATCACAAAGCCACCAGTGACCCTGGGAAACGCTAAGCACCAGGACGTCCGCTGAGGACTCTCCTTTGTATTCATCTTCAAGGTTCGTGACGCTGTCAAGGCACAAAAGTAAAACTGTTTGCTCCCCAGGGGGTTGTGTCCCCCTGCTTGTCACCTGCTATCTGCAGCCCCTCTCTGCCCGCAGGATCACAGCAGCTGGTACGGCACCGACTGCGGCATCACGCAGAGGGGACTGGCTTCAGCCAAGGACAGGGCAGCAGGGCTGGCGAGCAATGCCTAGGACGCACGTAGCCTACTTGCAGGCAACGCCAGCCACTGAGCAAGAGAGGAGCACCGGAGCGCACTGCAGCGTGTCCACCGATCCCCAGGGCCCTTTCACTTCTGAGCAAAGCCTGAGTTTCGTGTCGGTGCAGCGAAGAGCCAGGGACAGACTCGAGCGTGGGTTTGTTAGTGGTGAGCATGGCAGCTCCCCTGGAGACCAAACCATTCAGCAGCCAGAAGAGGGCTGATGGGAGCCTCTCAGACAGGCGTTTTTGTACCCTTGACAAGAATTAAAACCTGCTGCCTTGGGGGTTATGTTAAAGGACCACAGTCTTAGCGTTATGGTGATCAGCAGGGCAATGCCAGGGGCAGGGCTGGCTGTGGAACCAGGAGGGCTGGCGAAGGACAGTCTGCTCAGCAAGACTTCAGGTAGCTTCAGCTCCCGGCATGCTTCTGAGATGCGTACGCTTTGCCTGACTCCCCTCCCTTCTTCAGACCTACGGACAGGACTCAGAGAGAGCTGAAGGGGGGGTGGGTGAATAAAAGATCTCTATGCAAAAGAACAGGCTGAGTTAACACTGATGTTAACACACGTTAAAAACGGACAAATGTTACATATGGTGTATATAAGTACTTTAACAACACAGCGCTATTAATAATGCCAGTGACAGTAACCCCTCCAAACTTAGGAGGATATTTTTCTTCCCAAGCAGGAGACAAAAACTGCCGCAGATGCTGGCTGCTGAGGCTGGGGCACTGAAACAGTAAGGACAAATGACGCATCACCAGAGATGCTGTTCTATTAAAAGGTGTTTCCACTCTTCAAATGGAGCTGTGTATTAAAATTCCAGATTCACCTGGTAATAAATTATGTTGTTTAAAGACAAATATTACACCTTTTGCAAACTCTGAAGGGAAAGGAAGTAAGGCTGGACAGGCAGACCCCTGCTGAGTGCTGCTCTGGCTCTCTGCCATTCCCTGACTGACAGCTGATAATTATCTTTGATTTAATGTCACTTAATGTTCTCTCCCCCACCCCAAGCACCTTGGTTATTCTCTTCCTGTACTGACATATGCTAGGAAAAGGAGGGTTTGTGAAGAAAAGGCAAAAATGAATATACTCCTTCAGCAAGCTACAGAGAAAATGCCGATTTTATTTACCTATGAAAAATGTTAAACGTTCTGCCAGATAAGAAAACTATAATTTAAGCTTTAAACTTTAAAGAAGAGTGTAAAGCATAGGTAAATGCCTTAGATATAAATGAATGTAGGCAGGGTTTTTTTGTTTGGTTGGTTTTTTACTTGCAGACCAGCAGCACTGAGCATTCCTAACGCTCAGTTCTGGAATCTGGATGCCACCACACACAATGCAATAAATACTATTACTGCTGGTTAGTACACAAATACTGGGGTAACCAGAGAGAAGAGAGCAAAATTCAGAGAAATGTAGCTTAAAAGTAAGTTCCTTTGCTTTGGAAACTCTCAAAGAGAGAGATTTCACCAAGAAAACTAATGTAAAGCCAGAGCTGCGTTTCCTTTGTGACACAGGGACAGATGAAGGCACCATTCCAGCACTGACGTAGTACTGAATGCACTGGGGAAAGAAAGCAGGAGAGACTTACACGGAGCCGTGCAGAGGGATCCCTTAATACTGCCATAAAACAAACCATAATTTGATCTCTCCCTTGGTGCTCCAATCTCCCCCTCCTTTCCCAGACCCCAGCCTCAGCTAACAGCAGGCTCACTCGGGGACACGTCTGTGCTCCTGCGAGGAGGGTGCTGAGCTCTTGCTCTCCGTGAGGCTGAGCAGCATCAGTCCTCACCATGGGTCAGTTGGTGACAGCACTTTCTCCACCTATAACCTCTTCAAATTTGTGTTTCTTCTCAGCACAGGGCTTAGCCCTCCCCTCTTATCTGTACGTTAGGACATGAGAGCTTCTACCTCCTTAGCCAGTGTTCTCCTGATCTCAGCATTACACCGCAACTCTGTCTTCTTTTGCCAAAGTCCATGAAGTGCCACGGTGCCGTTCTACGGCCCATTTACCTCTTATGGTATTACAAAAAGTCTCCAGAAAAAAAAAAAAACACAACTTTTGTACCTGTGCATCAAAGAAAGTGGAAGGCACGCCTGCTTCTTCCTTTGCATGAGGATCTGTGTTCGCTGATGGCATCTTTTATAAACACATCATGTATTCCACCTAAAGGTGCTGTGCGCTCAGAAAGAGCCAAATATATTAGCATTCTTCAACCATAACTTTTGAAGTCGGCATTTGACTATTTTTGCATTTCTTCCAGGTTGTAGTTAGACAACTCCTAATTCTATGGGGAGAGCAAAGACTATAAAATGCCAGAGCTTCACTCCGCTGAAATAACATTAGCGAAATATCAAGTCCTTTATGATGTCATGAGGGATTCCTTAATGTGACTATAGCCTCCTAATGACATCATAAAAAACAACTGCAACATCAGAAAACAGCCAAGGGTCATCAATCAGCCCATCTTCTCTCCTACTCACCAGGGGCAGCAGCCCAACTTGCTCCTATCTGCTTTTTACGATCGGTGCTGTCCGCTGAATAGCACACAGAGAAGAGACTAATAATCATACAAATATCAGGGAGAGCGGTCAATCATCACCTGAAATGTTCAGTACACCTGAGGGAAATTCGGGTGCCGCAGCCTGAAGAGTCTGCAAGTTTAGCATGTAGAAGAGACGACGTTACTGCCTTAGAGGTGACCCGGCGCTCTCCGGGCAACAGGCAACACCAGTTAGCAATGCAGTCATTTTTAAAATGTGCAGAGAACGGGACTAAAAATGAATTCTTTGGTTGCTCTCCTCATCCTCTAGCCCTCAGCAAAAGATTTTTCCGTGCTGCCCAGACACCCATCTGCACATCCTATGTTACAAAGACCGGGCTGAAAGAAGCCTTTGTGCTGTCGAACTGAAATGGGTGACAGTCCCATCGAGATGCAACGACTGCCAAATCCTCTGGTAGGAATGGAAACAGCCTTCCCCATTTGAAAATGCGATTCCTCAAAGCTAAAGCCTCATTATACTCTCTTAGGAGTACTTGGAAGTTTTCCAGGGTTGGGGACCTCTTAAGGAGTTCCCCACACTCTTAGAAAAAAAAAAATGAAGCGACAGATACTGCGGTCTACTGTGGTCTCTAGATGTTTCACAGTCTCTCTTGGAAGGTATTTAAAATGGAGCTTCTGCCAGCAGTGCTGACCAAAGCAGAGGGTCCTTTTGCTGGATGAAAAGGGAAAGGATCTGGATCCTTACCTTGTCCTTCACATTTTTACAAATGTTCATGCAGCCTGCTCCTGAGCAGGGGGCTACATCCATCCCACCTAGCCATCCTGAGGCATGACTGCTGTTGAGAAATTTTAACTTTTCCAGGCTTGGATCCTAAGAGGTAGCCAAGAACAGGGGCACACTGTGCTAAGCACTGAGCAGAGCAACAGAGAGCGCTAGGTAATGAGGTACAAGAACTTCTGTACCTGGGGAGAAGTGTAAAATAGGCCAGCAGAACTAACAAGCTGGTGGAAACAAGCAGCATAATGCTGCCATAATTTAGGTAACAGAGGAAATTCAATGCAACATAAATAAATACGAAGGGCAGGAGGGGACTCCCAAGGAAAAGGGTAAGACGTGCTCAAGAGGAATGAAACTGAGGTGCAAAGACCTGCAAGGGAAGGAGGAAGAGGAATGACACAAAATTAACCAGCACAGGGCAGTAACAGTCCAACCTGCAGAAAATCTTTGGGATGACTGCAAGCCCTGGCTTGGCTTATGGTCTGCAGCCCCCCGCCTTGCTCTGCAGCCCCCCGCCTTGCTCTGCTCTGCAGTTTTCCAACAGGAGGCAGGAGGGGAATGAGCCCTCTGTACATGCACGTGCAGCCTGGCCAGACCACATCTTCCCAGCTTCATCTGCTGGGGATCAACGGCACACAGAGCTCCCTTCTCTTATATGGGCTTCCGAGTCTTCTTCTATACAAAGCAGAATTGCAACTCCCAGAAAAAATGGTCAAGAAGTTTCTCATACTCTAAAAATCTGCCCAGACGATAACCTCACCCTATGGAAGCGTTCCTGAAGCATTAACGAGGAGTACCCATTACTGCAGTGCTCGCTGCACGGCAGGCTTCTCTCCTCTAATCTCCTAGGCGATCTGTGAGATAGAAGCAGATTCTAAGCCACCAGAACAAGGCTGACTTACTTCCCTTTCCAGCACTGCCAAAGATTCAAATGCTTCAAAAAGAGTACGGCATCACGATCCTCAAAGTCATTAACAACTGCGTTAAATTTTCAATTCAGCTAGCTCAGCCCCTTGGGCAACATTGTAGGGTACTATTTACTGCCTGCTTAGGGCCGCACTGATCATTTTCAACATCTCTCTGAAGCAATTCTGGATGAATTCTTTTCACGACATTGGTAAATTAGCAATACTTTCATACCGAGAATCTCTTCATGGGAGAGAGAAAGCAATACACTAGGCAAAGCAGAGAAGGGCCTTCCTGCCATCGCACGGGGCACAAAAGATGTTACAAACTCCCTTGGATAAAAGCAGTACGTTATTTCACCTTCAGTGAAACCACAACTATATCAAAGACTACTTTATCACTTACATTCCCACATAATCAGAATAAGTTAAAAATTTTCTGCACGCCTATTCTAGACAAAGTTATATAGTACAAATTAACCAGCTCAGGGGGCACTCCGCTGGTTGGAGCAGATCTGAACCCACCTCTGTCAGCCGTAAGGGCATTCTTCAGTCCTCCTCTAAAACTTCATGTAAGGAGACAGACTCGGTGAGGGGCTGATGCAGGCTAATGCATGCACAGAACAAGGCTGTTTCAGAATGCGCACTGATCAGTCTGATGCTGTGACGCAAGCCAGACTGACCTTCTTAAGTCCAAAGTATAAGCCAGCGGGAGATCAGCTCTTTTCAGACAGTGCCTGACCCCTCCGGACTCTGCCCATTTGGGCTTCCTTTTTATTTTCCAACATTCAGCAGTTGCTCATGCCGATACCCAGAATTCATTTTTTCTTTTCTGCACTACATGGCTGCTATTTCCAGAAAAGGACGTGGAACAACTTCCGTTTCAAAAGGGAAAACCAAAATGTTATGCAGCTGTGTAAAACTGCTAAGTACCTCGTCAGTACTCGTAACAGAGAACGCCAGCCTCAGAAGTCACAGAACCTCTTCTTCATCAATCCCCACATTTGGAAGCACTGGGAAAAGGAATTTGCTGCACCTCTGAAATTAGCTGAAGCTGGAGCTTGTCTCTTAGCTCAGCAGCCAGAGTGCCCTCGAGCTCTCTGCGACTGAGCCCTCTCAGAGGCACGCAGGGCAGAGCCATCACCAGCTCTGTGTTTCACCTGCTCCACTGAGCAGCTGCAGGGAGAAGTCTGTTTTCACAGATGAATTCTTATTAGAAGGTTGTGTTCTGACTTTATTTCAAGGTTCCTGCATCTCAACCCAGCCTTTGGAGGAGCACACAGCACCCTTCCCCTCTCCTTTGCGCATCCTTCAGTAGCTGCAGAGAGATCTTAGGGGCAAACGAGGCAACAGCCCAAAGACCAGCTCCTGTGGAGGTCAAGTCAATTAAATCAAGCAGAAATGAAAGTCATCCAATTACTGGGGGAGGGAGCAGCTCCTCCACTACCTTTTCCTGGGGCTCAGAAGAGCAGCTTGTATCATCTCCTTGCTCCTTGCAGAGCTCTTCTGCCTGCTGCCTGGTGAGCCCCGTCCATGCCAATTCCCCATGCCCAGCGCTCTCTGGGCCCGTCGTTTCTGCTCCCCCTCCAGCTAGCAGATAGCAGAACGCCCTCCCTTTCCACTTGGCTGTTTCTCAACATGAGGTACAACCAATTTGGATGTATTTTAAGCACTGTTCTCAGCAGAAGCTGCTCTCAGCAGAGCCAACTGAGCGTGGGCTGAGCGCTGATCAGCCAAGCCCAAGGGTCTGGCTGACCCCTGGCCGCACACCGTGTCCCTGGATTTCTTTATGCCTTGCCATTAACGTTCTCTTAATTTCAGTCTTGTAGCACCAGTCGGCGACTGCCAACTCACCAAGCCTGAGGAGGTCGCACACTTCCAGTCCTGATGCTGCACAAACTCTCTTCCTCAGGGTTTCTTTCAGCTTCTTTCTTTTGTTCAAAGCAGCTCAACGGCGTTCTCAGTTCCTTAATTTAGGGATACCAGAGCCCGTGCAGATCGCTTACAAGTCAGCATGGAGTACAGAGAAAAGGAGGGGGCAGTGCTGCTGGCATTCTGGATAAACAAGATATTCAATAATTTTAATCTCAGTGTAACTCTGCTATTTCCAGATTACATAATCCCACTCTTGCAAGAGGGTTATTTGAGCAGACTGTCACATTAAATGAATGCATTTGCTGCATATGTTAATTGCAGTAGAAAGCTGTTAAGCAAATCAGCTTGTTGCACCAAAACGTTATTCTTTTAGCAGGTCTGTTCCTTTCATGGATCTCCAACTCCCAGGCCATGCTCCTTCAGAATGCACATTTCAGTTTGAGGCACAGAAATGTGCTCACTGAACTGATCAATTTTTTTATCATGTTGACTCTCGGTTAAATTTTAAGGCATGCTGTGCCACAGAAGTCAATTCTTTTTAACAGATTTATTCTACAGCAAGATTTCAATGGAAATATTTGAAACCATACACGGAGAAGGGCTAACAAAAATGTATTTTCTTAACAGATATAAGTATTAATAAATTGTGCAGCTTTTTGTCTGGCACATCCCACTCTCATACTAGCCACTTACTCAGTTCTTTTTATCACTTACTTCAGAGTCTATTTCTGTGAAAAAGCAGCTGTGTTACAACCTTCGCAGTCTAAGCATTGATAATAGTTACTATTTGTTATGTAATAATAACCCCTTAGCTGCATGCTTTTCTTAAAAAAATTTGGGTTTTGGATCACATATTTTTGATTCAGTGAAAAGAAGAGTACATATATACAGGGAAGTAATGCTGGTATCGTGGTGCTTCTAAAATTTGCACGTTTAGGTTTCCTTAGGCTAGTGAAGGAGGCTGAAATAAAGGAGCACCCTAAGCACATCTGAGTATACACAATCTTCCGACACTCAGTCCCCAAGTCTGCTCTTTATTTTGTGAGATCTAGGAACAGCTGGTTCATTTCACATGCAAGATAGGAGCATCAGTGGTAGAAATAGCGAGCAGATTGTAAATGGACTGGTTTTAAAATGGTCATTGGCCTCTCTTCCTCCAGAGAGGTACAGAATATCAGCTTTTCATGTGCAAAGCTAAACACTGATTAACAATTCCAGTCATGAATGTCCCAGCCAAGAGCCAGTCCAGGGTAGCTGAGGGCACTTTTCAAGGGGAAAAGGAAGTTTCTCTATTAATCTCTGACTTTTTAAAAAGGACAAATCTGATCTTTGGAAGCCTAAATTTGCACATTCTAACTTATGCCCAAAGTTTAAAAATAAAGCAGAAATGTGTCCAAAGGCATATTCCTGAGATTCTTCATGGGATCAGAAAAAAGCCACAGATGTACGTGCACCATGCATCAAGACACATAAGAAACGACATGGCATTCTTACCTGCGATAGCTTCCAAAGCTTTCTCCGTCTATATTTACGAAGTTTTGTTCCATCTGTCATCCCAGCAAAATTATGTTATTTCTGTTTTTGGGAAACTTCTGCATCCATATCATTTCACTTGCTTATCAGTATCTCAGTCACACCTGTGCAGTGCTGTCAACCATGTCCTGAAGGCACAGGAGAGCCTGAGGTATTCCTGCAATTAGAACTTGCAAAAATAAAAAATAAAAAATGTACTGATAAAATCCCAAACTGACTTTGTTCCCCCCGAGAGCAGCCAGGAAGACCCCTCCAACAGAAACCACCCCACTGACGCCAGCAGACCTGGTCTCAGGGAGATCAACCAGGTCAAGGTCACGTAATTACTTCTCAGAGCAGAAACACATTGCAGAGAGCATTTGCAAGCAGTTTTATTTCTCCTTTTGACCACCTCCACATACTGTCAACGTCCATCTGCACGTCAGGTGAAAGTCAAGTTAAACTGCATGTAAAGAAACTAAGCAAAGCAAGCTCCTTCTACAAGCAACCTGCAGGAAAGTGTTTCCTTGAAGTCCCTCTAAGCAAACCATGACAAAATACAGAGCCTTACGATCTGCAGAGCTCTGTGCTTGATAGCCATACGCTGCTGAAGTCCTACACACATAAAACAGAAGCATTAAAAAAAAAAAAAACAGCTACAGGGAGTGCTGGAGCCATGATCTGCGGAGTAAAAGTGGGCTAAACTGGCAAGTGAGGAAAACAGAGACTCGGGAAGGTGTACGAGTTTCAGAAATCCAGCAAGGCCTCTCAGCAGGGCAGCTCCGTGTAGGCAACATGTACGCTATCAGCCAAAGCACAAAATGAACCACGACTCAGCTCCGTCAAGTGAGTCTCTCTGTAGCTGATCTTATCTCAGCGTGAAGTCTTCCTCCTACAGCAAACTTGGCTCACCAGACAGCTAATCCCACTAACATAGGATGAGAAAGACTGGGAGATTCTTATCCACGATGAGCACCATCTACCTCGGGCTACAGAGCTTCACTGAAGTTCATCTTCTCACAGCTCCGAGTCTGGCCTCTGCACCAAAATCACGGGGCAGCTTCGCTGCCCTGGCGCCCTGCGGCATTACCTCCAGCAACCCGATCAAACTTCAGTTTGCTCTGAGTGGGGGCCTAAACCAAACGCTTCCAGAGGTCCCTTCCAAGCTGAATTAACCTGTTTTTCTGTGATTCTAAGGTAGCCAAACAGGTGCTCCATAAAAAGGGACAGACCACGTTGTGATGCCACGTCCCTACTCGAGGGACAGTTTCCTTGTGAGCCAAACTAACTGTCAGCTTCAATCCAAAGAGATCTGGTCATTAATGTAATTTAATAATTTAACCGATGCAATTAGACATCTGACTGACACGTGATCCCTTCAGAACCACCTTCTGCTCCGCGAGTATGCTGTCTCCTCCACACAGCCCCACAGCTGCGATCACATTGAGCATCAAGTGAGGACAGAATTTAATTGCAAAACCTCCCTGGTGTGCCTCGGGCCATGCGCTTGGACACGTGCTGAGGCCCCGTCCCGCGCCGCCAACCACAGCACTGGCAGGGCACCATCGTCGCGCATAACACCGGGCCTGCTTCTGAGCCACGTGGAGCTCCAGTTCAACAGAGACAGACCTGCTGCAGCCAGGGGTGCGGGGCACTGAGCTTCGTCAGGCTCGGCAAACTTCGTGGGGGAGTCTCCCCGGGCACCCCTCTCTCGGTCTTTCCTCAGCTGCGTTGAACATTATTTCAAACGCAAAACTTAAAAGTGAAAAATGCCAGGCAAGCTCCGTGAAATAGGTTTCAGGAAGTTCTCCGTCCCATCCCACCTTCACCTTACCCTGTATTTCTAAATCCATTCTGAACTCGTTGTCAGATGTCTGGTGGGACTGCTCTCGATGCTGTGTGGAGAGCCTGGCCAGTCACATTTCTGTGTAAAACCTTTCACTTCACACAACAATTCCCACGAAATAGTTTTTTGAGGTCTTTCTTGCGCTAGTTTTATTGTGTACGTAAAACTCGAGTTAATGATACCTGGTCTGTGGCTCTCCTCTTTACAAGGCCCAGTGACTCAGATCTCAGCCAGACGGTGCAGGAACTTTTGCTCATGCTCCAGACCCGGGGCGATACCCGCAGTTAGCGCAGCAGACTCCGCACCGTGCTGAGCTGACCTCACGCCTCAGGTACCACCTCCTCCAGGGAGCAGGAGGGGCACATGTGTTAGCAGCAGGAGGACCTGACAGCAATGTTGTACGCATTCAATGATGGAGTTTGGCTGGTTCTTTTTTTCCAGACTTTGGACTCATCATTGCAGCTGTAGCTCATCATGAGCACACCTCAAGTGCATCTCCTACCTTAGTGCTATCGGAAAGGAATCCAGCTCACATACACCATGACCACCTCTAGATGAATGCCAAGACAGAGCTGCAGACAGCCAGATCTCACCCAAAAGCTCACTGCTGATCCCAGCCGAAACCCTAAAGCTGCTGCGCCGTCAGAGACCAACAGGTTTTTTGCATAAATTGCCAACGTGGGTTTGAACGCTGCTAGGGCCTGTCCTCTGACAGCACTTTTTGAAACGTGGATCAGCCAAAAATGCTTCCACAGCTACAACCGCTGTACTGCCGGGGTACTGCACGACGTGCAGCTGTGGCCATTACGGTGAGCAGCTGGCCACCTGGAGCCTTCCCATCGCATAATGTCCACCTTCCTGGTCAGAAAAAGCATCAATTACAGGTTGGAACGACTCATTACTGCTCCCTAAGTAGAAGGAAACTCAGAAGAACCTTTCCACAATTCAAGGAAATAAAATCCCTCTGCCATTACTACGGTTTATTGGAGTTCCTAAGACAAAGAGATGCCTGAAAAGGATAAAAGGACACGAACAAGGAGCAAAGCATATCCAGAAGAGAAGAGGAAACAGTGTTAAAATGTGGGAGAGTAACCGGATAGAATTCCTGGTGAGAAATACATTTTTATTTATAGGAATAGTATGTTGCAAAATCTTCCTCATTCTTGAGAGCTTGCTTCCAGAGCAGCACATGGGAAGCTGAGGATCATTAAAAGTTTCTGCCCACAACGGGGCATCTCCTGTTGAGGTGCAAAATATAAATTGGTCTGCGACAGTAGGAAAGGCAGCAGGAAACGAAAAATCCACCACTGGGTGTTTGGTATTCATGTGAGTCGTGCCACCCCCATCTGTCCTTGACTTGTACCATCTTTTTAGGGTTTTTCCTCTGACTTCTCATTAGGTTAAACTGTTATTTGCGTTCAGAATCAAAGAAGGAAAACCGAACGATAGGAACAGAAATTATTTTATGTTACTCTGCATATGTAGGACTGCAGAGGGTGCCAAGTCCGAGCAGAATCGAGAAGCTGGACTGCAAATCCCCTCCGAGATCCTACTCGCAAGGCTTCTGCTCTACCTACAAGCAAAAAGCACAATCCTCCACTGCACCAGAGATCAGAGAAACACAGCTGTATGTGGTTAGACAGGATTTAAGGTCTACAAGTATATGTTAGACAAATATGTATTTCAGGGAATTTTTCTCTCTGCTGCCACAAAAGGTTATTGCTGACAGCTGTGTATGAGAAATTATAGTGTGTGTAGCAATCTTAAGGACACCACATGAAATTGCATTACAGCTGTGATGGCAAAAAAAAAAAAGTGACTATTTTTCTGATGGAGCCTATTACACAGGACTTCAAGTCGTGTTAAAAAATACTGTCAGTCTCGGATTTTCCTACTGCTTCAACTGGCAAAAATCTAGCCAAACTGAAAGAACGAAGATGACAACTGCAGCAATCCTGAAAGCCTGTTCTCAGAGGGAAAGTTGCATGCTCTCCTAATGCCTACTCACATGCCCTAAACCCTTAGTTCAGCTTCTGCAGTAAGCAAAGCAAACGGGACATGTGATTACTTCTGGTTTCCTTGCTTTTTAGTAAGTGAGCCTCTCGTGTGACTTGTTGACAGAAGTGAATGATACGATCAAGAGGTAACACTCCCTCCACCTCAACTGGGAACGTCTTATTGTTTGGGAAATTCATTACATTAGGAAGAAAAGTGTGTACTGTGGGTCAGGAGATGGATTGTACTCAGATACCTGTGCTTTGTTTCCAAACAAACAGATTCTCTCCATGCTGTTGAACGTCACTTGAGCTTCAGGTGTCCCAGTTTCCCACTCTTTGCTCACTGTCGAGCTCTCACTTCAGGCAAACACAGCACCCACTTGCCTTTGCCTCGAGGCACTAGTGTAATATAAAATAAATATTAATAACAATTAAGAGTGCTTGGACATGCAAGGTTAACTGTGGCCTGCCTCTGGCTGTCATGAATATGAACTTTGCAAATTTGTTCACAGAAACTAGAGTTATGTAAAGCTGCCATACCCAACACGCAGTTAGCGAAGACACGCAGCCCGGGCAGCAGCAACGGCATCGCTCTTCCAGACTTGCATCCGCTGTGCCAGCTTCGCAAGGTGATTCCTCTTCACGCGCTTTGTTCTGTATGTTAAAAAAAGGCAAACACTACAGTATAAAAGCTACCGGGAACGTCTCTGTCGACGTATCAGTTTATGTCAAACCAAAAACTCTGAATTCGTGCCAAATATAAAGTCAAATGCCTTAATGGAGGTATTCATAATCTGTGAATAAAAGTAAAAGCTAATGCCATTTTGCCTTTTATTGGTGTCAGTAATCAGCATTCTCTATATGCAGATGGCAAAAACCTGATAAGCCTTTATGTGATTATTAGTGAATCTAGATCGGATATGGGCATCTTATTCAAAGGAGTCTATAAAATTGTTGATACTGTCTGCCCTTTTCTCCTTATAAACATTTGTCAATTCACTCCCCATCTGCTGTTCTGTGTATACACATGCCCAGGCTAATGTTAGCTGAGGCTGCAATATAGCTATGTTAAATAATTTTATCTGATTTGTTGGATGATGGTATTTCTAATGGAAAACAACATGGTAATTTCAGAATGTTACTGATTAGATGAAAATGATATTGCATCAAAGTTACTTCCTTAATTTATTCTGAAAAAAACAAGAAGGATTTCTCTATTAAGATGCTTAATTAAAATCTATCTCTCTCCATACAAAATCTATACTTCAGGTCCTGCATGTCATGTCTGAAAAGAACAAAGGCTGATTAGCATCTTTTACACTCTGCTTTTCTTTATGCCACTTATACATTCATTACAGCAATTCCAGCCAGGTTTGGAAGGTCTGAGAGAAAGGGCGCTATTGTACGGACTGGCTGAGCAAAGGCAGAAGAACAAAAGAATGCAGCTGAGCTTTTTAGGCTTCCAGAGAAAATGGGGGGAGTGGTTGGAGTCCAGATGGGCCTGGGGGTGGGGTACGGTGGGGAGATTTTAGGGCAGCAAACAGTTACTCCTTCCAGGGAATCCGAGAGGAACACAATGCATAAATAACATCACAGGAACTGAGGCTGAACTCCAGCTGCTCCGTCGTTCTCACAGATTTTCAGGATTCCCTCCTAAACTTAAAAGTGAAATAGGAAGAAGGCGATCTGGGCATCAGCGGTACGGCACACACAGACGTGCATGCACGGAGATGCACACAGGCACACGCTCTTGCAAAAGGGTAGTAAGAACTGCAAGAGCAAAAATGAAATTCCAGCTCTTTCAGTGAAGGAATGAATTACACGTTGCTGACTCGCAAAAAAGAAAGCCTTCCTAGCCTTTAGTGCCTCTTTCTTTAACATATTACATACAGAGAACTCTGAGATCTCTGAGTACGGGAACTTTCCATCTTTCCTGCTCCTGAAAACTGAAGTTTGCATCAGCCCAAATATCTACTTTATGGGAGGTGTTTGCACCTTTCAGTTGCAAACCAAGAAGATGTTGGTTTGAAATAGAAAAGGCATATATTATAAGATCCTTAAAATATTGTTTTATACCATACCCTAAACAAGACAATGAAGTCCTAGCAATTCTATATGTGTTATTTGCATCTGTGGAAAGGAAAATAATGAGGTAGTTAGCTGCATGTTGGGCAGAACATCTGGTGAAAACCCGACACTCGCTCTCATAGAAGACCTAGTTCTGTTTTTGTTCTCTACGGCTGCAGCGGGACAAGCCTTTTGCAACCACTGCCATTTTCAGTGCCACACAATGAGACTCACCATCAGCTCCTCTCCGCTGCTACACCTCCGCTGAGGCTGAGACCTAACGGCTGGCTCTGGGAGCAGCACCCGTGAAGCCCCACTCCCTGTACTAACCCCTACCAACTCTTCCAGCAGGATCCCTCTCACAAGCCCCAGGACATCACGAGACATCAGAGTACCCCGGTCTCCCTACCTGAGAAGCGTGTCTGCCAGCTCCCCAGCAGGAAATTTGGGGAGGATTTGGAGGAGAGCTAAAGGATGTGCATTCTGCTTGCCTGCCTGGGGTCCATTGGCTTTCTCTCCTCAAGGCTGCTTCCAGCATTCCTGGGATCTCATGCAGAAGCCAGGAGAACAGAAAACTTTTATCTTGTGTTGCACGTGAGCACTAAAACACTGTCAAGGCACGGTGGGCCCAGGGTTGCCATCTTCATTCGAGCTGGAGACAGACTGTTTTCCTTTCCTCTCCGCCTGACCAAAAACCCAAGCCAATCACTTTCCTCTGCTCTCCCCATCAAGAAGAGATAAGAGGAGTGTGAGAAATAGCAGCATAACACCGTGCCCCTTGCAGTGCCCATTCTCTTTAGGTTTACCACTGTAAATGTGCCCCCTCAGCTGCCCTGAGACGCAGGGCTCAGCTCAGGCACAGCGCTGGATGCTGTCCCAAAGGCGCTTAGACAGCTGGAGAAGACCCAAAGATGAGAAGAGGAGGATTAGCTTTCGCTAATTCGTGTCAGTGTCATTTAGACCCAGAACTGCCATTAGCAGCCAAGCTATTCATAAACACAGCCAATCTCCTTTTAGTAGCTTTCCAAAGGAGCTGAAAACACGCTTGGTATCCAAGTCTGGGTGCAACACAGATTGTCCCCAGCCTCCATCAACTCGATTAAGCAACAGCATCAGACAACAGACTTCAATTCCCTTTTTAGATCCAACTAAAATAAACACACGAGACGTTTCATTTAAAGTGTTACCTTGTGTTCTTCTCACTTAGCACTCGGGAGACGTGTGAAGAACAGCCGAGCAGGCTGCAGAGCTGTGCAGGTCCCAGGCTGTGCAGGGCACGGATCCTGCTCTGCTCCTCGCCACGCCGAGGGGAGCGGGGCCAGGAGCTGCCGGGGAGCAGGCAGGTGAGAACGGCCAGCACAGGCCACCAGGCTGTTAAATGGAGGAGGACAGGGTTTGGATGCAGACAATTGTGGCGACGAGAACAAAACAGATGGCCAGAGGAGCAGCAGAAGAAAGACACAAAGAGATGGTTTTTGGAGGACCACTCCCCTGGAATGCCTGTTTTGAGACAAAACTAATATGCAAGAGAGCCCCGCGTACACCTGAATGTGTAGGACCACCCAGCCTCACCCCTGGAAAGTGTATTCTCCAAGGTCTCCTATCCTCAATATACTTACACTTAAAAAAACACACATGGAGAAGCCGAACAGTCTGTGGCATGGAGTGCATTTGCTCATGTCTCCTACGTTTTTCTGTTATACATAAAATAAAACTTTACCACAATACAATGAGCTGCCAAGTGCTGACATCTCCACAACTACAGGCATGCTGGACAGAGTTCCCTGTTTCAGAGACTACAGATTAAGTAGGAAATACACTAATGAGACAGGAAACATAAATAGGAGACCATTATACCAAACTATTCAACCTGCTCCTGATGGCTCATTGTCCCACGCAACGCAGATTGTCTGCTTAAAGTGGTCTACATCATGCTGCTCTATGATTTCCTCTGAACACTGCCTGGGAATCCTTCCACAAAGACCCCTTTGTTCGGAAGCACCTACAAAAACAACTTATCATTCTGGATTTTGCTAAACAGTTTGGGTTTGGGAGTTAGAGGTTTTTTGCTTGTTTATTTTTGATCCTAGCCTTTATTAAGCCTCAGAGCTGTGATAGGCTCAGCCTTCTCAGGAGAGATTGGCAACCAGCCCTAAATTGTGTTAGGCAAGATATTTTTTCTGAAATAAGCTAGAAATCGTCAGTTATTTGGACGCTGAGGATAATGCCAGCTTTGTCAAATCATCGGAGAGGTGTGCGGTTGCTTGGGGTTCCTTCTGGATGCATAAAGTGATTAGTGGCTTTGGCAGATATCATTTTGTCTGTCTTTTGCCCTCGTCTGATCATCAGCTCTTCCATCTTGCCCTCGCTAATCAGTTTCTCCTTCACGTAATATTTGTGTTTCTCATCCATCAGCTCACTGCTCATAGTCCAGCTGAAGTTACCACCGTTACTTCCAGAGAGGCGCCTTCGTTTCAGGCTCACTCCCGAAGTCATTCCATCCCATGCTAAAACAACACAGGTGCCGAAACCTGCTGACTTTTTATCATTTTGCCCCAAACAAGAAAACGTACAAAAAGACGGGGAATTGCTCACTTATGTAAGCATCACAACATTACAACCCGCTTTCATGTTTTCTGCACTTAAAAAAAGTGTTAGTCTTACTGGTAAATTTGCTTCCTCTGCTGAGGAGACTCTTTAGCTACCTTGTGTGCACACAGGCTGTTAGGCACTCAAACACGGTATTTAGTCCTGTGCTACCAGCTGGATGTCACGTCTACACCTGCTCTTGGGGCAATCACTGTCATCCAAGCAGCCTCTCTCCTGCTCTTTTGCACTAAAAAAAAAATATTCCTACAACACCCAGCACCCACTGGGTTCCCAGGTCTCACTGTAAAGGTGTGGAACAAAATGTCTGCAGGGCTGTCTGCATGGCAGTGAGGAGGTATCCGTGAGCTGGAATTTAAAGTAAGCATCTAGAATGCTCCAGCATCCATCTCCTCTGTTGTATTTCCTTTATGTAGACACGTCTCTTTTCAAAAAACTCTTACTACCGAAACATGGCAATGTCTACTTGCTGAATGCTGAGGTTTCTGCTTGCTGTGCTGTTCTAAAGCAGCTGATCAGTCCTAGAAAACCAGGGGCACAAACCCAAGTGCAGCTGCCCATCCCTGACCGTGGTAATTAAGTGGTGTGGACATTTGTACTACCCACGGAGCTCAAGAAAGAATACAAGAAACAGGAATCGGCAACCCAGCTCTTCTGTGGGTGAACATACAGCAAAGGGTTTTCTTTTGACATCAACCAGAATTTCAGGTATTGAATAACTGCAATTATAGCAGCAGTAACATGTACGTAACTTGCAGTTGTATTCATACTGCAAGCACTACACTTGATAAAATAAAGTCATGAGACATTAAGCTGTACACTACACTCAGAATATTCCATGCAATGTCTATCACAGGTGCACATGCCTATAGATACATAAATACAACACCAGAACATAACCGCCAGTAACTGTGCTGTGGGCATTCACAAGCAGCCACACAGGTTCCAACACCTCCCCCGAACCCTCCCACTCTCTGAAGGTAACCACGTCTAACAGGCTGCGTTACGGACCTCACTTCATTACAGACCTCACTTCATTACAGACCGCACTGCATTACAGACCGCACTGCATTACAGACTGCACTCCGACACAAACTGACTTCGGTGGGGATTACAGCGACGTTAACATGGTTGCTGTAGTCTAACGACCTGCAGTCTCTAAAGGTATGACGGGCACAGCACGTGATGTATCACTCCTGTTCTCTGAAAGTTAAGGTACCCTGACAAGAAAAAGCTTTGACAGTAACACAGTGTCAGCACAAAGACAGGTGAGTCCTTGCTCACATTCCTGGCCTTCACAGCGCAACCCCAATACCACATAACTCAGAACACAAAGCAAGGGAAGGAAAGAAGCCACCAGAGAAGGCAAGGAGGCAGTCATGGTACTGTTAGTGCCACTCTGCCCCTTCTACTTCTCTAAGACTGGCATCTTCACAAGGAGCCTGACTCTCAGATCTCACACTTGTCTAATTCAAAATCAGGAAAAGTGTGGCCAACAGACACAGTGGTGACAGGCTGTTGAGTATTTTTTTTCCTCATCACTGAAGGGTTCCCTGCTGGTTGTAATCAAGATCCATAAACTCCCAGCGTAAGTCAGTGTGAAAGCTGAGATCTTAGCCTCATTTACTGCTGCTAAATTCAACCAGACGTACACACTCGCTTGTGTTCCGATCCGCTGTGCAAGCCTAAGAACGATGCCCAAGTCACTTGGTTACCTTTCCAGCAGCACGATGCTGTGAAACAAGGCAGGAACTCGAACCCAAGAGACACATAAAAATCAGGCTGGACAAAGCTCTGCACTGAACATACAGTGAAGAAAGATCCTGAACTGGTCTCTAGGGATTAAGCAGAATCACTTAACAGATCTCTTTTGTCTCAACTTACATGACGAAACTTTCAGTTAGCACTTGAGCAAGGTATGACAACAGTCAGAACCTTCCCCCGACAAACACGTACTCTAAAATTCAAGGAATTCACACAGCAATGTAAATGTCCTTTCATTTGCCTTTAAAAAAAGTAGAGTGAAAACACAAGTAAATGTGTTCAAATTTAAATAAATGTAACACTAAGTTTATCTGAACCTACACTCCCTCACAGACAATAAATTAGCTTAGCTTACCTTACAGATATTAATTTAGTTTAGTTAGGGGACAGCTAATATTGTTGCACTGCATTTTTTTTTTACACAAACACATGTAAAGATCAGAACATCTCCTGTTGTCCAATAACTCACTGCTCAGTTAATTGGTTTGTGGTTAGCAAAGTAGCTGTTTCTCAGTGGGGACTAACTGCATACCAGCTATGAACTTGAAGTAAAGCCAATTATCAGCTAGCAGTAAAGAAACAATCTGTAAAACACCTCAAAGAATGCAAATCTTCATTGTCAGCTGCTGAACGGAAATGCACAAATAGAAAGACCTGCCCTAAAATCAGCTATGATACAGGAGCAAGCGAAGTTAAACTCACACACACACCGCGTCTAAAAACAGGGCTGTAAGTCAAACAGACTGCCCTAGCTGTAAGCGGTCCTAACACCCTGCTTTTTACACGCAATACAATTCAGAACAAAAAAAGAGTGGAAGACATTAAGGCAACAGGCGAAGTTTTCTCATATAAAGAAGAAAAATATGTAAAAATCTAGCCTTCCCTCCTCCTCCCAGCAGTAACAGTACACCGAGGAGACAGACCTCCGAATATTTTCTCTCTCATCACCAACAGGATGCCCTGCTGGGTGTAATCAAGATCCACGAACTCGGGGCTTCAGCCAGTGTGAATGCTGCGCTCCCAGGACTGCCGTGCGTAGTGATCCTCATCTCAGAGCTACGCTTGGCATTCCACGCCAAGGCACTGCTTGTCACTCTGGGCTATTGATTCCTATTTCTAGTTTCATTTTTTTGGTTTTATTTACTTCACATTGGTATAAAGTAGTGAAGCCTTCACCTCAGCTTAAGCCATTTATGTTTCAGTAAATACGGAGTGGGTGACTTAAAGCTGCAAGGCGAAAGTGTTGCACAACCAAGGACTGAGAAAAGTACTCTTGTACCTCACAGCTTTCGTTTGTCCTTATCCTCGACTGCCAGAAATTAAGCTTGTTGGATAGAATTCCGTAGGATCTGAACACCTTTTTTTTTGTTATAAGCAATCAAGCTGAAATTTTCATGTTATTTGACAACATTTTACCTGATAGTGCACAGTTGCTTTCTTGGAAAATTCAAGTTTCCTTCTTTATTTGCCACGTACATATCACCGTGGTAATTCCTCTTCTGTATATCAATGATTTTCTTTTACACATTTGTTGTTCATACGTTATGTATATCAAAATGTCATTAAATGCCAGGGCAGGAGCAACAAGATAGCTGTATGTACTTACTCTGTGTGATTAATACTGAATGTAATCTTGCTCGTAATATACTTGTGTAATAATTTTACCTGTAAGTTATTACTAATGGTCTGAATATTTTCACTTCAAATTACCCTGAAGTTGTCATAGCACTTGCTTACTTCTATTATAAGTCTTTCTATCTGTCATCATTTGTCAGTGGTGTCGAGGCCAGAAAATATTTGTCCATATAAAGAAAATTCCACTTATAACAGTAAATGCTTCTGAAGCTGAAATGGTGCATTCAGTATGCTAACTTGAAGACCTCCAAATGTGGGACTCTCTCTGAAATTAGTGCCTGCTTCTTGGTGTGGAGGCATCAGACGTGAGTTTGGAACAAGAGCAAGAATAACATTCACAGTAAGTGCTGTATGTGAGCAACTAAACTACCAAGGCGACCAATTGCACTCACTTCCACGACAAAGCACTCACCGTACCCAGTGCAAGGAGCGCCGCAGCCTTTCCGCCACGCTGGGACTGCAGGGAGCTCCTCCAGATCCCCTCCTGGCTCTTCTCCTCCCAGCTTCACACCAGCAGAGCTGCTCTCTTGATGGTTCTTTTTCACATGCACAGAGTAAGCTTGCCGAGGAAGGCACCATGTTTTCTTCTTTGCTTACGCACAATTTAGCATAATCTGGGTTCTGAGGGAATTAAAAGAAATAAAAATTTGCCTTAGTTTGCAAGGGACAGTCCTTTCCATAATACAATACTCCACAGCAGTGCTTTTGGGAAATACCCTTAAGTTTTCATTTTTCTGCTTTTGCATTTCCAGCTGTCCGTAGTCAGATACATCCCCTCTTCAGATATATTAAGGCTGGTGACTCTTGCTGCCTTTGTGCTAATTTATGTTTGAGTGTTCTGTGATTTATTTGCTCGTTTGAACAACACTGAACAACTAAAAAAACATAAGAATACCTAAAAATAATACTTTTTTTTTTTTAAAGCAGAAATTGTACAAATTAATTCTACCTTGCTATTTGGCTGAAATGAAACCAAGAATTGCAGTTATGACACAGAATTTCTATGCCCTCGTAAGTCCTTCTCAATGCTCACATCATTTATGAGACCTTGTAGTTTGTGAAGTTGCGTTTAAAAACGAAACAAAACAAAAAACCACACCAAACCCCAGAATATATCCACCACTGGGACCTCTTCAACGAGCCCAGCCTGACTCCTCCTGTTCTCTAAGATCATAACTCTTACGCTTTTGATTCCCTTAGTCCTGAAACTATAAAAATCTTCTCTCTATAAGGTCTTTTATTGTTATCCACATAGTCAATAGTGTCATTTTCATTCATATCATTCTGTAGGGAAGTTAGAGGAAATGAACCAGACGGAACAGAGCTATAAATAAGACTCAGCTACGCTGTTCCCAGTGCAGATTCAACAGCATTCTTTTAAAACCACAAAAGTACAGCTTGGGAATGATGGGAAGTTTTCTTCTCACTCGACTTCTCAGATTAGCTTTCATGCGGTGGCCAGTCTTTATTGTTGACTTATGTGAATAAAAGATGCATTTGCTTAAAACTAGCTCTGCGAGCACAAACACCACAGCAGGCACACATCGCGTGTACACGTTAGCTCACGCTTATGAGAAAAATCTCCAGAATCGTAGAGTTCTTAAGCATAAAGGATTCCGCTTAGAATTATTTCTTAATGAAAAGAACCTTTAGGGTAAAGAGGCAAATCTCACAGCAAATGGATTACCATTGGTTTTCTTAGGGGCTTGGCGTGCAATACAACGGAGTGTTTGCTTCACAGCAAGATCGCAATGTATAATGCTGGTACCTTTTTGTGTGAAATCCTGAAAAAAAGCAAGTGCAAAAATCCACAGGCAGTTCTGCTGTGCTGACAAAACACTGCAAATACCAGCTTTATGTAAATCCTTAGGAACAAAACAGGCCTACTGGTGCTCTGCCAGAGATGCAGGGGCAGCGGCTCTTAAAGCCCTCTTGAGCAGCCTAGCACGAGGGAGCAGGGCTGCCCCCCCTCTGCTGGGTGCCATTCATCCTTTGCATTGGGGTAACCGGATAGGTCTTTAAGTTCCAAGGAGCAGGCTGTGCGTAAACAAAGCATTAATGAAAAAGGGAATGTAATGATCTCGAGAGAAACCTGACAGCACAGCTAAAACCACAGGGGAGCAGCAACAGCAACCCTGAGCATCTCACCTGTAATTAAAGTGCCGAGGAGCCCAGGTACCGCTGCTCATTAATATTCACCTGTAGAAATGGAAGACAGGGAGGCAAACATGGAATGCTAATATTGGGTCCATCCTTTCTCCGTACACACTTGCTTCTTCCTCTCCACATGGGCCAGCAGCGTCTCAGAGCTCAGCCAAACCAAACACGACGCGGCCAGCAGCCACAGGCGAGCCGAAGTGGCCGTGTGCTGTGGAACTTTAAGGCAGGGGAAATTCCTGCTCTTGTTAATTTATTCTGTGCTAAGAACTTGGCATCTAAGGATGAGCCTTGTGTCATATCATGCAGCACCGAGAGACACTCGGGAGATGAACAATGTAAAACAGGAAAGCGCTGCTTGTTGCCCAAGGCATGTGGTAGTTTGTTGCCAGTTTATGTTTCACGCAGGTTGGCTCTATTAGCTCCAACAACCTAAAAAATTGAGCAGTGAAGCCCACAGCAGATACCTTTGGGAGCCTCACAGTGCTTCAGGAAGAGACTTCTGGAGACTTAAGTCTTAACTCCAGAAGCCAGCGGGAGCAGCTGCCTAAGCCAAGAGCAGAGAGGTTCCCATCACCAGGCTTCCTGCAGGTTAGGAGAAAGGGCAAAACAGGTTAGGAGAAAGAGATCTGAAGAACACAGCTCTGCACACTCATCCATTTCTGATCACGGAACAAATGCTCGTCTCAACAATAAAACTGCCCCAATGGTGGCAAAACACGCAAGCAGCACACAGGACATTTGTGAAAGGGAAGTGTGGCCCAGGGCAGACAGGCAAGGGGAACAAAACGGGCAGAGCCTGGGGTCTTGGCGGCCTCGTCCCATTACGTGGCAGGATCAACGCCTCCGGCACACAGCGGCGAGCGTCCTGCAGTGAGGACAGGGGGAGGGATGCCCTTGGATATGCTGAAAGCAAGGCCCCCACTGTGCGCACGCAGCCGGGGAGCACCCTGCTGAGGAGTGCAAAGGATATTCAGCGAAGATTTTGCCACCTGTGTCCGTATAAACAACTCCCTGGTTGCTTTATTTTTCGACAGAAAAACCGTGAGGGATGATGCTATGACTGGAAATCTACACTGCCTTTTGAGTTCAAGGATTCTGAATTTTAGTTTTTCTCTTATTACCTCTTTTTATGGGAACTATTAACTGCAATTTAAGCCCAAAATGTTAAAAGCAGTATACAGATTTAAGGATTCTTTCATACCAATTAGAAATAATTTCTAGCTGCACTTCAATGAATAGGCTTTTATCTTTTGTTATAGTGGAAAATCACTTATCCACTGTAGCACAGGGCATCTGCATAGATTTGTTTCTTATTATCTTTAATGGTATTGGCAAATACGGAGTTAACACTTTTCTGCTCAATATATTTGCAGTTGTCGGAATACCAGGCTTCTAAGAAAATTACAAGTTTAAGTATTCAGTTAAACCAAAGTTACAACTTAATTAACATATCACTAGAATATTCAAGGCTGATGTCACCTCGTCGCTCACGCCGCACTTGGGGGCATAGAGGAGGATCCTCTGAATCGACTCACAAGCAACCTAGAAATACCACGACTGCAATCCCTACCTTGCTGGAAAATGCTAACATATGAAAGGCCAATCCAAGATTTAAACAGAGTTTTGTTTCTACTTTTTTTTTTTAAGCTTTAAGCTCTATTTGCACCCCTGTCCTGAATGCGTAACTGCACATACCTCAATAATATAAAGCATCATTGATAAAAAAGGCTTAATTATGTAATAGCCAAATTTTAACTGCTTGTACAGGATTCATGAAAAGCAATGTAAAGTATTCACTATCAGGCTATTTCATTGGTGGTCTTTGTCAAACACCAAGTTTAACCTGAAATGGAGAGTTAAATGATGGATTTTTCCCTGTGATTTCTCCATGCTGTCTCCCTGAATTGTCTAGGCAAGGCAGTTTGTGTGGGCTGTGACCTCGCAGCTCTCTGCAGGCCACAAGATCACGACCTTATGAAAATTGTTTCTCTTTTCTCTGTCACTCTGAATCATATTCTTAGGTTAACGGAGAAGAAATTTTAAAGAGAGTGGTCACCATTTTTGGAAAAACAGTTCAACTATCAGATCAGAACAGGAAAGGCAATTTGCCTAGCATTAGCTTCAACGTATATATCGTAAGATCTTTATCTGCTCTAAATGGCAAACTAAAAAAAAGGCTAAATAGTGGCTTGCTTTTACCAGACATTTCTGTACGACAGCTCACATGGCAGCTTTGGATTCCAGCACCTGGAAGACTTCTACTGACAGAGAAGACTAAATCACTGAGAAAAAGCGGTTTTAGCACGTAGGAAACTCGGGGGTTTAAGCTTCTTTGGAAGTGTCAGCCCACTCACCCGCCTGTGGTCGCTGCCCTGTGTGTGTTGCTCCTGGCCCAGCGCTGCTTCATGTCCACGGATGGCACAAAGTTCTGCAGTGACCAAGACCGTGCAGGTTTGGATCCCGGTCTCTTTCATCCCAGCACCAGCAGAAATCTGGAAAAAAATATACTGATAATAATAATCACAAAAGCTACTAATAATTGGTGCAGTTCTCAAGGTGTCTGCCACCTCAAACAATAAAATCAATGTTTTACACCCAACAGCTCCTTGGAAAAAAAAAAACAAAAAAAAACAAAGAAAAACCTTGGGACACTCCATTAATGTTAATGTAGCTATATTAACAGGATTCGCCCCAAAACCTTTGACTGTATTCTGAAGGGAAAACTTGTATTATCAAGTACTGTTTCTATCTTTATTAGCTTTTTTCTTTATTAGCTCTACTCTTTTTTTTTTTTCAGCTCCACTTCAGTGACTACATATAGTCACAGAAATTTATTTTACATTCAGCCTTTATATTGTTCCCTGGCCATCCCTTTGGGCTGCTTCTAGTATCTCCCTACTTGCTGCTGCAGAATATATTATAGAAGCAATTTTGGCCAACTGCTCCCACAAGAGTGGGCTCTTGTCAATGCGCTGCGTTGATCCAGCCGCATGAAGGAAGGGGACTCTGTTCGTGTCTCCCTCATGCCTGCTGCACGACGCCACCGCAGAGAAATTACTTTCAAATGCTACACTTTGACTGTAGCAACACAACTTTTAGTTTTGTTGCTTTGTTTGCCTTACAGAATTATAGAGATTTCCTTTGGAAGATTAAAACGCCAAGCCTGAAAGAACTCAATCGACTGGAACTGGCTCTCGAATGATCCGGTAAGGACCGGGAACGACAACAGATGCACCTGCAAGCACTGCAAAGCTTTTGCAAAACTTCAGGCCAATTAGGCTCATCCACGCTACTTACGTGCACGAGGAAGCTGCCGACTGAACTGGCTTTGCTCGCTGCCGCGCGCGGACTAACGGGCCGGCAACGCTGCTGCTTCCTGACTGCTCGAACGCGGCAGCATCCCGAGTCTGACCGCGTGGGCTGTGACTCCTGTTCTGCAGCAGAAACCAAGAAATCAGCAGAAACCAAGAATCTGGTACGACCGGAAAACAGGCTGAACTATGTGCAACCGGACTGATATCTGATCAAGAGCCTTATGAACCGTGACAGCAGTTTATTAAATGCTAAATGCAGCGGTAGTCATTTATTTGTTTTTTTTTCCCCACTTTTTCTTTCAAGGTGCATCACCATTTTGTCCAAAAACGGTTTCCTTTTAGCCATACCAACTGTATAGAGTAGGTGAGTCTCAACCTGGTCCACAAACCTGATACACAAAATATTTCATCATTTTACCCTTTTTTTGGTGTTTTTTCCCCCCACGCTTTAATGGGGCTTTAATGCCACTGCTTCCACCTGCTAGAAACCAAGTGCCTTCCTCAGATTCCTCGGAGGGCTGTAATACCAAACTGCACAAAAGGCAGGCTCCTATCAAAACTGGATTGTAAAATATAACGCAGACAGGTTAGAAACATGCAGCTTGCAGTTATAGGTAGAGCAATAACTTACAATGGATACTGCAGAATACACAGAAATCACAGATAATAATCAAGAGATTATCCTCATATGGGAAATCACATTGAATGGGTCTTTCTTTGTCCCCAAAACTATTCAGAGCTGAAAATGTACTGAATAAGAAACATGGGATGTCGGTTTAGAGTGCGTTCCAGTTCCATGACTGGGCGCAGAAGCCTCATAGTTTTGTTTCTCGTTTTCATTTCTAAGTGGTTGGTGTTTGTTTTCATTCTGGGTTACTTTCTGCAGCCTTGCATGCCAAGCGATGACAGACCTCACCACTTCTGGGCCAGGTGGCTATTGCAGCTGCGCAGAAGACGTGAGGCACTTTGCGATGCGCGGCGTGCTGCCGTGCCTCCCCGCTGCCTCGTCGCCGGGAAGGGCAGAGGCGAGCCCGCAGCGCAGAACTCGGCGACGCCGCCGCCTCTGGCACGTTCAGCAGGAGCCAGCGATGCCAAGGCAGGATTATTCCAGCAGGACAGGCTCGTCTGGCTCTCTTCTCCAATAGTACAAGCAAACGGTGAGCCTGCATCATGAGTTTTGTGTTACTTTTATAGAGCTACCCTCCAGGGGCCCACTGAAACTGAGAAGTCTATGGTCAAGATTTTCCATGAGATTCCCAAATGCAGGGGGGATTATCGGTTGGTTAACGCACAAAAAAGTCAACAGGAATTTCCTATTAAATAGGAAGGGGACTGTAGTACTCAGAATACTGTTCTCCTTCAAACACGAGGCTTTGCTGTGCTTTCCTTTCCCCTCTTTTGGCAGGAGAGAAGGCGGCAGCAAACCGGCCTTCAGATGCCAGCAGAAGGATCCTGGGGAGGAGACATAAATACTTGTCCTGGGACAACTCCTCAGAGCTCCATATTTCTTTTCAATAACAACAAGGGAATTTTTTCTTATTGATTGCTTTTTGCAATCGAGCTTACCAAATAGAACTTCCCTCAAATGATTCTTCCAGCTAACCTGATAGAAAACTAACCTTGTTATATTTATTGACAGAACATTGAAATAAATATTATAGGTCTAGAGGGAATGTTTCAGTCCATTGATTTTTCTTTATTTTTTTTAAGGAAATAACAAATGCACCATATTCCCCTTGGCATATTATGCTGGGAATAATCTGAAAAAATGCTTACCTTGTTCAAAATATGTCTTAAAAACTCCTTCCGTTTCCAAAGAGCAGGCACAATTGTGAATAAATCTTATCTCGAGCAAACAAGCAATTTGCAATCTTAACTGTTTGCAAAATTCTCCTTCTGTGATTGTTCAGGAAATTAAAAGAAACCAGTTCATGCTTTTATCTGAAGCTCTGAGAAGATGTCAAGTTTTGGGGAATGTATTTTTTTTCTCCAGAAATAGCTAGGGCTGAGAATCAGCTGTTGATAGTTTAATACACCTCATTGAATCTTCCAGTATCCTTCACTACTTGCTCCTCTTATACTGCTTTTTCCAAGGCTTGTGGCCAAAATGGCAGGATTGTTCAACTTGGCAGGGTGAGAGCTGGATGGTAAATTTGAGAATTTGGGAGATAAGGAGGAGAGGGGTGCAATGAAAAAGTGCTGAGGTGCCGCTGAAAACAGGGGAAGAAACTTTAAAATCTACGTGAAGAGCTATAGGTCTGAAGAAAAACACACGAAGCTAAGAATTCTGCTCAGTTTTGCTAACTATTGTATTTGGTATGAAAAAGCCGTTCCCAAATAATGCAACACCCAGATGCTTAGTGAAACTGTCCCTCTTCAACAGCACAAAGCGAGGAGCCACTACACACAAACAGCCACATGGCTTCTCCTGCAGGATTTACAGGCAGCACGCCGGGCTTCAGTCAAGGAACCTCCTAGGGCAGGTTCTCTGACTTCCTGAAGACAATCGTCTGAAATAATCTGAGATGATAAATGCAAATGTATTACAGTGCGATGCCACAAAGCTCCCCAAACACTGTCACTTCCATTAGCCATACAGCCTGACGGTACCTATTTCACTAAGAGGACCAAAAAAGACACTAATTTTTTTGGAGGTTTTCAAACCTGAAACTAGACCTTGGAACTGGAACAAACCGAAAATAAAGGATTCTGCAGCCAAAGTCGAAACGTGAAAGCACGCTACAGAAATGCTACAAGCTGCATCTCAATTTTATTTACCTAGGGGGTCCTTCACCAAGTCAAAATCATTGCTAAAATTGTGAGGAAGCTTTCTGTGATTAGAAGAGCAATGCCGAGTCTGAGCACAAAGAGCATACCATTACGCTGCTCCCACAGGACCACCACGAACCTCACGTGTACGTGGCTGCCAGCTAAAGATTGCTGCTACTGAGAGGAACTTACATCTTGCCAGGGGTTACATCCAGCGTCTCCTACGTGGACATTCGGTAGAGCTGCTTTGTACGCCAGTGAAAGAAAGAGACGTGAAGCCTTCTGGATAGCATCTGCTCATGAAAAAACAAGGGATTCTTCTCGGCTCTGTTCACCTTTAAAGCTTTATTTAGTACGGGAACAAATGGAGAACAGCATGGTCGCTGTTTCTAAAACCCTTTCTGGCTCCTTCAGTAAAGGATTACAGTCCTTATGGGCAGTAGTCACACTTAGTGCATCCAATTTTTGAGCACAAACTATCAGTATATAAGAGTATAAGGTAGCCTTGGTAAAAACAGAAGGCCTTCGGCACTTGTGTGTGGTCTTTTAACAGCTCTATCTCCTGGACTACCTAATAAAGTGAAGTGGTATAACCAACTTATCCTCCGGACCTTGCACACTGCCACCTCGTGGTAACTCAGACCCACATTGTGGAACTACCCAAGCCCCAAACACTAAACATCCTATTAAAATTTGAATACGAAAAGGCAGCAGTATTTCCTGGCATCACCTCCTGGAAACATCAATGAGCCAAAATAAACATGTAAGTTATACAAACCCTAGTGCTGCTTTCTCCTTTAAAGGAACTGCTCCTGTTCCATCACGTAGCAGCTGGCTCGAAAGACCAACTCACAAATTTCAGGCTCTTCCATTCACTGACAGCATCTGTTACGCTGAGGGCCTGTGAATTCCTACAGCACCACTCACAACAGACTTGTTCTGTACACTGAAAGGTTGGCCATCATGTAAAATGCTGTCTTAGTTAAAGCTACATTGAAGCAAGGCAGACAAATGACTTTTCCAAGCTCCCACGTGTGTCGAAATGGAAATAGGGAACACCGGAGCTGACTGGGTAACGTTTACACCAGACCAAACCTGTATTAACCACGCTGCATCTGAAGTCTTCTCACTGGAATACAGGCAAAGCACTTGCTTGTAAGAAAAGGGGGGGAAAAAAGAGCAGGAGCACCTTTAGGGAAGCGAAAACTGAACGTTGCTACATCTCCCAGCACACGAAAATGTCCTTCTGAGGCTGGGCCAGCACCTGGTGCTTGCTGTGCTTGCAGAGCAGTGGCACCGTGCTGCTGGTGCTGCTCCCGCAAAAGGGGGGCAGCCAACATGTTTTATCTGCACGATGCTGTGCCCTGTGTCATACTAAGCCAGGTACCTCTGGATGTGGATTTCACTCTGCTTGGCTCCCCAGACCACGCTCTGCACCACCATATCACACATAACCAGCAGTGCAGCCCCTTTGTACGTAAAGAACAGCTGCTAGTGACGCCTTGGTGACATCTTAACATCTGTGAAACTGTGAAATACCAGGACTAAAACTCATGCAGCAGACTGGAGAGCTGTCCCAAAGCGGTCTGGCCCAGTACCAGTGCCAGTAGCCACAACAGCAAAATCAGAAAGTATGTGAGAGGGAACACTGCAAGCCAAGCTAAAGCTGCATACGCTGCGTGTCTAACAGAGTAATAGCACCCACTCGAGAAAGACCACAAAAACCACAGAAACACTGTTTTGCCCAGATGCTTCCCCATCTCCTGCAACCAGTGCAAGAACATCCTAAATCAGAGGCAGCGTCTTTTTGCTCAACGGCATTCCATGGATTTTTCCTACAGGAATGTGTCCACCCGTTTTTGAAAACACACGGACTTTGAAGTGAGGCAGATGAGAGGACAGGTCCTCAGCTGGCGTGGATTGGCGTGGATTGGCATAATCCCACGGAGTCCACCACAGATACACAGGTCTGCAGCTGGCGGGGAGCCGGGCCAGTGTGTTAGACAAAGAGAATTTGCACTCTGTGTGTTAAAGAAAGAGCTGTGCGACAGCACCACTTTTGCTACTTATTTAGCCAAGCTTTTCCATACTGTCTTATTCCTTTGCATCTCAAAGGTAATTCACAAAGTTGTTCAAGTGATAAAAAAAAAAATAATGATCATCACTTTTATTTTATATTTTGAAAATGTAGCGCGAGGACGAGTCAAATATTTTTTGCAATGCTTTCCTAACAGTAGTTTTGGGGTTACGCAAATTTGGACTTGCACACGGACTTAATCACACTGCCGTACATTTTGCTGTCCAGAACCTTGAGTAATTGGCAGCACAAGGCAACCTTGTGCAACACAAAACCTTCTGCTGGGCCACCATACTGTGAGACCATGGAGCTGATAGCTCACCTACCCAGGAGCTGACAGACTACACTGAAAATTGGAAAAAAAAAAAGAAAAAAAAAAAAGGAAAGGGGGAGGGAGACAGAGAGAGAGAAATACATTTTTAAAGATAACCTGGAGGCAAATATAATATTTATACTTATTTATCCTCACAGCACAATCATAAGCCCCAAAACATGTCTAATGAGGTGGAATTGCAAAATGGCCATGAGTCCTACTTACTTGGCTTCTCAGTGGTCTCTTAGCAGTCACATGGATCCGTATTTTTCAACTATGTGACTGCTGCAGGCAAAACTCCTCTAAGTAAGAGTGAGAGTCACAGCAAGTCCTTAACTCCCAGTGGTATTCATCCACAAAAATGCCAACCTAGGAAAAATGAGAAGACGGGAAAAAAAGTTGCAGGGGCAATTAAACAGAGCAGCCTGCTGCACTTGGCGCTTGGTTCACACCGGTGGGGTGCTCTCTGCCCAAATGAACTTTCATTCACAGCCTTCCAGTTGGAATGGCCTCAAAACCATGAGCACAAACCATGAACGTGGAAGAAGTGAAAACATGGCAGGAAGTTCTCCTGTGTCACTGGCGAGGAGCTAGCCCAGCCAGGTCACCGCTGTGTCTCCCACCTCTCATTTAGCAGATTCCAACCTTGTTTCAGTCCCTTTTTGAAAGTACCTGGGACCTCTTACAACTCTGATTTTTCCGCTGCTGTACTCTAACCTGGACACAAGTCGGTTGCTGAGCCACAGCTGCCGGATGTCCTAGGGCAATCAGTTATCCTTCATGGTTTCCAAAAGATGGTCCCAGCTTCCCAACATGCTCAAAACATTTCCTTTTGTCTAAACGTCCTGACACTTTTTTTCAGATACCTAAATATCCATTTTTAGTCAGTCTTCACATTACTTTGGAAGCAAAACCAAACTACACACAAAGAAATCAGGTTACCTGTAGGTACCGTGATCTTTGGCCCTACAGCAGTGTGGGGATCCGAGACCTAAGCACCACCTACGTGACACCAAAACAGTTTGCTGTGGTTCTCAGCAGCTGTGGCTTCTAGCAAGAGCCAAGAACATTGCTGCTGCTCCAGAGCATTTGGAGGTGGTCACAGACAGGTCCAGCTCCCTTGGTGTAGGCACTGGAACTGGGGAAGTACAGCTCGAAGATTAGATGTGTAGATTAAATTAGCTCTGTATGATCAGATCTTCCCTCTCCGAACAACTAGGAAATTCTCAACATTCTCACCTATTTTTAAATGAGTTTTCGGGCAGGTTTAGCTCTGCAATTCCGATGCTCTACGTACAGGCACCACACAGCTTGCAGGTGATGCTCTGTGGGTACGTACGTGTGTTCCCAAACCCAACTTTCAAACGAGGAACCAGAGTCAGAAAGAAGGGGGAGTAACTTTCAGAATCTGGCCACAGCAATAACTCCCTTACAACCCACGGCAGTCCGCTTTGCAGGCTGAAAGTAGAAGCATAAAGGAAAAAATCCAAACCCGCAGCTAGCGAAGTCACTGACAGCTTTACCTGTTATTGTTTGAGTGTCTTCAGAAACGGCTCTCAAGTCTGATCCTGCCGTGACATCTGGGAAGTCCCCAGGGGCTGCAGCTCTGACAAACTGTCAGCGCCGCGGACACCCCAATTCCAGCTGCAGCACCGCAGGTGCTGAGCGGCGGCGGCGGGGGCCGCGCTGCTCTCGGCATCCCGCACCACGGGCTGCGTGTCACGTACCCTTCTTGCGCTGCAATCTTTGTTACAGGTTCATCTATTAAAAAAAAAGAAGAAAAAGAAAATGATACCCAGTAAAGGCAGTGGAAGACGGTGCGAAGCTACTGCTTAAACTCTCGCATGAATGGCTCGTCCACGTTTACTCGGGAAAGAGCCTGAGATGATGGAAAGGGATCCCCAGGAGGTTCCATGTCACAACGCCGTGCACCGAAAAGCTGCAGCCTCATCTCCATTTCCACGCAGCCTCGCAATTAGGTTTTGTAATCAGTAAGCTTAATACCTTTTAAAGTTTCTCTGATATTGCAGATTTCTGTTTCCTAACGAATTTATGAGCCTTTCTTGTGAGACACCAAGAATAAACATTATCCTTTCTCTTTGGAAAACAACAACAATGTTCTCTCTGAACACCATTTATAGATATCTATGTAACTGAACAGTAAAGCTAACAGAGAACTTGCACCGTTCCGATATGAAGATGATTTGGTGCTGGCTTGGATGCCTGTGAGCTGTGAGATGACCTCCAACTGCTAACCCAGCCAGAAATCAGGTGCTGCTCAGTGATATTTGTAATTAAAGAAATGTTGAACTGTTTTGTGGGCTATGACAAACCAACCTCTTCCATTTATTTGTGATCTCCTGTAGCAAACAGAGTAACTACAAGGCTGGAGCCAATAATTCAGCTTAATCTTCTTGATTCATTCACTGTGTCTTTCACTTCTAAGGCATAATTTCAAATCTAGCCCAGACCAAAGTGACAGAAAATCTTTGTGATCTGAGTCACGGGAAAGGTCACGCTTAAAAAGAATTTCCTAAGCTTTCGTCTGATTTGAACCACAGCAGCCCGTAATGCGGAGTAACAGAGCCACGGCATCGGCACCCACCAAGCCTCCCGGTGTCCTTGATCTCCCCGTGCAGCACAAGGTCACTCCCTGGGATCCCGGGCATCTTGCAGGGAGGAAGGCACGCGCGGCCCCGCTGCAGACACAAGCCCGCTTGTTCTCAGGCGCCTCCTCGGCTGGCCTCGTGACAACCGGACGCTTCAGTGGGGCTCGACGCTGGCTGCGCGCACTCGCCCGCTGCTTCCCAGGCACTTTAGAGGCCCTCGTGCACTTAACTTGTGACATTACCACCTGTGTCTGGGGAGCTGACCTTTTCAAGCCAGCGTGGCTGGCAGCTGCGACACAGGTTACATCTCCTCGGTGCAGAGCCCGTGACAGTCACTTGACCCTCCTTAGCAGCAAGCGAACGCATTGTCTGCGGACAGAAAGGGGAAAATGAAGTCTGCTCTGCGGATTCCTCACCCTCCGCACACCGAGCCATTTATCTTCGCCTCTGTGCCCCACGTACAGTCATATTTATGTACCTGTGGGGGCCGTAAGGAGCTTGTTTATTATTTGTTTTCATTTAATGATCTCTGTCATTCTCCCCCAGGAATACCCATATGCACTATGCAAATCATATTAAGCCCTTGGCAATAGTGAGAATGCCTTGAGCAGTAATATCTCGTACATTAGCTCTTTGAATGGAGGCAACTTGGTTACTGAACCAAGCCCTCGCTGCGCTCCCCCCGGCCAGCTCCATTTGCTGATGGTGTCGTTCCCCCCCCACTCAGCCCCTTCCAGCAGCTCACCGGGGCTTGCTCCAGGCTCCTCGCCCCCAGCACTGAGGCTGCTGGTTCCCAAACTGGGGTCTGTGACACCCCATCGCTGCAGAAGGCAGGCTGCTTTGCATGCTAAGTGCTCTCAGAGTCACCCCAGGAGAAAAACCAACCGAACACTTCTTCTGGCAACTGTCTTCAATTTAGGCAGGGACTTTGTTTGGGTGATACGGACGTTGTATGGTCACGTATCAGGAGCAAGATGGTAGAGGGAGAGGTCAGCAAACCATAATTAACCCCTATGATAAAAGAGCATCAACACTATGGGGAGAAAGCGTGAGAATCGACGAGAATTCCTGTTCTCTAACTGCAGCACTGCAGGAACTGAGGGGTTAGGTGATTGACCCTGAGACTAGAAATCCGTGTTTCCTGGTAATGACTCCTCTCTAACCTCTGCCAGCCTACTTAACCTTCCGAGACCACATTTTCATATCTGTGATACGAGGATGAAATTCTTGAGTCACCACCGTACAAATCTGGGAGGTCTGAATTGCAAACAAAAACATGATCGTAATAAGAATCACAGCTTTTGTTAAGGGAAAAATGTGATGTTTCTCATAACCCCTTGTCACAAGCTTTAGAATCCCCAGAGTCTGAGTGCCTTGCTAGAAGTCAGGTCTAACGAGTCAAACAGAGCTTTCAAATGCATTATTTTGAAAATATATATTACATTTCAACTTATCCTTCATTATCCTTATCCATGTCTCCTTTTAGCTCGCTGTATTGCTGCTTTGCTATTCTAGTCCACATGATCTGCACTTTGATTAATTAATTTATTCTGATTATTTAACTCCTTTTTCATTTTTCCATATTCTTCTTCCTTGATTTTTCTTTGCTTATCTCCCTGTCAGTCTTTTCTTTGTATCTCTTTCTATTTCTGCTCTCAAGTAATTGTTTTTCTTTTCATCTCCGCTTCTTCCATTTATTATCTTCATATATGGAAAAATATACACTAATACCTCCAGGGAAAATAATCCACAATGCAGACACTCAGTGAGAGAGGAGATCCAAAGAAGCTGCAGCGCTGAAAGAGATCTAGCCGAGACAGCAAACCGAAGATTAGATATGGTTTTGCAAGAAGATACGGCTACAGAAAAGGCTAATGAAATCTTGTCAACATATGCAGAGGCATCACCTTATGTTACAGACCAGAGGGACTTAAATCCGACCTTACAGGGATTTCTTGTTAGCTCGTATGGAATGCTGCATTAGTTTGTGCGTAATGTGTTGCCTCAGTAATACACCTGTCTGTCCAGGTATTTCTGTAGACCAAGTCACCAATTCTCACTGCAGAACCGACACGGGAACGCAGAGGATCAGCAGAAAAACAACGAGCTGAAAGGACAACTGCAAAAAAATGATGGGAAATGCAGAACGGCACTCTTAGCTTAGCCAGGAAGTGGTTAAAGAGCTCACAAATAAGTGGTAAATAAAGGACATATCTGATTATCAAGGAGGAGAAATGAATTTTCACACCATGAATGAAGAGATAAAATGAAACCAGGATAACCTAGGTTAAATTTAATGAAAACTTGAGGCTGTGGACTAGTCATTCAGATGAGAGGGTTGTAAGATGCATCACTTGGGGCTTTAATGGCAAGAAACAGACATACAGTTTTGCGTTTTTGTTCTAATTGTCCCCAAGCAGGTGCTGAGATGCTGTACTTCAACAACTCTGCCTGCCCGCACAAACTACAGAAAGAGGAGCTGATGTTCTAAGTGCCATGAAATGGGGGAGAGAGTTTTCTGCATGCTTCTATTAGAAATGGTAATTTTTAGTTTAAAACGCACCCAAATATCAGAACCTCTCTCCAAAACGATCAAGTCAACAAGTGCCTGATGCCAGTGAGCTTCTTCCAGATTCACTCTCACAGAAAGCAAACAGTGAAGCCACGGAAGTGTCAGCATGATCTTCCACTCAGCAGCAGTAAGGTTTTGGGAGATGCATGTTTTCGCATGTTCAACCTTGGAACATAATGAGCTTGATCTGCTATCTGGCCACGCTGCAAGTCAGTGTTAATAAAAATATACTATAAATAATTAACAATAATTTAAATATTCATATGTTGTTGGGGGCAAGGCCTTTTATCAGGCAGTTGAGGATACATTAGTGAACCATGATATATTTCACCGAGGTTAACTTTACCCTAAAAATGCTACCCTAGTGCATAGAGTAATAAGGTATCAGAAAGGCCTCCAGACAGTTTGCTAATATATAACTACAATATTCCTACGTGATGAGCTACAGTTTCATAAATGGTTGATGCATATGAGTAAGCTTTAAAAAATATTGGAAGCATTAATTTCATTTGACTAATGCTGATACCATGCATTTATACCTTTTTTTTTTTATAAAGCATTCTTTCTTTTTTTTTATCCAGGAAAGCGATTTTTCTTCCACAGTATCTGAAATGTCACCTCAAATTGTCACTTGAAGGTAGAATTGCTCCTGAGCCAAATGATACTGTATATAACTGCAAACACCATCTCCCCCAGGTGAGTTCAGGAGCTCTGGTTTCCTTTTCTGTAAGTGCTCAGATACGTGGCTTTGCCTCCAGAGCTGAACAGAAAGCCAGCTTTGAGCGCATGCTCTCCTATCCATATGCACATGTAACTTGATATTAACATGATCCGTACCCACACAGTGATAAAACTAAGCAAAAAGGCCTTTGTCTAAATATAGAAGTGATGCTGGAAAAAGCTCTGCAGCCCTCCCTCTGCACGCAGTTGTGCGACGAGCCTCCTCTCCCCAGGCGAGTTTGCAATGCCGACAACGGGCTGGATTCAGCGGTGCTATTAACCCCCCACTACAGCGGAATAAGAAAATGCTCCTAAGTACTTTGAAAAAAAAAAACAAGCAACAACACAGAATGAGGTAACAGTTAAATTAAAAAAATCTGAAATACAGAAAGTACAGTTGTACAAACGGGAAAAGTCCCTGTTCCAACAGCATCGGAGGTTCACCTGCATTTCTCATCTCTAATATCGACTACTTGAGCTTTTCTTGTTCAACGGACAGGCTGCTGCTGCTCGGTTTATGTGAAGCTTCTTGCCTGGAGTACACAGGACAGACTGAGTAGGGAGGGAAAGGAGGCACGGTCAGCGAGGCCACCCCGTGATACCACCCAACAGCTGGCTTCTGAAAAAACAAAACAAAACAACAAAAAAAACAAATTCAGTTGCTGAAATCATTTCGCATACTGAAAAAAAAAAGAATTCTTTATAGTACACTTGCAGAGAGGGTGAGCAGCAATAGATGCAATCAGGTTTCCAACACGGAAATTAATCACAAATGCCATCTTTAACTGATTTGGCAGGAGTGGTCTGGTGCCACTCAGCACCACCACTCGGGCCCCTGACACCTGGCAGCTGTGTGCTCGTGCCCTCATCCTGCAGATGAGACTTACGGCCAAATTAAAAAGTTTGCAGTTCTCGCTTCACTTCAGGAGGGACTTCACTCACCTCTTTCAAGTACATCCTACTTGCTTTAGTATGAAATTAAATACCTGCTCTTCATGCAAATGGTGCCAGTGTCCAAGAGGAGCTAAAATGTGATTGGAATTCGTTCAGCTATTGGATGCATTCACACTGAAGGGCTCGAGCTGACCTTTCCAGAACAGCTCGTACCAGGAATACAGATTCAGGGAGACCTGGGTTTCCTTTCCCCTCCGTTTATTCCACGGTAAGACCCAAGTGCTTTGACCCCCCGCACAGCACACAAAGCATTATTTTTGCAATTAAGTTGCAAACGAGCAACGCTTACAAGAAGCATTCAAAGCATCCCAGGAACTGGGTCGTTTTTCCCCCTTATCCTGCGAGTAAAGCAGCAGAAGAGCTCTCACAGAGCAGGCAGAAGGCAGAGCTCGCTGCAGAACAGATGCCTCCACTGCTGTGTACCTGGGGTCATCGCGACCACTTGGCACCGCTCCACAAAACCCAACCGGGGACATCAGCTCCCGTCCAGGAACAGACACAAGTCTTCTCCCCTCTTCATTCCCAATCGCACATTTCCATTGATTTTAGTTGTTCTGAATTAATTCCCAGCCAATCAACAACTAAACAAAGGAGCAGCACACCAGACAGCAGGTTTTGTGCTTCCTTCCTAACCTCATTCTGTGCCCCAGCACGTTCAATCAGCACGTTCCCACTCCATGCCTGCAGTGGGAGAGTGCTTCAAGCTTTGCACAAAGGAGAGGGAAAATCTAGGTTTCATTCCTAAATTTGCCACACTACTGGGGCAAAGCACTGTCTGCCCCAAACAGCCCGTCCATATAACGGGAATAACTAAACCAGCCTCCGACAATGTCAATTTGTAAGGTGTTTTCAGATCGCTGAATGACCAACACTATGAAAGAACACAGCACACTACTGCAAGGTGGCAAATCCCAGGCATACGGATAGACAAAAGTCATGTTTGTATTAGAAACAGAAGCAAGAAAGGAGGAGCGTGTTGCTTCTCTTGCCCTACCAGACGCTTGTTCCAGGTGCCAGAAGCTCCCAGCCATCCCCTGAGGTGGGCTTGCCTTTCACTGAATTCCTAGTTTTTACAAAGTAAGTGGGTTCAGGAATCTTTATAATCACGTACAGAGCATTTCCAAGTTCATCTCCTGAACCTGGGACACACCCTAAAAGTCACCTTCCTGATACTGAGAACCTGTGCTCAGTCTGCCCCGTTGTAATTACCGGGCAGCCGCTGCCTCGGGATAAATCTAATAGACTTTTTGGCACTGTCAGATTAAAACTTACCTATCAACTCACTGCAGTGCTTTAGCTCTCCCTAAATCTGTACTTGGGAGAGAATTTATGACCAGGAATTGCATTTTGCAAAATGATTAAAGTTACCAAACATCCATAAAAAGTTGTAGTAGTAGATATCATTTTTTTGAAAGTCTGCTTAATTTATGAGAGGTGGAAGGTTTATTGTCATTTAGAGTCCATGGTGATCCAGCAATTTAGCATTTTGCTGAAGCTGTACACAGCTGCTTTCTCATTTATGATTTTTACATGTTTTTAAATTGCCATGTTTGCATCTGGGGGCGTCAGCAGGCTGGGAAGGGGGCAGGGAGAGCAGACGGTGCTTGGTGTTCCCTACCCTGCCCCGACAGGCGAAGCGGTCTCGCTCCTCCACCAAGACTGTGAGCTACACAGGGAGCTTCAGCGCTTGCTCTGAAGACGGTGTCTTCTCTCTCTCTCTCACCGACAGTTCCGAGTACAATAAAATTAATCACGGATGTAAATTCCTCTGCTGCAGGTCCGGGCTTGGAGATCCTCCACGCGAGGACAGTGACCTGCCATGTTAGCACAGCCGGGAGCGCTGCCGTCAGCCCGCTCCCAGTAAACCCCAGCCGGTGACCTGTGCGTCCATAAAGCAGGGCCCCCTAGCCCTGCGGGGTGGCTTAGCCCCATCCTCCTGTCGGAAGACATCAGGGAATAACAGCCCCGCATCGATGTTCTTTACCCACACTGCGGAGAGCTCAGGAAAGGAAGGTGTCCATCATCAACTGCCCACCGTCCCTAATGAGCTGCACGGGATGTAAAACAAACCCACGTCGTGGTGCCGGGTTCTCTGTGCAGGGGATGCAAGTTTCCAAGAGGACAACCGCTCCCTCTTTACAAGCTCAGGTACAGCATCAGAAGCCTTATGCAACTCCAACTGCGTTCTTCCAGTCATCCTGACAAGCTTCCTCGTGGCTTAAGACTTCACCCCCTTAGATCCCTTCCCGTGTTCTTGCTCGCGATCTCCCATCACTTACCTCTCAGCTCACGTCCGCCCAGGTGCAAACACTTTGAAGCCTGCAGGGGGAAGCATCCCAACAGCCCCCTCGGAGGTGCGTGGCTGGGGGCACCTCTGGGTCCCTCCGGGAACTTAATCCCGCACGGAGGGCGGCTCCTCTCCACTGTAAGGCAAATCCATCCTGAGCCTTCAATGAACTTTGACAGAGACCTGGGGAGTTTTGATTAAACACCAATTAAAGCCCCCAGAACCGTGTCAAAGAAAGAAAACAACTGAAACTGAGTCAGAGTGAACGCTAGACGTAGAAAACTTGCCTGTGCCTGCTTGGACGATGCTTATTTGCTCTCTGCTGCTCTACAACCTTTACTCCCATTTGCAAACTGAGCCAGCTGCAGACCTGAGATCGGCCACAAGCCCTCTTGATCGCCGTCCACGTGCTCCCAGCTGCTCTCCGTACAGCTCGCAGCCTGGGAACAGTCGAGGCTCTGACAAGCACCTGCACCACGCGCTCAGCAACACCGCACCACCGAGATTTCCAAGGTCAACCCAACGCGACACACGGATCTCCGCGCTGGGAGGTGTGCACGGGGATGCCTCGTGTCTCTCTAGCCTGCTGTTATCAATAATTCCTTTACCTTTTTCTTTGTTGGTGGGTTGTTTTGTTTTTTCAATTTTGTTTTTCATTTTACAAAGCTAGCCTTCTGTTTGTAAGCGAAAACTAATTAAAGACATTTTGATTTATCTTTGTAAGAAAGCCAGTCTGTCCCCCTTGAGCGTTGTAATTTTCCAGCTTAATTGAATTCTACACCGTGTTTATGATGTAATTTTAAGAATCCCTAAAAACAAACTCGAAAGGCTCTTTTCATTAATTTTGAATTTCTTCTGCAACAGGCAGCGTTTTATCTACGGAGAGGGCTGGAGTTCCTGTCAATTGTAATAAAATCCAAATGCTTCTTAATAACTGGAGTGAAGTCAAAAGGAGCCACAACAATGAGGAATTAGAGATTAGCAGCTGTAATCATGGACTAATTGAAACAATAACCTATTAACTGGTGTCTTGGCGATCCTTGCAGACACAGGAAGCTGTATGTAACCGGAGCTGGCATTACTAAGCACATAGACTTGTCCTTCTTAATGAAATCCTTGTCTTGCCAGGAAGAGACCTCACACTTTCCCTTTCAGTGAGAATACTCAGAGTAATGAGGACTTCCTAAGTGCGTATGAAAATATTAAATGCTAATCACTGGCATTTAGTTAAGTTTCACAATTAGGAGCACATTTTGAGCTAAAGAACTACAAATTCAGCTTTTTTTATTATTTAATACAGCTTAGCTCTGCAGCTTTACCATTAACACTCACAGAGATGCGAACTCCTGCTCTGTAAACAAATTATTTTGTTGTCCGAGTTTGTTTCCAAAGTAGGTAGGTATCATATCATTAAGACGTGGCATGTTTAAGTAACTAAATCAATATTAATAGAGTGAGTAGTAACATGTCAGCTTCAGCAAAGGGAGCCCTTGGGAAGGTCACCCCTGCTGAGGGTGCCCACCACCACCAGTCCCTCCCAGCCGGCAGCACGGGGCCGTTGGTGGTGCGAGGGAGCTGCTGCCTTTGCGGAGCATCCGCTGCAACGCAGGGAACGTTTGGCACCTCGCAGAAACTGGGCACGTGCCCTCCCTTCATTCAGCCCGGCAGCAAGGCAGATGTTTGCTGAACATACACAGCTCGTGCCCTGACCCATGGCAGAGGTCTGCAGCCAAACAAGTCACTGCAAAACTCCATCTCGATATCGAAATTATAAATATTACCTGGGAAAAATACGGTATTTGTTGGCTAATGCAGCCGGCACTGCTAACCTCCAAAAATAAACAAACCTTGGAAATAAAAAGGGGGGGAAACTGTAAACGTTTACCTCAATAATACCAGAAAGGAAGGCAGCACCAGCACAAGCAGTCCTGCAGAGCATCCGTGCCGTAGTTGACAGGCTACCGGCCCGAAATCTGGAGAGCAGAGCAGTATGTGATGTAAATGTTGTCCATCATAAAAATCAATGGGTCCTTTGCTAAGTGGTCAATATTTATTTAGCTTTAGCATTGTTTAATTCAATGCATCAATTAAAGATAGTGTAATGTCTGATTTGGTCCCAAGCTGCTGTTTCTGTTTGTCGTTACCTCATCTGTTTGATATCACTCATGTCTTTAAGTCCCTGCTCTTTTGTCCCCTTGCATAACTCAAGGACAGGAGTAATTGACGTGAAACTTTTAAAAATTAATTTCACCGCATATGCCACTAACAGAGAGTGCAAGTCCTCAGAATCATTTATAACTTCATGGTGATTGGCCCTGACAAAACAATACCTTAAAAACTCACGAAAGTAAATTATGGTCCGGGCAAATGGCTGAGCGCGAGCTGGGCCCAAGGCTTGGAACGCAGCCAGGCAAAAACAAAGTAATGCGCTTTTGATATTAATAACAGAGATGATATTGATCCGCAAGCCAGTGTCACTTCTACGCTCAGGCAAGGAGATTGCTTCAGGCATTTAGACCACTGAAAGCCACTTTCCATATAGGCCATTTAATTCTGGGAGTCTTTAATTATATGAAATGGAGCCCAGTTAAAGGGCCAGATACCTATTTACTCATCTTAGGTATGGGCTGTGATTCAGGAAGCTGTCAAAAAGGTATATAACTCAATTCTTAGATTTCAAAATGCAGTCATCTTTTTAAATGTTTATTTCATCTGTGGATTTCTTTGGCTCAGAGCCTGTTGGGAATTTGTAGGTACATGGACTCAAATTATAGGATGTTATTTTTCAAAAGACCTGAAGCTAATTTTCTTTTTTTTTTTTTTTTAAATCCAACAAAAGAAGCAACTCAGTTGAGTCAACTTCTCCTACTGAAACATGGGGTGCGATGGGAAAGAGACAGGACAGACCTGCAGTTTGAAATGCCCTCTGTCACACGTGCGCGTGCACACATGACATTGCACTTGCTATCCTCAACCAAAAACGATGGGATTTGCATGAATAACTTTGTTTGACTCCCAAGAGAGACGCACCATACTCACAAAGGTGGTTTTCCCAGGCCGAGGTGCTTGTGCTCCAGGGGTGCTGACCCCTTGCATCGGCCTCCCCCGGTGCAAGGCACTCGAGTGCCCGTCTGCCGTACGGGGGGCTGCCCTCCAGCAGGCTCCCGGTGCACGCTCAGAGTTAACAGAGAGGGAGCTGAACAGACCCCCTCGGCCAGCATAGATCTCCGATTCTGAGAACATCCGCAGCCAGCGCTGCTGCCAAAATGCGATTTGTGTAGTGCCTCAGCCCTAGGTGAAACCCAGGAGCGCAGCAGTTGGCGTCATCACAGGAGGGACTGCTCCGGCCTCTGTTTCAGGAATAGACAGGTACGTAACAGTAAAAATAAAATAAAATAAACTATCACTTAGTAAAGGTAATCTACAGCCACATTCTGAAGGACCACAGTGCTTTCCAGAAAGCTCCTTAAATCTCCTCCTGCAGCGTCTAACACGTGTCTGCTACAAACCCTCCCTGGGGTCAGGTCTCGCCAGGCAGCACGGAGCACGGCTGCTCAGCGCCTCCTCAGCCCGGCTTCGCTGGGCCTTTCCCTGCTCGCAGGGCAGGATGCTGCCCGTGTTCTGCTCCCCTCTCGATTCCCACACTGCTCCCCACCGCTGAAACTCACCCGCGCAAAGCCCAGGTTCCTGGGCTTTAATTCAGCAGAAACGAGGAAGTGAAATCCCTCGCCCCAGCCCACGTACGGCCTGAGCCCGGGCTCTGCTGCTCCAGCGGTGCCTTGCCCTTCTGCCGCAGCAGAATATTAGCTTTAATTAAAGGCACCATCTACACGGCTAACCTCAGAAGGCTGAAGGTTTGCGCTCCTATTAAGATAGTTAATTCCATCCCTAAAGAGATGCTGAGCTCCGAGCTCGATGGCAGCACCAATTTGGGTGTTAGGGAGCCGGCGGCCGGCAGCGCTCATGCCTGGGCCCCTGGAACCACTTCCAGGAGGGTGAAAGAGCTCCTGAGCTCGATGCCGAAGCAGCTGAACTGTCTGCCTACTTCTGTACAACATATGTAGCTGCCGTACAGCTCTGAGGAACACACTGTTGGGTTTTCTTGTGGATGTGAAGCGAGCTGAGTCCTAAATGCAGCCGTAGCACGTAACAGCAAGAAGTACATCCTCCGCCATTCTCGTGTTTCTCGATGCCAATGTTCATACCAGAGGACTTCACTACACAGGCACTTCGTCCTCATCATTTCTGGGTCAGCTTTTAAGTAACCATGAGTGGCAAAGCAGCTTAAAAAGTCGGGGAAAAAGTAAATCAGGACATGGGATCCCCAGAAATCACTAATTGTTTTTGTTGGTCATATTAGGGAGGCTGCAAGAACGGGAGTCTCCTGTGTTGTGTGAGGAGTCCCAGTGCTGCCTTTCTCTCACGGATTTCTTGTTACGAAATGAGCAGAACACCCAAAGACAAAATGTGCCTGAAAATAATGAAGAACAAAACCACCACGTCTCCAGTGCTACCAGCCGGGCAGCCCACGCATCCTCGCTGCAGTCAACATTCATTCAATTTAATAAGACTAGTTGGGAGGGAGGAAGGTAGAAGGGGCTTGGTGCTATGTCAGCATGCATTTTGCCTCTGTAATCCATCAGGTTTCTCTTTTAATTTCTGTAAATAAACAAGCCTGGCCATCTGCCTACTTCGGGTGAGGTATTTGCGTCCCCTCTTACATTCTCTTCTGGTTTTTGACTGGAAACCTCCCAAATGAAAGAGTTAACTCACTTCCTGTATTAAATATTTACATAAAAATGTTAAGGAAGGTGTGTGTAAATTATAAATAATGTAAGGCAGGACTGGTCTCGGTTAGAGCTAAGAGACCCAAATTGTATCATCATAATACATTATTCACATATAATGCATCTATTCTCCTCCATTAGTGTTACTAGAAAAAGCCCCTGAGTGCTTAAGTTGAATTTGGAAGAGTGTAATAAATGTGAGATAAACAAATAGCAGTGGGGATGCATCTGTAGTTAAACAAGTGTAAATTAGAGCTCAGCCTAATTCCTCCAAACCTAGGACAAACATGACGCTTTCCAGAAACAAGAGATCAGTTACAAACTGCAAAAAAAGACACAATAAATCCAAATTATCTGATATCGTTCCCCTAAAAAAAAAAAAAGGAAGAAGAAAAAAGGGGGTTTCCATGGAGAACAGCATTCTGCTGAATATTCTCTGGCGGAGTTATACTTAAATAACCTTCATGTTGTGACAGAAATTGACAAATGTAAAAATGCAGAGTTCAAATCACGCTTGCTCCTAATGCCCAGCGTGTGTGCACCTTCCAGTGACACCGAACAGAAACACGCTCCGAGTCCTCTTCTACTGCTGGCCCACGCTACCCAGCTCAGATCCTACAAACGCATTTTCAAGTCCGTGACTCCCAGATGCTGTTGGCTCTCCTTCGTAATGTGAAGGACGATGAGCAGGCTACAGGAGTTACTAAGGACTATGTTTGCTCATGGGTAGTTAAAAGCCATTTATCTTTGTGCCTTTATTTGCTGTGAGCTTTCATAGTTCTTGTAGGCCATTCCTCCCCCAGCCTGGAGCTGGACAGCAGTTGCGCTCCCCTACACGGGCGGCTCAGTTCCTGCAGTTCCTTCCATTTCACACCTGCAGAATTACCTGCTGTCTGCTCACAGCCTTGTCTGGTGTCGGGGAGAGGCGTCCTAAAAGAGATCTATTAAAATGAAATAGGGCCAAGCGTGCGCCCTCCGGCAATCAGCTGGCTGCAAGGTCTGAGGCACCAGGTTTGGGGGCTCCTGGCACAAACCAGCCCCGGGCAGAAACCTAAGCCCTGCAACAGGTCCCTGAGACCTGGTCAAACCCTGACAACCTCTGAATTGGTCCTGAATCTCTACAAACACCAGTCAAACCCTTCCCTCCCCCGATCCCAGCAGCAGTGCCAGCAGCAGCAAAGGCAGGCCGAGGGACCGGGCTCTCACACTGGCCCCAGGGGAAGAGGGACGGCAAATCCCGGCGCAGCTCCTGGCAGCAGGACGCGGCCGTGACAAGCTCTGCAGGCACGCTTCGTCTCCTGCCAGCTCAGGAAAGCTATCCCAGTTGCTGTCCCAAATTTTCTTTTCAACTAGAGAGCTTCTTTTCCCCAGGCCCAGAGAAATATCATCAGCTGCTGATTACTGAAAGCTCGAGAAGTGATTTATTAATTTCCCACTCACTTTCAGGTTGGGAACATGACTGTACTCAAGAGCAGTCGCCTGATTCCTTGGGCTACTTCTGCCAGGTGTCTCCCGGTGCCTCGAGCCTCTCTCTTTCTTTTTTCACACGGCTTTACATTACTGCGATACACAGAATTGTTTCGGGATTTCCTGGGGCTATTTTTTTGCTTTTTAAATATTTTCCTGGAAGTGAAACGCATAAACGTCCCCTTCCCCTCACCAACACAAATATTTCTGCCTGCTTGGAGTTGCGACTCCCTTCTGCTCGCTAACGCTGACGTATCTTGTAGGGGAATTAACTCTGACTGGGGAGCCAGGCAGGCACAGGGGAGCACTTGTGGATAAGCCGAGGGCTCCCGTGGCCCAGCGACCAAGCCACGGGCTATTCACAAAGCGAGGGTGGCAAGTCGCTGATTCCGATGGTCACTTTCTTACTCCAAGTGCTTTCAAGAGACACTTTTTTCCATTTTTTATGTATTCTCCTACAATACCCATCTCCTCCACTGAGCTGCCTACAAGGGCGCTAAGCCAATGCTGGACATCACAATTTAGAGGGACGTCGTTCCTGGTATCCTGGTGGCATCCTTGGTTCCTTTCACCATCCTTTACAAATCAAGCACGTCTCTCTTTTCATCAGAGTAGGCTGGGAGAAAGAAGCAGGATTCTGATGGACTAAGTAAGATTTTTCTCACACTCTGCAAAATCCCACTGGGCTACCAGCAGGGCAGCTGCCTGGTGGCATGCTCATGTGTTACAAATGGTGACTGAAGCAGCTAACCTGAAAAATTAGTATGCATAGTGCTGGTGAAAAACAAATGATATGTCACAGCCTGAACAGTCACAGTGCTAGAGGAAAAAAATTGTTGCTTTAGGGCAGCATCTTGATTTGCTATGGGTTGAAGAGCTGGAAAAAAACCCCACCTGTTGCAAGTGCAGCACAAAGAACATGGGGTCAGCAAACGCTACTAGGGCAGCAACATCAAACAGCGACTACAAACGTCTGTTCTGGTGTCAGAAACAGCGATTCTGCTTCTGCCACTGCCCCACTAAGGCATTTCAGATTTCCTCTACTACCCTAGAGCTGTACCACCATTTTCTCAGCTGTGAAGAGTAAGAGCTTCCCAGGGCTGTAAAGCGTTTAGAGATCTTCAGGTGAAAGTGCTACTGTAAGCACAAGGAATATTCTCATTCCTAATTACCAGCACACATTAGAGGAATTGCAGTGCAGCATGTTCAGTCCAGCAGGTCCTAGAACACCACACTGTGGTGCACAGATGTAAAGTTAACATTTAGGCTTAAGTGCTTCTCAGAAAGGCTTCATAAATGAATCTCGTTGAAGTGAAAATGCCGAGCACATGTGAATAGTGTTAGTGCTGTTCTGATTTATTTCTTTATTTTACTATTTATTCCTGCTAACCATGGATGTTCAAGTTCAAGGACCAAGCACCTTCTCTGAACTGCAACTCAATTACACTTTGAATGACTTCTGTTTGGCAAGTAATTTTGCTGCTGTGCAGATGAGGATTACAGCAACAGTGCAGTCCTTTTGCCTCCTTTCTGCAGAGCTCAGAGACCCTTGCTAAAATAATCAAATTTATTATCAGTGCAAGTAAAACAGGAGCAAAATAGTTGTCTGATTTGTGGAATGCCTGGAACAAATAACATTTCCAGCACATGGGAATTTTCACTTTCTGGACATCAAGAAAGGGAAATACTTATTTAATAAGGAATCCTTAGTCTGAATTTTTAATGGCATTTATAAGTTGCACTGTGAGCAATATCTTGTGCTGACAAACTGTGCACTGATGAACATGCAGTTGATAAACAGGAATTTCCCAGGACATCATAGAAGTAGAAAAAGGATATAAGGAACACTCTGAAATCATACCCTGAATACAGGAGACCTCTAACCCTTAAAGTCTGCACCCATACAACTGGGAGGGTTAGACGAACTGATCCACTTTAGCTTACACTTAGTAAGCTAAGTGTAAAGACAACTCGATCAATTTGCTCGATGGGAAGCCCATCAAAACTGCTTCAACCTGTACGAGCTTATGCCAAGAAGTTCTGGTTCTAACATAGTTTGTCCAAGGCACCAGAAAACAATGAGTTACAACAACACAACAGGAGATAATAAAAATGTGTATAAACATCCATGCCTTTAGGTGAGACAGCACAGGTCACAGTCTGAAGTTATCTCCCAAGGTGGTAACATTGTTTGATTAACAGGACTGTCCAGAGAACTCAGAATCATGTACAAATTCAAGGTCATGGCTCTTGGGACCAGGACAAATAAGACAACCACCACAGGATACAGCCAAAGAGGACGGAAAGGAATTGCAGTGGAAGATGAGAATCATGAATGAGCCAGCCTCAGGAACACTGCACTCCAGAATGGAAGCCAGAGAAGTTTCTAGTCCCAAGCCACACAAGAGCTGACTGTGCAGGCACCTGAGAAGTGATGATTACAAGTGCAAATCCCAAGACAAAGGTCACAAACTTTTAAGGATGCCAAGAAAAGCAAATACTCAAACAAAACTACAAGAGAGTGCCAAGCAATTCTGACTTGTGGTACAAGGTCAGAGAACATGACTGCAATCTGCATCTGGAAATGAGGATTAAGATGTAATTTTAGGTAATATTTGAAACTTGCCTCTGTCATCGAAGCAGAGAAGGGCGAGCTTTCTGCTCTAATATGCAATTACTGCAGGGGTGCAAAGTACCAACCAGGATGCCACCAACAGAACCTGCAGCATTCCTTGGACATCAAAGGTGAAGACCTAGCTGGTTGCTCACGCCAGGAGGAATGAGCTTCCAGAAGCTGCAGGACTGTTGCTACCATCAAACAAGCAAGAAAAGTCCTATGGAGCCCAAAAAAAGATTTGTGACTGTGCATTTGTGACATGTAGCTCTTACTTGCACGTTGACCTGTGGCGTCTAGCAGCACACGTTCTGAGGACGGAGAACAGGAGGTAGATGAGGAACTTCTTGCGGGTATACAGGAGGTTCCCCGTGCATTGTCATCTCCTTGCCTTCCTCAAAATCTGTTGGATGTTGCATCAAGAGGCTTTATATGACACAGAAAATCCTCAGAGCTAAGAAATGTAACTACAATTCCTCAATTGAATCTAAAAATGCTACGGTCATCCCAACAAAAGAGCAATAAAGATAAGGAAAAAATGCTCATAAAGCTTCCCACAAAAGTACTGCAGAACTCTAGGAAGAGGTCAGCCTCACCACTTGTTTTTTTAGACACCATTAGGCTGTATGCTCCCTACGTCAAGGGAGTCAGACACACACACACCCCTTAGTAAAATGTCCAGCACAACGGGACCCAAATTTCAAGTGGGCAATGTCTATGTTAATGTAAATAATAGGTAACAACTTCAGGGTTTTCTAAAATACACACCAGCAAAAACCTACTGGAATGCACCCCGGAATCACAAGAGAGTAGGAAACATTTTTTTTCCCTAGTAAGGCATCTGTCCTCCATTCATTAGCATCCAATTACCTCCTGAGTCCCTTCCCCAGTGCTGGGGGTTTCTTTACAACAAAATAAAACAATATTACAAAACAACAACAAGAACCCTGACTCCAAGTGTCCCTTAGCGTAATTAATTGTCAGATTCAGGGAAAAGCTGAAAGCACAGGAACAGCACCAGAGAAATCCCCGTGCAAGCTACCGAGACTTACAGGAGCTGCTGTATGCTGAGAATTGCAGCCTCCTAGCACACCACTGCCCACAGCAGATTACTTTACACGGTGATGATGACGGCAGTACAGAAATCTGGAGGATCCGCTGTCACAGTTTCTCCTACTATTCCAGATGATTCCTCCAACATTTACGTGCTGATTGAAAAGTGTGCATGAAATTAATGCGCGCACGCACGCCAACATTTGAGTGCTGGGGAGGGGAGGGAACTGCAGAAACGTTACCAAAATCTCAGTTACGAAAATAGTTTCAACACTGAGCTAACAAATTAGGCAGTATTTTCTCTACCAGCACGTTTACTTAGCTAGCATTATCACTGCTAAATATGCAACTCTGTGCCGTTTTCTTCAGTCTTTATCTTGAGGTGTCAGTCTGCCTAAGAATTCCACAAACAAATAACTGGAACCACTTATAAATAGCTGGCTTTAGTAACAGTAGACACTAGGATGACTGTAAAAACACTCCAGTTCCATTAACTCACTAAAATCAGCTGAATTATACAACAAAGATAATTACGTTAAGCAAATTTATAAAGTTACATAAAATAAAAAGGAGCAGAAGAACGAGGTAGAGACGAGGATGCCCTATTTTAAAAGAATTTCTGCTGGAAAAGACTAGGTCAATTGCATAAAAATGTTCAGATTTGTTTATGTTCTTTAACTTACAATACTGATCATTAGCAAATATGCTTTTTTGGCTTCTTTCCATAAGCAATTCACTAGAAATAGAACCGTCTGTTTTAAGCCTGAACGCTCCCTTAAAATATTTGCATCCCAGTCTCCCACTGGGGCAGCACACAACATTCAGATCCCGAATGCTGACTAAAAACAAACGGTAAAATAACTGACCTGTTTTCCTAGCTTCTGAAAAGCGCTGGGTAAAGAACAGCCTGAAGTGTGAAAAATGACACGACTTTCACAATTACTGCGTCGCTAGCAGACGAGGGTGTTAACTAATTGCACCGAGGAAAACATTTTTCTTCCAAAATTTCCAGAGGAATAATATTATTTGTAGATATATTTATACAGTTATTTAATGCGATAGTGTCCCTTTAAGTAAACTTGTCACAGAAGATTTATTTTTTTCCCCATTGTCTAAGAGTACAGTGTAGGGAGTACAAAAGGTCCACTGGCCAGGACACAAACCCCAGAGGCTGAGGCTAACAAAGCAGCTGACAAGGAGCGACTGGGTGACACAAGGGATGTTCACAAGATCCTGCTGTTACAGATAGTAGAAACATAAAAATAACCAATATTTGATTCAAAGGAATTAGGAATACTGTTAGCATCAGAAATATAAAAACTGCAGCGTTCAAGAACTGGAAAAGGTTGTGGATATCACCTATTTAATTATTTCCAAATACTTTATCATATATCTAGATGTAATAACTCAATTTTATGCCACTTTCATGGAAATCTATTTCATTCTTTTCTTACATTTTTTAGCTTTTCCATCATTCTGTTCCATTTAATGAATACACGGATTTTGAATATTAGGTGAATAGTCCTTGCAACTGAACACAAAAGGGAAATGATGCAGATAGCATTATGGTCCCGCTTCTTCTCCTTGCATTAGGTTGGAAATGATATGCAGTAGGGATTATGCTTTGTTTAAAGCTGAGCCTCTGCCTCTAAAAGAATACATTATACAAATCTTCTAATGTTGTTGAAATTCCCCAAAACTTGATTGTGTCAGACATAATGTGGCAATGAGGTTCTTATCCCTACCTTATGCCGAATAAATATCTAATATCAGAGAGTATAACCTTGGAAAAGTATACACCAGGGAACATCCCTCGTGTCAATAATTCATAGGGCTGTTGGTGGGAAGGTACATGCAGCTAGCCCCTAACATTATACGGAATACATTAGTGCCCACGCAGCCACAGCTCCCCGGGAAGGCGGTGGGGGAAGGGGAGAGGCAGGAGCAGACGGACGGACGGACGGACGGACTCCCTGGCAGCCTGATTAAAAAAAAACAACAGAATTCTTCAAAGTAGCACTTTCTCTGCCAAAACAAACAAGACCCCACATCAGACTCGTGCGAGGGACGGAGCATGTGGAGCGTGCATTGTGACATACGCACGTGCTCCCGGATTTGCTTTGCGTTTCCTAATTGCCAGAACGAGGGTTCCTGCCCCGGCTGCAGGGAGCGCGCCGCTGGGATCCAGAGCGCGCCCCGATGAGCGAGGCCCCCACGAGCCCACGTATTAATTCGACCGCCGTTAATCCTAAAATCAATACATTCGGGTTCAGTGGTATTTCTGTAGGCAGAAATACAGTTGCCATTCAAATGAGCTGAAATAAATAAGAAAAATTTCAGATAGCACGTATCTGCCTTAAAGACGATTGCGATTTTAATTAAAGGCAAAAAACGAGAGTGGATTTGAATACAGTTTGAGGTCTTCTGCATTCCCATTTGCTCTTTAACAGTTACAGTTTTAATGATTTAGGAACCAGAAGAATAACTAAGAAACCCAACAGTCATTATCTCAAATAATGAGACTTTTTAATGCAAAATCAATGTTTGTTATAATGAAAATAGATTCCTCAGCTCCTGCAGGGTGATATGTACAATTCTTTTTCGCCATTAAATAGAATGTGATTGCTTATTTTCACCAACATGATGAACATTTTTATTCAGGAGTAAAAATAAAATGTCAGAATTTATTTACTGTTATTAAGCACATGTATTTAACCAGAAGCTCCCACCATATGACTGAAGCTGAGGAAACTGGGAATAATTTTCTGTGAACTTTCAGAAGCTTGGGGAATAAATGCAAAATTTCCAGCAAGTAATGAAAAAGCTCGCTCTGGGAAAAAATTGTCAGGTTGTATTCCAGCTCCTGTTCAGATGGTTGGCCAAACTCTTTGTTATGTCAAACGAACCAAACTCAAAAGCTAATGAAAAATATCTAAAGCACATTTAATGAAGTAAAAGAAAACACTTCTTCCATAACAAGATATCAAAACTGTTATCGATGCAGAGCAATTTTTTTTAATGCTGATGAATGTATTTATGGTGATTTTTCATCTCTGAACATTAGGAAAAGCATTCGTAATAATACTCCAGAGCTATTTCCTCTTAAGAGTCCAGATCTAAAACAAAGCATAAAAATTCTGGGGCTAAATGCTTCATTGTGAAACACTTTGTGTATTTCTGAATGCTCATATTTGGCTTGTTTATGCATGCTATACCCAAAAGGTATAAAATCAGAACATGAAAAAGACGACAGAATTTGCAGCAGAGCTGCCAATATCCTTTAACATGTTTTCTTGGGTTCTTGTACAGGTATCAGGGGAAGAACAAGTTCTCACTGGAAGAGAACCACAACTGGGAGCAGATCTGCACAGGAATCTCCATGAAAAACATGGGGTTGGGCAGCTGCGATCTCTGAAAGGTGCCTTCTGCAGGAACGACACCGCTGACGAGTATCTTTCAGTCACCCGTGTATGGGAGGAATTTCCTGGAGTGATGCAAACATGTAGGAAAAACGTACTCTGTCTGGACTGGGAGCCCCTCGAGAGCATCTGCAGCAAACAGAGGCAAAGCAGGACTAACTATAGCAGGTTGCTGCGGGCTGTGTCCAGTCAGCCAGGGTTACTGGCTACTTTTAGGTAACGTATTATAATCTGCTCACGCTGTACACCACTGTATGAAACGCTCTGTACATATACTAGTAGCTTCCAAAGTTTTCACTGAGGAATTTTAAAGCGTTATTGGTGTGAAAAGAGTACAAACACTATTTTTCAGTAATAATAAACATAAAGAAAAGGTTAGCACATCTTTCTAAATAAACCAGGCAATGGGAATCATGTTTACTGAACTGCACTCATCTATTGTGCAGACCTCTGCATGGTTGTCATTTCTCCATGCATATTTATTCCAACTTGTTAGCTCAGGCTACATCCACACGCAGAACAGAGCTTCTGGACTTGTGGAAACTCCTGAAGCAGTAATACTTATTAACCAGTTCAGCTTGGCTCCAAAGCAGTCACTTAATGGGGAAGACTCAGCAACTGGAATTATAGAAAAGTTTCCACGAGGATATTTTATTTTATAAACTGCTAATTTTTATCAATGTTCATTTTTCATGAACACTGGAAAAATGGAACTTTCAGAGGATCATTTATTAATGAAAAGCAAATTCCAATCCACACAGAGGCTTCTGTGAAAATCAACAGAGGATTTTCATGAGCAAGAAACATTTAAGGGAAACTACTTTGTGCTCATTCAGTAAAATACAGCAATGATTTTATGACAGATAACAACTTCAGTCGTAGCTAAACTTTACAGGTCAAATTTGATGGTTTATTCTCAAGGTTGTTAAAAATATTATCAAAATATATTCAAGGAAGAGTATTAGTTATGTAACATTTTCAGGAAATCATGATCTGCTCATAGATATGATGCAGGCAGAAGGAAGGCCTGAATTCTTTGAGTAAATTACTCGTTGTGGCTTTTTTTTTAATCTTCAAACTAACCATGATTGACACTACATAGAGGACAGTCATTATAGTCTACAGTGGCAGAATTCAGACCGTTAAACAATATACAACTAACTGCAAGAAATGCAGTTTATGTAGGAACTCTCCCTAATGTGCATGTTGTTTGTAACAAAACATACAAAGCCTCACATTACGGAACCTGTGTGCGTTCATATACGCTGCTCCACTGTGGTGCCCATGCAGATGTGCCTTTTTGAAACAGTTTTCAGAACTAAAAAAAATATTTTATTTACAGCATATCAGTTGCCTGTGTTGCCCTGCATTTGGCTTAGTTATTAAATAAAGAATATTAAATACTTAAATGTATCTGTGCCATAGAACTGATTTGTTAGCAAACTACATACAGGAAAGAATTAACACCATTCAAGCATTTATGACAGCACAAGATGTTCCAGACCGTGTCACAGACTAATGCAGTAACTCTGAAGACTGTTATCTCTGAGATCTTACAGCAACTACCCCTAATGGCTAGCTCCTTCCTGGCAGAATATCTAAAATACCTAAGAGCAAGTATTTCTAAGAAAGATGAGCAGTATTAAAGTTTCAGGATGGGGCTACTTTCAGCGACGGAGTTTTCCTAATGGGATTCATCTTCAGTATCGAAATCACATGCTTCAGTAAGAAATGGGACAGACCAAGAGTTATAACCAAGAGTCATATTTGCAAGACAATTTTTGGTATGTGAATACATTCACTTCAGAGGTAATAGTGAGGCAGCTTTCAGCAGAGCTCGGAATAAACACATAGATGAAAAACTGAGCGCTGGCCTTTCTTGGAACCTTGACTGTCATGGAACAGCTTTCCTTCTTTTCCTTCTTTCTCCCTTCTCCTTAGCATTTAGGAGTTTGAAAATCTGTAATGCATCTTTTTCAACATGCAGGTGTATTCACTATCAGCTAAACTGAAGGCCCAATCAGCATACATAAACTCTGCCCCTAAGCAGTCTGTCCTGGTTTATACAGAGATTAGGATTGCTTTGAATTACACATGCAATCAGGACATTTCATACAGCAAATTGTGGTCATTTTGACAGCTATACAGCAAGCTTAATTTCAGGCCCAAGTATATATGATATTCAGAGATACAATGAGGTAATTTAACATTTAAAAAGGGGAATATGTAGTACAAATTAGTAGAAAAATCATGACACTTACAAACCTGTTCTAAAGATGTATTGTTCCTTTTTCTTCAGAAAAAAATCAGTTTCTATTAAGAATAAATTAACCACTAAAGAATTCCACTGATGGTCAATTCATATTGGAAATCTATTTTAACCTTGGAAAAGAAAGGAAGGAAAAGGAGGGAAGGAAAGAGGGAGGGAGAGAGGGAAGAATGCAGATACAAAGATGCATGCAGAAACACAGCACTTCTAACATGCAGCCTGCAGAACAGCAGCCCCCGTGACTGCAAACTCCTCGTCAGAGGATGTCAGCTGTTCTTACAACAGCTAGATTTTCAGAGTAAGCAGTCTTCATCGTAACATATAGAGAGATATACACGTATATATAAATGTACAGACCTCTGACTGAAGAAACCTGCTCTCTTTTCTGAGGTGTGGGAATCCTATGCACGGAGGAGATCTCACACGACGGGCTTGCTCCTGCTCTGTAAACCAGAGTATGAAACCTGCAGTGATGAACAGAATATTGACCAGATGTATCTAGAGATCTAGACGCCGCTTATGCCTGTTATCCCCAAACATCCTGCTTTGTAAAAACAAAAATCTGGCATGCATTTGAACCCTGATCTCTTCGAAACAACTTGGAAACAACTTTTCCTCTCTGTAAACTCTGCTACATCCTTTATATGTTTTCAATGCTCTCTTTATAAGCATTACCAACTTCTTCAAAATAAAAACACTTCCTGTTCAGTCAGAGTCCATAAAAACTCTTGAAGTTAGTGCACGTGTGTGTACCCAGTCAGGTATCCCGAAGGGAAGTGGCAAAAAGCTGAATTTACACAATCTGTATCCCTTAGCTAATACAGTAAAAATTTCAGTTCTAATTCCTTCTCCAGGTTGAAAGATTTCTTCACCATTTTTCTCCCCTAATTAAGTGAAGACCTGTTATAGTTCAAACGTGTACTACACAAGTGAAATTCTTAGGCTTGTGTGTAAGAACTGGATTGCACGATTGCAGCAGGTCATCGTGGTCTTACCCTTCACAAATCTGCATAGCCCCACTTCAGCTCCCAGTTACGCGCACTACAAAAGCTCTTCTTGGTCAAAATATACTTTGGGTTGAAGTGACATGCTATCAGCTGGTGCACTCTGGAGGTGCGATTTTTGCCTTCAAAAAGCCCGGAAGGTCTCTGAGTATTTGCCTAGCACCATAAATACTGCAACAGTGAGAGAGCAAAAGCCAAGAAAAGAACATGGAAGGTACACTACTAGGACTAAGTTTTTGTCGGAGGGCATAAAAACTAAACTTGTTTTGTAATACATCTGCTACTTGGAATTATGAGGTTTGGTCACATTTTGATTGATAGCAGCATCATAATTTTAGTCCAATTTATCACTCAACGTTTTATACTCCTGCCAAAAAGGGTTAAAAGCCCTCCCTCTTTCCAAACATTTCGTACCTGACCTTTACATGGCTAATTTTATTACTCTGACAGAATTTTTAGACTTCTGTATTCTTTCAAATGCGCCATGATAGTAACTGGAATCTTCTAATTTCTTCAAACTGTCTTCCCAATTATTTATTTAAAAGCTGTGAAGATAAGCTCTCCATTCTCACCTAGATCAGTGATAAGAGAAGAAATGGCCTTTTTAAAGTGTCTCTGCTTTTTAAAGCAGATAGAAATAATAAGGTTGACAAAGGAAAAAGGAAAATTGAGCATTATGAGGGTAATAACTTAGAAAGTGTCAGATTCAGAATAATTGAATTCAATGACATTTAATGCTATGGAAAACAATAGCAGCAGCCCAGCCGCCCATCTGATTCATGTCTAGTTCATGTTTAACAAAACAAGGCTAAGGGTCATGCAGTCATGAGTCCCATAAATAACCTGTTAATGGGATTTCCAAACAAGCTGTCCTCAAAATGGTTTTTCGTCTCACAGAAAGAATATTAAAATGCAAATGGATTCGGGCTGTGTCCTCATAAACAACCATGTTCATTTAACCTCTGACCTCAACGTTTAACTGCCCATTCCAGCAATTTGTATGGTATTAGCCACAGCATGCCACTCCAAAGTGCTAACTTTGAGAAGAGAGCACTAAATGAATGGGTTACTATCTGTGATGCTCAGTTAATCATGTCAAAATGATTTTATAGGCAGAAAACTGTCCTTTTAAAACTTCCCTTCGTTCAGCTGACATTTTTGCTAAGGGAAGAAAAAGACCAAACAACAAAACCAAAATGAGCGAGTGCCAGGGAAGGCGTTTTGGGAGCAGCCCTGACCAGCACAGCCCAAGGGCTTTGCTCGAGCCCGGCCCTCACAACGGCTGCCCGCACTTCCACGGCGCTCAGCCCGGCTTTCCTTGCTCCTTTTCTGTTTTAGGGTATTCCAGACATTACCTGCAGCACTTTCGGTCACATCTTTTTATTACATTATCACAGAAAGCCCCCGACTGCCATGACTGCCATGTAAACCCCTCTTTGTCCAAATCCAGCCACATTTCCCCTCACCGCTCCTCCTCACAAGCAGAGCTCCTCCGAGGGCCTACAGGAGCTCATCGACCAGGCCCGACATAAAAGTAAAGCGGCAACAAGCAGAGTATCTGGTAATTGTTCCCAGTTAGAAGTACTGTGAAAATCAAATACTCACTGAAGGTTGCTCTTTACAGGTTGGTTTTAAAGGAATTAAATGAAATAAATCCTTTTCCAGAGAAAGGGCAGGGTAAGAGCCCTTAGCAGCAAACCACACGTACAGAGCAGAAAGCAGCTGCTGGGACGCCGGAGCAGCACAAAGCAAGCCCTCTCCTCTGACTGGTGCAGGGCTTTTTCATTCAGAAATACTATGCCAAGATGCTCACGGCATATTAGAGATGATCAAATATTTGTAACCTCCAGAGAAAGCAGCCACAGCTTGGACTGGATCTCAAAGGTCTTCCAAAGTCTGCTAAGCGAGCCAGTGAGGAGGAAACGAAGGGAACTCGGCGTGTTTAGGAAGGACACATTATTTTCCTGTTTCCAGCGCTGGACCATGCCTGTACTCTCCACTGATTATTCAAGTGGGCTCATTTTTCTTGTCAGTTTTGGATTTATACCTTTCCTCGATAAGTAAATTCCTTCCTGTAACAGCTCTTCAGGGGCATAATTTCAGGCGTTGCTCATTGCACAGAACTGATTTGTCTAATTTTGCTTACACTGATTGGCAGCAAAGTCTCTGAGTATCTGGTCTCCAGAGTTTCACTTTTCTGGAAGGTGTTTACTTTCTTGTCCAAGAAAGAACTCCAAGTGAAGACTTCCCTCCCAGAAGAAGCAGTAACAAGTCCTACCTCTGTCTGCTGACATCAGAAGTCAGGAAACAGTCCAATGACTCACTCAAAAACTAAGGAAGATTTACCTTCTCCAGATAAAGCAAATATGCAGCCCCTGTGTAAGAAATACAGGCATTTACAGACTGGCAGAGCAAAATAATACCTCAAGTTGGAATAAGTATTTCATTTTGCCTCTAAAACAGTTCAACTCTACCAATTTCCCTTCTTTGTTCACCCCAAAGGACAAGCAATGGTTTCAGAGCCCTCTCCCTTCACATACACACACGTGCCGATCGGCCAGACAGTTCCCCTCCAGGTGCAGAAGAGAGAAGCTGTGGCATTCAAAATCATCGCTTTCTTCAGCCTACTCTATTCCAGACCTTTTGACCTAACAAAAATAACCATTTTGTCACAGTCAGTAATGCAGAATTCTGGCATTTGGGAATTCCATAGAAAACAGAAAAATCCTGGTATTTTGAAGTTGAACGAATCTATTCCAATGTGAGATCACAAACTTTTCTCAGTACACACTGCACTAACGCAGTAACTCTACACACTAGCCGAAAGATTCAAACTGTTAACAAACTCCAGGACACAGAGAGCACGGTACCACAGTAAAAACAACAGAGAATTTCTTGTCTGATTTTCTGTGACACCCCGCATTACAGGTAGATTGGAGTCTGTGCTGAGCAGGCCAAAATTATGACAATGTACGTTATTCTGATACACAAGAATCAAAATAAGTTACTGCTTGAATTTAGTATTTATCCTATATTATTCTGTATTTTGTGAAAGCTTACTGTAAGTTGTCAGAGGGAAACACCTTCAGAGAGGCTCACAGCAGTTTACCTTTCAGCTGACTCCTATTTCAAAAGCTGTTTTCCCACGGTGCGTATGCAGCCACCATGAAGTTCTGGTACTTTATTCCAAAGTTCATTTCGCAGATGGCTAGAAATTAATTTGGATGACAGATTCAAGAAGGACACAACTGCCCATACCTTAGAACTAGGTAAGGTAAAGTCGGACAAAGTGATCATCAGAGACATTGGCCACAGTTCTTGTAAGGAGGGACTAAACAGACAAACCTCTTCAGGTTGGAATGGAGGCACCAGAGGAGAAATACGTTATAATCATAGGTATATAAAGTCATGAATGACGTACCAAGTCAGTAGACAAAGATTATTCAGCAGTTCTGAAACAAGACACAGGAAGCGCAGGTAAACACATTAAAATCCTCACATAGTTAAAAGATACTTCTGCTGCTCAGACTATCACATTTCTAACAAGCACTAAAGCAGGTTCCTTGAGCGTTTTTTTTTGTGGGTGATTTTTTTTTTTTGTCAAGCTGCCTTACTCTTACCTGAATGATTCTTTCCACCCCGTATTTCTCTGCTTTTAGATCTGCTGTCTTTCGCATTCTCATTTCTTCTTCTCCCTCTCCTCTTTAATAAAATTTTATTAATGGGTCTAGAGGTTCCCACTGACTTGACTGGTTCTGAACCTACCCCTTCAGCTGCCTTTCTGCTTTCTATCTTCTCTCTTATTAACTTGCAATTTCCTTTTTCTGTATTAAGCTCTGAAGGAAAAAGGAAAGAAATGTGAGGGAGGGAGAAAAATTGGAAAAGCAATAAACTAAGGTAACTCCTTCACGTACCTCAGAGAAGCACCAGAGTGCATTATACGTCCTACTCTCAGAGCACATTTTGGAGAGATTATTTTAAATTACCAGAGTTTTTCCTCTGATCGATCATTTTGCGGTTTTAAGAAGATTCTTTTCATTGTACGGGAAAATAATACTGAATTCATTGTTCTGCCAATAGAGCTTTGGTTAAATAATTTAAATACTGTGGAAGAACATTCCTGGGAAAATATCCTCAGAAAAAGTTTTTAATCTGTATTTCAGTTGTATTGCATGTTTTAAATACATCCCAATTAGAGAAAAGCAATGTGGTAAAAATGCAAAGATAATGATAGGTTAATTACTGTTGTGGCAAAACAAGAACAACTTTTTGAAGTATTAAGTCATGTCATTATTAAAAGGAACATTTTTATATCAAGGAAAACGGAAAAAATAAAAAAGTATCTAGATATCAAAATAGGATATATCCATCTGTTTTCCTTTGTCTGTTATCTGTGTCTGTTAGATACACCTTCACTTACAGTTACAGAAGAGTAATTAATGTTCAATTGCTGGCAATTTGTAGTTTCAAGAATGGATTTTTTACATAGCCCTTTGATAGGAACACATCAGAAAACATTTTTCCAAGAAACCCAAAACACTATTTCCCAACAGAAGTCTCCAGCTTTATTTAGATGTCGAGCCATTCTGGCTCTAACAGAAGAAAACGTATTTTGCACACTATTTTTTCTTCATGTTTTTAGACTTCTACCTGTATTGTACACTACCGGTATTGCAAGTTTTTAAGTTAAAGGGATGAAAAAATATACTTCATGCAGTTGTGTGTGGTGATTTTTACTTTCTAAATTGTGTGATGGATTTATATTTTTGAGATGTGTGTAACAATACTCGGCTGCAAGACCTTTGAGCTGTTACCATCAACATTAGAGCAACTTAGAATGAAGCTCAACAGCTCTTGGTGAGTTGGAGCTGAATCCATATCCTGAAAACACATGCGAATCCCCAAAGCTTAAATCTAAAACTATTTTTAGCTTGGTATGTTTTAGAAAAAAAGTGACCGGATTTAGCAGAACATCCCTCAGCTTCCAGGCTGTCTGAAGGACCTGGCTTTTGGCGGAGCTGACGAAGTGACGCTGTGTGTCAGGAATCCTGTTTCATCCCCCTCCCCAGCTGACACGCTCACTGTCACTGATTTCTGACCCTCCTCCTGCCCCCTGAGGTTACCCTGCAGGTACGGCTCAGCGCATTCTCTCCACCACCAAGACCTCCCCGTGCACGGCTCAGGTTAGGTCTGCGCTCTGCAATACCGCAGCTGGAAGCGGTTTACTCTGCAAACACCGCAGCTGCTACCGAAGCAGCCGTGTGTGATGCAGGAAGACTTGAACACACAAACGTCCCAACCCACGTCTCATTAATACCACTAAAAGGTCTCAGCGCATCTTCCTCTTGGCATCGCAGTGCGCAGCTTTCATCATTCATGACTTTCACCAAAATGTACTTGTAGATCCAGACCAATTTCATGTATTTTGTAAACCCAGCACCGATTTCATGTATCGTAGAGGCAAAACCAAACTCTGCAGAACAAGGCAGTCCCAGGAAAGCAACAGCAATACCACCGCGGCTACACGCAACTGCACAGAGCTCACACCCTACACGTGGTGGAAAGCAGATTTGTCCCACTCACTCAGTGCTAAGCTTTTGGCAAGAAGAGGTTTCAGAAAATCTGATTCTGGCCATCAGAGTCATTACAGAGGTCCTGGACCGCTCAGAGGCTCCACTGACACGGCGTGTGCCAAAATCGGTGTTCAGCTCGGCACAGCACTGGCTTGTCCAAGTCCATTCCCTAAAGCTGAATCTGAGCCCCCAAAAGTTAGAGCTGGAAACTTTTTTTTCCTGTAAGGGGCTGAAAGCAGAGTCATTAATGCTGCGATCGGTCTAATCCGGAGCATTTGTCGCTGCTAATTATTACGGACAAGCCTCTTTATTGAACCACATCCTCTTATCGACATTAGGATGCATGAGCCGAGGCTGTTGTTTTAAACGCACTCATTAACCACACAAATCAGCCCTGTTGACAGAGCGCTTTTGAATTAAGCTTCAGACTGTAGTCATTGGACAAGGAGCAATTTATAATGCCATTAGCAACACTTGCGAAGGTTACAGGCATCAAAAATTGTTCAGCCGTAATTATTCTTAATGGATACAAGGAATAAACTGACGCAGGACAGCTTTTTCATTAGCTTTCAATCAAGGCTGATGGCTTTGAGAAATGTACAGTAAGTGCGTTTTGGGGAGAAATAATGATGTTGCAGCACCTTTCATCGGAAAATGCTCTCAGTTCAGAACTTAACTTTTAATAACCTTAATTTGATATAATTAAAAAATCTGATTTGCTTTGAAGATCTTGCAATGAATTGTTTTGGCTGCTGTTTAACCCTTTGCCAAGTATTCATCCCAAAGATGCTAAAAAAAGTCTTCAGATACTTTGAGTTCTCATGGAAAGCATTAGACTTCTGATTTCCTACACCCCTACCAGCTTGTACAGATTTTTACAGTGAATTTGGAGCAGTTAGAGAATGAGGGGATTTTTACAAGGTATACCTGCTTCTGAAAAAGTACCTGCGCATGCACAACGCTCTCCATAGAATTCAGCTGTGGCTTCGCAGACAGGTGATCTAGCACCGTTCTTCACCTACAAAGCAATAAAGTCGGAAACCCTGTGCTCGCTCCTCTTCCAGAGGCACGAGGGCAGACATATACTCACATACCCCGTTCTAACCTTCGTCCCCACCAGATCAGCTTCTGAACCACACAGACCTCTGGCACGATAAGGTATCTGTTCTTATGTTCTCTGTCTAGCATCCCCTTACTATAATGCAGACTCCTATGAGAGACGATGTCTCTCTGAGTTGTACAACTCAGAATCCTTCTATGTATGGTGAAGAGCATGGCAACAGCGCTAATTCTCTCTGAGAAGTAAAACCAGCAAGAACAATCATTTTCCTCCTTTTCTGGTACAGCAGAGTACCTACCGAGTAACAGCTTTTGGTGAAAATATTTCTAACGGCATCTAATAAATCAGTTTGGTGCTTTATAGATGAAGAATAACACTTAAATGATAAGGGCTGTGGAACAAGCTCAGGGGCTGCAATGGAGCGTGCCTTCTGTATGGGACATTTTAATCTCATTGTTCCAGCTGACTTCTTGTCGCTCAGCCCCGCGGCTCTCTGGACACCAACACGATGGAAGACTGAGGCTCAGGAGGGCAATAAGCTTTGCTTCAATCAAGAGATGCTGCTGCACCGTACAGAGTGATGGGAAGGGGACTTGTAAAAAGCCCGAGACAGTAGGTTGGAGAAAATGTACAGCTGGTGCCTACGCTGCCTTGCTGGTTTAGGGGAGAAGGCTGTGAAGAGGCAGAAAATAAAAGGAAGGGTATGCATCAAGGCACCTTTCTATCCAGCTCTGCTGCTTCTGAAGACAGAACATAAGGAATAGTGAAGTCCCATTTCCTGAATACATGCTCTGCCTATGAGAGTCCAACGCAACCAGGCAGTCATGCGCCGTATGCCACCGTTAGCCACGCTGTCCCATTTAGCTGTTCCCCAGTGGTTAGCATTTCAGCTTGAAAAGAAGCAGACATACTAATTACTAATGCTACAAAAGTCTCCACTGACATTCTGTGAAGAAACCAACTTTGAAATCTTATCAGTGAAAATGTTAGTGAAATTTATTCAATTGTAATTAGTAGAAAGTTAACATGGATAATGTTTGACTTTTCCCAACCAAGGAACTGCTAGTTACAGCTAACATTCAGATAGCAACGCCACACATAAACAAGCACATTCAGGAAAATACACACAAACACTCATCCTTACTCCCTTAAGCGCTAGTGAAATGGTAAGCCAGAAAGAAAAGAAAACAAAAAAAACCCTGTAGGTTGGAGACTGAATTTGCTACAATTAAAATCACATTATTTTTGAAAAGCAAACCTTCATAAATTGGTCCTCATTTCATAGAACAGAGTCATAGAACCATTCAGGTTGGAAAAGGCCTCTAAGACCATCTAGTCCGACAATCTCTCTGTTCCCCAGCTGGTGGTGAGAGCCCAGGCCTCTATCAGGAATCCCTTCCATGTGATCCTGACAGACAGACGGACACGTTTGGTTGGCAGCCGAGCTGCCCCACGGCCTGCTAGGCACACCTGGCTCAAGCCCGAAAAGCAACCAGAAGTTCTGTCCCTTAGCACTACGTGTGTGTTCAGCTCCTATATTTCCATAGTTTTACAAGTTTTACATACATAGTTTTACAAACATAGTTTACATACATAGTTTTACAAACTCTTAAAACTTGTTTAAAAAAAATGTTTACACGGTTTTAAGAGAGCTACTTCCTATCCATGTACTTGCCCAGTTCAAACAAAGAGAGAACTGCCACCAGGAAAATGAGCGAGGAACGACAGGCCTCCAAAGTGACCGGGGCTTGGGACTTCCTGCAACTTCTTTATGGATTATTTGTGCTCCCGGTTCCCATGAATAATTCACCCCCTTTCTCCTCAGATTTAATCATCTCAGTGGTCTTTGAACCCTCTCTTTTTGTCAAAGAATTGAAAAAAAAAGCTAAGACGTCGGTGAGTGTGTAAGCACTGCTATGCACCCCTCCATGCACCACCACGTCCTCACCAGGTCGTAAACAGGAACTCCCCAAACACATAACACTAAATCTACATGAAATTTTCCTCAAGCCATAAATTTGCCTCTGCATCAATGCATGTGTATAAATCGGACCTTTTAAAATAAATCATTTAGAGAATCCACAGCCTGAGTCACCCTGCAAGATTCCATGGAAACCAGGCTCCCGAGCCAGAACGGGGCCCCGAGGGGTGGCGTCTGCGCGGGGCTACCAGCCTGGAGCACGCCTGATTGCAGTCCGTGGGATCACTCAACACTCTCCACTATTCCGTGCTAGATAAAAGCAAACTATTATATGAATCTCAACATGTAACTGCTTATTTGGAAAGAGGTGCAATGGAAGAACTTAGGCAAAATTGTTTATTCAGTAATACAGACAGGTGCTAATACCAAAAGGAGAAAGGCAACTTTCCAAGAAGGAATGGCAGAGAACTGAATTTCTACTGAATTCCAGAAACTTCAGGAAAAAAAACAAATCAGTGTTTCAATAGATTTACATACCAAAGTGTTAAAAGTTATCATGAAAACTAATTTGCTGTAGAAATATCTATTTGCTAAATTAACTACTTGGCCTTCATAATGACTTTCTGAAAATATTGGTTCCACTTTTTAGCAAATGTAAATTTAAGCTCAGAAGAAGCTGGTCTGCAGCCTTCTGTCATAGTGGTATGAATGAGGAACAGACATTGAGCCTTTTTCGTTCTTTTTCTTCCTTTTTTTTTTTTAAATGCATTACTATGAGTGCAGTAAGTGGGGGGCTCAAATCTGTCATTACATTTCAAAACTCAACTAAAATAAAACATTTTTTTTATTAATAATAGAATAACTTTCAATTACAATCCAAAAATTAATATTTAAATATATACCTCCTGCAGTAGATTTGTCCTGCTTCTTGAAAACATGCTTCTGCTCTCCTTTCAGAATTGTGAGTTCTCTAGGAACTGGTATCCAAACATGTACTTTGGCTGGGATATATATAAAAAATTATAGATAAATTATATATATATAAATTATATATATATAATATACATTATATATAATATAATAATATAATAAATTATATAAAAATTTATATATATAAATTATATATATATAAAATTATAGATATATATTTTTTAGCTGCTTTTTCTTTTTTTTTCCTTACCCCAAAATATGGTAAAATTACATGTAAGCATGCACGTCAGCTACCAGCTGAAAGCCTACAAATATCAGCAATCAATCCCTCCTTTCTGTTCTAAAATCCTTAATGTTTTGAAGCACAAATGCCATTAAAGTATCTTAAAAAATGGTAAGGTCACTACAGAAGTGTGAAGAGTTATGAAAGAGTGCTCCCCTGTACTCCAGTGATAACATTCAGCCCATCCAGGCTACAGGGATGCGTAAAGCTGGAGAGATATCTCAGTTGGGAAGAACATAAATATCTTCCCAGCTCTTTTGATGATTAAGGTGTCATAGGTCATGCTTCTCTCAAACAAATGAACCAAGAGGTGAGATTTGAGCCATTAATAGTAAATTTGACCAACACTGCAGACACTTCAAGAGAGCTCAGCAGAGGACGAGCAATGTCAAAAGCAGACAGAATGAGACAAAATTGGTTACTTTAGCATTAAAACAAAGCATATCGTGGGGCCTCCATGAAACAAAAGGCTTGAGAACAGAGGCAGCAGCTCTTAGAATTTCTGAGTCACAAAGGTTTCAGCAGAAGGACACAAATCTGAGAAACAAATATACAATTCCTTTGAGATACTGATTTTAGGATGCAGAAAGTCTAGGGACCTGTCTAGTCTAAGACAATAAGCAGTACTTAAAGACATGGAAATTCCCTGGCAAAACAGTGAAAGAGAATTCTCATATGCAAGCAAGGAAGCTGCAGAGAAAGGGCATAATCTGTAATATTCAAAAGAATTTAGATGACAAAGGCAGAATTTTTAACCTAACCTCGCAGCCTCTGCCAAAGCAGCAGCGAAGTGAGCGGAATCGGGAAGCAGGGTGGTGGTGTCAGGTAGGAAAGCAAGGAAAGCTCTTTCAACTGATCTTGGGAGGGAAGGGGAATTCAAGGCTCGTGTAAATACCTCACAGAATTTACAGAACACCACAGACCTCGCTCCTCTGATGCTGGTCTACCTTACCCGGATCAACCCAGCCACCAGTGCAGAACGCGTGCTGCCTTGCCTCCCTTCTGACCATTTCCATAAAGTAGCTCAGAAATCTTTCATTCCCTGAACACGTATCAACGTACAGACACTTGATAAGTACGATACAGCAGCCTACGTCATAGGAAACTAAAGCACATGGTACAGCAGATGACAAAATCCTGCCCCCAAAGAGCCCACCTGAAAACACACAGTCTGTTTTCCTCTTCACTGCAAACACTGTGCCATTTTGCAGCGAGTGGAAGGAATATTTAATAAGCAACCCTGGTCTTGTAGACATTAAAAGCTTATTATGCAGCCCTGTGGCTCACGTACCTGTTGACTGGCTTGCATGAATTATAGCTATGTCCCTGGTATAAGGATGCAAAGCTATGTTCAGCAGTTTTAACTTGATGAGATTGCTTTCTGCTCCTCTCAGTCCAGCATGGAATTATTGAAAGCTTTCTTTTGCTTTCCATTTCAAGAACCATGCTCCTGTACTTATCTTTGAGGTTATTCCCCGCGGCCTTTCTTCCAACCTAGATGAAGTCACACCCCTCTGTAGAGCACCAAAAACCTCCCACTGACCTGCCCATCACAGGCCTGGGAATTCTTGCTGTTGTCTCAAAGAGCTATCTTTTCCTGTTCACTGTTAACCTTTGTGGCAGCAGGAATCGTGTACCTGTGTACTCCAATGAGTCACGCTTTTAACGACTCGCACAGAAAACACACCTGCCACACCTAGGTTTGCATTCTGCAGCCTACCTGAAGTTCCACAGCACAGAGACAGATCCTTCCTGAGCGTATTGCCAAGGAGGCACCACTGAACAGTCCCGTTACTGACAACACATTTCATTAATTATAATCGCTATTGACGATTCTATTATTGGCTTGTAAGTTATTCAAAATCCCTTCTGTGTAGGCTTAAGAGCTTATTAAGACTAGTAACTGTTGTCTTGCCATCATGCCAACCTAGCCAAGGATATCACCCAACCAGAACAGCTTTGCCAAGCTTACTATGCTCAGAGTAACTTTCAATTATCGAGCAATACAAAATTTGTCTAGTACTGAGGCAAAAACACTCGTAAGCCAGCAGCTCCCCTAATATCAGCCCATGCACTGAAGAAGACAAGCCTGGCTGGTTAGTCTGCTGCAAAACCGAAGGCCACAAGAGAGGAAAGAAATGCCATCCACTTGCCCTTGGGATATCAGAGGTCCTGCGTTGAAGTCTTCAACACATCATCAGGCCTTGAACTTTCTGAAGACAACCATGGGTCATTCGGTGGGAGACTCCTCTAGCGTGTCGTCTTTGTTGCTGATTATCAGGCATGAGGAATGTAATTTTCTTAGAAACTCGGTGTGCCTGTAAAATCAGGTGTAGAAAGAGCACTGAATAAAATCTACAGAATCAAGAGCCTTATCTATCAGCATAACTAGGTCCTACAAAGTTGTACCCACACTAAACTCTCAGCTGCATAATCAACTTTTTTTTTTATTAAAAGTGCTTTCCAAAGACAGATTTAAACTTTTTAAACTCATTTTTATATTGATTAAAATGGTCAAGTACACAAAACTCATCCATTTATCATCTTCCCTTCACATTAGCTAGCCTGTTCTCTTTTACCTACCCTCTTCTCCATCCTCTCTTCTGCACATTAATTAAAAGACAAGCACTGAACATGCAGCAAGAGGATTGCTACGAATCATTGTCCTAGTTGAGATGATCTGGTGAAGTGAAGATGACCCTCAGTGGAAGAGACAACTAGTGGGGTTTTAATTTAGGGAGGTTTTTTTTTCAGGTTTATGCTATGAGTTTTAAAATATTTCTTGTTTTAATAAAATAAATTCTGAAGTCCAGTTACAATAACAACATCGTGTCTGATTCTAATGCTGTACTCAGCTCCCAGCAACGGATGGGAGAAAGGTCCTGCTCCAGTCTATTAGAAGAATTTAATGACCATTAAAAGGCAAGCAAAGATTTGTATCACTCAGTTGTTCAGTGTCATTGTTCCAGTCTTCACAGTAGAGAAGCAGCACATTTCTTTTAAGTAAAATATTGCTGGGAACTCATTGCTTCAGCAATTACCTCTGAAACACATTGTTTTCTCAAAGCCATTAACATGTCAGATCATGGCAGTGCTTGACATCCAAACACGCCTTGGAGGGCTGCAATTCAATTTAAGGATCACCTCCTCTGAACAGGCCAACCTGCAAATTTCACAAAATCAGAGAGAAATTCTCAGGGCACACTTTGATCATGCTGCTTCCTAAATTAAAAACAAAACTGTAAGTGTTAAACATCTTTAACAAGACATTAAACCTCAGCCATAATCCAGGAAGGGTCCCTTAATGAGTAATGACATATGTTGTGAAGGCAGTTATCTCCTAATGTTCGCTGCTGAAACACTACGATGGAATGGCACAGTGTTCAAAAGGGATGTATCATCACTAATGAGAGGATAATTTGAAGCTGCTCTTCTGAGGACCCCTGAGGAGTCTTTCTAATGCTGCAGGATGGTGAAGGAGGCAGTCCTCCACCTTACCACACGCTTGCAAGAGGACTGGGATGTGACACCATTTCTCTGAGTGACAGAGCAAAGCCGGGACGGACACAGAAGAAGGGCTAGGTCATTTGGAGGGTCCCTAAATGGGCTCCTACCTCGTTGGTTCCCCAAAGCAGGTCTTGGCACAGATCAGCCACCTCTCAGCTGACCACTAATGGTGTGTGAGACGCAGCAGAGCAGCCTCCAGAAGGAGCGTGGCCTCCAAAAGGAGCGCGGCGTTGGCACAGGCCTGCTGTGGAGCATGCAGAAGCCTACAAAAAAAGATGGGGTGGAGAAGAGTCACAGAACTGACAAGTGAGGGCCATGCTCAGCAGAAAAGGGACCCAAAACTCCTCTTTTACTAAAAAGAACTTGAGATCTCTTCCAAACCAGGTTTTAAAGTTCCTCCCTTCATTTCCTAGCACTATTTTCTTCCTAATCTGGACTAATTTAAGATAAAACCTCCCCTAAATTATCTTCCAGCTCACCCTACTGAATATGAACACCAATTTAAATATTAAGCCATGGGATTTTATTTAGAACAACAGCTTTCCTTACCTCCATCTGTAGGTAACCTGACAACCAGAGGACTGTGAGTCCCAAACTGGGCCATGGCTTGAACAACTGAGGGCCATGAAACAAACCTCCAAAGCTGGGAGCAAAAACAGAGCATGAATGGAGAATAAACAAGGAGAGTGGGCAAAGGTGGTAAGAACACAGAAAGAGAAAACTTCAGCTGTTTACTAGGAAAAATAATACAAAATATTCCAAGTTCTCCCTTTCAGTTTAAAGCATTGGTGGGGAATAGGAAGAGAGCAGATGCCCTTGCACAAGCTCATCTCCTCTCTGCTCCACATCATCACCTGCAGAAGAAAGGAATTTAAGTAATACTCCGGTTGTGCCGAAGATGTGCTGCTGTGAAAATGAAAACAAACAGCCCCAGGAACAACGGGCAAAACGTCCAACTCCACGCTTGCCGACTGCTGTCAGTCTGGTGCGACTGGAACAGCACAAGCACGGAGCTGAGCAGGAGGCAGGGAGCTCGTTTCAGGGCCGTATCTTGCAGTGGAAAATAAGCAGCTTGTGAAGACCAAGTAATTATGAAATAATAAGAAATTCTAAGAATTTCATACGAAACTAGCATCTACTGAGATGTCTGAATACGTGCAATAGGTTTGGCTCTGGCTCACACGTGGCTTACATGTTGTACATAACAGGATTTGCCATGTATAATTTAGAGAGAGAGTCACTCTTATTGGGCAGAATTCACACGGAAAAAGACGAGGGACCTGATAATTTTGCACGCATTTTTTTTTTTTTATGTGAAAAGCTGTTAGTCAAAGTCCACAGAATCAATTAATCCCCACCCATTCTCTTAGGAGAGTTTTTACAGAATTCTAATGAGTTTCTCTGCTGATCGACGGCACTGGCGCTCGCTAACGCGGCGCACTGCTGGCATCTCTTCGGTGACTAATTCCTTGCTCTGCGAGACAGCTTGGCGTGCAGAGGAGAGATGTCAGAACGGGCTCTCTGCTCTCGCTAGCTGATTTAAGGCAGCGGGGCCAGCTGCGCTCCTCTAACAGGGGGAACACCAGGCTGGCAAGGGCTGGGGATCCAGCCACACATACAAGGGAAGCTGCAGTCGAAGCTTGCCTGCAATTTTATTGGTACTCACACAACATTGTCAGTCCCTGCCCAGCACCTTTGTAACTTGTATTGCTATTTTTTAAGGCGTTTCTTCAGAGATTTAAAGGGGAAGCCACTAGACAGCAAGCATAAATGCTTCTTGCACTACTGAAAAAGCCCTGATATGATGACAGAGTAGTATTTAATCCCATCGATATGAAACGCGTAACTCAGCCCTCCCCCCCTTGACCCTTCCCCTCGTGTAATGACATATGCAAATTAAGTGAATAACAATCAATTAGACATGTTGCCATATGCTGAAGCAGGCATTACTGCTTTCCACTTGCTCACTCCTGCTTGGAAATGAAGGAACTGCTGCCAGAGACAACAAGAGGCCACCACGCTGCAGAAGTTACAATAGGCACCGGAGCCAGCCGGAGCTCGGGTGCACCTGCGTCGTATTTACTAAATTACTTTTGTTCCTTCTGCAGCACCCTGAGCTCTGCAGCAGCTTTTAGATGAAGACCCAGCTCGCCTAATAGCCTGTCCCTGGCAGTGGTCAATAACTTCTGCCTGAGGCACAGCCTAACAACAGGAAAAGCATGTAGCAATTTTCTTTCCCCAAGTTCTTTCCCACCTACTAGTGTTTTGTAGCTTGGGGACTTCTGGAGCCCCAGGCTGCGTGTCCTGACGCAGGAAGTTCTACAGCCACCTCTTCCAGTTAATTTTGTACATGGTAAATAACAGCTTCATTTGATGCCCTCTGGATCATTCACTGAAAGAAACGGCACACGCTAAAAAAATTGTAAAGTTATCTGTGCCTCTCTATCATGTCTTTCCCCATTTGTCTTTTCCAGGCTCTATGTCCTAACTTACTCTGTCATTTCTCATGCAGGAGCAGTGCCATGCCTTCATCTATTGCTGGTGTCACTTGCTGGTTCATTTCCAGTTCTGTTACGTCCTTTTCAGGCAGCAGGACTGCACAGTATTTACAGCGCGGGAGGCCGCAGACTTGCACACTGTCATAACAACACTTCTCCACTTTGCTGTCTGTTCCTTTCCCATCACTTTCTAGCATTTGGATTCCTTTTTTTGGCTACTGTTGAGTGCTGATTTGACATTTTCACAGATGTATCTATGATAGCTTCAACAACTCATTCCTCAGCAATAGCCAGCAGCTCGGAGCACAGCATTTCGTGTGGCACTAGGATTGTTTTTTTCTTCACATGCATCACTTCGTATTTATTTACATTGAATTGCATTTGCTGTTTTAATGCCTACTTCACCTCATAAGGACTGTCTGCAGTTCTTCATGGTCATTCACTTCCCTTTGCCATGAATAACTTGGGAGCTGAAGGGAATGTTTCTCAGGAATGGTTGAGGGGAATCTGGTTGCCAAAGGCAAAACCTCCTTCCTCTATCCTTTCAATCATCTTTCCTGAATTTTCTGGTCTGCATTCATCTCCTATTCTCTTCAAAATAAAATGAAATCCACACGCAAATAGCCTGATCTAGTAAGAACACAGAGATGAACATGTAAGCCTTCAGCATCCCTAATGTAGAAGCTACTTCCTCCAACTTCATGCCAGACGGCCAGGCTTAGCGTTTTCCTCTGGGAACGGACAGGAGCACATGGTCAGTGGTATCACTGCCATCTCAGGAACCTCTGATGCAGGACTTCACACTTTCCTATCAAACTCCTGGCTTGCCACGTGCAGATTGCTAACCACCAGGTAACAGCCACGGCTCACTTCCATCTTCAACCCCGGTGTTGTCGTATGAGAAGTGTCTGTAGTTGTGTGTGGCAAGCCAGTGGCAGCATCTGGAAGAGAATCTAGGCCAGCAAATGTCCAGCCCCACCTTCTGACTTCTCCAAACCTGCCAAGAAGGGTAAATCGGTGACTGTGTCCGTGCCTATTGCATCGCCCCTACCATCCACCCCGAAACACCTGAGCAGACAGCAGCGATTCCAGCTTACCTTCAAAGATCAGTTGATGAAGGAAGTACTGAGAAAGCAAATACGAAGAACGCCCACTTCCATCCTAGGAGGAATTACAGAAAGCTTGTCAGGCTCTCCCTGTGTGACAGGTCAAGCAGGCAGCTGACTGAGAGCCTCATTAATTTTCAGTCTTCCAAACCTCTGCATGCAAAAAGTGCAAAAGGTGGGATTTTTCAGTATCTTTTGACATGGCTCTCTAAAATTAAACTGGAAGCAAATCTGTGAGATGATCTCCAATTAAACATTTCAAGTAAAACTTGATTTTTGTGTGAGCATGTGAGAACATTAACCATCATGATGAAGAACCTACCAGGCTATCCAAAACTGCAGAAAAGCAAGTGAGTAAGACGAGGCTAGTTTAACTGAAAAGGATTTGACTCCCTCCTCCCATTATAGTGTAAGCCCTCATCTCAGTTTTCTTACTGAAGTCTGGCATGGTGCAAAAGCCAGACACCATGATTACGGTGCATCATCACAAATCATTTATTGTGCATTTCTATTTAAAGCTAAGAGAGATGAGAATATAAGCACTAGATTCTACTAGAGCCAGAGGTCCCCATCTCTCTCCATCAGACTCGTGCATTAAAGCTTCCCAGGGCTGCATTAATCTAGCTGGCATTTTTCTAAGATAACAAGAGAAGGGCTGGAGGAGAAGTAAATACGAGTGAGCGAAGATGGTACTATCTAGCATTCGGGACGATGATGCGAAACTTGCAAACTCCCAACTCAATTATTGACCTAAAGGCCCCCACCTCTTGTTTAGTTGTGTGTTTTTTTTTTCCTGGTCGCCTGATTTCCCACTTTCCTAGCTGACTGCCCTACTTTAAGCAGGGGAGAGCAACCTCTTTTTTCTCTGCTTGTGTGCAGCGTTCCCCCCCTCCCTAAGTGGAGTAGCAGCAGGGGGGCTTAAACACTCACAGGGGCAGAAAAAAGGACAAGAAAACCGTCTTTGTTCCAGGCAGACAGTACAAGGTCACGTTACTATGGCAGCGTGAACCATTTCCCCTCATTCTAGCTAGTAGTTCAACTTTGCCCATAGTTTATTCCCTGGGAAGCCTAATCCAGAGTTCAGGTTTGTATATGTGGGGGCAGAGGTCAACAGCAATATGACAATGGCCCAGTCAAAAGAAAAGCAAGCTATGATATAGCAGAATCAAAGAGTCGGCTCACCAAGCACCGGGGGCCGGCTCGGACGGCGGAGCTGGAATTCATCCTCTCACTTCAGCCTCAGGTTCTTGATTCAGCTGTTTTGTTGGCAGCCTTCGGAAAGGCTGAATGGTGAACAATGAGGATGACACCGGAGCAAACAGTGAAGGATGAGAAGGCAGCGCTGACGGAAAAACTGGGGCTCATGTGCCTAGCGCTGTACTTCCCGGCGAAACTACTAGTACATTTCAGGCATCTCTAACTAACAGGGCTGTTTTTTCCCGCATTATCCTTTAGAACTGCGAATAATTTAATAGTGGGGTATAAATTCTCCACACGGGCTGCTGGAAGAGAAGCCAGTGTCTGAACAAACACGTGTGGGTGTGCGTGCGTAAAGCTTCAACGCTGCAACAGCAAGGGACAAGTGGAGACTCTCAAACATTTTTAGGTGAGCAGGAGCTAAAATGTCCATGGGAGTTGAAACGCTCATTTCATGAACCTTGAAGGAAAATACAGAATTGGGATTGATTTTCTTTCACTCAGTATGCCCCGGCTCTCAGCTTCCATTCAGTTTACAATATTCTTCTCCCATATAATTTCTATTTTGTTTTAGAAATCAGAAGTTACCTCGTGTCCCACAGGAGAGTTTTCTGGAAAGAAAAAAAAAAAAAAAAGAGCCCCTAATTAACGTTTCTTTAGGCAGGCAACTGAGAAAAGAAGAAAAATTCCACTGAGCTCAATGGACAGCCGACAGGCAGCTGTGTCCCTTTTGTTCCTGTTCCCAAGGTCCTCCCCTGGTAGGGGTGGCAGAAGTCCTCTGCACTTGGGTATCCACGCTAGCAGCCCGTGCAGAGCTACTTGCCCGACTGGAATTGTTTTATCAACATGCCCTTTCATAAAACTCAGTATTGCAGGGTTTCTTTATGGATTATTTTCATTTAAATATGAAAATAACTGTTTTGTTCTGAAAAATTACACCTTTTTCAGGAGGAAAGTGGCTTAAATTTAAAAGCCACTTACAAGTAAATTATGCCGCTGCTTTTTAACTGAAAATGTTCCAGCAAACCTACAAGAGTTTTGTGGGGAATTTTGCTGAGGCCCTCCCATGAAAACTAAATGTCATTTTAACAACTTTGACCACCAGAAGAGCTGGGCAGCAGGATTCTAGCTCTTAAGTCTCCACGAGGTTCTACACGTCACAGCATCGTCACTGCGCATTCACGTACTACAAGGAGAGTACAACACAAAAAAGGGGAACATGAGAACGAGCCCCAAAAGGCTGCTCGTTCAGTCCCTGGGATGAATTCTTTTATCTCCCAGAGTTGTTTCATTCTCAGAATGAAAACACAATCAAATGGGAGCTGTCTGCTGCTGTGGTTTATTATTTTTATTGTATTTTTTTTCTTAGGTTTTTCTGTGCCTTCACCCCATTGTCAGTGCGTGCCCTGCTCCATTCCGCTCCTGTTTCCCACCTACAGGTGGCACTTGGGAAATGTGAACAAATGCAACATGAAAAGCGTAGTCACCAGGAATACATTCCATCCAGAGCCCTTAGACAAGCAGGGCCAGCTCACACAGACTGGGGGCCTCCTTCTCCAGATCCACTGGAAGAGGTGTGCTTGGTTTTCCCCCTGCAAGAAGCGAAGGCAGCACACGACTCTGCATTTGCAAGAGGAAATGGAAACTCATCCCTAGTTCATGCCACAGGACTGAAACTCGTACGTGCAGCACAGCTGCATTCTTGGAAGGTGCAAGGCATTTCCTTGTCACAGCAGTTGTTACTGCAAGGGAGGATGGCGTATGCTCAGTGTAGTGACCTAGGCTGGTCGTCATGTTCCCATGGCACCTTCCATGACCTTCTGTGATGTTCAGTCATCAGCAGAAGTGACAAGTAACGTTTCATTTTGTAAGACTATGAAAGGTCCCTTCCAACCCAAACCATTCTCTGATTCTACCTGAAAAGGAAAGAAAGTGTTTTTCTTAACTCATAGAATCATAGAATAGTTTGAATGGCAAGGGTTAATAATTCTCAATTGGAAGAAATAATTTCAATTTTTCAAGTCGAAAAATACTTGAAGTTAACTTCTTAAGGCTCTTTTACCAATTTCTGTCATTACTAAATGCACAACAGAACTTTTAAATGGCTGAAACACTGTCTCATAACTAAGGTTTAAATCTCTCTCTTGTCAAGTCATAAAACAAAGATAATTGAAGAAGGTCTGGGGCCAAATTCTCTTCAGAAGGCTGGGATTTATTTACTGAACATGCCAGATGCACGGAGGTCAGCAGGAAGCAGTTATTGATCAGCCACTGACAGCACTGTGTCACCCACGTGCGCCATATTATTGATTAGGTGTAACTACCGTTTACTTGGTCATTGTGCTTCTCCAAGCTTTTATCTCCTACAAGCCAACAGCATAATGGCTTTTGGGGAGAAGCAGGACTGGAGAATACCAAAGACATAAAAAGTCTCCATGACAAAAGAACCCAGGGCAGCTGCGCTTAATTCCTAGACCGAGGGAAGCAGAGATAATCCACTAATCCTGAACGGAGCGGGATGGAGCATGCCTGCCACCCAAGCTGAGCTCCAGAAAGATCGGTGCACAGATAAAGCAGCACCTTTCCCTTTGACATCTGAGGTCGTGGGTGTCGTTTTGTTTGGCACTGGCTGGGAGTAGATCTTTTCATCAGGACCATTCTTTTCCATTGGAGGATGCCTCTGCTGCTTTCAGAGCACTGACTGAGAAAGACATACTTTCCACTTCTCCCTAATGTTGAGGAATACAGGATTTGGAGGAAATTAAGGAATTTGGTAAGATAAGCAAAGCATGCCCCTTACCTAAAGGTTTGTTAAGTGATTCGCTCAACAGAACCTGTTTTAGCTGTTGCTCCAAGTCCAACAAACTCTTTAAATTCTCCACTAGCTCTGACATATTAAGAAATCTCCCTTTTTTCTGGTGGGCGCTTCTCACTCCCCTTGTTGTGCTACAGTCCCCCAGAGACAGACTCAGTTACACAACTATTAACCGCTCCACGTCAGACGCCAGCTTTATCACACCTGCATGACTGTTAAGTCTGAGGGTCTGCGATACCACCGTTACCTTACTTGCGTCTGTGGCTCACTGAAGTCCTTCAATTGCTCAAATTCTGAATGGGAATGTGACAGGTTCCCAAGAAAAAGTTTGCCCAGGCAGTTGTCATCTCCGTATCAAGTGTCCACAAGTGGTAAATAAGAAGGCAGCCAAGTTGTCTTTTCCTGCATATCTGGCCCCTACTGCAAGCTCCAAATCTATCAGCCTAAAGAAACTGTTTGTCCCGCTAAGCAAAGCAGGCACAAGACCAGGTTGTGGCCCCTCAACTCAATTAAACCATTTAGTATTTTCTAAGCTAAACTATGTTCCACGTCCCTCTCAAGCCCCTCTGGCTTCTCTGTCCCACAACCTCTGCTCATTCATTGCTCTGAAGAGAGCTCATCAGCTGTGATTAGAAGTGCAGCAAATGAACCGTTCCCATTAGTAAGTGCTGAGGTGCCTGCTTCCCACACCGCACCTCCGGCTGCACCATGAAAAGCCTTACTCATCCTAAGGACACCGAAAAAAAAAACAACACAAAATAAAAAGTTACAGCAACAACAGAGCACTTCCCTTTTCCAAAGGGCTGCTACACTATTTCCAGCTCCAGCAGGATGAGGCTCATTCCTCCTACCTGGAATGCCCATCACCCTCCAAATTTTTGCAGTCTAAGGCAATTATCTGCATCGCTCAGGTGGCCAGACTCATTAGCCACCTGTAAAAGCTGCATATCAGGTGTATTCAATTTAATAAATTAGCACTTAAGCAGGACAGTCAGTGGGGAAGCTCAAAGACCTATAAAAAATTTTATTAGCAGTAAGAACCTTTTCCTAATAAAATAAAAAAGCTTTTTTTTTTTTTAAACTGTTATCCTGTTATCCGTGCTTTCCCCACCTGCAGGTTGTCCTGGCAAGTGACCAAGAGTCTGAGGGCTGTATTTAATTTGCATAAATCAGAGCTGATTACAGTTACTTTCCTCATTAATACAGTGAGTACTGATTAATAATTGGTAATACACAGAATGTACTGATGCATTTGTACGGCACCGTATGCATGCCTGATGCCAAAAATGAAAACAAAACTCCTGTTCCAAAGTGCTCATTCTCGACACAAAGGACAACAAATCCCCATCAGAATGCAATCTTTGCTCCAAATGGAAGAGAAACAGCTGATAGTTTCTGTAGTTCATACAGGACACGTCTTTGTTCGAGCAACGAGAGAGGGTGGAGAGATGCGAGCCACTTTCCTGTCTGTTTGGATCCCTAACGATGCCCCAGTAAAACTCTCGAGGCCCCTTCCTGCTGTACTCACTCATCCTGTGACCTGGACCTTCTGCACTAAAAGCTGGGACTAACACGTTGTCAAGTGTAAGAGCAGCAAAGTGTTTTCTTCCGCCTGTACAGGACAGATGCAAAAAGCTTACTCACCACAGCACATCTCTCATTTCAATATGACAATACATATTATCTACCAGCATATTTATTGCTTACATAGATGTGAGTTATTTACAGGGAAAATTGATTTATCTATCAGATAATTAGTAAACTTCAATAATTGCAAAAACCTCTTAGCAATCAGTTGACATTTAATTAACATACAATAACTGTCTTATTAAATCTGCATTAAATACCTATTGAAGTGAATTAAAACCCATATATAGGATTCCACAACTCCTGGAGAAACCTCATTATAGTTCAACAACAAAAAGCCTGGAGCTGTGCTGCTCGCTTGTTTCTACGGCACAAAGTTGCCCTGGTTTCAGGTAAGGACAGTACCCTGCTTCAGACGAACACTTCATGTTTATATAAAAACACGACATGAAAAACATGAATGAAAAACCATGAAATGCTCCAAGACTGATAGCTGGGCTCAACTATGAACCTGCATTTTTTCTGATGTTTTTATAGCAGCCAGAATTAGGAGATGCAGAAGGTCAACGTGGGGCTGTGGCTTCCCTCAAACCCCTCCGCCCGAATTGTGGCTAACGGCAGCCGAGTCTCAGAAGCACCGGGCCCCATTCCCCTTCTTGCACCAAGTGAAAATCTCCCTGACTTCACTGGGAATTCGGCATGAGCAGTGCCTGAGTAACAACTGGGTCGCAGTTTCAGAGATTTGGTGAGGAGTCAAATGAAGCGGCTCAGTGCCGCAGTGTCCAACCCACCTGGCGCCACCCGGATCTGCCTGGGCGCGACGAAGACGCAGGCAGCGAGTCTGTGTTGAAGTCCAGGCACAGGACCCCACGCTGGGTCACGACGCCTACACCTGCGGAAACCAACGCTGCCCGACGCAAAGCCGCTGCTGTCGTGGTCCGGCACGGGAGCATCGCAGATTTTGGTGGCGGATGGAAAACATTGATGTCTTCCATATACATGGATCCGAACACACAGAATGTGGGATTAACCCTGGGAGCATTGTGTGATTCTGTAATTAGAACTGGTTTGTTTATTGCTGCTGCTGCTGCGTGAGGAGATACGTAAGCATATTTGGTTAAGATATATAAAATAACCCAACCCCCAGATTCCACAGACCACAAAACTGAAACCCCTGGCTGCACAGGAGAAGAGAGAAACCGCATACAAGCAAGACACAAGTCTTCTGAGGCCAGAAGGCAGCATAATACTGCTCTGACGACTCACTCGTGTACGTCAAAGAGGTCGGAGACCGTGCAGTAACTTCTGCAACAAGCCTGTAACACGGTGCTTCTGTTACACCAGATCTTTAAAGATGATCCTCAGTTTTCACATAAAGGGACAAATGGTGAACAAACCACCAATGTTTATGTCATTCTAGTGAGTTTATTTGGAACTCACAATGGTTTGGCCTCAATTTGTCCCCTTAGTCACCAAGACTTTGGTGCTGAGCGAGAAGCATCTCCTTCTGTATGATCAGGTAGACACGAGACGGCTACAGAGACCCTCCAAGTACTGGGCAGAATAAATTATACACGGGGTTTGCTTCTAACCCAGCCCCCTCATCAACAATGCTCATAAAATTAAAATGAAAATAAATATTCAGCCATCTCCTCTTGTAAAAGGGACGAAATTGCAAACATTTAACACCACTGTTTCATCTGCAGTACATGAACAACTCCGAGCAAGTACCGGATCTGTTAAAATGGAAATCAGCTGGGGAATGATTCATAGATTTGTGCACGCTGCTGCTTACCCTGAAGCGAGTCAAAGTCAGAATAAAGTCAGATCACAGGAAACATCCACGGTAAGAATTTGGAAAGCCACCTCCTTGCCGCTGACCTAGCCTTATAGTATTCAGGACTTCTCTTCTACATACAGGAATTTTCTGAACACCTAAGCATATGTATAAAAGCGAAATCAAATGACTGCCTCAGACTTGACAGAACTGCTGAACTAAGAACCGTGCTTCGTCCTCTGCTGAAGGGCATCACCTTGAGAAGATAAAGCTTCGTAAATGTTGCTCTAAAAGTTGGTATTCTCTGCTATTGGCTATTATTTATATTTAGAGAGGAATTAATAACGATCTGCACGGAATGACGCTGCCTCACCCCATTTTATGCGAGCTTCACAAAAGCCAGAAATCACGAGTCATTTAGCAGAAACACAGCTTCAGCCCTATCAAAGTACTAATGTGCAGCTGAAAAGGGACCTTGCTTTTGAAAAAAGCCAAATAGATACTAAAAAGGAAAACAAACCTCTAATCAGACAGAAAATACTGGTCTAAGAGCGAGGGGCGATACTCGCAGTAATTTAGCAGCGCTCCGGTTATAATGAGAGCACATGACGCATTATTTGTGACTTAACTTATTTTAGTCTGAGGTCCCTGAATAATTAACCTGCTTTGTTTCAATTCATTTAGATGTCCACATCCTACCGCTTATGAAACGGAATGCGTTCCACAAAATAAACAGCCACGCTGCTTCCTGAGCGATTCACAACCCAGGCTGTACAGAGGCTGATGTAAAACATGTTTGCATGATGATTCTTAGGATTCGAGTATTTAGATATTTCATACTCAAAAATTAACACTGCTTTGTTAAAAATACAACTACTTTTGAGAGCAGGTATTTTATCCTAATTACAAAAGAATATAATTTGATGTTTTGATACCGATGTTATATCCAGTTTATTACGTATAAAATCTCAAATAAAACAGATGAAGTTACTTTATAAAATGATCTCCATTTAGAAGCTGAGTAAGTGGTTTACAATGAATAAATTAGCGTGCAATGGCAAACCGCAACTGTAGAAAGATTTGAGCAGAGCTAATAATCCGGTAATTCATGATCCCTGATAAGCACGGGACCCTTTTAGTCACACGTTATGTAAGCAGCAACTTCGGGAAAGGCTCATGTTTACACAAGCAGCCTTTTTACTCGCACCATGAAGGATACTGAAAATTTCTGGCATCTCACTTGACGTTACTATCCTATTACATTTAAAACCATGCCTTTCTAATTCTCCTATTTTTCTTCATGGCTGCATCTCCGCAATACCAACCTGTTTCGCTAACTATTAGGAGATATTATTGTTGCTGGAAATTCATCTGTCATTTTACAAGTCTCTTTCAAAGAAAGAAATAACAGGTTGTCTCAGTGAAAGGAAATAGCAGAGAAACAAAAATAGTATGCTCTTTGCTCCCACAGAGACAAACCAAGTAATATTTACCTCTGACACGATAAACAAAAGATCAGAAAGGATTAGAACTAATGGCTCTGTAAATAGTATATTCATAAGAGAGGGATCCTGCTAGAATCACAAGAAAATTGTATCCACTTTCAGCTGCCAATTTTTGAGGAACATCCTGATTTTTTAACTCTGTATTTATGGAACGGCGTATGATGGTTGCAGCTTTGCTATCACCACCACCCTCATCTTCTTCATACATTATTGCTAGGATTTTTCCTGAAGAATTACAAAGCCTTCTGTGCGGAAGCAACCCTGGCACGTTCCACAGAGGTCACTTTCAATGACAGCTACCTCTCTGAGTAAAAGCATGCCCGGCAGAACAGCCTGCCTTCCCAAAGGAGCATCCAAGTGTCTCCATGCAGTACTCGAGCTACGGGGACCCTGCACAGAGCAGCCTGAACACCCTGGATTGCCATTTCTCTGCAGCCGTGGGTAGAGGCAGGACAGGAGGAGCCAGGGCACAGCACAGCAAGCCGATACTCTCCAGAAGCCCATGAACGCTCGAGAACTGAAGTCACACGCCTGCTGGGTCTGCCCTGCACACCTGAGTATGGCATTTTCGAGGGGAACCCACCGCAGGCTACCCCGAACTACCTTCTGTCTGCAAACAGCTCATCGCTTGCAGAACTAAGCGTCCACGCAGCTCTACCCTGCTGCTTTCTATCGTTAACATATTCATCGACAGCTTGGCTAGCTCACGTTGGTGCAGTGGCTGCAGGAGCACTGTGGCCAGCCACAGGAGCTGCCTGACACCTTGTTTCTGCCCCGTCTCCTCCCGTCAGGCAGGCAGCTGGCTCCTGGTGCTGCCCCGGCCTCCTGAACACGAAGCCTGCACACCGTGCACGTCCCGGCGGCTGCCAAGGACTGCTCTTAAAGGAAAACATGCTCGGAAGAAACAGGGAAGGCACACCAATATTTGCATACACACTAGTGTATTTGTACAAATGGCTCGTAATTAGCAATACTGAGAACAATCAGAACAATACCGGATTAAGAAGTTAACAGAAAAGTGCTGTGTGCTTGGAGAAAGTATGTAAATGGCTGGGGAAAAAACCTTACAGAGCTTAGACAAATGGACAGGGATGGAACTTCTTATTTCTGTTCTGCTGTTTTAAAAACACTTGTACGTTCTCCTCCATGAACCACTTACCCGCCACTAACGCTTTTTGTTTCATGATGCACAAAGCTGAAGACTTACAGCGAGATCTTCTACAGAGCGTTTGCTTGGCCTCCTCCAGCAGCCCATCCCTGATACCGACACATTCCTGTATCAGCACGTTAGGCTTCCCTACTTTTTAGCTTATTTAACTTCTGCAATGCAACAACATATTATAGCCCGTTTTCTCTGCCAAAAAATTCCAGACAGACTTCGCAAATACATCTAAAAACAAAAAGCTAACAAAATTCAGGACAGAAAATGTTTGTTCTTGAATTACAAAAACCCTAAATTAACCTTATAACACAGCAAAAAATAGTCTGAAGTCTACCTAGGTCTGGGTTGGCTAAAAATAAACCAGGGAGGTCAAGACTAAAATACTTTAAACACTTGTAAATTACATTCAACGAGAAGTGGAACTGAACTTCTATTTATTTGAAGATAAACTCACAGCAACAAATCCATGAATATTTTGTCCTCACACAATCTCTCCAGCAGGCACTCCCCACGAAGTGTATTACTTCTGTGTTCCAAACATGTACGATTTCTGACAACTGCACTGGTGCTACAACGGGCACACACAGAATGCAAAACCCCTCGTGGTGTGCCCGTGCCCCCTCGTACAGAATCGCTTCTAGCAGGGAACAGCGTATTGCATTTTTCTCCAGTCAGTGTCTTATAATAAATGTAAGCTGAGAGGAGTCTTCATTTCTTTCTTTCCTGCACTAGCAGCTGATTAACAAACATGCTCAAAGCCAAATGGAAGCATGCAGTTGTGGGAAGCCTTGCGACGCAGTTGTGCATCCATCACAGGTGGACGCAAGGTCTGCTCACAGCGCTTGCAATATAATTAGAATTCGATACTGAAAAAAAAAGGTCCAGAATAAAGGATGCCAAGATTACCATCTAAATACAATGTTGCTCGTTGAAAGAAATGAATGCAGAGTATTGAATGTTCAAAATTGTGTTGAATTAGATAAGCAAATCCCATGTAGACTTTGTTAATGATTCATAATCAGCTAATAAGCTCATCTCTAGTAGAATAATGATCCATGGACCTGTTAGCTCATTTATCACTATGTTTTACAACACCAGCAAAGAAACTAATTAAATCCCAGCATCATTACACAGAATTCCTTTTAATAGAGATACAATGATGCACTAGAGGCTACAGATTACACTGCAAATTGTACCAAGAGATTCCGGACAGCAAGTTTTAATTAACATGTTAGCGAGAAGCTGCTCACTTAAATAATAACTAACCAGGAAACATCTGCACACTCCAAAACATGGGAGCAAGAAGAATACGGGAAGCAGCGTTACACGAGGTACTGCAGGCTGCTAAGCACAGCCCAAAGCTGCTGCTGCTCACTCGCTGCCCTCGCTACCTGGCACAGCTCCGACGGCTCAGCTCGGGCTCCGGGTCAGCGCTGCGATGCCAGCGGCGCCACGTGCATCAGGCGAAAGGGCTGGGCAGAGCCACCGCCGGGCCACAAAAGCTGCCAGCACGGGGCTGGGGCTCGTCAGGCAGAGCCGGAGGATCACTTTGCTTGTTTCATGCAGGTAACTGCCCCCAGAACTGCTCCCTGGTCTGCAAGCAAGAGAAAAGAAGAGTGCTTTTCTGAAGAAATAAAGGGAGAACTTGGAGACAGCACAGGATGAACAAACAGCGGAGTGACCGAGCAGTGCACCGACACTGGGATTCAAAAAGCAGATGGCTCCCTAGCAGGAAAGCAGCAGAAAGCAATCACTGGTATTCCCTTTTTGTTTGAACATCCCAGCCAGAGCAAGAAGCATGATTTCTGCAATTTATCTGGGACAAGCATTGCTGCTTGCAACTATCTTTCAAAGGCACGTGTAAAGGAACAAACACACAGCCCCTGACTTGCCAGCAGACACTATGACCATGGAGAAAGTGATGGAAAAGGCACAGATCTCTAGCAAAATGCCCATGCTTTTTTGCTTTTACCTCTTTTTTCTCTGAGAACAGTGATAAACAAAGAGTATGGAGACATAACTGAGTGTTTAACAGGTCACGTGAAGTCAGGCAACGTTGTGAGAGTTTGTAACAGGGGACAGCGCAGCCCTGAAAACAGCTCTCCGCCAGAAACAACGATGGGAGAACGACAACCAGGAACAGCAATCCCATCCCAGTGGCTGCATCGGCCACTTGACAGGGCGCAGGTGGTGTGTGCCGCTGCCCGGTGCTGCAGAGAGCCTGTTCTTTCTTTAAAAGCTCAAAATAAACACTGCATTAGCTTACCAAGGGGTAAGAGCACCTTCACGGCCGGCGTTCCACACCTCTTAGGAGTGGGTTGCTGGTGTGTAAACACAAAGCTCACCTTGCCTTTGCTTCTGCAGCTCATGAGCCCTTCTTCTGTTCTGGGGCTACCCGCCGGTGTCCCTGCCGCCTGCCCTGAGCTGCCCGCACCTCCCTGGACAGCATCAGCCCCTTCAGCTCACACATTTATCCTCAGCCTCAGACCCAGACTCGTTAGGGCAAGACTGAGAGACCACCAGCCTCATCCTTCCTTACTGTGACGAAGAGGGATTCTGTCAAAGCTCAGCCTCCAGCCCCCCACCCTCCTAAGTGCTGCTGTGGTTCGAGCACCTCATGTGGTCTGCCTCCAGCACACCCCGAAATTCCTGCGGTATCAGCCAATGTAATTTAAGGCCGCAAGCAAAAGTAATGTGTTTGTAGGTAACTGAGCATAAATTCAACTATTTTGCTATAAAAGTGGTTGTTCTGACTTCAGAACAGGAATAAATTCTTGTTAATTTAACCATAAACTACTCCTCATAGTCAGCAAAAGGAGAATGCTTGGGCAACTACAAAATCCACGTGGATTTCATCTGCTGCACAGATTATTCTGAGCATTATAATTCAGAAAACCTTTGAAACAAATTTAGTGAAATCCCTAAAAGAATAATAACAAACTGTTAGGAAATAATCCCAGCTGGTTCCACGGAAAGTGATATACCGCTCGAATTGAGCGTGATCTACATAATTCTTACATTTATCACCTAGAGTTTTTCAAAGTAAAAATATATATGCCAGTATACTAGGAACTGAAGGAATAAACATTGTCTCCAGATTAAATCTAGACATTTAGTGGAGTTAAATCAAATGCTTCCTCTTAATTAATTAGTATTTTCATTGAAATTAAAATCAGCAGGAAATGTACACTTAGACTTGGCCTTGTGCTCTGCTACAAAAGCCCCAAGCACCAGGCTCACGTTCTCAAGTCACGCAGCGGCTGTACGGCCACCTCCACGTTTGCTTTTGGTATGGAAGTCCTGAAATAATGCCGGGGGGCTCTGGTGTAAGAAGAGTCCTTCTGGCTTGGCTGTCGACCTGAAGCCAGCCCAGCAGGGGCGTCCATCCTCATCCTCCCGCTGAAATATCTATTAAAAATATCTATTGATATTTTTTCTTTAGAAAAATAATTTAAAATAAACCCATTAAACAGATGTTCCTGCTTACTGCCTGGATCACTCTGATACATCTCCCCCACTGTAACTTACTTTTGAGGGCCGGTCACACATTGAAATGGTTTCCAAATGGCAAGTGTCCCCCACGAGTCTGATCAGCAAAAATGCTAAGACAATCTTTTTTGCCATAGATATGAAAACTTTACGTGAGGTAAAAGCACAGTTCAGGTAATGGAAAATGCGGAGCAGATAGGAAAAAGTCTGAGTTTGAATTGGGTCTGTTTTAAAATCAGTTCTTGGAGAATTCTTACAGCAATCTATTACTTAAGATTGCAGCATCCAAAGGAAGTGTCCCTTAGAGCAACTGGTCACTCCAACAGGATCATCAGCCTCTCCCCATCGATTTCTCTGAGATTTTTATTGTCTGATGAAATGTAATTAAAGACACTGATGGTGCCAATTAAAGATTTGAAGGGACTGAAGTTGGTGTTCACATTATCACATGGCGAAATGCAGCGATGCTGTAAACATCCATTAGCCATTACAGTTCTCATTAGTCCCTGAAAACAACTCATTAGTGTCCTTAGCCATGACAGATAAGTACAATAAATGAGATAAATCTATCAATATATTCATTGTGTGCAAAATCAGGGCTTCCGTCACCGTACCACAGTGCCAATCAGAAGGTTAAAGACGCCTTCTGCGAGGAACAAACCAGGCTGCAGAGCATCTAGCCCGAGTGCAGAAAGACGGCACCAGAGAAACCAACAGGAGCACCGGGACGTTTTATTTATACACAGGGTGGGTTCATTTCAAATTCGGTTTGCTAGGGACTGTCACAGTTGTTCAGCCAAGGCTAAATTTTAGAAAACAAATTGATTTGGTTTAACTTCACCTGCTGTGATCTACAAAGCTGTTTAAATCTCCCGTTATCTCCGAAATGAGGGCTCTGCCAATTTGTGGGATTTGAGGCAGGCTTCTGGTTACCTGCAGGAACCCCCAGCGGATCAGTGAGGAGTCAGCTGTACCCCCAGACGTGCTACGTCCTCCCACAGCACGCTGACGGTGGTAATGCTGCACACGGCTGGAGGTGCCAGCGTCAGACGAAGGAGCACGTTGCAAAGCTTGCTGCTGAAGCTCTGATCACTTCTAATCCCGTTCAGAATACAGACACATCCCTGCTCCTACGAGTACCTTTACGTACCGGCTATTTTTCATCCTTCTTTCTCTCAGCCTGGCTGGACCTGCGCTGGCTTTATGAACTCTTTTGACAAAAGCCTGTAATTAGATCCCCTTTCTTGTGTATCTTACCACCGGTTTCTGTCTTTTTAACATGCCACACTCACCTTTTCATAGCTTCCCTTCTAACTTCAGTGCAACAGCTCTGCACATCACTGTGGGAAAACTCTACAAAGTCTTCTGCTGAAGTGCAGCGCTATCAGAAAAGCAGAGCAATTGCTGGGATGCATACAAAATGAGACAGAAAACAACAGAGATAATATTAATGGCACTGTTTAAATCAATAGTATGGCTTTGCCCAGATACTGGTTTCATTTTTGTTTGCTTTATCCCACAAAGAAAACAGCAAGAAGAGAAAGAACTCCAAAAGAGGTCAGAAAGATGGTTCCAAGCCAGCAGGAATTAAGCATGAGGAATAATTTTAAACCCTGTCTCCTTAGTTCAGAAGGGAAAGGCTTTCATGCAGTTATACAAAACAACCAACAGCACGGAGAGTAAAACAAGAGTTCCCACTTACTGGTTCTGTGAATACATGAACATGATAAATCTGGAAAGCAAATTATAGCTTTAGGGCAATTTTTTAAAAAGGTTGGGGGGTGGGAGGAATGACAAAATTGCACATAAAATTCAGCAGGGCATTAGACAAAAGATATCCCTACAGATAAAGAAAACACCTGCAGCAGACAGGTTTCTGGGATGTTGGTAGCACCAGTGACTTTTTCTTGGACAAAGACAGCGATCTCCATGGACCTGGCACATGAGGCTGGTACCAAGGCTGCAGCCACCGATGGCACGAACGAGACCTCTCCTCCAGGCTCCTGTGGGTGCAAGGAAGGCACGTGCTGGGTTTCTGCATCCAGCCATTAGCTTCTTCTGTGTTCAGGTGGGGAAGCAGAAACTTGGTTTTTGCCATTGTCTGTACAGTAGGATCTATTTTAACTGTATACCATGGTTTAGGAGACATTGTAGAAGTACCACCCACATTTCAGGACAGCCTTATTTAATGTGTGAGCAGACAATTTCAACAGCTTGTCCACCACGAAGTCACTCACAGAAGGGGTTCTAGCAAGAGTCAGCTTACCATGCTATGAGAGGTATGGCCTGATTCAAAAGCAACGATGGAGTCATTCCAAACCACGTTAACACCATATATTCCAGCAGTAATAGAACAAAAAGTGTTCAAGGAATGCTGTGACCTTACTGCCCCCTATTCTGAAGCTTAGAAAATTACAGCTTTCTACGAAGTGTACATTCAGAACAGCTTGGAAGACAGAAAGAACTCCTCTGAGAAGGAGATGACAGCGGGGATCTGACTGCTCTTGGTTCCCCAGGACCTGTCATTCCTACAAGAGGTCTGTATTCCCTGATGCAGATGCTCATGGCCACTTAATGCAGAAAGCACTGTGGGGAAAGAGCTCATTTGTATCCTGAATAAGTCTTTGTAACTCTTTGGAAAAATAGATTAACATCAACCAAACACTACCAACTAAACAGGCCCAAGATGCACAGGGCACATCACTCAAACACTCTGTAGCACACTGGGCTATTTTTCCTCTTCTCGATGCACAGAACGTATCACACAGCCATTCATGCAATGAGGACCTCAGGAGGAGCGCAAGGAGCTACCAGAGGAGAAGTATTTCACTTTTATTAAAGATATCCTTTGGGGTTTGGTGGTGGGCTAGGGTTTTTTTTTGGGCTACGTTTCATCAAACAGCTGGGACAAAAAGGATCACCCAACCAACTGAACATCCTAAAGCAACCAAAAGCACCCGACCCCAGTGTCCACCTCTTGTATTTGCCTGTAACAGAGAATGTGGTAAGAGAATCCTCAAGCTCTGCACTGAGAATGTGAACTAAATGAACACTTCCCCAGCTAGCACTGGCACACCGCTCAGCACCAGCTGCACCCGCACCAGGACCAGGGAAATGCAGCTGCTGCTTCTTACAGGTCTTGATGTTGGAAGCAATCAGAATTACCCTGGCTTTACGGGATTATTTGTAAGTGCATTTTGTTCACCAAAGGTACCTGAGTCACACTACCAGCTTTAATTCCACTGCAAACTTCCTTGCTCTGTCTTTTCTTCCTCCCTTGGAGGCGTTTCCATCTCCAGCAGGGCAGCTCTTCACCCCTCCTTTTCTTCCTCTTCCTGGCCAAGTCACACGAGCAGTGACATCAACATCGCTGAGTCTACAGCCAGCTCCCTGACGCAGCACTTCCCATCGCTCCCAGAGATCACGGTACTAGCACCTGACATTGAATTGTTTCTTGTTCTTAAAATAGTAATAAATAAAAATAATTAAAATTAAACTAAATTAATTAAAATAATAATAATTTTAAAATAAGAGTTAGCTTTTGAGTCAAATATGAAGTTCTTTTTACCCTCATTATAATGAGAGTAAAAATAGTAAAAAATTTTAAGTACAATTCCTATCAGATACAATACTAGTGCACAGACTTAATTCACCATTAAGTGAATTAATGCAAAGTTGATTAGGATGACTGTAAGAACATGTAATTTTGGGGATGAGCAATCATGGATTACTTTCTTCATTAGACAGTAAATATTAAACTACATTTCCTATAGAAATTTGTCTTGTTTTCTGTTTTATCACATTTTCCCTCCTCATGCCAACATCCCCTTCCCTGCTCCCAGCCTCCCAGCTTTTGCCTACATTCATTACATGCAAAATTTTCAATGCCAGTTATCCCAGGAGGAAGAACTTCCCAAATAAAATAAAGCGTGAACAAATGACTTTTCTTATATCAGAACAGACAGGGCAAACCTCGCAGCCTCTTTGTTGGATTTTGAAGGGGATTCTGGCTGAAGAATGAAGCTTAGGTTTTGAGCAAAGGTAATTTCTGAAGGTGGAATCACAGCTTAAGGAAGTCTCCAGAGAATTTTCTTGATGCAAAGCTAACAAGACTTTGTGATAATTTCTCAGAAACTGGCCTCATTCCAAGTTGGATTTTAAACACAGATTATAAAGCAAACACCATCCCCCACAAGTATTAAGAAAGAAGAAAATAACAGAACGGGGGCTGCAGAAATGGTCTCTATTGTGGGACCAAAACCCGTCAATCAAGCGGGTTGACAGGCATCAGAGATTGACAGACAGGCCCTCTCTCTTGACTTCAGTTATCTGGGGGAATGGGAAAAGTGTCTGCAAGAACATGTTAAATTGCCAAAGTCATTACCAGTCACCAATTACCAAAGAAAAGATAACAAGGTGTATTTTAGAAAAATCGATGCAACAACATGCATTTCAATAAAGCGAGTTTTTCAGAACTTTAGAAAACAAAATGAACTATTTAGGGAATACATGATGGTTTTTTCATGGAATACCAAGCACTTCGCTGTGCCAGCAGGCTTTGGAGATTCATCACTATTCTCTCTATATTTTGTACTGGGGCCAGAGGTCAACCAACAAATATTTTCCTTTGTCTCTTCTTCAGCTTAACCTAAAAAAAAGAGCAAGCTCTGTGTCCCAGGGATTGTATTTAGGTTCTATGCCGGGCGAACCAGAGCCCAAAAGCCATTTTGGTTCCCAACTGCATTTAATCTAGTTGCAGGAGTGGATGCTAATACGTAAATAAGTTACCAAAAAAAGACCAAAGGACCTTGATATTTAGTGCCAGATTTGATTTTTGACTCACCCCGGCTGAATGAATTCACCCCTTATGAATTGTGTTGGACCCACAGCAAGCTCTCGAGACCGGCCGCCTACGCTAGGATGCCACACTTCCCTCGCCTCACTCGATTCAGAACTTCTCCATACTCATGGCCTAAGTCAACTGAAACCAAATTTCTTCTGACAACAAAATTAAGGAGCCTACAACTCAGGCTGTGAGGAAATTAAGTCTCTGCTGCCACGGAGAATGGCGTCCCCCTTGTTTCTATCACCTTCCTTCTCCCAGCACAGTCGAGAGAAAAGCGCGTCAACTCCTTTTCACCACAAACAAAAGTGTTCACTTGAGCTGAATTGCAGTGTACTTGTCTTCAGATTTTCCAAGCTCTCCTAACAGTAATTAAATATCATCACAAATATGTTGAACATAAAAAAATAATTAATTTTTTCTAGATTGCTGCCCACTTATTGTTTGCTGAATTATTGTAAGTGCTTTCCTTCTTTTAATTCAGCTGGCATTATGTGGTTCACTTTCAGAAGCTGCCTGCATTTTCAGCGGAAACAAAAAGAGGTTTTCTATTACTAGTGCTTGAGCTCTGAGCTGCAAGAATACGACCGGTGTATGGAGGATGCACAGACAGCACTGAATTCAAAGTGGATCAGGAATGGTACCTCCTGAAGCTCTCCTGTTCTGTGTCCAGCACCACGCCAGGTCCAACATCAGCTTCTGTTCCTCCGTGGCAGTCTGTGGAGGGAAGCAGGGGAGCTGCTTCTCCAGGCTTTGCATGCCTGCCTCCTGGATACCTCCTCAGGCCTGCAGGGGCTTCCACTCATCCATCTGACTTACGATCTCCACGCATCTTACACTCTTTAATCGATCATGCTGATTCTTGTAGTTCATAGCTCTCTCAAAATCTTCTTTTGGACAACAAACAATAAGGAACTTAACACTCCAAGTCAGGAGCCACTTGGATCCGCGCGTATCACATACCAGAGCACAGCTCTGTGCTTTCATGGAATCACACAACTGTAAATTAAGTTAGGTCGGAAGGGAAGGGACCTCTGGAGGTCACCTAGTCCTACCTGCTCCAAGGAGGTCGAATCGCATCAGGCTGCTCAGGGATCCAGCCAGTCGAGTCTCCTGAACACCTCTCCAAGGACAGAGATTTACTCACGGAGTAAAAAAGAATAAAATTTACTGCATCTAAGTGAAATGTTCCCCGTTCCAACTTGCATTTGCTGCCTCTTGTCCTATTGCTGTGCACCTCTGAGAAGAGTCTGGCTCTGCTTTCTTTGGATCCTCTGGTCAGGCAGTTGTAGACAACAGCAAGGTTTTCTCTTTGCCTTCTTCTCTTAGAATAGTTTTTTAAATACTTAAAAAAGACCAAATAAAGCACTGAAGTTCTTAGCTCTTGACTCACCAGCATCAGGACAAAAATATTCAGAACACTTTTACAGCGAAGGGGAAAAAAAATCCAAGTCAACTGAAAATAGCTTGCAAAATTGCTTGTAAAGACCTCTCAGAATCATTCAACTCAAGCTAAAAAAATGAATTAACTAGCTGAATTAATCAGCTGAATCACAGACGAGAAACCATACATGCTCCCACATTTCTAACAGTAACCCTGGATGGATGCGTGTTCAGAATAACACGAGTATCTGTTCTTCTGTGCACCATAAAAAGGGGAGCATCTAAATCCTGCTTAAGTTCTGTTCTGTGGGCTTTATTTGGTACTGGCTATCTCTAGCAGAAAGATGTCCCCCCAGTTTTACCTCTGAGTTGACAAGCTCCTTTTGACATGCGTGACCTGATGTTCAGCAGGGAAGCCATCCCTGACAGTCAGAATTAAAGCTGAACAAATGCCAACACCAGCACCCGCTTCATCGCGGTGCAGGAGGAATAAAATAACTTCTGAAAACGCTTTCCGCGGACATTTTCTTAACTTCCCCGACACCTTTATTTTTGAAGGAATTTAGGTGGAGTAGAGACTGGCTTCCAGCAGCGTGTCTGCACGGTGACTTCACAAGAAGCCACTTCCAGCACTCAGGAGCAGCTTAGCAGGACTGCACGTTCACCACGCCGCACACCAACAGGCACCAGGGAATCCATCCGCACGTTCTGCTTCTTGTGCTTGCCTCAGCTCTGCCCTGGCACCAAGCCTCACAAGACACTTGTGAGCCATCCCATCTCACTGAGACACAGAGAGCTGAGAGCCTTCCTCCATCTCCCCAAACCTGACAACAGGACGCCGCTCTCCGCCTGCCTGTTAGGATATTCAGCCCTGCTTTCCATAAATGTAACAAGTACGACCCTGGTTCACGCTGCTTTCGTCTTGGCACACCTTGGAGCACTTGAATCTTTCACTCTTGACATTAAAGATAAAATTTGTGTCCTCAGGAAAGTAACAGCTTTTGCAACCTGCATTTTAACTAAAAAAGGCACTTTTTTTTCCCTCTAATTTATACATTCAGATGTAAAGAAATGCATCCGTCCTCAACCATCAATAACGCGACCAGGATCTGACAATTATCTCTGTATAAAATTACCTAGCAGTAAGAGAAACTAAATGACTATTAGAAAGTCTATCCAAGCTCCAAGAATAATTCACATAAAAGGGTTAATTAGGACTTGTAATTCACACACAAGAAGTAAGGCCGGCCCGACGGATAGGAACAGGACCAGTTTGCATTTCCTAATGGCCACATCCCATTGGTCTGGCTGCAATGTCAAGCACCCATATTAGCAACAACGCGACCCTCTGGAAAACGAGTCATTTTTCTGGAATAAGCAGCATCAATGGAAGCACTCATAGAATCACGCTCCCTTTAAAACACGAGCCAACGGGCAGCGTACCACGAGCAATGCTCTGTGCCTCGCTGCCACCAGCGCTGCTCTCGCCACCCACGGGGTCGCTGCGCCCGCGCGCACTGCACGGCTCGGGCGCTCGGCTCACTCACCGACCCGAGGCGCTGCGCTGGGGTTCCTGCTGCACGGCAGGCTCCGGGTGCCCGAACCGAATTTCTTTGCAGGAAACCCCAAGACGCACCTCGACCGGTGCCAGACAGCAGGATACAAAATTGGAGGAGAGCAGCGGTGGGAACCTCAGCGCTTACTGGGTACAAACCCGCACCTACTGGGCTCCATCGGTTCTACTCCACACCAAGAGCACAAACTTGGACAAAACCCCCATGTTCAAGTGGCACGCCTGGTGCACATAGACACAGCGGCTGCATTTCATACATGGGGCTGCTCTCTGATTTGGCACTGATTTAATCCAGTAACTTGATCCTATTCTGCACCAGTTTCCACCAGGGTAGAGCCAGCCCAACGCAGCCATGCTTCATTTAAAGCACTCGCCAGCTCCTAGCTCTGTAAGAAATGCTCGGCAGCACACTTCAGGCTGGTGGCACAACCATCTCCAGCACTTCAAAGACTTACTCGGAAGATCTGAATTTACACTCTTGATCCTCCGCAGCCTCCGCAGCAGGCAGGCTGACATTTGATTTATGTACCTCTGCCTTCCAGCAGAACCCTCACACCAGATAATGTGATCAAATCAAAACTACTTTCCATACAATTATAAAACATAACAGGCTACAGCAAAAAATGTAAAACCTCCAAAGCAGCTCAAAGCTAATTAATTTCTATTACTAGTGAAAGAAGAACCACTTAACGTGTCTTTTCTTATTTAAATTACCACTGACGGCACCTGCTTTTTATTTTTTTTTTATTCTTGGGAAATCCTCCTACAATACTAGTTAAATTATGTAAGACTGTAGAATTTATGAAGATAAGGCAATTAGCATTACAAAAACAATTCCAGGTTACAATTTATGGTGAAAAGAAAAGAGTTATGATGCTCTGTTAAATCATTCAGCGATGCATTACATACTTAGTTAATCCTTCTAGTTGGGAAAATTTAGGGCTAAATGGTGTCACTGTGTTCAGTAATTAATTATTTTGTTTCATTTAGTGGATACTTCATCTGTATTGTTAAGGCATAACACAAGTCCAGGAACAGCAAATGCCCAAGTCCATGCGGCAGCCATGCAGCATCCCCAAATGACCCAACAAGGAGGCAGGAGGAAAAGACCAAACCAGGTTTGTTCCTGATCTCACCTTGCCAAAACGACGTTTCTTTGGAATTTCCTTCATGTTCTCTTCTTCCAGCACACCCAAACACCTCAGTTGAGAGGCCAGGGCCTGGCTGCACATCTACTGGCCCACCTGTATGCGCAGGAGAGGCCGATCCACCAACGCACCCGGTGCGTGCAGCAGGCTGCCAAGTAAAACAACCGCGGCGCTGAGCAGGCCACGCGTCTGGGCTTCAGAGAAAACGGACTTGCCAGAGATGGATAGACAACAGAACACACAGCTCCGTACAATTTTCATGTCCTCTCACAGGAACAACAGAGAAGTCAGTGAAAACCGGAATAATTTTCAGACTTGAATTTTAAAATCTAGATTAATTCAGTTTTTAAAAATCGTTCCTAAGCAATGTTAGGTAGGACAGGCCGAGGCAGTGGAAAAGGCTACTGAACAACGTCCTCACCTGCACCCCAAGGGCTAGCTGGCTGCGGCACTGCTGCAGCTCAGGGGCTGCGCGGGGACCGCCTGAGGACAGCGTGCCAGGGGCTGCTCCCGGCTGCAGCACAACGCAATGCGAATGAAGATTTGCGTAACGCGCTGCAAGGAGAGGTGCTCTATGTTGAAAATAATTCCGTGTGTTTGTTTCTTTGTTTTCATGCATTGTATAATGCACAGCAAACAGAACTGAATCCCTCTGATCCCCTGAATCCCTCAATCTCTCTGATGTAACGGGATAAAACAGCTGGGGAGAGGTTCCCTAATTTCCCACTTCCCTATGTCCAGAGAAGCAACAAGCATTTACTTTTTAAAATTCTGCCATTTTCCGCACAAACTATGCGCTTCCCTCATGCTTTGTACTTCCACAGCTCTGCCTGCAGTCACAAATTGGTGGTGATCAGAATCCTTAAAATAACAAAAGTAGGGCAAGGCGAGAGCCCGTGTGACCTGCAGACCTATTTATTAACCTTTCCAAGTGAATACAAGACAACAATGACTTTAATGTCTTTCAGCACTCTACATCTGTGTGTTTTTTTTTCTTTTGGTGTTGTTCCCCCACCACCTGTTACTCTTTCCCTGAATTCCATCTGAAGTCCACTTCAGAAATGAAAGAACATTTCTTCCTTGTCGGCGCTCATTAAAATACGTGTAGGGTGCTGCCTCGGGTCCGAGCAGCCTCGGCACTGAACACAGCTAAGCATGGAAATACCAACCGCAGCGTGACAACCTATGCGTTGTTTAAATCACTTCCTAACTTTTTAGCTTTTATTTGTAAACAAGGACGTTCCTGTAAATAGGCCTGTGGCTTTCAGATCCAATAGCTACGCTTCCTTCAGTAACAAGTATCACGATTTTAAGACCTTTCAAGGAACAGAATGCCTGCTCTGTAATGGAATTACGGGATAATGTGATGTTTAACAGGGAGTCTTTTGCCCTCAGAAGACTTGCCTGAATTTTGCTGAGATCATTTCACAGGAGACCTCACAGAGATCAGTTATGACTTTTATTAAAGTCAAACCAATACCTGTTTCCATATGAGCCTAAAGGAAATTTCTTTCTGTAACTCTGATTGAAGTTTAATGGGTACTGCACAAAGAAAATGTACTTAACCTCCTCACCTAGCGCTTCCACAGAGGCAGTCTACTCAACACGTGTGCCAGTCTCCTGAGACAAAATCAAAGCTAGAGCTTCTCAATTTATAATATTTTTCAGAGTAAAACATAGAAGACAGCTTCATAAACTGTCACTACACGAGAATCTCGCATATATTTGATTTCTGTAACCTTAATAAACCAGTCACTACTGGAAAAGAATGCAAACAAATATGGAACACATTAAAAGAGAATAAAACGGATCTTAGTGATAGATTTACTTTAACATTTATATGCACATGTGCAATGCCACAATCTTGGAACTTCAGATAATGTGATTTACCCTACTAGGATATAATTTCCACATTAGTATGTTAAATCAACTGACTGGGAAGCAGAACTTGCGACAGAATAACTATTCCCTAACACTAGCCAGCAGTTGCACATCTTTTTTCTGGTCAAAGGAAATTAATTTTATTTCCTCGTATCTGGTATGTAGTTGTCACTCCACCATTCACTTCTTTTGTTTAGAAGTCACAGCCGGCTAGTATACAGTACCTGGCTGCTGTGTTTTCCTTCCCTGCTGCTACACTGCAGACTGGTGTAGGCCTGACCAACTTTTTAATCAAACAGTGATGAATGAACAGGTTTGGTTTTGCTTTAACACTTCCTGAAATCGGTGGTAACAAGAGATCAAAAATCCACATAAATTTAGGGACACCTTTCATATACATTGGATATTGCCAGTTTCGCAAGACTCCAGGTGGCTAAAAGAGGAATTCATTCTTTTTATCTAGAACTGGCCTACCTCACTGCTATTTCAAAAGCAGGGACAAGAGAAGCAACCTCCGATATGAAAAGGTCTGTCTTAAACTGATTACCTGAAGTGGCAAGGGACAACTCCTGTCTCCTTCCCATCTTCCCATCTGCAGTGTGTTCCCCATCCTTCTGCATTCCACTTCAGGAATCTCATTTAAATTCCTCAAATCTAATTGAAATAGCAGTTTAAACAAATCCACAGAAAACAGTAAGAAGGCATTTTGAAGAAAGAAGCCTTGTTCAGTGGACTACTTGCATGGAAATTCCGCAAGCAAGCAGAAGGAAACATCGTTCTACACAAAAATAAATGCAGGAACGATCTTTCCTGGAGAGGGTACCTTCGTCCTTCCTGGAACTGCTTTCTACTAGAATTCACTTGAAAACACACTGGGAGCCAAAGGGGCTTTGGTTAACAATTTACTGAATACTTCACAAGCAGCTGCAAGGAAAAAAAACCCTAAGCAGAATGCCAGAAAGGTATTCAAGCAACAACTGGGACAACAAGAGGCTGCACAGGAAGGTGACTGTGAAGAAAAGCACAGTTTGAAATCCTCAGTCATACTGGTGTTAGAAATGAGGTTCTTTTGCATGCACATTGATCTGGAAGTACAAACAACTTACCTTTAAAGGATTAGCTAAATGTTTTTCAATGAAGAACCTGAGCCACTTTTTATAGCAGGTGACTGATAAACATAGGCATGAAAAAATAAGCAGCCCCATTTTAGCTCTTTAGAAGCTAACGACCATTGTCTGTTGTCCACAGCAGTGCAAATCTACTTGAAGCAGCTTACTTCATTAGCATTCAGTTTTATATCCCCTTTACTTAAATACGTGGGTTTGCATCTTTCAAGACAGCCTCCTCTACCAGGCACTTCTCAAATTTATGGCAAACATGTCGATTACATTGAAGATTTAGATGTTAAGAAAGAAACTTCATAAAATGTCTTCATGTTGTCTTATGTTCTTCAGAAATTTCCTCCAACTGATTACCTTCTACTGGCCTGAAGCCCCACGGTTCACCCTCACAGTCCACAGCTGCCCGATGTCTCCACAATCGAGATTTGATCTCTCTGTAGGATGTCTCGATGAGTATTTATCAACAAGACTGGAAGAAGCAGCCTCTGTATTAATCTTCTTCTGTCAAAAAAAGAGAAGGCCTGCAAGCAACCTGTGGAGCAGTCAATAGATTTGCCTTTCTTAATTCATTTAGGAAGGTTTAAGTCAACTTTCCCCAGCAGTAATTAATAAGAAGCTTGTCCGCTGCTCTCAGTGGCAGCAGTGTTCTTTGCATCTTTATAGGTTTGAAACAAATATTGAGAAATGGCTTTTTTTTTTTTTCTAGGAAATAATTCCATTCCCTCACATTGAGTATGCAGCCTGCAATTATTTCAAGTCATTCTGAACTAAAGAGAAAAGCAAAGCCTTGAAAACAAACGGGCAATTTTCAGTTTTTTCCATCTGAAAGCAACCCTGAAATTGGTGAAATCTGAAATTGCCCCATCTGGTAGATTAAGAAAAAGCTATTTTTAAGATTATTTTTGAAAAACTAAGATTTTGGGGAAAATGTAGTCCAGAACTAAATTTCAGGAAAATGTAGTAAGAAAGAAAATAAACGTCCCCTAGAAAGAAACCATGATGATAATCTGTGGACCTCAAAGCAATTTGAAAATATTAATTCATTTGGAAATAAGAACATTTTCTATTTTTTTTTTATTAAAAATATAACTGTTCATGACCAAAGGGGACTGACACTGTCACCTGAAATTGGTTTGTGCATACCAAAGACCTTTCCTTAATGCTACATCTCAAGATCCAGCTGCAGCCCCTCTTTAAATGACAACAACCTCTTACAAAGATTTTGTAGATGTAGTACGGAAGCGCAGGGAGCTCTGTGAAGTTGCATACACATAACAAGAGTTGGGAGGAGAAAAAGATAGGCTCTTTTGACTCAGCTATAGGTGCAAGCTCACAGGTAGTCTTCAGACCTCTCTGAATGGCAGAACTCATTTGATTTGGGAAAACTTGACTCTCAGAAGAGGAGAAACAGATCACGGTCACTTCCATTAACACAGTGTGATATTGAGCCTCAGAGCTAGGCAATACACAAAGATCACAGAAATTTAAAAAAAAAATGCAGAGAAGCAAGACAGGACTAGAAGGAGGAAAGCAACATGTCTGAAAAAATATCAGAATTCCCACTCACGCTTTACCAGATGAGTTCATGGCGTGTGCAAGAGTACGCGGGTCTCCTGTCCAGTGTTCCCACGGGAATAAAGATGCAGCTGTTCTGAACCACCACGACGCCTTTGGAATGCCTTCCCCTGCTCGTACCAGCTTGGTGAATTCTTGGGGGGAAAAAAAAGGTGTGGACAAGTGAGTGCCAGTCATAACTTCCTTTAAATGTGTCCTGCCAACTCGGAACATTTTTCCTAAGAGACGAGGATTAGCAGGTTAATCCTTCTCTCTGAACACTTTTCTTAAACCCTTGGTGTTATTTTAATGCAGCTTTTGTGCTACGAATAAATATGTTACAGAACAATAGACTTTAAGGATCTATTCTCTGAAGTTTTATGAACATTTATGCTAAGAAACATCAAAGACATTTCAGTAATTTTCACTAGAAGGGAGCAAGAAAGCGCTTTCTATCTTGTTTCTATTCCCCAGCCTCAAAGTAAGACTCTCTTAGCAATTTAGATAGAGCAGGCCAAAGGAAAGGGAAATTTGAACGATATTTGAAGATTTTATTTAAATATTTGTTTAAAATAGCAATGTTCTGAACTCCGCTTGTGCACCTGCCGCTTCATGGAAAAAATAGCTATCTTCCCATTTGCTATTCCTACCAATAGAAACACTCCCTCTGCACCGGATAAAAAGGGCAGATTCAGCAATATGCCCTAGCACATCATCCTGTCCCGTTCCCCAGCTCCTCCGTGCGCACCTCACACCAGCTCTCGCTGAATACCCTGGCCTGCTTTTCCCCCACCAGCATCAAACTGGCCGCAGCCGTCTGCCCGCTTACACATCCGCTTACGAACTGCTCACCAGACCTGGCCAAGCTCAGGCTGCAGTAACTTGTCAGATAAGGGGACAGGAGAACAAGCAGCTGAAGCCAAGCAGTTCATACGATAAAGTATTTGGTAAATTAAGGAAAATTGCTCTGACGTACGAACCCCTCCCTAGTTCATTGTACTTGCTCACAGAGACAAAAGTGGATGTAAGGCGAGTTCTACCCGGGCACAGGGCAGGCTGTACGTCCTGCACACCTTGCAGAACTGCTCCTCACTGTAGGCTGAAAGGACCACGTTCAAATTCACTCTCAAAGTCTTTAGCTTTAAGCTTTGCCGATGTAACCAAACCGTGGGGAACGGCACGACCGGGCAGATGTTTCCTTCCTATCAAGGCATTAGGGTGAGCACACCACGCTGCCCGGGCAGGCACCGCTCATCTAGGACACCTGGAACAGAAGAGAAGGGGCAGAGGAAATGAAGTAAACGAAGCAAATGAAGCATTAGGTTTCATCTGAAGGCTAATAGCCAAGCTTCCTGTTTTGATCCCTTTGGCTGCAATTGGTCAGCCCCTAACAATGCAGCCCAACTGTAAGCTGGCTTTCAAGGGAAACAAGGAGGCTGCTATTTCCCAGCGGGAGGAAGAAACTACAGCCTGCTGTGCTGGCATGACTTTTACTTGAAGATATTAATAACATGTCAGATGACGGGATGTGCTGAATCCTAAATACTCACTTCTCCTCCGTGAATGTGCACCACCCCTGTTTAGCGAAGCACAGACCTGCTGCTGCACCGAATCCTCCCGCAGCATCTGATCAAACAGAAGCGGCATCTTTTCCCAGGAAGGTGACTAAGCTCATCCACGGGAAAAATAATGAGGTGCTGCTTCACATGGGCTTAGATTAGCCTATTTATTACCATTTTAAAATTTATTTTTTTCATTAGTACTTGTCTCTAAATTCCAGCCATAAACTAGACTACAGCCCATTGTGTACTCTCCAGCTCGTATGTCCCAAACACTGCAAACGGATTTTTCCTGAAAGGTCACACATTTTGCACGCTATATGGCACTACTGCCAGTATTCTCAGATTCAGTTTCTAATGCGAACATGGTATTTCTAATCACAAAAAACATTTTTCTGTACTTTGAGTTGTACGTGATGTTCTTTAATACAAAAATTCAAATAAAAATAAGAAGTCTAAACCAAAGTAGCATGTGCCTATGTCATATCCTTAGATAACTAACGCTAAAATGAGTAACGTTCCACAATTCTTACGGATTTACAACTAATCTTAGAAAATAAAATGGTCCAGAATATGGCAAATAGTGTGTGCTCTACAAACCCAGATGGGAAGCGCAGAGGATAACTGGGGAAAACAAACAAAACACCACGACAACAAATAAAAGATCACCAACCGATTCATTCTCCAGGATGAGTCTCACAGGGCAAAGGAAGTTAATGTTGGAATTTCAGATTTAATCCATTCCTGAGCAGGAAGAGCAATCACTTTGGCCTTAACCTTAGCTTTGAAAACACTGTTTTGCATACCTGCTGTTTCAACATTTCTGGGTTGCAATTCAGCATCAAATAATCAATATTCAAGCCTGTTCCCCTTGCAGCCTCTCTGACACACCAGACCGAATTCCACCTTCTACAAGAGCACTTCCACTATTTGAAATTGCAGAACACATTCTCCAGCAGCCTTAGCAAATAAACATTATCTCCATGTTTTAAAGAGCATTTTTGTGCAATACAAACTAACGTGTTTCTCAAAGAGGAATTGGGACATAGTCCAGTAAACGCTATATACACATGAAAATTTGGACAGTGATTAAAAAAAAAAGTGTAAAGAAACATTCACATGATAAAAGCACTACTCTCTGTAATTTTTAGCAGACTTTTTGAAAAGATTTTCTCAAACTTCAGCGCAGCAAAACTGCTCTGATCAGAAATCCCAAGATTTTCTGCAGTTTTAAAACCAATTTCTCATACCGTGATGGGGATACCATTTTTTACAGCTGGCATTCACTGGAGGCAATCTGCAAATGTAATTCCACGAGAAATTACTTTATCTTCATTCAGACGAGCTCTTTGCTACCTAGAACACTGCCATAATGCCTGAGCCTCAACTGGGAGTTCATTAGCAAGATTTCTGCTTAACAGGAACATACCTGAAAATATATTTAGACAGGTGTAAACCAGACAGAAATTATCAGCTCTATTTTTTCAATAAAAACTTCTCAAACACAGACAGAATATAGCCCAGAATGGAGTAATGGATTTATTCTACTTTACTGCAAAACTCTAATGTAAAAAAATTTCAGGTTTCTGTCCTCAATTTGTGATATGAGTGCATTTAACTGATACCAGGTTTATCAGATTTTATCTGATTTACCAATTAGCCCAATTACAGACTAGATGGCCTAATTAAGAAAGAACAAACTCCACATTTACAGTGAGAATCTAGAAATAGAGGTGCAGTGGCAATTACATTTTCTGTGGTCACTGAGCACAAAGAGAGCTTAGAAAAACCAACAAGACAAGGCTCTGCCGTGGCTTTTTCTAGAGCTGTACCCATGTTGCAGTTTTTCCCACCTATTTTCCATTTTTGTGGTGGTGCTGAAGGTCCTGTGACTGTTCAGAACTGCATTACAGATTTAAGAAGAATCTTTTAAGTGAGGCACAAACGGGGTGGTCAGCTCCTAGAAGAAAAGGAAGAAACAAAACCCAACCCAACCCAACAGGGGCAAGGCAAGAGCAGAGCAGAACCAAAGCTGTTCTCTGTCAGATATTTCAGCATCTGAGCTCTTTGTACACCTTCAGTTCAAAGGGCCTTCGAGGATTTATAGCAGATCACAAGTGGAAGGCAGTCCAAACCACGAAATGTGCTGTGTCACAAAAAAAAAATATATTAATCAGAGGATTTGACTTAACCGCTGCTTCTTGACTCTGTAAAACTCACCACTCTCTAAGTCCTTTCTTATCATGGCCAGTGTTTTAGGTTCATCTTTGATGAAAGAAATTGCTTCACCTTTACATGCTATCGTACTAGTTATACAGCCAGGCACAGTCATGAATGAGACTAGTGCCTCAGCCTCTGCTACTTTCAGTTTCAGTGTGCTACGCTCTTGTAAGCGACTCTGTATTGCAAATGAGAAAATGTGATACAGGATGCTTTACTTCTTCATCCCACATGGCAAAAGAAAGACAGAGAAGCTATTTTGACATAGAATCCCTGTAAAGCTTTGGAAAATCCACAGAGGACGAGCGCAGTCCCACTGTGCAGGAAACAAATGGAGCACGTGGCCAAAAGCTCAGTGCCCAGACTGCAGGCGGAGGTGCACAACCCGCAGGAGGACCCACACGGCTTCCGTGTCCTGGGTGCGTGCCTGCAGCGCAGCCCAGCCCAGGAGGTCTCCAGCCACGCCGCCCCCGGGTGTGCTCCTGGCAGCTTTGAAAAACACAACGGGTCTCTGGCACGACTGCTGTCCAACGTCCCAGAACAAGGGCCGGGAGAAATGCAGCTGAGCGTGGTTGGGTCAGAACACGTTAGCACCCATCAGATCTTCCCATCGCCCCAAAACTCAGTCAACACCAGTAACTATTCCCGGGGTGTCTGCAGGAATATTCAGCTTAGCATTCACCATTTTCTAAAATCCCCACTCCGAATTCCCAGGTGTCGTTACGGACCGGCAGGGAGCTCCCAACTCATTCTGCATGCCGGCTCCGAGCAGAGGGTGCCCAAGCACCCCACCTCTGCTCGGCCGCAGCAGCTCCGGCGCTCGGAGCCCCCCGGCGCCGCTGCCCCGCGCCTCCCCTCGGCAGCACTGCAATGGTTAAGGTCACAACGCAGCGGTGCTATGTAAAGGAGAAATTTCCCTGTCCTTGCCTAAGTGAATGGCTGGGATTAAACTGACAGCCCACCTTAGTGATGGTGGAATAATTGGTTGTTCAGCTCTGTCCTTGTCAGAGCTGTGACAGTTCTGCAGATGTCCTGCTCGGCTCTCCAAAGGTTAGCCTCAGCTGGAGCCGGTGTTCATTAATCATTCCTCGCTGACAGGCCTCAGAGCAGCCCACATCTGCCACTCTGTCCCCCTCAGTCCCTGCTGCACCCAGCTTGTGTGTAATCACTGCTGGTTTTCTTAAGAGGCTACTTGATAAGGGAATATGCATTTAGCTACAAGACACATGGCGTTGCCGTCTCTCCTGGCGATTCTTTTAGCAGAGGCCTGATAATATGAATTTAGTGCCTTTGTCCAAGACAGGCTGGTACAAACAGCAAACTGCGGACTGGATGGACGAGTAGTAGAGAGCACCGCTGGCTTTTTAGTGTTTGCAGTGCCCTCGTGTAGCAGGGAGTTTCAGGCGAGGCTGGTACTCACACCGAAGAGGTGCCAAGCGGCATCACAGCTGCCTCACCGGGGTACACGGCAGCCATAAAGCACACCTGATTCGGAGGGAATGGAAAAAAACCTCCATGCAGCTCTCGCTGGGAAAGAAAAGCATCTTTCTCTCCTGGTCATTTCTTATTTCCTACTCACTGGACCTCTCTGGACCTTAACAGCCGCTTCGCTGCCTGACTGTGCATGCACCGACCGACCAACCCCACAGCCAGCACTACCTGGGCGGACCCAGATAACTTTAAGGAGTTTTCTTCAGGTTATTCTGGCTGCTTTTATGGAAGCTGTTAGATTCACCCGTGATTAGTGGGCAGATCAGGAAAAACAGAGTAAAAGAGCTACCAGGATAGTTCCCAGCAATTGCAAGCATACACAGCACCTGGTACCACAGGACCAACGCAGAACAACCTCCAAAGGGAACATTTGGGCAGTGCAGGACTTCTCTGAGCTGCACTGCAAGGAAATGAAAGCAGCTGTGAAACACATGGACTTCAACCAGTTTCTGAAGTCCCTTAGCCATTCATGTATAGGTTTTTTTAAAAAAATAAAAGCTGGATTGTGGCTCTGTAGCTCACACCCTCCCAACCCCAAGAAAACCTAAGTGGGTTCTGAAGCAGAAAGCCAAATGGAAACGAGAACTTGGGTCAGGAATGGAAAAGAATTTCCTCAGAAAATCAGAAAAAGTAAAGAACATAGGTCTTAGCTACCCTCCCTAGAGATTCTGTGGGTGCTTCTTGTGACTGATGGTTGTTTGGGGGGGGAGGTAGAAGGGAGGAGGAGAGGGAAGTGTTTTTTCCAGTTTCACTATTAATTAATGTGTGCCTGACTAAGCGACGCATCCTGCAGTTAGACAAAAATACAAATATATTACTTATGAATCTTAATTAAAATAAGCATCAGCACACAGACTGCCAGTGTATTATAGTTGGCAGGACTGTGTAAGAAATTAAATTATTACCCGCTTCACAATCTTATTACAAGATTGCCCACTGACTTTTCTTAGGGTGCTGCTGTTAATATGTGAGCAATGCAGGAATCATCATTTCAAATAATTGATTAACTGTCTAGTCCACAAAGTTTAAAAAGGAACAAACAAGGACACTAAGTGATTAGCATTCTTCTTTTAATTTGCAAATCCTGTCTTCACAGCTAAAAAGCCAAATGCCTCAGGCTCCAGCCCAGGCACACAGATCCCAACAAGCTTGACAGTAGAAAGGAGGTGCTGCAGCCGCACAGAGCTGACACGCTGGATTAAAGCAATCAACACACTGACCATTAATCACAACTGAAGGCTCTACAGTGCACTTACAGAATGGCAGTGGGCATGTTCCCGAAGCCAACGCCAGTGATGCTGAATTTCAAAGCGCTGAGCCAACCCACCGCTGCGATTCGGTGCCCGTATGCATATGGCCACGCACCTCCAGTCAGCTCAGGTAAATTCTGGATTCTGGTGTAAAGAGAAAATTCCAGGTCACGGACTGCCTCTTGATTTCCCCAACACCGACTCTCTAAGGAAACCTAAGCAAGCACAGTCCCCCCAAACGACACATGCCCACCCATCAGGTAAAGCTGACGCAGCAGGCACAGGCTCCCGCTTCTCCCAGGGGACACGAGAAACTTGTGGAACTGCAGCAGGGAGAGCGAGTGGCTGCCAGCCACAGCCAGAGGCATCCCCAGCGCTGGCTGGCACATTTACATCACAAAAACCACGAGCAGTTCCACCAACAGTGTTCATAGCCCCGCTGCCAGGGACTGCACAAGGACACACAAAGAAGGCCTGTAGTGTAAGACACTACACCAGAAGAGCAAAGCTGAAAGAGAAGAGGACCAACCCATTGTTTCGTTAATTATTTTCTCATTATTGTTATTATCCCTATGCATTGCAGTAGGGCCCAGCTTACTGAGTCACTCAAACGCAGCACAAAACATTGGGCAGAGATCACTGGTTTGAGAAATCAAACAGCTCCAGTACAGTGCGGCTACAACTGGACTTCATAAACATTAAGCCACAGTGAGGTGCAAAACCTTCCCTAAGCAGTGTGTGTAGCGGGAAGAGCTCCTCCTAACAAAGGATGCACACGCTGTCTCTGATTTCTCTTGAACCTACTGGGAGCCCCACAAAACAATTAAATGAGTAAGGCGTGTTTTTAAGTCAGTAAGAATTGAATTTGCCATGACTTAACAAGGATCCTATGGGCTACTGCATTATTTGAGCAGCTGCATTAGATTACCTAGTATCTAATACACAAAATATTGTTGTTTATTTATGTATTCTCAATGGCAACCTCAGAAAGCGAGCACTATTTTTTTGTTCCAAAATTGAGCTGCGTCACTGCTTTTCTGCTTGCTGTACTGCTTCCCCACCTCACTGCACACTGCGTGGGTCAGTAAAATGGGAGTTGCGCTGACATAACTGAAGGACACTTTCAGCTTCTCAGGCTATGGACAAGTAGAAAGATCTGTAGGATCAATTACTTTTATTATTGTGCTCCCTCTGCTGGTCCTAAAAAAATCACCACTGGAAAAAAATTATCTGCAGAAGCGCGCTGGCATCTGTTTACCAACACAAAAGCTGGACACTGAAAATGCCCCCAAAATCTCAGCTTGAGCATCTTCATTCAGAGGAAGAGACTTACTGGGTTTTTCCCAAAACAGGAAAAGACAATCCTGAGAGCAAGATGCTACGTGAGGTCTAGGAAAACACTGCAAAGAGCTGGGGAAATGAAGTGCTCTCCAAGAAGCCTGCTCCACAGAGGCCCCAGTAATAAGACAGCCCAGCACGCCAGAGAGACACCTCCGGCACTTGTGATCTCTGCCTGGATGGAGCTGTAGGGATGGAGATTCCAGGTGGTGAAAAGCGAAGAAAAGGTACAGGCAAGAAGTTCTCTATTTGGCAAATGTTATGAAAAGACGACATGGTTTTTATAGCTTCTAATATGAAAACTATAGTTAGCTACTTTCTGTGAAAATACACCTGATCTGGCACTCAGTGAGGGCTCAGGCCTAATCCAGATTACAAGTTTTTGGGTGGCTATCTAACATCTTGTCTGTGCAAAAGTGTCTAAGTTAAATGGCTTGGAAACCATGACAACACCGCCTGTCTGGAGCTCACACAAGCTCAATCAAGCCATAATCAAGGATTTTCTTACGTGATTGTCCATTATCTCCTCAGCCACGGATGCACATTACAGGAGTAAAAGGATCAGAGTGGAACCACCAGCATTAATTACATGCTAGACTAGATCCGTCTTCCTTAAGCATCTGTCAAAAAGAATTTGGAGTACCTCTAGGACATTCCGAGGAGCCGTGTACCAATCCTGCGCAGGCTGTAAACCGAAATAAAAAGTATTAACGCAGGTCAGCATTACTGAACATATACAAACTTCTTCGTATTTGACTGAAGAGAATACCTGTTCAGCTCTAGGAACACAGACACATTCCGTAACGACACCTATGCCCATCTAATGATGAGAAGGTATCTGAAAATATAGCACAGGTATTTACTGGGAAGAACAAGCTTTTGTAGTTACTATGAAGAACAAGTTTTATGCACTAAGAGGGTGCTTAACAGCAGCACGGTCATTTGAAGCCTGTGCTGAAGGGAGAAAACTTTAGGGGTGGGAGGTAAGGTTGTGCTGTAGGACAACCTCCTCCTGTCTCACTCTTCAGGTAAGCTTCTTGAAGCAGTTGTGGAAGCTCCAAACAAGTTAAGAAACAGGCTTACAAAGAACTATTATTTCTGTGTCAAAAGAGATCAATTTATTTACTTATTTGTTTTTAAATGAACCACAAAAACATGGACTGAATAGGTAAACTTGGAATCCTTAACACCCAGAAGTTCAGAAATGCAGGCTTTGAGGTCAAAACTGTGCAATCTGTTGTCAGGAAAGAGGTAAAACAAATCATGACTCAGTTACATGCCTTGCTTTGCAGAAGTTTTAAGTATCTAATCCCCCTGTTGCCTGAAAAAAAAAAAAAAAAAAGATTATCCTACAGCAGGAAAAACAAACAAACAGGTAGAGCTCCTCAGAACCAGAGCAAAACCTCATTAACTGGAATGCCTCCATAGAGCACAGAGCAGCAGGATGGAAACAGCACCAAGGTCAGTGAGTGCGCTGCCCCAGGAGATCAGACACAGCCACCAAGACCTCAGAAGAGGAATGCTCACACACAGAGAAGGGCATCCGAGAATTGTATTCTATAAACGCTGAAACCGGCAAGAGCTGTTCAACAACCAGACCTCCAGGTGCTCAGAATTTAGGATGAATGTACAACTAGGCTCAAAAAATTGAAGTGTAAAGTGGGAAAAAACTGGAACAAATCATAGCATGTGCCTTATACACCCAATAAAAGCTCTGCAAGAACAAATAAACATGAACAACAAACAAATGAGAAGAGTTTGTGAACTGCTCATGGATTTTGCATGAGAGGAAAAATAAATTTGTCAAATTATTTGCTCTGAATTATTTGCTCAGCTGTAATTATAGCCATTGGTAGACAGGGAAACCAGTAACTTGCAAACAGACTGATGGTTTCTGAGCTTTTCAGCAAATCCTTCAAAAGAAACACGATCTCAAGAGAAAAAAAGTCTTTTTGCTGAACTTGTGAAGTCGCACAATTTTGTTCAAGCCACAGCCGCTGCTCCAGGCCAAGACTGCTCTTGGTGAACCCACACCCTGAGTGCAACGAGCTCACAGTGCCTCACTCCGTCTACGCACAAAGCCTCAGACCTCTTGCAAACTCCAAGAAGCACTCACGTGCCTTTCCTCCACGCATGGGAAAGTCTCTGACTTGGTTAGAACGTGAGCTCCAGAGGAGGCATTTCCGCCACTGCAGCAATACCGAGCCAGTGCTCAAGACAGAAACCCTCCCACTCGGCAAGGCCGCAGACACACACACACACACCCCAGACTCTCTCCTCCAAGTAGAAACATTTCCAGTCTTTTTCTGTCTGCATGAATACCAGACTTGAAGTCAAACTTCATAAAACCGATTGACTGTACCAGTTGCTTCCCCATCCTATCCATCCACTGATTACGTTACTCCAATTTACAGTCCTGCTTCCAGAGGTTTTCCACACTTCGGTTTCTTTCAGTCCTCGCACCTCTCACTTTGCACCTACTGAAAACGTTTTCCTCTCCGCCTACCCAAAACGAAACCAAGCAGTTCGAGGTTGCCCTCTCCATGGGCAGACTGAGGAGGTCAGGCCTATGATGAGGACCAGCGGCTGGCTGTTCACTCACATGAGGTGTCACAAGGATGCAATTCATGATTTGGAAAACGGTGCATAAGAGTGGTGAAAATGTTTCCTGCCTCTCAGCCAGAGCAGGTGGGTTCAGTGCTGCACAGCAACGTGCTTATCAGCTAGGGAAAGAAATCGCTATCACCAGAAAGCTGTGCCACAAATTAGACCACGTGGATGCAGGCTGGGCACAATAACTAACAGAAAATGCGAGCTTTAGAATCACGAATTATGTTCATTAAGACATACCTGCAAAGTGTTTTAAATAAAGAGAAAGAAATAGAGCAGGCAGAGACGCAGAGTGCTGCTTTTCTTTCTGCTAGCTGCCCACGGCTCACAGCTCAGCCTTGCCAAAGAAATTCATTCAGAAGCACAGAGTTGGGAGGATAAAAAATTCCGCAAGTCTAAAAGGATTTTTAAATACTTCAAAAATCGGTAAACAGGTGTGGTTCACTAGGAACATACTGGTATTACATGACACTTTTTTGCCTTTAATTTTAATGGAGCATTGAAATTTTGTCTCGTTAGATGATCATCTAACCAAGAGAAGTGTTAACAAAAAAATCTTCCAAAAATCTAACTGAAAGAAACCAACAAAATGGTCACGTTGGGGGAAAAAACCTGACTGACACCGTGAGGGTGTTATAATGATTAATTGGATACATTTCAAAGCATCATACAGATAAAGCATTACATAAATGTCCAGAGCTCTATTTCTCACCCTGATCTGCTTGTGAAAATGCCCCAAAGAAACTTCTCATTGTCTACTTCAAGCTGTTTCTCAGGCAGTTCATCGTGTGTCTTGTCAATTTTTTAATGGCACTGTCAGGGCTTCAAACTGACAGGAATCTTCCCAAGTCAGAAGCTGCATTCATAAACCTGAGCAAAAAGCAGCAATTTCAGGCGGCGTTTCATTTCTCTGAGAACGGCGTGACACGGTGCAGCACTGGATCACAGGGCTTTTGTCTACCCAGGCAGGCAGTCTCTGGGCATTTACCTGCGTGCTTCAAAGAGCGCAACAGGACTGCAGAGAAGTAGAAAAGCTGTTGGTACTGTTACGAAAACAAACTCGCTGTGCTTAAAATAAATAATCCGATAGCAACATCAGAAAAACTTCAGGTTTGGGTTTGAATTAAAATATTTTTGGTTTGAATTAAGATATGACTTTGTGGGAAATCCAAGACACGTATATTTGCACTAGGCACATTTAAGTTTATTCATCTACAAAAAAGAGTGAGTGCAGCCATCACATCAGCACGACATCACCCCAGGTGACGCTCCCTGCTAAGTCAGCTAGGAATCAGAGCTCCTACATTTCCTAGTGCTGCACTACCCCACCACCACAGGAGCTCCAAAGCTGGAATCTCTCCATCGCTGTCATCCCATAGCTTTCAAGTGCAAACCTCAACACGCTGGGACGCCCAAGCTCTCTGCACATTGTTTTATAAATTATGCACATTATTTATTATTATTATATCATTCCACAACACAAAACCCTAGCCACAGACTAAATTTGCAGAAGTATTGTAAAGAGCCCTTGCTGAGCCACAAGTGAGACTACGGCATCCTTTAACTCCACATTCCTTCAGAACGTGTTCTGGAGCCAGCTGCCAAGCACCGAAGGCTGTTTGTGAGCACCACAAACTTCTCAGGTTTGTAAATCTCTACTGCAAGAGTACAAATTGCAAAACCTACAGATATCAAACACCCTGAAACTTCCCAGAACTTCAAAAATCTCTCAATTTGTCACGATTTTATCTGCTGCATCTAGCAGTTACACAATATAACAGATGACGGGTCCCTCCTTTCCCTCCAAGGAAATAGAAAAAGAAATATTCAGTGATGAAAATTCAAAGGCTATAAAAGAAATACTTCAACCAACTCTCATGACAATGCGATGTATTTATACATTTGATCTCCATTATCATAAGCGGGATGATCTTGGAGGTCTTCTCCAACCTTAATGATTCCATGATTACTCATTAGTTCCTAATTCACAATTGTTGCTCTGACGACCTCTGCTCCCTTCCCTTAATGGCCTGCTCCCCGATCTGTCAGAAGTACAATCTCTTGTTATTACGGAGGAATGTGTTCCCTGCGAATCCCCTCGGCTTTCACAGCGTGTCCACTGACTCCAACCCGCTGCGAGCTGCAGTTCCGACAGGCGCACACCACCTACCTGCCTAGTTATGACGGACATGGGTGGGAGCATGGGAAAGGTGCCTTACCAGTGCAAGTCCCCCGTGAAGGGCCTCCATCAACGCCTTGACCTGCACCACGACTGAGGGCACTAGGATGGTGATGCCACCGATAGATCCTCCTCTGCTCAAGAGCATCAGATGAGCAGGTCTGCTTACGTCAGGAGGACCAGACTAAGCATGCAAATGCTTCGTTATTGTTGCGCACAGTACTGGACACTCTGCCTAAAGGCAAGCATTGACCAACTTCTGCTGTACGTTTGTCTTGAGATATGTCAGAGGAGCACACACTGGCTGCTCAGTACTGACCAAATTTCAATTCACATCACAATTTCTTGCTGATTATGCCACAGAATACATTACTTTCCTTCAGAGTGGTAAATGTGTAGGAACTTTTTCTCAGGACACAGGCAGCAGACTGCACAGGAGCTGTGGGATTATTGCTGCTGTGTGTGTTTTTCCCAACAATACAAAGAGTTGTGGGTTTGATGCTTGCTAAGAGCTATTTATCAAATGAAGAATTCACCTCAACGCTAGAGACTTTGGTTTCCCAAAGAGAGTGCATGAGACAAGCACCAGGTCCCTAACGAAAGCAAAGGGAGGCTAAACACAGGGGAAAAAATCAGCAGGTTTCCATTTAATTCCATTCAAATGGGATGATGAATTAAGAAAGATCAGTGGATTCATTAACTGGATGGGTATAATCCTCAGAGATGCATCCCCTTCAGTTTATATTCAATTTCCTGCACCTCTGGGATGATCGGTAGTGCCACAGCCCCTCTCCTCCCCTGGTCCTACCAGCTCCCTCACGCCCAGCGGCGTCACCTCTGCCAGGCAGCTCCCTGGCTGCATCAGCATCCTCAGACAAACGCTTCCCAGGGGAGGCCAGGCCTTGGTTGGAGTCTTGGGTGCATGAATGACAAGTTCTGTAAGTGCTGTAAGCTAGGTAAAGACAATCCCCAAAACATTTCTGCCAGCCTTACACGCTACGCTGCCTTCCCAGCACCCTCTTGTTCATGTGAGCTGTTAAAGCGGCCAGAGCTGGCAGTAATTGCTGTTGACATTGTTCGGAGCCTTGCCTCACTGCCAGAGACAAATCTTTCATTCATGAAGAAGTGCTTGTTAGGCCAGCTCCGGCCTCCAAACCCACTTAATTAAATTGTAATAAAAAAAAGAAAAAAAAGAAGAAAAAAAAAGAAAAAAGAGTTGCTTAGCTCTGGTGGGAAATTTGCACACAAAGGCCCGGTGTCTGGCCCTTTCCTCCACTATTGTGCATCCCAACCAGTTTTACAATACAGCAGCATCTCCCCCTTCCCCTTCCTTGCAGCCACTGCGGAGGCAGCAGTGACCCTCATTAGGGCCCAGTGGCTGCGGAATGTTTTCCCAGCGATTCACTCACCCGCCTTTTCTGCTTCACAATCAAGGGCACTAAGTGCTGTGTAAGGGCTCTCCACAGGCTGATTGCTTAAAGAATTTCAGAAGTAAAGAGTGTAAACAGGTACAGGGAACAAGCCTCTTTTGAGCAGTTATGCAAACATTCCCAATGCAGTTTAAAAACCTCCGTGCAGAAGCTGTCAAGTCCGAGCCTTTCTCTCATTATATTCACACACCCCGTGCTGCGTCCGTCCACCCACCCACCTGCACCCGCTCGGATGCGCTGCAAATCCACGGCCAACACACACGGCCCAGCTCCAGATGAATGCTTGGATTTAAAAACAAACACCCCCAGCCACACGCTCGCCAGAACATATTTGAGCAGCAGCAAACGCAACCATACCCTCCTTGCTGCTTTCAGGACGGCATGAGAAGTTTGACCGAGAGTGAGGGCCTTGCTCTGCTTCAGCAATTCCTGGTCCTGGCTTGGCTTTCAAATTTACATCATAAAATCCATTTAACTGTAAGCCTTTTGGGGCAGTGGTCACAGCTCTGAATGCTACACAAAATAAAGCAGATTGTCAGTGTCAATAATGGACTGCAACAGCATTTCAGAGAGAAGTACATGGAAACGATCACTAATATTTAATAACCGTAAATGTTTTTTCTCTGCTAGTAATATGCCTTTCTGTATGAATAACAACAACTGTTCTATACTAACAAATCATCACTGAATAATTTTTCTATTATACAGTAAGTAATGCTCAGAGTAAAATTACCTAATTCTGTATGACAGCTACATTCAGCTGTTTCTACATACTTCCCTACTGTAATTGAATATTGATTTACATAAAAGAAAATGTTTATGTCTTTATGTGAAACACAATAAATTCATAGGAACAATACTGTCTTATTTTTTGAGATTCTATGCAGTCAATATGAAATTCCAACACTAAAATATTAAGAAAAGTTAATTAAGAAGGTGGAGCTAGGAGTCAAAAGAAAACATCAAACTGTCCCGTGATTTACATCAGCATCACACCAGACGAGTTTATCTTGTCACTTCTACCCTTACAAAATCTTTAATCATTTCTACAGAAAACCAAAAGAAATACTTTCTCTTTTGTCATACCATTTGAGTTCTCACTAAGTAAAACACAGAAGTGATATGAGCACAAACGCCTTTAATATGGAAGTATTTTGCTACTCCGTCTGCTGTCCTACAGCTTATCTGCTGAACCGACTCTGCTGTCCTACACGAGTGATCCCTGCTTGGCACAGGGAGGCTGGGCTCTACCTGCATTATCAGCTCTTAAGATTTCAAAATACAGATCTTTCAGAGTCTCTGAAATTAGCCAGTTATAAACCTTTCTTCTTAACTGATAAATGAAAAGGTAACGCCAAGTAGTCAGTTCTCTTTTTGCAGTTTTCTCACACTTGTCCACAAAGAAAGAGGAACAGCACTGGAAAATTGTCAGGGCAGTACATCCCCCGTTGGCACTGGTGACTGATCAAACTACCTGAGGCTCTCAGAAATTCAGGTATACACCTCCCAGACTGTCCACGGTACTTCCATTTAGTCATGCTTGCATGAGAAATATTACTTAATAGATTCAAAAGGCAACAAATCTACAACACATGGTCTAAGGCTATTGAAAATCTGAAATAAACATGGTTATTAACTGCCTGCTCTTGAAGTTAACAATAGAAAGCAGTATTCAGGACTTGCACTTCTCCGTGGGAAGTTTAAAGCTGCTCCACAATTTGTGTTTCCTGCTACATGCACGCTGAAAAGAGCTAAGCTTTAGGCATGGCTTCAGAAGAAGTTTATATGAGTTTGATGAAACTTTCACCTGGCAGTATCCTGCTCTGGATGTCCAGAGCTCCTCTACAAACACCGGTATGTAATAACGGTTCTGGGTCTATCAGCAAGATGAGGTGACTCGGCCTCTGTGCCAGCCCTAGTTATGACGTACCCCCTTTAAAGGGCACAGCCAAGCAGCCAACTCACGTAAATGCAAACAGCCCTAACACGGGATTCTTACTGAAGGCACAGGCTTTCTCCAGACACTTAAAAGATTGTCACAATCAAGGTAATACACAGTAACACCAGTAACTATTTTAAAAGATTGTGAAATAAGAATCATACAGATTCTAAAGTGCCTTATGGACTTGTGGCGTATTTTACGGGAGGAATAAAAGAAAAAACAAACATGCTACAACAACAACTTACCCAACATCATCTAATTGATATTATGGTAAATCAAAGATTGAGAAACAGTTCTTCAAAATATAAGCCACTTTCACTTAACTTTGCAAAGCAATTCTCTCCAATTCAGCACTACGTCACCTGTCCGACAGCCCCACTGATCACGCAGCGGCCGTGGGACATCACAAAGTCTCCTCTCGGTTAACAATCGGTGAATGCATGCAACCCAAACTACTGGGTATTGTATGTCGTTAAGAGGAAATGGATGTAAATATGGTTTACGTGACTCCTCTCCAGAATTAAATCCAACAAAAATGGATTCATGTTCTCACTCTCCTTCAACTTTTAATTAAACCAATTACTTTCTTACTTTATCTGTATTCTTCTGTCCTTCCTCTGCCTGGTCATATATCCTTCCATGAGTTAGGCTGCGTTACTATTTTGATTTGTTTTCCTTACTAGTAGCTTTTTAGCAATGGAACTGAGTTACAATTATTATAGTTTATACCATGCCTTTTGTACCTGTAATTCACGTACTTTGAGCAGAAGCTGAAAGTATTAATTTGTCAATCATCCTGCCCTGTATCTAGTCTCACTTGAAACAGACTAAGCACACACAAAAAAATGATCACTATATATTTCCCAAAGGTAAAGGAACTTGTAAACACTCAGGTATATTACAATTTACTGAGCCTATTAGCTGCAATTCTGAAGCATATTGCGCCAACGGTATATTACAAAATCAAGGAGGTTTCAGTATCGAAACCTCCCTTCAGTCTAGATAGGAATGTGAAAATTTACTTCGTACTCCAAGATCTATTTTCAATTCACAGCGCAGATACAAGAGTTTAAACTAGGCGTTGTAAAAGGTTTTTCGGAAACCCTCTGGAAACCTGTGAAGAACTGCAGCACCTATCTGACACTGGAGGTTTTGTTCGGTATCTAGGCAAATCTCACACAGGGCGCAAATGCCAATATGCAACAGCACGTGAGGGACCTGCAGCCCCCAAAAAGACAGAACACACAGAAACGGCGAACTCTTGAGCAGCTCTATTAAAAACCTACCGTATTTCAATAAACAAGGCCTGGACAACATCAGCCCCGATGACAAAATGAATGTCCAGAAAACATCAATTCCAACCCACTTGCTGAGACCAACTTTTTCTAAAACGTGAATGGGATTTGAAATTTTTCCATTCCTCGTTTGCTTCACGGAGAATCATGGATAGGGCTGTGCATCCCAACGAGCAAATTCTTTGTGTAGGCGAAAGAGAAGGGTGGAAAAGAAAAGCTGTTTTGGCAAGAACAACTTTTGTCTTAAAAATAACCTTTTGTGTGTATGCAAACTAAATGTTCATTTTAAAAGTACGTATATAAAGTACATATATATATTTCATCTCTGTGCATGTCTGTCTGCCTACACGGGGAGAAGCACTTCCCCACGACAAGTCAGAGAAAGACAAACAGCCCCAAGCCCTCTCTTGACTACATCCTTCAAATGCCTGAGGAACAATTACATATATCAGCCTGAAATTTTCCCCCTTAAATGGAAAAAATAAAAGATTAAAAAAGGTACAAAACCAGAACATCACTAAAAACTTGAATGAAAATTAAAATTTTAAAGATTTTAAAGATAATTTACCTGTCTGTGTATTCTGGAAACGCACCTCAAGTGAGATAGAAGAAAATATCAAATATGAGATGTTTCCCCATGCTTCGGTTTGCCTGGAAGCAGAGAAGCCAGATCTGTCTTTCGAACACAGTCATACCAATTCTACACGCCAGTGTATTTCATGCCATAAGCACAAGCTGCAGAAAAACAGGCTCCGTTCTCTTTGTAGAGTTCATTTCTTTTATTGATGTTCATCTGATGACACATTTGTTTTCAGTTACGCTGAGCATAAACATATTTTTATTTTATTCATTTCTTACTGTTATTTATATAGCTGGATGCCTAATGTGATCACTGACATAACAATCCCCCGCCAATAGATTCACTGAGACTTTTTCCCACCGCTCTTTCAGGAAAACGTATCTATTTTGGTGGTTCTTAGAAGCTGCCTTCCCTTTGGATTCCCCTGCCCCTTCCACAGCCCACGAGCAACCGGCACACGCAGGACAGGGAAGAGACCTGGACAGCAGGTCTGAAATCTGGGAGTGGAGACACATTTATTTTCATGTAGGGGTACGACTTGGTTCCTCAGGACATCTCCCTTCCCTTTCACCACATTTCAGCACGCTGGAGCGCCTACGCTGTCCTCTCAGCAGCAGCATGAGGAAAATGCTGGACTCAGCCAGCCTGAACTTACACGGGCCTCTCACTTGCCATGCAAGCCAGTGATTAGCTAAAATTACATGCAGGAAGCATCACCGAAGGATACCAGGGAACACTAGCCGAGACCAACAAAACTCAAACTTACGCACTTCCATCACACCTGTTTAAAATGGCATTTCCATGTAGAAATGGTATCTTGCCTATACACAGCATGCAGGATTCCCACCAACCAGGTAAGACACGCAATCAGATTTTAAAGTGGTTGGTTGGTGATTTTATGTGCAAGTATTGCTGTCCTTAAAGCAAAACCCACCCCCATCACATCACTAATAAAAAGCTTTTGCCAATGGCCCTTAACAATATGATAATTTATTTAAAACAGATACAGTCCTGAAAGTGACCCACTTAAAATTATTAAAAAGATATGGTGTTTATTTTTGCTGTCCATAAAACAGGCAATGGCTTATGAATATGCAAACTGATCAGATGTAATTAACATGATTGGCTCCTACTGAAATACAATCTTCTGCGTTTAAGGGAGTTGGATGCAAAAACTAATGAGGTCAAGTTAATATGCTTGTGAAGAAAGCATCAGCTGTCAATGCAACTGACAAGAATGCCTGTACTAATCCTCTTTTCCCAGAAAATAATTTAAAAAGCGGATATACGTACTGCAGAATTTTCTTAATAAACCAGGAAATCACAAGAGCATGGAGTCAAGCAGCACTGATAAATGTGAGACGATTAATAAAGAAGAAATAAGAGCTTGTGTCCATTTATAGCAACACAATAAACATGGCATTTAATTAACTAGAAGGTCTTCAACAAGTGTTACGGGCAATTAGTTTACCATCACAGCATTGGCCTCATCCATCCTTTCCAAAACGCACAGTTCCAGAAGGTGGCCTGCAAATATCTTGCTCCACTGACCTTAAGAGAGAGGTAGGATGTATCTAAATGCTCTGTGACATCAGCAATTAAACTAAGGAGGTTTCACCTCTTAGCACAAAAACCAATAAGAGGAAACTGTTGAATGTTTAAATGTTGACTTTTTTTTTTAGTGGTTACAATCCCTCCAGTCATCTCCAAATACCATTCCTGTCCTTTCTTTGCAAAAAAAAAACAACCCTGCTTCTACATTTTAAAATAAACCAGGAAAATCTAAAATCCCATCCTGCAATAATAATAAGGACTCAAAATCAATTATTGTTGCACTGCCAGCTTAAAGAATTTGTCTTTGTGAGACATGATGGGCTCATTTCCCAATTATGAAATAATCGTAAAATTTCCATTAGGGGTGCTGGAAGCATTTCTTTAATTCCTGTTTGTATTTATTACATGGGCAGTATACTGAAGCTTGTATCCAAAATGGAGTTGAACGTTTCTCGTTACAGGACAGGAGAAAAGCAGAGCAGACCCGTTTTCAATCTCCTTCCAATTACAGCCAGAGATTTCTGGGGCCCACCAGAGGTTACACGGGCTGGGCTGTGGCACCAAGCTGGGACAGCAGGCACCTCGCGCCAGCTCAGCAGCTAAGAGCAGCAAGGCAGAAACCAGCCTGCGAGCCTTTTGCAATTTATGATGCTCTAACTATTCTTGGGGTATTTATCACCATCCTTCAGAAGTTAAAGTTTTACAGCTTTCCTCCCCTTTCACGACAGAAATCTGGCTTGCCACTTTTTATCTGCCCAAATCCCCTCAACAAAAAGAGTTGTAAATCTGGATCTTTCCCTTAGGCAATGAACACTTGGGTGAAATTACCGCTCAGCAGCCAGTTTGAAACTCGCATTTAACCTTGCCTGCTTGGATGACCTGGGTGATCTGTTCTTTTCTGAGCAGGTTACAGGCGATCTGCACAGACACAGGCCGGTGGTCCCCCTTCGCAGAGCTTCAGCCTTTCCGTGCCATCGACTTCAAAACTGAGGCCTTAGCTGTCGGAGCCTAGGGGACTGAGAGCGATGAATGGCTCTCTCAGCAGAAGTAAATTCTGGGAACTCGTTCATGCAGCAGGAACTGAGTACCTGGCCGGTCAGCCTGACAAAGACCTAAATTAATTGACACTAAAGGGAGCTGTTGTTAATTTTCATCACGTCAAGAAAAATGTATCTGAACAGGAAGCACTTCAGGAAAGGGCACTGAAATGATCACAAGCCGGAGACAAGAAGTCACACAGATTTGGAAGGAACCAAATACTTCTCTAGCTTGGCTCTGTTAACTCAAGTGGATGCTGCAGACAAATGCACAACAAGCCCACATGCCCAGGAGGCTAAAGGTGTGTCTAGGGAACCAAAAGAGGCCCAACGTGAGCACTAAGGTTGTCAAATGAGGAAATGGAAAGGGACTTGCTGTGTGAGGGAAGTTCTCCGCCGAGTCATTTGTATGACAAAACAGCTTCCTAACAGAAGGCAGGAAGAGAGATGACAACTTCAGAACACGCTCCATGACACAACTTTGCACAGAGAATGGAACAAAACGGATGCGATCCGGTGGGGAGAACTATCTGCAATTTCCAGTATTTTCATGAATAGCCTAGGTAAAGGAACAGACCAGAACTTCAGTCATTCTCAAATCAGTAAGGGGCTAGTCTTGTAAGCTCCCATACATTCCTACTGTACATATTTATTTGTTTGTTTGCTTATATTTTTAAAAAATAGCCCAAACCAAGCCCTCACAAGTCTGTAGCAAAGAGGAAAGGAAGGTTTGATCTTGGTTCATGCTAGGTGCAACAAGATACAACAACTCAATTACAGGAAACAATATCAGGGCTTGTTATTAAGAGAACTCCATGAGAAGAGCTATAAAGTACTGGAAGAGACCACCACGAACATCGGCAATCAGCGTCAGTTTTAATAACCTGTTAGTCAGGGACAGTTTAAGACATAACTGGCCTCACTGAATGGATGAAATGTCCTCTAACAATGCTTTTCAGTCTCACTTTGAACAATTCAAATGCTGCTTATATTCCTCTGCATATTACCACGTACAAAGGAGAGGGAGCAGCTCTTCACCACCCCCTGCTCTGTGAAACACAGAGAAAAAAAAAACTTCTCTTCAATCCCAGAGCTAACTATGGGCTCACCAGGAAACACCATGGAGTTCATATGCACTGCTGGCAGACCAGCAAATACCCCTTACTGTATTCTTTACTTCTAACAGGTTCCAAAGTCAGCCCAGCACTGAACCTCTCTGGCCCTGGTGCCCAACAAGAGCTGCCTTAAAGACCTCTGTAATTCCAGGCCACAGAAACCCACTTTCCCCCAGACTCCCGCAGTGTAACAGTGACACCCAGTGACAAGTTTTACACTAACCTTCTCAAGCACTCCTCTGTTTAAAGGTAAGAGGCAAAATTAATTTGCCTATCAGTTACACATTTGCTCTGTGTGCTTCCTGTGAAAGCCTGGGTAGGAAATGGGCCTGGAAAGCAAGCCCTGTGCTGCAACCTTGCCATAAAATTTGTGCATCGTGGAGAGCTCAGCAGCCAAACCCAAACCCCTCCTGCGACGCTGCGGCTGTGCGCCAACTGAGCTGCAATAGCCTAACAAGAAGTAATACAAATGCAGAGCACATTTATTACCCGTTCCAAGATAAGTTAATACACTTTACATAAATAATTTGAACAAGGCTTGATAAGTTGGAGGCATTTCTATAAAAAGCTCGAGTAAATACAGTCCTGCACTCCACACACAACGTCATGCAGCAGCTAAGTATGCCCAGACAAAGCAGCAGCACTCAGACCTGTCTAACTCTAAATTTGGTACTGCCTTTGCTCACCCAAGCATGGCAGCAGCACGACTCCCCACCCTCACGGTGCTGCCACATGCTAACTGGACACGCATCCCTGGCTGTTACAACCACATGCTTTTTCTGTTATACACCAGCAACCTTTTCCAAGCTTAAACATCTCATTTAAGGACAATTTCTGTGGAAGAATCCTGAGACTGTTAACAAAAGGTTGCCTTTACTCCCGGTTAACAAGGAGACGGGCTGTCATCCTCCTGTTCCTTGTTTAGTTTGAATCAACAACTACAAGGAAAATTAGAGGATAAGAACAGAGATGCTGGTTCAATTTCATCCTCATACAGTTGGTTCATGACGAGGTGCAGGTGGCCACGACATGCATCATCACCACAGTTCACAACTTTAACCAGAATATGCATTTTGTCTGAAAATTCATGGTCCTTTATGTAATCTGCTTTAATTTGGAAGGTCAGACCAAGGCACATTACCTACTGGGTCAGGGAGAACCGGTGACTTGAAGGGAGAAGTTTAATTAGTGTGCGTGTCCCGCAGTATGAGCAGAATATCCCCAGTGTCTCAGAGAAGAGCAAACCTCCCGGGAAGTGGCAGGCAGTGACCGTTCCCATGAGGGTGCAGTTAGCCTCCGGGCCTGGGGTAAAACACCACGGGTGGTCTTCAGCTGCTGGTGGGAAAGGGAAATCCCAGAGCACTGGAAGCTCCCAGAGCTCTAACTCGAGCAGGGATGACTGCGAAGTGAACTGGGCAAAAACCAAGAAATTGAATGAACTTGTCTCTGCTAATAAAACAAAGGCATCTGCGAGATGGGTCGTTTTCCCAAAAACAGCCCCCCGTTTGACAAAGCAGTGTCGCTAAGCCAAGAGCTGCAAGGAGTTTGGCACTGCACCAACGTGCTCAGGCAGAGAGGCTGCAGACACCCTTGCAATGAGCTCAGAAATGCAGGGGGAATGCAATATTAACCGAAAGCTCGAGCACTGCCCTGCGCAGGGAGGAGGCGCAGTAATTGGCATGTAAACACGGCCATGGTGGGTGAAGGAAGTACTCACAAGACAAATCAAGCAAAACGAGTTGGCTCCAGAAAGCATGATTTGCATTAATAAAATAAGATTATTGCATGCTTTGGAAATTAAAGGCCTTCTTTACTCCTAGTAGTGCAAAAGCTATTTATAGGTACTGGAGACATTTGCTATTTACTCATAATAAGCACCTCGATGCAGCGTAATTAAAACGACTGCCAGCTCACTGGTGTTGACACGCATTAGTGAAGACAATTTCCAGCTTCGCGCACCTTGTGAAAGAGCAGCCGAGCTGACCCGTCCGAGCAGGCTGCCCTCCTGCGTGCCAGCCACGCCGAACTCGCAGTGCTTCCACCACCACCACGAGAAGGACGCTTCCTTAGCGAGTGCCAGCACAGAAAGCCTCCGCTGACCCTTGGGCCAAACAATATTTCGGGACCACACGCAGTGACCCAGCAGAGGCAGCAGCTGCGAGCCCCAGCTCTGTTGCAAGCCGGCCACCAAGGCACCCGCAGCGGGGAGGCGCGGCACCGGCACGCGCAGGAGCAGGAACCACAAGAGCAGGGCGACGCTGGCAGCAGAGAGCTTCCACTCCAAAACACTCCGGAGCTGAGAGGGGAGGGAGGAACTCCAGCGCAGCACTACCTGGTAATGCTTCGTTCAAGGATTGAAGCAGCAATGAAATTTCTGTTTAGGTGCTCCCCTGATTTTTCTGGCCTCATTAAATGTAAGGCTTTCACAATTATTTGGTCAACACTAGCAGAGTACGGCCATCAACTTTAACTCTTTAATCATGGTTGTAACAGTTACTCATGCAAGATTCTGAGATGAAAGTAAAATGAAGGCGCAGACCATCCTTTTGCCTGGTCTACAAGTGTTCCTAATCTGTAGGAAAGCCATTATGAATTCTCCCTCCCTCTTTTCTCTTTATGTGTATTAAATAAAATCATAAATCCCCAGAGACATATGCACTGGAGTCGCAGTAAAGTTCCCTTCCAGAAGATCAAGAATTTTAATAAAAGACATAAATTCTGTTTCAGCCTTGAATCACAGTGGCAGCTTCTCAGTGCCCAGATCACCGCATGGGTAAAATAGAAAATGCTCTACTGCAAACCTGCCTAGCCTTCACATTAAATAGCCAGCTGTTGCTTCAACTTTAAAGGTAGGTTTATTGTATTCTTCAATAATTTTTAGCAACTTAGGAAGTCAGTTAAACCGAAAGGTATGGTACTTTCGGAAAGGAGTTACGCTGTCATTCCTAGAGCCATAAGCAGCACGCCATAGGAACACTCAGGGAAAAGTCTGCCTCAGGTCACACTGCAGAAGTTTGCGTTACATATTGAAAAGTAACGCAGGAGTTTTTCACTTATAATCAGTTATTAATCAGTTTTTTTCAAGACACTGTGCACACTCGCTCTCTCAAGTGTGTACACGGGAGGAATGAAGAAAAAACAGCTGGAACGTGATTGTTGGAAAGGATCACCTGAAGTGTTAAAATGAATCCACAACTATTTTCTTTCATCTTTTAAACTCAGGTGTTCTCATGTAACCATGACCTTCTCTTCCTCTGGCATCACATGCCCTGGGAACTGTAGAAAGAAAGAACACTCCTTAACATAGTTCTATCTCCACTGAGTAAACGACACAATGGTGTTTTATCAAGTTATTCAGTTGCATGTGTATTTTTAGAGGTTCATCTGTTTAGAATTCACTACAGGTAGATGAACCACCACGCCTCTCCCATCAGCTCACCACACCAAGTGCCACTGCTCTCTCAATGAGGATCTTCAAGTATTTAAGATATCCTAAAAGCAGCTCTACCCTCGGAACTGCTTTATTTTTACCCTGTCATTTCTTCATGGATAGTGATTCAGTGCAGCATGGAGCTTCACTTTACACTTGTAGAACGCGGCATCTATTTCACTATACACGTTCAACACACCTAAATGTTATGACCCAAAAACGAAGTTAACTGGCAGTGATGACAGAGGGGTCTATTTTCAAATCCTGACTCCTAATAAAACAACATTCATTAGAACATCTTCATCAAAAGTCTAGCATTTTCTACTATTGCTTCCACCCTTCTCACTATGCTTGTGCTCTAATGAAATCCATCGGGGAGCAGCAGCACAAAAAGCCCAGCAAAAGCTGCTCTCCTGAGCTGCAGCCGATCACCCCACGGATACAGTAGGTTGCTTTTCCGAGGCAGGTTCATCACTTTCATTTTGGTATTCTGCGCCGGGGGCGACTGCCCCGAAGTGATAAACCTGCCCGGAGGTTTCTGTAGTGTGATTCAGAGTGACAGTGCTCAATTCATTTGCCACCTTTAACTGAATAGATGGCAGCGAGGATCAAACTGCAATCTCCTGAAAGCAAGGGAATCATGAAATTAAACCTGGAGCTTGTTGAGCCACTTGGGTCCTTTAATATATGAGCTATCTTCAAATTGCCTTTACTCCGTGCACTTAGTAAACTGTGAGAGAAACTACCTCTGAGGGTAATTTTAACTCTATAAAAACACTGTAATACATAATTAAAAGCACTGGCACAAACAACTCATCATTCATTTTGTGTTTCCCTTTGACAGTATATCTAATTCTTTCGGTTTGGTGGGTGGGGTGGGAACTTTTCAATGCGATTAACACCTCCACATTGCTTTAAGCAAGGTACACGGCTGCAGCACATTATTCAGCACCATACATGCCTAACTTTCAGACTAATGTTCTTTTTTTTAACAGTTTACGTTCCATTGCAATTGAGACACAAATTCCCTGACAGAGGCAGCACACTGCACGAGTACCTGTAACGTACACCCTAAACCAGAGTCTGGTTTACAAACGTACCAACCAGGCGGTTAAAATAAAGATATAATTCACTGTAAATAATCAAAATGCTGGTAGCACTTCTAGACTTCAGTTTGAATAGAAGTTACTACATGAATTCTAGAGACCCAGTCACAATTAGCCAATGTGCGACAGCAACACGGTGTTTCAGAAGACACCAGATCAGTATTTGGTATCAGAGGCACAAAAGACAAAATTTTGTGCTGTGCATTCTCCAAATGCAAAGACAACAGCGCACATTGGTGACATGCACTGCAAGTGTGACACTACGCCTGCTAAAAGCCAGTTGTTCTGCTGCTATCACAGGCATCAAAGTGTGGAAAGATCCTAAGTCCGAGGACAAATTGAGGCTAAGTAGTCCACAAAGAGCTGCGCCTTCGCTTTGTCTAACCTGTTGGATAGAGCTACTTTCAGGCAGCTCCCACCTCTGGTGGCTCCAGTCTCTGTTTAAAAATTAGAGCTGATTAACTGGTTGATCATCCGTGAGCAACCAGAACTTTCCTGGTAGGAGCAGGGAACGTTCTTTGAAAATTGAATGGCTCTGGCCCTTCACAGCTATCCACAAAGAACGGATTAATTGGAAACATACAAAGACCTTTATCCTTGATCTATTTTTTCCTGGACTGAGATGCTTAAATTCTCGGTAATGGTGGCTTATTACACCTGCAAATTAGAAGAGTATTAAAATTAAGAGTATTTCACCTCTGCAAACACAGACACTAAATAATGATAAAACAATTTTACATAAAAGGCCTTGTGCAAGTTCAAAGTTTTTTCAGAGACATTAATTAGAGACTCAACAGCAATCCAGCTTAGGTATTATCTCCCTCTTACACCTAGAGAAGTGGTTTTTGTTTTAGGAGATCGAGCTTTGCTGGGACAGGATCATTTATGACACACTGCTCTACATTCAGGTCTCACTTGAGGGGGTAATTCAAGGTCTACTTCTTAGGCACCAACATGAAAGCAAGAAATGGTAATGAGGAGGCTACTCCAATCCATTTTCTGTGCTTGGAAATAAAGTCGAATGGAACTAAGACCCAAAGCAAGTTCCCAATAAAGCCAAATTAGAGTGCTCTCTGTGGGATCTTACCAAATTAAATGGCTCAGCACTTCCATGTAAGAAAATCATGACTTTAGAGGCACAAATTAGCATTCCATAGTACTATTGCTGGACATGCTGCAACATTTTTGATAGAGAGATCATCACAATCGTGGCATCCTTCATTTTTACCATTTTAGGTGACAAGTCTATGGGGATAAATACATGACTGGCCTCTACTTCTCATGTTTTCAATGACAATCTAGGGAATTAAAACACTAAAACATAAAGCTGGGGAGATGAACACGTACTGCAGAACAGGTTCTGCACCCAAAAGCACCCAGGGAATACTGTTTCACCTAAAGAAAAGCCAAGAATACTTCCAAGTTAAGCATTCTCATTGCTCATCGTTTCAAGTTGTATGGATCATTTTTACCTAACATGGAAATCATGTCATCTTCAGGATAAAGCAGTGAGTAAAAAATGACATGAAGGGCTTTACCCATTAACTTAGGTACAGGGTCTGCATGTTTGTCTCAACCTCAGCGCTTCTTCCATTATTGTCAGCTCCCAGGTCACCTGCAGTGAGGTTTGATTCCTTTTTTCCTCCCCACACCTCCAACTTGCCATTAACTCCTCTCACCTCTTATCCTCAGCGGCCAGAAACCTGTCCTTCAAGTAATGCTAAGCGTGCCACCTCTCCCAGAGCTGTGTTCACCTCTCTTCTCCGCTCTGTCCAAGCTGCCTTGGCTTCCTGTCCTTCCAGGTCACCCAAATAAAGCTGTACAGAGGCTGCCCTGTGAGCGAGACACTTCCCTCGGTCAAACTCCTCTGCATTTTCCTATCCTTTACCACATTTCATTTCTTCTCCATCCTCACCATCACTGACCACCACAAGCTGTCAACCAAATGGATATGCCACCACTTCCTTACTTCTCTTACAGTCCCTTGGGGCTCTTGCTTTCACTTGTTTCTCCTCCAAACACAAACTGTATCATATCAGAAGCCAAAGAATTGCTAGAGAGAGAGAGAAACACTCAGTAATGTAAGGCCACGGCAGAACAAACAAAGTGATTTTGCATCTGTTGTCACTGTAGAGAACTTCGTACAGCTTTTCACCTTGGAAACGTACAGGGACGTCATAGGATCTCCTCTCAGACTGAAGTGCACGTAAATGACAAAACAGGAAAAACAAAAGAGCACTGAATGGCAGCAACTCTCCGGTGCCAGCTGTTACTGACCTAAGAGTTCAAAAGGACCAGAAGCACAGAACAGATGTACAATTACCTGTTGTGTACCATCTCCCACTTCCACAGAAATGCAAGATGGAAAAGGCTATACGCTGTTTTAAGCTTTGTGAGGTAATACAAGTGCCCACAGATTAGGATGTCTGACATGAATAACCACTCCAGCTGCTAGGTAAGCAATGACACCCCATCCCAGTTGCCAGGATTACGTTAATTCTTTGTAAGAGGTACACTTGCATTGTGGACTTGCTGGCAGGACATTCAACTCTAATGGGATATACACAGACAAAAAAAAAAAAAGCACCTGAAAGAATTCATGGAAAGAAGAAATCTTGTCTGTCCTCAGACTCTTTCCTAGGCTTCCACTATTGGCCTCTGTTGGAGACGCAATGTTGAACTAAACGGAGCTTGAGCCTACTTTAGTCTTTACCTTCTGCTCCTGAAAAATGCCAGCCGCAGCTGAGTATGCAGATTCCTGCCACTAGAAAGACTTATGACCATGTTTTCTTTTCCTTTGATGACTGGCTGCATACTTACAATCCCTCCCACAATGACCTGCAAGCACCCGCATAAGACTTTCTTGTAGAAAGATGTGATAAATGAGTCTCAACAGCAACAAATCAGTCTTAGGGAACAGCCTTCGCCTCCCTAATACCTGCTCTCACCACACACACGGAATATAAACCACTGCTACGTGGCGCCACTGCCTGTGCATCAATGCTCCACATAGAGCAGCGCACAGGGAGCCACCTGCCAGGCCCCCCCCGGCCCGTCTGCGGTGAAGCTGGGCCGTGTTCCAGCACTCGCTCACGCCGCTGATGCATTAAGCTCTGATTCAGATTCAGGTCTCTCCTACTTACAGGACTCGGTGTCCACACAGACTTGGACATGACTACGGCTTCAATAATTCAGCTACCACAGTTCAGAAAAATTTTAACGGCTTTAAAAAGTCAACGGCTGGCAGGAATGATCAGCTCTGAGGCAGTGCTGCTTCACTCAAGTCTGGGTTTGAGATGCACGGCGTAAAATGAGACTGGCTTAGCAGGCACACCAGATTTGTAGAGTACTCATAACGTGCTCCAGTGCGCTGGTGTGCATTAGGAGACCACGAGCTGGAAGCACTGAAGGCAACAAGCCACTTTAAGACATCTTGCCCAACACTGGAATCCAGAGCACTGAATTTTACAACCAATTCAGTAGGAAAACTAGCTTCCCAGAATAGAGTCAACAACTGAACAAAGCATCACTAAAGTTAAGCAGCTGAACTCAGCAAGGAGCGAGGCTGGGTTAACCTCTTGCTCTGCCTCTCTCAGAGAATCTGAGATATCCCGCTTGGAGGGAGGCACAAGTCAAACATCTCTTGAATCCGAGAGCACTCTTTAGCCAGTCCTGGGGCCTTTGAGCAGCAAAAGGAGTACCAAGGTGCCCTATTCTTGCATTACACAACTGGTCACAATTTTGCTTTGCGAAGTGAAGACTTAATATCTGCATGCATCTCAGGAGGGAGATAAAGTATTTTCTTCTTTAGCTCAGTAAGACTTCTGCTCCTCCCTCTCATTTACTGAAGTCTATGTGGCTAAAAGTTCACGGGCAATTTTTGTATTACAGCCCGACATTATTTCCACAGCAGAGGGCTCACAATGTTTCATCTCAGTCACTTGGGGTTGGTTTTGTTTTTTGGTGGTGGTGGCGATGTGGTTTTTATTTTTTCCCCTGTAATAATTCTTCCCCCAGTTACTGGAAGCAGTGTAAGAGAATACAGACTGCCGATTCTATTTGCAACATAAAAATGAAATCTTTGTAATTTACTTCTTTTGATACTTGGTAAGGTGTCCGCTTGACAGATGGCTTCTCCGCTCAGATACACCTGGGCAAGCCCATAACTCCAGCATCAGTACCACGAGGCACAGGCTCCCCTGTAATTTACTTCAGAGAGCCAACAGCATGGTTTCCAAGGTTCTGCAGTTCCTTTCCTCCAAAGGAAATGTCTTCAAAACCTCAGAAGCATTTGTCACTGTTCTTTGCTGTTTCTTCTTCTGAGGGCACAATCTTCTTTGCATCTACATTGTTTAACGTACCCAGAGGGTTCACAACGTTTTCTTTCACAATGCCATGGTCTCTTCTGGCACCCCAAAAGCAGCGTCTGTTTTCGGCATCCATCTTCCACTTGTCAGCAGGTTATCTGCTAAGGCGGTTATCCCCTCCCTTCGTTCCCCTCCTTTTTCTTTTTAAACTAAAAGGTTTTTATTGGGTTTAGGCAAGGTATGTCCAGCAGGTCACTCATCTGTCAAAAAAAAGCATCTTCACCTTTCATAGAAAGGCTTTTCAGCATAAAATCTAAAAAGCCTTCACTTTGCTGATCCAAATTCCTTACACCCATTTACTTGAGATTTATGTAGCAGCATTCTGTGCCCTTTGGCACCGCCAGTACAGCATCACGCAGCAAAAGCCACCGCTGCCTTTCAGTAACATTTATGATATTGAAAGAACTCTTTTACAGGATGTCCCATGAATGAGCCGGGCTAGCCTCTAGTAAAAGAAAACTGCATAAATATTACATTGTTTGGTAGAGGAGAGACTGCACGTAAGATGCAGGACCCTCTGAAGTTTTCTCTTTTGTTTGTTTTTAAATTTAATCCAAAATAAATGCCTATTACTGACAATGTAAGAAGAAGAAAATGCATTTGTCTGTTTTTACAACTCTTAAATCATCCTAGTTTTGGTGAAACGAATGCAAGCAATACAGACTTCGCCCATTTCCTGATTTAACGAGGTCGAAACACCACTTTAAAGAATGCAAAGTTCATTTTTGTGCCTTCAGGCAGAATAAACTATTGTTATGACATTCTTAACACGTATTTGCCTATCATGTTATAAAGAACTGCAGGGGTGCAAACTCCACAGACCATCTTTTCTAGCACTTCACTATCTGTGATACTAGAAAGCTTTCCTCCTGCCGAAAACTAACGCTTCCTTTTTGCAATTTTAACCCCTTATTTCTAGCCTAGTCTGCCAGGACACAGAAAAGAGATTAATTCCTCTGTTTCTTGCAGAGAATTTTATATACAAATATTGTATTTCCCCCATTTATTCTAATTATGCTATCATATAGCATTGTTAAATCAAGGCTGTGCTTTAATACAGAAAGATGGTAAAAGCGTAAGGACTCAAAGGGCAGTTGGATAAACTAATAATAAAAGAGTCCATCTTCAGTAATAAATACAAATGAACGTCTTAGCTCAAGAAATGCTTGCACTGCGGTCTGCTGTGAGCTGGGCAAGTAATCTGGAAGGGTACCACTTCATGCCTCTTACGCTCATCTCTAGGCACCTGCTACTCCCTTTTGTCACAAACAAGGCGTGCAGTTAAGTGGACCTTTGGCTAGAAGCCTGAAGCTTTATCACCTGGTATATTCCTCTGACAAACCATAGGCAAAGCGGGCATTATTTGGCTGTCAGTGAGATGGTTTCCTCGAAGGTATAAAACGTTATAAAACCTTTATGATTCCAGTCTCAGGACTGGACAGATACACAGCGAGTCAGACATCACAAACCTAAAGCCTCTGCTCTGAAAAAAGCTGCAACCAAGTGATTCCACATGAATGCCCCCTGCCCTCTCCACCGTGCATAACGCGCCTGCCACCAGTTACATCTCCAACGACCGAAGTTCGTCTGAAGGAGTAGCAGCAATAATAAAACCTTGAGTTCTGGCAACTCTGGTGGGGTAACAACCTCAGCACAACCATAAGCAAATGAAACTATAATAATATGACAGGCTTTATGATGCCTTGGCCTGCATCCCATAATCCCCCTGCTGAGCCCTTGCGGCTGTCAAGTGCTCCTGAGCACGCCCCAGTGATCCCAAACCTCTCCAGCTCAGCGGGCGCAAGACCCGAGCGGCGCTCAGCAGATGTCTGGCACGGAGTCAGCAGAAGGAGCCAGCCCCACCTCATTAGCGACAACAGCGTCGGCACAGAAGGCAGCGAGCGCAGCTCCGGCCAGCACCGCGCTACGCGCACTAACAAAAAGCAGCGGGATCCTGCGAAGACAGGCTTGACATCCTTGCTACGAGTGAAAATGCTGAAGTTCTCCTAACTAAAGGGGCATTCCTAACACTTCCTGCAGTGGGAACCCAAAATCCAGCATTCATCTCCAGCTGCATAATCGAGTAAATTAACTAAGATCCTTTAAGCTTACAGAACAGGAGGCTGTCTGGGGGTTGCAGGGATGTTACTCTGTTTCCAAGAAGAAAGCTGCAATCTACATGATGTTCAGAGCAAATACACAGTCCGTCAGACCAAAGCAAACTAACCTCATCATCTTGAACCCCTGTTTATGTTCCCAATTTTTTCTGCATCTTCCCTGCTCTCCATCCAGCCTTGTCTACCAGCAAGCACAGTTGCAGAGAGGAAGGGAAATGTCCCTATTTGTTGGCTGAAGAGGACATTTGGGTGGTCCATTTGGATCACCCCCTTTACAAACCACTTTGCTGCTTCCCAGGATCGCACCGTGAAGCAGAGGTGCCCTACTGCTACAGCTCAGTGACAACGCCCTGGTGCTCTGGGTTCTTCTGTTCTGCAAACAGAAATCTCCATCAAGTTCTTTACGTTTTGCCTTCACGTGGCGGATGACTTCTGAAGTTTCCCTGACACAGCTGCCACATCTCCATGTCCGCAGCGCTTCCAAGGAGCACGCAGTCCTGCACGTAGACCTGGCACTGGCAATCACGCGGAACGGGAGCAGCACAGCAGCTGCGGAACGACACGCAGTTTGCCGAGTCCACGGAACACAAGGAAATCTTCAGACACATCACACAGCGAGACACTACTAGCGGCTTAAGTCCACTTTCCTGAAGTCAACCTACCAGTTGCCTCAGTCATCCCATTTTCTAAACGGGTAACTTTACAGCCAGCCACTATACCCTCCCATGGCTACAGCTTTCTGCTTGTTGCTCTCCCCTTCCACCGCAATTCTCCCTTTCATCTACACTCTCTAAGATCCTCTGGCCTTCTCCCAGAGCATATGCAGAAAAAAAACCCTGTTGGAACTGGAGTTCTGCCAAATCTAAATTCACTGACACTTAAAGGAACTCCAACTGTCCTCAAATCAGACTGAAAAGAATCTCTAATGATGGCTTATTTTTAATTCTTCTTAAGTAGAGGACTCTAATGAATTTTCTTGAGATACTGGGGGAGTAAGGCAGATCTAGGTTTTCACAGATTCCTTCATGAATATTTCTCACTACATACTGGATGTCATTATTCTACTGAGAATCAATTAGCCCAAATGTTGTTATGACAGTTACAGAAAAATTATATTTTTAGCAACAATTTATAGTGTTCTGTCTCTTCCCAAGCAATCTTCACAGAAATTCTGAGAACTTCAAACCTAATCAGGTGGCGAAAAAAACTCTTTGATGAGAAAGAAGTATGTGATTGGGAGGGTTTCTGAAAGAAAACAGAAGCTTTTTACTCCTAAATGTAGTCTTACTTTACGGGAATCCAGCTGAGAGTATAAGCAAGCCAAAAAAAGGCAGCGAAAGTGGGATTTAATTTATTTTCTGTTTCATTTGACTCAACTGTAGAAATTCAGACGACTTTTCACCATTGATGAAGAAGCAATGCCCTCTTTGGCCATTTAAAGCAACAAACGCTGAACGATCATTTTCCGTATGCTGTAGAATCACAAATCCACCACGCTTAAAGCACTTTCCCTGGCAACCCCTCCAATTCTCTCCTGTACCTCCGCAGCTACCACCAACATCAGGAGAAACACAGCAACCTGGGAGATGGCTTGCAAGGCAAAAGTCCTGCTGTGTGCTACTACCCGCATTCCTACAGAAACTGTTCCCACACGGTGGTATCATCAACTGATGAAAAATAGTGATTAGAAAGGAACAAAAGCACCTCCAGTGGCAGCGGAGGACTTCCCTCGAAAGAGGCTACCTCTGTTTAGTAGTGAAGTCAGGAAGCAGCAACAACCATGCTATTTGTAACAGAACCACACCACTTAAATATTATGAACGTGAAAGCAGGTCAGTAGAAAAATCAGAGGTCTGTCCTGTATTGTATGCTGGACCAGACCACCACCTGATCTGCTCGTCTCTGTGACCAGCAGTACATGAGAGGGAGGCTTGTATTATTTTCAGTCTCCACTCCTTAACGCAACTCTGTTCTTTGTCCGCCACTGACAGATGCACTTCGGGTGTTCTAGAAAATGGTGAAAGCCATTTGGTTTCCCAGGCAAATCTGAGCTTGTTGCTCAGTTCATCGGCTCTTTTCTACACTCTTAACAAAACAAGGGGGACAAAGGAAGAGGAGAAAGCAGTGCTTCGTATGAAGCCCCTCTACTTCACCAAGAATTATGAACAGCCTGTTGTTCCTCACCCTGAAGGCAGTTCCCACACCAGAGGGCTTCCTGCGTCCTGCTTCACTCCTGTCTTCTTCAGTTTAAAGCGACTGACTCTTACCATGAACCTTAGAACTCTCATTTAATTTAACTTTCGCATTCAAAATTCACACTACCACGCACACCACTTGAAAAGGTAACGTTCTAGTGGACAAGAAGATATTTGGACATTACCTCAGGTAATACAATGACTTCCTTCCTACCAGCCACGAAAGTGTTACACTTAAAAATAAGCAGCTGCAGCCCTGTCACTACTCAGTGAACAAAACCAAACAGCACCAGCTTAGCTTGTATGATGGCCATGAAATCACTGTGCAGTTACAACAAATGGAGCTGAAAATGTGTCTGTTCTCCCCCCTAATGCACAGCGATAGCCAAACACAAATACATTTTCAAGGGTGTTGTTGTGAGCACTGCAAGAAAAATCTATGTGTTCAGGCAGATCCAATTACCTAACATTAAATGTTTCTTTAGCCTCATCCACGGTAGCAATTAACAAGTTCACAGTACTCAGCAATTGCTAGTCTGTTACCATCCAGGCCAACAGAGGAAGCACATTCCCTACTTCCCACTACACTGTCAAACAGCAAAAAACGAGGCCCAAAAAATGTCACTTCCCTGTTTACGTGGAAAAATGAGATGCTTGGTCAGTAGCTCTGCTGAAGGCCGTCTTGTGTGCCCATATCACCTACCTTCATATCCATCCCTAAACCTTCACATCGACGCACATTCCTGTTTGAATTTAGAGCTTTCTCAACGCCCACACACCCCTCGTGACAGTGGCAGCCAAGAAAATACGAGAAAAAAATTGGTCTTGGTTGCAGTGCAACAAGGAGCTGACAGCTAGTTTGTCATGACTCAAACAAACGACAGCCACTAAGCGCCGAGCATGACTTAAGGCAGTTGTTGGGGTGGAACTAGGTTCGATTTGAACAGATGCCTTTTTTTTTTTTTGCTGAGAAAGAATGCTGAATTACCTGCCTGCTTGAGTCCCAACATGCTATGCTGAGATTCCCTCTCTTCTTTTTCTTTGAATGCAAAACTGAGGGGCACTTAAGGAAGAGGCAGGACTACTTCAACATGAAGGCCCTGGAACATACAAGACAATCATTCATCTGTTTCCTCTACCACAGTCTAGCTTGAAACTCTAAGGGTAATCCAGAATTCCAGAATTTTCTACCCTAGCTCTCCTTCTGTAAGGACAAACAACGTCTTCTATGTCTTCTCCTCAGCTCTTTTATATGGTCCTTTATATCAGCCTCCAATCTTTTAACTGTTTCAAATGGTGATGGATTTAGCACCTAGCAGACCTGTGGAAGCCAGGAACTTCTTAGCTCCATTCCGGTGGCACAGCAGCCACGGAATATGGAGTGGCCTTGTGTCCCAGTTCAGTTCCCTGCCAACGCTACACCTTGTATCTCGCCCCTGCCCTTCCTCACTCACCTCCTAGCTCTAAGCACATTACAACGAAAGCACGGGCAGTGAGCACAGATCACAGTTCTCAGACTTTCTTGTTTAATCGCTGCAAGCCTCTGCTAAGGAACAGCAAAACAGGCAGGCACTCTTTCAACGGAAGGAAGCTTTAAAGCCATCAGCCTTGTGGCAAAACAGGTTAAAAACATGTATTAAGAGTGTTGGGCATTTCAATATTTACTACCTTTCAGCAGAACCACTCTTTCCAGGCCAGAATTAAGGAAGACATCTAAAATCAGGGTGCAACGATCTGCACCTAACACCAGAACTGTACTGGACTGTCCTCCAAACTACAGTTCTTCAATAGAAAAGCCAAAAACGATCAAGATCCCCAAGTCCTGGAACTGTAATTATTTTCCACGTGATTGCACCAAGTTCTCTGCACAGCTCTTGCTTTCTGGGGAAGCATATGCTGCTTTACATTTGAATCAAATCTGGAGCCTGATTCAGGGACAAGGACATACTAATGAGTCCTAGATAACAAAGCCAGATATATGCCAAAGCATATATAAAGCAACTCTCATGTAAGCTTTTGCAAATCCAATGATAACATTTTTAAAGCTTTTCCATCTATTTTTCCCCCAAATCATAGTATCTTATTTTCTTGCTACTGCATTAATGTAAATAACAACAGTAGAACACAAAAAGTTATTAAATTATTAAAGAGAGAAAGAAGCTTTACTGTATTTTCCACTGACTTCATAGGAGATATGACAGCAACTGGTAGCCTTATGTTTTGTATTTCTGCTCAGACATGATGGCCAGATTTCCTTCCCAGGAAGATTTCACAGAGCAAAAATTCTGCCTTGTGGATCATATCAGTGGCTTTTGTAAAGCCATTTGTTGTGACATACGGCTGCATGCATGACATGCCGAGCCCTGCCCCATGCTATTACTTACTGCTGCACCACAGTGCCAAAAGCAGCAGCATGAGAAAATGCAGGGCAGAATTTATGCCTGGAGACACGAGCAGTCCCTGGAACACACAGGGTAATCAATCTCATGCTGAACCGGAGAAAAGGGTTCTGTCACAGCATACTGCTCACTGGAAACTGAGCAGACAGCAAGTAATCTATGAAGGAAAATCATATACGGACGTGAAAACAGTCATGAAAAACCCTTTCCATCCAAGACAGCAAGCCCTTTGGTTACCAAATGCACAAGGAGCTATCCCGTGCATTTATTACTTTAAAATTATTAATTTACAATTATTAATTTACAATAATTCTCAGAAATTTTCTCATTTCATTAAAAGGGGATCGAGTTAAAAGTGGCACAAATTGAACTTTTATCATCAGCCACATACAGAATCCATCAGTTCTGGGTCACTAGTGTTACTAATGTTACCACACAACAAAAATGAAAACATATTTGTTGAAAATAAATTCAGAATGTCCTCTAGAAACATTTTAAGATCAAACATACAGTTTGATTTCAAGGCCAATATTTTAGCAAATACTGTGTCTCAATTTTTTTTAGTCCTATTTGTACAAGAAGTAGCAAGAATACTTAATTAGATGTTAAAATAACCTTGGAAACGTACCTCCAAGGGCTTGAAGATTCTTGTGGCTAGTTTTCCTTACTGTTGAATAGTATCACTCATGTCAGGCAGTACAGTCCAACTCAGAAATAATCTAGGGGAGGACAGGTAATCTGGAACATGGAAATTAAGCATGAGGACTTCTCACTGTAACAGGTGTCTCTCTACAGGTGGCAAACTATGGAAATCACCAGGAAAACCATAGCTTGGGGCTGAAAATATTTAAGCACATAATTGGAATGGTGAGGAAGCTGGATTTTAATCCAAATAAAAATATAAAGTAAAGATGCACTAAAGTTCATCATTTCAGAATTTAAATACATTGAGGAGCTATGACAAACAAAAGCATCGACATTTTTGTTTATATGTCCACAGGTGTCTGTATGCCTGGATGTTGAGTTACCCACGGTAGACAAGATGAGAAGCAGCTTATGTTTATGAACATCCTCACAAAAAGAATAACCAGGTTTATACCTACACAGAGGGAAACACTGACACAGCTGCAATGACAAGACCAAGAAAAGGGAGACCAAAGGGGACGTTAACGCGTAAGACAACAACAAATTCCAGAAGAGAGTAGCAGAAAAATAACTGGCCAGAAAGGTGCAAGGAGAAAACAAGACTTGTCCTCAAAGGGCCATCCTAAAACGTTCACCTAGGGAGCGCTGCAGGAAGCCAGGCTTGGTGAGCAATCGCAGTGCATGGCACAAACTCCATTCATTCTAAAACCAGGAGAGAAGAAATACTAAGTTACTAGCTGGTTCTCTGAAAACAGTGAAGCTACTTACTTTACTTTAATCAAACTTTCACCATGTATAATTAAAAAAAAAAACAAAAAACTTCACAGTATACCTTTGTCTACTAGGAATCAATTAAAAAAATCAGTAAATAAATGCTCTTAAGAACCTTTGCTAAATACTAGTTCTCACAGAGGCTTAAAAGATTGCTTTTCCTGTGGAAAGTTCACAGAACTGGTACAATTTGTTATGTTCCTTTAAGTCTTTGTTGTTTAAATAGGAGTTACAATTCAAAGCTAATTTGAATAACTGAATCACAGGAAAAATACCCTCCAACCATGAAAAATGAATATTCAACATTCCCACCTTATCTTATATTCTTTGTAGTTGTGTTTCTCCACTGCATATTAAATGGGCCCCATCACATGAAACTAATACTGTGTTAGCTCTGCAAGAGGGGGGAAAAAAAGTTGTCAGCGATCTGGAAGGTGCCAGCTGTGGAACTGAAACCCTCTTTGATAGGCTAATTCCAGACTTACATACGAGGTTTTCTTCAATTCCAGAAGAAGAGTATGAAAAAATTAACTTTCCACCAGTTGCTGTGCAGTTCAAGTACCAATTATTAACAGTCTGGGTAGCCACTGGTAACTCAGGTCCTGAGAAAGCCAACCTTAAAAGCCTATTGAAACGCAGCAGATAGAGCATGTGATGTCTTCAGATTTATTTTTTTTTTTATCCATAGTCCATGTCAGCAAAACATTTTGTCCCTCAGCATTTAAATACAAATTGCATTGTCTTTCTCACCTATAGAACCCACGAACTTCTCCAAAAACACCTGATACTCGAAAGACTGCAAGTTGGCACTGAAGGCTTGGGAGAAAAAGGGAAAGCTGAAAATCAGGTGGAAAAAACATACAGGGAGTAAAGGAGAAACCACCACCACCATTGCAGATATGTGCCATTACCTATTAGAGGAGAAAGAACTTGGAACAAAATGATGAAGACTGACCATCTTTAACATCCTACAAAAGCACCACCCTCACCTGAAATGGTTTCTAATACAGATTTAAGTTGAAAGATGACTCGGTATTACATTAAAAACAACAGTTATTTTAACAACCACAGAAAAAGAAGCGCAGTAACTTTGTTATTTGCAATTGCAATGGAACACAGATCTTGGCACAGGAATGTCACGGCGATTTGTACACAGCATCTGGAATAATAAAACAAACGGGCACCTGACAGCAGTTTTAAAAGAACAAGATCTTAAATAATACCAGGACACTACAGCAACCCAAAGACACGTCCAGAATTGTAAAGAAATTGTCAAGCTGTTCATTAATCACCTTATGAACAGGGCGCTGAGATCCCTTGGAAACAGAAATAACTCTGTGGAAAAAACGAAGTTAAATTGCTTCTTGTACTAACCACTGAAGGACGATTAAGAAAGGAAATTAAAAACTGCAAAAAGGAAAAAAAAAAATACCCCCTCCTACTAGTTGGTCTAAAAGCTAGAGTTCAGAATTTTGTAAAATTATGGCAAGAAATTCAACGCTTTTAGTAAGATGCAATGAAAAAGGAGCAGCCCATATGACAAGTCCTATACCAGAGAGTATCAGCACGCACGTAACGTTCATGAAAAGCTGATGAGAAACATCACAGGTATCTGAAGAAAAGAAACAAGCACAGACAGAGCATTGGAAAAGAAGTCTTGAAATGACCATAACTTGAATAGTTGATCTGACCTAAGATCAACGTGAAGATGACAATGAAGCAGATATGACATACACTCACGACAACCAAAAAGAGCCCAGTGAATTCTGGCGTACAATTTTTAAAAATTAATGTTCCAGTGTCAAGCATTTCAATTATGTTTACTATGAAGTAGTCTACATTTAAATAGATATACGTTAAATGAGAGTTTTTTCTTTTTTTTTTTCCTTAATGTGAAAGAGGTTTGCATAATGATCCAATCTTAGCACTGACACCAAATGTACCCTAACCAGACACCTGAGAAGAAATACAGGAAGCTCTCTGCAGTGGTGATGGTCACTGCATCCTGAGCGCGAACCGCTACTGCAGACTTCAGGAAGTGTCTGTCACAACTCATCTATTTTGATGTCCATTATGAAACCCTCCTGGGGTTAAATAATACACAGATACAAGACAGTTTCACCTCCACTGGAAGGGTTTTAAAAATGAAATTAGACATGTTTTTGAGGCAAAATCTTTTGCAGTTAACTCCCCAGTTCTGCACATATTCCTATAGAATCTGTGGCCAAAGGAACCTCCTCTAAACCATTTCCCATCACCTCCTCTGATCTGTCAACTTCAATTGGGCTTTTCTTGTAGCGCTGCTTGTCCTATATTGAGAGGATAACAAACAAACAACTCAGCGTATCCTTCTAAATTTGTAACTGTGATCTACAGTCTGTATTTCTTCCACTGCCTTACAAGTCTGAACTGTTTCAACATACAGGATTCACTAGTGCGTACTCCAGACTACGGTGCTTTAAATATTTCCATCATTTGTTTCTGCTCTCCTAGTAGCTGTGGTACGGAACTATTAAGGGAGTCATTTTTACACTTTAAGGCTTCCCTCTCTAATAAAATACTTGAGCGGGGGAGAAAAAAGGAACATGCAGATATATCTATTAGCACACTTTACTGATCAGACAATTTACTTTTTAGTGTTTGCTTTATTTTTAAATTATCTTACAGTTGGAAAACATAAAATAAATTGAATTCTTCTGAATAGAATTGTCCAACTATTCTCTCTCCTCTGGGGGCATTTTAGGAGGAAAACTGTATTCTAAATCAGATCAACTGGAAAGCTACAATAGCATCTTACTAGTTTGACATGTAAAGCGTGAAAAAAAACATCCATGAGACCGTACAACCAACATGCAAAAACCTTGCTAGAAAATGTTTAAAATAGAGCTAAATGAAAATGAAGTAGACCAAAATTAGAAATACTCAAAAGACAACTTGAAGTCTCATTATTTGCTTTCAGTTTCCCGTGGTCTACCAACAACCCAGAGCAAATGGCATTATCTAGGAGACTGGGCTAAATCTTACCAATTAGACATTTCCAGCAAGATGTTGCCATTGCCCAGGTAAGGCAACGTGATTTCTAACGCTCATTTATTTGCCATTCCCCAAAGGCACATTGCTCTCTACTGGAAGGGATGACACTGCTACAGGCACAAGACTTGTGCCAAATGTTCTGACTGAGGAAACAGTCTCTGATTTTCATTTGATTCATAACTGGAACTGAAGTCTTCATTCTGGGGTCTTACTACATCACTACTTTCTACTTGACCTTTACAGAACAATTAGGCAAAGGCCACTCTGTCCAGCAGTAAGCAGAGGAAAAGTCACATTGTTTTCTCAAAGGCACTCCCTTGTTGCTCTTATCCAGTGTTAGCAGCTCTTCCTCAGTTTGCATCACTCACTTTGCACAACCACCATCTAAGAGTTTAAATGAATGATGACCTCCCCCCCCCCCCCCTTTTTTTTTTTTAAAGGGGCTTCAGTCTCAGAGCAACTTGTCCACAGTCTGCTCTGGCTTCTACAGACTTCCCAGATGAGTTTCATGGGAGAAGCTCTCATTTACCTACTCTAAATATTCTAGGTTACCATGGATTGCTTTCTGTACCTTCTGTAGAATTTTTTCAATGATCAGCCAATGCCTCGCAGAGGGAAGTACTCCAGATTTCTCATCTCTCTGTACCCCATCCACTCAACAGCAATTGTTGACAAATATATTGCAAACAAGCTCTAAGAAAAGATGAATAATTTTCTGCTAAATGCATCTTCTTACAAACCAAACCTTTATAAATGAGCAACAGAGCATCAGAATTGATGGTAGAAAGGAATAGGCAATTGCTGTCAAGTCACATCTACATTTAGCACTCAGTAGCCAAAAATAGTAACTTTTCAATTCTCTCTTATTTTGACTAGCAAACACTGGTGCAGGTAATGGAAGAAATGATGAAGACTCCTTTATAATGGTCACTATTACAGCTACTTCCTTCAGAAGTATTTTTATTTCTTATTCATTGAATTTCTTATTCATGGTGTGCTAGTAAAGGAGTATTCAGAAAATTACATAAGCATAAGTTAAGCAGACAGTGTTTGTGTATACTGACTGCAGTCAAATAAGCTTCCTACACCATTGCTTTATTTTTTTTCTGAATAAAAAGAACTCCTAGAATAAAACAAACCTGTTCAGTCATTCCTAACACTTAACCAAAATATTCCCTAAGTACTCATGTATCACAAGACAAGGACAGATAATGGAAAAGCAGTATCATAAATACTCACTTGAATTAAGAAAAGCAAGCTTGCTTGAGCTGTGTTCAACTCATTGCTGTGCTTCTGTTCCATTAGTATATTAGCAATTAAGTGGTAATTAATGATCATACAAACAATTAAACTTAGGTAAGCAGGTGAATATCAATAAAATGAGCACCTTGCATGAACAGGGACCAAACAATTCCGAATGATACCCTGCTTATGACAGTTAAGTAACATAAACCAATTTTAAACTTCAGACCAAAAATTGTTTAGGAAATTAGACAAACAAACCTAACAAAATGTTGTCTGCTTATATATGCAAGCTTCTATTTAAAATGTTTATGGAGTGGCAGTATGATTAATGTCTATTTAACTACTAAAAGATCAAGCCAATAATGAACCGCTAGAAACTCATTCCTTATACACTGACTACACCCCAAAGTGATTCTCTCTGTACTGTATTGCCTGGTGTAAAAATAAACCCATGTAAAGGTAGTCAGGGGGCTAACAGTTTAACAGCTGGAACAACAGAAGACTTGAACAGACAAAGAAGAGCAAGAGCATGGGAACAGACAGACAGACAGACTGGATTCAACAGTTTTGAACCTCTCTGCTCTGACTTTTCCACTCCTGCAGTTCCCCTAAGCTTTCCATCTGGCTGTAACTTTTCAGATCTCCATTTGCACCGCTTGCTCTCTTTGGGGCAAGGAAGCCAATGTGAGTAGATTGCACCATGTGCTGGGGACCTTCATATTCCAACCATCTTTGCAAAAAATGGTACCTACTGACAGTCCCTGTCAAACAAAATACTAAATCAAATCCTGACAATAAAAGGCAAACGTCCTCATATGGTGCCAACAATCCACAGCTAGACAGCTGTACTCTCCCCATATTGATCAAAAAGCAACAAATCTATACACACATTTTTATGACTTCATCTCTCTTTCACTGCCCATACAGTTTGGCCCGTGGTATGACAGATACACCTTCTACACTTCTATACATCTCAGACACACATTAGCAAAGTATTTCTTTCAAAGTAAGAAAATGATTTTTCTGGTCATGGAAAAAAAGAAATCTTCATTGTGAAAGTATCTGGTTTGATAGACATATCCAATATTAAAGGCAAGGATGAAGAAAAAGAAAGAAGCAGTATTTCAACTTCATCAGCTTGGCAAACTGAAGAATCAGAAAACCACTTGAAAGGGAATCACAAGGCATGGGAAAAGCAGCCTTTATGAAGCACTCCAAAAACAGACGACAACTTCGTAAGGAACATGCCTGCAGGTGCTGTGGTGCTGCTTATCTCAACATCGACAGCTATGGTCCAGTGGCAAGAACAGAACTTCCAAACGGGCAGATTAAAGAACTGATTCGTGGCCCAGTGCCAACACAGAAGAAACAGACCCTCAGAAGCTCTCTTAGGAAATTGCCTGTGTTTAGATTAACTAGCAGTATTTTGGTTTCCGTATGGCCATTGACTGCCAGGACATTTTAAATATCTTGATAGATCAGATGCGTGTCCTACAAGCAGAGTGAATTCCTTTCCTTTATAAAGAAAGGGGGGACCAACGTGTTCAGGACCAATTTATGTCCTGTTCACTTAATCTATGCTGGACTTGGACTGGAATATGGGACACAGATGGAGCAGTGGTGAATATAAAAATCAGTGAAACAGAGAAAAAAAGCATTAGCAGCACTACAGAAAACAGAAGGGAAGCAAAGATGACTACTGCTGAAGGAAACTGGGTTTGTATGTTGGATGCGGTCATTACAACAGGGAAATAAGTGACATAAATGATAAAGGGACACATGCACAGGGAGAGGTACAACGGGAAATCATGAGATAGTAGGTCATGCTGAACAAATCTGATTAACTTCTACGAAAAAGTCGCAATAAGAACTGATGGAAAAGACTAACAGACATAATGTATTTGGACTTCAAGATGGCTTATAATACTTCACAGCATAAAAAGCTAGGGTAAAAGGTCAGTAAATACAGTGCAGATAAATGTGGAAATTCCAAACTGAATACAAACCAAGGTCAGAAAGAAGCAGCAAACAGGTAAAGACCAAACAGAACACTGACAGCTGTGCAAGTGGCTATGGGTTTGACCCCCTCATACTTAGACGAGGTACCAACAAAAACCAGGGACTTCTGAAGAAATTAAAGCTGTGGCCATAAAACATCCAACTGGAAGGAAGGTTTGGTAACAAGGGTGATATTGTCAGAGTCCAAGTGACCCCGCTTAAAGCTCAAAACTACATGATTTGCTTGCTGCTAACTAAACTCTTGCTTTATTAAGAGACACTCAGTAAGTATTCCTATGTTTACAGTCATAACGAACCTTTTTCTTTCTAAGAAGCACAGTGCCATTCACCCCCTCTGCTTCCCTAGCAGTTTGTTTTATAAACCTGCTATCAATCACATCCCTTTAATACCGTAAAAGCTGTTTGAGACTAGAACTGACTTCTTAATTTTGGTTTAGAATCCTATTTATACAGCGTTCAGTATAGTGGGATTCTGACCATAGACTTCAAACTGGAGATATAAATGTATGATCTTTAGGAAGCTCACCAAACATCCCATACACCTTTGGATAAGATGGCTCTGCCACACAAAAACAAACAAGGTAAATTTTTGAGGGTCAGATTATGCAGGTATATAAGCATGTGCACACTGTGAAACAATGGACTTCGAAGATGACAGAGAGTGGTGACAACGGCAGAAGACAGGCAGGTAACCGTTCTACCACCTTGAAGCTGGTAAAAGAACGCTTCCAGTATTAGAACAGAAAAAGGTTTTCTTTGTGACGTTTAAAATGTAGACCTTAACATTTTAATATATTCCACTGAAATCTTCAACAGATTGTATTGAAATGACACACAGTGACATAAGATAATTGTAGATAAAACCTCCAAATGCCTAATTAGTTTAGTTATTCTTTCATAATGCTCCAAGACATTAACACAGCCCCTTCCTTGCATTTTTCAGCACTTGACATTCTTCATTTTCCAAGTGCTCTCGTGAACTGCAGAAGTGCCAGACATTTGCCCCAAGCTTAATTCAGACTGCATTGTGCATTACTCCACTTGTGGGTATGGATCTTTCTACAATTCAAAAAAAGGCATCTTCTTTACAATGCACATGTTCAATACTATTTACTTACACACCTGCTTATCTTCTAAATCTATTTCTCAGCATTGTCCTCTCAACAGTATCAGGTTTTGCAAAGTATGTTAAAAGATGTTACCGGTCCAAAATGTAAGGGGACAAATTATCAGCAGAGAAAACCCATCAAGGACTTTTAGGTTGAACAACTGAACTTCTGGCTTAGGAAGTCCCATAATTACAAAACACTGAAGACTGAAAGAAGGGGAAAATGCAATAGAAAGGAAACAGTACACTCCATAGAACAGACAAACAGGGAGCTCTCAGCAAAACATGAGCTCTTGAGAAGTTCCCTAGCCATGCTCATAATGCTGACATGAGATATTTAGGCTTACCATGATGTGCACTGATGCCCTGACATCATTTATCAGCCAACCAGGGTCAGTACAACTTCTGTGCTGCACGTTGTTTGGCTGAAATAAGCCAAAAGGAGATCACTTAACACTGCTCACCTCTGACTCCTTACCAAAACAAGGCATATAGGAGCACTAAGAAGCCATCTACCCAATTCTTCTCCTGTAAGGAAATTCCCTTCAAGTTTCACACAAGCACTAGTACAAGATCCCAAACCTCTTGATTCCAGTGCTTAGGACATTCTCTTTCTTGTCCCCATATACACAGGCATTCAATTATGCTGTTTCCATCACCTAAGAACATTCAACTACCTCAAGCCTGTTGCTTCCAGCAGTGTAGGGACGAGGCAACTTCCTCAGATGATCGCTGTTTCATGACCCCTTGTCAGACTGAATCAAAAAGCAGCTTTAAACCAGACAGACATGCACAAATCCCCCAGCCTGTGAGCATGTGTGTATTCTGAACATCTCCTCTCTTGATAGTGTGAAAGTAGTAAGTAACAGAAAGAACTGTGCACAGCACAGTTGCATGTAAACAAAGGCAGTTTTATCAAGCCCTAAGCCCTGCTGTCTCTGCCAATTTTTAGTCCTAGCCTCAGCCCCTCTAGACTGTCAAACATCCACTGTTCAAAGTTGAGCCCTCCCAAATATGTTTACTATTTGCAAGAAACAACATCTACATTTTGCAGTTAGATTACAGCAAATTCAGTCATTCTAAGACTCGACACTCAAAAGCTGAGCGCCTGATGCTCAGAGCTGCTGTGAATTGGTACTACGCTTTACAACAGCTTATCCTCCATGGCATTTATTTGAGGGCAGAGATCCAAAGAAAAGACATCAGCCATACAAAGTTCTTTTCAATCTTCTGAAAGTATTGATCACATATCATTTATTTACGTAAGACCCAAATTACTTACTGCCAAGATCTTCCAGACTGCTGTAAGAAATCGATGAATAGGCTCACCTTCAGGCTAGCCTGATTAGCAAAATCAGAACTTCTACATTAGGTCACTCTCTGGCCCAGGTGTTAGTGAACTTTCCAGTTCTTTCCACAACAATACAGGTATTCTTTGGCTTTCGACAGCAGAGGTACAGAAACTTTCAAATATCTGAAAGTCCACAGACAAGGATAAAAGACTACAGAATTCAGCCATCTGACCTAGAGAATAGAGAGGTCAGAACAGGTAGGAATGAGAACAGAGGTACGGGTAGCATAATACATTCAGTTATCCTTGTAGGCACTATTAGATCTGACAGAGCCCACACAGAAACCTGGACTATAGCTAAAAGGCAAAGCCGGGTCAAGATGCCAGCATAGCAACTACAAGCACACGTACACGGTGACCCATATTATCACTATTAACTCTCCCTTTTTGCTTTAGAATGTAACCAATGAACTCCCTGCCAGCTTCTCAAATGAAACGGAACAGGGTTAGTATTTTAGCTAAACCAAGTGAGCACGCCAGATAGAGAAGACAGAGAGATAAAAACGCGATCACTGTTTGAATCCAGTCTGCTATTTGTTGTATTAGATGATTCTCCAGGTCTGATCAGTGAGAAAGCAGCCCGTTTACAAAGAAAAACACATGACTGTCAGCAATAGCAAGCTTTCTGCTTGCTGTATTTGCTCCTCCAAACCTGCATCCTTCTGAAGTGGTTAAAAAATGAAAAGATTTGGAACAAATGGCTGTGTTGGGAAGCATGGCCTTCACTTAAACAGACCTATAAATCAGGAGCCTGACACTGGATGCGAACGACTGCTGGCAGGGCTAGCGCTGCTCCAGGCAAACTCCACAAGGACACACAGTGCATCTGTAATGAAACAGCACCCAAATGACTATTAACCCTGTGCTCTCTTCCCGAGGAAGTTTGTTTGCAAGGTGGAGCAGAATCATCCTGAACGGCTGTCCCTTTCTATACAAAGCTCAACCAAAGCCAAAACTTACGGCAGCACCAAAGTAAACTTAAGATGAAATCAAGTCAGCAGGACCTTTGTATTAATTAGAGCAGAAACTTCTAGCACATTTACAAATCATACTTTTCTTCATTTAAATTTCCTTGCAAGTGCTTTTTTTTCTTTTTTAATTCATGAGAACATGATAGAGTTTTTTCCTTTTCCTTCTTTGACCTTCCTAGATAAGGGGTAGAAGGCAAAGCTGAAGGAAGAAAAAACAAAAGGATGAGCTTTTTCACTGACAAACAAAACATTCGTGCATATGAGTATTTTCCCTGAAATTTTGTCTAACAACTCAGCTTTGACCAAAACAAAATATTTCTACTGCACATTTGAAGTGCTCATCACATTAATCAAATGCAGGTTTTTAAACCATTACTAGTGTGCACATGGCACGTCTATTACTTTTCCTTTTTCCTGTTAATATTCCTAACAGGATGCTAGTATAATACCAGGTACTGCCTCATGTAAAATACATAAGTGGTTCAGGAAACAAAGACCAGAAATCAGGACTCTTATTTCACACAACTTCCCCAGCCACATCTAATCCCTGATCCGGAATTTCTTTGCTGCTTCAACAGGAGTCACAAGATGTCCTTACTCAGGATTGCTCGTAGCCTCCACGCAGTTTCACAGAACAGACTGGACATCTGAACCCTCTCAGGCTAACCCTGAACTTAGTTTGGAGCATGTCTTACTGTCTCGACGACGCTTCCACTGAAGTGCACGACTCTTTCAGCATAAAGAAAGAAGTGCCTAACCTGGATGATCCGGAGAATTTTCCTGAGTCCCAGTGCCTACTTTTCAGAATGCGTAACGCTTATAAGAGAAAAGCACAAGTTTTTTTCTTGTCCTCTTTTTCTTCTGAATGGGATGCTTTCACATTTGAGTACACTAAAATTTTTGTTGTGCGCTTCTGCTGTTTAATTCCTATAAAAATCACCATAACGAGTTCATACCAGAACAGCCTCTTCCCTAAAATACAGATGAATGTTTGAAAGGACAAACACATATAACCAAATTATCTAATCTGAATACCAAAAAAAGAGGTCTGAGGTGCCTCTCAACATAATCAAGGAGTCCCCATTGTCAGAGTAAGAATGAGAGCACTCGTTCTCCCTGGCGGTGCCGATGAAGAAATGGCTGGTTATCTCTCTGATAGAGCTGACAATTCCAGGCAGTGCATCAGTACGTAGCTCCACACTTGATCCCACCTACCATTTACTGACCTTTCTCCATCAATTCTTCCTACTCCTCTTCTGGGACATTCATGACAATATTTCCCTATTTTCATAAACAGTCTCTTATTATGTCCATTAATCTTATCAACACAGACCACCAAGTGACCTTTCTTCTGAGGGCTTTCCCACCATAACCAACTTTGCGCCTGCTTCTCAAGCCAAGGTGACTGTAAGATCCCAGGCTTCACAGGTGCGAGGGTTTAGAAGCCAGCCTCATGTCTGTGCGTGTTAATGGGGTACACTCTGCTGTACAGTCATGTACAGGCTGTGGGTGACAACAGGGGGTACAGAACCAATCTTAATTTTCCAGGTAATTAATTCGGTCTGTGAATAAAAACATTTTTCCTTCTATCTCTGTGCACACGAACAAAAAGTTAACTCATTTCACAAACATCTTTCATTCTTCTCTTTGCCTCCAATGATTCTGCACTACTAAAAGGCCTGAATTTGTAATACTATTTCCTTCCTCACCAGAGGCTTTGTCTTGCCCTTGGTTACTTCCCTGTTGGCTGCAAAGATGGGCAAGCACTGCCTCCAGAGTGAAAGCGGCTTTTGCTCTACCAGGCTCTGACAGCTGTGTACATCATCTGGCTCCATCCTCCCTGAAAGCTGTTACTGTCACTTCTGCAATAAGTCTCCACCAGCCAAAGGACCAAATATGCCAATTACAATCCTGAGCTGTGGTGAACTAGCTCGCAGCACTGTAAGAAAAGGAACAGACATGTTTTTATAAAAGCTAACACATTAGCCTTTCACCTTAGAACTCTCAAATAACTTTAATATGAAGTGGACTTGTGCGAGGCCTGAGTTGCTGGGTAAGGAATTGGCTGGATGGTCGCACTCGGAGAGCTGTGCTCAACGGCTGTGTCCAGGTGGAGATCAGTGATGAGTGGAGTTCCTTGGGGGCTGGTACTGGAACCGGTGACGTTTAACATCTTCGTCGTCAATACTGACAGCAGGACTGAGCACACCCTCAGCAAGTTTGCTGATGACACCGAGCTGTGTGCTGCGGTCGGCACACCGGAGGGAAGGGATGGCATCCAGAGGGACCTGGACGGGCCTGAGAGGTGGGCCTCTGCGAACCTCACGAGGTTTAACAAGTCCTGCACCTCGCTCAGGGCAATCCCAAGCACAAACACAGGCTGGGCAGAGAAGCTGTGGGTGAACACATCCCTGAAGGTGTTCAAGGCCAGGTTGGATGGGGCTTTGAGCAGTGTGGGCTGGTGGGAGGTGTCCCTGCCCATGGCAGCGGGGTTGGAATTAGATGATCTTTAAGGTCCCTTCCAACCCAAACCATTCTATGACATACCTGGGAATTCCTTGGTATTGACTTGACTTCTATTTTAGAACCACTCCATAGTACATCCTTTCAACGTTTTCCTTTCTATCCTGACTCATGTTTCTTCTGTGCTGTAATTCTGGGGCATATAGTCAGGGTTTAACAGAGTTCAGCACTGCTAACATACCTTCAACACTAGCTCAGCATTACAAATTCCCACAGCACGAAAAGATGATTTAAACTCACCACATCGCATTGTATTTTTAAAAATAACAAAAAGCAGTGCCAAGCATCTCTGTATTTTATTTTGACAGTTGTTACCCTTCCTAGCTCAACACAGAATCAAAGAACCATTTAGTTTGCAAAAGACCCTTAAGATCATCAAGCCCCACCGCCAAATATGACCTGCTGAGCCCAATCACTAAACCACATCCCTTAGTGCCTCCAGGCATCGGGACTCCATTGCTTCCCTGGGCAACTCATTCCAATGCTTGGCCCCCCCTCTCCACCAATAAATTCTTCCTAACATTCAATCAAAACCTCCCCCGGCACAATGTGAGACCAGTTCCTCACGTCCCACCGCTTGTCACCTGAGAAAAGAGACCACCCTCCTCGCTGCAGCCTCCTTCCAGGTAGTACAGGGAGCGATGGGATCTCTCCTCAGCCTCCTCTCCTGGGGACTAAACAGCCCCAGTTCCCTCAGCCGCTCCTCCTAACTCATTTTCCAGTCCTTTCACCAGCTTCGTTGCTCTTCCCTGCACATGCTCAAGCAACAAAATGTCGTTCTTGTAGCAAAGAGCCCGAGACTGAACGCAGTGCTCAAGGAGCGGGCTCACCAGCGCCACGCACACAGGGCCAATCACTCTCCCGGTCCTGTTGCCCACACCACTTCTGACACAGCTCAGGATACCTGGACACTCTACACACCACCTCCAGTGCCCATGTTAACATATTTTGGAAGCGTTCTGGGTAATGCCAAGTTTTACCTACGAAGATGGACACCAGTCCAAGTTTTCTGAAGAGACCACTGCTGAACCATCCCTTGCATGGTACTGACAGCTCCCTCACACCCACACGAACCGAGGAGGAGAAGCACTTCCAGGGGGATGTAAGAACAACCACCTTTTCCCTATGCTAGCGGATGCTTACAGTCACAGCGGGAGTCGTTCTGCTGCTAGAGCACCGAGCACTGCTCAAACTGCTTGCCTGCCTCTAACAGAAAGGCAGCGAGCCAGAAAAAAATGTTCTGTACACCTAGATGTTTCAGCTCCTACTCCAATGTACCTCCTGGGAACAGTATTTCATTAGAGCACCGCATCCTAAAGACTGTCTCCCTCTAGTGTGAGCTGTCAATAATCTAATACTGTAATTTGAAACACCATGATTCAATTAGTTTTCTTGAATTAGGCATTCTCAGATACTCACCTGGTATTTCAGTAGTGGGTAAATCCTGCACTGAATAAAACATCAGTGATCTGCTTTAGTGGTTAATGTAATAAATACATATTATGTTCAATTAAATAATTTCTACTTCTCAGTAGGGATTTGATTTCTCTCACTTCCAACTAGAAAGTTCCCAGTATTTTAATAGGAATACACCTACATAAAACCGCAGCAGCTGCCCACTGTTAACAGACTGCAAATGAGACACTGAATTGACAGAATTTGCAGTCTCAGTACTCTCTTGATCAAGTTCCAGCCCTAGTAACTCCGCATCCTGAAGAACACATATAAAATGGCAAGCTCTGATAAGCCCTGCATTAGTACAGATGTCTACAATTAAAGACTGCATAGAGAATGCTTAAATACATTTTAAGCTCCTGGATTCCACATGCACAAAGCTGCAACAAAGACTTCAACAAGAACCAGCTCTGCTCTTGCAGAGGCTGACTGCATCCAGATGCCTCCTCTGCAACACCAAAGCACAGTTCAGAGCAGGAAACCCATTTTCTCAGGGCATTGACAAGTGCAAATATCCAGCTCCTCCTCTCCCAAAACACCTGCTTATTCCGTCCCCACGCTTCCACTACCTGCTACATTTATTAGGTTTGGTTTACACTCCTACCCTCCACATTAGCCAAGTCTCGAAGGACAAAAATTCACAAGAATACGAGTTTCTAGGCAGTCTATGCCTTCATTCTCTTGCTCTCTCTATAGGGAACTTACCCTTTATGTAATAAAGTATTATGTAATAGAGTATTACTTCTATCAGCATAACTTGAATGTCATTAACACCAATTCTTAGATGCCTCCGTAACATGTTTCAGTGCTTAAACTTTGCCTACTTATGCTTCATACAACAGCTTACGAATACCAAAGATACCAAAGAACGAAAATAACAAGGAAGCTCTCAGTCTCTCTATATACCACTTACAAGCATATATATAGTAACAATTAGTAAAAATAACGGAAATAACTACTGAAAAGTTATCTGTTAAGAATTAGTCTGTCCTTTGCAAAACATCCAGAGAAATACCTCTTGAAAAATGGCCTCTCTCTGAAAGAAATTAGGAAAAAATGAGAGAATATCCCTCACTGCTATGCACTCCGTGGCAGAGTAACTTCCATCAATGCAATCAATGGAATAGAGAACCATCATTCCCCCAGGCACACCTTTATGACTTTGCACAGGTATAAACAACTCCAAAGGAAGCATGGAAATGGGAAATTAAGTTCCAAAGTTTTCCTATTTAAGTCTGGCTTTGGCAGCATTGCATATCAGAACACTACTGTAAGCCAATTAAATGACTAAAATCTGTTGGATAAAGTGCATTTAAGTTTCTCTTTTATTTTAGGAACTAATTCTGTAACATGATGCACTTAAGAATTTAAGCCCAAGCACACTTTCTGTTAGCAATGTTGAAGAAATGACTAGATTTCCAATTCCTGAGCTGTACAGATTTTAACTTTATCCATACCTCTAGCGTAGCATGCTGCACAAACCACAAGTGACAGATTTATTCAGCTGTGAACAGAATTACTCCCATTTCCTTCGGAGGACAACACTGGGGAAAAAAAGGGTGGGGTGGGCTGGGGTAAGGCTGGCCTGCAGCAAAGCAACTGCTGCCTCCTTCACAGAGAGCTTCAGAGATGGCTCTCAGGGGGCAGGGAGGTCAGCTCCTGTCCCAACAGTGCACGGGAGGAAGCAGCCCTGCACTAAAACATTGGCAAAACTAGAGGTTGCAGTAAGGCTGAAGCACCTGTGTTATTTAGCAGTGTATCTCATAAAGAAATCATGGAAGTTCCCGGTGTATTTAGAACTGTGCACTCCTTTAAGTCTCTTGGCGTGTCTATATTCAGAGCATCTCGGTGCCCAGAGCACTTGTTCTCTGCAACTGTTAAAGCTGAATTTGATCAGAGACTGCTTTGGCTAGAAGCCATTTACTTCAGAGTCAAAGATTTGTTGACAAGTCCTAGAGAACAGAAGAAGACAGGCAGTTTGAAAGTTAAAAATAAGTAGTCCGTTCGTTATTTGTAATATTTACATCCTTATTCTATGTGCCCATCTTTGCTCTTTTGAAAGCGACTTAGGTGAATTTTTATAAGTGAACTGCAAGTAAATGCATGTTGGTGGACTACTTTGTTTGACCTTGAAAGACAGTTTAAGTTCAGTGACACTCGAGCTACGAACTGATACAGGTGCAAAAAGGGCTACCAAGTCAAAGAAACACATCAAAATTTTCTGATGTGAGAAAAGGCTGAAATGAAGCGGGGGTTTTGTAGTCAAATGACAACAAGAAAGCTGAGAAAGCTAATCAGATCAAAGACAAATTGGTTTAAATTAAAAAATAATCAATACTGAAAGGTTTTTGTTTGTTTATTTTAAATCCTACCAGAGGAACACATTTCTGAAAGTGTCTGAATAGCAACCAGTCCAGGAAACATACTTGCGTGTTGGTTTGCCTGTTTTTAAAAGAGGAGATCACCAAATTCAGGAATGGGATTAGATGACATAATTGCCTGCCATATCAGGATATTGGATAATGAAACTGAAGTCTTTAAAAATAAGACAATAAAATGGATCTTGGCAGATATGCTCAACAATAAGGATCTTATTTAGCTGTGCCAATATCTTGGTCTAACTTGCATGGCTACCTAACTTTTCTGAGACAAAAGAAGTCTCAGGATACCACCTACAGCTAGGCCATCCCTGCTCCCAGCGGTAAAGGGGATCTAAAGGTGGCACCCACGTGGAGCACTTGCTTCATTTCCAACTCAAGCTGGAAGGATCTCCTTTCCTTCCCTTCTCTGCCTGACACCTGTCCACATGACCCATGACTGAGTACCAGGCTCTCAAAGCAAGATTTCCTTCCTTTCTTCCTAAGGTCTCCTGATTATCACCTCAGGTGTATCATAATTGGCCCAGTTCTGCCTTTACACAGCTTTTCCATGTTATAGTATCACAGGAATTAAAGAAAAGTCAACCATATTAATACCTAAAGCAAAGTTTCCTATGCAGCAATCCAGGGGATGAAAGAGAAACTCTTTCTGCATCATAGAAGCCAGGAAATACACTTCAGATTCTCTCATAAATCTCAAATTACGTTCCCCCATGCTGCCAAATAGAGTGGTGCCTTTTTTTTTTTTTAAAGGCCCCTTTTAAATAAAGGACATTTCCATGTGACTTTGGGTTACAAGCACCAGGCCTTCAAACTCTCCAGCAACTACATTTTGCATGGGTCCCAAGTCCATTCACACCTGATAATTGTCTTGGCCCCAGTTTGGGGACAAAATGCCAACTTTCAAAGGGCTGTTGCAAAGCTTCTTCAAGTTGCCTAGGTCAGAAATGACTCCACTTTACTATTTCCATTTATACGGAGTACAAAAAAGCCAGAATTACTGAAAATATTTTTTAAATAGATTGCTGGGCTACACAAGGCATTACACCCATGACTAGATCCTGGAGCACCACAGCACGCGCACACAGTTCTGCCTTTCTTATTCATTTCCTACAAGCAGCAAGCGGTTAGTCCCTCGTGCAGTTATATGATGAGAAATCTTAACGTGCTAGACCGAGAGTGACTGTAAGCAGCTCTCAGTATCAGAGGTTCAAGTTTCTATGTAATTAGCCAGTTCCAAATGCATTTAAAAAACCCCAAAGCCCACAACATTTTACACACACGCACAGACACACACACAGACGCACCATCTGCCAGCACATACTGGAAGCTGATACAACTTCAGGCCAGCTCTGAAGCTCAGCACTGCTGCTCCTGCTTCGGTTCGCAGGAACTGATCGGCACCTTGAATTATGCGTTTGTTCAACAGCACCACCTCCAGGAGCTTTTTACAACCACAGCAAAAGGGAAATGCTCGGGTTGTCCCTACTACTGAGCTAGTTAGGGAACACATTCTGTAGAGACCTAAAATCCTCAACTAAACCTTCATGTTTATGTTCGACAAAACCTGCGGATTTTTTCTTATGAACCTTGCCACGCAGCAGTAACACTCTGCGCTTCCTAACAGGGACGGAAATGCTCCAGCTAACTATCACGAGCACATCTGAAAACTGTCAGCATCCAAGGCAACAGGCACGTGTAATCCAGCAGGGACAGCATGCAGAGAGGCAGGGGTGTGAAAACGCATAAACACTGACCACCATCTGCATCCCTACTAAAACACAAACACAAATACCCCCAGCACGGTGACGCACGCCCGTCAGTTATCACACTGGTTAAAGCACCGAATGTGGTGTAAGCCAGGGCCAGCGTCTCCTTGAAGTTCTGACAAACAGCGCCACTGCAAAGCTTACCTAAGTCTGCAAAGGTATTATTCCAGTTCTGCTGGCAATACCTGGCTCTTTCACACTTAAAAAGAAACTGAATTGTGGCCACAATGCCTTGAGATGCCTTAAATGAGCTTACTCCTGTCCAGGTACAGCTAGAATTTAACTGAGGACTACCATAGTGTCTTCTCTGTTGGAGTGGTAAGCATATATTCTTTAAAAAAAAAAAAAAGACAAAAAAAATAGAATGTATAATTAAATATGATTATTTTGCTATCATGATATATGAAACCCACTCTACAGTTCTAGAGTCAGTAATCAAAATAGTTTTGGAACTGAAAAGCTTTAATTCCAATTGTAGTGGATGCTGAACCAGAGACTATTTTTAGACTGGGGAATACACAATGGTAATATGAAAATGTATGTTTTGAAGGCTTCCTTTTCCCAGCCACTAAATCACATTTCAGACAACTTTAAAAATATAGAGGGTTAAATACTTTCATTATATTTATTTACTGTAGAAGAAATTACAGTAGAGAACACTGGAATATTACAGGATGGCAAATGGCAGAGATGACGACCTCACAAAACATCCCTCAAGATGCACCACTCTATTAAAAAAAAAAAAAAAGCCTCGAGAATATCTGCAACCAGCTACCTGATTTCTAGCAACTGCAGTAATGCATACTGATGAAGTATTGTGTTCCTATGAGAAAAAATGACAACTCAGCAATGGGAAAAATGCTTAACAAAGAGCAAGCGAGTTGTGCAGATTTTTGTGGCAATTGGTCACTACAATGACTCAGGTACAACTACAGATACGACAGAGTTCTTGCTGAAGAGAAAGGATCTGACTTGATGCTTTGGGGTGGAGTGTTTTTTTCTGTTTATTTTTGCTATAGTGCCTTTTCTAGCACATTCTATTATATATTTGTATTTACTATAGCCTAGCAAACCATTTTTTGTGCTGATTGCCAATAAAAAAAGCTTATTTTAAGAATAGTTTGTTTACTATATGCCTTATAAATCACCTATGTGGTTTTTAGTGCATTACAGCTTAAAAGAGAGCCTGAGTTTAGTTTAATGACTGGAGTAATAGAGACGCCACAGGAACAAAACCAGTGTGAGTTGATAGTGTGGCTTCCCAGCAGAAACATACGCTTGCCACCACCAATACACCAGTGGAAAAACCTGTTGCTTTCCAACAAGTGCAAGAGAAGCGAACCTCTCCGAAATACAGTCAGGAAGTCAGGAACCAGCACATCTCAGATGTTTAAGCAGCTTTGACCTCTTTTCTAGGTGCATCTGGGCTGTTAAACGAGAAAGTGAGAGCTGAACTGGCAGGATTTTTTCTTGAGGTCTGAGCTATCCATCCAAGCCAGTTTATTTAGGCACAGGTATTTTAACGTGTCTTCCCCACCAGCTAATCTCTACATAATCATGATGTAAAAAAAGGAATATTCAAGGTAAAGATATCTGAATCCTCAAAGTCCGAAACAGATTAGGTGCTCTAAGACTTCCTTATAAGTGGGAGTATTATAAACAAACACAGAAAAGAGAGAGAACAGAGGAGAGTGAGATTTTAACTGCAGTCCCATGACTTCAAACACTTAGTGTTTTAGCTCCGTCATGTCAGTATTTATAACAAGTAAACAAAATGATTTAAGCAGTAAGGTTTTTCTACCCCTCACCCGTAGTACAGAACAGTACATATATTTTAATAAATGTACTGCTTGGGTTTAATGTGCCAAATGTATCAGTCATCCCTACAAGGTTATAGATCTTTCTCATTAATAGCTAGATTGCAATTAAAATACCACAGCACTTTTGCAGACAACCATAAAATATGTCAGCAGTACCACTTTATGCTGGACATAATGGGGTCTCCAGCACAGATCACGAACGCTGAAATACAAAATGGATTCAACCACATGCTAACTTATTCGGTAACAGAGAAAAAAGAAAAGGACAATCGGATGAGCAAAAGAGAAGAACTGACAGATAAGGACACCTTGGAAATAAACTATTAATCGACTACCTTATGATTAGAAATGCAAAGAAATTCAGAATGTAATTAAACCTTTCTTCCTACTTCCATTACATGGCTGTAAAATTCTTTCAACCTTTGTACAGATGCAATTAAATATATTTAAAGGCAACATAAAATAAATTCCAATTAAACACGCCATTTGCAAGTCACTTCACAAATGTAAACGCAGACCACTTACGTAAATTACAAAAAAAAAAAAGTAAAATTAAATGCCATTGTCCAAACACACATCTGCGTATAACTAAATAGCAGAGAAAAGCCAGAAAAGAGATTCTGCTTGCAGTAAACGGCAAGCCGATAAGCAGCTATGTACAAATGCTTTCCTGAGCTGTTAAAGCAGGGCAGCAGAAAGCACGGGAAAAAGCAGGCAATCTCAACTGCACTTCTTATTTACTCTGATGAGAAACAGCTTGCGGTTTACACTATGCATACATTTCGTTTTTTTTCTCTTTGGGAAACTCTTCCAGCAGTCAGCGTCCCATCCTTAGTGGTGGCTTCTCTCTCACTACCTGAGCTCTGCTTTGCTGCCTCTCTCCTTCCCTTTGGCAGCTCACTGGCTGGTGATTTATTGCCTCCTGGGCACTCACCATTAGTCACACAGACGCGCATTTCTCCTACGCCCTCTGTGCACATTCTGCTCCTGGCCTACCTTTGCTGTCTGAAACCCAGAAGCACCTCACTTCTATCTGTGCCTCCTTCTGTCACTGAAAGCTGTAGCTGTTTAGCACGTATTTGTGTGGAGCGTTTCCATATCAGTTCCCTGTCATGGGCTAAACTTTCCCTGTGATGCCCACGAGTTACGCATACAGGGATCGTAGCAGCTGCTCTACCTGGGCACGTTTGCTTCTACAAAGCAATGACCTGCAAATCTGATCTCGCTCTTCATACCATGCTGTCAGTTTGCACTGTAACTCATACTAAGTCTGCAGTAGTATTTCTTTCATTCGCCAGTCTTTTAATGTACTGATAGACTGCTTCTTAGGAAAAGAAAAGAAAATCTGTAGAATTTTCTCTTAGGTAGTTTTTGAAATCAGAAAATTCTATTTCAAGGAACTACTGCCACTGGAGGTCACCATCTCCTGGAGCAACAAAAGAGTATGGTCCAAAACACACCTCCAACCCTAAACAAAGCCACTTTTAAGAACTCAGTATTCCCCATAAATCTGGCCAATAGAGGGAAATCCAGTAGTTCACATAAGAGGAGCTACAGTATAGCCAAAGTACGGGCTGCTTAGCAGAGCCAAGATTGACTTTGGAGCAGTTACATTTAGCTGCATTTTGTACAGACCATGTGCAAGATGCTAGCAGAGAGATTATGTCCCCCCCCCCAAGTTTGATTCACTGAGCCTAAATATGTCTAGGTCAATATAATGTGATAAACCTTAAGCTCACCTACTTACCTACCAGTGAGGGCTTGAGCTGGTATAACTGACAGCATTTGTGTTTCCTGGTTACTTACAATGCCAGAAAAAAAAAGTCAGATGTGAATGTAAATATGTCCAAAAAGTCTGTGTGGGAGTTGAGCCAAGTATAAGAGGACCAAGAGACTTGACTGTCTTTCACCCTTCAGCTGAAGTTCACAGCTCTGCCTGTGTACTAAGATGTGGATTGTTCAGCTACTTCACTTACGCAACTCAGAACTTGGGTCACTTCAAGGGAAAAATCAGTCAGTCGTTTTAAAACCAATGCTGAATACCTAAAATAAATGTTTTCCTCGTGTTGGTATTCCCACACCTGACATCGGAAGTTAAAATATTAGCAATTCTAGAGCCAAAGTACTCTTTATGCATAGATTTAGATTATATGACCACAAACATTCCCAGTCAAAACATGAGATCTGGAAATCTCTAAATCAATCGATCCTTACTTTTCTTGTCTAGAAAGATCCAACTTCACTAGATGAAAATGGGAAAAGAAATTAATGGACTTGTCATCACTATGGTGGTTTCTTACCACATGGAGTGATATTTCTATAAGGCGAAACATATCACGTTTAGTAAATTGAATTCCTAAATCATTTTAATTAATCTGAATAGGCTGACATGGCCCACACTCTAAGAAAAAAAAAACAAATGTGAAGTTTGCAAGTCATTTATCAGAAACTGAAAAAGCTCCTCAAAATGTACAGCTGAAGTATTTAAATACAAATAGCACATTGGTTTGTGGGTTGGTATACTACACAAAGATGAAATACATTAGGTATTATTTTAACATTATTAATCCCAATTTAGGTACACTTCCTGATAATAGTACTATATGCATGAAGTTTCAAATATATATCAAGCATTGTAGAGACCTTACTGTATGCCCTATTTCAAAGGCTTCTTGGAGAGTAGCATTTCTTATAGACAACAAAATTAGCATTCTTGGTTTGTGGCAAAGAACAGAGACACTATATAAAAAGTGGTGCTGATGGCTTGTAACTACAGGGAAATGTTCACTGAATTGCTAATGTGGCTGCTCCGTGTTTTAAGGAAGGACTGCTGTAAAGCTTCTTTGCAGCACATGAATGACAGACACAAACTTCTTTCATTCTGATTGTTTCTAATGGAGTGTAAAGCAAGGAAGTTTCCCACTGTTTAACATTTTTGGGCATCACATAATGATGAGTTATGCATCTTCAGGCTCCGTACCCAATGAGAAGCTGAAGCACGTTGTACCCATTACAAAAGAAACACAAAGCAGACAATCAGCCATTTGTGTCCATGACAACGAAAGAAAAATGTATTTTGAAATATAAATGAACCAAGATTTATCTATATATTTTAGTCTTTGTCGGTTTTTGTACTAAATAATATTTCCGAGCTCTATCTAAGGCTTTCTGTTGTTTTTGCACTAAAGTGTGAGAATTGTTTAGGCTGATGTAAAAGAAGTAATGGTGTACATCATCTGAAACTGTGCTTTGCACATGCACTGATACAAACACACTACAAGCTTTCATTTTTCACCTTTCAGCAGATGAACTGAGCACCACATCAGGAAAGGGATGTTGTTCTTTGCAACAAAAACCCACACTAGTTGAAAGTGGTTGGTCTTCTCTCTCTTTGCAAAAAATAAATGCATACCAAGCCTAAACTGTCATGCAAGCTCTGTTAAGGAAAAGCCTTACCCTGTAAATTCAGGCAGTTTCTTTCAGGCACACAGTCTCAGTACTAAGTAATCCTGACCTGATTTACCCCGCTTTACTGTGAGATAACTTAACTCATGCAAACAAACTTCACAGCTTCAGAAGCGAAGTTGCTTGTGTCCGCAGAACTAAATGTAGGTGGCGGGATGTGCATCTGCTGACACCCACTCCTTCAAACATGCCATAAGACCCTAAGAGCATGAGCACCCAACGCTGCTTGTTGTACTATTCTTTGTAACACCTGCACTGTGCTAGCACCCAGACAGTCGTTTAGGTACCCACAGCATTTGGAGAAGATAAAGGCAAAGACAGGGTCATAGCTATGCTCCCACAAATGCTTTTCTAAGAGGCAGAGAGCAACCCATTAAAAATCTACAAAATACTTGTCTGACTGTGTACTGGTCATAGCTGGGATAGAGGTAATTTTCTTACACACCACCAGGTCATTTAGGGAACTAAGTAGACACAACGGCCAAGAGCAGCCAGACCCAGCTCTGGAACTGTAACATGCCATGTCCCAAATTCTTTGTACTAGGGATAATGTTTGAAACACACATCGCTAAGTAGTAGCGTCAGATACAGGACACTTATTTTAGCTTTCAGGAAACAGTTCCGTCAGACAGACACTGCAAGATCTCCCTCTCTATATTATCTTCAAACACATCTGAGTGAAAGGGCAAACAGAAATTTGAAAGAGATGATTGCTTCCTTTGTGGGGGATACGGTTACCCACTGAGACAGGAACATATATGAATTCCGATTTGCAATCATTTCCACTATTTATGAGGTCACTGGACTTGCTCCTGCTGAGCTCAATTTAGCAAGAGCTTTGGCTAGATCAGTGAAGAGAATATTACAATCACATTGACTTGGTGATGTCCAAACTACCACGGGTAACATAACTCAAAAATATCAATAGGCTGAAAGATAGAGGCGTATCAGGAGACAGCCAGCTTTTAAAACTTGAGATGTAAATGCAGACATTTTTGTTTTTCAACAAGACTTGGAGCTGCATCATATGAAAATTAATTATGGGCTTAAAGACATCATTAATTATGAGCCAAGAATAAAAAGGATGTATCTCGGACACTGAGGTAGGCACACTGGAGCCAACAAGAACTTCCAAGCCACCAAGGACAAGCCTGGGTGCCTAACCCCAGATGTATTACAGTACTAAGCACTTACTGACGTCCTTCTCTGGACCTTGCCCCATATTTTAGAAATAATCTACAATGTAAATGAAGATTAAGAATATACCTCTTAACCAACAAAGTTCACATTTGTAAATGGAATTCAGCATACCTGTAATACTCAGACTTGCATGCATAATTTTGGAGCCTATCAAAACTAGAAACCGAACAAAATATGTCAAAACATTTCAGCTATTTAAAAATTTATGCTTAATTTCTAACTAATAACTATAAGCTTTCTACTTATTGCCGTTCTCCCAATTTTTAAAAAGCAGTAAGATAAAAATTAGAAACATTGGGCAATGACTTAATTGGAATAGCATTCCACATTTTAAACTACAAAGGCAAAATGATATAAATACAAGCTCAATGGATCCAAGGAAGAATGTTAAAATACACAGGATAACCTATGGAGATTATAATAATCAGGTCATCCTCTTAAAGTTTCTTACAATCTTTTCCATTTCTACTTATTTCACAGCAAAACTGTAACAGTAGAATCTTGCTGATCTTGCCAGATCTTGCTGGAATGACACGAGGAAGATCAGGAATATATTTTTTTTCTTTTTAACCCAGTAGTTCCATGCACAGCTGAACTACAACTCCTATTGACTCGAGAGATACATTTGCCATACTTCCCCTCACCAGCTGCAAAATGGCTCTAGATCAGAACCACCACGTGTAAGAGGACAACCTGGTAGCTGCAGCTGAACAAGGCATGTTACAGTTCTTCGGTGTAACAGTGAGGGCTCTGAGGTACAGAATCTCTTCTTTTAACTCAACCATCAATCTTCCCAAAGCACAGAGGAACGCAGCATGTTTAAAGTTACTGAGTTACACAGTTCCCATACAGATGTCAGAGCAAAAGCTGCACTCCTCCAGAGGCACTTAAAAACTTTTTAAACATGCCCATAATGACAGCTTCGGTCAAGAAGATCTTGCAAACTAGGAGAGCTGGACATTTCTCAAACATTTCTTTTCCTACATAACTGTCAACCAATGATCATTCAATTGAAGCTAATACTTCAATTTGCAAACAGCCTTTAAGACTTAAACAAAGTTAGGTTTTATGAGCCCAGCTGTGTAGTTTAGAAACACAGGGAAACTTATTTTAGAGTGGCCTCTGGGGATCATCCACTTTAATTACATCCACTAACTAATCCACTAACATCCACTTCAGCAACAAGCACAGGAAACTAAGGTGTGAACAGGTTGCTCAGGACTTTGCGTGGTCACCTTCTGAAAAAATCCCAAAAGGTGGTGGGGGATACAGCAACCTCAAAAAACATTTTTATACCTATCCGTCTTCTTGGAAAACAAGGCAGCTTTCCCACAGCACGTTTTACTCCTGGAATGAATGAAGGAGGAAGGCTTCAAATCTCCCACCGGTCTTTTATTTCACATGGCTTACAGTACACTTACACGTCCTTTTCAGCAGTTAAGCTCTGCGTTATAAAGGGAAGTGACAGATCATCTACTGGATCTGAGAAGTCATGAAAATAGACCTCATTCTTGCAGTTTCATTCAGCATAAAATAAAAATTCCATACAATAAAATTCCACAGAATAATTTACCTGATTGGATCCAGTCCCCCACCTTACCATAGAACTGCTTTTTTGGTCTTTGTAAATGACTAGTGATTTGTTATCTTGTACAGTTTTCAGAACCTGAGAAGTATATAAATACCTGAAGCAAACATCAAGGTATTGCATCCTTATGGAAGCAGCGATCTCTAACAACAAGATACTGATTTCTTGTAAAGAGTCCAGCAATCCAAGCTATTTTGCTAAGGTATCCTAAGGACAGAGGATACACTCCAATTAAACTGCACAGGGCAGCTGGTAACAGGGAACTCTGTGACTGAGGTACCTTCTTTGACCAGTATTAGCCACTAAAGCTTATTTTTATGCAGCATTAACAATGCAGAGAGTGCCTGAACCCAAGGGAGCACAGAACAGAACTGTAGGCTTGAGGACAGTGTACAAAAAATCTCTCTGAAATGTTTTTGCATAAACTAATGGACAAAATAGGCTGTGAAGGTATAAAAGAACCAATACTTCCACAAAAATCTACAGAGAAACAGTGAGGGCAGAACAGAGGTGAAAAAAGAAATTCATTAAAAGGAATGTACAGTGACATACTATTAGCATAGTTTTAAACCTGAACAATAGCTAGTGTATAAATTTGCTCATTAGGAAAGTTAGCGCTGGAGGCATCAAAATGTGTTTTTTTCTCTTCAAATGCATTACATCATTTTTCTGAAAAAATATTACTAGAGTCCATAAACCAATAATGTAAAGGAATTTCAAAATACTAAACAAAACAAAAAAGGAAACTTGTTTGTAAGTCATCTGAATATATGGAACATAAAAGAATATCAACTCCGACCTTTAGTAAAAAAGTTTACGTTTCTACACACATCCCACTGTGTTAAAAATCAAACTGGAGAACAAGTTTCTTTGGTAGTCAAGTTACAATCACAAACGAAAAATCAAATATTTTAACTGATACCATATCTAAATTAATAGATTACATATGCTTCTCGCTGGCAAAATCACTTTTACAGAGTAGAAATTTGCTATTTACTAACTTTAACAAAACAACATAGTATTTGGGTTGAAAAATCTGTAATGTACATTTTACATTTCCCCTTTTTCACAATAACAAAAAATCCCCTAGCTCTTATAGACATCTTCATGTCCCAGGCTTTTGTAGAAACCTGTCTATCAAAACAGCAATAGCAATGGAAATTGAATCAAAATGTTTCATCTAGAGATGTTGGCTTATTCTTTTTTTTTTAAGTGCAATCTTTGGTTTCATTATGCTCAAGTATTTTCTATTGGTGTTTGCACAGAAAAGAAGCAATGTGCATTTTAAAAGAACCGTGAAGACTGCTATAGACAAAGTTGAGAATAATGTGCCTTTTCTTCCTGGAAAACCAGGCTCTAGGAAAAAAACACATTCCAGTAATTTAGTTTATCCCTAAGTATAAAATAACTGAAGTCAAGGTGCCTGCGCTGTTATTATTTTTTCTGATGTTTTTGACACCAACGTGCTGAGTTTTATGGCATTCACAGTTTCAAAAGCAGCGAGTTCCCACTTGGTATAGTCGTAATACTCCTTAATATTTTCATTTTGATGTAATTTGCGGCCCCAGCTTTTTAAATATCCGCTCTGTAATAATGTTTAATTTCAGGGGTCACTCCGCCAAGGAGTATATTAAAGCTTATAAAACTCATTTCCAAAGCTCAAATATCAAGCTGTGATCAGGTTAGGAGGGCAGCATCTGTGAATATTTCATCTTTTATCATGCTGATAATAAGGAGATGACAGAGGCACATTATTACAATGAGAGAATTGCTCATTTCAGCCCTGGCTGCTGGAAGCTAGGGTCTGCAGTGTGTGTTACTCAATAAAAGCAATTCTGATATGAAAAGCAAGTTTACTGAGCCACCACTGTGTCTTATTTGATTGTAATGAATAATATATGGGCCCAAGAGCTCGTGCATCTGGTAGGGAGAAGGAAAGGAAAAGGTTTAAGTTTGGAGGGGCACTTGAGTATAGACAATAATTTATCAAACCTGTATTTTATTGTTTAGAAATAAAGTTATGAGACGACCATTTGTTAGACTTATTATTTTGGTAACAAATCTTAAAGGTCCACTAACAAAAAGCCAGGTTGTTAGTCTATAATGGCAGAACAAGTTCCATCTTCCACTCATCTATTTACGCCCAACAAATAATGACCAACTAGCGTGCCAATGTAAGGATTGCAACAGTTTCTGCTGCGGTCTCTTGTATTCTCACTCTCGTTTGGCCACATTTCACGCTAATCACTACCTAAAGAAGAAATACTTGAAGAAAAGTTTGTCCATCACCTTACACAAAAAAGGCAAAACACTCTTCCATTTAAAAGTCTTAGTGTCATGCCTATTTTGAGAGGGACATAAAAATAAAAGATTCTCATATCTCTTGGGTTATTTAATAATACTAGCTTTGCTTAAACATACTTACATCACTTGAAAATTGCAGAAAAAGACAGAAATCTGGTTCATTTCACAAAGCAACACAAACATTTTGCCAAACCTGTTAAATTTAACTGCTGATACCATCATACCTCCCAAGCCTCTTTTCTTGAAACTTCATTTGTTTCATGACTAAGATGTCCAATTCAAACAGGTTTGTATCCTTCAAGCTATGAACAACAAAAAAATGATAGCAAGCAGTTTTGTGCATATCCACGTATAAAAGTTTGTACGTTCTTCATAATCTGAGGTACTACATTCCCTGTTCTTATGGGCATTTTCTGTCAACTTATTTTAGAATAGAACGGTACATATAAAAACTACAGGTAATTTTTTGATTATACATTTAAATGTTCTCATCATGAAAACAGCAGAACTGTCAACTGAATTATCAGAACAAGCACAATTTCAATGCAGAAATGCATAACAGTTTTAATTGCAGAAATTGAAAATATTCTAGTTTTAAGGACTATTGCATCGTAGTATCAAACCCTTTACATCACTGGGTGTCGTAAGTGTGCTATATAATATGCTAGGTTTAGAAAAAAAACAAATATAATTTGTCTGGAAGTTTTTCTCTTAGTAACATTGCTAGTTAAAGTGTTCACATGCTTATTTGTCCCTTTTCCAACTATTTCAAATAGGACAAAAGCTCCTGGATTCGTATTTTCCACACTTTGCAAATGTGGCAGACGTACCTCTGCCACCATTACACACTGACCTCTGTCATGAATCACAAGTTAGGAATCAGAACTAGAGAAAAAGGATTTTACAGGCAAGTTCTGGCTTTCGGAAAATGTTGGAAGATATTATATTACTGTTTTCTTCCTTCCTTTTTTAAAACATCTCCATAATAAACTTTCACAATCCCACTAAATGTGAGAAATACTGTGAACTACAGCTTTAAATCAACTGCCTTATAGCCAAATGAGTCAGAGTATATTTCTCAACAATCAATTATTTATTATTAGCAGCAGCATTAAACAAGGCCATTTCTTTTCTGAACTTCTGGGAACAAATGGCCCTGATCACAAAGATAATACAACTTTAAATTGTCATTATCACCATGCTGTGATAATGACATATCATTTTGGCACTTGTAACTCCGTCTGTTCCAATCCCTTGTTGTAAAACATATTCAACTCATCTACGTCTAAATATTTATTCTGTCCACCTTCATTTCTTTCCCTCTGCTTATAACCCATCAGGTTCAGCAGTGTTGGTTTTGTCGCTTTGAAGTTCAAGTTTTTTTAGACTTTTTTTCATTCTTTTAGGGCTGTAGTTGCTATGTAGTTGCTATGAACTGAAATAACATTCCCACCTTTTCAGAAAGAGAATTTAACAATTGAGTATGAGTGTCAGGAATATAAGAAAGCTTCCCAAATTTACACACATATACCCCATGTCAATAAATGCAGACTATGAACATATGATCACAGAAATACTTAGCTTGGAAGGAACTCCAGGGAGGTCCTCTTTTCAAAACTCCTGCTTTCTGCAGAGCTAACTTCAAAGTTAAATCACGCTGCTCAGGAGTTTTCCGGATGGGTTTTGATAATAACCATTGATGGAGATGTCACAGCCTCACCAGGCAACCTGGCCAAGTGCTCAACCACTATTTATGACAAGATTTTTTTATGTAAACACCAGAGTTTTCCCTTACCGCACTGTGTGGCTGTTGCCCTTTGTCCTTTCATTGAATCTCCAAGAGTTGGTCTCCCTCTTCTCTATAACCCACTTTAGGTAGTGTAACAAGACTTAAATTCTGCTCCCTTAGTCTCTCTTATGTGTTATTTGATTTTAGAGTGGAACAATCCAAATTCTGGAGCATCTATTATTGCCTTTCTATTACAAAGAAATTCCACCATAGACGATTTAGTTTAAAAGGGGCTGGAAAATGTTTTAGAATAGTTTTTTCTTTAAGTGAGAGATCCAATCTTGGGTAGTCATTTTTTTTCTGAGGGGAGCCAGAGAGAGAACGGTGTATCTGTTGTATCAGAATGGGTTAAAATAGGTCTCTGCTCCAGGTACATGAGATAACACACACAGGAAACTACTACTCCAGGCTGCAGGTATTAGCATGTCTTTTCTGGAAGATGTCACCTCTTAAAATAAAAGCCTTTCTACTTTACTCTTTTTATGGCTTTACATCATGCCCATTACACAAAACAATTTTTTTTTGCTGCTTGAATGCCACAGAATCACATGGTGATCAACTTCACACCTTCAATAACTTTTAAAACTACAAGCACTAATCTGAACTTCCCTGACATTACTTGGCTGTTGATAATGCTAACGTATAAAGAAGTCGTCCGTGATATACTACCAGGGAAGCAAAATTCGTCTTCTGAGTTAAACTTGCACAAAGAATAGGATTCAAAATACACTATCGCCCCTAGATGCAAAACTTTATGATTTTAACATGGAAATAGATGCATTGTTCTGACATATGCTTAAATAATAATTTTGAAATTAAACTCAAAGGAGTAATTATTTTAAAATAAAAACCACACATACCAGCCCTTACAGCGTAGGTTTAAGAGTGGATGGTCTAGGATTTCTTGTCCGCTATAACAGACCACAATTTCCCCATGTTTCCCCCCATCCTTTCAACCTTAAAGCTCTAACAATAAATAATCTGACTGCATAACCATACATACATAATCTCAAGTCTATTTTATTAGAAAGGTCATTTTATTTCAATTAACACCAGATAGATCCTCACAATGAGTAACTTCCCAACACTGCAGAGGGTCACTTACACTTGAACACAAACCTCAACACCAGTTTTCTTCCCACCCCCAGAACTTCTCCCAAAGCACAGCTCCTCTGAGCAGACAAAAATAATTTCTCACCACTTCACTCCCACTCTTCTTCCTCATAACATTGCATCAGGGGGCATTTAATTGCCGTGGCCCCCACTTATGATCAAAACAATAAAAAAGAAAGAAAAAAATGTAGCTTCACATTGATTCAACTTTAATAACTTGGCCTACCAAACAGCTTAATTAGCCATTTAAAATTATCTTCTTACTTTTACCTTATAGCACAGAATTAGATTCACTATTAATGGACAAAGCAGCACTTATTAGTGAGTCTATAACCTTAAATACTTGATAAAAAAGTGCTATTTCCATTTACAGAAGGTATTACTGTTCTCAGTAGCTTTTAAATGGTTTGTTAATGGCTTAAACTTTTCATTCATCATCAAAATTAAAGTATTACTAATAAATGTGGTTTATGAACTTAAGTCAAGAAATATGCTTATTCAGCTGTAACAGCTCACTTGCAAGTGATATTTGCTCCTTAAAATAAATTTCCACTATTCAGTGGTTGTAATGGTCCTATTAATGGAATAATAACTATGTGGATGTTATTAGCACACCTCGGGTGATGGGATGTCCATTACACTCGTCACAAAGCAGAATGCAGAAAGTTCACCCAGATGCAGGCATGGAGAAAGTCCATCCAACTTACTACTTACTGACTGTTACATAAATGCAGTCCTGCTAGCACTGAACCTGTGGGCTATGATCTGCTTTTATTTACACTGCAGTCTCATTGCCATTTCAGTGTTTAAAATACACCCGTCAAAAACCTGGACAGGTAAGAGCTCATATGTTGTATGATGACACGATAGAGTCGTAACATAACAGAACTGAGTTGGAAGGAACCTTAAAGACCACCTTGTTCCAATCTCCCTGCCAGGGGCAGAGAATCCTTATTTGAACAGGACAATGCAAAATCGTCTTCAGTGTGCTACAGAACAGAAATGTCAGAAAATAGTGTGTGTATATATATATATATATTTTTTTTTTTCCTTTTGCTACCGTAATTATGGAAATAAAAGACAAAGCAAGAAGCAGCAGTGGGGAACAGAGCTGATGCATAACACTTCCAGGGAAGTACCCTTTAGAAATTGTCCTGCTAGAAAACCTCATGCATTTAATTATGCTAAGGACACTAGACAGGGACCGTACTCACAAATTCCCAACAAACTCTGCGTTGGCACTCCCCAGAATCACACCCTAACGCAAGACTATTATTCTCAAAAAGGAGAGCAATTTCATTGCTGCATCTATGAGGCTCAAAACTAGAATAAACCAGTATCAATTTAGGAGGACACACCCTCCTTCCCTCGTCTTCCTCCAACACCAAAAGTAATGGGGAAAAAAGAAAAACCAGAGACAAGTCCATGGTGGTTCTGGTGCTCCTATCTTTTGAGATTTTTTGAGATACATTCTCCCTACCTTACTGCGTTGCTGCACGTTTGAATAAAGGAAAGCTAGGACAGGTCTTTATATACATGCCACAGGGAGAAGTCTATGCAAATAAAGGTCACCATACCTGCTGAGAATGCCTAGCTGGTATTTCTTCCTCTTTTACAGTTATATTTAAGTAGTGGACATTGAAGTACCTGGGTCAATTCATTGAGAGGTATCTCAAACAAGTGCTAATTCAGTAGAAGCTGATACACAAAGCAGAGGAGTAGAACTGTGTTTTCAGATATCTGACAAGAGGTGCAGGGCCAAGAATGATTGCTGCTAGAGAACACTGAAAATTAGATACCAATTCTAAGGGGAATAGTAACTGTAAAATCTTGTTCAGGGCTCTAGCAAGCGTGGTTTAATTTTGCATTCTCATACAGTTGCTAAGTTTTGGGCCGAAGCCCACACCCCTTACAGAGTAAGTTTTCTCTCTCCTTCACTTTCCTGGTCAGTAAATATTACGTAAGCCAGTATTACAGAGTGCACTGCAGAGCAAAGAACCATAGATTAGAACGACAGAGCGATAGTCTTTACTTCTCAAACATAAACCTTCCAGGCACGGAGAATTCATTCTGCACATATTACAGCCATATAGTTTTTAGAGGGGTGGGGAAAGGTAGGGGAAGAAAAAACCAAAAACACATTACAACCCTCATCTTTTCACTTGGTAGCATTATTTGCATTTCCCCTAATATATGCAAGCTCCTGCTGAATAGCTAGGTGTTATTATTCATTACAATTTTCTATTACACTGTGATAAATGACACCCCCAGGGGTAGAGCTGCTCTGCGAATGCTTATTACAGTCATTTAAGTAGGAGTTGATTTAGCTTAAATAGGTTGTTTCATATAGCTGTATGCCATAGCTATACAGGCCTGCCACTGCTATTCCTTTCAGCTCTGGAATAACTAGGGTTTAATTGAATTATAACTGTTCTGTGCATGTATTACACTGTATCCCGTTCATTGTATCTTGCAAAATATGACAGCACTGACTAATTCCACATGTTGCAGAGCTAGAATCTTTTTATTCTGTTTAGATATTTAACTTTTATTTATTTTTACTTCAAGTTCAGCAAGGAATATTGATTAAAAGGAGAATCATCCTCTCTACAGACAATTTTACAGAGGACCACCTGCAAGTGGTACCAGTCTGTTTCTTCTGTATCAAAAGTAAGCTCCTTTCACCTACATATTTCAGGACACCTGTAAGTGCAGAACCTGCCTTGTGCCCCCATACACAGCACTATTCAGCGAGAAGAGGCTGGGCGTGAATCTGACTGGAACAGACTTCACTCCTCTTAGCGGCTTCGGCCTTCTCTCTCCTTCTGCCATAAAAGAACAGCAATTAAGAGCATATATAATGCCCTTTTGCTTCAGTTTACGTCAATATGGCAGATATTGGAGCCTATCAACAGTCCAAATACAGGCATTGTAGTTCATTGCCTGAAACTCCAAGTTTAACTCAGAGAACACATGTTACTGGGCAAAGGAAATTACGAAAGCTCAGTTAAACGTGAATAGAAGGCAAAAATTAACAAAAATGTACAGAAGAATACAAATTCTCCCACTAGAAGAAGAAATTGTACAATTAGCCCATTTCTACACTATGTTCCTAAAATTCTTAAGGCTGAAAGACTTCAGCAATGGCCACAGGTTTAAAATCAAGCTAAATCCCAATGCTGTTCTGCCACCACAGTTAGCAAAACTTGTCACATAAATTTAACAAGAGTTTTTCATTTAGTTTAGTTCCTTTCATATCATTATTATTATCCAGAAAATATAGAGAAGCATTTGCACTAGGTATGGCCTATATAGTTCTGACTACTAAAGAGCTTTCACTAATGTGCTCCTCACAAGATCAAGAACAAATCTCACACAGCTCACTCTTATTTAACTGTATAACCACAACGCATAATGAAGCACATTAAAGTTTACAATTTCACTACGCATACTACAGATACAACAATATTTTCTGGTTTATTTTCATTAAAAGTAACATCTCTTCACCTATTAAAGACCATTTAATGATCAGGTGTAGATTGGTACAAGATGCACAATTAACCATGTAAGATATCCTAACGTTTCTCATCTTTATGTTCTACAGATGCATGCATTTTTGGTGGGTTTTTTTTTGTTTGTTTGTTTTTGCATAACACAGACACAAAATTGAGGATGGTGTTGTTCTAAGAGTATAGATATAGCCCTGAAGACAGGAATGGCATAAAGCAGGAGTTCTAATCACAAATACCGTATTTTCCATTGCCAAGTCTCTGAATGTGTGAAGCTAAGTAAGAAGACTAACAAACAACTGGGAAGTGACCTCATCCCTTTTCACAATATGAGATATTCTCAAGGAATCCCTGGAAGTATTTCCTTTTCAAGCACTATCTCATACATGTTTTTAGGTAGCGCTGGTGTCTTAAAAGACATCAGCTATTTTTTTTTGTTTGGGATGGAATTCTGTTTTCTTTTTAAATCTGTTTTCATTCCTCATCTGTCCAACTGAGTCTCTCTGCTGTCCTCTACCACGAATACTTTCCCTTCACTTCCCAAAGTAAAGCTTTTTACAGGTGTTGTCTATAGTTATGTGTGATCTTCACACTAAAACAGAAACAAAGATTTCCCCTGCACAATTTTCATTAAAATCACATTTCTTCAGTTTAACCTTAAAGCAGCTTTGCAGAATCGGAACACTTTTAAGAGTTCCATTTGGAGCAGGCATCCTTTATGGCTTGCTCATTACAACTTCACACAGCAAATGCAACAGAAGGTAAATGTAAGTATACACGTATCAAGCTAGGGTGTCCACAAGGCATTACGCCTTATGATATTTATTATCACTGCTGGTTTGACTGTAGAGCTGATTTTTGAAACACAGAATACAGAATGAGGGACGTTACAAATCCTTAAAGGGCTGCTACTCAGTGACCACTCAGTTCATACTACACAGAACATGCAATGCTGTAAGCTAGGCATCAGACATCAATTCGTAACACAACAAATTCCAGCTCTAAAACCACAGACTGAAAAGAGTAATTGATAGATATGGAATGGTTAAAGTTAGGGGGCTTTATTAAGAAAAATACTTCAGACCTAGGATGCATTAAGCACTTTTTTGGCAGAGAAAAGAACAAAAACAGAGTACAATACGCTGGTCAAAGCTGGCACTGTGGTATTAGTAGTGGTTAACTAGCAGAAACATGTACAAGAGCATGCAAGTGGTCAGAAAAATAATTTTGAAAGGACTAGCGAAAGATGAGAGACTAAAAAAGAAGAACAGCAAGTGAAAATGCAGAGCAAATAACAAGTTAAATATAGCATTCCATACTAAAGCAGTACAGAGTTTCTCAAGTCAAAAATCTTACTCCCATGTAAACTCCAGATGAGACAAACAAGTGGGGAAATAGCTTCATATATTATTATCTTGCCTGATGTAGGATAAAGCTGTCTTCTTTTGGATCTTTGGCACCCAAATGCAAGAGCCATCAGGCTCAGCACCAGGGCTAATAAAACCATCTCAGGGTACCAGAAACCTCTGTACTACCAGACACTGCGAAAAAGCCTCGCATGGACATCATAATGCAGACAGTACATAACACTTTTCAACTGATCCTGTAAAACAAAAATTCTATCAATAAGCAGGAGTAGCATGCAATAGAAAACGTAAACTAAGGCTCAACTTTTTTCAGAGATACCTGAATTACCTATTGGCTGCATAGCTCTGTATATTCCACCTCCCATGACAGTGTAAAATCATCAACATAAATGAGGATTCTGTAATTATATCCCTACATATGTGCTGCGTAACAGTAAAAACGTTGATAAATAAGCAATTTCAAATAGAAAAGTAAATTTATTTAATGACAATAGAAAAGAGTGACCTTCGCATTCATCTGCCACTTACATTATTCTTCAAATAATCTTCAGCATCAATTCACAGACCCAGTTATAGCAGGAGTTTTTACACCAACTTTGTCCAGAGATTAAATAAGTATTTTAAATGGAACACAGTAATGAATTAAACACTAGCTATCTAAGGAAAACGGTAAGCCAACAGCCAAAAAATATTCTGATGAGAATATGTAAAGCAATTAAACTTTAACTACTTTTAAAACAAATTCTTTTAAATGCTAATGGCCATTGTTTTCTCACTTGGTAAGTAAAATTGTGTCACAGAAGGTTAGATGATTGCCAAGATTTAATTGAATGTCTAAAAGAAAAGGAAATGTTTCTTTAAAAAGCTAAGATGGACCTCTTACCACATTCCTACAGCAAAACGTCCTATAACAATAGAACTGTGATTTGCTGAAATTAAAATGCTATTATGGTGGAATTAGGGCTTCAATATTTTTAGCAGCTTAAATAGGCCTTGCATTTTTAAAGGACATCTGATAATAGATAATTACATTTCATCTTAAAGAAACTGAGTTGTTTTCTTAAGGAAAAATACTTTTCTTTCTTCCATAGAGGTTAAAGCATAGCCATCATTAGTAGCAGCAATAGGCTTTAGGTGCCTACTTCAGCTTGGGGGATGTATATTAGCATATAAATAGCCGTTGGTGGCTGCTTGATTCTACCTATTTTATGTTTCAATGTGGCATCAGAATGCACTTAGCAAGAAACGGGGAGGGCTGCCTGTGTGGAGCATTTGAGGGAGGAGTTCTGTAACATGGTGGTTTTATAGACTGGGCATCTTTTACTATACAGAAAACCCCCCATTTCTACGTTATTAAGTTTGGTGGTGAATTTGTTTTTTTGTTTTTGTTGTTGTCTTGTTTTTGTGTGTGCATGTGTGTCTTGTGTAATTTCAGTAGTCTAAGAGTTCTAAAGAGCAATCTGATACTGTGTTAAAGGAAGGTGCACTGGTTTAAGCAGCAGTTCTAAGAATAGGGGAAGATGTCAAAGTGGTGCAGTTTTTATAAGACAAATATAGCTGTTTATTTTATATTTAAGTGAAATGCCTCTAAAATAATTTCTGTCTTTTTTATTATTGGAAAACAATGGAAAAGCAGGGGTTGTTATTACCCTGCCAGCACTACTCACACGCAATACATTTCTTCGTGGGAAGCAGGCAGGGAAAGAAAGCCATGAGCATTCCCCGTCCTCCGTTTCAGACTGACCTTCAAGATTTACTGCTTTAAAATGTTAATCATCGTGAGTGACATTTCTTGTGTCACTAAGTGGATTGTAACAGCAGAGGGAGAAACAGTCTTTTTAACAAGACTTTCCTCACAGCCAAAGAGGGGTGACTGAAGCTGCAGCAGAGGTGAGGAGTGGGCTCCTCCAGGAGAGCCGTAAGGGCAAGCGTGCTTCAGTCGGTGCATTCTTATTAGGGAGGTGGTGGAGTGAAACAAGCCTGCCCAGCTGCATACAAAGACCCGTTACTGAATCACAGCTTCCCAGCACTGTGTGTAACCAGACCAAGGCACCTCCACCTCGCACCGAACTGCTCTCTCACCGCACGAGAACTCTAGGCAAGATGATATAAGCAATCTTAAATCAGAAGCACAGCTGCACCCAGAACTGCCACGCTGTTCCTTAACGTTCATTCCAAGTACCTAACAGGGCAGTGCAACAGACCTATTTAGGCAATTCCGGAGAAATTAATGCATTAGTCAAGAAACATCATCAGGGTACATCAGCTTTAGCAGTCAACAGCATAAAATATTACACGGCCACCACTCAAAAACAACCAACTTTCGACACTACACAGTCTAAGCTCTGAACTTTTCAGCCCCCCTGGGTAGCCATCCATGATTTGAAAATAAAATACTGGACTGAGAGGAGAACTGTACCCTTCTGGAGAGGTAGCCGCTGGTGGCAGCACCCAAAACGCTGTTAGAGACCAGCATGTGGGTTCAGACCAGCTGTTCATGCCTATTCATTGCGAAAACTGGAGTTGTATCTTAGCTGATGGCGACGCATTCTCATGCCTAACTACAACAAACCCTTCAGAACCCCACAGATGCACTACAAAGCAGCCAATACAGCCAAGAAGGGTTTGATGAATGCCACTTTTAACATTCTGCCAATACTAAGCCCTTCCAATTGAAGCTTCAAACCTTCTTCCCTTTGCCTTGCATCTTACTTTTCTGGAAGACAGGTCTTAAAGTCTCAGTTAACAAAAACATTGCTAAAAGTGGTAAAGCAAACTATACATTTTCTTGCGCCACAATTACTGACACTTGAAATTCTGGCTGAAATAGTACAGAAAGGGATTTTAGATGGGACTGATTAAAATGACCATTAAAAATGTTACTCTTTAATTATAAACAAAATATTAGAAGAAATTAATTATCAGTCCCATCAATTTTGAAATTGCCATCTCACTTTCAGCTAATCAAGTCAAAGAAAGGTCGAAGACCTCCATCTTCTCAAACAGTTCTTGATTTTCTTGCATTAGTCAAAAATTTTAGATCGCAAAAATGTGGAATACGCCTTCCATTTTATCTGCATCATTATCATTTTTAAATGCATTATTTAATCTCCATGACCTCTGCATTAGTTTATACCAACTGAAGCAGGACCAACAATCTGCAAATTAAACAGGAACCATAGCTAGGACCTTCAGATGCTTCTTTAGTTTTCAGCTTAGTTTTAGTTTCAATCTTTAGTTTTTCAATTGTTGCCTGGTAACAGGGTAGAATTCCAAGCTGGATTGTTTGAAAACATCATTTGTTAAGCTTATGCAACCATAAAATTTACTGAAGTACACTATCATTAGAAAATTCCACAAGAGAAAGGAAACCGAATAAACCCAACATGAAAGCCTATCTTGAACCTGAAACGATAACCAACAGTGTCAATGAAACTTAAATAAAAAGAATGATAAAAGAACATTAATTTATAATAACTGAAATGTAACTGTGGAATTTAACAGTAACAAAAAATGCAGAAGTTTGGTTTTATGACAGATAGGAGAGACCAAGCTAGAGCAAGCTCCAAGTATCAATCAGTCTTTGTGGTACGTAACAGAGCAGCTCACTGTACCAGAAATTTGCAAGCTGCTTCAATTTTCTCTTTATATATTTTCCAAAGCAAAGTTTTTCAATTTTTGTCCATAGTTACAAGTTTGTGAGACTAGAAACACCTACCTGGTAAACCTAACCTTGCTAGGAGGGTTTGCTTAGGCTGAAGAATTTACGTGGGTTGCTCATTATTCCTCTGATTGGCAACTGATAATCAAAGCACATCATTCACAGTAAAGTGAAGGTACTTTCATTGCATTTATCACTTCAGTGACAAAAATAACCACAGATTCTACAAACCATGAAAAAATCCAAAAGAAAATTATGGAGAAAAGTTAGGAAGCCACTCTTCCAACAAGCTTTCTACAAGCAGCAAACCTGGTTAGACGAAGTTCAGGACGGTGAGAGACCGGGAGTCTGACAAAAGCCTGCTCTCAGCAGGCTCCAGTGGTCGCCATGGGCACCTTGATTCTCATTAAAATGCAGGATACAAACTCCACTGATCAGACAGAAATGATACTGCTCGTGCAAGGTCAGCAGCTGAAGCATGCAGGAACAGCATACAACCTACAGATAAAATTAGTTCTTAAGGTATCACCTTAACACCCCAATGTTAGCAGGGTCCTACAAGCATGCCGAAAATTTTCTGCCGAACACCACAAGGCTTGTGTGTTACAAACGTTAGAGTGGTGACACTTTTGTCTTCAAGAGGCTTGTGAACTCGTTAACAACCGGTCAGTTCACATAGCTAAGTGATTCTAATTGGGAACATCACTGTTGATGGTACAAACCACCACAGAACAGAAATGAACTCCAGGGAAAGTCAGATTTCAAATCTTCCTAAAGCATGTTGAAGTGACCACACAGAAGCGACGTGAACAGCAACAAAAGAATTGAAGATCATCTATCTATGGGAAACAATCCATCTCAACATAACTATTTCCCATGTATTTGATGTATACTATACATTGTGATTTGCACTGTATGTACTCAACATAGTATTAAGTACTTATTTCTATATGACTGTAGTACTTGAGCTTTCAGTTCTGATAACATATTGTGAAAAACACACAAAAGCAGTTTGGCTGTCTAGCTCCAAATTTCTAGCCAGCGTTGACATCCTAATGAAGAACAATAGAGCTGTGCACTTCCCTTTGACAGCTGCACCCAGGAGAGTTTAAGGGACAAAAGCAACCAACCGGAAACACAACAACAACAATCATGGGGGGGGAAAAAACATCAGATGTAATTTAGATTTGTATTTCCAAGACCAGGCATATTTTTCATGCATTAACATCCTGCCTTTTCAAAAAACCTCACAATAACGATAGTGTTCTATAAAACTGTATGATAATTATTTTTATATGGTTTCTGTAAAAATACCCCTAGCAGTTAGGCAAACATTGGCCTAATGACCAAAGTATGAAGGTCCCACGAGAACAAGGATTTAAGTGTAGCATGACACTGTTTCCAACACCATACAGCTTAATCAACATAATTGTGAAGCTAATTTTGCAGACATAGTTCTGTTGTTTTACATTTCAACTTACTAGATACTGCTCTATCTGTAACAACCTAATTAGTGAAGAGTGGAAACTGAACGGGGCGATTGTGGGCATCCATTTTCAAGGGAACACACCTTCAAAGGAGCCATTGCATGATAGCTGAAGTGCTCTCCTGTGGCAGAAGAGCTCAAGGTGGTGTAAATATGGCAGCCCTTGTATGCTGTAAATCAGGCTCATCTTACGTAAACAGTGTGCTTTTCCTGCTTTTAATGAGACAATTTTCCCCTGCACAAGAGAAGCTAACAATAGCAGAAGTGTCTTTGATGTGATTCATGTGAAGCTTTATTTCAATTGGAGCAGCTTTGTTCTAGGCCCTAGCTCTTTCATCTCAGAGAAAAATCTACCATCTCATACCTGAAAGGGTGGGGGGCTTTAATAGGCATTCCTGATTCATCTGTCTAGATAAACAAATGGTTCTGCTTCTACTCATCCTGATCAAATACAAAACATTACTTTGAAAGCAATCTTTATTTCCCTTCCTCGGATAGTTGAGAGGTTACAGATTTCACAACTGATTATATTACGCAGACACGCACTTTGTGCGAACAAACACTGTAGGAAAATATTGGTTGGATCAGAAACATTTTTATTGTAAATGTAGGGAGTTACGAAAAATCCCCACAAGTTATTTAAAAATAAATTAAGCATACTTGTAGACTGCAGCATCTGTCCTACTTAATTACGATCCATTCCCCAGCTATAAGCAAAAGCATTAACAGCTAGGATATTTCTCAATTTCTGAATTACCTTTTGAGATCCCGTAAGTAAAACTAAATGACACTTTGTAAACTATTTCTTTCGACTTCCAAATATATTCTTTAAAAATACACAATCAAAAAGCAAAACCCAATAGCTACAACTTTCTCCTCAATGTGTGAAGAGCTAACACATTGTCTATAAAAGCAAAAATAAAGATTTTTGTGCAAGTCACATGCCAGTCAGCTGTCTTCAGAAATTTAAGGTATTTTCATTAGAAGTTTTGTAAACATACATAAGCAAAAGCAATTAAGTATTTGATTTTCATGCCAACGCATTTAAAAATATGTCTACATTCTTTTCAGGCCATTTACTGTTAGTGTAAACATTCATGTTTTCTTACCACTTCCTCATCAGGAGAGTAAAAAAAAAAAAAGAAATTACTTCATCTTTTCTCACAGCCTACGTGAGAAAACCTACCTACAACAAATAGCAGGAACTATATCCAAGCTGCTGGCTTCATCAATTACCAACTGCAAAAAATGTTCTCAAGAAGTCACATCATTTTTGGAGACAGCAACACAGGGTTACTAGTGACAGGGTTGTTTTCGACAGCACTAACCCCTCAATCAGCAGAATAAGAGCAAAGGTAAAACTTCTGCAGACCCCACTGAGGGAAGAACTAAGCTACTGTAGAGGGGTGTTTTAAGCTGCACTTCTGATCTCATTTGAAAAAACAAAGATGTCACAAACTGGTAAAAATTAAGTAACAGATGTAAAATAGGATGGTTACAGGTTTCTGTGGGTGTTTTTTCTGTTTTTCGTTTTTTAAAAGTTAAAACTATTAGCAACTTTAGACAATACACAGAAAAAAGTTACTCATTTGCATATAATTGTCTTCGCCCTGATGCGTTAGCTATTTACAAGGACTAATATTCTTGAAAGTTTTGCTTTAAAAAACAGAATTATCAATAATATTAGCCATAGCTGTCAGAATTCCTTATAAATTTGTTAAATATTTAGGAACTATCAGCATACACAAAACTCACACTAGCAGTCCAAGTAAGGACTGCATGCAAGCCAACCGTTCTCACATGATGCATTTTGCAGAATCAGGTCTTCCATGAAGGACTGTTGGTAAAGCTTTCTCAGTTATGCAATGCATATATATTTTTAATATAACACTTGGGAAATGTTTAGGCATTGCAAATATCCACACATTAATTTCTTCAAGGCCTGGTCTGCTTCATTCCATTTTACAGTACCGTATATTTTCTGCTGGGAGATAACGAGGTATTACACAGGAAAAGCAACCCAGAACCCTATCGCTAACTCTGCTGAATGAATGGGTGGGAAGCGTACTGCCAAGAAGACAAGTCTCCAGAGTACAGAAATATCTGTAATCATAATTAAGCAATAAAGTGCTGGTAACATCTGTTTCCTCATATCCCTGCAGAGCTTATGTATAGCACTTGAAGTGATCTCAGTATACTGGTCAAAAGGGTTAATTATTCTACAATGGGAAGTAGAAAAAAAAGCAACAGTGAGGGGAAAATGTCACCGAGGAAATGTATATTACTGAGTCAATGGCCAGCAACTGAAGAACAGATTCACAGCAGGCTGCTAATGATGAGACAAAGATTAAAGCTAGACATGTCTTGATGTTAGGCCCATCAACTCAGCAATAATAATGCTGAGGTAGCACACACTGGAATGGATGGTGTAAACCAAAAAGGAGAAGGAAAAAAAATGAAGAGGATGGGGGGAAGAGGGCTCTCACCTGATACATTTTCATGCTACTAATTATTTTAAGTCCTGTGAGTTAACCATAAGCAGAATGTTCTTCTTTCTAACACTTTAGCAGATGAAGGAGGTTTTCTTTACTTAAAAACCATCTCTAAAAGATCTGTGTTTTAAAGCAGTGTGTAAAACTTAAGGGTTTTTAAAAGGGTCATGTTCACAGGGCCAGAAACATGCATTCAGTTATGACTGCTGAACCTATAAAAATGTGTCATTTTGAATTGCGAAGATGAAGTATAACACAGTGAGATCTGTTCAGTTTCCTAATGCCTTAAGAATATTTTGTTCGCTGTATAGTTATCACACACTCATTTCTGCAAGGCATGCTGCTTCTTGTACATGTCAGCTGAAACGACAGCAGCCCTATTCAAAGACAGATGATGTACCTCCTGCTGTGCTAGCAAACAGACACTCAACAAGACTTGACTTTCACTGCTAACAGGCACGGACATTGAACTTTGCAAATGAAGCCTCAGACTGAAAGAATGTGTCCAAAAAGCCCAGAGCTTCAGACTCCGAGTTGCAGTCTCTGCCTCTTAGCTTGATCGAAGCAGCTCTCTCAGTTGGCCTTGTTCTTTAATTCAAATTGTGAATCAAGGAAAGATTTGAAATAGGACAAGACATAAGACCTGACTATTAACAGCCAAAAATATAACATCCTGGAAAACCAATATCGTTCTCATTAAACAGAAGAGGAATTTGATTCCCCCTTAAGAAGGGGACAACAAATTTGCTTTACATTTTCAACGTAACGCTATCATATTGCATAAGAGCTTTTTTCGTGTAGACTTTGGAATAAGTGAAATAAATTTGTGTGTTGAACTTGATTCCTTTATAGTAACATAGTTTTCTAGTCAGTTTCTCTAAATGATGACCCGGGAGGCAAGCAGGGAAACAGAACTGGAAGGACGACAATGACTGTACACTTCTACCTACCACTACTTCAGCTACCTGGAGGCTGACAGGGCATTCTTAAAAAACGAAACCACCCCCACCACCAACAATAACAAAAAACACACCAAAAAGCCACCTACAATCACACCCACAACGCCAGAGCAAGTGGGATCATGGAAGCAACTCTCATCCACTGGCTACAAATCTACACGTGCTTTGTACGGTCACTATCCTGCACCCCCCAGCCCCGCTGGCAGTTACACAAGAGGAGGGCAGGTACAGGAAGGAAGAGCTCAGGACATGTGAGAAGACCTGGCGATAACCAGCTGAGCTTACAGTACAAAACATACAAGAAACACAAAACTATTTACTCATATAATGACTTGCTAGAAACATACTTTAACCATAGTTATTCTTGGGTCTAAGTCTTTTCCTGTAGGATTCAAACAAAAATGAACATCCACACATGCTGCCAAGTCAGGCTTCTTAAAATTAAGGATTCTGGAAAAGAGCACAGTAGCCCCTGGGTTCTTTCACACAAACAATAAAAAACATCTGATATAAAGCTTACAAGTCTTTTAGACTTAAAAGAAGCACACCTTAAAAAAAAAAAGCTGCATAAAACAAGACAAGCAACACATGATATGTGTTTTTATAAACAATGCAACATTTAAAAAACAACAACAAAGACAAACGTATTTTCTTTCATTTTTCTTTTCCTTGACAACCTGATTGGCCTGCTTTCCTCTGACATATCATTAGGAAGTAAAACACGTTTACTGACAGAGGTATTACAAAACTAATACAAATGAAGAAAACAGAAATAAAGCTGAGGTTTTTTCCATTTGCTATTAAAAATACTTGGCTTGCTGGAATGCAGCCATTAGGATCATGTTCAATATTGCAAAATGAAGTTATTTTACAGTCTCGATTAGTATCCATTTATTCTTTGACTGTATGGGATTGCTAAGAACAGAATGTGCTTTAAAGGCAATCCAGGTGAGATTCATTTGTTTCTAAATTTTAGGATTAAAGCATTAATTTAGGTGACTCCAAAAAACTACATAAACAAAGGACAGTTCTTACTTAACATACCATGGTACAGTCATAATCATGTACATCTGTGGGGTAAAAAAGGCCTCTGCCATTCTCCAGATCAGTCTACCTTCTAACTGTATCTCCACGATTAATCACAAAACCTCTTCTTTCTCTTGCAGAAAGGTAATACTAAAATCTCCTGCAACAAAACAGGCAGGCAACAATAAATACTCTTTTTCCAAATCATTTTTTCTAAGATTTACAGGCCTCCAAGTCTGAAGACCAAGCTGCAGTTTCAAACAAACCGAGGGAAGTTTACATCCTCATGTAAGGATGGGGCAGACTGTTGTTATGCAGAGTTAGAAATTCACTCTGTTCCTGTGTTCTGGTGCTACTAACAAAAAGGTAATGATTTAGTATTGCCCTCCACTTTTCCTTCCTTGGGGCTCCTGTAGTACAAGTGCTTAACACCAACAGACTTATTCTTTGAGCAGTTTAAGTCTGAAACTATGACACTGTAGTTTGCATAGACATCCTATTTGATAACTTTCTGACGTTTTATGCTTTGTTTCTTGTTGCCAAATATCAGCTGAAACCTTCCTTTATAATGCAGTATTATCATGCCCACATCTATTTCAAATGCAAATGCAAACTCAGAAAAGCAAGTCCAACAGTAACAACGTTTAGACAAAAAAAAAATAAATGGGTAATTTAATGTTAAAGTGAAAACTTAAGCCAAACATCTAGGCTAAAGAAGGAAAAAAAATGATCAAGTCAATTACCAAAAAAGAACAGCTTAAAAATTATTTACCTTCTGAAGATGTGCCTGCTTAACATTCTGAAGACTTCACATTACTGCGTTCCTCTAAAACGTATGCATTTGACTGAATCAGACATATACAACAGGTTTTAGATTTAGCTCGAAGCAGAAGAACAGCAAAACAACTAGAAAATCCTTTGGGCTACAGAAACAGTACGCAAGTAAACACTTCCAGCATGCTGGGAATATCTGGAATTAGGGAAGAGATAAAACGAACATATTGGACACTAACCTCCAACCATAGCTAATCCTCCATTTGCAATTACTGCCTTCCTATTGCCACAGGTCAGAAAATGAAAAATCTACATGATACGTATCTACATGATTTTCAAAGTTAGGGATAGATCTCACCTGTTAAGGTTAATAGGAGAAAAACATGAACAAAATTTTTCAAAATACTTCCAGAAGCAGATAAAAAAGTTATATAAGTTCAGTGAATTATTTAATTTGGCCTTTAATTCATTTGCATTTTAACTACAAAAGCAGCTTCATTAGCTTTCTGTTGTTGGAGACTAAATACATGTCTTTGTATAACAGAATACTTCCATCACTATGCGGAACAGTCAGAAAGTTCCATTCCATGAAACTCTTTAATTTATACACACTGAATTCAAAAAGTCATTTTAGCTTGGCATCTTTGGGAAACTTAATTCAAAACCAAGTCAAATTAAGCTGCAACTTGAAGTACTAAATTTGTGTCCCCCCCGAAAGCTTACTCTTCCTTTTCAAGTGTCATCTGCATGCCAAACATGAATTTCCTAACCTTCAGCTTTAAAGAACCACACTCTAAAGAGGTTAGTCAAGGCTACAGTGCATTTTGTGAAAAGCAATCAGAACTGGAGGAATTAGAGAGAGAATACTTTTTAAGAGGGAAATTATGACCAAAAAAATAAGGTATAAACACCTTTCCTTGTTATAAGCATTATTTAACTGTACTGTTAACATATTATAACAATTATATTAATATTTATACCTCCATTTATAATTTAAGACTATTCTATAATACAATTTGAAGATGCTTATCTCTAAAGCATCCTAATACCTACTAACCATGAGCACAGTGGTCCTGGAACCGTTCACCTCTTAAACTTCACCATGTGGTGGCTCTTCTATATGGAACTGCTTCGCCAAAGCTAGTACTTATTTTTATCATACTTCTGTATTTCCTCCTGGCCTGACAGGAGAATCAGCGGAGATTTTAGCACTGGGATACAGCAAGAGAGTAGCAACAGGAAGATGGAAGCTAAACAGGCCTCTCTACAAACAAGTTTTCCATCCTGACTGGATCCAGCTAACTTTCGTCAGCTATCACAACATGCAACCTATTCATGAGGATTAGCTAATAGCTTAAAACACCACCAAAATTAAAAAAAAAGTTAAAAAAACAAGCAAACTCAAAATTTAAGCATTGTATCTATCCTTACAGACCAAAAGAAAGGTTATCATGAAAATAAGCAAAAGAGAAGCATCTTCCAGTGTTTCGTTTTACTTTTGTTAGCCATTTATCTAATCAGTCAATCCAAATTATGTAGCTACAGAAAAATAGGGAGAAGGGTTCAAAACAGGAAAGAAAATGGGAACAAAATTCAATGTAGATCTCCTCTAATTAGTACACAGTATTTGACCAACAAAACAAGACCTCACCTTAGAGCTTCACAAAGCAGTGCAAAAATAGCATCCTCCAAGTACAAGTGATACACACTGTGAAGAACAGAATGCCACTGGAGGATCTGTGGGAATTTGTTGAAGTAACAACTCTATTCTTTTCTGTGGTCCCAACTGCCAGAAGGAAGAAAGTCGGTAATTACTAATGGAGCACAAGGTTCCTTTTTAAAAGGGTGGTAGAGTACAACCTGCTTCCCACTAAATGGAAACGGCTTGGTATCCTGTGTTCGACAATTGGAATTTCATATATGGGTTGGGAAAACTTAGTCCGCTAATGTAACTAAAAAACCAACAAAAATGCATTCTGAAAAACTGAACTCCTAGATTTTCCCAACTACTGACGGCTGGTAGCATTATGCTTGGGAATGAGACCTACTGGAGTTTAATGCTGTTTGCACTTATTTTCATAGAACAAGTAAGCTATAATTAGGTAAAGTGATGAAACGTATTCTAAGCATGCTACAATACCTTTTCTTATGCTTCTCTCTTACGGAATTCAGAATAAATTTGGTTTGACTATTAAGTATGATTTTACATTACAAATTACAGTTATTAGTTTACTGCATGTGTTAAAGTCTAGGAACTACAGCTTACAATCTCAGTAAAAATCATCTTTATTTCTACTGTAATATTACACGTAAAAAGGGATAATGGCACACGACTTAAGTTAAATTGCAAATACCTTCTAAATATTTGTTGAAAATATTCAAAATGTAAAATCTTGTTACATGAACATTCAAAATATCAATATACAGAGGAAGTAATGCAAGACTTCTTTGCCAACAGACAGACAGATTAATTAGCTACAGCTATGTCAGTATGGCAGTACCTAGTACTTAATTCAGCTAGAGCTAGGTGAAGTCATCTCACTGTATGGATTTCTACCACTGAAAAAAACCCGTGGTTAAGAAAACGGCTAGCAAGTAATGTATTTAAAACCACACCTGACATGATAAATGAAAGAGAATAAATGTATACAGCTAGTGAGACTTCTAGGGAACAGGGGGAGACTTCAACACTTTTGCTGACAGTGACTTTACTGTCAGTGGCCTGTCTCTCTCGGAGGCAGCTGTCAATCACAGAGCAGCTTTCTCTCCCAGAGGAGTTCATTGTGCCTGCAGACAGTTGTGGAATAACTGCTCCTAGGCGTCAGAGCGGCAGATGGAGTGTATCTGTCAATCATTGTCACTAATTATTAACTTCTGTCACTCAGAGCAAGGCAACATATCTCTGCCTGATCCTCTGTGATTTGATCTGCTACGCCACCTCAGAGACAGACAGTTCAACCTTTCATTATGTGTCACACACACAGCGCTCTGCTGGGTCAGCCCTCGTGACTCAGTGTTCCAGCAGAATTCTATTTTAGCCACACAGCATTGCAGAGAGGAGCTGGCACGAAGGACACGCTCTGTGTTCAAATGCAGTGGTCACTCGTTTTCTGTAAGCATTTTGGAGCTAGAAAAGCATGGAAAAACCTGTCTGCTAGGTTTTAAGCAAGGGGAATGGAAAGAATCTAAATACATGCGAAGTAACTTTGCACATGATAAGCTGCCCCTTGTAAGTTACTAAAATGTTAATTATCTCAAAAAAAATAATTCTGAAGAGAGGCAATTTCTTTTAATGGCAATTATTTACAACCGTTCATGAGGTTAAGGGGAGCAGACCAGACACGAAGCACCATCCCATGCCTCTGCATAGGCCAGAAAAATGACTAGAAATTATCATCAGTGATTTCCGATTATCTTATGCTTGCCTGGATTTTCTATCTTGGATTTATGAGTACGGTTATTAAAATTCCGTGCAACAACATTTGCTGTGCTCACTAAAGAGAAGAATCAACAGCTGAAACATACCGCTAGAGAAAAAGCGTATATATTCTCCATCTCTCTACATTTTCAAATAAACAACTGATATCCCTATATTGATATCCCTAGAAAGCCCACTTAGCCAAACCCAAAGCAGTATCCCAAGGTTGATCAAGAGCATTTATTATACAGTCTATGATATTAAAAAAAAATTCATAATGCCTTCAGTACTTAAAATTGTGTAAATCCAAAAGGCCCCAGACACTTTATATAAAGCCAGAAAAATTATCCTCTGCTTTGGGAAAAGTCTTACACACTGACCTATTTAAACAAATACACACCTCTGCAGGCTTAAGTCCTCTCTCTCCATCCTTTTTGGGATTGGCAAAGTTATTAATGATGGAATTTGTTCAGGCACAGAAAGTGCTGTGGATTTTTGACTACTACTACTATATTCTAATACATTCTATTCTGCTGTACTCTAACACAACCAGATGCAAAAGAGTGGATATAGAAAAGGGATTAGAGCCACAGTTACAGAATAGGAAAATCATAGAATGGTTTTAGTTGGAAGGGACCTTGAAGATCCAACCCCGCTGCCCAAATCCCATCCAGCCTGGCCTTGAACACCTCAAGGGATGGGGCATCTCCAGCTTCTCTGGGCAGCCTGTGCCAGTGTAATCACCCTTAGAGTAAAGAATTTCCTCCTGATGGCTAATCTACATCCCCCCTCTTTTAGTTTAAAGCTGTTACCTTGTCCTATCGCTGCACTCCCTGATAGTGTCCCTCTCCATCCTTCCTGTATGCAGGCCCCCTTTAGGCACTGGCAGGCCGCTGTAGGGTCTCCCTGGAGCCTTCTCTTTTCTAGGCCACCCTCAGCTCTCTCAGCCTGTCTTCAGTGGAGAGGGGCTCCAGCCCCTGAGCATCCTTGTGGTCTCCCCTGGCCTTACTCTAACAAGACCTTGGGAGAACACCACCGCTGAGAAGGATCCAGGGAAGCACTCCAATCTGAGCTTCCACTGGGATGCTATGGAAAAATGGATGAAAGCACCATCTGGATGAATGTAGGTATAGAGAAGACAAGGGGAAATTACCCCAGTACTGCAGTTTGAACTCATCAACCTAAGTGTATTACCGGTTTTAACCGTGTTCCTGTTTAAAAGGAACAACAGAGACTTACAGACAGAACCTCACCATTACAAGAGTCTCGCAGAACTCAGCCTCTTAAACAAGAAATACTAACAACTAACTTCATCATCAGGTATACAGATCTCCAGGGAAAGAGAATGTCAAATACCATGCACGCTTTTGAATACCAGTCTGAAAAGAGCTAAATACATACAAATTAGACAGAGTTTAAGAAAAAAACACACCCTAAACCACCACTTTTTAATAGCAGAGACAATCCAGTTAAAACAGTGCATTGTCCACAGTTTCTCAATACCTTCAACCACCTTTCTCTCCAGAAAACCAAATATAGAACATTGTGTTTCAGAAGTTAATGGATTTAAGAAGGAATTAACAGTTCACACGCAGTATTAGGTTGTCCCATTTCCATTATTCTCAATTTTTCCATTGCCTAAAATGTTATTAAATTTTAAGGTGTTTTTTTTTTTTTCTAATTTAAGTAGTTCAGATTTGGTAAGATTCTGCTCTGACCTTAAAATCTATTAGCTTTTATCCAATACCACTTAGCCTGACTGTAATGCCTCAATAGCAAGTTACAGCATTTTATTTCCTTTGCTTCATTTCCAAGAAAAAAGCAATCGATAAAGTTCAAATCCTAAAAACTCATGCTAGACTTGAAGATTCATGATGAAATGTGTCATTATGCACTTACAAGTTTAAACAGGAAATTATTCATTTATCATCTTCCTCTCTGAATACTGGAAGACTTTTTGATACTGACGGACAGAGATCCCAACCAGCCACAAGTTCAGTACTCCCCCACGCCCCCCCTCCCAAAAAAGAAAAAAAACTTTTTTTAATAAAAAAGTGACATTTTTCCCTATAAAAGGATCTATTGAAGATCCTTAGTCACTTCTCTCAGAATACTTCTGACTCAAACCTAAAGCAAATTTCAAATTGACCAAAAAAAAAGAAATAAAAGAAATAAAAGGAAAACATAGCCCAAAAGGGAAACTGTTACTGGAAATTGCATAGCAAATTGATACTCCAAATCTTGGAAAAAATTTATTTATTTCCTCAGCTCTCACACACGCCCATTTAAATGAAAATGCATTTCTATGCCTCTTGTTATTAAGATTTTTGTTAGTGTACAGCTTTTAATGGAAAACAGGAAGAAAGAGAGACCATTTTTATGTCCTCTGACCATTTGTTGTCATTACAGCTCAGAGTACATTTAATTTCCTTTCATAACTTTCGACAACAAGAATCACTAACAGTATATTAGTGCAAGAAACTTTTATAAAATATTACAATCAAATCAATTGCATTAACACATTTGAACCCTTAAGTTGAACATAGTGGAAAACACAATACTTCTTTATTATATCAGCTGTCTGGTCATATATACATCATCTATAACTAAAACCAAAAGTGTTGAGAGTCCTATTTATCCAGAGTTAGCAAAAGGAATTATCTGACAGTTCAAAATGAAAAACCACTAATAAGCATTAGAGTGTATTGAAAAGTTTAAACAATGCGATTAAGGAAACTTTTGCAATAATAAGGAATGTATGTGATTCTATTTTACCTTGCTAACAAAATTCCTCTGGGACTTCTTATTCTGTTAGACAATAACTAAACTGGAATATTATGTTAAACAATTCTCACATTCTACCTGTATTCAGAATATATTTAAAATTAAGAGATAATGTTCTCTCAGCATACTGCACTTCACTAAAATGTTCGTATTTTCAACCAAATTATTTGCCCAAAGCAATAAACAGAAGGAAAGTCAAAAGGCTCTCGCTGGTGCTTTAGCCATTTAGAGCTCTGAAGGATGCACTTCACAGACTTTTAAGCCATCTTTTTTGAAGTTTATTTTTAAGAAGTGAAACAAGGAATTCTTTAGAAAGAGACTGCTGAGGGGAAAATTGAGTGAGGGGATACTGTGAAGAGGAGACAGAAAATTGTATGTTTACCATAACTCCTGCTATAAAAGCCAGTAACAAAGAAAGACGTCCAATGAACTGCTTCAGGTAACAAATACCATTGAAAAGGAAAACTGAGAACCAACTTAAACAGAAAAGCTCAACAAATTTAGGAGGGAAGATGGAAGGGGCAGATACCTGCCCTCATAATCTGTATCATAATAGCCCATCACACAGAACTCCTATACTGTTCTCACCTACTGAGAGAAAATGAAATAAAATGAATCAAGATCCATCTTGGAATTATGTGCAGGTAAGAAAGCACAAAATCTGTCACGTGTTATTTGTTGTGGTCAGCAGTATCAGACCCTATCGAGTAACTGAAACGTTATCGATATATAAAAATTAGACCAGGTAACTGTCACTGCACTGCAAGGTCTTACAGCAACCCCAGATCATTTCCCTAAAAACCAGGGCACTTGATGAATACTGTATTTCCAAGTTCCACAGAAATATAGTTTCTTTGTATTTCCATTAAACCCACATTTTAAACTGTATCGACAATCCTTAGCTGATTTTCTTTGTAGCACTATTTTCAAGTATTCAAGTCCTAAATAAAATGTACCAAAAGTGCTTTTACCTGGCGCTGCCAACTTGGCATTTGCATTGTACAAACAGCAACTTACCTGCATCTGAACAGAGACACCTACTTCCTATGTTTCAAACTGCAATCACGTACACGTACTGCAATCTGCAAATCATCTGCACATATTCTGGTCACACAGCTTGCAACTTACTATTCACTAGTCAATAAACCCCGACACTAATACTTTCCATCTGAGTGTAAGGCCCTAGGTAAGTTAACATTTCCAAAGCACGATGAAATTTTCAAACAGGTCAAAGTACACACAGACACAAATAATATTTGCAAACCTCCAAAACATTAAAATTATTAGCTGGTACTATTTTATATATTTAAGTCTCCGACTTGCATGCATCTGAAATAGCACATGCAGTAGTCCATTTGCTTCCATAGCTGCTGTGTAACAACACAGATTCATAAAATGCATCCAAATCTAGGTCTTTGTTTTGCTCAGATTTTAAACTATATTTAAACCCAGCCACAAGGAGGTCAAAGTCATAGTTAAGTATAACTGCTGCTTATGTCAAGTATATTGTCACACGAACATATGAGGGTGTACGCTTACTCATTTCAAATAAAAGAGACAGAGTAAAATATCTGATGCCCTCCTTTACACTATCTCTGCTTTAATCACATCTCAACCCATACTGTTTTTCTTCAAACCATTCCTGGATTCATTACTTTTCAAATGTAATCAATGGGAGAAATGAGATGACAAAAGCATGTGTCATGACTACTTGGTTTAGAAAACAGTTTTCCAAATCTTGACAGTTCATGTTTCCAAGCAAGACAAATAAAAATCCCAAGAATTCATAACTGTTGTTCCTAACATTGCTGTGTGTATGCATAAGTTTTATTGGTTAGGTCATGCAAATAGGCATAAAGAACCTCATGCTCTTTTCTTAGATTCTCAGAAAAGGAACTGAAAAACTCAGGGTAAGCACTGAGCAGTAAGTTCACAAGTGGGACCTATCAGTCTCATTCCCAAATGCTCTATTCAGTTGCTAGTCAACTTTGAGGAGCATCTGAATTCTCTGTCTAGGTTTCCACGAGGCAAATTTCTAAGGCACTTTAATTTCTGCCTCTGGACACAGAGCCATCTAAACCCTAACAGCTGGCACTTCAGCTCTGCTGGACTTCAATGAACAGCAGCCTTCTGCCCATTTCCCCTGCAACAGCTAAGCTTGTAGATAGTCGCTAGAGCAGCGGTCTCCAAGGGGAGTGCAATACAGTCACCAGGGTGCAAGAAGAACACATATTTATACCATTAATAAAATAAATTTTAAAAAAATCATTTTCCTTTTTAATTTCTATTTTTGCCTAGACTTCATAATGCCCCTCGCATTTTAGTGCAGTAGTACATGCATATAATTCATAGACAAACATATTGGGGGGTGCTGAATTTTCTTTTCACTGATAGGTGTGCGCCATGAAAGAAGTTTGGAGACCGGTGCACTAGAGCAAACTGCAAACTACCAAACTGCATCTCTCAAAGATGGTGAAGTGGCAGACGCAGCCCTGCCTTACGAGTAATGGTAAAAAGTTTAGCAATGAGAGCCCCAGCATGAGAGGCAATACACTCAAATTTAAGTACGTTCTGTCTGTCTACTAGGAGCAGGGCTTTAAACTCAAACCTCCACATTCTCAGGAGCCTGTTTTACACCCTGATGGGACAATACAGAAACGAACCTCCTCCCTGCTGGATTCTGTACGGAGGAAAGAAAAAGTAATCTGTCCTGGTGATGTCCAGAGGTCAGGTATCAGAATCATTAACAAGAAGAAATCCTAAGCCCACTGTTTATCTTAAGACCATTTTTCATGACTGAAAGCAGCGTATTATGTTGTACAGTAAAACACAAGACATGGGCACTAAGACGCTGAAATAACAGCCTACTGTGCAACCTAGCAGGTTGCGTTTTGGTTTTCTACAGGCTCTGGATTCTCTTTTCTGGAGGCCTCTGCTTACATTTAACCTCAAATTTTGCACTCTTTCTAAACAACTATGCGGCTAAGAACCCACAAGACAGTTAAGAACAAAGAAACTTGAATTCTACTCAATTCAACAGGCTTTTAGATACTCTGCTAAAGAATCTGCAATGTTACGAGGTGACCAAAGAAGAACACCTTTATCATTACAAAAGAGGAGTTATGTGGCAGTTACATTAAGCAAAGATGCTGAACCAATCAGGAATAGAAAATGAGCAAAAGGTACCAAATTTTTAGTAACAGGCTAACATAATAATTCCTGTGCTGTCACTCTAATGATGGAGAGCAGCACTAGAAGAATAGCCTTTCTAGTAATGTCTTTCCTAAGCTAATAGGAAAACATTCTCCTAATGTTGAAAAGGAACATCCTGCCCTGTCCAAATCAGAGAAATATTTTACAAAACAAGATGTCAGAGTCACAGCAGTTCCATAAGGACATTTTCTTATTCCCCTGAGAAATGAGGCTGGTAATAATGATGATAATTTTTATTATCATAACAACAACAACATTTCATACCGAATAAGCTGGAATGTTTTGTGCCCTCACAGAAATGCACCAAACCTGATAGTCTTAATGTTTGACTCTGAATATGTCTGTCATGAAACAAGCGCGAGCCTTCAGCAGCCGTGGCTGCCTGATTAGTCTCACAGTCACTCCAACGAGCTATCAGCTTCTCAGCGTGAAGTTCTACTGCATCACTGCTCCAAGCCTTTAGGCAAAGGATTCTAATAATGAGTCACAGTGCCGTGACTGAGGCCACACTTCTGCTCTGGTGAGCTGCTTGCTGAGAGGGACTGCATGCTCCCTCATTATCATTTTATAGGTTTTTTTCTTTCCCCCCCTTTTTTTTTTGTATGTTCTTTTGTATTCCTTTTCCTTCCTCCAAATGCTTGGTGCGTTTCAGTCAGAGTGCTTAGTGCTGCCACCAGGGCAGAAGCCATATGCTTGCATTTAATAACCTTATGGTATGAGGTAGTCATAAAATTTATGATAAGGCAGAGTATTATGTAGAAGAATCAGATATGGTAAGATACAGTCTTCTATCAAATCCTAATAAAGAGCCATAGTCATCTGCATTCCAACCAACAGAGGTTGCAGGGGAAAATACCTTACACATTTCTTTTTCATTTATGATCCTACACAGAACTAATAAGAAGAAAGAGAAGAACAAAAATGGTGACTCACTTATTAAGTTCCATCCTACCCAGCTAAGATTTTTTTATCCCTCGTATCTATATTCTCATGCACCACTGGGAAGGCCAGTTCTGGGAAGGTGATGAATGTTACTGAAACCAAGAAGCAGTCGCATCAGTTACACCTTAAACATGCACACAGAGCAGTACTAACTTGCCAGCTACTAATCACCCAGCAGCACCCAATTCAACAAACATACTGAACAAACTTGCCGCCAGACTTGCATTTTTTCATGCTGTTATGCCACTCCAATAGAATGCCCCAGTGTCTTGAGACATATGCAGATAACGCAATGTCATGTACGTGTTACTACTATTACTCTTTTTTGTTCATCCTTTGTGTAGCTACAAACCTTTTGCTAGTAAACTTTATTATTATTTTTCTGGAGAAAAAACATGATACATGATAATAAAAACAAAAGATTTAGAATACGCACATACAGTTCTCCTAAGCTGAATCTCCAAAAGATACAGAGAAACACAGAAGTGATTCCTGAGCAGATGGAAGATGGTTAGTGTGATGATGTCAGGATTATGTCAGGAAAAGTTGAAGCTGTTTACAGATTATCCATCTGTATGTGTAAAACTAGACAAACAATCCTCTACAGAGCTAGTTACTTATATATACCTTATTAATACAATAGCAGATACTAAAAAAAAAAACACTCGAGTGTGAGTAAAAGATGGGAAATTTTGTGACAGATTTTGTAAAATGAATTACACACAGCAGGTTCTGTACAGGAATAAACCTGAAACTCAAACTGACTGACTGCGAAGACCCCATAAAGGCACATCTGCTCTGATCCATTACAGAGACGGTTGCATCCTTGCAAAGTATACCTGCCACTAATCTGGAAATAATTAATAAAGCAAGAGAAAGTCTGCAAATTCACCTCCAGCTTTAACTTTATAAAAAATGTGAAAGTGAAGTTTGCAGCACTGTACAAGTAGAATATTTATATACAGTATCTTCCTTTGATCATTCTCAAAAAAGTACTTAACTCCCTTACAAGAATGGCAAACGATACAAGTCTTCAGTTCATATTTTCGTTGGCTTGCAGGCTTAGCAGAAAAAAAATAAAGGAGGGCACACATTAGAACTTGCATAGTTTCTTATGCAGACCCTATCAGCACTGCTATTGGAAAGAGTAAGAAATGAGAAAGGAAAGAGTTAAAAATAAAAAAGATGAAGACAGCAATGATCTTAAAAGAGCAGTATTTTTATGTAATCGGAGAAGAACAGCACTACGGAAACACTGAATATGACAGCACAACCTTATATCTACTATAATTTTACATGATTGGAAACCTCAAGTGTTCCAATCATGCCTCTTTCCTTGGGATATAGCTACCTTCAAATCAATCAAGCTTACTTAAGCTGACTTAACTGCCTAGTTCATATGGATCTTAGCATGTTCCGAACACCTGAATATTTTCTCCAGTTCTCTAGCATGTACCACAACTCCATTCTGCTGTCACAATGTCAGCAGCGTCCAAGTGAACTGAAGATTGCTCGGGTGTATTCACATAAACTGCAGTCACACAAGCCATTAAACCGTAGATATACCTGTACCCATGGTACTTCCCTTTTTTCTTCACTTAGATGGCAAACATCATTTCACACTAGCAGCGTATGGCAGCAGGCTAAAGGGAGCAAGCTTCACAGACAGAAAATGTAAGAAAACAAAATTAAATGCGTGAGGGGAAAAAAAATTGAAACAACAAGGACATTCACGATTTCTGAGGCTGTGGAAAAAGTCAATCAATGCTCACCTGTGTGCCTATCCTAGACTGGTGTTAAGAGATTCCTGTTTTCAGTATTTCTCACATTATGCACATAGTATTAAAAAGAAGAAATAAAGAAAACACGATTAACTTGATAAGCTTTCCACCCCACATCTGTGAGAGCATGTTGGTCTGCAAGGTCCAAAGCTGGACCATAAAATTCAGAGCTTTATTTGAATTTACCTTGTCTTTATAATATTTTCAATTAAGTCTGAGAAAAGGATATGCTTGTATTTGGCACTGACATTTTCAACAAGTATTATTAAAAAAGACACTATCAGGAAAATAGAATGCAATACAAGAAAAAAAATAATCAGCTTTTGACTGAAGGACTCTAACGCAGACATTCAAGTGAAAATCACCTTTCTGTTGACTTGAAAAAACATCTTCCAAACAAGAAAACTCCCCCCCAACAAATTTTCCATTTGTTTACTTCTGAATAATTTCACAGTAATAAATAAATTACTCCTAAAGTAATCAATACATTCCTCCTCTCTTCAAACATGACCGCTTTCACAGTCACTACTTCTGATGATGTATCCTTCTCATACAAAGAAGGACGTTCCATCAATAAACCCTAATCCTTCTCTCATTCCTCAAGTTTTCTGACTTTTTATAACAAACAGTTCAGATTGCCTAGCACCACGCAATTCTGAAAGTCCAAACAACTTCAGGCTTCAAAGCTTTTGAAAAATGTTGCCAAGCCATCTACTTAGCTGGAAATACACAGAATTTTTAAGACTGCCTAATTTAAATAAATGCACATAACGCAATAAAGTGAAATGTAAACTTCTTGTCTACATTCTTAACACCAGAAGGGGGCAGGGGGGTGTTTTTTAGTGTTTTTGTCTGTTTGTTTTTCATTAAGTGAACTGACCATTTATCCTCATCCTACTACTTGAGAAGCTGTGCGGCCTAATTGCACTGGATCACTCTTATATTTAACTTTTTGACCCTAGGAGAGTTCTGCAGCACAATTCTCTGTAAAACTGTAGTTAACTTATTCAATAATAAATTCATGTATTCTTTAAGACTGATGTGCTGTGAGCCATTACAGTCTAAGCTAAGTTGACAGACTCTATTAAAGCGCAGTACTGTCATGGAAATTGTGATCTTAACACAAGTGCATGTGACGGATACCAATTACTTTGCTCTTTTCCATAAAAAGTCTGCATGACATGGGAGTTATTATGAATGACTGATAAGATCACTGAATGCTTTACATCATGATTTTCAAACATGATTCATCCTTAATCATGGAGTAAGCATAACTGCTTATCTATAACATTATGACCTGCTGTAAGCAGTAGAAGCAGATTAAGCTAGTCACCTCCTAACCAAAGTTACTATCCCAATGTGTTAATTATCGTCACTTATGGAAACCAGCACCTTTCTTCATGACAGAAGGATACTTAATAATCTTAACATTTGCCCTTCAGAAGCATCAACTTATTAGACAAGAGATTCTTTTCCAGAAAGCAATTATTTTAATCAATGCTAAATCATATAAGTCATCATCTCTTAACAACTGTCTTTAAAAGCAATTAACTACGCAGTTGTTTCTAAACACCGCAAGATCGGTGCTGCAGTCAAAAGGAGGGCACTGCTTGTTCAGTATGCCACTTAATGAGATAACACTGGTTTCAGTAATTCAGAAAGGGAAAAAATGATATAATGACTTTTAGAAACAAAGGGAACACTGCAAAAATGAAACTGCTTAATCACAATTCAGAAAACAGTAGAGTAGATCCTTCTACCTCTCTGTACTTAAATAGATCAAATACCAAGGTCATGTTCTATGTGGATTTACTTGTGAATAAAAATAAGTGCCAGCTGATCAACAAACACTTGACTTGCTCTTTCCAGTGCTAAGCAGTTTTATCTCACCATACAAATGAAGTAAACAAAGAAACAAAACTTTTAATTTTCCTACGTATAAACTGAAAGCCTCAAAGTTTTACTCTACACTGCTGACTGATGATTTCTTAAGATTTGGTTTTCTTAAACAATTATTTAGTATCAACTGTATGAATTACAAGAAGTTATAGTGACAAATCTGGTTAAAAGCCTGACTTGTTAGTAACGATTTGGGTATTCAAAAATGCACTGGAATAAGAATGCACAAGGTCAGCCATTTTACACATCCCACAAAGTTGGATTCAGGGAGTCACTGCTTAGAATCTCAGCCATAAGCATCACGTATAACTGTAAGAGCAACCCTACGCATGCTTCAAAATTCAAATACCAAAAAAAAAATCACAATTTTTACCAAATTATATAAAATTAAAGAATTATGTAAAAAATCAGAGCACTAGCTGTGGCATGGCACTTAACTACAAATACCGTCCTGCTAAAACAAAGTGTCATGAGCAGTCATTAATATTCAGGAAACTCTTATGTTGTAAAAATGATTAAAATAGCCAAAATGAACATATGATCAGTTTTTTATTGGGGGGGTTATTTTTTTTAAACATCAATGCTCATAAAATAAGCAGATTTTTGCATTGTGACTCTCCTTATATAAAGTGTCTGAAAGAGCTATTCATCTTTGTGAATTAATTCACAACAGTCCACTTAAAGATAATCCTCTACACGTTTCCTCTGAAGACTTACTTCATCTAAATAGAAGTTTTCAAGTTGAAGCCAGAAGACTTTTCAAAAGAAAAAAAATAAGAATAAGACAGTTGTGATAAATTACAAATGCTGCAAGAACACTCCCTCAGTATCTTTAGCCCACACCCACTTCTGGCTACAGTCAAAAGGTTTTTCAAGAGGTTTTTAAACTAAGCAAAATTCCTATACAATTAAGTAGAGGGAAAAATACTACTACTGCTGGGGCCACAAGGGAATTTTTCTTCCCACAATAAATTACCAGTTTTTTTGATTTCATGAAAAATGTACTAGGTAATATTTTCAGTGCTTCCCAACAAGTTAGTACTTATTCTCCTCGAGCACAGCAACAGAAGACATCACCTCACAGTTGTTCACAGCAGGTTTTCAGTCATATAGTCCTCCCTACCCGACATTTTTGCTCATAAACACGTTGTGAATATGTAAACATTTAAAAACTGTGACGATCTAAAAACTTTCTCTTACAGCTCTGCTAGACTCTTTGGGTAATGCGTTCCTTCTAAGAGAACAAGACAGCCATCTAGAGGGCAAAAAAGGCAGATCCTTAAATCACAAGGGAACACCGAACAATCAATTCACTGCAAACACCACGTAGTTCATTTTTACTTGGTATTTCACCCTGACTTCCAGAATAATCCAGAAACCAAAAAGTGACAATTTTCTCCTCTTAGGATGACAATTTCTACAGAAAGCACGGATTTTTATAAAAGCAGACTGTTTGCTACTATGCAACACACAATTCTAAAAAATCAGTATCACAGATGTGTAATTAGGGACGAAGATGTCACTGCTACCTCGCTCCTTAACTCCATTACGGTATTCAGCATTTCCTCCTTCTTCAGTACGGGCTCTGGCGCAGAGCAAAATGCAACACAAAGCAGCAGCTATACCAGCAGTGAGCTTTCTTGCTCCACAATCATAAAAAAGCATTTATGGCCATAATGCTTTAAGCAGCTCATTACTGATAAATTGTACAAACTATCACAGTGAGTCATAGGAGTGGGGAGTTCCAAGCTGAAGTAGAAGTAGGGTTTTTTCGTCTATTAGAGAAACAGATATATTTGGAGATTACAGTCCCCTGTGAAAGGATTCCGGGTAATTCTTACTGTTTGCTCAGATCAATTCCTGACACTGGTAAAGTTTAATACAGTTCTGTTAGCACAGCTAATTTGGAACAGGTATTACAAATGAAAAAATGCATAGAAAAACAGAATTATTTGAAAAAAAGTAGACAAAAATCTTTCTAGAGTTTTGATTTGGATCTAGAGATCAGGGCGGAGAAAGGTGTGTGGTGAAATAATCAGCACTGCTCTTGGCTCTCTCCAGACCAGTCCCTCCCTTCCCTTTTTTTTGGTCTCATTTTCTATGCTACCAGAGATCTAATTGTTCAGAACACTGCATGTCCGCTGTGACTACTGCAGGCTGTCTTTCAAGCCTACTGCAGGTACCTGCTGTATTTTTCAGTGCACAGGGACCAATGTATACAAAATTCTCTCACTTCTCTTGCCATTTCCACAATATGGAATAAAGGTACTGAGTTGTCATTTAGGAACTGAGGGCAGAGGGAGAGGTATTAATCATACTGCATACTGATCCTGGAAACATCTGCAGAGGGTTTGTTCTTGCTGAAGTATCTCTTCCCCTACATTTCTGGAGATTTCACACCATCCCTTTGTTTCATTTCTGACATGAAATACGGATGGCCTGCTTACTGACACCAGCAAGAAATAATCTTTGAATTAAATCCAAAAGCGCTTTTACAAAATCTTCTTTTCACTTGCCTTCTAATGATGACCTCTTCCCTAATTTTGCGATGGTTTCAACTCGCTTTTCGATCATTGGTATAGCTATAAAAAGCGAAACACCTCCTTCCTAACCCCATTATGATGAAAGCTTTGAATTTTATTATTCATTTTTAATAGGAAGAAGCTAAATTCCCTCAGGAACCATAAAAGTTAGGGGTTTTATCTCTCAGAAAGTGAAAGGTTGCTACAGAGTCATGCCTTCAGCAGATAGTCTGATAAAGGGTATACCTTGTACTTGGGATGACAAGAGAAAGAGAGGTTGCCCATTATTATTTTTAGTTCAGAAAAAAATATATATTTAAAGAGGACTGTTTTAGGTATTCTTTGGGTATTTTTTTTTAAATCTCTTAACAGTCTTTGAACAGTATTTAAAAAAATCGCGTACCATCAATGTAAATTAAAAGCTCAGACCATCACACTCTCAAGATAATTGTCTAACATTTAGGTAATCCTGCAAAAAGGTGACACTTCTGTTCATCACTCCTTAGTTCAAAGTTGTAACAGAACCCCTACTCTACACAGTGCCATTTTCCGTAAGACATTAACATCAATATTTGTACCAAATACCACATAAAAAAAAAAAGAAAGATGGCAACTGCACATCAGATCACTTTCCAGGTCAAAACATGTCTTGCCTAGCACCTGGCTGATCTTCAAATGGTATTTCAAAACCTGACCAGTGCCTGCAGCAGCTCAGAAGATGGCTCTGAACAATGCGTACTATCAGCCTGGGAGCATGTTTTTATCCCAGTGAGTTCCAGTTAACAGGTACATGACACTTAACAAAAGTTAGCCCTGACACACTGCGGATTGGAAGCGTGACACATGGTTTAAGAAGCTCACAGAATTTTTGAAGAGTGAATGTGTCTGTTGAGAAGCAAGACTTTTTTCCTCCTTGCTTTCAATGATAACCAAAATTACCAGTCTCTCAAAAACATGTACAATTATACAGGCTTATTAATGGAGATGTTTCTTCTTTTCTTTCTCCTTATTGATTTCAGATAAAGAATAAGTGGTTAGCAGAATGAAAGACATTGAAGGGAAAAAGAGGGGAACAACAACAACACAAACTCCATCCTGGAAAAAAAAAATCAGAAGCAAGATGTGGACAGCCTGGAACAGCTTCTCCTGTCAAGGTAGGAAAGAAAAATATGAAAGAATCAATGGCTACTTACACATATTCCACGTTTTACATGAAGAAGATCCTACCTTTGGATTGCAACATACTTCAGAGGAAGAGGTAACTCATCTCCAGATGATCCCATTATGAAGGCAAAGAGTGGTTAACTGGTTACCTTTAGATATTTGTAGTTGCTAGAAGTAAATATGAAAACTCCATTAGAAAGGCTGCATTAATTCTAGGTCTAGTTTTTTTTTTTTTAAAAAAAAGTTTCTCTGTTTCTCTCCTGAAGCTGAGCTTGTTCCTGCATTTTGGAATACTGTCTATTTTGCCTTGACAAGAAAATCTCCACAAAAGGAACAATTCAGATTCTTTAGTGGGGGCCTTACAAATGCTCTACTCTTCAAATGCCTCAGTTGTAACCTCCAGCATTTTTCTAATCTCCTGCTTAAACACAGGTTGATTTTATTTGGTTCTTTTCCTTCTGAATGGTCCCTGACTGCTTTTCTTCACTTGCCTCACCAGGTGTCTGAAAAGTAAATCAGAATAATTAGTTCTTATTTACCTAGTTGATTGCTGAAAAAAGTGGCATTATCTAAGCTAAGAAAAGCAGGCAGGGAAACTAGAACATTCTAATATAAAACATACATAAAGGACAGAAATGGACAGCCAGAACAATCTTTCATCCTCCATCACATCCATGAGGCTACCAAATATGGTCTTATTCCCTGCTACCAAAGACAAATCAGTAGTTCATAAAAGCTAATTAGGAAGCCTCATTTTTTAATAATTAAATACCCAGTACTACTCACTGACTGCAGCCTCAGTAATCCTGAGGACATGACCCACCATCCTACCTTTGCCATCAGTAAAACTGAGAAAGCAGCAAACCAGTCTTTAGGTAGGCTTCGTGAGTCCTGAACCTGTGTTCTCCGTAACTGGAAAAAATAAAAAATAAACCATTATAGATTGGTTTGGCTTAGCTTGGACTGACTTATTAATACTAGCTGGAATTGTATTTCTATAGACTTCTGTGTTTACGCTGTAAAAAGGTCAGTAATAAAAATGACAACAGAAAAGATATTAAAGAATCTATTTACGTGCGCTAGGTACAATCCAAGCAGTAACACTGTTCTGAAGACAGTAATCTCTTAAAAGGGCAAAAGGAAACAAAACCTGCCTAAACTGTGTCAGTAGAAAGACCACAAGCTCACACTGTAAGTTGTACCAAGCATTCCCCTCAAGTGAGAGGCAGGTAACAAGGTACAGGTACGTACACTAGCTGTTGAATTGAAGCCTACATCAGTGGACAAGGATGTAACAACTGGCTGCTTGGCATGATTTGTACCTGTGATGTGCAGTGTTTTCACCTACAAGACAGAACTAGGATGTTAGGGGGGGTTAATTTTTTTTTATTATTATTATTTATTTTTTAAAGAGTCTACTTTTACTCAAACCAAATTTGTCATCCCAGCCCCCACATGAACATGTTTTTGGGATTCCCCCTAGACTCAATGGAGAAATAATACACAATTAGTACTTGCCTGACTAAAATTGTTAAGAACCAATGAATAAAATCATGCCAAGACTCTTCTGTGATACAGCTCTCCCTTCTATTTTTACAAGATCCACTATTTTAACATGTGCCCTTAATGAAGTTGTGCACCTGCAGACAACAGATGCCCACTAGCACCACCTTTACATGTCTTCCAAAGCATACCCAGAAAACAAGCTAGGGTTAATTTACTGTTAATGAAAAATGAGAAAAACAGTAGTTCATTCCTGTTCGTGCTTAGGGGATAGCTGTTCAGAAATTAAGACCAGAAAAATGAGGTGAAAAGACATGCTGAAAATAAGGAAACATGATAATAGTTCTAAAGCATGGAAAATACATTTTGTGTTTATAACACAAAGGAAAATATCCTAACGTGATTGTTTTGGGGCAAAAAAAACATTTACTCTGTCCTTAAATTAACTGACAGAAGGACAGAAGCCAAACAAAACATGTATCCAAACAATAAAAGATTTTCCACCAAATATTGAGCCAAAAAAACACTCCAGCATTGAAAAAACCGACTATCAAAACCACTTCCTACAGAACACTTTTATCAGTTTTGAGGAAAACCCAGTTTTCCTCAGCTGCTCTTATTTAAAAGGTTAACTTAGTCTTCAAGGAAACCTCTAAATACCTCAGAACGTGTCTTACCGTGCAGCGGTGACTGGACATCTGCTCGTCCCTTGAAGGCGTGCTTCAGACAGCAAGTGAAGATGGCTTTGAGAAACATTTCTGAAAAACTTCTTGTAGACATGTTACAAGGGTGCCATCTACTGCGAGTAGATACTCAAAGCTAAACAGAGCTGTTCAGCACTAAAGGGAACTCAAAGTCTTCTATAAACGAGAAAAGCCCGTAGACAACACAGGTGCCAGGCAGTACGTACTCAGACTGAGGAACAGCTCCCAAAGCCCATCACGTCCCCCACAGCGAGGCCCAGACGAGCGGTTCTGAGTTTTCAGCAGGTCGGTGCACATCCACCAGGCGTCGAAACTCAGCGGCTGAGGGCGGCCAGGCACAACTTCTCCTCAGGCGAGGGGCGCCACAAGTTCCCCGCCCCGCCCGCCGCGGGCGATGAGGGGAGCGAGCGACAAAATGGCCGCTCCCGCCTTCCCCCCTGCGCCAGGGGCTTTCGCACCACTTAGCCCCTGCTGACTGGGGCGGTCACCGCAGGAGAAGGCCGGGCCCATGGCTGCTCAGCAACTCGGGCCCCAGCTGGTGGGGAAGCCACGAGCGAGGACACCAGCACCGGAGCCCCCGGGCACCTTCTCGCCTCAGCGCGGGGTGAGGCGGCGGCCAGTCCCGGCCGCACCTCAGTCTGGGGGGCGGGCGGGAAGGGCTGAGGGAAAGGGCACTCGTTCCTCCAGCCGAGCGACGGGAGGACTTGGGTCTTAAAGACAGCAGCTAGAGACCAGCTTGAAGTTCGGAACCTCTGCCCGGGGTTGGCCTTGCCCTCCATCCCTTTCCTGTGCTACAGTTACTGTGATTGTCGAGTGGAAATCCAGCCTGTGATGAGCACCTGGCCAGCACCAGGTTCCTCAGAATTTTGAGGGCAGCTCACAGAGACTGCCCTACTCTTCAAAAGCAGGCGTATTTTATTCCTTCATGCAGGCTAGTCCCCTTCTACCCCCTTTTTTTTTTTCCTCCTTAGAAGTACACATCCTCAGGTCTTTGTAAAAAAAGACTGTAGATTCAGATATTTATTTTTTTTTTTTAAAGTGAAGCACTACTCAATGACTTCCTTTACAATCTCAGACCTCCACTATTGGACAGACTGTCATATTACCTTCTCTTTTCTCTAATAGTATCTCTGCCTACAGCAGGTCAGCAAAGGAACTGGACGCAGGTCTCTGCAGAAGGAAGAGAAGACAAAACTCCTGTCCTTCCCCTCTGTGACCACAAAGATCTCAGCAAAATCTGAGAACCACCTTGCTAGAGCAGCAACAGGGTAAGGTGCACTCTATTTGCATAGCAGCATTTGACTTAAATTGATTAATGTGTTAGAAAGAAAACTAAGACTAGTTTCAGTAATTTAAAGATCTTGCTCCTTAACGGAGATAAATTTAACTTCTAAAGCTAATAATGTTCAGTAATCATGCAAGTATATTGATGTTCTGAGAAGCTACCATTAATTTTTAGTAAATGCAATCATTCAAGAATAAGATAATTAAGGCCAAAAATAGTCACACACAAAAGCAAAAGAAAACCGAAAAACAACAAAAAAGGCACACTAGAAAGCAGAACTTCATAATGCAGCCTAAGGCTCATCATTGATCAAAATAAGAGAACAAGTCTCTTTATCACTTACATGCCTTTAAAGTCTAGAGTTATCTTCCAAATATTGAGTATTCAATAAAGAGTCAGCTTTAAACTGAGAGGAAAGCCAAGGCTGACTAGAATTTTTCAAGTCTCACATGGGAAGATAATATTCAAAAAAAATAATAATGAAGATAACATGGCATTATTTGCTTAATCATATAGGCCCATTTTATTAGACTTTTGTTGAAGTGTCTCACCCTCCAACAGAAACAATAGTGCCATGGTTTGATCTTTTTTCATTTTATTAGCACAGAATCATGTAGAATGAAGACAGAGAGGAACACATACTCTGAACATGGAAAACTCACTACAAAAATGGGAATGACTTGTTACTTCCTGTGATATTGCCTATTCTCCTCTCACCTTGAGTACCTGAACACTGTCATAGAGCTTGCAAGCCACAAAAACCCAATCTTACAAGCCCACAGCACATCCTTAAAAAACCAACCCTGCAGTTCCATTACCAGAAAGGGGCTAAGCCTAGGTTCAGAATGACAACTGCCAACAGAGACCGGAACTAAAGCATTTGAATTCCCAAGTCTCCTACTGACTTGAGTAACTTTTGGAGCAGATCCTTTATGTATAGAGTATCATAAAACAGCTTTAAATCAAAGGAAAAACATTTACATAGTATGTGCATACACCCTAATGTAAATGCATGAATGTTAATTTTTACATAGTTCAATAAAATCAATTCTATAAGCACATAAGCAATCTTGTGGTTATGTCTGACCACATAAATACATCAGTCACAGAGATCGTTTACAGTTACAGACCTTCTTGTAGAAACCTCTATAGTGGCACTTGTATAGTCAATTGGTCCAGTGGCTTCGGAACACCTATACACACACAGGGATAGGCAAAGAGTGGCAAGATCTTTATGGGCCAATAGCTGAGCTTACCGCATAACAAGGCTGATGTACAATATGACATCTGCAGCAATATTACCAATAAATTAGATGAAAACTATTCAGATACACTTCCCATAATATGACGGCCAGCATTCACAAAATCAGAATACACGCAATTCTATTCAGATTGCATGGCAACAAACAAGAAGCTGTTTGCCACAATACAGAATCAACACACTTCAAATGTCCAATATTATTATTAGGTTGTGGCACTCCAATATTTAATTACTATTCAAGGATAACACCTTCAGGTAGTTTCCTAAAATTGTCTTGATTATCAGTCAGAGGGTAAGGAGAGATCTACCATCACAAGCCAGTAATATGATCGTTTCTTCATTTGGAAATGGCTGAAACTGGTTGCTATATTCCAACAGATGGCAGACATTTCAGTTTAGTTAGCCATGCAATTGTTTTGTGAATAGGATTAATCACATAGATTTATGACATCCATGTTTTAGCAAAAAAGAGCAGGTAGTTTATTCCTGGTTTTTAACACTTCCCTTCCATCAAAGCGGGCATAACAAGAAGTGTTGTCTGAAAGCAAAGTATCGTGATCTCTCAAAACAAAACTCCAGCTCAGTTCTCCAAGCAAACATCGAGTCACTAGAACAGAGCTCTACCTTGTGTCCACTTAACAAGTACAGAATTCACAAGGATACTCTGAGCAAACTGGGGAAAGCAAGAACTTCATGGAATGATTTGTGAGACCAGCCTCACAAAACAGAAAGCGTGACTTTCACGAGCTTAAGTATTAACACCACCACCGTTTTGCGTGATAAGAGGTTAAACTTAAGCAAAACTGGACATTCTACAGAATAATTTAAAAAAACGTTGAGCAAGTGACTATTCGGTGTTTCACATTAAACTCAACTCTCTCATTTTTAAGTTTTGACCGGGCAATCAGTCATAGACTGTTAAAACAGGACTCCAAACTGAAATACCACTGCACTTGCAATAAAGGTGGTTTCAAACTGACATTTCTAACTCCACTGGCCTCAAAGTATTTTTACAGTAGTTTCAGTTGTCGGACATGAGTTACAAGCTGCTGTGCCACAGTTAGCGCCGCTCTTCTCCTGTGAAACATACTTCAGGCTTTCAGACTACTCTTCTCTTGTTCCACAAATCTTTGGACTGAAGAGCTGACAAGTCTATCCAATGTCTAGTTTCCCTCTAGACTGCATTCCTAGGTGTGCCATTGTGAGTCACTGCTTTCATATTCGAGGTGCTTGCTTGGTGGTTGCAGATTCTGTGGGAGGCAACACCTACTTCAAAGACCTCATGAATGGCTTTGCGGAAGCAATGGAAATTGTAGTCTATCAGACCTGTCAAGGAGAGGCAGGGGAGAGGAAAAACTGTGCTCAGCTTGCCACGTGTATGTAGTCAGACCTTCAAAATCAGTATGTTTCATTTAATACACAGCTATTTTGTTACTTGATTCAGTATGAATATGGGTTCAGAAGATTTAACAGCTAAGTTTTTACTCTAGTGTCAGTATTTGTTTAGACTGTCTCTTTTTAGAAACAAGGTACTCGTTTGGAACACAAGGTGTATAATTCATAATTAAAGAGCAGATAACATTCAACATTATCTTGCACTTTGATGGTGTCATCGATGCATATCCTAACTGTTGTAAAACTTTTGAGATCAAGGAAAACTTGAGTCAGTACTAGGTTAAAAGTTAAAGGTTGCACTAGAGGATCTTAGAGGTCTTTTCCAACCTGAAAGATTCTAAATACAATACAGTTATTAAAACATATCTGCTTTTCTTCTTCTGAACTGTCTGTAAATGCTAAGGTAAACGCCATCACTAGTTAAGCCAAGTACTTTGAAATTAGGGTTTTATGCTTTCATTTCTACCCCATAATATATGCAAGACCACTCATACCAATTGTCTGCTACAGGTCCAAGCAACTGTATAGTTGGTTAAACTCGCAACACATTAAACCCTTTGCTTTAAGTTCTTACCACGTACTGTACTAGCCTACCACTGCTAATTTCTTCAGTCCTACGTCAAAAAGGTTGCAGTAGCACAACACAAGAAATAGAGAATAGGGCTATCACAACACAGCAGCCTATCAAGCAGAACAAATAAGTATTACTCCATTCAAATGACTGCACTATAGCAGATGGTAATGACACAGGCCTCATTAGCTACACAAGTCATTTCAACAGGAGGACAGCATTAAAGCAATGATTCACAAGAATAAAAATAAGACCATTTTAGCTCTATGAAGGGAGAAAATTACCCCCAGAAGAAATTAAATAAATTTAATTTTACAAAATTAAGGTGACTTGTAAGGCCATACTAATATTTTATAGTTGATAAAAATCATTATACAAAAGCCATTCAAACAGGGAAGGCTCTTACCTTTGCGCTCAAAACTTTCTTCTCTAAGAATGCAAACTAATGCCAAAAACTTTGTTACTTCCTTTAAGTACAAGACCGTTGTGTTATTGAGCTTGATAATTGCCATTGACTCCTTATCATAAGCACTTCCAGTACCATCTTCTTTTAACCTAAGAAAGAATGAGTTAACCCAAGACATAATTTAGTAAGGCATGCATAAAGTAACTTCATGACAAATGCTTAATACCTGTGACACGGGGGACACACTTTGGTGTTAAGCTAAAACCGCATGGGTTTTTAAGACAAGACTAGGACAAACTATTAGTGTTACTTAGGTTACTGTAGAAGCAATAGCAGCATTGTAGAGCTACTTCTGCAAAAAGACAAAAAGTTATGCAGCCCTGGGGCTGACCCATCAGGAGACAGACCATTAAACACTGCAGTATTTGTTGGCCGCACTGTATTTTTCAGTTTACAACCACGCCTCTAAAATAAATTACCACATCTCTAGAGCCACTTCAAAAAAAGGTGTTTTGAACTATAATTCTGCCACAAACCAGGAGAAATAAGTGCTACATGCATCCCTCAAAGAGAGTTAGCAAAAGCCACGTTGAGGAACTGGAGCCAAATTGAAAGTTGGCAAAAGCTACTCCGCTGAGATAGCAAGAAGGCTGATAGCAACATGACTTGCAAGTTACACTTCGGAGCTATGGTATGCTATCGACCCCAGTTGTTGCAGGTACTAACATATCTGCATACTAACATACCACGCCAAACAATACAGCAGTATTCATATTTTATATTGAACCCTTGCCTTTTCAAAATGTCAAATGGCTTTCTACAGACACAAGTGGAGGGACAAAAAGCGATTACAAACACTTGATCCAGCTCCCAAATCATCTGTTATATTATTCTAGTTACTTACAGAACCAATATGCTCTATAGAACAACTAATAGCATCTTGCAGGACGATGAAGCCAACACCATTTGCATAAGTTTGCAACCTATTCTACAACTTTTAAGGATTTTTCTCCTAAGAGTATTCATCACTTACCCATATATACAGGAAACATCTATCACTACATCAATCATGTCACAGCACAACTCATATGACTGCATGTCCACAGGGGAACTGTCTGTTGCGATGTAGATTTTGCTGACTACATCGAAGAGAAAAGCTTTTTCAATGCCTGAATTCTTCAGAAAGAGAAAGAATTTGGATGAGTTTTTAAAATAACTGCGTTTTTAAAATCTCAAGTAGAATTCATACACTTTCACATTCTTAATAGCAGGAAATGTTTTATAAATACAATACCCTTGTAGCTGTAGTAGATATCAATATCATCTTCTAGTTGACAAAATGTAAAGCTTGGCACTTGGATAGAATTCTTTTTAGTTTATTATTTACCAGATTGTAATTAAAGCTATATTTTACAATGCTACCAGAATCCAAATTCAGCATTTTTCACCTTCTGTGGTTCTATGAACACCAGAAGAGCTGCATATTCACCTGATGAACCAGGTTCAGAGATGAGTTACTTCATAGCAGCAAAGTGTGTCAGCGCATACTTGTAGTATCTTGGCAGTTCAGTGACTGTGTGATGTAGTTGCCATGTAGACTGACATGCAGAGCCAATAAAGTCAGCTTCTAATCTTTTGACTCCATGAAGAATATCATATTATGGCAGTTATGATGAAGGAAGAGCACCCAGCCAATTGTACCATCCCATACATAACTTTGAGCACTTCAGCAAAGTTCACATGCTCCTAAGTTCAGGAGCCTTCTGCTGTTCAGCGAGTTAACCACATACACACCATGGATTTCTGGCAAAGCTTAAGTTCTATTTACACACCAGGAACATTCATTATTGCTTTCTCCTAGCCTGTGTGAGTACCCAAGGCAGCACGCTGAAAAGATCTAACCTATCCTTTTAGCATCAGGGCCACACTGTACTCTCATGGCACTGAGCAGCATGAGCATGAACATGCCCATTATCCACTGGGCCAGGTTATTACAGTCCTCTGCCAACAGAAGCAAGCATCAAACAGTTTATGGGGTGATGCATCTGACCCACACAGCTCCTCTCAATCACAACTGTAATTTTCCATGTTGTCCACATGCCTACAACAGTCTCAGACATAACTTAGATGAAAGACAGGCTACTTCAGCCTCGTTCCTATGTTGGTATCTCAGTTGATTTAAAGTATACAGCACAAAATTCTACGTCACAAACTCTGTAAAAAACACAAACACTAAAATAAGGACAAAGGTCTTGCAGGCCACATGAAATTGACAGTTTGGTTTAAGGCGAAGTTCATGTGAAAAAAAGCATCTTGCCAGCAGAGCTACATTACACTACTAAGCGCCTTGACAGACTAATTAGTATATCATGCTGGCAGAAACCTTCCTTATCAACAGTTACAACAAGCCAAACTACGCTTTGCCAGTATTTTGAGAAACCTGGATGAAGTACAGACCAGTACAGTTTAGCTCTGGTACAGAACTTCTAATGCAGACAATTAGGATGAGTACAACGATGCTGAGAGCCACCCAAATCTCCCAAGGTCAGCGTCCCTTAGCAGAAGGACTTGCTTTATTGTTCCACATATTTCACTTACAATTCTGTTTGATTAACACTTACTGATATAAAGATATTTAGTAGATTTTCCAGTGTTGGCAGTTGCGGAATGAGCTTCTGAACCACTTTACTGAAGGCTTCAAATATTGAATGGTCATAGATACTGGTTAAATAAAAGCTGAGATGAGGAGGGAAGAGAAAAGGAAAAAAGAACAGATTCATGAGTCTGTTAGAATCACAGTACAAATAGTACAAATGTTATATCTCTATTTTCTAACATTCAAGGCTGGTAATTAAACTGGGATGCTTTATCACAGATATCTTTGGCTGCTCCATCAAGAACATCATTTCTGAGACTAGAGTAAACATGATGCAGGCTTCCACAGGAGATGGGAGCAAAGAGAAAAAAAATCAATTTGCTTTCACAACACACTGAGCCTATGCAAAGGAGTTAAATGTCTAACCAGGTTTCATCAAGTCCTGTTCCTGACCTTCCACTTTGTCACACTAACACTGAGAGACTGGCCATAATTAAAGGCTCCATGAGAATTAAAATAGTAAAAAATTAAAATAGCAAAAACAGAAAAAAAAGATATCTTGTTTTAAAGGTGTCAGTAAAAGATTCCTTAAAAAGCAGGCCAAATATCAAGAAAGAGACCAAGCTTTTAAACCAGTCATACTGAAAAGCCAGTGCTAGACAGTATTAGAACACAGCTTCTTCTGTCCTCCCTCCAGGCCACTTGTACAAATTTGGCCTGTTACACTGAATGAAAGCTATGCAAGAGGATCTTGAATTATCAGCAAGCTTATTTGTAAGCCTGTTGATTGGAAACCGATACGCTAGCCTGCTTTATTTTAGTAAGGTAGCTAGCTGAGACTTGGCCAAAAATTCAGCAGTGTATTTTTTTTTTTTAACTTTAAGAAACTAACAAGACGTTGCTCCAATCCACTATTACATCTAAAACCCCGTAGTCTGTAGGCATATCAGCAACAGCAGAATCACATATGCCAGTATTTTGTAACTCACCTAAGGTGAAGTTTTTCAAGCCCAGCATCTGTAAGGTCATCGTTAGCCCTCTGATGAATATCCCGCTGAGTTTCTATTTTATGGTCATCCGATAAACCATCAACTTTATGAATAAAAACTTCAAAGTTCATTTCTGGGTTGACCTTGTAGGCTTTTGAAACTGTGATGTGGAGTCTCGTTAAAGCTTCCATATAGTCATCCTGTAAATAAGTTTTGGCAGGAATGAATGAAAAGCCTTTATCTTCAATAACTCCTTTCAGTACAAGAACTTCATTTCACTTCTGTGATGAAACAGAAGTTTGGGAGAAGAGAATACCTTGGAGATTCAGGAATCCAAGTGGCTTAGACTCTGTTTCATTAGCTATGCAAGGCGCAATTATACAAAACCAGGTTTCATAGCAAAAGGCAGGTTACACTTCAACTCCAGCAAAATGCAGCAGTAATCTCCGAGACGGTCCCAATAACCAGGTACTCTCCAATGGCGCGATTCTTAAGTCCATTAGAAGCTAACAGATACCTAACAGTACCAGTACCGTGACATTGAGGTCAGAAGCATGCTGTTATTAAATGAACTCCACAGCATTCAACAGCAGAGGAAGGGGATAATTGGATCATTCAGACCATTTAGCACATCAGATTCCCACAAGTGCAGAAAAGTACTTCAGAGTACTTGCCCCTTCCACCTTCTCTGCTGGGGCTGTATGTTCCACATAATCAATTCACAAAACTAAAAGTTACACACCAGAAAGTGAGATTGCCAACACAGCCTTTCATACGTAAGAAATGTTTCACAAAACCTTATTTAAAAATACAAATTATTAGATTCCCAATGGTTCCTCTCACAAAGAAAAATACAAATCACTAAGAATTGTTAAGAAGTTACCTGAGCATCAATAACATATATTAGAGCACCTGTTCCTCTGAAGATCATCTCATAATCAAACGTTGGATCAAAAAAGTCCATCTGTCCAGGAAAATCCCAGATTTGGAAATTCACAAACGAGCTGTTGGAAATATCATCCTTATAGATCTTGTTGGTGCTTTCCAAGAACAGGGTCTCGTTGGGAGACATTTTGTGAAACACCACCTGTTAAAAGAACACAAATAACAGCCTTGACTTGGCCTCAGTAGAAGAGATTGTTAAAAGTTCTGTGACTTGAATCTTACAAATAGGTTCATCCGCTCTAAAGTGTATGGCTTTTCCTACAGGGACTTGAGTTTTCCCTTTCGGTGAACAGACAGCTTGGTTCATCAGCTAAGCAAATAACCTGCTGTTAGACAGAGCCAAGCAACTCAATTCAGTTAAATATTTTTACAAGCATAAATAATGATACTGCCTAAAGACGCGGACATCCCAGTTACTCTTTCTTCCTTGCAAGTCAAACAGAGTATCTTGAAATGTTCCTGTATTAGCTACATTGCATCAGGTGGAAAGCCACCATGTTAATTAAGCAACTGCAAGCTTTTAAGAACTGTTCTTTTTCAGTCTGAGAATTTCCTCTACAAAACGCTCAACACCAGACTAAAAGCAGTTATAGTGCAACAGAATCAGACTGCTCCTACGCTACAACGTACAGAAATACATCTCTGTTTTAGAGGCCTGAACTGCTAGGTAGTTCACCTTCTGTTAGCAGCTGATTTATCTTTGCTGACCCTCTCCCTTCAAGTACCCTAAAAGGAGTGCTGAAAACTATTATGCTAGTTGGTAAACAGTTTAGCTGCAGCGATGAAAGACACAGTTATTGCTAGTACTCAAAAAGCTCCCCTGGGATTTTAGCCCTTTCCTGAACAAACAGAAACATGTAAGCCCACAGCAAAGCGGTCTGTAACAAAAGCAGTCAGCTTCAACAGCAAATGTTGTGCTAAAGCAACTGGACTGCCTGTCACAAAAGTTACTACAAACGGTAAGGTGGTTGAAGGCTAGGACTGCAAAATGAAATGTTTCAATTTTCTTCTAAATGTTTCACACCGTTATAAAAGTCAACCCTTAAAAAGAGCGAATGCAACAATCTCTGTCAAACTGCAAGACAAACAGCTCCACACCCAGCACAGCCAATGGCTGCATAGTGAGGTTCAAGGTAGTACGTCAGATTTTTAAAAATAAGGGGAAAGAAATTCACTTCCTCAAAGCAAACGTATGAAGAAGTCAGGGTCTGAATGAGGTTTTATACAGCACGACACTGGTATGGAGAAGTGAGAGCAGTTCTAGATAGGTAGCGGCCTTACTGCAAGGACTAGACGTTCCTCAGGGTCTGAAGAACAGTTTTAAAGCATCCTTGAAATCAACACTCCTTTGGAACCGAGCATCTCTCACACGGAGTAAAACAGAATTAATGAATTAAGTTTAAAGCAGGTGAGTCTCTAAGAAGTGATGTCACCATCCCCTTTTCCCAAAGCAGCGTGTAGCTGATGCTCCCAGCTTTGCTTAGAAGAAAGGCTGCATCTAAGAAGTGACTTGCAAAGTCTTCAAATGTAGCCACAATTTGGGGTTACTGGTTCCCTCTAGCTTTCAGGTTTCACAATTTCCAGCTGTAGATAACACTAAGATCTCCAATAAGAGCCTGTGAGGGCTGCCATCCCCGTGCCCAGAGACTCAGAAAAAAACTTTCAGTGCAATCACAACATCTGAACGTATGTGGGGGGCAACAGGCCTAGGTCCTGACAGGTGAGTGGAGAGCCTGAAAGGCAGCGACAGCCCCATCTACCGCTGCATTTCAGGGCACAAAGTAAATGTTTTCTAACTGCTCCAGTACGATTTGTAAACCCTGCCTAAGGAAAGGAACAAGTCTCCAGTGAAGACAGGAGTCCCAGGCTGCAGTTCAGGACCCAGTGGCGCAGCACAGCCTGGGGATTACCACGCAGCCTGCACAGCACAGCTACAAGCAGCAGATTCCTTCCTCCTAGAGTGCAACATGCAAAAAAGGCTTCTCTGCGTAGTTTTACAGAAAGCCCCGAAGGGTTCCACGTTTGCATTACAGGGAAACCGGAGACCCCCACGCTCCGGGTTGACAACCGCTGTGCTTCACCCACAGCCCCTTCCCAGAACAGCACGCGGAAGAACCTCATCGCAGTGACCGCAAAGAAGACCCTCGAGCTGCGGAACACGGACCAGCCGCCCCACTTCTCCTCTGCCACCCGACACGCTCAGGTTCGCGTTATTTTACTACCAACCACCGGCGGCTCCCTGCGGCGCCCAGCACCACTTCCTCCTCGCCCAGCACCTCGCCGCGGCCTGCAGCCGGGGGGGGAGCGGAGCCTCTGCCCCTGCGGGAACCGGCGGCGGGGCCGGGGCTGCCCCCGCTGCGCACCGGCAGCGCCTCAGGAAGGCGGCGGACCCGGGGCCGGCTGCCCTGCGGGGGCGATCACCGGGGGAACCAGCTCGCCCGGGGGGCAGCTCGCCAGGGCGGCCTCTCCTCGCCCGGGGCGGCCTCCCCCGGGGCTCCGCAGCTTACCGGGGCTCCGCAGCCCGCCCTCACCGGAGCCGGGCCGGCGAGAGCGGCGGGGCGCGGCGCTCACCTTCTGGATGGAGGACTTGCCGCTGCGCCGCAGCCCCATCAGCAGGATCCGCGGCTTGGAGTCCGCCCCGCCCGCCCCGCCGCCGGGCCCGCCCGCTCCGCCGCCGCCGCCAGGGCCTCCGGAGCCCGGGCCGCCGTCCAGCTCCGCCTCCTCCTCCTCCTCCCCGTAGCCGAAGTCCTTGGGGAACGCGTCCGCCGCCCCGAAGCTGCCCCCGACCAGCGCCGGCTCCTCCGCCGCGCCCGCCGCGCCCGCGCCGCCGAACTGCAGCGCCATGGCCGCCCCCGCCCTGCGCCCCGCCGGGCCTCCGCCTGCCGCGCCAACCCAACGCCGCCCGGCCCCGCGCCCATTGGCTGCGCGGCGAGCTCCGCGCCGCCCATTGGCTGACGGCGGCAGCAAGGTAGGGTGGCTCCGGGCACAAGACCCGAGTCACCTGACGGCGCGGCTGCACGTGAGCGGGAGGGGCGGGGCGAGGGGAGGGGGCGAGCGGCGGGAGGCGTGCCGAGGGGCTGCGGGGGCGGGGCTATGTGTGGGGGCGTGGTGAGTGCCCGGAGGGGCGTGGCTATGGTCGGGGCGCAATGAATGGGGTGGGCGTGGCTATGGGTCCGGGTAGTGAATGGGGTGGGCGTGGCCATGTGTTGGGGGCGTGGCCAGGGGCGGCTTCGCGCTGCAGGCCCCAGCCCCGATCGTGCTCCGCAGCACCCGGCCCCAGCGGCCCCCCGGGAGCGGGGCTCGCCCTGCCCGGTCGTTTTCTTGCCCTGCTCGTTAACCCCTCGCTAATTTCCCCCGGCAGCAGCTGCCCGGCTCGGTCCTCGCATGAAGCTGTGCTCCGGGGCTCTCAGTCTGTCCAACCCCCGGTTAAGGCTCACAGGACCAAAGGGTTTTCAGATAAAACCAGCGGGGGTGTGACCAGTGACAAGGGTAAGCACACGCTATTACCTCCCAGCTGATGCTTTCTCGCCCTGCAACTGCCTCAGCCCAACACCTGACCTGCCTGCTGCTCCCGGAGCAAGGCATGCTCCAAGCAGCACACATTCAGCTGCGATGCATTTCCTACAGCATCACCACTCCCAGTCCTTCCCCAGGCTGCAACTTAATGCAGTGTACACATCCTAACTTACCTTCTGCAACACACATGAGAGGGAAGCAGCCTGTTGGGTTGTGGATTTATTTTTGTTTGTTTTTAAGAGTTAACACAGCATTTTAACCCACTCATTTAGCTCTCTTCTGTTCTCTCTAGATCAAGAATAGCTACAGCAGCAAGTTAAGAAGCCATTACATTCGTTAGCACCTGATTTCAATTTGCACACTGACTTCAGCAGTTTTGCTCTATCTCACCACACCTCTAAGACCAGGTGCAAGATTCATCCTAGAAACAAGTAACTTATTCTACTAGCCAGTAGATCCCATACATAAACAGCTACTGCACTTCTGTCCCCTTATCTCCTCTCATTTTCTCCTGTCAACAGCTGCCTTTAAAGTACCTAGTTTTAGGATTGGAAAAAAGGGTACTCTCTGAAATGCATCTTTCCTGTGAAGGACAACTTTGCATTTCAGAAGCGCTATGAAATGATGCAGGTGGTACTGCATCTCCAGCAGTGTGCTGTGTCCCTCACTTAACTGTACCCATTCCTGATGCCACTTTGAGCAGACAGTTGCCCTACATCAGCTTCAGCAGAAGCCTAACTGCAGCGCCAAGTACCAGCCTGCAACATGCTTTGGAGGTCTTGCTTTTACAGTTGGTCCCTCCCTCCTCCCAATTGAGAGAATACCAGGAGATCAGCAGCTTAACAGGATCATTGACCACGATCTGCAGCTTACACAAAGTTGGCAGGCACATTTCTCTGCAAGTTAATCTTAACAGCAACCTTTTCTTCAGCACAGAAAGCAAGATTGGCAAGCATGTCTAAATTCATCAGTTGCTGGTGCAGCTGCACAGAAACAGCTACACACAAAACACTAGTTTTCCTTTACGATGGTCAGGTACCTAAATAGATGTGCAGAGTTCACACAGAAGAGTCAGGACTGCAGTTCTCAGGAAGCCCTTTATTAAATCAAGGCATTAAAGGAGAAACTACTGTTATTCATCACGCTTCTCTTCTTGAGGTGGTTCATACTGAGCCAGCTGTGGATTTAAAGAGAGGAATTCAGTTAGCTGCAACATCTTAGAGACAATTTCTACATTAAGAAATGTGAAAGACAGTCTGGTCTGGAAGTGCTGCATTTACTTTTTGTATTTTAATCCATCCCTGGCAGTTATGCATGTCCACTTTCAAGTTAAGCAACAAAATTACCCTTCCTTCAAAGCACCAAGTTGTTGCATTGTATAATCACACAGCTGTAAGAAGTGGGCTTTTCAAATACACTTTCATTTTTCCCTGTTTCTTGTTCTAGGTCTCATGAAGTACTATTAATCTAAAATAGCAGCTGGTATTGATCAGTGCCTTCTAAGTTTTGATTTGTACTGATATATGATTAAATAAAATAGTTGTTCTCATAGAAATGAGATCTAAACACTTCCTGAAATCATTCCAGCTTTGATTATTCTTTCTAGAAAGCATGGCCTAGGCAGCCATGCATTCAAGTGTGACCTTTACTTGGAAAGTTATTTCCAAAGAAACACGAAGATGTTTACTTGACCTCGGTAACATAAAAGATAAGCTCAAGCTTCAAAAACAGTTCGAGTGCTAGGACTGAGTCTGAAATATGCCAGTCCAGCTTCCTTACTTAAGATTCTACCCCTCATCCTGTAAACTGTGAAGTAGGTTAAAAATCAATGCATCAAAACAAATTAAAATACCATCGTGTCCCTTGTAGCAACACTGATTTACAGCAGCCACTACGGCATTAACAAGAACCACAAAAACAGCATTTCGAGCATGTTCTTCTAGAGTTTACTACACAAGATAGCCAGTATACAACCTGAAGTCAGTTTTCTTTCCTGTAAAGGACCCAACTGTTGCATTTCTGCCCCCACCCCCATGTAAATACATAGCATTCCGTAAGCTTAAGGAAAAGAACAGCTCTTCACAGATTAACACAGCAGCAGAACACCTATTCAGGCATGACTGAAGTTACCAGTAAAGGCACAATTAGAGGGGTGTATTTTATGCTAGAGGAGTGCTGAAAATAAAGCTAACAGTTCTCCCTGCTGAGAACATCCGTATGAGTTCATCCATACAACTTCTACTGTGTCAGAATGACAGGTAGAAGGGAACAAAAGAAAAAACATTAATAACGGAAAACACAAAGTAAAAATTAACATTCGAAAATGAAGAAGGCCAAAGTACAAGTAAACTAAAAGGCTTGGCTTATGGAAAGCTTGCTTTCCTAAAACAAGTTTTAGCAACACCTCTTTAAGAGAGACCCAGGTCCCTCTGCTTTCACACCTCCACTTACTAGTTGCATTTTCAACTCAGCTACTCCAAGCAGACTGCTGGTCTGCTGCCACTCCCACGAAAGGAGGCAAGATGCTCTCTGCCGTATTTCCTAGCAAGCATGAACAAGTGTGGCTGCAAGGACTCGGCAGGTACTAGCTAAGGAGAATTGCTAGGTAAACAAGAGGACACTCCAGAAGAGGGCGTAAAGCCCAAGAATCCCTTCTCCCAGGAGAGAAGCAGTGGTAGTTGTTCACGATACAAGAAAAAACACGGGGATGTTCACATAGGAGAAGAGCCATCCTCTTCAAACAAACACACGGAAGCCCCCAGTGGCACATAAGCTTAAAGCCATGACACTAGCTCATTAAGGCTCTCAAAGTTTTACTTTGAAACTTCTTGTTTACTTTACAGCCATTACCATCTAAAAGGGAAGCCGTTCACATCTCTGAGCTGTTTTAGAGGGCCTAGGGACCCCTTAAACAGCCCTGCATTCACCAGCACTTCAGAGCCTCGCAGACACAGGAGTACCAGAGCTGTTTTAACTAAAGGGCAAGTTAATGTTCAACGTGGTAAGAGTGACCTCCACTGGTAAAATCCTGCCGCGTATAAATCCGTACCAGGATACAAAAACTAACACACAACTTTCCTCCTTCAGTTAGCCCTTTAAAAGCCTCTATAGCAGATATACTAGCTTACCGCCACCACCCTCTTTTTCAAAGCTCTTGTGGAAGTGTAAGCTACATCGTACCAGGTAACTTAAAAATATCCAGCTAGGACTGAGTGATGATACAGAATTAGCCTTCATACAGGTATTTTTCACAAAATAAATTCTCTAGTTAGTAAAGCTATATTATAGAATGCAAGTTTCCCATCAAAAAAAAATGTACTACATAGAAGTCTACCAGGAATGAGCTGGCATTCCTCAGCCCCAAGGCTAAACAATGTTAACAACATTTATCAGTTATTCTAGTGAAAAAGAGTTAGCTGTATTGTAAACGTCAAAGTATTTGCTTGTGATATGCAGAAGTACTTCAGAATACTAGACAGACTTTTACCTTGGTTTTCAGTTTTTTATTTTCTTCCAACACAGCTTCGTATTTTTCTTTCATCTCTGCCACTTCTAGGCGAAGTGCCTCTATTTCTGGATTCTCAGGAGCTGAAGCTCCCAAATGATGCTTCAGAAAGCTGGTATTTGGATGTTAAGTATTTCTTCAGTTAGACAGCATAACTGTTTTAATTTTTAACACTTAATTAAAAGTTAGTGATGCAATAAACATGGCCAAAATTGCATTAAACCAGTCAGATTACTACAGAGCTTTTCATCCTACAGGATGAAGTTACAAAAATATGAAAGCCTTTCAAGTTCAGTGGTATATCATACAAAAGTGACATCAGTACATATGAGATGCTCACATTTTGCTACACCAATCTTTTCTTTCCTCTGAAACGCAGAATATGGTAGCTTTTCAACTTGTTTCAAACATTAAGAAATAAAAAGGAAAAAAGGTAGGCTGCCTACGAACAGCAAGAAACAAAGCCTTTAATATTTTTTCTTTGCCTTCTTGTACTCAAATAATACTAGAATAAGGGGCAGCATGAAGAAGCAGACTTCAGAAGCCACAGATACAGTAATCAAACCTAACATGGAAGGTCTACAACATCTTGTAGTAGCTTGTAACTTAATTTCATAAATGCTGACACACTGATGAGCACGATTCTCTTGCATCCTGTCAGACTTGGATAGCTCTCTGACAAGTCTTCACCCAAGAATAATCTGATACATGCTTGTGAATATTACCAAATGCTTTGGTAATAAACTGCAGCCAGAAACACTGGAAAATGCCAGCAGTCTTAAGGTTTCTGGAAAAGGTTTAGCGCCAGAGGAATTTCCAATTGTCTATTATATGGTGTCCTAGTGGATCAAGAGCCACCTGTAAGACTGCTAGTAGTAACTAAAATCATCCAGAGAAAGCATTTTCTGAGTTTAAGTCTTCTGAGTAAGTCTCTCCAGTTCATCTGCAAGTGAGAAACAACACTGACACTGCGTGGCACGTCTCCATAAGCACTCCACAGAAGAGAAAAAGGATACTCCAGTGCACTATTTGGTTTCTCTGGCTCTTCATATAAGGCTACCAACACTGCAAACAGAAAATATTCAACAATTTCAAAAAAGTTCATGCAACTCTTCACTTTTAAAACACATACCAACAGTCAGAAGGCATAAGCGTTGCATGCCATGTTTATAGCACGTTCTTCTGTTTAACAAGGTTCTCACCTACATCCTTTGATGTTAAGAGTAGAGCTGTACGGGAGAGAACAGAGCATCCCACACTGTAACAGCTAACCAGAAGGGGTTTTTTGTTCCCCTAACTAGTCACTGACTAGTTAGGGGATAGTACAGAACAAGTATAGCACTAGTATATCAGCACTTCTGTAACTTTCAGCATAAAAGCAAGCCTCCATCAAACAGGTACAGAACTAAAAGGCTACTGTCAGAGTAGGTGATTAAATTCCTCACTTCACTGAAAACCTTCATGGATTGGGGCTCCTGTGGACAACAGAGTGCCAGAGGGCTCGGCACAAGCAGCAGTACCCTGACAGCTTAAATAAAACAAGCCATACATATGCCAACCCTGTATCTGGGGCACCCAGCCCCACGAGCAGTCAGAAAGTTCCCAAACACAATCACCCCACCTGTTTTCAGTGGCACACACACATCTGTAGATGTTTGGTTTCATAAATCCTTCCCAAGCAGTATTTGCAGGGAACTTTGATGCCCCTCTCCCAGTTTCAGGTGCCTGAACTGCACAGGTTTTACACTGAGCACCTAAGTTAGAAGCAAAATCGAGATGCCACAGTGCTTGGAAGAGTCGTTTTGCTATCGCACAGGGTGCTTCAAACTGTGATAGTACAAAACACCTACAGGAAGCCAAACAGCACCCACACACCCGGCTGGGAGCCTCAGCATGAAACCCATTCCCTCACATCGCAGATCTGCTGTTCGCCCTTCAAACAGCGTGCGTTGTCGAGCAGGAATATTAACACACTGCCGGAAGGCTCTCAAAAACACTTCAGAAGAAGTCAGAGGAGGCCATAAAGAAAACCAAAGTATCCTTCAGCGCAGCACAAGTATTTTCCCCGTTCTGATACAAAGTTGCTTCTACAAAGGTTGGACGTGGTGCTTAGGGACATGGGTTAGTGGGTGACGGTGGTGGTAGGGGGTGGTTGGACCAGATGGTCTCAGATGGTTTTCACAACCGTAATGATTCAGTGAAAGCTTACCGGCTAGCTTCAAGAGAAGATACGAGCCCTGCTCAGGAAGGGACCTTTAACCAGTCCTGGGGCACACCTCCTGTTACTTCCCTCACAGAATCATGAGGGTTGGAAAAGCCCTCCAACATCATCTGGTCCAACCGCCCCCTACCACCCCCATCCCCCACTGACCACGTCCCCAAGCCCCACGTCCAACCTCTCCTTGAACACCCCCAGGGACGGTGACTCCACCACCTCCCTGGGCAACCCGTCCCAACGCCTGACCGCTCTCTCTGAGCAGAAATGTCTCCTCATTTCCAGCCTGAACCTCCCCTGGCACAACTCGAGGCCGTTCCCTCTGGCCCTATCCCTGGCTACCTGTGAGAAAAGCCCCCCCAAACACTCCCCCCCCGCAGCGCAGGGGCACCCCCAGGACCCCGCACCCCCTCAGCACCCCCCCGCCGCCGCCGTACCCTTGGTGAGCGTGTCCAGCACCCCCGACTTCTCCAGGTAGCGGCGGAACTGCTCCCGCTTCGAGTCGGCGGCCTGCGGGAGGACGGCCGGGCGGTCAGCGCGGCGGGGCGGGGCGGGACGGACGGGCCCGAGCCCGGCCCCCACCCCGCCGAGGCCGAGGCCGAGGCCGGTCCCGGTGCCGGTCCCGGTCCGCGGGCAGCCCCCGGGGGGCGCCGCCGGGGCCGGTCCGCGCTGCCCCTACCTTGTAGTGCGCCATCGGCCCGGCCGCGCGCCTGCGCCCGCCTCCTTTACGGCCCCGGGGCGGCCGCCGCTGCCATGGCGACGGGGCCGGGAGACACGCCCCGAGGGCGGCCTCCCGGGGAGGCCCGGGGAGGCTGCGGGGCTTCGGCCTCGGCCCGGCGGTGTGACGTCAAAGTGAGGGTTGCTGACGTCAGAAGGAGTGTTAGTGGCATCAAAACAAAACGTGAATCATGTCAAAATGAGGGTTGCTGGTGTCAAAATGACATCAGGGGAGGCCCGCGGCCTGGGGAGGCTGTCAGGCCTCGGCCTAGTCCCAGCATTATGTCTGTGCACTGTGACGTCAAAAAGAGTGTTACCGACATAAAAAAGAGTGTTAATGATGTCACAAAAAAGCATTACTGACATCAAAATGAGGGTTGCTGATGTCAAAAGACTGGGGAGGCCTGCGGTCCGGGAAGGCTGTGGGGCTTCGGCCTAGTCCCGGCATTGTGTCTGTGCGCTGTGACGTCAACGAGAGCGTTAATGATGTCAAAAGGAGTGTTACTGACAGCAAAAAGATCGCTACCAATGTCAAAAAGATTCCTGCTGACATCAAAAAGAGTGTTACCAACATCAAAAAGAGTATTACTGACACCAAAAAGAGTATTACTGACACCAAAATAATTGGGGAGGCCCATGGCCTGGGAAGGCTGTCAGGCCTTGACCTGGTCACGGCGTTGTGTCTGTGCGCTGTGACACCAAAAGACAGGAGAATCGCTGATTTCTCTGCTGAAGAAGTCAGTGGTGATACACTGAAAAAATATGTGCTGCGGAGTCAATAAGTGAAACATTTATCAAATGTTTTGTTATTTTTGTATTTAATAGTTCAAACAGCAGAATATACGTGACATTCTTCTCTCAAAGAGCTATCAACTATGTGTTTGAATTATTAGATTAAGAATAAAGTTATTTATTAATAATTCGTATTTCTCATGTGTTCTAGTGCTTTCTTTAGCCTAACTTCCTTTACTGGTCTTTGTAAAATACATTTTTAGACTGTAATTTTGTCTTCTACTTTTATCTGGTTTAGGTACAGCTGTAATTTTAGCCCTGACTTCCTAATGCGTGGATTTATGTGATGTATGTAACCCTTTTTAGCTGGGAGGTTAACGCAGATGTTCGGCACTGAGGTTCAAGCCATCCTTTCATTGCCAAGAAGTGGACTGTTTAAAAGTTACTTAGCTAATAAGCAAAGGGCTACACAACTTCTATTTTCACTTCCGTGAAAGAGCTGGTTAAAGTCAAACGAGGCGGCTACTCTTATAAATAGCTCGTATATTACAACTTCCAGTAACTACCCTGGCACCGAGTAGCGTGATTCACCGGCGTGCTCGCGCTATATGCGCAGGTCGGTGGGGGCACGCCGGCTGCCGGCACTGCTGGACAGGGACGGGCGCCCGGACACGGGGAGCAGCTGGGGGCTGCCGCAGCCCCTGCTCTGGCGAGAGCCGGAGCTCGCCTCCCCGACGGAGTCGGGAGTGTCTGGGCGGCTGGGATTTCTGATGTCGGTTTTGGAAGGTGGCTGGCCTTGGTTTGCACTGAGACTGCTTTGTCTTCTGCTGCTGCTCTTTGTGAGAGAATTCGTGGAAGAGCCGGCGCTCTCGACGGCTGCGGAGCAGTTCCAGGAGGAAAGGATTCCTTGCTGCCTTCTGAAGCTGGCAGCTGGAAAAGTGCTAGGTTGCAGAGACGGTTGCGATGGCATTTCAGCAAAGCTTCTCAAGCACATAGTTGGAGCTGTATCTGCATTCTGTGTACCAGCAAGGAAATGTTTCTGATCAGCTTCTTTCTGAGAATTATTTGCTTCAGTCTGAGGCCTGCTAGGCAAGGCCTCATTGTTTGTGCTAATATTTTGATTCTGATCATTTAAAGCACTTGTAGCTGGCCTTTTCCTCGGCAATTTATTTTCCTGATTGTGGTGAGTGTAGTTGCTGCTATTTTCTGTATGGTTATTTTGAATAGACTGAAACATGGGAGGAGAATTTAGAACCGGGTAGATGGCAGTGTCGGTTTGCTTTTCCATTAAAAATGCATAACCACTAAGTACAGAAGGAAGAGTTTTTGGAGGGGTTGCAGGTATTCCCAAAGAAGAGCGTGGTATCACAGAGTATTTCTTAGATTTGTTTATGTAGAAATTGCCATGGCCACCCTTGTTTTCCTCCTGCCCACAAAGACCCATTTTAATTTTTCGTAATCCTAGGTGGATAATTTCCAAGACATTTAAAACCAGCGACACAGTCGCTATCGATTGCATGAATAATATGAACACTGTCTTTTCTGTCGGTCTTGATACAAAGCAGTCAACGACATTTGGACATGGGTCTCTCTGACATTTGTAAAGGGGATCCAGCCGAAACCCATAAAGCAGATATTGCCCAATCATAAAACCGACTTCCACTGCAGACCTAGTGAAAATATGTATCACGTAAGTGCAGAGCAAAGAGCCTCGCAGGGGTGCTTTGTTCAGCTTCCTTTGATCCAGTTGCCGGAGTTCTCTCTCCAGCCTTTTCCGATATTCGGTCATTTCCAATTCAGTGCTTTCAAGCTCCACTCTTACCTGAGCTTTCTTCTTTTGTCTCTCTTTCTCTAAGGCTCTTAGTCTGTATAAGGCATGACCCATATACACCAAAGAAGGGGAAGACACAAAGATAACTTGCAAGACCCAGTACCTTATGAGGGAGATAGGGAAGGCCTCATCATAGCACACGTTTCTACAGCCAGGTTGCTCAGTGTTGCAGATAAATTCTGATTGTTCGTCATTCCAGACGTCCTCAGTTGCCACTCCGAGGACAAGCATTCGAAATACGAAGAGGATAGTGAGCCAAATCTTCCCAATAATGGTGGAATGAATGTGGACCTCCTCTAAAATGCCTCCAAGGAAATTCCAGTCTCCCATGGTTATTCTGCCATCTTAACACTGAAACGAATGAGAGAAAAAGTATCAAATACTGTAAAAGCCACAGTCCTTCCTTAACGCATTATGAAAATAATTATACTGGGAGGAAACGTCCTATCTCACATTGTAAAGCTGGCAACATGACCCACTCCTTGTTGATATTACGGGCATTATTCTTTCTCATCTACAAGATGAAGAAGTGCATCGTCCACCTGCGTCTGATTTCAGTAAAAGACAGCCCCATAAGGAGGAAACTACGAGAAATGCAGCACCCCGGGTCTGCATCCAAGTCGGTGGAAAATCAGGTGCCTGACTGGTAGCAGGGTTCTGTGCACCATGGGGGCTGTTTGAACATCATCCAAGAGACACCAGCGTGAGAGTGGTGTGCTTATATTTAGGGCAGCTGTGAAGGTAATGAGGTTTTATTTCTCTGCAAACAGAGAAATATTTCCTGGTCCTCATTTTCAGGTGTTCTGAGCCCAGTGTTGCAGCTGAGGTTATGCTAATGTCCAATTACAGTTTCGCTGTGAAAACTGGTTATACAAAGACCCTCATGAGGGAATAAAACATCTCACTAGAAATGCAGTGTTAAATTTTTAAAAAGTCTTTTTTTGAACATATAATTGGGAGCAAACAGTAGCTTTTGGTTTGTGGATCACAACGATAAACAAATAAATAAATCACCATAATCGGATCACTTTCCTCTGCTCAATGATACCTGCATATGAAATACAGAATGGAGTGTCTAAGTGTCAAGTGTTGCAATCTTTGGTTCTATGAAAAATGAATGATTTATGCAAAAATTACCTACCAGCATTTTCACAAATAATTATTATCCGAGTACAGATAAACTGGTAATATACGTGTAATCACACACCTTGCATTTACTTCACATTTTTGGTTCTTCCTCTGTTACAGGATACTATAGAGTGAACAAGATTATAAATTCCGTTTCAGCACTTCTGTGGGTGTACACACTAACAAAAATATCTGTCTTCTGTATGTGCAGGGGTAACAGTTATATTCGTGGATATAACTTTACTTTGTTCAGAATTCAGTTATATTAAAAACAGAATAGTCTGATTATTTAGGATAAGGGTGGTTTAACAGAGTTTTTGGTTCATATGTAATTAATTTTCACCCTGTAAAATAAGAATATTAAGTAAATGGATGTTGAAGAATATTAAGTAAATGGATGTTGAAGTCTTGGCTGCAATACTGATGACCACGGAGGAAATTTTATGTTAAGACAGCCTATTAAACATGACAATACACTTTTGTATTGGTAGACACATAGGTATTAGACATTTTAAAAAGATAAACAAATTACAAATAAACAGCACATTATAAATAAAACATACCTTTCTTTACAAAAATCTGTAAAATTAAGCTCTATGGCATCCAATGAAAAGTTACAACCCCTGACATCTTCCATCCGCGTGAGCGAATTTCACATTATAAACAGTTTAGTTCACTACTGGAGCAGCCGACAGAGTGCAAGCCTTGCACACTGAATTTATACTTGACAGGGATGGAGGGAGGAGAAAATCAATCTGTTGGCCAGTCTGCTACAGCTCCAAGCCTAATTTAACTGTAATCAAATTAACATCTACAGGGAAAAATCCCATTAAAAAAAAATTAAAAAATCCACTGCTCAGACATCCTTCAGATGATCTTCCCTTTCCCCTCTCCAGCACCTTCCAAGCTTTAAGAACCATCTCAGCATCTGGTAAACAGCAAAAAAGAAAGCAATACCCCAGGCCACCCCACCCCTTCCCACACCCTTACCTATTAATTTGATTGCAAAACGCTGCTTGTCCTAATGCTGGGCATAGGCTGGCTTTGCATCATGAACGTAGTCCTTCCAGACGGAGCGATCAGACGTCTTAGCGACTTCAGTCACAGCAGAAATGCTGAGGTCCTGGTTTAGACAACTTCAAGTTTTGCATTGCGTCCTAGCACAGCGTGGTCGAGTGAGGAGCCTGTGCACCTTATGTGTACAATGCCAAAAGAAGAAAACAGCCCTGCCATAAACTGCCCAACGTAGGAGCTCATAAGACAGGGTGGAAAGAGGGAGAGAAGGGTGCTTCACAAGTCTCCACCTTTGGAGGCTTTTTGCCCTTTGTAAGCCTCGGTGATGCGTACGGGATAAACGGGTGATCAAAGACATCAGGCAGAGATATTCTGATGAACCAGGAGAATTTCATTCTCTTTGGTGTCTTGGGAACGGAGTTTCATCAGTTCGATGCATGACGTAGAGTTCCCAAGCAACACAGGCTACAGCTCAGACCATCAGGGCAAATACTACCAGACCCTCCAGTCTCCTTTCTGGGCCAGAGAGTTTTTGTTGTCTGATTCATTTGTGGTTTCCTTCGTTTTTTAAAGGAAACTTGCTTATTTTGAATTGAAATGGGAATTTCAGAAGACCTCTGTCACTACACAGATGCACTTACAACATGGCGTTAGTGCCCTACAATTAACTCTGTTCTTTATGCCCTCGAAAGCCAGCAAGTAAAAAAGCTTTCCTTTATTGATTTAAATGAAATAGTTGTTGACCAACAGAAGATGGTTTATCCCTGTAATCCCATAAGACATTACTTATGAAAAATTGTTACCACAGTAGCCATATTAACTTGGTCAATTAACGGCATAATTATTGATACTGATTTTCTGTGGCTGCTTCTGTCAAGGCATTGGAATAATCTTCTTTCATTCTTTTAATACATGGTTATAAAAAGGCTAACTACAACCACCAACTACACCACCAACTACAACCAAGCTATATTTTACCTATCACAACAGCAACATTCAGCTTGGCTATGCAAAATCTAAGAATGTAAATCCTCCGAAAAGGAATGCGGTGTAAATGTCTGCAGAAAATCTGTTCTGCTGTAACAGCTCAGCGCTGCGCTCCTGATGCAAAACAAAACAAAACAAAACAAAACAAAACACAGTAACAGTACTTTGGGCAGCTCCAAACTCGATCCTTCTTCATATACAGCACCTGTCCTTATATTCCATGATTCCTGACCCCTCATTTATTTTCCCCGTGCCACCTCTCTTGTCATATTGAGTTCTTTTAAACACCTCTAAACATTGCAACTGCTACTCCATTTTCTCAGCCCGTATAACTTGGTATTTCCTTTCAGGAGCAAGTCGCTACCACCCCAGTCTAGCTGTCAGACACTCTGAAGATGGAGTAATATTTATATAGAGCCTGTAAAAATGGAGCAGGTGACATCCATTCAAACACTCTAAAATTTAGTAAATGCATGCAAAATGTTTGGGAGAGGGAAGAGAAAGAGACCTCATTTTAGAAAAGGGAAGCTAGTGAAAGAACTATGCTTGCTTTGTGTACAGAGGTTTTCCTGGAGCTTGTGTTAGCAGCACAGTAGCCAAAAATTCGGACCTGTTATGCACACTTGGTATTAAGATGCCACTCCTGCGCTAGGATCAATATTCGTTGAGAAGTATAACCAGCACTATAATGCTCTTTTAGATTTTTCTGATCAGTGCCCTGCCAAAGTGTATCGCCAATACAAGTGGCCTGTATAGGATGAATAAACTTCCTCTGCTGAAAACTCCGACGCTCATCAATATCTTTTAATTTTGGTGCTGAGGACCAGTCAATAGGTCATGTCCGATTTCATAGTTGAATGACAGCATGCTGGAAGTACTCAGTCGTTTTGGCAAGCTATTGGTCTCCAGCCAGCCATTTCTATTAAATACTTAAAGTAGGTTTTTAAATATTTTTCTGCTATTTGTACAAAAGATTCTTAATCCATCTGAGTGGTCCATGGACACCCCCCACCCCCTGCAAAGATTCTGAAGCTTTGTTTGAAAATCCCAAGAATTAGAAGAGACTGAGCTATGGTGTCTGGGGATCCCCTCATTTTGTAAAAGATTTATGTTAGGAGAAACCTTTATCAATCTGCACTTAGTATTCCAAGATGCATTATCTCATGTAAAAGGGCATTTCAGTCAAATGACAACTTGACCGGTCAGGAGGGAAAATGAATTCAAGTGCTGATGGCAATTTTACGGCAGCGATATGCTGCTCTTTACTTTAGTCCAGATATTTTGCAGATAGGAATATTTACACAGACTGTCCTGCCAGTATTCAGAGTTTAGCAACAACACGAGTAGTGACATAGGAGAGAATACTCTATTTTCTCCCAGGTCAGGAAGCTACATCACCCACATTTTATTGTAGTTGGTTCTGCTGCAAAATACCCTCCAAATTTCATCTGCCTACTAAACTATGTTTTCTTAGCTCAGGGTCAAACACCATAAAAATCATTCAGTCGTGGAAATATTCTCCTAAGATCAGACCTTTTCATTCCTACTCATCAATAATGTGCACTTTATGTGTACAATTGATTTTGATTTTCTACTGCACTTGTCTGACCCACAACGGCCAGCTAGATAGCGAGAGGCACGGACATCAGCGACGTGTCCTACAGGCTTGTGGGACGACGCAGACTCACTCCTGTAGTCTCATTCAATAGCAACATTAGGATCGCAAATGATAATGAGAAATTTGGACAACCACAATACTCAATATTGTCTTTATGATTGCACAATCCAGCTGTGCCGGGGGCAGATCACAGAACAACACATAAAGGGAGAGGCACACGCTCTTGATCTTTGACTGCTTTCTGTGCTGGTTTATAGAATCAATTTTTATTGCTATGATATACGTGCGAATTAGTAGGTGCAGACTTGTGGGTTTGCTTTCCCAAGGGAGCTTTCTGACGATGCCCTGGCATTTATCCAAAGGTTTAAGGTGGTTTTTTGGTCACTAGTTATTTTTAAGCTTAGATAGCATGCAACATTTCGTTTAGGACGCCCTTTTTTGCTGCTCAAGTTCTTCGCTATATTGTAAAAAGCTTCCTGTAAAGCAAGCAGGGTGCTTGTACTCACAAAACACTCCCTGCTAAGATGCTGAATGCTCAAAACCAGCTTAGTACTATTTAGGAATTTCTTGCACAGCAATTTTGTAGATCAAAGTTGACAACATTTAAATCCCATTCCTACAAGCAAGAAATATCCAATCTGATGTGCCTCAGCACGTTTAAAGAGAAGGCAACTGCTTTTCCCTGAAGACACTGTAGAAGGTGCATTTGTGTGGAGCTCTCCCTTGATGAGCAAAGATCATTCACTGCTCTTGCAGAGCCGCTGCTCACCGCGCACGTGGCCGTTTGTCCTGCTGTAGCCCAGTGAATAAAGCAGTTAATTGGGCCCTAAAAGAAATGGGACTGGGCAAAAGTCTGATACAGCAAGAAGCCAATGCCTAGGGAAATCTGAATATCATAGAAGAGGGAAGCCTGCACTGCTCTCAGTAAAACTGGTTTCTTTGTTTTTCCACCACAATCGCAAAGGCAAAGAGAAAAAAATCATAAATCTGATCAGAGCAAGGAGTAAGGCTACACCAAAAATTGAAGAGGCAATGACAGCAGTCATGTAAGAGGAGCTCTTCAAGTCCTCCACTCGTTTGTAAATTCCTGGCAGATCTGGAGGCAACCGGGGCCCCGCGCCGAACCCAAAAAAGCCAGCGGTGCAAGCCGGTGACAAACAAGCTGGGTTCGTGCCTGCCCGTGGCAGCCAGTGCAGCTCCGCACCGAGCAGCGCTCTCCCCACGCACAGCGATCCGTTCAGCTTCCATCCGACCAACCTCAGCCCGGCCTCTCCAGTCCTTGGGGAAGTAACAGAAGGAGCCCTCTTAGAAATTACTACCAGCCAAATGGAGCAGGTGATTGGGAAAAAACAACACCCGTTTACTGAAGGCAGACGGTGCCTGACTAACCTGATGGCGTCCTACAAGACGGGAACAACTTCTGTCGAGGTGGGGAGAGCAGTGGTCACTGCTGACCTGGCCTTCAGCAAGCAGACTGCTCCCCGCAGCCTTTTGTAGACAAACTGGTGGGATAGGGGCTGGGGGGGCTGCGAAGAGGCCACGCTTGGAGGGGGGCGATCAGTGGCTTTACCCCGGCCGGCGGCCTGTCAAAGGGGGGGGTCCCCCAGGGCTCGCTGCCAGGCCCCACGCTGCTCGCCACCTTCCTGAATGCTCTGGGTGACGGGACTGGAAGCGGCCCCCGAAAGCCTGCTGCTAACACCAGCAGCGGGGACTGAGGGAGCTGCATCTCTCCTCCCTGTGAGGATCAGGCCCGGGGGGGCTCACCGCAGGGCTCCTGTACTTGGAGGGCAGCCACGAAGCGGGTGGGGGCTCCCTCGTCACAAGGAGAAGACAAGGAGCAATGGGTGCAGGCCGCACCGGGAGAGGCTTTGTCCCGATATAAGAAAGAAATTATTTATGGTGAGAACAATCGATCGGGGGCAGGACCTCCGCAGGGACGTGGCAGAAGCCCCATCACCAGAGGCTGACAGGGGTGCCATCCCACCCAGGCTCCCTGTTCCCATGCAGCGTGGGCCTGGTGATCTTCTGGGGACCCTTCCAACCTGAGCTGGTCCAATTCCGCCACCCCAAGCCCACCTGCATGCTCTTTGGGTGGACAGCTCTGCACAATTCCCTAACCCATATAAAAGGGGCCTGAACCAATTTTAAATAAACCTGCCCCCCTTCATTATGATTTATACAAGCCCCCATGGGTCTGTTTGCTTTAATGGGTTGGATGCTGCCACCGCTAGCGAGGAAGTCGGTTGGCAGCTCCTGACTTTTTGCCCCAAGACTCAGGAACATCCCAGAAACCTTCCCAGCCCCCATCTGCAAAGGCACAGGGCTGCACCACCACCAGCGTTTTGTTCCAGCCGTTTATTCAGACGTTTGAACGAAACCAGTGTACCATTTTGAGAACAAGCTGGGATTAACTGTGAATTAAAAAAGCACGAAGAGCAGCTCTTATTCCCCCTCCCTGACCAGAGCAGTGCCGAGAAACAGCTTGCAAAGCGTCTCTCTCCTCTTCTCCTCGAACTCTGTCGCCTTTGCCACGGCATCGCTGCAACCAGCTGCAGAGGAACCGCTCAGGCCCGCGGGCGAGCGCCCCAGCTTCGCCCACGGGGCTCCTAATCTTCTTTGAAGCTCAGCTTGTTCTGCACCTTCCGGGCCATGCACATGGCCGTGAGGACCGAGCAGGTCACGGTGACGAGGCACAGGGCAGAGAAGTTGTGAGCCAGGTCACCGTGAAGGGAAGAGTAGATGTGCCGCCGGGACTCGTAGTCCAGCACCACCGCCTCGATCTGCGCCAGCGTGCAGAGCACCAGGCAGACGTGGAAGATCTGGTGGCTCTGCCCGAAGAAATGGCACTTCCCAGGGAACCACTTCTCCGGGTACGGGTGGGAGAAAAAAAAGGCGCCGATGAGGAAAAACAGGACCTGGCACTTGTGATACAGAAGGGCCGGGTCCGCGCGCTCAGACGGCGGCGCGGTGTAGATGCGGTGCACTACGGGGCTGATGTCCAGCATGTACGCCAGACCCGAGGGCATCTCCTGGCACAGCCTGCTCAGCAGGCCGGCGGACTGGTGGTAGCGGAACTTGGCGTAGCAGGAGCCCGCGCAGGACATCCACGCCAGCAGGACGGCCCCGGGCATGTAAAAGCCCTTGACCTTCTCGTGCCAGCCGGGCTCGATGGCGTAGTAGTAGTGCCCCAGCGCGCTGCCGTACTGGTAGACGGCCACCCCCACGTAGTCCATGAAGAAGAAGCTGTAGTGCCAGAACTCGGACTTGGCCTGCAGGAGGTGCGCGAGGGTGCTGAAGGTCAGGTAGGTGATGGATGCCACGATGATGATGAGGAGGGGCTGGGCGTGCGGGTCCTGCCCGAAATCCACCCTCTGCGAGAGCTGCTGGAACCGCAGCAGCAGGATGAGGGCGGCCACCAGGTGGGTCCAGACGTTGATGGCTTCGTTGTGCTGCTGGAAGAGCGTCGAGAAGTAATAGCGCCAGGTCTGGTGCACCGGCCGGTAGCCGGTGTGGATGTAGGGCTTCCAGAAGACCTTCGGCACCTCGGCACTGCTGACGGTGGAGGGGGAGAGTGGGGCCAGCAGCTGAGGGACCTGCCGCACGTTAACGAAGAGGCGGCTGAGCTTTTCAGGGACGGCCGTTGCCATGACACAGCCAAAGTCCAGTTCGCCGCCACCCGGCACAACCTTCGGAACAAAAAGAAAGTTTTGCTGTGGGGTTTAATGGCGGCTTCAGCAAACTCAGCAACAGGGGCTGTTTGAATGCTTTTTTTTATTTTAATATGTAAAATCCTGCACGACTAGAGAGCGGCCTCTGTAGCCGAAACAAGAGAGTCACCAGAAATAGCAATATGAAGGAGGCTGATGTGATACTTATGCCCTGCTGGAGTGCCCCATGCAGGCGACAGTCGGGAAGACTGGAGAGGTAGAGGACACCAGCATGGGGTTAATCAATGAAATAATTAACTCACCAGGATACACCAACTCCTAGCTAAGCTCAGCTCGGCCCTTCCCAGGGGTTCGGGATGTTCTGTTCCCACAACATCCTGAGAAAACTTCCCGCTCCAGGAGCAGCCCCAATCCTCCCTTGCCAGCCGCCTGCAGGATCCCCGCTCGAGGCTCTGGCCAGACACCCTGCCCTACCTCATGAGGAGCTGCCTCGGGGAACGAAGTAACAGAGCACGGACATAATCTGATGGAGGTTTTCACCGTCTGTTTTCAACTCTCCATTTTCCATATGACACTACATGAAAACAATGCAGCCTGCGTGAGTTTATCCGGTTGCATCACTGACATCCAGCAGCGTAATCTTTCCAAGCAAGCTTCCTATATTTACACTTCAGAAGCTGCTGTCCTTGCCGAGATAAAGGCAGCCCCGCTCTGCCTTTTCATGGTGGCCTTAAAGGCTTGCTGAAAAGAACTCGCTCGAGGTGAGCTCGCCCGTGCCCGTTTACCTGCTCTTGCTCAGACAAGTGGAGGAAAACAGCCAAATTCCCGTCCAGCCCCGGTGCTGATTTACAGCCTTAACTCCTGGCAAGTTCAGTCATTTCAGGCACGGCTCAGACAGGAAAAGCTTTTCAAAGTTTGGAAGCAGAGGAGGAGGGAGTGGGACTGTTTTTTTTTTATTTTTTACACTCCAGAATTTCCTCATCGCAGTGGAGCAGATAGGTCCATAACCCACGCCTGCCTGAGGAGCACAAATAGGGATAAAAATCGGCTCTTTGCCGCTCGGCTCCCCTCTTGAGCGCTCTTTTCCCACCTCGCCTGGCTAAGGAGGCTCCCCCTCGACCTGAGCCCTCCCGTGATGCTGCGACACGTGGGGGCTGCTGCGGGGAGGGAACTGCGCCAGCCCTCGCCCCGCACTGCTGGTCCGGAGCAGCCTCGGGTCCCGCTGGGGCGGACGCGGGCGAGAGCAGCGTTGACCAAACCCAACCTTCCCAGGGCGAAGCCCTGCTGCGATGTGTGGGGAGCTGCGGCCTGCGACGGTTCCCACGGGAAAGGTGCCCCCGGGGAGGTTTTGGGGCACAGGCAGTGGGATCCCCGTGGAGGCAGCCGGGCAGGGGAGGCTCTGGAGGTCGCTTCAGGCCCTCCCAAGCCCGCAGGCACGGGGCTCTCCTCCAAAGCTCTTCCCAGCCACGAAGCCTTAAGGGATGCTGGCGTAGGGCCGGAGCACCGCTGGGGCAGCGCTGGGATCCCCGAGCCCTGCTCGTGCCCGGCTCCAGCCTCCCCCTGCCCCTGTCGCACCCGGGATTTCCTGCGGGGCGTTTCCGCAGCATCCGTTCCTCCCCCCCCCCCCCCCTCCGAGCCTCCCTCGGGGCCGCAGCCCCAGCCCCCCGCAGCCCCCGACTCCAGCCCCTCGCTCGGAAACCCGGCTCAGCACCGGGCCTCCCCCCCCCCTGCCTCCAGCCTCCAGCCCGGCTCCGGGAGGCTCCCAGGAGCCTCGGCGGAGCCTCCCCCCGCCGCCTCCCCCCCCCCTCGGTTCCCGTCCCGGTGCCCCCAGCCCGGAGCCGACCCCGGTTTCTCCCCCCTCTGCCCACGAAGGCACCTGCAGAGCCCCGCCGCGGCCGCGCTGCCCGCCGGAGGTCGCGGAGCCCCGGCTGCCGCCCAGCCTCCGCAGCGGCCGCCCCCTGCGCCGGGCCCGCCCCGCACCGGGGCTCGGTGCTGCCGCCCCCGGGGGGGGCCTCGGGCTCCGCTCGGCACCGGGGGGGGGGGGACCCGGGGGGGAGGGACCCGCACCGCGGCCCTGCCGAGCGCCGGGCACCGGGAGCCGCCCCCGGGGCCTCGCCCGGGCCGGGGGAGCGGAGGATGCCCGCGGGGGGGGGGGGGGAGGCCGGGCTCCGTGCGCAGCCTCCGCCCGGCCGAAAACCTGGGTTTTCTGGGGGGGGGGTGGTGGGAACTGGGGTTATCCCCGTGGTGGTGGTGGTGGGAAGCGGCGTGATGGGGTTCCTGGCGTTATTCCCTTACAAGGGCCGCTGCCGTTCCTGCGGCTCGCTGCCGCGCAAGGGGCAGACCGAAGGAACAAGGAAGCTGCAGCTTTCTGCTGCCGTTTCGGGCATCGTTCAGACAGGTTCTCCCCATCAAGCAGAGGAATTGTCCCTTCTTCCCACCCCCGCACAAGGGGGCACAAGGGCAGGGCTTTTCTTTTACCCCTTTCTCCCCTCAGGATGTGCATCGCCCTCTCCATCCCCCTGCTGAGGCCCCAGCCCGACACATTAGGCTCCATTTCACACAAGGAGGCACAGAAAGCAGAACTGAAGGGAACAGAAGGCCCCAGGCTCCCATGTGACAGCTTTGGCAAGTCAAAGCCGCGTATTTAATGTCTTCGTGCTCTTAATAGCGTTTGGGTTTTGGCATCCTTCTCATCCTTGGAAAGAAGGGGGGAGCGTACAGCATTTGGGCTGCCAGAACTTCACTCAAGCGGCAGGCAACCATGTTCAGCTGCAGAGGCTTTTGGTTTTCAGCTAGCACTTACGCATGATCTTAAAGATGGGAACCGGCTCTGTGACCACCAGCCTCACAGCGCAGTGTCAGAGCCGTTCACCTTTCACAGGCACTTCTGTAATGCCTGAGGTCTTTTTCCCCATGCCGAGCTCATCGCAGCCCCCTCCCCTGCCCCAGTGGATCCCAGCCCCTACCTCTGTGCCACTGAAAACACAAAGCCCGCTGTTCCCCCTGCAGCTGGGTGCCTCTGAGCAGGCTCAAGTACAGCCCTTCCTGCCTCGAAGTGTGAAGCGCAAGTGCTGAAAAGTTCTTTAAGCAAGAGCTCGGCCCCCCCATCTGTGCAGCCTGGCTTTGTGTCACCCTATTCCCCACCTTTTTTCCCCCTCCCCTTTTTGTTGCATTTTTCCAGTACAACCAAAAGCACCAAACGTAACGCACGAGAGCTTTCTGAAGTAAGCCTCCCGCTTTGGCAAGCCCCAGAGCAACGGTGAGTGATCCAGGACTCAATTAGCCCCTTTAAAAATATCCTTACCAGGTTTTCCATCCTCAGAGTATCAGTGTCTGGTGCACGGTCAGTGCCAGGAGCTCTGGGCACGGAGCAGAACCAGCCCCATGACCTAGGAGGGGGAGCTGGGACGGAGCACGCCTTGCAGCAGAGCTCAGTGCCGGGCAGCACGAGGAGCTGAGAAGCGACAGGTCCCCGCGCTGCAAGGGAAGGCGATCACTAATGCTGAGTACCTCAGCTCAGGAAGTTATACTTCATACTGACACGCTCCCTTCATGGACAGCTATTTATACTCCCCCATCGCAGCCTCGCCTTTACAGCCAAGCTGCACGGGTACTCGTGGACATGCCAGACCCTGTGTTAATCTCACAGGAAGGGTGGTTGTTGTTGTTGTGTTTTTTTTTTTAAGGCAACCGTACACTACAGCAATGCGCCACCTAAAAGCATCTTTACTCACAGCACAAGTACAGTTGTATGTTTCACTTCCCAGAAAAACAAGCACAGCATGCATCTCTGCGGGCAAGCGTTATCTCCAGACTCGCCCCAGGGCACAGTTTTTTTATCCCAACACATCTGCAGCAGATACAAGATTAAAAATCTTCAGCGGCATTCTCTGTTGGTGGACGCGCGTGATCCCAGCACGGAGCAGGCCTGGCTTTTACCCCGTGACACTGCAGCGAGCGGTACACAGATCCCGATTCAATAGCACAAGCGATCTTCCAGAAACCCTTACCAAAAAAATAAAAGGCTCGGATCAGAGTCATGTGGCAACAAGGACTCGTTTGTCGAGGCATCAGCATCTGAAGGGAGGTGGCTCTGAACCCTTTGAACAAAAACACCCCACAGCTGACAACTGCTGAGGTGTCCAAACAAAGCTCCTACTGTACAACCGAGACAATGAGCGTGCTCTAGGAAGAGCCAGCTATGCAGCATGCCCATGGGTGTAAGGAGAAGTGCTGTTACAGATTTTTCTATCAGCGCTGGATAAGGATGCCTGTTGTAGACATCAGCCAACCAATTATTCCTCAGGTCATTTCCAGAAATGATTCTCATGGTAACAGCACTGTGCAGCTTTATTTAGTCACTCAGTTACAGCAGTATTTTAGAAGACTGGGACAGAGTCAGATTTTTTTTTTGAAGTGTAACATATTGAGCATGGAACAGTTTACTACATATTCCTTTCACAAATGTCTTACAGAGCTGATACAGTACTAGCCATCAACCCAGTAGCAAGTGCTCTGGAGTAGAAAAGGATGCAACAAGATAGCTACACTGGAAAGACAACACTTTAGAAAAAGTGAAACATGGAAGGTCTCCCCTCTAGCCCCCAAAGAAAGCGTACAGTTTGGATCTAACTTTACAGTTCTACATCAGTTTCTAGAAACTTAAAAAACAAAACCAAAAGTAAAACCACTGGCCAGTACAGTCTTTGGATATTTAGAGGAGGGGGAGAGTGTCAGTTTCCAGAACGAAGTCAGTCGGTTTCGGCCTCACCGGGGTCTTTGCCTTCTTTGTTCTTTCGAACCTCTTCAATGTGCTTGTCCTGAAAGACAACAGCAGGGGAGCAGTGAGCCGCAGGGCGCAGAGCAGAGCGCGCCCCCGCCTGCATCCCATCCCCGGCTCACAGCAGGAAACCTGCTGTGCCTTACTGAGGGGGGCTGCGGAATGAAGCTCGAGAGAAAGCGAGCAGCCTGCTCTAACCCCTTCCACCCTCCTCCCACACAAGGAGGATTTCTACAAGGTCTCCCATAGATCTCATATTCTTTTGAGACCAGACCCACAGACCGCCCAGGGATGTGTCTATTTGTACCAGTCCCCTCACAAGGCCGTTCACTGGTCTCTGTCTAGCTGGTTTGTACGTGAGGAGCGCTGACACCTTCTCTCCCAACCATGACTCAACACCTACCTTCTCCCTCAAGCGTTCCAGTTTAGCAGCCATTTGTGCCTCACGGTTCTCTTTGTTGGCTTCCATTTTGTGGGTCAGCTTCTCCTCTGCCATTTTGCTGAAGTTGTTGTTTTCTTCAATGGCTTTCTGAAGCACTTCTTTTTCATGCTCCCTCTTCTCGGCTAGCTGCTTCAGGACTTCTGCTTCATGAGACTAACAAAACAGAGCAGGCGCGTTCTGAACATAAACTACACAGCTACAATCCAGGTGCCTGCAACTCCTGAGCAGAGGTTTTTCTGCCATTTTAATGGTAATCTGCATAAGTTCTTGATGCAGCACAAAGCCCCCCAGTACCCACTCCACCTCCCATAGTCTGTATTTCACCACTACCGACAACAAAAGAAAGCGAATTTTTATCATTACTCACAAGTCTTTAAGCGGGATTTTTCTCAGAAGGGTACATGGATTTTTATGTTAATACCTATTGATCTTTCCTAGAAGACTCACTTCTCAGAATGCTGAGTTTGCGATTCCAGTCACACGTGAGGCTGTACTTCAATTCCTAAGCCTCTGCAGAGCCAAGGGCTCTAAACCACATCAACAGCAAGATCTTACATCAAGATACTGCATCCACGAGCCTTCTAATTATAGATTCACAACTAGGTTTTCTAGGAGAAAGTGAATCTTTCGTGACATTACAGATAGAGAAAAGAACAGCTTCTTCCTGAAAGAGCATCACCTCTCAGTTATCTCCCCAGTTTTTCAATTGACCATTCAAAATAACTTTGGGCGTAAATCTCCCTAAGAGCCCATGATTCTAACAAGCTCAATTAATATTCCATTTACCATAACACAAACCACTCATTTGTCTTACGTAACACAAATTTAAGAAAACCCCACGGATTGATTGAGTAGAGTTCCTTTAACCTGCTCTTTCAAACTTACCTTACGTCTCTCTTCTGCTGCTTCCAACTTCTTCTGAATTTCTTCCAATGACAGATCCTTCTTCTTTGGGGGAGAAAGAGGGAATTCTGGGACTGCTTCTTTTGAGCGGGGACTGAGTATCAGCTCAAATGCCTGCCCAGAGGCACGCTTTTCCAGTTCCTTCACTTGTATATCTAGGAACATAAAAAAGAAATGGGATTTTAAGCCATGAAACTGACTTAGCTAACTTGAACGGCAGCCTTCAAGAACTGAAGGCCACCAAGCTCACTTTAGGTTACAGGTGCATCGGAGCAGATAGCTCTGTTCTACGCAGTAGCGCCATTCAAAAACGCAGTGGGCAGTTCTGTTCACAATTCCTCCTTGATAAATTACTCAAGCGCCTGGCATTTCATTTAGCTTTTAATATCCAGACTCATAAAAACAACTGTAGAGTGTTTTTTCATTTGGAAGCACTGCTTTCTCCAATGAGAAGTTAGAGGTGAGCATTTTGAACCTCTTCAAAAGACCTGACCTAGAGGGCCAAGCACTGAAACCCTTTCTCTGAGAAACACCTAAGCCAGCATCCTTCTATTTAAACACCTCCACAGGGGCATAGGCACGTCAGCCCCGTATGGCTTCAGCTGTAGCAGCACACCAGTTTTGACCACCAAGATGTCTAGATGACAGTCGGTTTTGTTAACTGAGCAGATGGCGTGCAGATGAACTGAAGCCCATCTGCTCTCAGCCTAGTTTGAGATGGCTTTTGCTTCTGTTTCCACAAGCACTGCTTTAACAGCTTCTCCAAAGCAGCCTAGAGATGGTAGAAAAGCCTGGCGACAACAGTTTATTTGACAAAGCACAACAATTACATAGGAAATTAAGGGGGGGGAGGAAAAACATATTGGGCTCATGATCCTACGTACCAGAAGTAGCCATGACCGAGGAAATACGCCTCCAGCAGCCCGCTCCACGAGACCTCCGACAGCTGCACTCCTGGGTAACAAAGAGACACGTCTCTGAGCAGCAGGCACACGGCTGCCATCGCTTCCAACGCCCCGCAGCAGCGGGAAAAGGAACGCGGGGCCGACAGGTGACCGCACCCGGTAATCAGCGGCCGCGGGGCTGCTGCGCACGGGTGGGAGCGGAGATGCCGCTGATTTAATTAGCGCCCGTCAGGGCTGCGCCCGCCGCAGGCAGCGCGGGCGGCGCTAGGACCCGGCTCCTCGCCCCGTCCCCGCCCCTCCCCGCGCCGCCCGCCGCCAGCCAATGAGCGCGGCGCGCTGGGGCGGAGGCCCCGCCCCCCCGGCACGCGCCTCTCCAACCGCACCGAATTCAAACGGCCGGAGAGGGGCGGGCGGGGGGAGGGGGAGCGCGCGCGCGCGGGCGGGGGGCTCGGGGAGGGGGCGGGGCCAACGGCAACATCCGGGCACCCCCCGGCGCCCCCTCCCCTCACCCCCCCCCCTCCCGCCCCCTCCTCTCCCCACAGCCGCCCCCCGGGGGAACGGCCCCGCCCCGCCCCCTCCCCACTGACAATGGCGGGGTCCTGTCAGGGAGGGGAGGGGGCGCCGCCGCCTTTCTCCTCAGCCGCCATCAGGGCGGCTCCCCCTCAGAGCCGACGGCGGGACAATAGGACCCCCGCCCATTGTCTCCCGCAGCCCCCCGTCAACCCCTCACACCCACATACCCCCCCCCCCCTCCACGACCCCCGACCCACCTCACGGACAAAACCGACGACCCGACGCCCCCCCCCCGGCACCTCCGAGCCCCTCCGAGCCCCCCGCGGCCCCTCCGAGCCCCCCGCACCGCCTCCCCTCGCCCTGACAGCCGCCCTCAGACCCCTCCCGCCGGCTCCCCTCCACCGCTACGACGCCCCCTCCACTGCCCACCGGCCGTTCTCAGCGCCGCCGCGCCGCGCCCCCCCCCGGCCCGCCGCCGGGCCCGCAGCGCCAGCGCGCACCCACCTGCCCGCTTCGCCGCTCCGGCCCCACTCTGCTCCCGCCCGCCCCGCCGCGCACAAAAGCGCCAAACAAAGGCACGTGACCCGCCCCGCCCCGCCCCTATTGGCCGAGCTCGGCGGCACGTGCCGCCCGCCGCGGGGAAGGGGGGGGGGGGGAGGAGGGCGAGGCTGGGGGGCTCGCGCCCCGCTCCCCGCCGCCCGCTGCATGCCGGGAGTTGTAGTTCGCGGGGGGCGGGGGGAGGCGATGCGGGGCGGCGACCCCCGAGGGCCGATCGCGGCCGGGGGGAGGCTGCGGGGTCGCGACGCGGAGTGCGGCGGCTCGGCGGGCCGGCCCGGGGGCTGCGCGGCTCTGCGGGGCGCTCTCCTGCCGCTCCTTGAGGGCGGTGGGACTCCCTTTGTCTGCCACCCCGGTGCTGGGGAGGAGCGGGGGCCCCGCGCGGCGGGGGGTCGCCCTGCCCCTCGGGGGAATGTAGCCGTGACGGGGTGGCTGCCTCACGGATGGCCGCTTACCTCAGTGCTACCTGCCCCAGGGATGGCCTCTTACACCTCAGGAACATTTACCTCAGGGATGGCCGCTTACACCTCAGGGACAGCCACCTGTACCTCAGGGATGGCCACCTGCCTCAGGAACACTTTACTCAGGGCCATGGCTACCTCAGGGCCACAGCCTCTCACCTCAGGGCCCTTGGTTGCTGCAGAGCCATGGCCACCTGAGGAGCCTTGTTCACCTCAAGGCCAGCCAGTTGTCTGAGCGTCTTTGGTCATCTCAGGGCCACGATCACCTCGGGGCTCTTGGTCACCACCAAGATAACCACCGTGTACCTTTGTGCACCTCCGGGCCGCAGCCACCACAGGCTGACCCCACAGGATCTGGGTCTGGCAATGCGTTGGCCCCCACAGCCCCTGGAATGACGTTTTGGGATAAGTTTTTGGGTAGCCCCCCAAACAAATGACATTTTTGGTTGGCCACCTGGCCACCCTCTCCTATGAGGTGACACCAGCAGGTCCAAAAAAGCCACAACTGTCTTCATAACAGAATTTCCATGATACATAATGTGCAATGGCTGCGTATAGAGGATCCTCCCTTGTCCTACGGGCTGCATTATGAGCGGTTCCCTTCCTGAGATAACGCCATTACCATGCATAGATAAGTGGCTTGCTCGCAAATGTGTTTTAAATGAACTGGCTGCATTTTTGCATGTTCTGTACAAATTACTCGTGTACAATTGCTGCGGTAGTTCTCATGCTGCAGTCACTTGAGTTAACACCAAGAGTCAATACACATAAAAGGCAGATGGCCAGAGAAAAGCACAAATCTTCTGCTACAACACAAGCCCAGCAGAGCAGTCTTTGTACCCAAAATACCAAAGAAAGGACTTTTCCGAGGGGACCCACCCTTCTTGTGCACAATCTTAAAAACACGGATTTTGCACCAAAAAAAAAAAATAAATCCTACCTTAAGGAAGGTTAATATTGTGACAGAAATATGTAAAGCTTTCAAAATAGAGATTATTTTAAACACTTGCCCTGTTTTTTGCTGATCTGACGTCTATTTCCATGGAAACCACATCCAGCCGCCGAGCTGCTAGAACTGGGAGAGGTTGCTGTCGGAGTGGCTGGCTGGGCATGGGAAGAGCCATTTTCCAGCAGCATGGTAGAGCTTTCGTAGGGTGGAGGGGGCTTCAGATTCAAAATGGTTTGCCTGCTTGGCCATTCAGGATCACGCCTGGTACATTTACAGGGTTCCCGGCTCAAAAACAGCAGTACACGCATTGATATCACACACAACACGTGCTTTTAAATGAAACATCTTGAGTGCTTGGATTAAATTGCTTTAAATGGTGCTGGAAGACAAAGAAGCCAAGAGATCATGTCATCAGCTTGTGTTTTGCTTTATCATTCATTAATTATCATCCATGTAGACCAACAGTGTGTTGGATGCTTTAATATTAATGCTTTTTAGTAAAATCAGTGAGCTTATCCTAGGATGATCTCAGGATTTCCCGAAGGAAATAAATCTTCCTGGGCTTGGGGCTTTTTGTTTGGTACCTATGTGACTGCCTTTAGTCACTCCTCATCCCCTGGAGAGATGATGATGAAACATCATTTTCAGCTTCTGAAGAAGGGATGCAGACTGAGATATAACTACAGTCATGCAGGGGCTGTTCTCAGTGCTTTCCATCTTATTTCCTGGGCTTCTCGCAGAGAGAAAAAAAAAAGAAAAAAGAGAGAAAGACATGAACGTAACTTACCTTCCTTTGCAGACCAGCTTTACAGCCAAAATCATTTACTTCAGATAAGAGCTCTCATATGTAAGAGGCAATGTGCTGGGAATCAGATTTGGGATCTGTTCTCAGCTCTGACATTTTCCACTCCATGTTGCTTACACGGAGACTCTTTACTAACCTTTTTACAACACCTGCCACCATTGGTTTCAATTTAAGCCAAAATCTTTGAGCACTGCTGTAATACAAAGAGAAACAACAGCCCTCAGCAGCTGGAAATGCATGGAGGCGATCTCATTTTTGGCCTCATTGCAAGAGGGTTTTTATTTTTGGAACATTTCATAAGACCCGCTTGTTTATGTGGAATTTATTTTTGTCGGATCTCAATGAGAATGGAGTGTATGAAAGGCTTTTATTTAATTTGCATTTGATTTGTGTTTATCAACACTTTTACTGGGATTCTAAACAGGCTCTTCTTTCGGCAAGCCTAGCAGCGTGTGGCTGCAGTAGCTTTTGTCTCCTGGGCTCCTCATCACCAAGAAGAGCTTTTTGCTCTAATTCCTGTTTTTCCAAAAAAAGAACAAGCATCATTATGAGAAATTTCCTTCAAAATGCCACTATTTAACCCGAAAAAAAAAGGCTCAAGAAGGAACACACTGTTTGAAGCCCAAATCTAACCAGATCAGCCAGATGAATCAGACGAATTTGTGCATCTTGGGACAAGAAAGGACCACAGCAGAACCTGCAGGAGATATTCCCAGGGCGGGAAGGGGCGAAGGCGTTACAGACTGGGGATTTGAGCCGTTCTCAGGGCCAGTGGCTGCCGTGCTTGCGAGCCAGTGATAACTGCACCCGCATAAAATCGCTGCTCTCGTGCCGGTCACAGCAACTGCTCGCCGCTGGCTCAAGTGGGGCTTGCTCCCAGCACAGACAAAGCACGAGACCCCCTCGGCTTCGTCTCAACACACTCCGCTCCCAGAGAAACCGATAAGTCAAGGCCTCATCCCGAGGACTCCTTGTACGTGTGAATTTAGGCCGTGGCGTGATCAGATTTAGCACGAAGATTAAAAGAGTCTCCTCTGATGTGCTTATCACAATACCCCACAAAGAGACTGACAGAATTAGGTGACAACTCAGCCCACGGCAGCTCTTTTAACTTGCAAAAATATTTAATCTCTAATACGGAAATGCGCTTTCTGAGTATAAAATTGCCACCCTTAAGCACCCACGGTGGACAGACTGACAGCTTATTTGTTAGTCAGAGAACGTTGTAAAGCGCCTTTGTAAGTAATACGAGCAGCAAGTGCATTGCTGAGACTGGTAACAGGCAGTGCGATAGTAAAGTTCAATTTAAAGCCAGAAATCCAATACACTGACCTGAGTCAGCCATAACCATACTCCCATAATAAATAACCTGCTAGAGGAGACGGTAATTGAAAAGAAAATTGCTCTCAGAGGTAGAGAGAGGGGCTGCAAGGCTTTTTCCTGTCCACGTTTTTCAGGCTTTGTGTTAACCTCCAGCAGATCTTTCTCCTCTCGGCCGCTTGCCCATCGACGTGGTGCTGGCACCTACGTGCTGCCGCCTGACAAAAGTCCTGCAGGAAAAAATTAGTGGCTGCACAGCTCTCCCTGATCTTCAGATACAAATATGTTTCAATCCACGTGCAGCCTAGGAGTCCACGGAAACGTAGAATAAAACACGACTTTCAGGGAGTGTCTGCCTCCCCGTGAAAGCTCTCCCGCGGGCAAGGAATGCGTAAGGTAATTGAGATTTGTTTACTGGTGGGGTTCAGGCTGATACTATATTTATGCTGAAATACACCATTAAGAAAATGTTCCCTTCGGAAAAAGATCGCACTTGCCAACGTGCTGTTGGAAATGATTTAATTTTTTTCAAATCAGACAGGGCGCCTGGCTCCTATTGCTGGTTTGCTTTTTGAGAAATTCACTCGAACTCACTTAATTCCTCCGTAAAATGAGACAAGTAAAAGCACTCACCACAGACGGCGATTGCGCCTGCAGCAAGAGAGATGAAAATATAAATTAATTGCTCTGATATTGGGGCAATATAACCCTGAAACATCATACTCAGCTCTTAACAGGCAGCCACACGACGGTACCGCGTGATGCCCACGTACTACGGTGATGGGAGCTACAAGGTTCTAAAGAGGGTGGAAAAATATGATAAGCTTCTAATATACTAATGACAAGCACTTTGCTGTCTTCGCAAACAATCCCCCAGCACACGGGGACGGTGACAGACCCTAAAGGTTTGGCAGAGGCTGCGGGTTGGGCTCATGGGCACCTTAACCCCGGGTGCAGCCTGGTGGCCGTCGGAGTGCTGGCCTTATCACAGAATCCTAGATTCTGGCCTTCCTCCCAGGCGGCTCAGCCGGGGCACAGAGGAGCGCTGCCCGGTCTCCTGGCGTGTTTTTCACTCTTTGTTTCCTCAGAAAACGGGGCTTTGTGCAATCGAACCACTTCCATACCTCGGCCTCGTCTCCCGTCCCAGCTTTCGGCTCTGCCAGCCGCTCTCTGCCCCTCCAGTAAATATGGATGAGATCTCAGCGGCTCGAATTCCACAAGTTTCTTGAAAACAGATGGCTGGGGAGAGGCAAGAGCGAGGGAAAGGCTTCAGCACAAGCCCGACTATTATTAGAGACCAGAGACTTCGCGCCGGGGAGAGCTGCCGCTCCCTGCAGTGGGGAACATTTCGGAGCCGGCGGTTTCCTTCGTGCCACCAGCAGATCCTCCGAGGCAGTTGTGGGGTCCTGGGAGCAACCTGCCCGATAGAAGGAGCAGCCTACACGTGGTCTCAGCCCCACGACACCCAGAAACACGCAGGGAAAGCCGGCCCTGAGGTCTCCTCGCCTCGCTTCCCCCTCCTCGCTCTCAGCATCCTCGCCGCTTTCCCCTCCTGCTCCCACCCGCGGTGCCGTATCTGCGTTCCCCGTATGGAGTGCCGAGAACTTTGCCACTCGAGGAAGCCTCTGCGCAGCCCAGGCTTCCAAAATAACCGACCTGCACCACCCAGCCACGGCGAGGGGCTGCGAGAGAGGCGCTAAGAAGGGCTTTACGGCCGGGTTTTCGCGTGTGAGCCAACGTGAGATGCACTAATTACATTTCAGAAGCGCCAGAGTCAGCCGCTTCAGCTGGGATGGAGCAGGGGAGACAGCACGGCTTTGACAGCCACATGGAACAGCAACGCACGGGGAGGCCATAAAATATTCAAGAGCGACAGAAGATTCCAGCAAAGACATTTGCTTTAGCTCTTTGCAAATGAAATGGGGGGGGGGGGGGAAGAAAAGCCGGGTGTAGCACTAATTATTCCCTCGCGCCTAATTAGTTCCTTGAATTTAAAATATGGGCTCAGCTCTCGCAGAAGCTCAGCGAGCCCATTGTGCTATTAATACATCCCTGGCGTGATACAGTTAAAAATACTGCCACCCTTTCAAGACAAGATGTAGCCTGGAAGTGTCACGATGGGAGGAGTTGAGGGATGGAAATCCTTTTAAAGGAGTACGACTTCCCCTGCGTCAAAAACCGAGAGGAATGAGCTTGTAACGACCCCCAGGCCGAGCCTGCCCTCACTGAGCGCACGTTTTGAAATAATTCCCAACGCAGAGCTCCCAGGGCGCTCGCTATCGCTGCCCACGTCGGCACGCAACCTCACGGTAACGGGTTCACTTCTTTTTCGCAGAGATCCGCCGCCCGGGGAGCAGGTGGGTTTGCAGTTCTCAGGTGCCCGACTTCCTTCAAACGGGCAGGGCAAGGTCAGATTCGGAGCAAAAGGCAGGATTTGGAAGCATCCCCCCCCTCCCTGCGGCCAGCCCCGCACGCAGGGAGCCCGCAGGTATTTGTCCTGCAGCAGCAGCACAAATTGGTGCTGTTTGCGGGCGAGATCTGGGTCGGACACCGCGGACACACCACACCACGCCTCTTCCCACGGGCTGCGTGAGCCAAGGAAACAAGGTGGGGGGGTTAACAGCACAAATCGACCCCAGTCCAGCCACGAGGACCAGACCTTCATTTTCAGATTTCGATCCCTTCAGGACACAACCAGCAATTCCCCTCCCATCTCCTCCGACGGTTCTGCATCCAAATGGGTTAATGCCTGCTCCGTCCCGCTGGCTGCCTCCAATCGCTCAGCAAAACCAGCACGGAAACAATACCCGCACTTCGCATTTGCTCAGTGCTGGTTGATCTCTTTTTCCCCACTCATTTCAGTTCGTAATGAATCAATATATATATGTATTAAGAGAAAAAAGACCAGGCACGTCCACTACAGGCGAACAAAGGCAGCCTTTCATGGGGGAAACACAGCTCTGCCTTCTGTGCCATAAAGCAGCAAACTGCTGCCGTGCGCTGAAATCAATACCTGGAGAAACACGCTGATGTTGCGATTGCTAACCTACGTGCTCCATTTAATTAAAAATAAAATAAAAAAAAAAAAACAAACCCAGCCCAGGCCTTGTGTGATGAACGTTGCCAGAGGGCGGCCGTCGATTCGAGGAGACGAAGGGATCCTGAAGCTGGTGGGCTGGGGGTCCGGTGCCCCCGTGTCACCCGGGATGGGTGCTGACAGGGGTAAATGCACGCCCGGGGGTTAAAAAGGAGGATGGGGCGTTTGGGGTCCCCGTCCCACCTCGCACAGCCCCCTGCTCTCCCCCACCACTGTGCACAGGCACAAAGCACGCGCCAGCATCCGTGGCGCTGAGCTCAGCCTGTGCTTCCTCCTAAACCTGGAGGAAAGGACCAAAAACGATCCCTGCGATGTGTTTTGGGGTAGCCTGGAACTGGAGAGACCCCACGCAGCCCCTTTCCTCCTCCCGTGCCTCAGTTTCCCTTAGTCCTTTCCATCCTGTTTATTCAGGAACCATCTCTTGCCCTGTGTAGGGGCAGGAGAGAGCGCTGCAGCCTGAAACAGGGCTTCTGCTGCAGACTGAAAACTCAGAAAAAAACACAGTTATTCCCTCAAAATGCTTCAAATGCAGCTGGTTGAGAGCACGGGAGCCTGCTGTGCCCGCAGCTTTGCATTTCGGTGGCCTGGAGCGGCAGCTCAGCCCCGCGGCATCGCAGCAGGGAACCGGCAAGCGCGTGCCCTGGTCCCGCTGTGCGACCCAGAGCAGGAGGAGCTGGTGCTCCGGGAGGTGACAAAATCGAGGCGAATCCCTCGTGACTGCGAGCATCCGGGGGTTTTCAGCCCGAGGCGGCCTGGAAGCTGGGTGACAACTTGCTTCCGAGTGAGAAACCGGGTGTCTCCTACAAACCTCGCGCAGAGCCAAGTCCTGGTTTGCCAACAGAAACAAACAAAAAAATCGACACAAAAGCAAGCGTGTACTCACCGATCGATGGAATCCCAGGGATTCTGCTCAAGTGGGCGCTGCTGGGTCTGGGCTAGGAGCGGGGCACCTGCATCCCTGCTGCTCCTCGGGGCTGGGGCCGCAGCTCGCAGCCGGCCACCGAGCTCCTCTGCCAGAGCTCGCGCGGGTCTCGCCGGCGCACGCGGAGCTCAGCCTGCAGGGCTGCACACCTTCGGGAGCCGTTGTGCATCCAGGCCTTACTATTGCCCTTAAAAACACGAGAAAAAATGAAAAAAAAAAATAAATAACAACAACAACAACAAAAAGCTCCAGTAATTGCTATGGTAATTAAAAGGAGGTTTCAACACAAGTCTCAATTTGCATTAATTAAATCAACCGGGGGAGCTTCAGTGGAGTAAACGAGGTTGTCTAAGGAGCAGGAAGCGCTGCAGCAGGCTGGGGCTGGTCGCTGCACGTCGCTGCACCTCGCTGCACGTCCCCGCACCTCGCTGCACGTCCCCGCACCTCGCTGCACGTCCCCGCACCTCGCTGCCTGCACGCGCGGTCTGGGGAGGGTCCTGCAGCTGCGAGGGGCTTCCCGGCAGGGAGGCAGCCGCAGGCAGCAGGGGCTGGGGAGGATGCTGGGGGAGGCTGGCGGGCAGGCAGGCGGCTGCGAGCTGCTGGGAGCCGCACGCCCGGCCTGCGCCGCCGGCTGTCAGCCCCGAGCCCGCGGAGCCGCAGCAGGTCTGCGAGCGGAGGTTGCGCTGCGGCGAGGCGTGGGTAAGAGGAATTTGCCCATTCACACCCCGGCCGCGCTGCAAGCACAGCTGTGAGGGGAATACAAATGGGCAGCTGGGTTTTTTTGTTGTTGTTGCTGTTTTGTTTCGAATTTATTTATTTTTGAAGCCACCGGTTTGAACAGGAAAGCCGGTCAGACGCAGCGAGGTGCTTGGCTGGAGGCGAGCCCTTCGCAGCTCAGAGCTCTGGGGCCGGCTGCGTCCCCACAACCAGCACAACCCTAAAACCCCATGGCCAGCGGGACCCCACAGATTAAAACCCAGCTCTGCCACATTCAGCCCTGAACCCCCGCTCTGTCGGCTCAGGCTGACCTAGAGCTGATAAGGGCGGGTCACTGGGGCAGCTGGCAGCCCAGGCTAACCTTGAACTGCTGCCTCCTGCCAAAAAACAAAACAAAACAAAACAAAATAAAACAAAACCAAACCCTTCTGGCCAGCCCCAGCGAAGCAAAGCAACCGCGCTGGGAAGCAGGGCAAAGGTCTCCATCGCGTGGCAGCGAGCACCGGGGTTTTGTGCTGCTCCTCTTGGGCTAAAGGGGTGGCGAACGTGATGGAGACGGGGAAGGAGGCTGCTGGGGGGGGAGGCTGCTGGGGGGGAGGCTCCGCGCTGGGTTTGGCAGCAGATGCAGCGGGGCAGCGAGGTCGGGGAGTGCTGGGAGAGGGATCCCCCAGCAGCTGAGCACAGGGGAGCCGGGAGGGGACGATGGAGCGGAGGAGGGAAGGAGCCTGCCCTGCCCCAGCGACACCGGGGCTCTTCCAAACCCTCCTCATTCCTCTTCTGGGCAAGAAGAGAGCCGGGGACAGGGCCCTGGGCACGGGGGCCAAATCCGGAGAGGGGAGCAGCCCACGGGGGGTGCAGGGCCGGGCAGCCCCTGCTCCCCCTCTCTCCCAGCCCCACGGGCACGGCGATGGCAAGGAGCAGCTCCTGGCGAGCCCAAGGGTTAACGTGTTCGGGAGTCACCCTCCGACCACAGCCGCTCCCCCCCGGCTCCCGAAGGCCCTTACATAAGGCTCCTGCACAATTTATGGCCTTCCTCAGCTGGTGCCGCCACCGGGCTGCTCCGTGCGGTGTCAGAGCAGATGGCGGCGGCGCTAACTTGGGGAGGAAGATGGGACTCGATTTCGGCACCGGTCACTGTCTCTCGCTGTTAGGCAGGATGCAGAAGCACGTCCCCCCCCGACAGGCTCTGTCCCCCCCCAAATCATCGCAGGAATCAACCTTGAGCGTCCCCACCCCACCCTCAGCATCTCAGCAGCACGGTCCCGCTGCTCCCCGCGTTACCACGCCCCAGCCTGCTCCCAGCACCAGAGGCTGTAAAGCAATTAAAAATATATCTGGAAGCCTCGAAAGCACCGGGGGCTTGCGGTCCTGTCTGTGTCGGTCCTTCGTGCCATGGGAGGAGGACAGGAGATGCGTTCTCTGCTGCCACACCTTTCCCCGATCACCCCAGGGCATCCTCAGCCCTCCATTAAGAGGAGACAGCGAGGAGGGGATGCGGCCGTCGCACCGGAGGAGGGAGGGAAGGATGCTGCTCCTCCATTCCCCGCTTACCCCAGGGCCCTGGGGTTTGCTGTCACCGGGCAAGGAACAGCTCAGGCCCCCCAGACCCGAGGCACCCGAGGAAACCTTGCTGCCGCAGGGTCCCGCGAGCTGTGGCACCGTGCACATCCCCAGCGGGAGCCGCGGGGGACAAAGACCAAGCAGATGGCGTGCCACCACCCCGCCGGCGGCAGCAGCTGCCGAGGCAGCGCGTCCAGCACCACCGGCTGCGGCCCCGGCCACAGAGCCCATATGGAAATCTGGGGAGGGTCTGCGGGGCCCTAAACCGGCGGCCCCAGTGCCGCCGGGCTGCTTCGGGACAGCTGAGGACCGGACCCTCCTTAAAGAGCAGCCCTTGTGCTCACGTCTCCGGTATTCCTGGGGACAGGGTTGTGGATGCTTCCGGACTGCTTCCATCCTGCCTCCAGCACGTGCTTGTGCCTGCAGCCTGCTCGCGGCGCTGCTCTCGGTGCTGCACGACCCGGCTGTTTGCTGTGTCACATCCCTGCACCGCCGGGCTGCTCAGAGATGCTTCCTTAAACCACTTTCTTCCCCCCCCTTTCCCCTCCCCAAATTTTGCACTTGAAGCCAGCAATCAGCTCAGCTTCCCGATCAGATCTGCATCGCCTCCGTGCTCGGAGCCCTTTCGCTGCGTCTTTCTTTGCTCTGGTTCTTGTAGCCCCGCTTGGTCCATCCCCAACCCTGCCCCTGCCACTTGTGCCACCGCCGCGGCGCACCCAGCCAGGACCGGAGCTGCCCCCGTGCCCCACGCGTGCGAGAAGGCCGCCACCCAAGGGAGCCCAAGTCCTCGTCCCCAGGGGTTTTATTCCCTGAGCTCCGCAGCCCTCGCTGCCCCACCGCGGGCAGCCCTCGGGCCGGGAGGGATTTCCCGGCACTCCTGGCGAGCGCCGCAGCCACGTCCCATGGGCGCAGTCCCCAGGCCCTGCTCTCCCCAGGGGCCCTCCTGCCCTTCGGGGCTGGCTCCCGAACGTCCTCATGCTGGATACGGGCGGACGATTTCCCGGCTCCCAGCTCCCAGCAGCGGCCTCGCAGCCGGTTACAGGTTGGAGAGGCAGGGAGGTGCTTCCGGCACGACCGAGTCGCCGATGCCATCCAGGAGGTGGTCCCAGCGATTGAAATCCTCCCTCAGGTCTGCGTGGGGCAGAGCCGGGCACGGGGTCACTGCAGCAGTTCCCAGCCTGGCCCCACGTATAAAAGAGGAGCAGCCACCGGGCACCTTGCTTTGCGCAGCGAAGCTTTGCCTTAAGGCAAGGGGTGACCCAAAGATTTCCCAACCAGTGACCCACAACCACGTGGGGTGCCAGAGCCTCGGCCACGTGCGCCTGGAGGACAGGAGCCACGCGGCTCGTGGCCATACGGGATGAGAAGCCCCAAACCAACCCCGGGGGAGGCGGCCCTGCAAGCTGGGGGCTCTCGTGCCCTCCCAAACCCCACCCAACGTGCCCCCCACGCACGCCATACCGAGATGCCTTTGCAGGAAGGCCAGAGCCGCCCGGCTGGTGATGTCCAGGCCCTTGTGGGGGTCGAGGGTGCCCCCCACGCTGAAGATGCGCTTGACGAGCTTCCCGGTGAGAAAGGCGAAGTCGGTTTGGCTGTGGTGCACGGACCCCCTGGGGAAGGGAAGGGAGCGTGGCAGGGGTCCTGCTGCTCCCGGCCGGCTCCTCGCTGCTCCTTTCGGGGCGGGGGGGGGGACCACCGGGTGCCTGCCCCCAGCCCCGACTCACAGCACGGTTATGATCCTCGTCTGGCTGTTTCTGGAGCTCAGCCTCTTCATTTTGGCGATGCTTTCCGGCGTCTGGAACTTCTCGGCGTTGATGAAGAGCACGGGCCTGGGCACCTCCGGGTACAGCGTGTTCTCCAGGGGGAACATCCAGGCGTCGAGAGCCACCGCGCACCTGCGCGGGACGGACGCACGGCGCTGGCCTCGGGCAGCCCCCGGCCCCCCAGCCCCTCGGCAGCACCCCCGGAGCCGCTCACCTGAAGCTGGGCTCCTTCACCAAGGCCAGCACGGCGGTCACCCCCCCGAACGAATGGGCCATGACGGCCACTTTGGCCAGATCAACGCCGTCCTGAAAAAAGGGTGAGCCGGCGTGGCTCCGCATACGTCCCCAGGAAAAGATGCGTGGAACGCGACCTGATCCTGCCTGCAACCCCCCCGGCCCAACGAAGCCCCCGGGCTGCTCCCCCGGCACCCCCGGAGCCGGGTACCTTCAGCACGGAGAGGTCGAAGTCCGGGTGCAGGACGTTGGGGACGGGCTGACCGCCGCGGATGGCCTGGAAGAGACGGAGCGCCCGCACGCACTTGTTCGCTCTCTGATGAACCTGCAGCGAGAGTTGCCCTGGGCAATTAGCCCCCTGCTAATTACAGGCAGGGTCCTCACGGTGCTGCCTTCCCCAGTGTGTCCCCCCCCCCCAGGCTCTTCACTCTAAACCCACAACGCTCGGCCAGGCTTTCCCTGAATTACGGCGGGCGAGAGAGGCTGCAGCACAGCGGCTCCCTCAGGGCTGCAGTGAATTTATTGGGGTGGTTTCCTTTTCCACTGCGATTCACTCCATCTGATACCACGGACCGCCGGAGATAACCCAAAGCCCCCGAAATCCCTCAGTGCTGAGCCGTGCCGGGGAGATGCTGCCCTTCGGCCGAGCCTCTGCTATATTTATAATAATAATAATCTCTGCTGGATTTATCGTTCCCTTTCAACACGTGAACTGAGCACAAGCACATGAGCATAAGCTCGTGGGGTCATTTTTACAGGGAACTATTTCCCTTGTCTGTGCCACGTGCTGTGAAATGGGGCATATGTGAAGCTAACAGGCTGGGAAGCGATTCGGGGCTGCTAAAACACCTCCGACCACTCCGTGTCCTGCAGTTCTCCTGCCACAAATCTCAGCTGCCAGGGTAATCCCCGAGAGGGAGCAAGCGGAGCACAACCAGCAGCAGCAGCAGCAGCAGCAGCAGCAGGGCTGCAGACACGGCCAAGCCCCCCCAGGCTGGGGACAGCCCGGCTCCCTGGGGCACCGGTGACCTTACGCACGCGGGGACGTGGCCAAACCCTGCCGGGCTCCAGCCGGTGTCAGCCTAAAGCCAGGCGGAGGGGGCCCAGGAAACGAAGCCAACCAGGCTGGGCGGATTTTGATCAGCTTGCCAGGAACAAGCTTGGGCTCAGCCCCAGAATTGCCCCCGTATGGGTTGGGGAAGGGCAGGAGAAGCCCCCAGGGAGCGCAGCTCGGCTTGCCCTGGGGTGGGGATTTGACGCGTCCCGCTTTGCCCACCCTTAGCCCCCCCCCGCCCAGCACCTGCATGTTCCGAAAATAAAACTCCTTCTGCCCCTGGGGCACCCGCTGGTGGTGGATCCACTGCTCCTGCCCGCTCCCCGCCGTGCAGAAATACGTCACGGAGGCAGAGCGGTCCCTGCGGCAGCGGGAGGGCAGAGGGCACGTGGGGGGGCAGCACCCCACGTCCAGGCCCCCGTTGGAGGCACCAGCGGGATCGTTTCCCTCTCGGGACCACCGGACCCGTGAGGCGGCGGGGTCCGGGTGCCAACCTGTGCTCCAGCGCCGCCACCACGAAGCCCCGGGACGCCAGCTCCGTGCAGATGGACGAGTACAGGGTGCTGCGGAGGGCCCCCGGTGGGGTCAGGGCTCCCAGCCGGGTCCCCGTCCCGGCTCCAGCCCCGAGCCCCCGGCCCGTCCTCCTACCGAAAAGCCCCCAGGCCGTGGGAGAAGACGACCAGCGGGTACCCGCCGCTGCGGGGTTTGAACGGCGCCTTCCAGCTCACCGGCACTCTGCAGGAGCCTGCGGGGAAGAGAAGGGACCCCGGAAAAAATGGGGGGACGGGCAAACCAGGGTGCTGCCGCCGCAGCGGGTCCCCGCTCAGCTCCGTCACCACCCACGGCACCCTCCCCGCATCCTCCTCACGCCGAGGACAGGCTCCGTGGCCTCAGACCCCACTAAAGTAATGGGGTCCCAGGGCAGGGGAGGCACCCGGGATGGGGTCGGGGTGCCGGCCGCCCCCTTACCGAAGGCGACGTGGAGCAGGGGCGCGCCCCAGCGCTGGCTGTGGCCGGTGGAGTCGGCCAGCCCGCGGCAGTACTCGTAGCGCGGGATCCAGCGCGGCCGCTCGGCCCCTTCCCGGGGCTCGCAGGGGTAGAAGAGGCAGAGGAAGAGCCCCTGGAGGAGAGAGAGGGGACAGGGGGGTGACGCGGGGGGGGCGGCGTGGAGCCCACCGAGGGCTGCGCCCCAGCCCCTCGCACCCGTGCCCACTGCGGGACATCCTCGGCGGGCTCAGGCCCTGCAAAACCCGGGTGGCTGCGGCCACCATGACTGTCCCTGTCCCCGTCCCTTGTCCCTGTCCCCGTCCCTGCCCCTGTCCCTGTCCCTGTCCCTGTCCCTGTCCCCGTCCCTTGTCCCTGTCCCCGTCCCTGTCCCCATCCCCGTCCCTTGTCCCTGTCCCCCGTCCCGTACCTGCTGTGTATGGCCCACCATGACGTCCACGCAGCCCACGCAGTGAGGTCCCTTCCCCGGGGGCAGCGCCAGCGACTGTTCCCCCCCCATGGCACCTGGGTGGAGGCAGGGGGTCAGCGTCCGTGCCCCGCACCCCGACCCAGGATCAGCCTCTTCCTTCCCCCGTCGCCTCCCCGTCACCAAAACCCCGCGCTGAGGCCACCGGGATGCTGACGGGGGGGGGAGAAACAGGGGTCCCGGCTCCCACCGCCCCTCACGAACGACCATGGGCACCTGGGGGTGGCACCTTGGGGTGGCACTGAGGGGTGACAGCGGGACCTGGGGTCCCAGGCGCTGTCCCCAGCCCCGCCGCCGCACCTTGGCCGGCCACGCGCTGCCCCGGCGGGGGCAAAGTCCCCGGGGCCGACCCGAGGCCGTGGTTCCTCGCCCCGTGGGGATTTTAATCCGTCCCGTGCCCAACTCGCCCCTCGCCGTGCCCGGGGACCCGTCCCCGTCCCACCCTGTCCCCGGGGAGGCGTTGGACGGGGCGCAGCAGCGCGGCCGGGCCCTGCGGAGCACGCAGCGCGCGAGCAAGAGGTCAGCGCAGGGCTGCGGGGCCGGACAGCCCCGGGAGCCCTCGGAGCCCCTGGGGACGCCCCTGGGGACACCCCTGGGGACATGAGGGGCAGAGTCCTGCCCCCACCCCCCGCAGAACTACAGCTCCCAGCGTGCCCCTGGGTGGGGACTACAGCTCCCAGAATGCCCCGCAGCCCCCCCCTCCGGACTACAGCTCCCAGCACCCCCCGCGGAACTACAGCTCCCAGCGCCCCCCTCCCCCCAGCCCTGCCTGCAGCTCCCAGGGCTCCCCCCAGTGCTCCCAGTTACCAGTGCAGCTCCCAGTGCGCTCCCAGTGCCCCCCCTATAGCTCCCAGTGCCCCCCCATAGCTCCCAGTGTCCCCCCATAGTTCCCAGTGCCTCCATAACTCCCAGTGCCCCCCATAACTCCCAGTGTCCCCCTATAGCTCCCAGTATACCCCCATAGCTCCCTGTACCCCCCCCATGCCTCCCAGTACCCCCCATAACTCCCAGTGCTCCCCCCCCTTAACTCCCAGTGCTCCCCACAGCTCCCAGTGCCACCCATAACTCCCAGTACCCCCTATAACTCCCAGTGCTGCCATAACTCCCAGTGACCCCTGTCCCAGTTCCCCCTGTGCTCCCAGTGCCCCTCCCACAGCCCCCCGAGCTCCCAGTTACCCTCTGTGCCCTCCAGCTCCAGCACCCCTCCGGCACCACCATCCCCCAGTACCCCCCCAGCGCTCCCCGCTGTCACCAGTGCAGGGGGACACAGCTCCCAGCACACACCAGTGCTCCCAGCACTACAGCTCCCAGTGCCACGCGTGGGCGGGGACTACAGCTCCCAGTAGCCACCAGTGCGGGACACAGTGCCTAGTGCCACCAGTGGAAAACCGGAGCTCCCAGTGCCACCAGTGCAAAACCAGAGGCTCCCAGTGCAAAACCGGAGCTCCCAGTGCAAAACCTGAGCTCCCGGTGCCACCAGTGGAAAACCGGAGCTCCCAGTACAAACCCAGAGCAAAACCAGAGCTCCCAGTGCAAAACCGGAACTCCCAGTGCAAACTCAGTGTAAAACCAGAGCTCCCAGTGCAAAACCAGTGCAAAACCAGAGCTCCCAGTGCAAAACCAGAACTCCCAGTGCAAACCCAGTGCAAAACCGGAGCTCCCAGTTGGAAACCAGAGCTCCCGGTGCAAATCCAGTGCAAAACCAGAGCTCCCAGTGCCCCACTCACCCCAGTCCCCCAGCCTCTGCAGGGCTGCCCTGACCTGCCTGCCCTGCCGCCGGGGCTGGGACGGTCCCCACGGTCCCCACGCCCCCCCCCCACGGTCCCCACGCCCCCCCCCCGACCCCACGCGTGGGTCCCGCTGCCCCCCCCCCGCTCCGTGCCCTGGCTCCCGCCCCCCCCCCCGCGGTAATCCCCTGGGCGGCGGGGGATTAAAACTCCCCGCGGGGCCGAGCTGTCCCCGGGGCCGGGCAAAGAGCCAAAGGCTGGGTTAAAAATACTACAAAACACCACAAAACACCCTAAAAACACAGAAACCCCCCCCGCCGAGCTCCTGCCCACGCAGCCCACGCGGGGCTCCCGGTGCGCTCGGTTCCTCCCCCGGGGAAACCGAGGCACGGGTGGGCTCCGGGGGTGTCACCGCGCCTGTCCCGCGGGTCGCCCCCCCTGCCCCGCGTGGGAGCCAGCCCCTGGCGTGTCCCCCCCGTGTCCCACGCGTGTCCCGGGGCAGCGTCCACGGGGGTTCCATTGAAAGGATTCACCCCGCCCACGCTCCCACTCGTGTTTTTTGTTTTTTTTTTTTCCAGTTTGTCCAGCGGATGGCTAATTGGGGCGGGGGTCGGAGGGGGGGGTCAGGCCAGGTGGTCCCCGTCACGGGAGAGACCCCCGAGAGCAAGGACACGAGTGGGGACACGGGGCGTGGGGACACGGGGCGTGCCGTGGGGTCGGCGCTAGGACCCCGCGGACCCCCGGGCGCCCCCTCCCACCGCGGGGAACCCCTGGCCCACGTGGGACCCCCGCGGGCGCGGCCAATGGGAGGGCGCCGGGGGAGGAGGGTGGGGTCCGCGGGCCACGCCCACGGGGGGAGGGCGGCCAATGGGAGCGGAGGGGGCGTGGCCGAGGGCGAACGTTGTGACGGTGGGACCGGGAGGGAGGGGGCGCGGGGCGGGGGGGAACGCCGAGGGGAGGGGTCACGGGGCGGGAGGGGGGGGGGGAAGGGACAGCCGGACAGCCCCGGGGGGACGGGGGGACGGGGGGGGGGGGGGAACGGACGGACAGACGGACGGACAGACGGACGGACAGACGGCTCGAGGTGGGGGGGGACACGCAGCCTGACACGGGGTCCCGGGGACAGCCAGCCAAGGGGGGGCACAGGTAGCAAAGCCCGGGGGGGGGGGGGGGGGGGGGGGGGAAGGACAAGGACGGACGGACAGGACACGGGACGGACAGACAGCCCGGGGCAGGGACAGACGGACAGCAAGGCGACAGGAGGGGGGGGGGGGGGTTGTCACCTGGGGGCAGTGACACGACCACGGGAGGGGAGAGAGGGAGAAAACTGGGACACCCCTAATCCTAATCCCAATCCCAATCCTAAATCCCCATCCCGATCCCAAACCCCATCCCAATCCTAATCCCAATCCCCAATCCTAAATCTCCATCCCAAACCCCAATCCCCATCCCAAACCCCAATCCCCATCCCAAACCCCAATCCCCATCCCATTCCCAAATCCCCATCCCAAACCCCAATCCCCATCCCCATCCCAATCTCCATCCCCATCCCAATCCCCATCCCAATCCCAATCCCCTCGCCGCGATGGGCTGCAGGCAGCGGCGGGGTCCCCCCCGGGGCTGGGGGCCGGGGGGGCGCTGGGACCGATCCGCAGCCTCCCCCCGCTGCTCCTAGGGAGGCTCCGAGCCTCCGGCAGCGCCTCCGCCGGGAGGCCGAGCCCCACGGGAGGGCCGGGGATGGCGAACGGGGCAGCCGCACGCAGCGACCCGCGAGGGCACCGGCACCACCGGAGGAACACCGGAGGTACGGGGACGGGGACGGGGCTGGGAAGTGCCGGGGGGGGGATGAGGGAGGGGGGGTCCCGGCGGCCCCACGGGCTGACACAGTTGGCAGGGAGGCGATCATGCGACCTCGCTCCCTCTCTAGGGATTTGAAGCTGGGCCAAACGGCGGTGGAAATGTGATTGTCGCCGCACCGAGCCTGCGAGCCGAGGAAACGCAGCGCCGGAGGGACGGGAGGGACACCAAGGGGACAGGAGCGGGACACCGGAGGGACAGGAGCGGGACGCCTCGCACCAGCCCCGGTTCTTGCTCCGCAGCCGGAGGGTTCCCAGACCCCACGGAGCCGGGCACGGAGAGGGGACCGCGGGTCCTCGGTGTCCCCGCACGCCTCCAACACCACGGGCCAGCCCGGAGCCGTCCCCCGCCAGCCTCGCGACCGGACTCCGTCACCCGTCGGAGCCCGATGAGCAGCCGAGGCCGCGCGTGAACCTATGCAGGCCAGGAAGAAATACATTCTCGTGACTTTCCTCGCCTCCTGGCTCCTGCTCTTCCTCCTCGGAGGGGACCGCCTGCGCCGTTTCGCTTTCTTTTCCCGGACGAAAGCCGGGGCCCGGAGGAGCTGGCCCCGCTGGGCTGATCGGTCCCTCCTCAAAAGCTTCGGGGACCCCGAGGAGCCGCAGAGCCATGGGGACCCCCCGCCGCCCTCGCCCCGGGCACGGCGGGCGGCGCGGCTGAGCGCCTACAAGGGCAGCCGGTGCCGCATGGAGACCTGCTTCGACCTCGGCCGGTGCCAGAGGCACGGCTTCAAAGTCTTCACCTACCCGCGGGAGCGCGGCGAGCCCGTGTCCGAGAGCTACGGCAAGATCCTGGCCTCCATCGAGCGCTCGCGCTACTACACGCCGCGCCCCGAGGAGGCCTGCCTCTTCGTCCTGGGCATCGACACGCTGGACCGCGACCGCCTCTCGGGCCACTATGTCCCCGACGTGGACGAGAAGCTCCGCGGCTTCCCGCTGTGGAACGGCGGCCGCAACCACCTCGTCTTCAACCTCTACTCGGGCACGTGGCCCAACTACACCGAGGAGCTGGGCTTCGACGTCGGCCAGGCCATGCTGGCCAAGGCCAGCTTCTACGCCGAGAGCTTCAGGCCCGGCTTCGACGTCTCCATCCCCCTGTTCCCCAGGGACCACCCGCAGCGGGGCGGGCAGAGGGGGTGGCTGCGGCGCGGCGCGGTGCCCCCGAAGAAGAAATACCTGCTGGCCTTCAAGGGGAAGCGTTACCTGACCGGCATCGGCTCCGGCACCAGGAACGCGCTGCACCACATCCACAACGGGAAGGACATCGTCTCGCTCACCACCTGCAAGCACGGCAAGGACTGGGAGAAGCACAAGGACACGCGCTGTGACAAGGACAACGTCGACTACGAGAAGTGAGTGGGGTGGGGAAGGGGACGGATGGGAGAAGGGGTCCAAACCCCGTGCGTTGGGGGGGATGCGGCCACGCTGGGTGAGCAACGGGGAGAGGGGAGGGTTTGGGGCTCTCCCCCCGGCGTCCCGGCCTCGTTTCGAGGTGGGCAGGAAGGTGTTGGTTGTGCGGGGTTTTCCTGCTGTGCATTAAAGTTGGAGCAATCTGGCCAGAGCGGCTCTTATCTGCGATCGCCGCGGCCGCCCCTAATACGATTTCCCTTTTTCCCGACGCTGGTGAATGATGCTTTTCTTCTCCCCACCTCCCGCCCTCCCCTAACGTAAATGTTTGTCCTGGAGATGAGCCCGAAGCATCCCCCCCGCCCAATCTCAGCTACAAATCCCATCGAACCGGCGGGTGCTCGGCGTCCCGGGGGGGGGACAGCCCCGAGCTCCCTCCTCGGGGACAGCGGGGGCACTGTGCGGTGGCACCTGCTGGAAAAACAGGATGGGGACAAAGTTCTGCGAGTCTGTGGGGTCCCAGGACCGAGGAGATGCACACCGGCTGCTCGCCTTCCCGTCCTGCCCTCAGCCAGGGCGGTTTGGGTGGAAAAAAAGCAGTCGGTGCCAGGACGAAGCGCGAGGACAAGCGGGGAGGTCCCCATCCCGCTGCCTGCGGACAGCCCACGGCCACCCGGCCCCGAGAGCAGATGGAAGGGCCGCGTGGGACATCATCCTCAAAGCGTCTTAGGAGGTGCCGGGAGGTAAAAGTGAAGCCGGGGACTGGGGGCACTGGGATTAGCCAGGGCTCCGGGGCCGCTCGAGCGTCGCCTGGCCTCGACACGGCACCGTCAGCCCCCGCCGTGGGGCTGTTTTTTGGGGACGGGGCACGGCGGGACGGTGGGACGCGAGGTGGGCTGGCGGGACGGGGCCCAAGGTCAGCCCTGCGCTGTGGGGTGGGAAATGCCCCTCCCAGGTAATCCCGTAATGCTGTGTGCGAGTACAGGGGGATTTGCACCTCGCCCGGGACGGCTTTGGCCGGCAGATAGATGGGGGACACGTGGCAGGGTCCTGGCGCGTGACCCCGTGTCTCTGCTGTCCCCTCACCCCCATGGGACACGCGGGCAGAAAGCCACCGGCATCTCCCTCGGGCATTTGTGCCCTCCAGCCCCAAGAGGGACAGGCCCAGCACCGGGGCAGTGACAGAGGGACGGTGGGGACAGGCCAGCGGGGGGAGGACACACCAAGTTGGGCAAAGCGAGAGCCCAGTTCTCCCAGCGCTTCGGGGCCGTCCCGGTTTGCTGGGGGAAATGGGAAGGAGCCGTGGCCCCCAACCAGCCCGTGGTGTGCAGCGGGATGGGGCCGGCCTCGCTCGGGGCTCCGTCGCCCTCCTCGTGCCCGGCGTCGCCTAAACCACCCGGTTCCGTGCCCGCACGGAGCGGGGCTCGTAGCAGCACCGCGATCCTGCCCGCGCTGCAACCGTACCCGAGAGCCTTTGGGGAAGGCTCCCTGGAGCCCGCGGGTCCCCCGGCAGCGCCGTGCCCGCCCGGAGCCGCTCGGAGGGGACGTGGTGGGCGCCCGGCCCGGCCCCTAACAAAACAAGGAAGCCCTGACGGCGCGAGCGCCCGGAAACCGCAGCGCGTCGGGAGTCAAATATTTCCATCGGGAGGTTTCGGCCCCGCAGCCCAGCCGGCGCCAGCCTCCCCGCCACGGCTGCCGGCGAGGGAAGGATGCTCGGACCCCCCTCCCCGGGACGCATCCTGCCGGGTCCCCACCGAGTGGGTGGCAGCGGGGTGGCCCCGAAGGGCGAGCGCTGGAGGTGCCCGGCCCGAAGGATGTCACCGTCGGGGTTGTCGCTGCCGTGGTTTCGTGGGGCGTCGGGCCAGGAGCTGGGGTGTTCGCGAGGCAGGGAGCACCCACGGGGATTTGGTGTCTGTCGGGGACGCGGGGATGAGCCCTGCGGAGGTGGGTTTTGTTCCTAAACCTGCGTGCTGGGCTGGTTTCCTGCAGGGATGCTCCAGGGTGCTTCAGCACCCACCAAGGGGGGGGCTCGTCCTCCACGTCCCCACCACAGCCAGGTCTAGGAGACCTTTCCCCCGGGGACCAGCACCCCTTTGGCCCCGCAGCCCCCCCGGCGGGGCTGTGTGTGTGTCCCATCCCCTCCAGGCCCTCCCCGCAGGCAGGAACAGACGGGGTCTGTCCCAGCTCAGTGTCAATATTGGATTTTCCGGTGCGGTCGCAGGGCCCCGGCAGCGAAGGCGCCTCTCCCCCCCCCCGGCGGCACAGACGGGGCTTTCATAGCCCGCGGCCCTGCCGGCCCTCCTGCCCCCCCCCAAAAAAAAAATGCTGCTGGGGCGGGCACGGCCGCTCCTGCCCTGCAAGCCTGGGCACGGCGCAGGAGTCACCGCAGTTTCGGGCTCGGGGGTTCGGGCGCTGCATTGCGGGGCGGTGTGGAGGGGGCTGTGCTCCCCCCCCCCCGGGTAACGCCGGGGGTCTCCTGACCCTTTCTTTGGGGTGGGTTTGGTTCCTGGCTCTGCAACAGGTTCCCTTTGAGGGCATCTCCCAGGGCGCTGCAGCCCCACCAGCCCTGTGGAGCGGCGGCTTTTTGGGGCCAAACCCAGCCCTGGTCCATCCTAACCCCACGGGGTGGGTGCCCGGCCTCGTAGGGTGCCAACAAAAGCCTGTGGGGTGCACATGGGTGGGGGGGGGGGCTGTGCCCGACCCCCACCACGTCCCCCTGCCAGGTTCGACTACCAGGAGCTGCTGCACAACTCCACCTTCTGCATCGTGCCCCGCGGCCGGCGCCTGGGCTCCTTCCGCTTCCTGGAGGCGCTGCAGGTACGCGGGGGGTCTGGGGGGGACACAAGGGACCCGCCTGCGGGGTCCCCGGGCTCTGTCCCAGCCCCTGTGGGGTCCCGTGCAGGCCGCCTGCATCCCCGTGCTGCTGAGCGATGGCTGGGAGCTGCCCTTCTCCGAGGTGATCGACTGGAGCAAAGCCGCCGTGGTGGGCAGTGAGAGGCTGCTCCTGCAGGTACCGGGGCCGGATCCTGCCCCGTGCTGGGCACCGGGGAACCCCCAGTGGGGGGGGGATGACCCCAAATGTCCCCGCTTTTGGGGGGGGTAAAACCTCTGCAGACAACCGCAGCATCCCTCCTGCGTGGGGATGCAGGGGGTCCCATCCCAGCCCTCGGGCATTGCTCAGCTGGGGGGCGCTGAGCATCTCCGCAAACCCTCGGGGAGGTTCTGGGCCTGATCCTGCTCCGCAGAGAGGGCTGGGGCCACGGCACAGCATCCCTGGCTGCGGGGGGACCCCTTGGAGGTCTCAGGGGGACAAACCAGCCCTGCTGGGGGCTATCGGGGAGGGGGGGGCAGCGAGGTGAGAAACCAGCGCCCCCCGTCCCGCAGATCCCCTCCGCTGTGCGCTGCATCCACCCGGAGCGCGTGCTGGCCTTCCAGCAGCAGACCCAGTTCCTGTGGGACGCCTACTTCTCCTCCGTCGACAAGATCGTGCACACCACGCTGGAGGTGAGCGCGGCCCCACGGGGCTCCCCCCCCCCGGGTTAGCGGGACCCCCCCCCGGGACGCCGACGGCACCTCCTCGACCCCTGGCAGATCATCAAGGACCGGCTGCTCCCGCACCGCTCGCGCTCCCGCTTCCTCTGGAACGCGCCCCCCGGGGGGCTGCTGGCCCTGCCTGACTTCTCCACGCACGTCGGGGACTTCCCCTTCTACTACCTGCAGCACGGTAGGACCCCCGCGTCCCCCCCCTGGCTGAGCACCGCGGGCTTGGTGCGCATCCTGACGCCTCTCCGCTGCCCCTCTCCCTCCCAAATCGCAGGCTCCAGCCCCTCCGACAAGTTCACGGCGCTCGTCCGCGCCGTCTCGCCGCTGTCCCAGCCCCTCCTCAGGCTCGTCCAGGCCGTCTCCAAGTCCCAGTACTGCGCGCAGGTGGGGGGAGATGGGGGACGGGGGCACATCGGGAGGGATGGGGCAGGTTCCCGGGGGCTGGGAAGGGCCGGGGTGGGATTGGGGTGGGATTGGGGGGCTGGCAGTGCTTGTGTTACCCCTTGGGGGGCAGAGCTGGCCCCTCCTCGCGGTGCTGGGACCAGCCTTGGTTGCATCCTGGCTCCAAACCCTCGTGGGATGGTTTTGGGGTGGAAGAGGCGCAGCCCTACTGAGAGCTGAGCTGGAGCCGGTCCCGCTGCTGGATCGGGGCGGGCCTCAGCCCTGCAAACCCCAACACACCAACATGCCCCAGGGGGGCAGCCTGGCCAAATGCCCTCCTGACACCCCCCAGCCCTGCTTTTTCACACCCCCCCTGCAGATCCTGGTGCTGTGGAACTGCGAGAAGCCACCGCCACCGACCGAGAAGTGGCCCCAAATCGCGGTGCCCCTGACCGTCATCGAGGGCAGGAGGAAGGTACGAGGAGCCGGGATGCGTGGGGAGCCGGGCACCCACCCCGGGGCACAACCCAAATTGAATTTCCCCCCCCGCTGCAGCTCAGCGACCGCTTCTTCCCCTACGCCGCCATCCGGACGGACGCTGTGCTCAGCCTGGACGAGCACAGCAGCCTCTCCACCAGCGAGGTGAGGCCGTGGGCACCGCGATCCCCGGCCCCACAGAGCTGGACGAGCCCCGTGCCGAGCCAGCAGGATGCTCAGCGGCCACCGTGGGGCTGGCAGGGAGCCGTGCCCGCTGTCCCCATGTCCCCACACCCGAGGGACACCTCAGGGGGACGGCAGGGGCGGCGATGGGTCCCCACGGCCCGCTGACGCCATCCCCTGCCCGTGCCAGGTGGACTTTGCCTTCGTGGTGTGGCGCAGCTTCCCCGAGCGCATCGTGGGCTTCCCCGCCTCGAGCCACTTCTGGGACGCCGAGCAGCAGCGCTGGGGCTACACCTCCCGGTGGACCAACGAGCTCTCCATCGTCCTCACCGCCGCCGCCTTCTACCACAGGTACCGCAGCCCGCCGGGCAGCCGGGGAGAGCCCCGCGAGCCGGGGGGGGGCACGGCCGGATCCTGCCCCCGCCTCGCTGCCTCCCCCAGGTATTACCACAGCCTCTTCACGGGGTTCCTGCCCGCGGGGCTGCGCGAGCTGGCGGGCGGCCTGGCCGCCTGCGAGGACATCCTGATGAACGTCCTGGTGGCCGCCGTCACCAAGCTGCCGCCCATCAAGGTCGCCCAGAGGAAGCAGCACAAGGAGGCCGTGCCCCAGCAGGTAGGGGGTGAGGAGGGGGTGCTGAGACCCCCCCAGAGCCGGGAGCAGAGCCGCTGAACCCCCGCGCTCTTCCCCCTGCCCAGGTGAAGGGCACGGCGGCGACCAGCGGCCGGGGTTTCTCGCAGCAGCAGGACTGCCTCAACCAGGTGGCGGACTGGTTCGGGTACATGCCCCTCGTGTCCTCCCAGCTGCGCCTCGACCCCGTGCTCTTCAAGGACCAGGTCTCCGTCCTGCGCAAGAAATACCGCCACTTGGAGAGGCCCTGAGCCCTGCTGGGCGCCCCGTCCCCATCGCACGGACCTCGCGGGGAGCAGCGGATCCCTCCCGGAGTGAGCGCTGGGGTGGCTGCCGATGGGGTTTTACTCGGTATTGGGTTTTACCAGTACAGTAAAGGTCAGGGGAGGCACAGAGACGGATGCCGGGTGAGCAGAGTCCGGCTGGAGGCTGCAGGATGCGGGATGAGCCAGCTGTGCCTGGTGGCGGCGCAGCAGGGGACCCCGGTGCCACCGTGCCCAGCACATCGGGGCCGTCCTTGGGGCTTGGTGGTGGCTGCTGCGTTCCCAGGCACGGTCCCCAAGCAGTGGCAGCACCCAGGAGGCTGCGTTCGGGGCAGCCCCACACTAGCAGCGTCCCCACCAGGTGCTGCAGAGGTGCCCGTGTCCCTGCGATGGTTTCATGCACCGGGCGCTTCTGCCACCGTCCCCACCCCACGAGCAGCAGGGAGGGGACAGCGAGTGCTTGAGCTTCCCAAAAGCAAACAGGGGAGTGATAAGAGGTGAGAGCACTGCAATCATCCTCCCTCCCCAGGCTGGGACGGACCCTGAGCACCCGGGGGCTCCTCCCCAGGTGCCCCTGCACCCCCCTTTCCTCCCCAAAGTGAAATAAAAGGGATATTTCAACTGCTTTTCCCAGCTGCACTGAAACTGTGAGAATCAAGGCCCCCGCGCCGCCCTTCTCCGCAGCCCTGGCCCCGTCCTTGCTCCCGTCGCCCGCAGACCAAACCCCGCAGACACAAGGTCGTCCGTCGGCGCGGCCGTCCCCCGCGGGGCCACCGTTTGCTCTGGTTTATTTGCCTCCTGTTAAAAGTTCATAGGAGCAGGACGGCGTCGCTGGGGCTCGGGGTGGGGGCTCAGTCGCGGGGGGGCTGGCACTCGCGGCAGTCCCGCATGTCCTCGGAGTAGCTCTCGATCTGGATGGTGGTGGTGTGGAAGCGGAAGGCGCGCTGCAGCCGCGAGCTGGCCTCCTCCAGCACCTCCTGCGCGTTGGCGCCCGCGTCTGCAAGGACACCGGGGGGGGGTGTGTGTCGGGGTGCGGGTGAGCCCCCAAATCCTTCCCCCCACCACCCCCCTGGTCCCCCCACACTCACTGATGGCGATGTGCACCGAGAGCAGCGGCTGCGCTGCCGTCAGCGCCCAGATGTGGAGGCTGTGCACGGCCTCCACGCCGCCCACCGCCAGCAGCGTCTCCCGCACGGCGTTGAAGTCCATGCCCCTGGGGGTGCCTGGGGGGAGACACGGCGCGGGGCGGGTCAGGGTCACGGCACCCGTGGGTGGTTTTCCCCATCCCCCGGCCCCGGCGGGTCCCTACCTTCCATGAGGACGAGGAGGACGTCGCGGAGGATGGTCAGCGTTGTCCCCAGCACCAGGGCGGAGAAGAGGAAGGTGCAGATGGGATCCACGTACTTGTACTCGGGCTGGGAGAGGTGGCAGAGGGTGAGGTCCTGCTCAGTGCCATCCCCCGCCTCCAAATCCCCATCAGACTCAGTCCCACCCATCTCACCCCCACGTGCAGCCAGGACTGGACGAGCCACCATCCCCACATCCCCCTCCCAAGCGTCCCCTCAGCCCCCAGCACCACCCCGACCTTAAAGAAGATGACGTAGGACGCGACGAGGACGCCGACGCTCTGCAGCAGGTCCCCCACGACGTGGACGAAGGCAGCGCGGACGCTGGCGTTGGGCTGCTCGCCCGGCGCTCCGTGGCTGTGCCCGTGCCCCGTCTGGTGCAGAGCCACCCCCATCCTGCGGGCAGGGCAGCGGTGACGTCCCCGGCCACCGGGGTCCCCCGCGGAGGGGTGGCAGCGTGTCGTACGTACACGATGTTGACGGCCACGGCGCAGGCGGAGGTGATGAGCATGACGCCGCCCTCGATGTCGTAGTCGGCCGAGAGCAGGCGCTGGGCCGCCAGGTACACCAGGACGCCCGTCACCACCCAGATGGAGAGCACGGAGAGCAAGGCCCCCAGGATCTCTGCGGAGAGCCCCACGTCGTCACCATGCCAGGCTCCCGTGGGGACAGCACCCTGGGGTGCCCCCACCTTGCCGGGGTGCTCCCCGTGTGCACCCCGTGGGGCTGGCAGTGGGGTTCCCGGGGGGGCCGTGCCGTTACCTGCCCGGTGCCAGCCGAAGTTCATGGTTTTGGTGGCGGGGCGCGAGGACACCCAGAGGGCGAAGAGGCTGATCATGACGCTGGCGAAGTCCGTCAGGAGGTGGGCAGCGTCCGTCAGGATGGCCAGGCTGTGCGCCAGGTACCCGCCTGCGGTCACACAAAAGGGGGGCGGGGGGGAGAGATCGGGGGGGGGGTCCCTACTCAGGGCCAGACACAGACCAGGTCACCCCGGGCCGAAATGGGGCGCCCTGCCCGCACCTTGCTTGCGCCCATTGCGCAGATGAGGACGAGAGAGGCCACGCAGGGAAACGCAGCTGCTCAGGGCACGACCGCCCTGGCCGCACCCCGCACCCAGCACTCACCCACGGCTTCCCCCACCATGAAGACGAGGCAGATGCCGGCGGCCACGTAGAGCTTCCTGCGCGCCCGCTGCTGCTGCCCGGGGTGGTCGGCGGCCCCCAGCGCGTGGCAGTGCCGGCGGCGCCGCGTGCCCAGCTCCAGGGCGGGCGCCTGGCCCTGCGGCGAGCTGTGCCCGTCCTCCTGCACCGTCCCCAGGTAGGACCTGCGGGGGGACGGGTGACAGCGGGGGACAGCGGGGCGCCAAGCGGTGCTGGCGCTGGGCACGGCGGGGTGCCCAGATGGGAGAACAGGGGGAAAAGAGGGGACGCGCTGCCCTCCCTTCGTGCTCAGCACTGCTCCCCCTGTATCCCCTTCTCCTCCCCAGCAAGAGCCACCCTTCCCCGGTCAAAAGGCTTTTGGGGACGCCATCTGGGACCCCAAAAGGGGAAGGGGGGGGACGTGCACGTCCCCATCCCTCAGGGCACCCCCTTACCCGGCTGCGCCCTCGGTCAGCAGGTGCCGCTTCTCCTCGCCGGCCGCCATCGGGGCCGGGGCCGGTGACCCCGGTGGGTGCGTGGCGGGCGCTGGTGGCAGCCGGTGGCCTCGGTGGCGGCCGTGTGAAAGCGCCGGGGACTCGTGTGCAAAGCCAAGCCGGGGGAGGCAGGGCCAGGCCGGCTGCAAAGCGCCCGCCGCCGCCGCCGCCTCGCCCCCCTGGGGGGGCCCTGCCTCACCCTGCACCCTGGGGAGGGGTCCCGGTGCTGGGGGGCTGCTGTGAGCTCCCCCCCTGTAGGCACCCTGGGGTGCCCCAGGAGCTGCGCATGCTTCAGGACTCGGCTGTGGTCACCCCACTGAGGCAGGGGGAGGGCGGGGAGGGCGGGGACCCCCCCGAGCCCCCCAAAGACACCCCAGTTCACCACTATGGGAAGCCCTCAGGGCCCCCCCGGTTTAAATCCAGCTGCACAACAGCTGACGGGTGAAGCTGGGGCCGCGCACAGGGGTCAGGGTCAGACACCCCCCCCCCCGGCAGCAGCTGCTGCCTGCCCCCCTCCGAGAGCAGCGTTAATTGCTCCGGGGCTAATTGCAATCAGGGCACAGCCCAGAGCACCGCTCGCTGCGCAGCCTCAGTTTCCCCTCGAGCAGGGGCTGAGCTGAGTTTGTGTTTTTGCAGGAGAAGCACACCCGTGAGCTCAGCTGGCAGCTCCATGCCGAGGCCGGCCCCATTTCGGGGCTGGCACAGCCTGGACCCCCCCTTACCCCCACCCCATGTTCCCAAACCCTGGTGAGCGCTGGCCCCATGTGCCCCAGTCACCAGGGGATAAATCCTGCAGGGTGCTGACCACTTAAAACCCCAGCACGGGATGCCAGCACTGCTGGAGGTGTTAATGAGGCTGAAAATTAGGTGCTGGACCTGCCCTGGGAAACCCTCCCACATCCCCAGAGCCCATCGCAGGGCCAGTGAGCCGAAAATGAGAGGCAAGAGAGGGAAAAATGCCCAAAGCACTGGTTTTCTTTATAAAATACACAAAATTCAACTCCGTTACAATTATATACAAAACAAGGAACATATAAAACGTGCGGAATAATCCTTTGCACCCGTATAGAAAAGTGTCCTGTGCTGGAGCAGCCGTCGCCTCGCCAGGCAGCCAGCCCCCATCGGCGCGTCCCCAGGTCCCGTCGCCGGACATCCTGCGCCCGCCGCGGCTACTGGGGGGCTGCGGGAGGGAGAGGGTGGTGGGTGGGTGCTGGGGAGGGATGGGACCCCCAGTAAATCCTCCCTGTTCCCCCCATTGTGTGGGGGTGCTCGTGGCGGGGGCTCCGCCATGACACCGGCACGGAGGTGGCCGTCCTTACCCGTCACCATCCTCCCGGGCGCTGAGTCCCCTTCTGTCTCTTCCTCCACCTCCTCGTAGAACTCCTCATCCTCCTCGTCTGCAAAGGGGCACCCAAATGTCAGTGAGGGGCAGCTGCAGCGGGGCCCCAGCCGCTGGATCCCAGGAGCACACGGGGGGGTTTTGGGGCTGAATTACCTGCTTCGAAGTCCAAGGCGCGGACGGCGTCGGCGAGGTGGTCCAGGCTCACCGAGAAGGAGTCCATGCTCTCGTAGCCTTGCTCGATCTTCTCCAGCCTGCCACCTTTTGAGGCCTCCACGATCCTGTGGGGAGAGCACGGCCATGGTCCTGCGGCCCCCGAGCATGGGGACACCCCCGGCCAGGCTCGCGGTGCTCGCCCCGCTGCTCCTTAGCCCCGGCTAGCAAAGCCCCACGGCCAGATCCTGGCCCTGGGACAGGGTTGGGGAACACCGAGGTCTCCAGTTTGGACACTTACGTTTTAATGAGCTGCTTGGCGTTCTGTGGGAGCAAGAAAAAAGGTGAGGGTGTCAGAGTGGCACCACTTGGGATGTCCCCATGCCACCGGGATGTCCCCGTACCACCAGGACCCGGCACAAGAGGCACCCCACGGGCACCAAGGGGCTGTGGGGCTGGGGTCTCACCATGAGGAAGGCGGCCTCCCCGTTCTCCTCCATGGCCTGGATGGCTGTCTCCACCAGCCGGCTGGACTTCTCCAGCTGCTCCTTGTACTTGTGGATGAGGCCCTGCACGAAGCCCGTCTTGTCCTCCTGCTCGCGGGCGATGCGCCCCAGCAGCTCCGTCTTCTTCTCCTCCAGCAGTGCCACGAAGGCGTCGAAGCGCGTGCACAGCTCCCGCTTGGCCGCCTCGCTGTTCTCCTGAGGGGACAAGGGACAGCCGTGTCCCTCCAGCCCCTGCGTGTCCCCTCCCCGGGGCTGCCTCCTCCGTTCGCTCCGGCTCCCCGCAGCACGCCGGGGTTTCGGGGGGCTCGTTTCCCCGTCCCTCACCTCGGTGCTGCGGCAGGAGTCCTCCAGCTGGGATATGATGGTCTGGATCCGGTCGTTCCCCGCCACCAGCATGGAGATGCAGTTGTTCAGCTCGCTCTGGGCAGGGACAGACGGACAGAAGCAGCTTTAACCCCAGCAGGGTAGGGATGGGGACTGCCGGGATGTCAAGGTCCATCCCCTATCCTGACGTGGGGACGGGCCGGGAGCCGGGGGGGCATCACTGTATCCACCACTCTAAATATAGGGCTGTCTCCTGGCTGAAGTCAGCCTGCTGACTATTAATACCCCATGAGCACGTCCCAGTGCTATTTGTGGCCACCCTCAGCACATTGCCCGGAACCTGCCGTGCCCCCCCATGGCCCCAGGTCCCCTCCTGTGGCACCTTCTGGCCCTGGAAGACGCTCTGCAGAGGGGCGACTTCGCAGTCCTTGTGGGCACCGAAGACCTTGCACATGGAGCAGGTGGGGACCTCGCAGGTGACGCAGTAGATGTTGATCCGCTCGTCCTCGTGCTCCTTGCACATGGGGTGCTCCCCCTTCTTCAGTGGCCTGCTGGAGAGAGCAGCCCGGCCGTGGTGACGTCCCCGTCACACCGATGTCCTCATCACACCGATGTCCCCATCCCGGAGACGTCCCCATCGTGGTGACGTCCCCACGGCAGTGACATCCCATCCCCACTGCAGTGACATCCCCACTGATGCTGCAGAGCCACCCTACAATCGGGTCCCCTGCGCCTCTGCAAGCCCAGTACACCCCAGTTTGCACCGGTCCGGCACTGGCCGTGGCAGCGGTCGGGGGCCGCGCTCCAGGGATGCTGCACAAGCGCCTAATTTTAGAGCAGCACTGCTGGCATTTATTATTATCACCCGACGCGTGACCAGAGCGGGGGCTCCAGGGCAGCTCGGTGGGGGGGAGGGTGACAGCAGTTGAGTCCCCAGTGGGGGGGGTTTAGCCAATTCACCCCCCCCCCCCCCCCGGGGCCGCAGCCACCTGCCACGTGCCATCCGTCCCCGTCCCCATGGCACCGGAACAATATTTACAGTGGCGCAGGAGACCGGGGAGGTGAGCCCCTGCGTCTGGGTCCCTCAAGAAGACTTCACCCCCCTTTCTGTCCCCCCCCCAACACTGTAACCCTGCTGCTGAGCAATGCCTTTACCCAGCAGGGTCCCCCCTGACTGTCCCCCTGTCCCTTATCAGCTCCCTGCTGTCACAAGCAGAGCCTGGATTTGTCCCTCACACCCCTTATCTCCAACTGAAAGCCTCGGCTGCAGAGTGCCATAGGGGGAGGGCAGGACTTGTTCTTCTGCCACCCCCCCAGGGTCCCAGCGTCCCCGGTGAGCCACCAGACCACAGACCCGAATGGCATGGGAGATTTGGGTTGGGAGACGGAGATTTGGGCTGGGGCGTGAAGAGGTGGCTCTGGGGATGAAGACGGTGGGGGACCACCAAGCCAGCCCCCCAATTTCTCGCCCAAAGCAGAATCGCCTCCCAGGCACAACGCAGGGCTCTGCGACACGGCCGTCCCCGTCTCCCCGTGGGACCAACCTGGAGCACTCCTGCTTGTAGATGTCGATGATGTTCTCCACCAGCAGGTTCCTCTGCAGCCCGTAGACGCCGTGGCGGTCCAGCAGCACCTCGTGGCGGCACGAGGGGCACCGGAACCGGCCCCCCGGGATGATGCTGCCCCGGCTCTGCCAGCAGGGGTTGGCGGCCTGGAGGGGGACAAGGACAACGGGGGGTCCTCAGGTGTCCCCGCAGAGCAACCCGGAGCAGGGGAGCGGGTCCGGGGGTGGGGGTGAGGTCCCCATCTCACCTGGAAGACGTCGTTGGCGCACTTGCGGCAGAGGTTGTGCTGGCAGGGCAGGATCACCACGGGCTTGCTGAACATCTCCAGGCAGATGGGGCAGAGCAGCTGCTTCTCCAGGCTCTCCATGGGGCTGCCATCCCGCAGGATGCTGGGCTGGAAATCCATCGTACGCGGCACCTCGTCGGAGCAGCCCCCGCTTCTGCCGCCGGCGCCCCTCGCGCGGCTTTTTATCACTCGCTCGGCGTCACGTGGAGCCCGAAACCGCCGGCCGGCTCGGGTGTCCGGCGAGGCACCGCCACCTGTCACATGGCGGTGACAATCGGGGCGCAAGGCCGGCGGTAAACAAGCCGGGGACAGGCTGTCCGCGTGGCCCAGCCGCCCATGCTGGTGGGCAGCGGGGCCCCGTGGGGGGGGGACGGGGGGGGCTGGGTCCTACGTGGGGTTTAGGGTGAGGAATGGGCAACACCAAGCTGGTAGTGTGGTTTGTATGGAGCATCTCCCTTTGTACCCACAAAATGTGAGCGCTTTTGGGGCGCTAAGCACACATAGTGTGGGGGGGCTTTCTGGGTGGATGGCAGCACTGTGCTTGGTGCGTGCAGCCCCCCCAGACAGGGCATGGGGGCTTCTCTGCACCCCAAAATGTACTTGGCAGCCCATGGGGAGCTCCCCAAGGCTGGCACCACCATGCTGGCACAACCCGCGTGGCCGGCCGTGCCCTCTGCTTGTTTGCAAAACCTGACCCAGAAACCGCAGCAGGAAAACAGCAGCATCGCAACCCCTCCGGAGCTGCCCCAGCTGGGAGCGGCCCCGATCACATTGCCTGGCGGTAAACAGGGTGTTCTTCCAAATCGCAGCACCGGTGCACAGGGAGACCTGTAAATATTAGCAGCTGCATGAGGAGAGCGGGTAATTATAGCGCCTTGGCTGCGGGTCACAGGGGACGGGGTGGGACGGGGCGGCTGCTCTGCAGCCCGCAGAGCCCCTGGGCAGGGGGTGCTGCGAGCGCCAGCGCTGCTGCAGGCTGCAGGCATGCGTGTGGGGTGCAGGGGTGCCGGTGTGCACAGGGTACAGGGGTGCACGGGTACCTGTGTATGGGGTGCACGGGTGCTTGAGTATGGGGGGACATGAGTTTAGGGGTTCAGGGGTAGCTGGGGATGTGTGGGTGCACAGGTACATGGGTGCATGAATGTATGGGTGCAAGGGCACAGGGGTATGTGGTACAGGTGTACATGGGTGCATGGGCGTGCAGGGTGTGTAGGTACACGGATGCACAGGTACCTGCGTGCAGGTGCCCATGGGTGCACAGGTACATGGGCACACTTGTGCACAGAGGTGTAGGGGCACACAGGTACACTTGTGCACATAGGCACGGGGTACGTGGGTGCAAGGGGCCCTGTTTTCACTGCAGCCAGCCCCCCGGGGCAGGGCAGCCTTAGGGCTGTTTTGTGTGCTCCTTCCGGACAGGCTCACATGTCAACCAAGTGACTGTGCAGGCACCGGCCAAGCACATCTTGCAAAATTGTCCCCATTTCGGCACTTGGGGCTCTTCCAGGGAGGTGTGTGCTTGGAAGCAGGGCTGGCCAGGCACATGGGGGGTTGGCCACCGGACGGGCACCCGTCCCCATGTCCAAAACTTTGCCCTGCCCAAGGCTGGCATTGATTAACTAATTGCTCCTGGACTTGATTAAGGGGATTCACGGCAGAGGACGGGTTTTAATGCTTTAATCGGCTTCCAAACCCTACAAGGGGCTCGTTGGCCCCTAATTGGCTTGGGGCAGCTTAGGCAGGGCTGTGGGGCACTAATCACCACTGGGCTCGTTACCAATTAACCAGGGAGTGATGTGGGAGCTCTGCTGTAGTGGGAGCACATCCGAAGGACCCCCACGGGCTCCTCGCAGGACCCCCACAAGCAGCAGCCCCACCGCACCCCAACACCCTCAAGGGGGCTGCGGGACCCCAGCTGTGACAAACCCACAGAAATAAGGGAGAACAGGGCACAGAGAGGGGGGACAGCTCTCAGCCAGCAGCTCCACAGAGAGCTAAGGCGCCACAAAAGGCGCGAGGGACCCCCGTTCGCTATTGATTAACGCCGGGCGATTGATTAATTAATGACACAGAACTGAGGCGGCCGGGGGCGGTGCGAGGGGCGGGCCCTAAGATGGCCGCCGAGGGGGCGGGCACTAAGATGGCGGCCGGGGGCGGGCCCTATAATGGCGGCCGGGCGGCGGCAGCGCGGCAGCGCTGAGGTAACGCGGGGGCCGCGTCCCCCCTCTGTCATAGAGGGACATGGCCGCGGGGTTCGGGGCTCCACGGGGAGGTTCGGAGGCGGCAGCCTCCGCCTCAGGTGTGTGTGCGTGGAGCCCCGCCGTGAGGGGCTCGGCTACCGGCGGCGGGCAGGGCCCTGTGGGGCCGCTGCTCCTCAGGCCCCGGTGCTGGGGATCGGGGGACGGGGGGACGGGGCCTCTCCGCAGGTAGCCCCGGGGCTGCGGGCGCTTTCTGCTCGCTGAGCACCGCGGGGTTTTCCCCGGGAGGTTTTTGGCCGCTGGTGAGGTCGCAGAGCCCTGAACCCCTCCGTGGAAGCGGCCCTGGCTCCGTGCGAGCGTTGCTGGAAGCGTTGGCTGCAGGGCTTTGAGGAGAGCTTTGAAGGGTCCGCGGTAGTATTGCCCTGAGACTGATGATACCTGTCTCTCTCTCTTTGTCTCTTTTTTTTGTTTGTTTTGTTTTCCCTCCAAAAAAATAGTACCTAAAACACTGGAAATACTTGAAAGCTCCCTCCTAATAACAGGCTCTTTTGATGTGGTCCTTATTGCCTGGTTTACTAACCTAGAGAATTACATTTATCACTGGCATTCTTGCAAGCTATTTCTGATACACTAGCTGTGATATCTTTTTTTTCTTGCATTTCATTCTGTTTGACCAGTGATATTTGGCCAGACAATTTTTTTCTGTCTATAGGCAGTGTCCCATTTCGGTCTGTTTGTATGGAGGCGGTGCTGGTGTGTTTTGATTTGTAATCCTTGAGGGAAGTGCGCAGGGAGGTTCATAAATCTGTGGCAGTGTTTGGTGTTTTTTTCCTGAGTGTGTGTGTCTTGTTTTCCTTACAGAGCAATATGCTTGTTTTTGTTGAAGTCCTTACCCCGTTGAGCAAAGCTGCAAGTTAGGTGCTGGGTACAAGCTTCTGTAATAAGTCGCTCTTTTACTCTTTTTGTAACAATAGAATTCGTACAGATGAAACCACTTGGAGCATCATAGTAAAATTAAAAGTCTGTGAAGTATCCTCTTATCTTAGTACCAGAGGAAACAAAAGCATTATTAAATCCCAACAGGAATATTTATCTATGCAATTATGTTCTTAAAGACAGCTTTATTTAAATCTGTTACTCCTCAACCACAGGCTTCAACTAGAACCTCTTCTCTGCTCTCCCAGGCGTGGATGGAGAGCATGACAGAGTGCTGTTACTCACGTAGACACTCACAAAGGACACTGAGAGAAAGGAGTAGGAGAGTACATGATAATCCTGTCTCAGCACAGTACAATTCTAGGTTTGAATTGTTGCCTTCCTGAAAACTGAGCTGTATTTTAAATCTTAACAGTCCCACCAAAGTGATGCACTTTTAGCTAGCCCTTAAGAGGTCCAGGTTTACAGAACAACTTCTGAAATATTCTAGCACTCGAACGCAGCGTTACGTTCCGTGCAATGCCCAGAGGTGCTGCCCTGTTAATTGAAGGGTATTGATAGACTTCATATTGCCACGCCATATGGGGGAAAATGCAGCTCAGTTCTTGTTCATAAGTTATAGTTCTGTGGGTTTTTCCCCCTTCCCCAGAACCCTTGATCTTGAAGATGGTGAGTAGCCAGCCTAAGTACGATCTAATACGGGAGGTTGGTCGTGGCAGTTATGGTGTGGTGTACGAAGCAGTCGTCAGGAAGACCTCTGCCCGGGTCGCTGTGAAAAAGATTCGGTGCCATGCTCCAGAGAACGTGGAACTAGCTCTGCGTGAGTTCTGGGCACTTAGCAGTATCAAGAGCCAGCATCCCAACGTCATTCATCTGGAGGAGTGCATCTTGCAGAAAGATGGCATGGTGCAGAAGATGTCCCATGGCTCCAGTTCCTCCCTGTACTTACAGGTACATGAAGCTGAGGTAACGGGGTGGAAGCGCTTAATATGGATGTGCAGCTGGGAGGGAAGGAGATGGGTAGCTAAGACTACTTTTGAGGTATTCTTAGTTAGGAGAGGGTATTTTCACGTCGCTGACACCCAAGAGCTACTTTGTCCTCAAAACAGCATACATATTGAACAATCACCTGTATCTTTTAACTTAAAGCCATGCCACTCTAAAAGACTCCAGGATGTGCTTTGCTAATTTGAGGAAACACCGCAGGTAAAGCACAAGGGAGTTGATAGAAGTCCCGCTGCAGGGTTAACAAGTCGTACTAGTGTCTTGAGACAGAGCTCTGAAGAATTTCTTCCTCTCGGATGCCCTTAGAGGGGAAGTAGCTGTCTGATTTCTTAAAGAATTTTAAGTGTTGGCTTCCTAAATAATAAGCAATTGCTAGAGTACATGGAGCTGTTTAAAATTCTTTGTGTAAATAACTGGATCTCTTCAAAGAGAAGCAAAGGTATGATAAATAGTGGAGCGGAGGAATAAATATTGCTTTTCCCTGTGTGGCTATTATAAGCTGAGTTGCCTTAAAGTTTGAAGGCACATACTTCTGGAAGAAGTACTCCAGTATATTTCAAGGGAGAACCTTGAAATCTCGTCTGATTCATTCCCTTGTCAGGGATCTGCCCCAAACTTTAAGTCAACCCTTGACAGAAACTTGTCCGTTTGGTTTAAAAAGTCAGTAGCCTGCTCAATGTTTATTGTTATCCATAGTTGACTTTTATTGTTTTGGTTTTTGTTGTTGTTGTTGAATGCCTGGCACAGGGCCTTTTGTTACTGGACATTGATTTGACAGCACTTCACGGCTGTCCAGATCCCGTTGTGCTGGGTGCTGTATGAGCCTGAGAGCGAGGACTCTTGCCGTTGTGAACTTGCCATAGCTCGGTTGTTGTTATTGGCTGGCTTTCATGGAGGCATTAGGGTAAAACAACTCTGCTCAGCTCATGCAGGAGAAATTAGTGCCTTACCTTCCTAGTTGTTAGTGGATCCCTGAGATACTGCATGAAACTTGAAGACAGCTGAACAGGGAGGAGTTTAAAAAAGGGGGTTTTGAGGGGAAGGCTGCAGGGTGGAACTGCGAGGTGGGGGGAGAGCTTCCAGGGCACCTGCAGCACTGATTTTTGCTGGTAGTCTGTTAGTAATGCAGTGCGTAGATCTTGCATGCGCGTGGGGCACAAGTGCTGCAGATTGTTTTCCTCTCCAGAGAGCAGAGAAGGGCAAAGGGCAGGGCTGAGCTGGGCTCGCTTTATAATAGCATATGCTAAAATAGAGAACCCCAGATCTCCTGTGGTGTGCCCTCTCCTCTCCCTGCCCCAGGTGCTATTACATTACAGAGCTGGGCTGGTGCAGTGGGCAGCAGGCTGGCTGGGAAGGGGGTGTCGGTGTCCCCTGCAGTGCTCTGGGGCAGGACCTAAACTAGTGTCAGCTCAGCCAAGCTGATTTAGTGAGACCTGGGGACTAGCTTGGCGTCCGGGGTAGTTTTTGCTGTCCTGATGCTCTGAGCCAAAATACAAGGCCAGCTTCTGTAAACCCACGTGGAGGGAGGAACTGTGTGTTGGTGTGCTCTTGGCAAGGAGGCTCCTCCTGTGCTGCCATACCTTAATCTCCTGGTATTGACTCTGAGCCCTGAGTACACAGTTTTCGAGTTCTAACACGGAGTTACTCCTAAGTTAGTCTGGTTTGAGTACTAGCCGTGCTTGTAATTCAAGATAGCTATAATTTGCTACTAATTTTGCTCTTGAATGGAAAACACCACTTTTAAAGAAGTATTTTAAAATGTCTCTCTAAATATTAATAACTACCTTAATTTTTGGAAGCCTGTAGAAGCTACATTTGGTTTAGTAAACATTTGTTTGCTACTAACAAATAATGTCAAGTCTTAGAGCCAGCTCAGAGGAGCTGAAAAGGCAAATGTGTAGCTGTGTAAACAGGGTTAGCAAAAGCGACTGCTGGTTTACTCCTGCTTTTTGTATGAAGTGGCTCTTAGAACTAGCTGCTGGAGTCATTCAGTGCTTGTGTTCTAGGAAGTAGCTGGTGAATAATGATGGTGAGAAAGGTGTTACTTGCAACAGCTGTTCAGTTGTTCCTGTAGATTAGTGTTCTCCTGAGCCAAGAGATCCTTTACTGACACTTGCTAGAATGCCTTCATGTGTAAGGAACGGAGAGCAGGCTTTAAAAACCTATCGTGATGCTGCAGAGGACAAACAGAATCTGCTGGTGCTGTGCAGGGGTTACTCGGAGCTGTGTTTGTACACGAGGCTGTTAGCAAAATGGGTGGGACAGGCTTTGTTGGGGTGGGACGCTGCCCAGCTGAAACAGATGGGAGTGAAATAGCCACTTGGTATCTCTCAAAATACTCTTATCGGGGTCTAGCTCTAGTTTCTGGGCAGCAGTGTGAGCTTGATATGCTTTCGTGCACACACAAATAAAGAGGCTGTCAAATGCTTTGTGATTTTCTTTTAAATCATAAGCTCTGCATTAACCTTTACTTTTACCGGTTGCGGTATCTTACTCTCTGGGTTGTTGAGAGGAAGATCCAAAACTCATGCATTTTTTCCATCATATCTTTATATTCCTGTGCTCATCAGGTAGTTATGACGCTTCTCTCCCTTGTTGCAGCTTGTAGAGACCTCGTTAAAAGGAGAAATAGTCTTTGACCCCAGAAGTGCTTATTACCTATGGTTTGTAATGGATTTCTGTGATGGAGGAGATATGAATGAGTATCTGTTGTCCCGAAAGCCTAACCGCAAGACCAACACCAGTTTCATGCTTCAGCTCAGCAGTGCCCTGGCTTTCCTGCACAAAAACCAAATTATTCATCGTGATCTCAAACCTGACAATATCCTGATATCCCAGAGCAGGATGGATGCTAGTGACTTGGAGCCCACGCTGAAAGTAGCTGATTTTGGGCTGAGTAAGGTGTGTTCGGCTTCAGGACAGAACCCCGAGGAACCAGTCAATGTAAATAAGTGTTTTCTATCAACTGCATGTGGGACTGACTTCTATATGGCCCCCGAAGTCTGGGAAGGACACTACACTGCCAAAGCAGACATTTTTGCCCTGGGGATCATAATCTGGGCGATGCTAGAAAGAATCACATTCATAGACACAGAAACAAAGAAAGAACTTCTGGGGAGTTACGTCAAGCAGGGGACGGCGATCGTGCCTGTTGGGGAGGCGCTTCTAGAAAACCCTAAAATGGAGCTACTCATCCCTGTAAAGAAAAAATCCATGAACGCTCGCATGAAACAGCTGATTAAGGAGATGCTGGCTGCCAACCCGCAGGACCGTCCCGATGCTTTTGAACTCGAGCTGCGATTAGTCAACATAGCTTTTAAAGACTATGGCAGCTGGGAGACGTGACCCGCCGAGCAGCCCGTCTCTTGGTAGAGCTGCTGCTGGCCTAACTGATGGTGCAACTTCGTGGCAGTAAAAGAAACGAGCCTGATCTCAAACCTGCGGGTTTAGTTCCTTCCGACAGAATTTTGGGTTTCATAAACTATCAGAATGTGAGTTGGCCGTTGTGTTAGCACTGCGTCGATGTGTGTGTTACCAGGATGTCCATATGCAAGTGTAAGACGTGACGGTGTTCGTTTGTGTACGTTGGCAGTGGGATGTCTTAAGAGCTGAGACGTGGTTTCCAGCAATATCTCAGAGTATTTCCTACATTCCAGTTTCCTATATCAGTATTAGGAACTCTCATGGAAAAAGAGGTTTGCATGCTGGCAGTGCAAATCTTCAGGCTTTGTAAAGTAATTCTGTGTATATATTTATGTCTACGAGTGACTGGGAGCGTGTGCCTGTAAGTGTGTTGCATTCCATGGGGAAATGACACTTCTCTTAAATTATTTGCTGTGGGTCTGAATGATTGGGGTCTGCTAGAACACCGGGTGAGGAAGACGGGTGAGAAGCATTCCTTCTTCTCCAGTCCTGGATAACTTTATTATTTATTTTTGTTATCTAATGTTAAAGATAGGGTCTGAGACTTGACTTTGTAGACAAAAAAAAATACAATGCAAGGGTATCAGCAGCTTTAAAAGTGCTGAGGTGGTTGAGTTTAGCACTTCCAGCCTAATGAGCTCATCACTGTGGGAGTCAAATTACAAGTGCATGCAATCAGGTGCTGGCATGGTGGCTAGTTCATTAACCATTCAATTCTGCTTTCCCCTACTAATCAAATACTTTATTAATCCATTAATCTACAGCTTCACAACATGCTCCCTCCTTTAAACTAGAATCCAGTAGCAAACTGAGTAGTTACGGTAGAGCTTCCATGTGAAAAGGCAAATCCCTGATGAGGGAATCCGGCAGCATAAAGCATTGTTCTGAAGATTCTCCAAAATAATGGTTACGGCACGTTTTTCTTGTTAAGCGGATCTGTTACTGGTCATGGTCTCCCTTTCTGGTGCTGCCTGTAACCTGGTAGCGACGAGGAGATGAAGGGATGGCTGTCTTCTTGAACACACCTCAAATACGGGAGAAAACTCTTAGTGATCAGTGGAAGGCGTCTCAGACTTGTGCAGCAACCTTGGCCCATCTTTGGATTTATTTTCCTCCTTTTAATAAGTAATATTTAAAACCGCTGCCAGTAGGAAAGAAAGCTTTGGAGCAGCTGGAAGGCTGCTTATCCCCCTTCCGTACTGCACAGGAGCATGTTCACGTGCTAAGAGATGTTTCATTTATGCTACCTGACACTGCAGGCCGGACAGAAGCTGCTTTGTGCTGGTATAACACTTTTTTTCTTTTGGCTGCAGGAGCATGACCTTTCCCATCAATCTGACCTTTTGGAAATGTAGTCCTTAAAAAAAAAAAGCAGTTTTTATTAAAGCTGCAGCAAAGGTTGTTTTTTCTTAATAAAATCAATTCAATACTTTGGTTTTCTTAAATCTTACCTGGAAACTGCCATGAAACCTGAAACTCTGCCCAGAGTGAGAAAGCAGCAAAACCAACAAATCCATAGGAGAAGCAAAGGTTTCTGATTCTACCGGACTTCTGAGGCTTGACAGGCTACAGCAGGAAGTTCTCACCTGCAGGCCTTGCCTGCCGAGTGTAGTCCTGGTGGCAGCAGTTACCTGGGGGTCCGTAGTGGTTAATTCGTAGTTTGCGTCACTTGGTGTAAGGCAGATTGCCTGAACAGTGATGCTCAGACAAACATATTTTCCTGTCTCAAAGCAAAACAATATTTAGTGTCTAGATGAGCTTTCCGAAGTGACTTCGGGAGGGTGGTGCTGCGTCACACCGAGGTGTTTGGATCCAGCGGAGTGCCTCCTGCCTGAGCTGGCAGGGATGGAGGCGAGTGCATCGTGCTGAAGGTACGGCCTCTTGCCTGCACGGATGTCCCAGCACTGCACCGTCCCTGCAGGGAGCTTCGTCTGTAAAGGAAGCCTGGGAGCCTCTCTGAGTAATGGGTGACGAGGAGAGCTCTGTTCCCGTGTTCTAGAAGTGGAGGTCTGCTCATTCTCCTGTCTTAACTGGGCTCGGTACAACTGGAGACTCAGCTTGTTAGGAGGAAAGCGAACCTCTTGCTCCCTGTGCTAGCACCTCTACAGCACTTACATCCCTGCGTGGTCGTTCAGGGAGGCTGCGTAAAGCTGAGGGTAGGTAACCTTTCAGGTCAAACTTTTGAAAATGCATTAACTTCCTCCTCTCTCCTGCCCACCCAAAAGACAGAATCAGCTCTGTTAATCTTAAGGTATTAATCTACTCCAGAATAATAGTACTTACCGGTAAGGCTCTTTGCAAATAATTTGATTCTCCTCTGAAGTACTTCAAAGGATGAGCACCAAACGTGCTGCCTGCCTGCGGTGCAGAAATGAGTGCTAATGAATGCACAAAAAACTTGTTTTTTGACTCCCACAGGATGCGTTTGCACTGATTGCCACTTTAAAGGGTGGGGGTACCTGAAATCCCTCGCATGGTGCTTAGCCTTGCTGTTGGGTGACACCGAGCATTTCCTTGGCTCGTTGAATGACAGTCCTTGAGGTTTGTGTTCTGTTTGATTTTTGTTGTCTGAGGTCTCTGTTTTCAAACCTTCGGTAAAGCAAACTGTTGTAGCAGCTACAGAACTATTCACCAGCGTGACACAAAGTCAAGATACTCTTCGGCACTCAGAAAAGGTTTTTTCAAATCTTTCTTTAAAAATTGTAAAATATATTTTGTGCAGAATTTATAATGGGGGAGATTATTGTGTAATTTATTAAGTTCATGACCTTTTTTGAAATAAAACCTGGATTTCGATGAAGCTTTTGAACTCTCTACCGAGAAATGCTTTCCTTTCGGTCAGCACAATGTCACCCAGGTGCCAGGCAGGCTGCAGAAAGGTTTACTCGCTCTGCTAGAGGAGTAGTGAGCTGTAGGAGTACTCGAAGTGCCTTCAGGGTGGAAAAGATGCTGGGTCGGCCAGGAGCTGTGCTCACCGTGTGGGGGTAGCGGCGGTGCCAGGCTCTGGCAGGTACGCTACGTGCTGCTGGAGGATTTGCCAGAGCCCGGCGCTGCTGGATGTGCCTGCAGCTGGCTTCTGGACCAGCTGAGGTGAGCCCTGGCTGTGTGGAGCCTTCTGCTGAGCCTCTTAAGAGTCAAAGCGCTGCTCCTCTGGGTGTGCTGCTTCCTTTTCAAAGACGGGATTAAAGATGGAAGAAGTCTCGCATCCACTGCGTGCTTGAAGCTGTTACTACAAGCAGAGTGAGTACCACCCTGGGCTGCATGGAAATCTCCGGCAGCCTGTCTGCTCTGTTACTGGTATGACTGGATTTGAGGCTGTGAATAGATGCTGCTGCTTTTCTGGGCGCTGCTGCTCCTCCTCCCTCTGAAGCAAGCCTTCCCCCCTGCGGGGAACGGGTGCTGGAATAGCAAACTCTCACCCAGAAGACCTCCAGCTGTTCCTTGGTGGGTGAGCCCTGTTCCCCTCTCCCCAGCACGCTGCAATCCCCCATGCAGAGAGCTGAGGGCAGCCGGGTAAAAGCATCCTCCCGCACGCTTCCCTCCTGCGTGCGGGGGCTGAGCTGTTTGATCCAGCCTGGTTTTGTTCGGAGCTGGTGGCAGAACTGGTGCTGGGGCTGACCCAGCTGTAAATGGTGTCCTGGGGGCCGCGAGGTGCTGGCGACCCGCTGGTCTCACACGCCCCGAGAAACCTTAGAAATAAAGGTGAAGAAATGCTATTACTTATACATGGTACAAGAGGCGAAGGTCATTTGCATGTTTTTAATTAAAAAGTGCTCCAGAACAAAGGGGTGTACAGACTGGGAGTGAGACTAGCGCAAACTGGAAATGCCTTAAATTATCCCGTCCTCCTGTTTTTACCCCACCAGCAAACCCAAACCCAGTAGCCTCATGGATGCCAGGTGTGCTTGCATCGTCGCCTGGAGTTTTGTGTTCCCTGGTGCTGCAGGCAGGCAGGTCCCCGCCCGGCCAGGAGCTGTGGTGAAATCTGTAAGTCAGCACAGTCGTTGCAAAAGAGAAAGGGTTTGAAATTTACATTTTCTTTTCCATTAAAGGATAAGCACCTTAATTAAAGGGGAGCGTTGCACCTCTGGTTAGCTGTAAGACCGGTGACTTTAAATACAGACACAAGCTAAATCCCTCCCCCGTAAAATGGAGGAAACTGAACCTACACACTTGAAATATGCCTAGTGCGTGGAAAACGAAAATTAAAATCTCTGAAGAAATGCTGTTACAGACCCTAGAAGTTAAACAAAGCTGCATCTCAGCTCAAATAACCCACCCCCTGCTTTATTTTGCTCGTCTCGCAGAGTGCAGAGTCCTCGGGCTGCGGATTGCCCGTCCCGTTTCCTCGGGCAGGGTTTGGCTGGGAGCTCCCTGCCCCGTAGCGCTGGGGCTGCGAGCTCGTGTTTGTGTTTGGTGCTTGGTGCCCGTTTGAACGCGGCTGTCCGTCGTGCCAGCCAATTACCGCTCCTGCCTGAGCCGCGGCGCGATGGCGGGCGTTGTTTTCTGGGGGAGATGAGGCCCTGCCTGCGGTGGCAGCGCTGCCCGCCCCTTGGAAGGATGCCCTCGCTCTGAAGTAACGTCTCTTTTCCTCTCGTGCAGCGGCTGAGCAGACACGCTCGGGTGGACTCTGGACTGCGGGCAGCACGGAGGTAACCTCTGCGGTGCTTCGCCCCTCGCTGTGCCCGTGTCGCCCGAATCCTCTCTGGGATCCATCGCGAAGTGTTTTTGGTCTTCACTGGTGCCCTGCGCTGTAAGCCCAAGAAGCGGGGTCCCTCGGGGAGCTTGTTACAAGTCTTTAAACATAAACTGCAGTTCGTTGGCAGCTCAGGCGCTGATGGGCACTGACCGGGTTTCGTTTCCTTTTTGCTCGGGGTCTGGGAGCAGTTCATGCAAAGTGCTGGCTATTCTTACACGCAATTAAGGAAGAGGGATCTGTCTCAAGTGTCACAAGCTGTCCTGAGTGCCTGCACTGTATTCGGGGAGGGGTTGGGAGGTGGAAATCTCAGCCCGAGCTGCTGCTGCTGCTTCTCCCCTCTTACCACCAGGTCTGTAAGCATTTGGGGGAGTCGGAGGCCGTCTGCCTCTGTAAGCAGAGCAGGGGGAGCACGGAGAAGCTGAGCGACCCCAAAGATCAGCCAGCAGCCCCAGTGCGTCGCTGCAAGAGGAGCCACGGCCCAGGTGATGTTCTCCTCTTCGAGTCCCTTCATTCCCAGATGAGTTTCCAGATTACCTGGCTGCCTGAAGCAGAAACACTTGCGTAAGGGCTGCAGTCCCCGAGGAGCAGCCGGTGCCTGGGCCCCGTGGGCTGAGCTGGCAGGTGGCGAATTGGAGCTGTGGCTGCCACGGGCCTGGGGAGGAGGAGCAGGAGGAAGGCAACCTCCCTTGGGTGCCTCTCCCATAAATCCTGCTCCTTTCAAATGCTTTAACCAGGTAACGTACGCTGGGTTTGGGTGCTAGAGGGCATGGCTGACGTGCTTTGCGTCTCTTGAAGTGGGTGAAGGGAGCAGCAGCGTTAGAATTGCAAGTGCTCTGGGGTTTGAAATGAAAACAACAAAATGTCCGTGGGTCCTTTGCAGCAGGTGGGGGGTTCAGCCCAGACACTCGTATTTCGGAGACCCCTCTGTCGTGGTTACCTTCCCTTTTTCAACCTGTGTCCGTGGTCCGAACACTGACTGCTTTTGCTTCCCAGACTGGCGCAGGCACCCCAAGTCAGCGAGGTCAGCCTCACCCTGCAGCGTGGTTTGAAGCCCTGCCTGTCGGTAGGGCACGAACATCTGCGTGAGGCTCCGTGTCCTCCTCTCCTGCGCCCAACTGCTCTCCAGTTCCTACTTGCACAAACTTGTGGGTGGCTGCCTTAGATGAGGTGTTGGTTTCAGATTTATTTATGCCCATTTGAGCCCTTGATATTTTTAAACTTGTATAGCAGGCCTTCCACTCCTGCTCTGTCCCAAATACACGTTTGTGCATCTTGAGCCCTCTGGCTTGCAGCCATACAGCCTTGAGCCTGCCAGCTCACTTCGGCTGCTCTCCCCTCTTTGGTATTTACATGGGCCTCAGACCAGAAAGGGCTTCTGTGGGTTGGGAAAGTAAACTGGCAAGTAGAAACAGATGGTGATGTTATCAGTTCCCTCAGTCATGTCTGCACCTGGTCACAGCGGTGTTAAAGTGATTTGCAAAGGAGAAATGCATCTGGAGAGGTGACTGAGGGGCATGTTGAGCCCTGACCACTATCCCGTGGAAAGGCTCAACTCTGGAGAAGTGGATCTCCATATTTACCGTTTGTTTGCAGACCAGGTTGTTATTTTTCAGCTTTTTCTTGTATCCTGGTACATGCTGGGCTCTTTGGGTGTTTTGAGACCTTTCCCGGGAAGCCCAGTGGTGCTGAGGGGTCAGAGCTTCCTCCCTAGGAGGCCACGTCTCTGCATGCCCCGAGCAGACCTGTGGGACGGCAGGTTAAGGACTATACAGAGAGCCCTTCTCTGCCTTTGGAGGAGCAGGGCTGTGAGCTCTGTTTATCCACACCAGATTTCCCTCCCTGGAAATCAGCTCATCCTCCCTGCAGAGGCAGTTGGCCATCGACACCCTCAGTCCTCCTCCAGGTGTGGCTGTCATAGCCTCGGGGCTGCTCCTCTGGGGTGGGTCAGGGCTGCGGCAGGGCCCTGGTGATCTTGCAGAGCTCTTCTGGGGATCTTCTTCTGTGGTTCCTCCTCCTGGAGTCTGCGGTGCGTGATTACGTGCCCACCTCGTACATGTCTCCACAAACTGGGAGAGGGGAGGTCTTGCTGGGAGCGGAGCTGTTTGATCAGGAGCTGGGCGTACTCTGAGAAGTCACTTGGGAGGGGTGAGCTGTGCTCTCGGACCTTTGGGGATTTTCTCAACCTTCTCTCCCATCACAGGCTGAAAGCATCCTCCAGCTGGACCCAAACCTGCGACTCTCCCGTAATCACTGGCCAGGCAGTGCTGAAGCAGTAAGACAGACAGGCTTAATTCAACAACAAGAAACTTGAAGGGGCTGTGTGACTAAGAAATGCCACCCAGTGCGTTTACAAGAGGCTGCTTAATTGGGTAAATCACTTAAATCACTTCCTAGAAACTGAGGTGACAGCCACCCCCCCCTCACCCAGGGCTTAAGGAGCTGCCTGGCCTCCTGATGCCAGGGAGGATCCCTCAAACCGCCCCTTTTGAATCCCCCAAGGAATTTGGCTCGTGCAAATTGTAGTTCAGCAGTAAGTGCCTGCTGCCTGTGGCCCCCCCCGTCTGTCTGTCTGTCTGTGCTGTTCCCAGGGCAGGGGAAGTGGCAGGCACTTGGTGGAAGTGCATCACGGGGACACGCCACAGAAAAAGGGAATCAGAGGCTGCTCTTACTCATGGCTGTCTTTACCAGAATGGCTGCCTGAATTCCGGCTCGGAAAATAAACCTGTCTTAATGAACCGCGATTCCTGTTTGGTGTTAAAACTGAGGTGGGTGGGGAGCAGATCTCAGTCCTGGCACGGGTTTCTCAGCCTCTTGTCCCCATCCTTTTCCCGTTTTCCTCTGGAGCATCCTGCACTGTCCGGGTGGTGCTGGGAGCACAACTCGGTGCGTTGCTCCTCCCCAGGTTTGTCCCTATTTTTGCTTTTGCTGGGGTTTGGCCTGTGCCAGCAGAGCTCAGGCAAGCTTTGCTGTCTCAGATCTTGCTAAGGCCTCAACTTCAGGCTCGGTTTTTCCAGCACTGGGGGGTGCTGGCCCAAGCCCCCCCCCCTCCTGGCCCCCATTCCTGCCCACGGGGAGCTGCTGGGCGCTGACCCAGCCCCGGTTCCCGGCACTGGCAGTGACACCAGCAGTGACACCGGCGCTGCAGGAAGGAACTGGCGTGGGGGCAGGCAGGCTCATGGCCATGTCCCCCTTCTTTAAGGGAACCTGCAGGTTCTGTGCCAAATTTCGTGGCTTTGTCCCTGCTACAGCCTCCTGGTTTCCTCTTTGGCTTCCTGGATGCAGGGAGCTGATGCAGGTCCCTGGGGTTGCCCAGGCTCTGCAGCACAAGCTCTGGGGAGCCTGAGTCCCCCCCTTCCAGGTGGGCTGGGGTGGTGTGTGGGGCCAGGGGGATGCTCGGCCCTCCAGGAAGGGGAGAGGGCAGAGGTAAAAATAACCCCCTGGGCTGGCTCCGGTCCCTGTGGCTTCCTGCAATTTACAGCCCTTCCCGGGGGAAGAGGAGGCAGGAACCTTCCTGGCTCAGAGCTCGCTTTGACCCTTTCACCACCGACAGAGGAGTCGTCGGGACCTTTCCTTGCTCTGTTCCGCCTGCCTGCTGTGGGACCCTGGGGAAGGGGGATTGCGGTGGGCTCCTGCTCTTGAGCTGGGCTCAGCATCTCCAGGGCAGGTAGAGGGGGGGAAAGCTGGTGCAGTGGATGCGCTTCCATCCTTCTGCTCCTGATGCAAAGTGTGTGAGGGGGGCGGACAGGCTGGGCCCCACCTGAGAGAAGGCAGACACTGCTGCTAGCGGACCCCCAGGGGCAGAGGGTGGTGGGGAGCCCGTCCCTAAATCAGGATCCTGGCCGGGCTCCCATAGGGAGGCAAAAAGGGCTGGGAGAGGAGATGGAGCCTGCGGCTGCAGGAGGAGAGGGGTTAATGCCGGCTGTGCGGGGGTCTGGGGTGCGAAGGCTGTGCGAATGGGGGCCCCCATGCCAGCAGGGTGCTGGCAGGCAGCGGTTGTGTTGACGGGGCTGGGCTGGCAGGGGTTAATGGGGTGGCTCTTCCTCCCCCTCTATATGAGGCTCCTGCAGCTCTGGGCTCAGTTTGCTGCTGGCGGCCGGAGGGACAGGAGCGGCGGCGACCAGCGGAGCACCCCTGACCCCTGCGTGGGCCCAGGTGAGCGAGAGCATCTTCTGCTGGCCCAGCTGCTGGGCGCGGGGCCTGGCGCTGGGCTGGGGGTGCGGGGACGCTGGCACCCTGGGCGTGCTGGCAGTGCCCAGTGATGGGACCACGTGTGGGGGCAGCATCCCTTGAACCGCCCCAGAGCTCTGCCCGAAACCCAGGGAGGTTTGGGAGTTTGCCCCCTTAGGAGCACAGGAGCAGAACAGCTCCGTGCCTCAGTTTACCCATCTGTAAAATGGGGTGGGCGCAACGCTGCAGCCCCCGGGCTGCGTGTCGGGGCAGAAGGCCCCCGGCTGTCTGCTCTCTGTTAGCCGTGTTCTGCCCGTCCTCGCCGCCTCCCCAGAGGAGGCTCCTCACGGCCATTTGGGCTTCTCCTGAGGGCCACCATCTGCTTTGGGCATTTACAGCCCGTGGCCAGGCCCCACCTCCGCCGCCCGATTTATGGCCCTGGCCCTGCACGCCCGCGCCGTCTGCCTCCGAACCATCCTCGTCCTCTGCTGTCCCCTCACAGATGCTCGGGTAAAGCTGAGCAGGAGCCGTCGTTAGCCCCCAGGGCTAACAGAAGCCCTTTGCTCCTTGAACCCCACAAATGGAGGCAGGAGAGGGTCAGAGGATCGCTTATCCCAGCGCTCGGGATCCCCCCGCTGCGGAGGGACCGGGGAGGCCGGGCTGACTCCACTGCCCCCGGCAGCCTCGGTGCCGACTGTCTGCCGCAAGCAGCCTCCGCTTAAAATAAACCTGCCCCGAGCTCCTTTGTTTTCCTTTCCGAAAAGGGAAGCGGGGCCAGGGCCCGGCCCAGGCCAGCGCCGCAGGGAGCTGCGATGCCCGCACGGCACAGAAACCCCGCTGGCCAAAACGGCCCCGGCCAACGCGGCCCCGCTGCCGGCACGCTCAGAGGTAGGGCCAGGGAAGCTCGCTGGCTTCCCCGCGCTGTCTTTGTTCTGCTGTCCCTGGGCTCATAAAGATAAGGCGGTGGCTCCGGTATTTTTTCCTGTTTGAAGCCGCTCTTGGGATCTCGGTGAAGCCGGCGGATGCTCGGCGCTTCGCTCTTCCTGCCCATGATTGTTCCCGCAATGGCTTGCGGGGCACCTCTGCTGGGGGTAGGGGACAGCCCCGGTCCCCGCTTCGCTCCTGGTCCTTCTGCTGGCAGTGCCAACCCCGTCCTCGGTGCCAGCCCCATCCTCAGTACTAACCCCGTCTCTCCTCTCTCCTCCCAGGGCCGTAGCTGAGTCCAGGAGCCCAGCAGACCTTTGGGGTCCCCGTCCCACCCGGAGCCGGTTGGGGGCTGGCGGGCGATGGTCCCCCTCGGCAGCTCCCCCCGAGCAGTGTGCTCCCCCGGCAGCGTGCGCCTGGCGTCCCCCGGCCGCGGCGTCTCCCCCCTGCGCCTGCTGAACCGGGGCCCCGAGTACCTGCGGGAGCAGGTGGCGGGGGGCAGCGGGGGCCGCGCGCCCAGCGCCGTGGAGCGCCTGGAGGCCGACAAAGCCAAATACGTCAAATCGCAGCAGGTCATCAACAGCCGGCAGGAGCCGGCGCTGCGGGGCTGCTCGCCCCGCTTCTCCCCCCGCGGCCGGCGCCTGCTCGCCCTCCAGCAGTGCCACGAGCTCTGCCAGGGCTCGGACCTGAGCCGCGACGGCCCCCGCAAGCCGCCGTGCCCCCAGTCCCCCGTGCTGCGGAGGGGCGGCAGCGGCAAGCGCCTGCTGAGGCCCGACTCGCTCATCATTTACCGGCAGAAACGGGACTGCCCGGTCATCAACAAGGAGAACAAGGGCTACGGGCTGGTCAGGCGCCTCTTCCAGGGGCCGCTCAGGGACAAGCCCCCCAGCTCCCCCCCAGCCCGCGGGCTGGCCGGAGCCCCCGAGAGCCCCATGCTGTGGGTGCCCACGGAGCGAGCGGAGCCGAGGACACCGGGCACCACCACCAGCAGCAGAAGTGGCAGCGGCAGCAACATCTTCCAGCTGCCCGGCGGCCCCGTGGCGCAGCCCCCCGAAGCCCCCAGCCCGGCCCAGACCCCCGCCTCCCCCAGCCCCAGCAAGCCAGCGCTGGGCCTGCGCCTCTCGCTGCCGCTGTCGGAGCAGGAGCGCTTCTTCAACTACTGCGGGCTGGACCGGGCGCTGGTGGAGGGGCTGGGGCAGGAGCGGTTCGTGCCGGCGGGCTGGGACAACGCCTCGGCGAAGTTCCCCGGCTCCTGCGAGTGGGAGCCCAGCCAGGCCTCGGGGGGCAGCGGGGAGGACGCGGGGCCGGGCGACGAGGAGCAGGACGCCCGGCTCTGCTCCGCCGTTTCGGTGGTGGAGCGCAACGCCCGCGTCATCAAGTGGCTCTACGGCTGCCAGCGAGCCTGGGCGGCCGCCAAGGAGTCCACGGTGTGAAACAATGAGCCCCGGCCGGCCCCGCGGGGGTCGGGGTGGCAGGATGCAGCCCCTTGCCCGGGCTGGAGGAGGCCTGCAGCCAGCGGCCATCCTCGGCCCCGGCACCGCGGGGCTGCTGCTGGCCGGCAGGGACACCAGGTCTGCCCCTTGGGGGACGTGTTTTGGGGTGCGGACACACGGCTGAGTGTGGTGGGGTGCCCGGGGGGCTCCCCTGGGTGGGTTCAGCCACAGCCCCGGGGGCCCGCAGGCTGCTGTGCCCCGTTGGGTCCCCTCCTCTTGGTCCTCCCTGTCTGTGGATGTGGTCTGGGATGGGGGGCAGAGCCCGAGCCCCCTCCTCAATGCTGTCCTCGCCAGAAAAGGGGCCGCTGGGACGGGAGCAGGGCTCAATAAACCCATGTTTTTTTTCTAGCCTGGCTGTGTGTGGTTTCTGCCAGCAAAGCCTGGGGGCGATGCTTTGGGGCTGGGGGTGGTGCCCCCCCTCCATCCCTCCGGAGGGTCTTGGCCGCCTGGGGCAGCTCTGAGGCCTTGGGGACACGATGGGGTGGCTCCGTGGGTGACCGGGCTGCTGGGGGGGGCATGAAGGCAAAGAAAGCACCACACGCGCTTAGGGAAAAGGCACCTCGGGGTCTTTAGTGCTGGCACCTCCACATCCCCGAAGCCCACCACGGCACCACCGGCGGGGGCTGCCGCAGAGTCCAGCCGGCGCCTCCTCCTCCTCCTCCTCCTCCTCCTCTAGTTGCCCTTGGGGGCGTTTTTATTTCGGATTTCAGCCAGCTTGCTGGCCAGGAAGCCCCACCTGAAGGCCCCTTCCTCCGGCTCCCGCAGGTCGTAGGGGCCCTCGTCCCCCGGCGGCTCCCCGGGGCTCTCGCCCGGCTCCGTCGGGGGCTCCTCCTGGTCGGGGGCCGACGCCTGCTGCCACTTGGTAGCGAAGAGATCCCAAAATCCGTGTGTTTTCCGGGAGGGGGGCGGCTCTGCTGGTGAGGCAGCCAGCGGGCTGGGGGGAGAGCGGGGTCGGGGACGTCACCGCAGGGCCCTTCTCACCGTGCCCATCCCTTCCCGAACCCGCTGCCGCACCAGGGGGTGTCCGAGCCCCCCAACCTCTTGGTCACGGGGTGGGGGACCGCAGGTGAGGGGGTGGGGGTGACGTGGGGCTACAGAGCCCTGGGGGTGGCTCTGGGCCCCCCCAGCACCGAGCCACAACTTACTGGTCTGCGCAGGGCTCCGGGCTGAGCAGCTGGTGCTCGTCCTCGCGGGCGAAGAGGGACGAGAGGGTCCGCCAGCCCCTGGCGCCCACCCCCTGCACCTGGGGGGGAGGCACGGGGGGGGGGGGGGTCACCGGGGCTCCCCCCGGTCCCACAGCAGCCCCCCCCTCACTGCCCCCCCCCCCAGCCTCACCTTCCTCGCCAGCTGCGACACGGGGCCGGGTCCCTCCTCCATCAGCGCGGGGGGCTCGGCCGCCTCCATCAGCTCGGGGGGGTCCCCCTGCAACGAAGCCCCCCCCCCCCCCCCGGTGAGGGCAGGGGGAGGACGGGGGGCTCTGCCCGCCCGTGGCCCCCCCCCCGTATTTACCTCCTCCTGCAGCGCCCCGTCAGCCCGCGCGCCCCCCAGGGCCTGCAGCACCCTGGCCTTGTAGAGCCCCCAGAAGCCCTGGGTCATGGCGAGGGGCTGGCGGGACGGAGCCGATGGGTGCCGGGGAGCAGCAGGGGTGGGGGGCCGGGCCCCCCCCGCACCGCCCCGGCGATCCGGTGTCCTCATTAAAGTTTCAGGGGCCGCTCTCGACGCACAAAGGGGAACCTGAGCCCGGCCAGAGCTGGGGGCGCAGCGGGGGCGGCCGCTCCGGTCACCCCAAAGCCGCCCCCTGGTCCCCGGTGCCCCTCACCCGGGGGGGGGGGTCACCAATGGGGGGGTGCACCGAGCCCGTGGCGGTGAGCTGGTGCTGGGGTCACTGCTGTCCCCCCCCCTTGTCCCCAAGGTGTAACTGATCGCCCGGGGCAGGAAACGCGATCGGTGGCCTTGGGGCACCCGAGCAGCACCGGGGGGGCACCGGGGGCACCCTGGCACCGAGCCTGGGACCCTGGGGGCAGGACGGAGGGGGGGGCAGCCACGGGGGGGGGTCGGGGCCGTGCTTGGGGCAGTGTGGGGGTGGGGGTGTGGGCAGGGCGGGGGGGTGACACTGGGGGGTGACACCGGGGGGTGGCACAGGGGAGGTGACATTGAGAGGTGGCACTGGGGGTGACACTGGGGGCTGTCACCAAAGGGTGACACTGGGGGGGGTGACACCAGGGGGTGACACCAGCAGGGAGACACTGGGAGGGGGGGCACTGGGGGGGGGGGGGGCGACACTGAAGGGTGACACCAGGGGGTGACACCAGGGGGTGACACTGGGAGGGGGACGCTGGGGGGGATACTGGGGAGGTGACGCTGGGGGGTGACACCGAGGGGTGACACGGGCGGGGGGGGCGCTGGGGGAGGGGGAATCTGGGGGGGTGGGGACACACTGAAGGGTGACACCAGGGGGTGACACTGGGGGTGTTGACACTGGGCGGGGGGGGGCACTGTGGGGGGGGGTGACACTGAGGGGTTGACACCAGCAGGGTGACACTGGGTGGGGGGGGGTGACACTGAAGGGTGACACCAGGATGTGACACCAGGGGGTGACACTGGGGGGGGGGACACCGGGGGGGGGGGGGAGGGGACACCGGGGGGGGGGGGGGGACACCGGGGGGGGGGGGGGCTGCCTGCCGGGCACCGACCGGGGGGCGGAGCCTATGGGCGTGGGGGCGTGGCCACGCGCGGATGTGGGCGTGGCCAGCGCGGGGGGGGGCGGAGCTCCCTCCCCCGGCGCCTGCGCAGTGCGTCCCTCGGCCACGCCGCCGCCATGGCGCCGCGCAGCAGCCGCCGCACGGGCGCGCACCGGGCGCACTCGGAGGCGCGGCGGGCCAAGACCAAGCGGCGCCGCCGGGACCTGGACGAGATCCACGCGGACCTGGAGCCCGGCCGGGCCGCCCGGCTGCTGCGCCAGGAGCCCGACCCCGACCTGCCGGGCTGCGCCCAGTTCTACTGCCTGCACTGCGCGTACGGCAGGCGGGGCCGGGAGGGTGACGGGGGGTTGGGGGGGGGGTGCGACAGGACTGGGGGGGCGACAGGGTTTTGGGGGGGGACAGGGTTTTTTGGGGGGGGACAGGTTTTGGGGGGGACGACGGATTTTGGGGGAGGCGACAGGGTTTTGGGGGGGGCGACAGGGTTTTGGGGGACGGGTTTTGGGGGGGCAACAGGATTTTGGGGGGCGCGACAGGTTTTGCGGGAGGTGACAAGGTTTTGGGGGAGGTGATAGGGTTTTGGGGGGGCGTCGGGTTTTGGGGGAGGTGACAGGGTTTTGGGGGAGGTGACAGGGCTTTGGGGGAGGTGACAGGCCTGGGAGGGGGGCGGCAGATCTTGGGGGGGGGGCAATAGGACCCAGGGAGGAGTGACAAGTCTTGGGGGGGGGTGACAGGTTTTGGGGAGGGTGACAGGGCCCAGGGGTGACAGGTCCGGGGGTCCTGGGCTGGCCCAGGGGGCTCTGACTCCTTGGGGGTTTATCCTACCCTTGGGGGGGCTCCCTAACCCCTTGGGAGTCGGTTCTGGAGGGGTGTGGACCCCAAACCCCCCCCGACCCCAGCCCCTCTCTGCCCCCAGGCGCTACTTCGTGGACCTGACCAGCATGAAGGAGCACTTCAGGTCCAAGGTGCACAAGAAGAGGTAAGGGGGGGGGTCCTGAGCCCCTAAGACCCTAAGGTCTGGTCCCCGAGGGGGCTGAGGTGGGGGTGCCGGTGCTGGGCCGGTCGCTGTGGGGATTTGCCGTGTTTCAGGGCACCGCCGTGGGTGGTCTCAGCACCTCTCTGCTCTGCCGCAGGCTGAAGCAGCTGAGCGAGGAGCCCTACACGCAGGAGGAGGCCGAGCGCGCCGCGGGGATGGGCTCCTACATCCCCCCGAAGAAGGTCCACGTGCAGACCCAGCCGCTGGACGAAGCGGTCGAGATGGAGGCGTCCAGCTGAGCCCGAGGGGCCGGGCTGCTCCCTTCGCAGGTGCCTTTGTCACGGTGCCGCTGAAAGGACGTCTTTGTCCCCAGCTCCATGAGAAAACCACGCTCCATCGCAGCCGGCCAGCAAGGCACCGCGCTCCTCCTCGCTGGGCACTAACGAGGAGAAGGAGCCAGCGAGACCCCGCGTGCCCCTGCAGGGGCGGGCTGTGTGTGTCCTCCTTCTGGGGACGGGACAAGCAGCTCCTTGCTGCAAACACTGGCATGACTGTGCGCTCGTCTCTTGGCTTTTGGAGCGGTTTTAGGTCTCTCCTTGGGTCAGAGACCCCGTTAGTCACCCATTAAAATATGTCACCCAACAGGCTGGTGTTGAGAGCTCTCTGCGAGCGTGTTCCAGGCTCTGGCTGGAGGGAGCGAGGGCAGCCACCCCTCGGGAGGAGGGTACCTTCCCCGGCTGTGCTCTTCCTGAGCCCTCAAAGGAAAACGCTGTGTGTGTGTGCGAGTCTGTGGGCAAAGCCTTGTCACGGTGCTCCTGTGCTGGCAGGATGGCCAGGGCCCTTCTGCTCCCTTCTAGGGGAGGGATCCCACCCACTGGTAGCAGGTACGGGGCTTGTTTTTGCTTGGGGGGAGCTTCGTGTGTGAACCAAGCCTTCATCGAGCACTAGGGTTTGTAGTAAGCAGCTTTTTATGGGGCTGGCCCTGCCAGCCTTGGGGGTGAGCTGGTGTCCTCCCCAGCAGGTAGAGTTTGGGGCTTCTGAAAACAATACCACTGAGTTTGATGCCCTAAAACTCACTGCACGGAGGTGATTTCATGCTCCTAGAGGGCTGGGGCCGTGTGTATGGCATGATCCAGCCCCCTTGCTGCGTCCCCCAGCCTGCTGATCCCAGGGGTGATGTGACGCCATGCTGCCGCGTGGCCCCGGGTGCCACCGCTGCGAGTTCCCGCAGGGCGGGCTCAGCCGACGCAGCTAACCCAGCTCCTGGGGCCCTGTCCTTCCTGCCGAGCAGCGGGGAGGCAGCACGACAACAGCGCGGCTTTGCTCAGAAGGAAGGGATTTATTTCCATGCAAGCTGCCCGGATTTGTCCCCCCCCCTGCCCGGGGAGCTCAGGGCGCCTGCAGCCAGCCGTCTGTCAGCAGCCAGCCCTCTGCTGGGCGCAGCTCCGTGCCCAGCTCCGCGCGGGGTCGGTGGGCACGGGGAAGGGGAAAGCTGCGGCCGCTGGTCCCGGGGGGATGTGCCCGTCCTTGGGGAAACGTTGCCTGAACCGTGCTCTTTACCTCGAGGCCCAGGCTGGCCCTGTATCCCCTCATTTCGGAGGCCGATCCCGGTCCCAGCCCTCCCTGCCGCGTTACCTAACGCCGCTCAGCGCTGACCTCCTTTCCTCCGGCCGTGGCAGGGCTGGCGGCAGGCACAGCGCGTCCCCGTGCCGCTGGTAGGGTCAGGGAAGAGCGGGGTGTGAGGAACCCCAAACCCCTCTAACAGGGGGGGTCTGTCCGTCCGCTCAGCCTCCGGTCTCGTAGTGGCCGCATCCTGCCACCTGGTCGGGACTCAGCGTCATGGCAGCGAGCCCCGGGGCTGTGCTGGCGGCCCTGGAACCTGTTGGCTGCGTCTTTTTAGGGTCTCGAGTCGATTTCTCCATTTCCCAAAGCAGGCAGAGGCGCGAGCGTCCCTCAGCTCCTTGGCATCATGCGGCCGAGGCGTGGAGGGGCCGGGCGGGACGTGGCGGGGCTGCGAGGGGGGGCCGCATCCAGCAGCTCCTCTCGGGCAAGGGGGGGAAGCCGGGGCCTGGCTGGGGACCTGGGGACTGTCCCCATGGCCCCCGCTCAGGGCTCGGGGGGGGCCTTGGCGGGTCCGGCCATCCTCCGGGCGCTGTAGAGGGAGAGGCAGAGCCCGGCGGCCGCCAGCAGCAGGGCCAGGGGGGGCAGCGCCCGGTCCTTGGGCTCAGCACCCTGCCCCGCCGCCAGCTGCATCTGCAGGGGGAGAGGGAGAAGGGAAGAAGGGGGCAACGCCGCCCCCAGACCCCCCAGGGGACAGACACGGCCCCCAGCCTGCCCTGAGCGACCCCAGTGCACCCACAGCTGGCATAGGGGGCAAAGGGGGGGCTCTTTTTCCGGCAGGCTGGCCCCAGTGCAGCACCCACGGTGATTTTGGGGTGCCCTGCGACCCCAGCTCTGCCGCAGCACCCTCGGCACCAGCGTGGAGCCAGGATACGGCCAGGCACGGCTCCCGCAGCCGGCAGGCCTCGTGGGGAGGGACTGGGGGGTCCCCACTTGTCGCCCCCCCCCCAGCCCCTGCTCGCCCCTTACCTGGAGCAGGCGGAAATACCCCGGGGTGAGGCGTCGGGGCCGGATGATCATGGCGCGAGGGGAGTGGCAGGATCAGGCCCCCGCGGCCCCTCCGAAACCGCCGGCGAGCGCGGCGCCGCTGTCAGCAGCGATCAGCGCCCGCTGCTCCCCCAAGCGCACACGGTGCAGCAGGGGGGGGGCACGGAGGCGTTTCGGGGGGGGCCGGGGCGGGTTTGGGGCTCGGGAGAGCCGGGTGTGGAGGGGAGGCAGCCCCCGGCCTCGGTTTCCCCATCTGCAAAGGAAGGGGTGGCGGTGGGGTTGGGGCTGGGGGGGGCAAAATCCCCGCAGTGGGGAGCGGGCTCCTGGGATGGTGGGGGTGCATTGGTGTCGTGAGTTGTGCCAGGGCTCAGCCCTCGCCGTGTGTACCGGGGGGGGTCCTCGTCTCAGCGTCTCCTCGTCTCGTGGCCTTCATAAAATGGAGGCCGGGGGCCCCCCCAGGCTGGGTTTGCCATCCCCGCGGGGGTTTCGACGGCCGCGCGTCACCGTCCGGGGGCCGTGAGTTAGCGGGGCGCGTCGCGGGTGCCTCGCCCCGCGGGGTTGTACTGGGCCGTACTGGGCTGTACTGGGAGGGAGGGAGGCCCCGGTGAGCGGCACCCGTGCGCGCCAATGGGGCCGCCCTGACCTGGCGCAGGTGAGCGGCGGGGACGAGCGGTGGTTCCGGCCCTGCCGCCGCCGCCATGGAGCCTGTGGGCGCCTGGGGCCCTGCGCAGGTGGCGGCCTGGCTGCGAGGTGAGACCCCCCCCCCGGCCCCGAGACCACCCCCCCCACCCACCCAGGGGTGCCCCTACCCCATGGGGGAACCCCAGCGGGGTGAGCAGTGGGGCGGGTGGGGAGGAGGTGTCGGGGTGTCCCCGCTTTGGGGACAACGCTGTGGCCGCGGCGGGGGTGGCAGAGCTTTCCCCGGCCTTCCCCAAAACGATCCCTGGGGGGTGATATTCAGCGGGGTGGGGAAGGGGCTGCGTGTGTGTGTGTCCCCCCCCGACCCGTCACGGTGCCGGCTGAGACCTGGAGGGCTCATTGCGTGGATGGGGCCCTCCTGGTGGCCAGGCGTCACCCCCAGCCAAGGGACACGGGGGCACCGAGCCAGGGGACAGCGGATGGGGGGGGTCAGAGCCCCCCCCGGCCCCCCCACCCTGTCCGCCTGGCTCCAGGGGAGGGCGTTTCGGGCAGGGCTGGACGCGGCGGTGCAGGGGTACCCCTTCGAGGCGTGGGGGCTGGCGGGTGCCGAGCTGCTGGGGCTGTCGGCGGGGGTCCTGGAGGCGCTGGGCGTGCGGCGCGTGGGGCACCAGGAGCTGCTGCTGGACGCCGTGGAGCAGCTCCGAGCCCTGGTGAGCCCGGGCACCCATGGGTGCTGCTGGGGTGTGGGCTGGGTGGAGGGGGGGGCGGGGTATGGGGGTAACCTGGGGGGGAGGTGGAGAGGGGACACGGGGGTAACCTGGGGGGACAGGGGGGCACCCTGGGGTGGGTGGAGGAGGGATTTGGGGTTACCCTGGGGTGGATGGAGGGGGGGGCATGGGGGCACCCTGGGATGCATGGAGGGTTTTGGGGGGGGGGACACATGGGGACACCCTAGGCTGGATGAGACACAAGGGGGTTATCCGGGGCTAGATGGAGCGGGGGGAGATGGGGACCCCCTGGGCTGAATGGAGAGCGGGGAGCACCTTGGGTTGGATGGGGGGCACGGGGGGGGGGTTACCCTGGGCTGGATGGAGGGAGGGACGTGGGGGCATCCTGGAGATCCCCGACGCACATCCCGCCCACCCCTGTCCCCCGTCCCGGCCACGTCCCCGCCGCAGGACACGGAGCTGGCGAGCACCAGCCTGCGGACGCTGACGGAGGGGCTGCGGGACCTGGCGCAGCGCGCCCAGACCCTGGTGCTGGAGGGGCCGCCCGGGGGTGCCACCCCCCAGCCGCCCCCCTTCGCCCTGCTGGCCTGCGTGGTGGATCTGATCGGGGCCGCCAAGGGGCTCTTCTCCTGGCTCAACAGGTCTGGGGCGGGCAGGGGGGGCACCTGTGGGTGCTGGGCGCACCCCCGTGCCTGGCGCTGAGCTCCCTGCCCGGCTCTCCAGGTACCTTTTCTCCACCCTGAACGACTTTTCGGCCAGCAGGGACATCGTCCTGCTCTGCGCCCGGCTGGCGGAGGTGCTGCAGGAGGTGGGTGCCCGGGGTGGCCGCGCAGCCACGAGGCCGCGGCGATGGGCACGGAGCAGGGGGAGGCAGCTGGGCGCTATCCCGTTCCCCTAAACGTCTGTGTGATGGAGGGGGGGGGAGAGATGGGGTGAGGGGGGATATGTGGGGGGAACTCCCTATGGGGTCCCCCCTGGCTGGAAGAGGGGGGCTGATCCGTCCCGCTCAGCCCTGCGCTTTGCCCCCCCCCAGGACTGCTCGGCGGTGGAGAGGAACGGCCAGATCCTGCTGATCGTAAGTGCGGGGCGAGGAGGGGGCTGCAAATGGGGGGGGGGGTCCTGGTGGCCCCATGCCCCCCCCCCCCCAATCTCCGTGTTTTCGCCCGCAGTGCCAGCACATCGTGGGCATCTGCGAGAGCATCGTGGGCTGCAGCCCCCCGGCTCTGCTGGACCGCAGAGCTGTGCTGGAGCGCGTGGGGCTGGTGCCGCCCCCCGAGCCGTGGGGCAGCCCCCCGGCATCTCCCAGCACCCCCACACTGCCCCCCAAGCTGTGGAGCAGCCCCCCGGCATCCCCCAGCACCCTGACGCTGCCCTGCAACCCGCTGGTGAGTCCCCCGGTGCCCCCCACCTTCCCTTTCCCTTGCCCCCCCCTCAAACCGCCCCCCTTTTAGGGCCTGGACATCACCTCCACCAGCTCCTGCCTGCACTTCGTGTCCGCGACCAACTTGGAGGTGAGTTGGGGGCTCCCCCCCTGCTGCTTGTGCCCGTCCCCCGCTGTCACCCTGTCCCCATTTTAACCCCGGCCACAGGAGACGTTGCCCCCCCCACCGCTGCAGCCTATGGGGCCGGATCCTGGGAGCCCCTCCAGGCCCTAACCCACCCCCCCCGTCCCCAAACTGGCGGGTGGCTGCGTGTGGCTGAGACCGGGCAGCTCATCACAGGGGTGGGTGCAGAGTGCCCCGCTCTGCACCCCCGTCCCGCCAGCCCCTCAGCCCCCTGCGGCTGGCTGGCGCCGAGCAGGGTCAGTCCCACGGGTTAATGGTTAACCCCCCCCCGTTAACCCCCCCCTTCCCACCATCCCGTCCCCCCTGCCCCGGGTTTCCCCAGCTGGGAAACTTCCTGAACGCTCCCTGCCCTGCCTCTGCCCCAGGCCCTGGCTGCGCAGGGGGGCCGCATCCTGCCCGGAGATGAGATCGTGCAGGTCAACGAGCAGGTGGTGGTGAGTCGGGGACGGGGACGGGGTTGGGGGGGCACGTATGGGGGGGTGGGTTCAGCCGGGAGGTTGTGGTTGGGGAGCCCGGCACAGCTGGGGTTGCAGGGCTCCCCTGGGCTGCAGGACGCTCACCTCTGGCTGGGGGAGGATTTGGGGGATGCAGGAACCGGGGCCAAGGGGGATTTGGGGTCCGGGAGGGTGCATGGGGCCGGGTTTTGTCCCTCAGTCAGCAGGGTGCTGTGGCAGGTGGGCTGGACACGCACCAACCTGGCGAAGAAGCTGCTGGAGAAGGCGAGTGGGGTGACGCTGGTGCTGAAGAAGGTCCCCCTCAGCCCGCCTGGCTCCCCTTTATCTCCCCGGCAGCAGGTGAGCAATCCCAGTGCTCCCAGTGCCAGAGTGGGCTGTGCTGGGAATCTGGGCTGAGCCGGGCACCTCCAGTACTGGTGGTACCTACAGCCCCAGGGTTGTGGGGGGGTGTCACCCCAAAACGAGGTGATGCTGCGGGGCACAGGCGCTGAGGCTCCATCCCCAGGTGCCAGGAGCCTTTTCGGATGCTGCGGATCCCCCCGGTGCCAAAAGCAGCGAGTGCCCCGGCAGCCCCGTGTCCCTGACGTCCAGGTGAGCCCCGGCCTCGTGCCCCACGGCCCCGAACCCCACGGCCCCGAACCCCACGGCCCCATCCCCTGTGGGACCGGCAGCGTCCCGGCGGCCGAGCGCAGCTTGGGTCAGCTGCCGGCAGTCTTAAGCAACGATAACAACGACAACAACCAAAAAGTGCCTCTGTTTGTAATTAATTTGCTTGGTAACGTTTTAATGGGGCAGAACCTATATTTAGAAATGACCCTTCTCCTCTCCCGGAATGGAAAGGCGTGCGCCAAGCCGTTGGCGCGGCGGGCCGGGCTGAGCTCGGTGCCGCCGGGAGATTTTCGGGGTGGGGAGCGAGGCTGGTGCCCGGGCTGGGAACCCCGCAGGGGACATTTTGCAGCTCAGGGGTCCTTTCTTCCCCCAGCGCGGCCACCGACGTGGATTCGGGGCCGGACTCTGCACCGGACCCCGGCACCGACGACGAGGACGAGCGTGACACGAGCCTGCCCGGGGAGGACGTGGGCGAGCTCCCCCCGGCACCGCTCGGTAGGAGGGGAGCGGAGGGGAAGGAGCCGCTGCTCCCCACGGGACGGGAGGCTGCAGGGAGGCTGCAGCCCCGCTCGCTGCTCCCAGGTGCTGCGGAGGACGCGGTGTGGGAGGCCAGCACCCCGCCGGGCACCCCGTGCTCGCCACGCGCCCCCGCCGGACCCCACACGGCGGAGCTCAGCCCCTTGGCAGCCCCCGGGGCTGGGGCTCAGGGCGCAGAGCCCGACCGGATCCCTGGGGAGGTGAGAGCTGGTGGGAGCAGCAGCAGGGGAAAAGGGTTTTTTTATGTCCTGCTTGTCCCCAGTGGGGACAGCCTGCCGGGCTTGCTGCTGCAGGGTGGGTGAGGTGGGGACCCTGAGGTGCTGCTTGGGGTGGGGGTCTCGGCAGTGCCTGGGCTCGCAGCGCTGCCCTCGCCTGCCTGCATCGTCCCTAATCGCTCATCCGTCCCCTTCCAGGGCAGCCCCGAGACTGGACGCAGACCCAAAGGTGAGCAGGGTGCTGCCAGGGCTGGTGTCAGCAGGCTGGGGAAAGCCAGGCTGGGGGCTCTCCTGCAGCTCATCCCCCCCCCCTCCACGCTGATGTGCCCCCAAACGCTGCGCCCGCAGGAGTGGCGACCAGGCTGAGCCGCCGGCGGGTCTCGTGCCGGGACCTGGGCCGGGTGGACTGCGATGGCTGGCTCCTGAAGAAGAAGGACCACGTGGGCTTCATGGCCCAGAAGTGGAAGCGGTGCTGGTTTGTGCTGAAGGGCCACACGCTCTACTGGTACCACCACCCCAACGTGAGTGGGGACGCCCTCACGCCCCCCGCCATGGGGCTCTGCCGGCCGAGGCAGGCGCTGGACGCAGCCGTGTCTCCCCTGCAGGATGAGAAGGCTGCGGGTCTCATCAACCTGGCCACCTACAACCTGGAGAGCACGAGGGAGCAGAAGAAGAAATAGTGAGTGGGTGGGCCGTGGTGCCAGTGGGGTCCCCGTGGTGCCAGTGGGGTCCCCGTGGTGCCGAGGGTGCTGAGGATGGGGGCTCGGGGCCGGCTCCGGTCCCGGGGAGCCCCAGCAGCAAGGGCAGCCGCCCGCTTGTCCTTCCCCCAGCGTCTTCCAGCTCTCCCACGAGAGGTACAAGCCCTTCATCTTCGCCGCAGAAACGCTGGCGGATTTAAGCATGTGAGTAACGCGGCGGGCCGTGGCAGTCCTGCCACAGCGGGCTGGTGACGACCCTCTGTCCATCTGCCCGTCTGTCCGTCCTTTTTCCCCCAGGTGGGTCAGTCACCTGGTAACGGCCAAGACGAAGCACGCGCTGGCCCACCAGCCGGTGCCGCACAGGGAGGAAGGTAACACGGCCCTGCCCGGGGATACAGGGACCCTGCTGGGAGCTGGGGGTGGGAGCACTGGGAGCTTTGCCCGCGGTTTGGGGAAAAAGTGAGAAATGTTCTTTGAGAGGAGGGGTGCTGGGGTGATGCTCAGCCCCTGGGGGGGACGGGGGTCCCTGCCCCGCTGCTGGGACCACCCCAGGACCTCCTGCTCTCTCCGCTCCCACCGTCCTCCCCCGTGGCCTCCAGACTGCTACAGCGAGACAGAAGCCGAGGACCCCGATGACGAATCTCCCCGGCAGGGCTGTGACTCGGTGAGTGGCCCTAAGGGACATCCAGGGAGGGGACGGGAGGTCCTTGTCTCACCTCCCGCCCTGTCTCTCCTGCAGCCGAAGAAAAGGCTGCAAAACACCCCAGAAAAAGGCCAGCTCTTCCCGACCAGCGGCGAATCCAGCAGCGCAGCCAGCAGCCCCCAGGGCAGCCCCCGGCCCCGGTCACCCGAGGGTAGGTGCTGGGGGATGTGGGGGCTCCATGCCCTGTGCTAAATGGGGTCCCATTCCCTGTCACCCTGTGACTGAATTCACAGCCACCCTTTTGCATGTATGTGTGCAAGGGAGGGGGGTAAATCGAGTCCTTGCAGCACTGTTGGGCTGCATTTTTGTGTCTTCACCCCCATTTTAATCTCTGGTCCAGTCCCCCCTTTGGATGTGGGATGCTCTCACAACAGGGTCGCAGGCAGAGGCGGCCCTGCAGGGTTTCAGGGCTGCCCCATGCTATGGTACCCATCTTCTCGCCCAGAGCCCGGCGAGGAGGACCTCGAGAGCCTGATGCAGTGCCTGAAGCAGGGGGGGGTGTCCCTCATCGGGCGGCAGCGGTTCCTGACGCAGGAGCAGTGCCGCAAGTCCTTCATCCGGCGCAACAAGAACCCCCACGTCAACGAGAAAGTGCACGCGGTGCGGGCCCTGCAGAGCACGCTCAAGGTGGGAGCCCGCAGCCCCCGGCCCTTCCCCAGCCCCTGCACGGCTGCCCCAAAAACCGCCTCTTCCCTTGGCAGGCGAAGCTGGCGGAGCTGCAGGCCCTCGAGCAGCTGCTGGACGACGACACGCTCACCTCGGAGAAGTTCAGGCGCTGGAAGGAAGAGCACCAGGACCTGTACCAGGAGCTGCAGGAGTGCTGGGCACAGCGGCAGGGCCAGGGTGGCGGCGGTGGAGACCCCAAGGCCGAGCAGAGCTCCCCAGGAGAGGCAGCCAAACCCTGACACCCCCAGGACCTGTTTGGCATCAATCATTCTCCATAAAACTCATGGTGCTGCCGGTGCTCTGCCCGCCCTGGGGTGGGTGCGTGGCAGGATTTGTGGCAGATCTGAAGGCTCTGACCCCTTCTGCTACATCGCCCACGGGAGCGGGACGTTGCAGGGATGGCCTTGCTTTTTCCAAGGACGTTTTGCCTCGGCCACATATTCACAATGGGGGCCTTTTCCTGGAGGAACATGCTCCCACCGTGTGCCGGCGTGGTGCCTCTAGCTGGGCTCTCTTCTGTAAATAAAAACCGTGTCGGTGAGGGCTGGTTGTGCCTTGGTTTTCCTGGTGCAGAAGTGTCCCTGCAGCGACAACCAGCCCCCACTCACGCCATGTGCCACCGTCCTCCTGGGGAAGGAGGTGGCAGAAAGGTCTTGCCCCTCCCTGTGCCACCCGGCCCCTGACAGAGGAGCCACAGCTGGATGTGCGGATGCTCTTTATTCGGCTAAAGCCTATGTAAGAATTAGACCACAACCAAGTAGCAGGCAAGGAAGCGTCAACACCGGCTTCATTTCAAGTGAAAAACTACCAGCGAAGAGGTAAAGATGGGGAATGAATCCACCTTCCCCACCCAGTGACAACCCCAGGGGTGTCCAGGGGCTCTGGTCCCACGGTGGGAGGCTGAGGAGCCACCGTGACCCCATGGCGAGCAGCATGGTCCCCACGAGCCCCGCAGTGGGACCCGCTCCGTCCCAGCACCTCAGTAATCCACCTCGTAAGGGGCAGCGTCCGGCCCGGCGACGAACCCGCTCTTCCTGCAGAAATTGGTGGCCAAGCAGAGGCCGGCCAGCACCTCCGCCCCTCCGCCGCCCCAGCCCAGGTAGAGACACGTCCCCAGGTGGAAGCGGTCCGCCGGGGGGGTCTGCGGGCTGGCCAAGTCCTGCAGCACCCGGTGAGCCACGTAGGAAGCGGCGCCCAGGTACACGGCGCCCGCCAGCATCAGCAGGAGCCCGGCAGAGGCCACCAGGTTGTGCCGCGGCGGGGGAGCCCACCACCGCGCCCCCAGCATGGCCAGGGCGTACGCCACGGCCCCCAGCAGCAGCGAGCCCACGGTGGCAGCTCTCAGCACCAGCACGGGCCAGAACCGGGCTGCGTCCTCCGGGAACGAGCGGCAGGCTGGGCCCGGCTGGGCCAGCACCTCCACGCAGCTCTCCCAGAGGCCGTCGCTGAAGGAGACGTCGCGGGGGTACCCAGGCCGCTGGGGCAGCTCCCGCCAGCGAGGGGTGGCCGTGGCGGCCAGCAGCAGCACCCAGCCCATGGGGGCCACCACCAGGCCTGACGCCAGCGAGAGGGTCCCCATCGCTGGCCCTAGATCTCGCTGCTGCTGGGGACGGTGCTTTCCAGCCGGGGCGGGCTGTGCCCGTGGTGCTGGGGTGGGAAGGTGACCCTGCCACTGCTCATGCGGCGCTGAGGGGCCGTGGCCAGGCATAACGAAGGGCACCGCGCCCAGCGCAGCGCCGACCTTCCCGGCCCAGCGGGTGAGGGGTTGTGCTGGGGGAAGCTGCCCCACAGTGGTTCTTGGGGCCTGCGGGGACATGGGGGTCCCGAGGAGGTGGTGGGACCTTTGGGGCTGTGGGTGGGGAGCAACATGGGGGCAAGGAGGAAGGGATTGTTCAGCTCTGCTCTGGCATAGCCTTGAGCACTGTGTGCATATTTTGGGGTGCTGCAACATAAGGATATAAAACTGTTAGTGTCCGGAGGAGGGCTATAGGAGGATGAAGGGTCTGGAGGGTGCAGTGTATGAGGAGCGGCTGAGGTGCCTCGGCTTGTTCAGCCCAGAGGAGGCTGAGGGGAGCGGAGGGGCAGGCGCTGAGCTCTGCTCCCCGGGGACGGTGACAGAACCTGAGGGAACGGCATGGAGCTGGGACAGGGGAGGGTCAGGCTGGGTGTGAGGGAAAGGTTCTGCACCCAGGGGTGGTCCAGCACTGGGACAGGCTCCCCAGGGACGTGGTCGTGACACCGAGCCTGATGGAGCTCGAGGAGCATTTGGACAGTGCTCTCAGATGTAGGGTCTGGTTTTGGGGTGGTGCTGTGCGGGGCCGGGACTTAGGGACACGGTAGTGGGTGGCACTGGTGGGGGGGGGACTGTTGGAGCAGGTGAGCTTGGAGGTGTTCTCCAGCTTTAATGACTTTTGGGGGTTCCTTCTCCAAATTTCATGACTTTAGGGTTCCTTCTCCAAATTTAATTATTTTAGGGTTCCAACGTTAATGACCACAGGATTCCCTGCCCCCTGTGGGCCTAGGCAGCTGGGGGGGGGCTGGCTGCGGCCCCGTTGCTAGGCAACGCCTCCCTTCCGTTGCTAGGCAACGGCCCCCCTCCGCCTCTACACTGCGCAGGCGCACGGGCACAGCCGGCGCCCCTCCTTTCCAGAGGCCCCGCCCTACGGGTGGCCGCCGCGGACACATGCCTTCCGCTAACCGCCGCCGGGGCGGGGAATCGGCGTAGGGGACAGCCAATGAGCGATGGGAGGGGGCGGGGCCGTTGCGCCTGATAGGCTGCGAGGGAAGACGCCGTGCCTTGGCCCCGCCCCCCGCCGGGGCTGTAACGGTCGCGGCGCGCGGGGAGCGCGGGCGCCGCCGCGGAGCCAGGTGAGGGCAGGGCCCGGCCCGGCGGGGGCAGCGCGGCCCCCCCCGAGGTGAAACCGGCCCCGTGAGGTGATACCGGGCCCCCACCCGGCCCCCCTGAGGTGAAACCGGCCCCCCTGAGGTGAAACCGGCCCCGTGAGGTGATACCGGGCCCCCACCCGGCCCCCCTGAGGTGAAACCAGCCCCCCCGGGCCGGCCGACCCCCGCCTCAGCCCCCCCCACGGCGCCTCAGGCCGGGCGCTGCCCCCTTCCCCTCACGGCCCGGGCCCGTCCCCCGCTGCGGGAGCGGCCCCGGGCCCGCTGCTGGCGCTGGGAACGCGGCCGGGGGCTCCTCTGCGGGCGCTGCGAGCGTTTTGGCCGCTTTGGCTCTGGCATTGCCCGGCGCACGCTGGAGTTTCTCCCCCTCAGGGTCCCGCCGCAGTGCTGGGGAGCGAGGGAATTCCGTTTCCTCAGGAAACCCATCGCCCCAAGCGCTGTGATAAATCGCACTTTAGGGTAGGTGCTGACGGGCGGTCGCGGTACGTAACGCGGAGTTCTTTCTGCGTGTAGTTGCTCAGTGACCTCCACAGAGGGCAGGAACGAACTGTGTTGGATTTAAGACTTTTAAAGGGAAATTTCCAGTCGCTGTAAGAGCCGGTGCATAGATGCCATGGTGACTGATGCTCTATAAATAACTGCAATGGGTATAACGCATGCCCTGGTTGAAAGGCGCTGCTGAGCAGCTGCGTACCTGGAGAATGTTGGAAACAGGAACTCTCCTCAGTTCTCAGGCACGAAGAAATCCTGCAATAATTGCTCGCTTTTAAGAACTGCCTCTGTTGCTGCAGAGATGAAGCAGTGATGCCCTCGGGGGATGCTAATTAAATCCGCAATGCTGCGTTACTCTGGACGAAGGGTAGCTGATGTGTGTGTACGCTGTGCTTGGTCAGTGGGAGCAGGGTTTGGTTTGTACTCATTTAAAGTATGGTTTTTATTTATTGCCTTGTAGTTGACTGGAGCAAATAAGATGGCTGCTCTTGAGAAACACCCAGACCTGAGGCTCCAGCAGAACAGTCCATCGGGTAAGGGCAGTCTTTTCTTTAAAGCCGCGCTGCTGTGGGATCCTGTTTCAGTTTCCCTGAGGAGACGTGACCCTGGGAAGAGTTATTTACCAAAAGCTTTTTAATAAAAGACAATGTCCTGTTCCTGCCAAGTTAAATCATCGTGTGGGTATCCAAGGGTAGACCATTGTTTGATAATGGACCCATCTATTGAATAACAACTGATAAATTGAGAAGAGTTCTTAACAACTAATGCAAGAATGTAGCTTTACCATTAATAGTATTGCCACGCGCCAACACTGCTCCTAATTATCAGAGCGTCAGTTTAGTGTACTATCACCAAACTTATCAGTGGGAGTATAATTTATTGCTGTTTGTTCTGACTTCCTTAACAAGATTGATTTTTTTTATATCTGTTGATATTATTTGACCTCCTTGTGCTTACAAAAGAGATTTCTTTAGCAACAATACTAAGGGTAATTAAGTACGGCTTATTAAATTGTATAGTAAAAGGCTTTTCAGTCTGTTGGCTAATACATAAACATCGCTGCCTTTTTCTCTCTAGCTCCCAGCCCCACTCAGAAGAGTCGTTTCTCAGAGACCGACTGGAAGACGCCGATGTTGTCCGTGAAGTTCCAGAGCCGCATCAGTCGCTGCTCGAGTGTGGCCGACAGCGGGGATGCAGGCATTGGGACCTCCTGCTCAGACAGCACAGAAGGTGGTTGTCAGCACGGCATCACACAGTAACGGTCCCAGGTTTTTGGTTTTCTTAAGACCAACAAGCATTAAACGGCCCAATATTACCGAACCCCAGAGAATGTAGAACTCGGAGGGAGCAGTATCTGTAGTGATGTTTAGAGACCATTTAAAAATCAGTGCTTAACTGCACAGATATGCTGCCTAAAATACAGATAAGTAATTAAGGAAATCACTTTTTCTCCAGGCTAGCTTGCTTGTCTTTTAACTGTAATAAGCATTTTTAACTGACTAGAGGGCCATATCGGTGACTTGCTGTTTGATACTGGTGTATGGGTGATTTAGTCTTGTGTACTTTTTTAACAAATCATTTATAGCTGCCTCTAGAGACTTAAGGTCAGTGTGCCTTTGTGCGTAAGTTCTGTCAGCGTTAAAGTTGTGTGCTTCTTCCTGGAAAGTGCTGGAGTCTTGCACTCAGCTAAAGCATGTGAAGTGGAACTGCTTGACCTGGTGTTCCCTCGTGCTTGTATTTTCATCTTCGTTCACGAGAGTGACATAAAACGCTGTTGATTCGCTGCTTCTTCTTCCAGCAGTGAGGAAGTTTGCGTTATTTAAAGCAATATACTTCACCCATTTGTGCGTTTCACAAGCTGCCCTGTGTCTTTTGAGTGAGCTACAGATCTTAATATCTGTGAGGTGAAATGAAGGCTTTTAAAAGCCTTCGCCCGTGGAAATATTACTAAAGGGTGTGTTTAAGAGTCTCTTCCAGCCTTTCTCAGGATAATAAAGCTCCCAGTTGTATGCTGAGGGCAGGGGAGGTGATGTTTCTTTGGGAAATTGCCCTTCTGAATATCACAGAGCGATAGCCTTCTTTCTTAGAGCTTAGGCTGAATTGCAGCACCGAAAGCTGGCTGAGCCACGCTGACTTTCAGGTCAGTTCATCGCTTAGAAATGTTGTTGTGACGACCCTTAGCACATTCAGGGAACCGATTCCAGCATCCGCACGTGGCGTGCTGGTCAGTGAAATCAAGTTCCTGATAGTGACACTGGGGGATAAATTTAGGGGCTGTAAAAGGAAACTGTACTGTCTCTCCGCTGTTTGCCAAGGTGAACGTACTTGGGACTGCTTGGTAGCACGGTGTTCTCTGGAGTTCCTGGGCACAGCCAAGCAGTGTCTGAAGAGATTCCCCCCCCACGCTTTCTGCTCATTTTTGAGGAAAGGGTCCTGTGCCTTTATCGTGATAGTTTTCTGTGGCTTGGTGATGGTCTTTGCAGAACCTGGTTTCAGTCATCTTCAGATTGTTACCTTTTATTCCTCCTTGTAGCAGTGGTTATAACCACAGGGAAGGGTGACCTTGCAGTCCTGACCTTGGATTAAAGAAACATCATATGGGGATGGGCCTTTAGCCAAACCCATGAAGAAAACAAGCTTGTGTATCCGGGAGAAACCTGAAATTAGTGTGATACACGATGTGTCGGGACGAGGAGAGGAAACAGGCGTTTTGGTGTTTGCTTTTCTCAGCTCTTGCTGTTGCTGTATTGAAATCTGAGAGCTGCTAAGAATAACCCTACGCAGCCAGGTTTGGTGTCTGTCTGACAGGACAGGCTCACGTCGGGGTGCGTTTGCTGTATCTCATTTCCTGTGGCAATATTCGAGAGCCATTCCTATAGCCTCTGGAAAAAGCTTTTTTCCTGCTGCGTCCTGGAGGAGTTCGAAGGTCAACTACCTGGTGATGTAGTGTTCAGCTATGTTTGAAGCTCATCATGGGCTTAGTGGAGTCTCCAGTTAGCTTTGGTTACAATTCAGAGTCGCTGAGCTGTGGGACGGGCAGAGCAGAATCAAGGTCTCAGTGTTCAGCTGAGTAAGTTTCAGCCTTTCTATTCAATTTAAAGGACTTGGTTTCTATGTGTGTTGAAAGATAACCTTATTAACTTAGGATTATGTTTGAGTAGCTAGTATATTAGCTAGCTAGAGTCAGTTAAAAATGTGTACTGATCTAAACGTGGATTCTACCTGTGGTTTTACTGTGGTAGGAAAATGTCAACAGGCTCCTGAAACTTGTAGCGAGGGGGAACACAGATGTGCCTTAGTTGTGCTTTTGTATGGGGGAAAGGTTCACTTTTTTAGATTCTTTAGGAAAGTTGTCCAGCTGTTCGCGCAGGCTATTTTCAGGATTGTAATTAAAGCATCGCTCTTCTTTCCCTAGACTTTTGCAATTCCAGTAACGGTTCCTCATTCCAGCCCATCAAAACCCAAGTGACCATCCCGACAGCCCATGTTATGCCATCCACGTTGGGTGCCTCGCCCTCCAAGCTGTGCTTGGCAGGGGAGCAGAGCTGTTCGCAGAGTACTTCCAAAACTGCTATGCCAGGTTCGGCTTCTGAACACGCAGGACTCATGAGAAACGGAGACTTTAGTGCCGGGAAGTCATCTCAGGTGCCGCCCAGGGATCTCTTGCGTCTCTACGGGACTTCAGGGGAAAATGGTTTTGAGCAATCCTGGCATCCTGTTTCTGATCACATGAGAACAGAAGATACTTGGAAGTTTGACACCCCTGCCATTGAGCGCACCCTTAATCAGTCTGTCTTTCTGGATAGTTTGTGCGCCGACCCTCTCCACAGGTTTCAGAAGTTCAATCCAAACTCCGGGGCAGCTGAAGCAGGGAAGGAACATTATAAGGTGCTGCCAGAGAGCAAGCAGGCTGCAGGGGCTAATGGAGTCTGTGAAACCCAGGACGGAACGTGGCCAAATGGCGGCAGGCTGATGCCAACGGGACTCCAGGCTAACAATTTCTTTTCAAAACCAGTAACTCCTTCGTCTCGATCTTGGATGCAAGACACCTGCGCGCTACATCCGCATGAGAGGGTCTGCGAGCTCAGTGCTTGGAAACAACAGCTGGAGAACGTGCGGTTGCAAATAGAGCAAATGCAGGTAGGGGGCACGGGGTGTGAATGTGCCAGTTTGAAACTCTTCCTCTCTTCAATCGTGAATCGTTGTTTCGGACTTGCGAAGCATGGGAGAAAATGTCTCCTGCTTCTCCCCATCTTACATTAAAAGTGTCCTAATTACCTGTTTTTACAACATGGGGGGTATCACAGGTATCACTTGACATGCTGCTTATGCTGAGCGGTCCTTTATTATGTTGCAGCACTGCACATCGCTTTGGTTCGGATCAAGAGGTGAATATTCTGTCCACCAGAAACTGCAAGAAAACTCATCAGTTTCCAGAAGTTCTTAGTGGTTTATAGAATAATTTGATTCCATATGTACGAGTTAGGAAGCAGATTGTCTCAAAAGATGCCGTTGATTTTTTAGAGAGAAAGTTTGTTTATTGCCTCCTACCAGCTGTACCCTAATGGAGACAAATTGTTTCCAGCGAGCTAGCACAGTGATCTAAAATTATTTGTTAATCTCCAGTTGTGCTTGGGCAAAGTTACTCGTTCTTGGACATCAACAGAGACTGAAATAGCTGTGTCCTGGCATGCAGATGAGCACACTGTGTGCAAAATAGCTCTAGCAATGTTGCAATTACCTCTGCAGAGCATAAACCTCTCCCTCGTTATTTTGTCTCCTCTTTCAGTTACAAAACGGAGGTGCCTGCCACCACCCCTCCATGTATTCTCCTTCACTACCTGCACCTGATCCAGCCCAGTGGATCAATATCCTGAACTCCAATGAAAACCTGCTCAAGGAGAAAGAGCTCCTTATTGACAGGTGAGGGCTTGATACTGGTGCGTAGTTTAAGGACTTGCATATTTCCGTTTGGAAAGGGACGGTTTTGAAAATACCAACGAAAGTTCATATCTCTGAGTCCTTTTAACCTGAATGATCTTTCTTGTTCTCTAAAGAACACGGTGACCTTTGAGAACAGTCTGCTATTCTCACACGCTCTCCTGCCCTTTGTCGTGGAAGTGGGATGGTGACCCATAAGGGTTCAAATAAAGCAGTTTTGGTTATAATTTTCTGTGTTTTATAACAAATAAAGATTTTTGTTTACATCACAGTTATGCAGAATGTCGAAACTGCCGCCTCTTTCCTTGAGGAGCTTCTGGGAGCTCTTGGCGATAATTATTTCAAATTTGTTCTTTGTGAGTTTGGGCTGGCAAGGAACACTTCTAGCTAATGCTGGTGGTCTGTATGCTTTTTGAAAAAGTTAGTTTTAAAGAAAACTGCCTTCAGCATTTGGACTGTAAATACCTCTTCTGTTTGCTCATTTTGAGTCCCCTGTTTGTTAATTTCACTCAAAGATCCACAGTCAAGCTGGATTCTCCGGAACGTGCAGGGCTTGCTGTGTTTTATGCACAACTGCTGCTGTGGGGAGTGGTGCAGGAATTTTTTTAAGGGAAGAGACAGAAGAAGTTTGTGTAAATTGTGAAGAGGTCAAAAATGAGCAACTTTCAGATTACTTCTCTGCGGGCCAGTTCTGAGTTGTAGGGCTGTCTTTCCTCTGTGCTTGTCATTATATCAAGCATTAGAGTTGCTGTGGCTCCGTTTATGTTGTTTTGCTCTTTACTACCATTAAAAAGAAGGTGTATGTTTGAGAACAGCGTATCATCTTATCATCTGTTTTGGTTGGTTTTGTTTCTTTACAGGCAAAGACAGCACATATCCCAGTTGGAGCAGAAGGTCCGGGAAAGTGAACTGCAGGTTCACAGTGCCCTGCTTGGCTGTGCAGCGCCCTATGGAGACGTCTACATGTTGAGAATGCAGGTAATTAGGTGCAACAGGCTGTGAGGGGGAAATATGTATTGAATCCCCTGGTCCTACCGCTTCTCATTAGGTATTTTCTGAGTAGGAGGGCTACGCAGAGTATAATTATCCTTTGTGTGTGGTCCTGATTATCTGACATCTCTGAGAGCGGCTGTGACTCTAGAGATTTCAAGCCCTGAAGCACTGAGGTTTGTTTAGAAGCTGTGCTAGTGACGCAAGTGCCTGGCAGCACTACGACAAGTGTTATTTCTTGCTATGTATAAGGTGGGCTGAGCGATGCTTGGATATTAGGAGGGCTTAGCCACAGCTCTGAGACAAGCCGGCTGCTTAGTGCCAGTTTCTAACTAACTGTTAGCTCTGACGGACAGAACTCACAAGCTGTCTGTGTTTGCAGGAGCTGCAACGGGAGAACACGTTTCTCCGAGCACAGTTCACAGAGAAGACTGAATCCCTCAGTAAGGAAAAGATTGAGTTGGAGAGAAAACTGGCTGCTGCAGAGGTGGATGCAAAGCTGATCCGGGAAACGCTGAAGGAAACTATGCAGAAACATGCAGAGGAGTTAAAGAAGCAGGAAGAAAGGGTATGATCCCATTGCTCTAGAGTTGAGATGAATTTTGACTTCTTAAAGAAAAGACATCACAGTGCCTTGGCGAATGAAAGCTTTCCATGGAAATGTAGTATTGTAGGTATTTTCTGATCTCCATGTAGAGTGCTTTGGTTTATAAGCAAAACCCCTTCCTCCAGTAGTTAGAAGTATTTCAGCACCTCTTCTTTTAACCAGAGAAGCCTGTCTTTAAGTGAGCAGAGATGGTGCTGAGGTAAGGTGGTCTTGCATTTTGAGGTTGAGTGCTGTGCAAACAGGTAAATGAGTGGGCATATAGAGGACTAAAGAACAGACAAGAAATTATATAAACTAATCTTGTATATAACCATCCCTGCAGATAAAGGGAAGAGACAAACACATTAATAATCTTAAAAAGAAATGCCAGAAGGAATCTGAACAAAACAGGGAGAGGCAACAGAGAATCGAGACCCTGGAACGATACCTGGCTGATCTGCCAACTCTTGAGGACCACCAGAAACAGAGTCAGAAGGTAAAACCTTCTCTGAGTAATGAAGTTGTGTTGTTACTTCTCTGAGTTGTCTCTTCAGATACTTGCTCAGGTGGCTTTTCTAGATCCACAAATAATCCCTTGTGTAGCTGCCCAAGTTAAGCTGCAGTCTGCCCTTTTTGGAGAACAAATGTTCCGAGCTGTAGCTCAGAATGGCCACACAAGTAGTAAAAAAATCTGCCTCGTGAGTGTGGCTGAAACATGTTGTGTGTATGTGTTGAAATGCCTGGGAGACCTCTAGAGTTGTGATCGTCTTTGCAGCTAAAGGAATCTGAACTGAAGAGTACTGCTCTGCAAGAAACAGTGCTGGCACTGGAAACAGAGCTTGGAGATGTCCGGGCTGCATTCAGGGAGCAAGAGATGCAGCTGGAAACCCAAAAACACAAGGAACTGGAGCTTCTTTCTACTGTGCGCAGGTAAAAATCTGGAGGATTAGAACGAGCTTCATCTTAGGACTGAAGCAGTAGCTGCCCGAGGACAGTGATAATTCAGCACAGCCACTGTCCCACCTCTCAGAACTGGGTTACCATTGATTCGTGATGATTATGTGACCACTCACCAAAGCACTGTGCAAATTCTGCAAATTCTGCATGCCAAGAGTGGAGGGTGGGAGCAGAACAAAATAGCTGAAGGAAACAGTGGCTCCTCTTTGTCACATGAGTTTCTCTCGTGGTTATTGGTCTCAGTGTAACTCTCTGGAAAAACAGATCTGTGGCCTTCAGTCCTTAGGTCTCTGTAAATGTTATGCCCAGGGCTGTGTCCAGGGAGGGGGAGTGCTTCTTTCACAGCTCTTCCGGTCTGCAAGCTGGGACGCAAACAGGTTGACACTGACATCTGCTATGAAAAGCATTTGCTTCCTCATGTTGTCGAGAGAGGGAAACACCCCACATAAAGTTGTTTCTTTTTCCCATGGTGTTCTGCTAATTTCAGCTTGCAGGACAAGGTGCAGCAGTGTGTCAAGAATGTGGAGAGAGGGCCTCTTGCACAGGATGGGGAGAAACAACAGAAGATAGAAAATGACTCTCTGAAGAAAGAATGTGACTGTCTCAAGAAGGTAACAGGCCCTCCCAACCAGGAACCACACTCTTTTTTTCCTTCCACTGAGTCACTAGGCACAAAAAATGAAATCAGGGACTTCTGCATTAGGAGGCAGTTACAACTGCATTAAAACAGCAGTTTTTGGAGTTCTAAACAGAGAAGTTGTAAGAGTTTTAAGAACTGGTCTTGGTGTGATAACCATGCACTCACTCGTAGGATAACACTAGAGAGAAGTTGCAGAATACAGAGAAAGGCGGAGGAAAACCACAAGAATGCAACTTCACCAGTCTTTTTATAGCTGATATATCTTTCATCGGGTGCCTTTTATCGGGGAATCGAGGTCCTCTACTAACAGGCAGTAATTAAAGCAGTAAGTGGATAGGAATGAGGAGGAGAGGGGACGCTGTCCTACTGGAGGAGAAGTCTTGGTGTTATTGCTGGAAGTCTGTGTGGCCAGTCCTTATGTCTCTGCTTTTGATTCCAGATTGTGGACAAACAGCAGAAGAAGATGGAGCAGTTGTCTTTGCAAGTAAAGGTGAGGGCTGACTGTGGAGGCAACTAGAAATTGAACCTGCTATAAAGCAAGTTAGACTTACTGTTTTCCCATGCTCTGTTCCAGAACCTGGAAGAACAGGTGGCCCAGGAAGAGGGGACAAGCCAAGCTCTGAAAGAGGAGGCAATGAGAAGGGAAAACGCACTGCAGCAGCTCCGGACTGCTGTGAAAGAGGTCAGAGTGGTGTAGAACACCTGAGCATGGCAGTTGAATGAACAGCGGATTATGTGTTTTAGTAATGCCTTTAATTCGCAGTCAACAGCACAACCTCTCCTGCTTCCTGTTGCTCTGTCAGTGCTCTGAAAAGAGTTCCTTGCTGTTCCAAAACAGGAGCAGAAAGCCAGTTTCAGCTGGGGCTGTGGGTTGTGCTGGAGAGCACTGAAGCAGCCAGCTGGGGGCAGTAAGGCAGCGAGCAGGAGTCCGAACTCCCTGCAGCCCTGGCTGAAGGGCAGGGCTGAGCCCCAGTCTCAAGCCTAAAAGGAACCTAAGCATGGTGGCAGCCCTTGTGGGAAGGGAAGGCCAACGTTGGGGTGAGAGGCTGGTGCACAACTTCCTGAAAGGCTCTCTGCTGCTTCGCACCTCAGCAGGGATGGTGCAGCACCACAGTGCAGCTGTCTGAGCCAGGAAAGCAGACTGCTCACACCCTGTGTAGGACTGCCGCTTGCTCACTCTCTCATCTAGTGAGAGTCTGGAGGGCTCGATATAGAAACCTGCTCCTCCTGTCCTCGGTGTTCCCATCGTGGAGCAGTTGTTATGTTGCTGTGAAGTGCTCTTGTTCTGTACTAAGTGACCACTAATCTGCTGCGGCCACTTGTTCAGCTTTCAGTGCAGAACCAGGATCTCATTGAGAAGAACCTGACCCTTCAGGAACGACTGCGGCAGGCAGAGCTAACGACTCAGCCGCTGCCTGCTGAGACAGCCCACCTTGCCCAGGAGCTGCACGCCGAGCTGGCCAGCTGCCTGCAGGATTTGCAGTCTGTCTACAGCATTGTCACTCAGAGGGCGCAGGGCAAGGATCCCAATCTCTCCCTGCTCCTGGGCATTCGATGTAAGTATGCGGAGTGATGGCATAGCAAACCCTCTGGCTCATGTGCTGCAATAGAATTAAGTACCTCACATAAAGCATGGAAGGTTCTCATCTTTCTGGGCTTCTGAACCTTCCTTCTGTAGTTAGCATGCTGTAAAGATGCGTGCTGTAACTACTAAATGATAAGTAGTACCTCTGTTGCAAACACGCGTTGTTTTTCTGTGTCGCTTGCTAATGACCCTTGGTCAGAATTGCATGTCTGAGGTAACTCCTTTCTCTGACTCCCCAGCTGCACAGTACTCAGCTAAGGAGAAGGATGACCTGCTGAGCCCCGATGTGCTTGCAAAAAAACTGGTGGAGGTAAAACAGCTTCACAAAGAGGTGGAGGACTTGAGGACGGCGATATCTGACAGATATGCTCAGGACATGGGAGACAACTGCATCACTCAGTAAAGAACTCTCCCCAAAGTAAGACAGGAAACGAAGACTTGAAATTCTCGGGAGACTAGAGCTCCTGCAACTGAAAACCTATTCAGCACTTTACCATCCCTACGCTTGGGTACAAGACGTGGCTTATCCATGAGAAATCAGGGGGGTTGTTGCCAGAAGCGTTGAGCTGCTGACTGGCTAACTGGAATCATTCAGGGCTTCGGTGTCGGGCTTTGCAGTAGCTTTGATCTTGTGGAATGTGTTTGTGCTGTATTTGCTGGAGCTGGTGTGGTCTCCGACTCTGGGAGATGAATTCTGAATAGCCTTCCAGGCATGTCAAACGCTGAACATGCAAATGTGACAGTTAAAACCAACACTAAAAGGAAACAGATGCCCTGGTCTTTCTGATAAATTCTCTGTGCAGATCCTGTGCAACTTGTAAGACCGGAGTATTATCAGGGTGTTTGGGGGAATTCTGGATTTCGTAGGCAGGCAGGTGTGCTAGTTATACCACTGCTAATTACACGAAGGTGCTACAGGCTTCTCAGATGCTCTGTGCGCAGTTCTGGCTTGGATGCTTGCGTAGCCGTGCGCGGAACAGGACCTGCTTTGCTCAGGTAGATGCAACCAGAGTCTTCTGGTAGCCAGCAGAATTTAGGGAATAAAGCAACACTAAAAAAAGACTCCAAATGCTCCCCCTGAGCCCTGTTACCCCCAAAAGCCTTAAGCCTTTTATCCCCCTTGAAATGGCACTCCGAGTGTGAGTTATGCTTCAGCCCGCAGAGGAAGCAGATTGATGCTGAAGTGCCTTAATGTGCTAGAGAAACTTCCTGTCCACGCGCTGCCTTGTGCCTAATGCATCTGCTGGCAGGGCGAGGAGTGGCTGTTTCTTGGAAGCAGCCTTTAGAGCCATCACAAACCATCTGCAGAGCCTCGAATGTACGGAGCCCCTGCCTGAGCTGCAGGGGGGGCCCTGCTGCAGGCCAGTGGGGAGACACCTCTGCTTGGGTCTCTGCTCGTTAGGGAGAAAGCCATTCCAGTCCTGAGAGGCAGCAGGATTGTACAGCTGGGTCCGAGAGCTCTTCCTGATCCTGGCGAGGCTCTGACTTTGTTCTAGTGCCCCTGCTTCTCCGGTTGCTCCCGACTCTTGTCCTAAATAATTGGATTTCTAAATAAATCAGCATGGGGTGCAGCTCATTTTGTCACAGCCTCATGGATCTGAGTGGCAACTTCTCGGTACTGAGTGTTGATGAGACAATGCTGTGGTGCTGAGGGTGAAACTTGTTTTGGTTGCCGTCTCACTCTTGACTCACAAGCTACGAGACAGTGATAAAATAGGGGAAAAAATGCTGCTGAAACTTCTGCCCGTTCCGATGTTCTTGGTTTGTGCTGGGGCTCTGAGCCCCACCTTTAGGAGAAATGTTCTTGTTATTCCTTTGAGTTAAAAGTTAAGACCAAATCTGTTTTGTTCTTGGAGTTTGGCTGCCACGGGTGATGAATTGGTTAGTGTGCCATCCCACAGCACAGCTTGTGGAGCTCTCAGCATCTGATGTATTATTACACTTCTGGCTGTGTCTGTCCCCAGACTGCTGGTGCCATGTCCTGAGCTAACTGTGGGCTGAGGCTGTTTCTTGAAGTCACTTGTCCTGGCTGCCGGGAGCTCTCCAGGCACAGGAGGCAGGGCAGCGCCAGCTCTGCAGGCTGCTGTCTGGCAGGCCGGCGGTACGCCCTTCTCCCCACATTGTCCTCGGGGTGCTGGCAGATTTAATTCCCAGGTGCTGCGCGGGGACATGCGTGCCCCTACAAAACTGGCCGTGCAAATGGGATCACAGCACAGAACCCTCACCTCAGCCCGTGCTCGCAGCCTCACGTCTGGCCCTGTGCTGGCTGCGTGGGCTCGGACCCCTTCCCCGAGCCCGGGCTTCGGTGTCGCTCAGGTCGTGTTATTCCCTTTGGGGAAGAGAAATGCCCGTGTCGTTATCCTGCAAAACCGGACCGTTGGCTTAAAACGACGATTCCCGTTCGCGTCCGTGTGCCTGCCAGCCCCCGGGTGGGGGAAATGTTGGACCTTTCTTTGCACAGCACCCGGGGCCGGGGCGGCGGGCCCCCGGCCCTCGCCTTGCCCCGCTGCCCGTGCAGCGTGTTCCCGTGCCTCGCTCCGGCCAGCCCCGCGTTGCGGTTTTGTCGAGCCGAGCGCAGGTGCGTTTATACGAGCGTTTGTCTTCCCCACTTGTTTGTACCGAGTATTTTGAGTATAAAATAAAGCTGCTCTGCTCCACTCGTGCAAAGCGGTCCTGGGGGGCAGGGTAAGGACCGGGGGGGGGGGTTGGGGGGGGTAGGGCTCCGCCCGGCGCTGCGCTCGCTGGGGCGCGGCGGGGCGGTGGCGGCGGCTCCCGGGCAGGGCTGCTGCGGTCCCGGCCCCGCTAACACCGCATGCCCGGGCCCGCCGGCCCCATTGGTCCCCGCAGTCACATGCCGGGCGGCGGAGGGGCCGCCAGCACCCGCCTTCCGAGCCTCCCTCCGCTGGGCTGCGCGCAGGGAGCGGCCGCGATCGCAGCATGAGCACCCTCAAGGTCTACAGCACCTCGGTGACCGGCTCCCGGGAGGTGAGCGGGGCGTGGGGTGGCGGTGGGGCAGGGCTGGGAGCCCCCGGGGGGTCCCTTTCCTGGGTGCTTGTCGCTTCCCCGCGGAGCCGTGAGCCTCCCCACGCCGCCCCAGTCCGGGTGTTCCTTCTGCAGCCTCCTGCCGTGCATCACCCAGCGCCTGGTCCCCGCCCGCCTGGGTTTCGGCTCTCTGTGCTGCGTGTCTCCCCCCAAAAAAAGGGCCGAGCCCCCTGGCCAGGTGTAGGGTGGACTGTGGCCCGTAAGGAGTGGGAGCTCTGTGTGCTGGGCGTCTCTGGCGCACTGGGTGTGTGTTTACCCTTTGAGCTCCTCCCCAGTTCTTGATAACGTGCCTCTTTCACCCGGGGTTCCAGATCAAATCCCAACAGAGTGAAGTGACCAGAATCCTCGATGGGAAAAACATCAAGTACGAGCTGGTGGATATCTCCCAGGACAACGCTCTTCGGGAGGAGATGAGGGCCAAGGCAGGCAACCCCAAAGCCATCCCGCCCCAGATCGTCAACGGAGACCACTACTGCGGGGTGAGGCTCGTGCGCTGCCCTGGGGATAGGTACCCTGAAAGCTGGGGGGCGTGGAATAATCCTGTGCCCTTGTTTGTGCTCGAAGTGGTGTCAAAATGCCTTCTAAAAGGCATTTCCCATGAGGTACACTGACAGGGCGTGGGCTGGGTTAACGTGCGCTTGGAACACGATGGCTTGCAAAAATGGGGCCCGTGCTGGGAGTCGGGGGACCCCTGGGCAGCGGGGCTGCAGCGTGCGGGGCTGGCCCTGCCCTGTCATCCTCCCTCCGACTGGCACCAGTTTGGGCTGCGTGCTCAGGGGACCCCGCGCTGCCTGATCGGAGGGAGCGCGCAGCGCGCGAGCGTTTGGGCTGCGTGCCTCTTGTTTGCGAGCAACCCCGTGGCTTTTCCCTGCAGGATTACGAGCTCTTTGTGGAAGCGGTGGAACAAAACACCCTGCAGGAATTCCTGAAGCTGGCCTGAGCCCCGGGCTCCCCTCCCGTCCTGGACTCTACCTGCATTCCTGAGCACCCTCATCTCTGACCACATCCGATTCCAGGTTGTCAGCACTGTCCTGGCACCATGACCTGTATCCCAGCACAGGGCAACCCCACGACCAAAACTCCTCCTTGCAGCTGCCTACGATTCCCTCCTGCCTAACCCCGACATCATCTCAGAGGGATCCAAAGAAAGTCTGACGCTCGCTGCGCATGGCCTCTGAACAAAGCTGGGCCTGGCTCACTCCGCAGCTTCCAGTGCCTCTGTAAACAGCAAAGCCTCTCGGGCTGTGCGAAGTGCAGCTGTCCGTCAGCCCTCTCCTCTACAGGGAGAGCTTCTGCTTTAGGAGGGAAGGGCTTAAGGTTGCATGTTACTTCCCACTTCCCCCAGTTGCTGTTACAATTGTAAATCCTGCTGCCTCACTTCCTTTATTATTTTTTTTTTTAATCCCAACTGCACAGAATTACGGTGACTAATTTTTGTTTTGTTTTAACTTAATGCAGAAATACTGCACAAAGCTGGGCCTGACCGCCCGCCACGGAGCAGGCTGGGGCTGAGGTGTAAGGCTCGTGTCCCTTGGCAGGCTGCGTGAGGGGGATGGATAGGCCCAAAACTGGGACCCGTGCTGCTCCCTCGGTGCCCTCTGCTGCAGTGCAAGGGCTCCCTCGTGAGCATTAATGGCTCAGGGCTGCTCCGGAACAGCTGATGCTGCAGCTGTCTTTACCTTTCCTTTTTGAGTTGGCTTTTTGCAACCTGGACCAAGTGCATTTTGTTTTCCTGCCAAAAAGCAAGTTTATAACCAGTGTCGTCTTCCGAGATGCTATTAAATGTTACTGTACCTTTCGTGTTGGTACTCGTGGGTTTCTTTTAAATTGGTTTTATCTTGACTACAGGTTAAACATCATCCTCCATAACGATTCTGAGTCAGTTCCAGCTCGGAGGAGCTGAGTCAGTTGTACTCGCTGCTGCAGCTTGACACAAAGACCTTAACACCTCAGATTGCTGCCACTAATCAAAGGCTCGTGGGACTCTGAATCCCCTGCAGTGCAGTAGTGACAGGTACCTCTCAAGCAGCCCTCTCCTGTGTGGGGTAAGAACGACAGCATGGGGGAGGGACAGCTTCAGACAGACCCATGGGGAGAAAAACGAACCTGTAGCGTAAAAATTCCCTGGTGGTTTATAGACTGGCTCACAGCAGAGGGGCAGTGGAAAAGGCTGCTCTGTAGGAGGGTCCCTGGTGCACTCCTGTATGTGCTGTAGGTGGAAAAAAGAAGGAAGCCCGTTTACAGCTGCGGGGACTGAGTCACTGGTCACAGGGAGCCTGTGGAAGCAGCTGGCCCGTGATGGTGGTGTTTCCCGTGGTGGTGTTTCCCGTGTGAGCAGCGCATGGCCGAGCTCCAGCCAGAGGGGCCTGGGGAAGGCAGAGCAGTTCCAGGAAGTGCTCAGGGGATCCTGCCTCCTCCTGTAGCTAATTCGAAGTTTACGGAAGTGGAAATTGCAACTAAATAAATGCTGGGAGCCTTTAATGAGGGCTGGGTGGCAGCATGTGCTGGGCCTCTGCTAAAGGGGAACCTGCCTGAAGGTGCTGCCTTGCACAAGTGGGAGTGTTGTCAGCTGGGAGTCAAGTGGGAACTTGTCGGAGCCGAAATGGGAAGAATGTCTTGGGAAAGGGGCCTGCAGAGCACGGCCCCAGCCCACAGGAGAGGAAGATGGTTTACTCTCGGGGTTCAGCAGAGAAGAACCGAAGGGATTATGTTCTTCCCCGATGACACTGTGTCTTGTTGCAGCGGGCTGGGAGGGAGGGAGGAAGGAAGGCCAGCAGCTCAGGGCCACGGCAGGCTCGTTCGGTGTAGCTGTGAGCCTCAGCCCCTCTGGAGCTGGGGGCTGTCCAAGGGAAGAAGCTGTTCACGTACAGGAAACCCAGTAGCAGGATCTCCTGGCTGCACTGGGTCTGGCTCGGTCCCAGCAGTGCGGTGGCCCAAGGCCATTGCTCGAGACCATATAACTGAGCCTGTTTCTCTCGCGGTGTAAATGCAGATGAAATCTCGGGGGAACAGCAGTGTGGAAAGCAGGCTGACCCTGGCTGTGTGGCTGTCCTGCCCGGAGAGGAGTGCTGCTCCAGAGTCCCTGAGCCCAGCCAGTGACTGCCCCAGTACCAGTGTAAAGCTGCCAGTCTTCCTGAGCAGGGATCAGCCTGCATAACCTTCGGCAGAGGTGAGAAACCAGGTCTCTGAGCTGACAGAAATCCCCTGTGTTAGGAACCCAACTGCCTGGGGAAGAACACCCACCCACAAGGCAGCGGGAGACTGGGGCTGCCACGTGGCACCCCGTGCCAAAGGGAGGCCAGAGCAGGAGCCCTCCTCTCCGTCCCAGGTAACGGCGCAGTGAAACTGGATCTGGAAAGACAACTCTTGCTCTTGCCAGCCAGGGGGAGGTTATAACACAGCTCACAGTGCAAGGGCAGCAGCTCTAGGAGCTGTTACGCTGTGTACAGCCCTGCCCCTCTCGTGGGAGGGGGTCTCTTCTCCGCAGCAGCAAGGAGGCCCTGGGGATCAGGCCGCATTCCTGCAGGCTCCTGGAGTTGTCCGCGTACACCCTCTGGGGAAAGGTACTGATGATTTCATACGAGCTGGAGTCTCCACCCCTAGGAAAGAACAGCGCAATCTTTCCTATGCACAAGATCCCCCAAGGTTTTTGCTGAGATGCTCTGCCTAATCCAGTTGCAGTTACATAAGAGCAGAGGGAGAGGCTGCTTCTCGAGCGCAGGCCAAGCAGAACAAGGCTTCCTGCCCTCACTGCACGCAGCCAGGCGCAGGGCGGCTGTTCCAGGCTCCCCAGCTGCAGTGAGGCCGTTAGATCCCAGCAGTGAGCTCATTGTGGGCTCAGACAGAGGCCAGGGCTGCGGCCTGTGACAGGAGGGGAGACTAAAGGGATCCCCACAGCCACGTGGAATGGTCCCCAAGGGGATGGGTGAGCCTCTGGGCAGTATGAAGTGCGTTGGGACATGGACCTGGCTGAGCGAGGGATGGCATTTGCCCAGCAGCTGGCCTGAAGGCAGCAGCTCAGCTTCCAGGCTGCACCAACACCTTGGGAATGGTGGCGACAGGCCAGTGAGTGCTGCTGAGCAGCTGGAAGGAAGCGAGGGCAGTGATGGACCTGGGCAAGATGGCAGTTCTGAGAGGACAAGAGGCATCTCTTCCGATGTGTCAGCTTTTTGTCAAAGGTGGGTATTAAAAAGGAGCTGGAGTTCCAGCAGTTGGACCCTGATCCTCATGGGTCCCTTCCAACTTGGATGTTCTATAATTCTCCGAAATACTCCAAGCTAAAACCCTGGCAGCGGTGCTAGAGAGCACATCTGGTGTTGGGAGAAGCCAAAGCAGCAGCAGAAGGTGCCCAGGACCTCCTGGGGTCTGGGACTGAGCCCTTCAGCTCAGTGCAGGCTGCTCTGCTCGAAGCACGGCTCCAGAGCCTTGAGCAGCAGCTGCAAAGCCTTCCCCGGGGCGTGACGGAGCGGGGTGGGGAGCAAGGAGGGAGGAAGCTTTCGCCCTACCTGGCGCGGGCAAGGTGCTGGCGCAGTTCCCCTATGGTCTCTGTGAACAGCATCCTCACGGTGTACGTCTGCTCCCCGCTCTCAGACTTTATGCGGAGAGTGCAGATTTCAGGGGCAGGAGCCCCAGCCTCTTCGGTTCTCTTTAACCTGGAGGTCAGAAAGCCTCTTTAGCTGAGGAGCAGAGATTGCGAGCTCTTCTTAACAGGCAGAGCCTCTGGTGTGCTGGGGTAATTGAATTGGGGAGGGGGGCTTCTCGTTTAGGAGTGGCATGGCCTGACGGGGGGCAAGCAAACTGACCCACAGACCAAACTGCTGCTTTGCTTTCACTGCTTAAATGTGCCTGGAAAAGAACGTTGCTGACCTTTTTTTGCTTTTTTTATTTTAGATCAAGATTGTCTGGTAAGATCTTTGCCCTACTTTTTTGATTAAAAATAATCTGCTTGGGGTTTTTTCATCAGCTATTTGGGTCTTGTCTTGCGTGGAAGACTAGGAGTGGAAAAAAGTGCTGTTAGTGTGACCTCCCGCTTGCACATCAGTTTCCTGGAGGGATTCTCCCATTTAGCAAACAGCTTTTTGGATGGTTTTAAATATTTAAGCCTTGGCTTGCTGTCAGGAAAAGTATTTTGCTGCAATAAGTAAGTAACGCTTTAAACAATAGGAGCTTTTGTTAGAGATGTGAAAGAAGGAAGGTTCTTCCCAAAAGACCAAACTTGGCCTTTTTTTAAAAAAAAAAAAAATGATTTTCAAGGTACAAGATAAATGAGGAAGTAAATGGACTTGCCCGACAGAACCCCCTGAAAAAACCTGCAGTGACTGAATAGGGGGAAGATGAGAGCGTGGCGAGGCAGGGATGGCGGGGCTGTGCCTGTACCTCTTCAGGGCAGACAGTCTGGGTGTCTCCACCAAGATCTCTCTGTTGCTCCACATCCCATCAGAGCCCTGAAACCAAACCGAGTGTCACCACTGCCTCCCCTGCACGGAGACAAAACCAGCACCAGAAAAACCCGGGAGCAGGTGCCAAAGTGCCACGTGTGCTCTGGTGGAGCCTCTTTGGGAGGAGGAGGTTACACAGAGCTGAGAGAGGCCTGAGGAAGGGGTACACGATACTGGGCAGGGCACTGAGCCCAAGGAATCGCTGCCAGCCTCGTCTGGGTGGTGTTGGGGCCCGCTCATACCTGCTGTGTTGCTCTGACTGAGTCTCGGATGTTGATCGCTTCTCCTCCAGGGACTGAGGACTTAGAAAGTTTGTTCAGAAACTGCTTCGAGGAGGGTTTGGGACCTGCCAGAGCAGAAGGGAGATGTGTGTGTGTGTACAGTCCTTTTGACGATTCTCCGTCAGAATAGACTGATTTGGTGAAAAGAGACCAGATCAGCCAACAGAGAGAGCTCTAACCTCCCTTAGCTAGGCAGAGGCTGGCTCTGGGTGTACCCAGCAGCAGCTTGTCCCGCTCTCTGGTCCGCTAAATGTTTGTCAACGTAACCAGTGAGTGACTGTGCAGCCTGTTGAGCTCACACCTGTGATGTGCAACAGGCAGATTCCTTGTTAGTCCTGCTGTGAACAGAAAAAAACTGAAACTATGACTTTACGGGCTTGGAAATGGTTTTCATCTTGTGAGGGTGTATTTGTAGGAGTGAGTTCATCTTTCTGTGGTGTCACTGGGCAATTATTTTTTTTTCTTCCACTGCATTTGGCTTTCCAGGCAGTGACAGTATCTAGCAGGTATGGCTCTGCTTTGCAGGTTGCTAGAATCCAGAAGCAAAATGAGCAATGTGAGGCCTGACCTCATGTCTCACATCCTCTCATGAAAGTCTGAAGAGGAATCATTCATTCAGAACAGCTAAGATTGGTCTAGCTGGAGGATGTCCCCCTTTATGGAATGAGCTTGTAGGAGAACTGGAGTGGTTGCAAGTTACTCTTGCCCAGGTATGCACAGTTCCCTTGACATCCTTTGATGGTAAGGGTGAAGCTAGAAGGAGCCTGGGCTTTCAGAGAGGTGGGAGCCAGATACATTTTGGGAAACCTACTGATCTTCTAGTCTATCGTGGCTTGTCATGCCTCATTCTTTAAGACTTAATGGTGAGAAGACACCACGTGTGCTGGTTGGCGCCTAATTTTTGAAGCAATACTGGGGCTACTAGTGCAGGGTTTTGACCCAGAAGTGTTGCCTTCTTCTTTGAGACCCCACACATTCACTTCTTGCAGGTTGGACTGCCCTGGTAAGGTTTAGATTCTCCTCTTTGGGAGCTGCGTTTTCAAGGCAGGTGTAGGAATTTACCTGGGATCTCGTCGGTTTCCTGCACCTTGCGTGATTCTGAATGGCCAACAGCTTGGCCGAGGCCAGGGAAACTCCCTGGAAGGTCTCCCTCCTGAAATACCACATCCCTTTTGTCGGTGACCTGTTGAATTAAGGCCAACGGCTATAAGCAAATCTGACTTGCAGTTCTTACTGTATCAGAAGACAATAAATTTTAGCAACAATCTGGAGCTGTAAACCCCAAATGAAACAGATGTTTCCTTGGAAGCTGCTCCAGCTGCCCAAACTCAGTGAAATGTACCATTAGGTCCTGTAGGCTAAGAAAGCAAATCCTGGATGATCCCTCGGGTCCCTAGGATGGCCCGTCAAGTCGTTCATCCATCTCAACAGGCACCGGACAGCTCCCCCCTTTCCACAAGCTGTAAGAAATGTGCTGGGACCTGACTTTTCCTCTGTCTCCACACTTAATAATGCTCTTAGGGCGGGAAGAGATGTGAAACCAGCAGGTTGGGGTTGGAGAGGGATTTACTGTCAGACTTGTATTGCTCTGGCTGACGGTAGAAGAAGCTGCAGTGGGGACTGACAGGAGGCTCCAACAAATCAAGGGACGGAGAGTGCCAGCCTGAGGCCCCCAGCACTGGGGAAAGCTGTATAAATAGGGGCAGTCTTCCTGTCTGGGTTAAGATACTGCCCTGTGGTTTCCAGATGTAGTCAGCTACGAAGGTAGTACAGGGAACCACAGACCCGTGAACCTTGCACAGACCTTCCTCTTCCATTTGATTTTCTAACCTCCCCACCTACCAGCTCATGCTAGCTGTTCTGACCTTCTACTTGCTTGTGCAGATGTGTCCTGCTTTCTTCGTGGTGGTGGGCAGGTGTGCCACCCCTGTGGCCTGCCTGCTTACATTTCATTACGTTTCAGCTGCACTTGAAGACCTAATTTAGAGTCCTTTAAAGCTGTCTGAAAATGTGGCTTTAGCTTTTTGCTATTTCTGAGAAATAAACAAATAAAAAAAAGACCCAAAAGAACCTCAGGTGCCTACATCCATTTAAGTTATGGCAAAATAAACTCTCCCTACAACCTCCTTGAGAGATGCTTGTTCAATCTGTTTTTAAAAGCTCTTGCAGGTGAACTAGTTGAGGTTTTTTTTGTTGTTGTTGCACAGCTCTTCAGATGCTGCATATGCTACTTCTCTTCTGCAAAGCCTGTTATGTTCTCAGAAGTCTTGATCAGAGCCAAGATTCACCGAGACACAGAAACCGTTCAGTCCCGATGCGCAAATACTCGCTTCCTCTAACGGCTCACAGGTGTGTTCCTAGCCACCCTTTCCCCAAGACACACATGCAGAGAACTTAGCTGCTTGCATGCTGTGTTTAGAAGCCTTAAACTCAGTTTGTTGTGTGGAACATCCAGAAGATTGGTGAAAGGGAAAGAAACTGGAACCATTTTCTTAGGAAGCAGACCGCTTTCTTTCAAAAACTTGATGAGAACAGGGCTTTGCACTCCTTACCTGAAAAGTGATGCCATCAGGGTAGCGCATCTGCAGCTCTGAAGGGAAATAGCCATCCATGATATCCTGCAGGCATTGCTGAAATAAAACAAGAGCTCATGGTCATACCTCAAATTTTCTCTTTATCTGATGACTAATATTTACATCCTGGGCTGTTCCTGTTTGTGTTGTTACTGCTGTGCAAAATGTCTGCACCTACGGCCCAGATTGTTCATCTCTTAATAAATCATGACACAGTTGCATACTAGAGTGGTATGCAAGTAGGAACACGGGTGAGGGGCTGGAGGTCTCGGTAGCTGCTTGTTTTTAGGATGAACTCTCACATCCTCTTCTTATATATTCCCTTTCCTGAGACTTAGGCTTAGAGTCACCCTGCTATGATTCATTAATTCCTCTACAAACATTTCCATACCTGTGCTGATGGTTCCTCGTAGGACCGAAAGGGTCCATCGAACATGACGATCCCGTTCTGATACAGCGTAAGAGGGAGGGGTTCTTGCTGTCTCAGCCGGGCACCCTGAGGCGTGTGCTCAATTTGAGAAATGCCTTCTCCAGCTAGCATGTTCAAATCCTTCACGTTTTCCAAGATTAAATCAAAATCAATCTCATGTTTGGAAACAACTGCCTCACCTGTGGCAGAAGGAGCAGAGTTACGGAGGGAAGGAGATGCCAGCTGAGCCACTTTCACCTCTGGGCGGATGTGTTTGACTTGCCTTTGAATGCTAGCATAGTGGGCCTGTCAGCGCTGCCTCCATTTTTCACCTTTCATACCTTTGCAAAGCGTGGTGCAACAATCCTGCTGTGGTGCAGGGCTGCCAGGTTTACATGGGCGTGTGCAAAACCACAAAGGCACAGTAGCAGAGAAACAACCCTCTTGCCTACAAGCCAGTTTAACTCTGCTGCTAACTAAGGTGCAGCCAGCTGTTTAGCAATCACATCCAGCAGCTTGTGTTTGGTTGTGGGTTCGTAAGTGTTGTCCCTTAACTGCGGTGCTACAAAATGCATGGAGGGAGGAACTAGGTATCTAGGCTGGATAAATGGAATAGGGCAGACTTGACGAAAAAATGTCGGTGTAAACACAGCTGGCTGCGTGCTCCCAGTCACCAGCAGATTTCCCCCTCTAAAGCAGATTTCTCTCTTGCTGGGATGCTGCTGAGGATGTTTGAGTGTTTGAGGAGGGTGGCAGGGTAAAGTGGTAGAAGTGTTATAATGGACAGAAGAATGAGATAAGAAGAGGAAACGAAAGGCAGAGGGTATGGCCTTTGCTTTTCTGTTCTGCTTTTCTAAGATTTGAAAAAGGTGAGAAAAAAAGCTGCCTTAAATAGGAGAGGGGAAATTCTCCTGTAAAAAGGGTAACTGAAAAATCATGAAAACATTTCTCCTGCTTTACCCAGTCTGCATCTGAGGGAGGGATGGATTAGTTAGCTAATATTTGTACAGCAGTTAGGAAGCAGTATTGGCTGTATAGTCCAAGTATTTTTCTATTTTGTTTTTTCTCTGTTACCACTTCCTAAGAAGCCTTTGCCAAATATGCTTGGACCCTACACAGCACAATCAGGTCCCAATTAAACCACTCACATAGGGGCTGGGAGGAAAGGCAAACAATACTCTCTGATGGAGCCAGACAATATGGGTAAGTTGCTACAGCTACTATATATACAAAGCATCTGATTCCATTTTCCACCCATTTTACGTCAGTGTTATTAGAGCAATCGAGCTTCAAACGTTTAGTGTATGTGAACTCTCCAGGAAGCAGCTGCTGCGAGGGTATTCTTCCAAATGGCTGAGCCACCAGGTTCTCTCCTCTTTCCTCAGATGGGGCTTATAAAACGTCGATATATAAAATACCAGTGTTCTGCCTGGCCTAGCTCCTGTTAAATTGTTCCATGTCTCTGTCCCACAGACATGGACTGATGTGAAGACCCAGCACAGGATCACAAATTCTGATGGTCTGCTTATCTGCTCTAAGGAATGTCATACCTTCTCTAAGCACACAAGGGGAGCTAGGATGGTTGCTTCAGCAAAGAGCCTTGATGCTTTACCTGGCTTCCAGAGGCTCTTTGCTGGCAGGTCTTCATCTTTGAGTGACTGTAAATCTTCCAGCTGTTCATGCCTCTCTCCAACCCAAATCAGACCATAGTCATTTAGGAACCGCTGTAAGAGGAAAGCACGAGCCAGTGTTGCAGATCAACAGAAAACGAGACCTTCAGAAAACTACAAATGGAAGCCTGAGAGTACTTGGCTGCAGTTGTGAGCACCAGAAGCAGAAGTGAAAGAGAAGGTTTCTCTTAAGTTTACCTGGCTTTGGCAGACAGACAAACTCTCTGACAGAATAGAAGTACCAGGCTAAAGGGAGAATGAAACTATCTGTAGTGCTACAGTAGTTTCCCAAGTGCCTAATAGCTGCATAGACTATTTCTACAGTCGTTGAAATCAAAATGAAGAGGCTTGGAGGAGGCTTAAATGTCTGTGTATAAAATAAACATAATAACAGATTACCTTGTAGTTCACATCCAACCTGTTCTTTCTTTTCAGAGGGGTGAGGTGAAGATTTGTGATTATCAAAGTGGCAGCTTGAAAAGAACCAAGCAGTCTGGGACTGCAACAATCTCAAACCAGAGACGCGGATGGCTTAGAGCAAGTGAAGCAGGCATCTCACCTCCATCTCCCAGACCTGGGTCTGCAGCTGAAGGCACCTCATTTCCAGATCCTCTGCTGTGGACGAGTCAGGAGCATCTGAAAGGGAAGACTTGGTTTTTCTGTGCACAGCCTTAAAGAAGAGCTACAGGTAATGCATGTCCCACGGTGCAGATGCCCCAGCAGTCTGCCTGTACCATAAATGAACTCAAGCCTGTAAGACGCAGGAACTCAATGTGAGTTCTGCATGCTGGTCCCTGACAACCTGACTTGCAGCACTTTTAGCCCGTTTGTATCTTTCTCAAAAATAGTTGTGAATGAGGCTGGTGAAGTTTTATGCTGCGGCAAGCTGATGTGAGCAGTGCTGTTCACAATTATACAAGGAGAATTGCTTGGCTTAGTCATAAGAAACTTCTCCGAACATCAGCAGATGTCCACTAAAGCTGGGTCCAGAAACCTAGGCTTAATAGCTGGAACAATGTACGATGAGGTACAAAACGTGTTTGTGGTTTGATAGGCGTATTTTTCTCTGCTCAGGAAATAGAGAATTCACCGCAGCTTTGTGCTAATAAGATAGTTCAGCGATCGTAGGAAATGTGTCTGGGATCAGCTGGAGAGTTACTGGATTCCAAGCAACAGAGGGGTGAAAGAACTCCAGTGACTCACTCAAAGCTGGGCTCAATTTAGAGGTAGGCTGCCTTACAGGACAAGTGAGCCTGGACCTGCAACTGCAAGCAGATTTTTGGTTTTGCTTAGCTGTGAGTTGTCCTTTTTTTTTTTTTTTTTTTCCCCAGCCTGTTTGAACTCTGCAGTGGTTACTGTTCTCTTTTTTTTTTTTTTTTTTTTTCTGACCATCCTCAGGTACCTTTGTGGTTGTTTTTTGCTCATGGAAATTTAGTAAGCCATAGAAAATAGGTCAGGAAATAATGTTTGCACTGCGCCAGAAAAGCAGAGTAACTGATGAAGTGAGAATCTACCTTGGCAAACAGCACCACGTGTGTAACTGATCTCGCTCACTGAAGAGGCTCTTGGGCTTTTAAGGCAAGGATGGCTCAGAGGGAAGGTCTCCAAGCCTGTTCTGGTGCAGTACCAGGAGACCTGTAACTCTCCCACAGGTAGGAGCAAGGTGCCAAGGGCAGAACAATTTTTTTACCTTCTCCTTTCTGAAGAGTCTTCATTTTCTCTTCAAGTTCAGCAATCCTCCTGTCCTTCAGGATCAGAATGAATAATGACCTTGTTAAGCTCCTCTGCTTTCAGGACCTTGAGGCAGTCTGCATAATTAGTCCTGGCTGGGTGAGTCAGTGCTGCACATACTCTCTCAGATGGGCAAAATTAGGGTTAGAAAGGCTGTATCGCCTCACGAATCATCAGGCTCAGCTGAGGGGTGGGATATAACACAGTGCTTCAAAAATAGGTAAGGGGCATTGAGAACCTATTTTCCTCGCCGCCATCTGCACAAGAGATGTGGTCTCATGTCCCTGTACTCCCTGCTCAGGCACAGCTCGTGCTCTGAGCTGTAAGTGGCTGATCTAGAAGCCAAACCAGCGTCTTCGCACCCTCTTCTTTCTAAAAACAAATAATCAAAAACAAAACACCCACCCACCCCCCCAAAAAGAAAACCAACAAAAAACCAAACCACCAACAAAAAACCACAGCTATTTATTCTAAACTGCAGCATTACAAAGAGGCCTGTTCTAGGACGACTTTACTGTCTAAGCAAAAGGAAGAAAAGAAAGGTCCGAAGTCAAACAGATAATGATATTAGTGGAAGGATGCAGCGAGTCATTAATTCTTAAAGTCACAGCAGGGTCAGCACAGCAAGGACTGTTCAGTCTCCAATGTCAAGGACTGATATGACTGCTCTGTTGCTTTGCAAAGGGTTATTTGTCTAATTAACAGACCAGGCTACGTCTGAGCAAGTGTATCACTACCTTGGCTCGAACAGTTAAAGCAGGACACAGAACAGGCCTGGAAAAAGCCACGGTTTTTACCTTCAGTTGGATTTCTTGTGCTTGTTTATCTATTTTTTGCTCCAACAGACTGATTTTTTGCATTATGGATGACATGAGTTCCATGTCAGCGGGAGCTGCACCTGAAAACACAAATATAGCACGTTACCTCTCTAAAAGGGCAATTGCTATCGGAGGTAGATCTGCACCACAGGGGACCCCACCCAAGAATTCCAGTTCTGCCACAGGACCTTTGTGAGTACCCCGTGTGGACCTCTGGTGGGTGCTGGGTGCAAATCCCTTGGTGGGTAGGGGGATGGCTGCATCACTGACAGCATGCGGTGTATGTGAGAGGGAGACCACACAAATTAGCCCTGGCCTGGGGTATTGAGTACCTGAGACTGTCACTGAGAAGCTGTGATGGCCCAGAACCCCTTAACCGTTGAGGGACTTCACCCTGTGTATTCTTTTCCAGTATCGTCCCCCTTGAGCAGGAGGGGAGACTGCCTTGCTCTGGGTTCTTTGACCAAGGAGACAGGCTGTCACCTGAGAAGAGGCACAAAGAGCATGGAAGAAAGAAAACAGGTCAGCATTTTGCATATGACTTCTCCGAAAGGAGGTAAAGAAACATGACGGTTATGCTAAGGGAACGAGAGGGGAGGAGAAAACAGAACGGCCCAGGTCTGTTCACTCCCATAAGCACTCTCAAAATAATAAGGGTATGAGGGCACTCGTTATGGCACAGGACCCAAGGGAACATACGATCTCAGCAGCCAGAAAGAGCGATCACAAAACGGGGCTAGCAGAAGGAGACCATGACGCTAATGCAGAGCATCCTGTGCTGTGCTGTGAGGCTGAAAGCAGTGACACCGAGCTGCGCTAACAAAAAGTTCACTCTGGGAGGAACAGAAGCAGCAGCCTTCACTGACAGTGGAAAGACGGCTTTTGCTCTAAGATCTAATAGGAAGGATGTGACCTAAAATGGAACTGTAAAACTCGATGAAGCTCTAATGTGCACTAGGGGTTGCTGAGGATGTGGAAACCCTTTGTTACTTATCTGATTTTGGACATGTAGGAGAAAGAGCCACGATCGCTGCAAAACACGTAAGATGGTTAAAAAAAAAAAAAGCCTTACCAGAAGACGCAAACAACTTAGCTCTGCCCTTTCACTAAAAATGAGGAGAGAATATGTAGAATCAAAAGGTAAGTTCATTAATCAGGGGGGAGGTTTGCTTGACAGGCAAACTTTTTAAACGTGACTGAGCAGGCTGCCCAACCACGCCTGAACCGCAGACCTTTTCCTCGCCAGCCCGCCTTCCCGGTGCAAACTGCTCGCCTTCTGGCCGGGGGGGGGGGGGGGGGTCACGCACCCGCGGCTCAGCCTGGCCTCGAGCAGCAGCCGTTCAGCTCCCCGCGGTGCGCCCTGCGTTGGCTGCCTGGGAGCAACGAGGAGGAACCGGGAGCGGAGCGCAGCGCTGGGCTGGGGGCAGGCGAGTCCCGCCGCAGGCGCACAGCCAGCCTGCCCTGCTGCAGCGACGAAGGGCAGAGTCACACACAGCGGCTGGGCCCTGTCCCCGCTGTCCCCGCTACCTGCTGGGGCCCCGCGGGGTGTGGGGGGGGTCCCCGGGCCGCCCTCAGCGAGCCCCGGGCCCGCTGCCCCCCGCCGCCATCTTGTGTACCGCGCGTTGCCGCGGCGACGCCGCGCCGCTGCGATTGGCTCGGCGCCGATCACGTGGGGCAGAGAGGCCGCTCGAGGACTACAAGTCCCGGCGTGCACCGCTCCGCCCCCCCCCCCCCCGACCTGCCCTGCAAAGCGGCCCCGTCATGGCGATTTTTAAACTTTTTGGTTTTTTCGCTTAGGGGTTCTCTCCACGCTTCGTGGCGCAGCGGATGGCAGCTAAACCGACGTTTCCTCTTCCTAGCCACCTCCTGCGCGCCCCTGCCCTCCCACGGGCACGGTCTGCATCTGCAGGCCACCCCAGAGGCATTGCACGCTGCACAAATTTTCCCTTTTTTTGGCTCAAAGCTGGGTTCGGCTGAGCCAGACCCTGTGCCTGCGGCCGTGGCTCTTCCAGAGGGCCCTTGGCCTGCATGTCGCCATCCCACCGCCACGTCTCTCTGCTCTGTGCAGAGTTCGGCCTCGTTCCCTGGAGAGGGGCAGCACTTTTTATGGCACGTTTGCTGTCTGCAGGAGCCTTTCATTGTGACGATTCTGTACCGTGCAAAGACGAACTAAATAAAGCGAAGGTGTGCTGCTGCATTCAGGCGCTGTCAGTGCTGGGTGGACTAGGCTCACGACTGCATGCGCTACACAACTGCAAAACCAAGACAAGTGCATTTCACACCCATGCTCGTCACATTTTGTCAGCTTTAGTTATTTCAACCTGTCTTAAAATAAGCCTCTGTTTCCTGCTGCTGCAGTCAGATGGGTGCTGGAGCTCAGAGACATGCTGTGAGCGGTAGGGTGTCAGGGCTGGAAGGAAGCATCATCCCCATCCACTACCTGGATCAGACCTCCCTGTCATCCGTGTTTGTAACCAAAATTCCGAGCAACAGCTTGAGCCCAGCTCCTGTCCTGAGCTGCAGGGGACGAGGTTTGTTACCAGGTGCGATGTTTGCAAACCCTCCTGGTGCAGCAGGAGGTTTTAACCTGTAACAAGCACTGGTCCTACACAGGCACGGAGCTCATGACAAGAAACCACCATGGGGGCAGACCTCAGCCCAGGGGTGTTGTGCCGCAGGCAGTGTTGTATGGTGTGGAAAATGGGAGGGCGAGAGGCTCCAGCTGCCTTTTCTGGAGATGGGCTGGGACATCATCCCCACCTGCATGCCCCTCATGTCATCCCGTGAACCTTCTCCCTTGCAGCATCAGCAGCCTTCTCGATGCCTTGCCTGAATCGCCATGGGTTTGATTCTAGCTGCCCTTCTGGGCGGCAAGGCATGCTCAGCAGCAGTGGCATGGGGAAGGAAGGTGTGATTGGTGCGATGGGGCCACGGCTGCACTTTAAAGCCTCCGACTGCAATCACCGCGAGCAGATGAGGAAGCGTCGCAGCAAACTGTGCACCGAGCACCGACCATGCAGCCCCTCCAGCGTGCCCACCTGTTCCTCCTGCTTGCCCTGTTCGCCCTCTGCTTGGTAAGAGAAACTCCACAGCCCAGGGGAGCTCGGGCACCCCAAAAGCTGGGGGGCAGCCAGATCTGTCCCTTGGGTATGGAAGCGGTCGGGAGGGGGGTAACCTTGGGGGGTTAGCCAGTTAACTGGTGGGAGAATTTCTGCCGTGAGCAGGAAAACAGCATTATATTTCCTATTGGAATTTAACCCTGGCTCTCTTACTAGGAGCTTTCCACTGTAGTCTGCAAAGTTTAAATACTACTATATGTTGCTTTTTTAAGTGGTTTTTGCTTAAGAGCATTGTGCGTATACTGTAACCTTGGCACTTCTCAGCTCTCCGTCCCATCTTGAAGCTTCTCCTTCGCATCCTGGCCCCATCCCTGTCCCCATCTCACGCCTGGTTCAGGGATGCTGAGCATGGCTGTGGGGCTGGAGGGATACCAGGCACGGCCGTGGAGTCTTCTGGCACAGCCGTGGGGCTACAGGGACACTGGACACAGATAGAGAGTTCCCTCATCCCCTCGTCCGTCTGCAGGTTGTTTACTTTCCCATGAGAAGCGAACCCCTTCCTCATGGCACTGCGGGCTGTCCCCATCCTCATCATTGTTCCAGCTCCAGAGAGACCCAGTGGGGCTGAGAAACAATGAAATGCACTGCTGCTTGCTTGCACCGACCCCCCAGAGAAAGTGGTTCTGTACAGCCAGGGCAGGAGGAATTCAAGCAAATGCCCTAATTTGAAGGGAGGGTCTCTTTAGAGAGGGAAGGAAACTGCCCTGAAATTTCCACCCCAGCTGCGTTATCATTTCACGCAATGACTGCAATGCCACTGCTTGCAACAGCCCACTGTACCAACAGGAAGGGGTTCTCTCCTCCTCACCGCTGGTTCCAGCACGGGGCTTTCCCAGCTCCATTTCTGTGCCCCACATCCTCCATGGCAGGGCTCGCAGGCCCCACGTCCCCAGCCGCTTCCTCAGAGCGGCGCGGACAGGAGGAGGCCACCCCCTCACTCCTGCTCCCCCACTCACAATTTCTAACAGCCCCTGGCTAGAAATGTGGTAACGGCATGGCGAGGGCTTGTTTTGGGCTTCATGTTTAGGCTTCACGCATGTTTTACTTCATGCAGAGGGAAAACCCAGAAGCTGACTGATCTGCGTGCAGCTGGGGGAGAGGAGACCATGCGTCCTGTCTGGCACCGGGGCACCGCCTGACGGGTCCCGCCGGGGATTTCCCCCCAAGGCGCTGCTGCCTGATCCCACGCGTGGCGATTCCTGACTGTCCCCTTTTCTCTTCCAGCCCTTCATCCAGGCGCACGAAAAGGTGAACAGCGGTGCCGCCACCAACAACAGCACCATGCCTCAGAGCAGCCTGAGCCCGCCGGGCAGCAGCCCCGCCATCCTCCTCCTCGCGCTGGGGGTGGCTGCGGCCTTCCTCCCGCGACTGTGCTGATGGGGGACCTCCAGCTCCCTGCCCTCCCCGTGTCCCCCCACGAAGACGCCCCCAGGACGGCTCCCCCTGCCCCGGGCCTGCCCGCACGCTGCCGCCGCTCCCCCTGCCCCGCCATGGCCGCGGCGCCCCGCCATGGCCGCAGCATCCGGCAGCCCCGAAGCTGCTCGGCCCTGGAGCGGGAGCGCTGCGAGGCTTTGAGAAATAAAGCGTGGAGGCTTTGTGGTATTTCTTTATTGCGTTATTACACCGCGGTGTTTATTTTGGTGTTACGCTCCGGCTGGGCTCGCTGAGGGGCCCCAGGCCTCGCTGGAAGCCGCAGCCGGGCCCTAAGGCGCGGGGCAGGGGCGCAGCGCCCCCCTCAGGCCGGGCGGATCCACCCCCAGGCCGAGTCCTGGCCTATCGCAAGGTGGCCCCCGCCGTGCGGGCCAATCGGACGGCAGGGCTTGTGCTCCTCACCAATCCGGCGCGGCCTATCCCGGCTCGGCGGGCTATATAAGGGCGGGCCGAGGAGGCGGCCATTTCCTGAGGGAGCCGCGGGCAGGGCCTGCGGGGCTCGGCTGAGGGGGAGCCGCAGTGTCCGGGGCTGGGGGGCCTCCGGGCTCAGCCAGACCCCGCTCTCTGGGGACCTCTTCCGGCCCCCAGAGGCTGGCGGCAGCTCTGTGGTTCTGCACCTGACGCCCTCCCCGCTGCCTGCGTGCCTTCTGCTCGCCCACCTCATCCTCACCCTCCTCATCCTCCTCCCCCAGTCCCGGCCTCGCCCCGCTCCCCCCGTGCCCTCCCAGCACCCCAGGTGTAAGCCCAGCCCTGCCCCAGGCCGATAACCGCCGGCTGCCCCTGCGCACGGCTGCCCCAAACTGGCCTCAGCCTTGCTCAGCAAACCGGGCCCCCGCCAGCGTTGGGCTCCTGTGCCCGCAGTGAGGACAGCAGCTCCGCGTGTCCGGCTGCAGCTCCGCGTGTCCGGCTGCACGGGCTTCTCCCCGCGCGTCCCTCCTGGCTCTGAGTCACGTCCCCGGGGAGCTCCGGCCCTGCCCTGCCCTCTGCTCGCAGGGAGGACGCCTCTGTCCTAGGGAGCTGAGCCGCGGCACGGCTCTGCCCGTGTCCTGCAGCACGGACGGACGGACGTGCGGACGGGACAAAGCTCATGCTGGCAGCAGTGGGTTTCAGCAGTCCCAAGCCCACAGCAGAGCAGGATGCTGATGGCCATCAGGATGATCACTGTGTCCATCTGGAGCCCCCCCGTGTCCTTTGCCACCTCATGACCCAAACGTCCTCTGTGTGACCCCCCCGCAGCTTTACCTTCGTCCATGGTAGAGGTTTCCCTGGTTAAACACCCTCCATCCGCCACGCACGTCTCTGTTCTCCCTGCCTGGGGCTGGGAGAGGGACAGAGCCAAAGCCCCCACACAAGCAGGATCTGGGGTGGGGGCACAAAGGGGCTGGGCTCCCACCGGGGCTGGGGGTCCTGTGCCTGTGCAGAGCCACGTCTTCCTGCTGAGCGCCGTGCTGGCACAGCCCAGCCCTGTCCAGCGATACCAGGACACATCCCCAGGGCACCTCCCAGCGCTTGGGGTCCTCATCCTGCTGCACCCCTACAGAAATGGTGGAGGAAAGGGATCCAGAGCCCCCTCTCCTTAGCAGCATCCCGAACCGGACATGGTGCTGTCTCGGGGGGTGCAGTTACGCACCTCGCTTCTCCAAACCCGGAGCTGGGTGCTGCTTGTGGCCCTTGGTCACTAGAGGGCACTGAGCTCCCGCCCGGGGAGCAGGATTGGGCCCACACTGCACGGATGGGGGCGAGGGAGCAGCTCCCTGGCGTGGGGGGAGCCGGGCAGTGGCCAACACCAGGACAAGGAAACCAAACCCAGGCGGGGCTGGCCCCGTGCGAGGGGCTGTATCTTACACACGTACATAAATACAGTTCAGAGGGGACTGGGGAGGGGAAGGGGCTCAGCTGTGCCACCCTCCAGAGCGTCCCACGGGGTCGGCAGCGTGTCCTGCGGGGCTCCCAGGAGGGCCGTGGGGTCGGCCCCTCGGCGATGGAGGTGGTCGCGGGCATCCTTCACAGCAGCAGCCGGGGCCGAGGGGTGTCCGGCGGGGCAGGGGCAGCCCCCTACCGCTGCAGGGACGCTGGCAGGGAGGCTGACGGTGTGCTCGTCCTGCCCCGTGGCACTTACTCGGCGCTAGGGCCACGCTGCCCCCTCATAGCACCTGCACGTCCCAGATCTGCGTGGGTCGCTCCTCAGCCGCGTCCCAAATGATGGCGTGGTCCCGGTCGTACGATCGGCCGCCTGCGGAGAGGGGAGGGTTGGGGAGGGCAGAGCAGGTTGGTGCCCCATTTCCACGGGGTCCCAGCGACAGCAGCCCCTGTGCCGGCACCACGGCCTCACCCTTTATATCGAGGATCATGTCCTCGAACATCTGGCTGCGGATCCGTCCCCGGGCGTCGATGCTCCAGGTCTGACGCGGCATCCGTGTCTCGGACCAGAGCACGGCCTTGGAGCCCTTCCCAGCCGGCCCGATGACCTGCAGGCTCATGTTGGGGGCAACCTGCGGGGAGCAGCGGCGGCCACGTCAGCCCCGTCCCCTCCACCCCATGAGGCTCAGGGCCTTCGAGCCTGGAGGGTTCCCTGTCAAACGCAGCTGGGGCTGGGGTGGGACACGCGAAAGGCAGGAAAGCAAGCGAGGGGTGGGGATGACTGGGGTGATAACAGCCCTCAGGTGGGGCAGAAATGCCTTCATGTCTCCAGGGGAAGAGAGAATCAACGTGTCTTTGGTGTCGGGGCTGAGGTTAGCCTAGGAAAAAGCTGCTGTAAGCCCTAAAAGATCACTCTGGGGTGCGTCACCCAGGTCCCCTCCGGCTCCGAGTCGCGGCTGTCACGCAATGAGCCCTGACCTGGTTTTTGAGCAGCCCGTCCTCGTAGTACCAGACGGAGCTGCTCTGCTCGCTCAGGCTGGAGACCACCACGCGCCCCGCTTTCATGTCCTCCACGTCGTCGGGGACGGACAGGTAGAGCTCCAGCTCCTTGCTCCTGATGCGGAAATAGACCCGTCTCTGCGAGGAGAGAAGCCCGTTTTGCTCGGGCTCTGCACACCGGGGTCCCCACGGCACCCAAAACCCGCGCTGCGCCGTGTCCCCGCGGTGCTGGGGTGACGGATGTGGCCCTGGCTTGTCTCTCGCAGCTGTTTTGGGCACGGCAATCCCCGGCACGACGCCGGGACGTTGTGCAAGGCGTTTGTCCCCGGGGAGCGTTTCGCCACGACGGCGGCCGCTCCCAGGGCAGGGAGCCGGGTGCCGACGACGGGCTGGCGGCACCTTTCATGGGCGAGCGCCGTCGGCGGGGTGCTGCTCCCCAAGGTCGTGCCCCGCTGCCTCCTCCGGGCCCCTTGCGTCAGGGGTGGTGACTCAAGCTCCTTGCGAGCCGCCTGCCCCCCGGGGCTGCTTTTGGGGCTCCCTGGGTGCCGGCACCCCGCGCTCACCTGGCGGATGGGGTAGAGGGACCCCACGTGCTGCAGCCCGCTGTACGTCAGCCAGTTGGTGATTTCGGTGCAGTCCAGCAGCCACTGGCGGCCTCGGAAGTCGCCGTGTTCACACAGCACCCAGCTGCGGGGATGGGAAAAGCGTGGTCAGCCCGGGCACCCGCAGAGCCCCCCCATGCGGGGCAGGGGAGAGCGGGGCCGGGGCTCACTTACATCCCGCCCTTGACGCGCACCGACAGCACGTGGTTGTTGAAGCCCTCCGCCTGGAGGCTCCGCACTTCGCTGTTCAGCTCGATCTCCTTCCCCTCGAAACACTCCAGCCCGTGCAGGAAGATGGAGGGCTCCGAGAAAAACTGCGGGATGGGGCAGGAGGTGAGGGGAGAGGGGGGCAAGGAGGGGGAGCGAGCACCCGTGGGTGCAGGAGGGATCCGAGGCTGGAGAGCCAGCACTGGGGTAGCCACGGGAGGGGAAGGAGGAGGTTCCTGGGGGTTTCTGCCCCAGCAAAGGGAGAATCGTGGAATCATAGAATATCCCGAGTTGGAAGGGACCCACGAAGGATCGTTGAGTCCAGCTCCTGGTACCACACAGGTCTACCCAAAAATTCAGACCAGAGGACCGACACTCACCACCGGGACCTTCTTTAGGGACCGGATGGTGGCCGAGGACAGGCAGCCCATGGCGCCCAGCGTCGGGTACTCGCCCTCGGACAGCACGTGCTGCTCCCCGGAGAAGTCCTGGCCGTCGAACAGGATCCAGCTGGCAGAGAGGAGCGTGCCCGGGCTGATGTGGCCACCGTGCTGGGTGGGTGTCCCCTGCCCTCCCAGCGAGCCCCCATGGGTGTCCCCATGGCTGCCAGCCCCATGCCTGGTTCTCCCTAACACCCGTTCTCCCTAACACCCGTGGGTGTTGGGGTTTCCTCTTTGTCCCAGTCCCCATCCGGAGGCAGCGAGCCCAAAGGTGTCCTACCTGCCCCCGCGGACCCTGCAGGAGCGGGGCACGAAGCCATCGGGCAGGGCGCCCTGCTCATCCTCGAAGGCGAGGTGCTCCCCCAGGAAGTCGGGCTCTGAGAAGAGCAGGATCTGGGGAGGGGGCACAAAGGGGCTCGGTGACGGGGGCGATCCCGCAAAGGATGGCATCGCAACGAGGGACGTGTCCCCCTCCCCGTGCACCACCCCGTACCTTGGAGACGAAGTGCAGGTTGTGCTCCCCAACCTGGAAGCAAACAGAGCGGGGTTGGCTGGTGCCTTGCCCACCCAGGGTCACCCATGGGTGCATGGGGGGGTGTCTGGGTGCTCTCACCTGCAGGATGGGCTGCGCCGAGGCGATGCGGCTGTCGGCAGCGCCCCAGTCCTCGCAGTTGCGGTACACCCCCTTCTCCAGGATGTACTGCTCGCCTGAAAAGTTGGGGCCCTCGTAGGCCACCCACCTGCCGGGGGGACGCGGGTGCTGGCTCAGGCTCGGCCCCTTTGTCCCCTCTGTCCCCCTGGTCCCCCGTGCCCACACTCACACGCCGCTCAGCACGTGGATGGACTGCGTGACGGTGCCGTAGCCGGCCAGCTGCGTGTCGGGGAGCGCCTCGCTCAGCTCCACGCTGGGGCCCTCCTCGAAGTCCATGGCCTCGAAGAGCACCAGCGCCGGGTCGGAGAAGTCCTGCGGGGACAGAGGAACCCCCAAGTCCTTGGTTTGTCGTGGGGAAGGGGCCGTAGGCTGGGTGCTCTCCGCACCACGTCCCGCGTGGTGTTAGGGGCCGGTGGGAGCAGCTCTCTGCACCCAGACCTCTGTGTGCGATGAGTCTGGGGGCTCTCAGGCCGTGCCCAGCGGGGGGATGAGGACAGGACAGGGCGGGTGGCTCCATCCCCACGCGGTGCCCTCACCGTCCGTATGAGCCGTAAGGACACCAGCTCCTTGTTGTAGCCGCCCCACTGCCTCCAGTCGTGGTACTCCCCTTCCTCCAGCAGGTACTGGTGGCCTCGGAAGCCCTCCTTCTCGTAGCCGACCCAGCTGCGTGCAGACACGCGGGCAGTGAGGTCCCCCCATCTCCAGCACGTGTCGGGACACGCGGACACTGCTCCAGTGCCACCCTCCCTGCCATGGAGATGCTACTCCCGATCATCCCACAGCCCCGGGAAGCTCCGTCCCCTTCCAGCTCTGCCTGCCCACGCCGCTCACCAGCCGCCCAGGACGCGCAGGGAGCCCAGGGTGGGCAGCGCCAGCCCGGGCAGGTTCTTCAGGTCGTAGATATCTCGGTTGACAGCAAAGCTGTGGCCCTGGAAGCCCGCGTCCTCGTAGATCAGCACCTGCGGCTCGCCGGGCCGCTCCACGACGGGGCAGCCCTGGAAGGAGAGGAGCCCCGGTGAGAAGGCAGCAGCAAGGGGACGCGCTCGGGATGCGGCCCCGCGGCAGGCAGCGCTCACCAGCCTGATGGGGTGCATGGAGCAGATGGACGGATCCTTCGCTCCCCACGCCTTTAAGTTGGGGTACCCGCCCGGCTCCAAGACGTAGGGGTCATCGTCGAAGAAAGGCTTGGAGTAAACCAGCCACCTGGGGAAGAAACACCCAAACGCTCGAGGGCGGCCGCTAGCGCCCTGGGGTGGCAGCACCCTGGGGTGGCAGCGCCCCGAGCCCAGTGCACCCCGCTCACAGCCCCGAGTGGACGATGATGGAGGAGGCGGCGAGCGCCTGGCCGCCCACGCGCGTGTCCTCGGCCGAGTCGGTGAAATTCAGCCTGGCGCCCTCGCCGTTCTCCTCCGCAAACAGGCTGATCTCGGGGGTGCGGTAGTCCTGCCGGGGGGGGGGGGGAGCAGCGTGAGGGGGACCCCCAGTGCCCCCCATTTTCTGGGTGCCGAGGGAAGGGGCCGTGCGCTCACCCGCACCACCCTCTTGAAGGAGCCGATGCGGAAGGGGCGGCTGCCGCGGGGCTCCTTGCTCTGCCCGTAGGCCGTCCAGGGGTTGTCGATCTCCACGTCCCCCTCTGCCAGCACGCACTTGCGCCCGTGGAACCGCGGCTTCTCGTACATCACCCACCTGCCAGCGGGGCGGGAGCACCAGGGGGAAAATCCCCCCACGCCCCCGTTCATTTGGTTACCGCTGCGCGCCCGGCCCTGGGTAATGGCAGGGTGCGGGATGCCGCCGGCCCGGCCACCAGGAGCCTCCGGCAGCACAGCGGGGTGGGGACATCGTGCCGCCGCGATGCTGGCTCGTGGCCACGGTCGTTAGCAGCAGCAGGACGGCCACTGATGAACCCTGGGCGGTTACCTGGTGGCCTCCACCCCGGCCACGGGCAGTGCCGGCCCCGGCCGAGCTCTCCCTCCGCGTCCCCGCGCCAGTGCCACCCTGTGTCACGTCCCCGCGCCGCCACCGGCCCCTACCCGCCGCGGATGACCCTGATGGAGATGGTGTGCGAGAGCTCCCAGGACGTGGCGTCGGGGACGTCGCCCCAGATCTCCCGCCTGTGTCCCGCGAAGCCGGCCTCGGAGAAGAGGACGATCTGGGAGGGGTGACAGCAGAGGTGCTACGGCACCGCGGCACCGGGACGGCCAGCCCGGCCCCGGCCACACACCCCGTACCTTGCCGGGTCTCGTGTTGATCTTCTCGAAGCCCTCCTTGTCCTCCTGCTGCGAACACCCGAGGACACCGGCGCGTGAGGAGCGCGGGGCGATGTCGCCCACACCAGCCATCGCCGCAGCCCGAGGAAGCAGCAGCTGCGGCCTCACGTCTGCAGCCTGCGGATCCCTCCCACCGCCCCGAGCAGCCACACCTCGACATTCCTGCACCTCCAGGACCGGCCTCTCCGCCCGGCCCCTGCCCTCCATCACCCGGCCTGGTACCCTCCCATCACCAGTACCGGTACCTTCCCATCCCAGCACCCTCCCGTCACCCATCCCAGTACCCTCTCACCCCATTACCTTCCCATCCCGGTACCCTCCCCTCACACTGGGACCTTTCCCAACCCAGCCGCTCCTCTGGGAAGCACCAGCCATAGACTGGAAGCCGGAGAAGCTGCTTGGGGGGATTCAGACGTGACACCGAGCCAGACCCCACCACCTCCCATGTGCCAGGCAGGGCAGGGCATCCCCAGGGGCCGTGCGATGGGCATCACTCACCGGGACATCAGCGGGGCACGGGGCCATGGTGCTCTCTGGCTCTTCGGTGACAGGTGGGACGTGGCCAAGGCTCGGGGCTTCCAGCTCAACCGCCTCAGTGCCGGGGTGCTCGCTGGTGCCCGTCCGACCGGGGACCCCGCCGGGGGGCGAGCTCTGGTCCCGCCGGTCCCTGCAGAGTGGGGCGGCGGCGGGGGCGACGAAGCGGCTGTAGAGCACGCTGTTGTCCAGGCGCGAGTAGGGCTTGGCCTCGTCCGCCGCGGCCGCCCGGTGCTCCAGGAAGTCGGAGAGCAGCGCCATGCCCTTGAGGACGTTCCCTCGGAAGAGCACGCTCCGCTCGCCCGCCGCCCTGCCCTGCGCCCCTTTGCTTCTCTCCTTCTCTCCCTCCAGCCTCGGCCCCCCCAGGAGCGCGTCCGGCTCCCCGTTGCTGGTGCCACGGCGGGGCCCCCGCGACGCCCTCTCTCCGGGGCTCAGGTAGGGGTTCTCGATCTCCTCCTCCTCCTCCTCCTCGAGGCTCCTGCTGCTCTCCGGGGGGGGCTCTGCCCGCCGCCCCCCGCCGCCCCGCGCCAGCAGCTCCCGCAGGGCGTCCGGCAGCGAGACGGGGGCGCGCGGGGCCACTCGGTCCTCGTGGATGGGCGGCAGCGCCGCGCAGCGACCCAGCGCCGAGGGCCGGGGCTGGCGCGGGGCCTTGGGCGCCTTCCGCATCTCCGAGGGCTCCATGTTGCGCAGCGTGTCCACGAAGATCTCCATGTCCACCACCAGCTCGGGGTCCTCCTCCGCCATGTCCGGGGGGCTCTCAGGCAGTGGGGAAGGGGCTGGGGGGTTCTGCGGGGGCTCTGGGGTGCTCTCAGATTGGGGCTCTGGGGTGCTCTCAGGCTCGGGCTCCGGGATGCTCTCCGTGGGGGGCTCTGGGATGTTCTCAGGTTGGGGTTCTGGGATGGTCTCCGTGGGGGGCTCTGGGATGGTCTCCGTGGGGGGCTCAGGGATGCTCTCAGGCCCTTGGACCATGCTTTGGGGGTCCCCCGACATTTCACCCTCCTCCTTCTCAACTTCTGCACCCTTTGGAGATGCTCGTGCTTCAGGTAAGGGCTCAGGACCATTGCTCACCTCCAAGGAGAGGTTTTCGGGGGTGCCATCAGCTCCCCCAGAGCTCTCTGTCCTGGGCGGCGTGGCCAAACCAGTGCCGTCCCCATCTGCCGTGCCTCCCTCTCCCACACCAGCCTGATCTGCCTGGCTGCCGACATCCTCTGGGGGATGCTGGGCACTGGTTTTACTGGTTTGTGGGTCCTGGGGCCTGTCGCCATCTCTTGATGCCGCGTTCACCGTCACGGCTTCAGCTTGCCTCGAACATTTCTCCCCGGGGGCTCCCCCAGCACCCGAGGCGCCCGGCGAGCTTCCCGTGCGTGCCGCGACCTCAGCGGAGCCACCACCATCCTGCTCGCAGCTCTCCCTCTGCGACGGGGACGTGGTGGTGCCGGCAGCCTTGTGCAGCCCGTTTTGGGCTCTCCTCCCCTCTGCGCCCCCCGGCTTGGGGCCGGCTCCCTCCTTGCCCGCCCGCAGCACCGTGACGTGCCTGGGCCTGGGCTCGGTCGCGCCGGAGCCGTCACGGGGCGAGCGGTGGCAGGGGGCTGCGGCGGCCGCGGGGCCGGCGGGGAGGAGGGCGCCGTGCATGTAGCTCTCCCGGTGCACGGGGATGTCCCGGGGCGCAGCCGCCGGTGCCGTGCCGTTGTCATCCCCCCCCTTCTCGTCCTTCTGCCGGGGTTTCTGAGCGGGCGAGTAGACCTGCGAGAAGACGGGGCCGTGCGCGGTGAAGTCCTTGAGGATGCTGACGGAGGACGAGCATCCCCGGTGCGCCACGGGGGCCGGCCCGGCCGACGTCTTCTCCACGATCTCCCGCTCCCAGGCCTGCAGCAGCAGGGAGACACGGGAGGGGCTGCCGTCGCGGGCCCCCCCGGCCGTCGCCTGCTCCAGCCGTCGCGACACCAGCGAGACCTTCTGGAAGCGGGACCGGCCCTCGGGTCCCGGCGGCGGTTGCTTCATGCTCAGCTCGGTGCTGGAGACGAGGCCCCTCGCCTTGCTGTGCCGGAGCGGTGAATCCATGCCGGGGGGGCTGCGGCCCCCGCCACCTCGCCTGGGCCCCCGCTGCGGTGCTGGGGCTGTCGGTGCTGCGGGGAGAGGCACCAGAAATCGGACTGTGGGGCACCCGAGCTGAAACCCTCTGGGATCCAACCTTGTGCCCACCCCTCTAGACCCTAAACCGCCCTATACATCCCTGTGGTCCTTTTAGGATGTTTTAAGGGGGGATCCCATGCATACAGGAGGTGGCTTTGGGGATCCCAAATGCATCTCAAGCATCCCTTGGGACGCTCACACCCTCCTGGCACACGCAGGACGTGTGGGACACCACCACCCCCTCTGCCTGCACGTCCCAGCGCTCCTGCGGCCAGCACACGGGGAGCAGCGCCGTGCCACCGAGGCAGGATGCGGCCAGCCCGGGCCATGCCCCAGGCCGGGCCGTGCCCCGAGCTGCGGGATGAGTCAGGAGGGCGCAGGGCTGCGCCGAGTCAGCAAGCACAGCAAACAAACAAGCCCAAAAAATAACAGGGAGGCAGCTCCGCGGGGTGAAAAGGCTTCGCCAGGGCTGTGCCGCAGCCGCTGCACCCATGGGGTTTTGCAGGAGGAGGTGGGGACCTGGGCAGCACCCTCCCTGCATCGGGGCAAAGGTGGGATCGCTCCAGCTGCCTCTGCAGCCTCATTGGCACGAGAAAACGAGCTGTGCTAATTACCCACCGCTTGCACCCTGAGCAGAGTGGGCACCCAGCACCCAGCTCCTGCACCGGGCATCACCCCCCGGCCCCTGGTGCACGCCGGGGAGGTCACGGGCACCCCGGGGCCCCGGCTTGTGGGGAGGTCGGCGGAGGCGACGCCGTGCCGAGGCTGTGTGACCGCCCCAGAAGGGTTTTATTGCTGTGTTTGGGATATGGAAAGCAGCTGACGAGGCAGCTGCGTGTGAGTGAGCCGGAAGCGTGGCAGCATTTCGGCATCTCCCAGTTACGAGCTGCGCCGTGTCACCAGCCCCGTGAGGCTGCGGGGGCTGCAGGAGGATCAGGGGCTTGGGCACAGCCCAGGGAGAGGCCAAATTTGGGGCTTTCCTGGCTGGGGATGGGGGAAAACTTCCCCGGGCTGATTTTTCCAGGCCGGGACCTGAGATTTCCTTGGGGAGGAGTCCCCCATCCTTGGGGTCAGCACTGGGGGTTCCCGACCATGGGGATAGCCTCATCCTACACTGCCCGGGCCTGGATGTTTCCAAGCCCTACTGCCTCCAGGCTGGCCTTCACCAGGACATTTTGGGGGTGCCGGGGCCAGGCAGGGGAGTGCTGGGCGCAGGCAGCTGCCCGCCCCTCCTGCCTGCCCGCCACGCGCCCTCCGCGTCTCGCGCGCCCCGGCCCGGCAGGTCTTTCCAGTAGAGATAGGAAGGGTTGGTGTCATTTTCCAGGAGGCGAGGAGCCCTCGTCTGGGACAGCGAGCACGGCTGGAGGCTGGGATGAGCCCAGGCAGGGTCACGCACCTGCACCAGCAAAGCCACAGCTGGATGCGGACCCGCAGGGCCGCAGCTGGACCCGCAGGGCCACTGCAAGTCCCAGGTGGAAAAGGGACCGGTGGAGGCGTGCTGGGGACCACGGGTGGCTTTAGGCTGGAAGGGAGCCCCAGCGCCATGACCACAGGGTCACCCTGGGACCCCGGGGCTGGGGACGCTCCTGATCCTGGCTGTGACAAGGGGGGGAACACGGGGACACAAGGACACGGACCCCTCTTTGCTGTGCCACCTTCCCCGTGAAGCCGGCGTCACCGCGCCGCCTGGCTCCTGATTTCATCCCCAGCTTGCTTCAGCCCCGGTTTCTCAAGCACTCGCCGGCGGTGCTCAGCCGTCCCCGCCGTGCCCATGGCCCCAGGTGGCACAGGGATGGGGACACCGGGGTGCTGGGAGGCTCTGACTCAGCACCACGGCTGACTCTTGCCCCGAGCTGGATTTCCAAAGATCTCCAGGTCAGCGTCTCCCAGCCCTCCGCACCCCGCGCCCGTAGCAGGATCCGGCACCCAGCGACACCCGGGGTGCCAGCGGTGCTGGGGGTGAGCCAGCACCGGGCTCCCCTGCCTGGCACCAGCACCCTGGATGGAGGCAGGTGCAGGATGCGGCCACCCAGCCGGGCCATTGTGCACGCCGGGACACGCTGCGGCGAAACCGAGCCGTATTGTCGCAACGGGCACCTGGCACGGCCAATTAATCACCCCGTCCCACCCAGGTGAAGGCGCTCGGCTCATTTGTCAGCTCCTGGCACTCTGCAGGGTCTCGGAGCAGCCAGGCTGGGGCTCTGAGCACCCAATTTAAAAGGCAAAAGGTGAGGGCAGCGGCTGCCGGGTGGCAGCGACCTGCGGCCAGCTTTGAGCCAGTGGCCACAGAGAAAGCGGGGCCCGCGGACACGCCGGATGCACCCGAAGGCTGTGGGTGAGCGCGGACCTGCCACCTTCAGGAAAATCAGGACTTTGGTTTGGGCGGCTGCTGCTCAGATTGGGGTTAATAATTAGGGCAGGGCGATTTCCATTTCCCCTGCTGCCCGGTGCGGAGGTGTCGCGGGCAGCCCCCAGCCACGAGCCCTGCGGAGAGGAGGGGATGGGGGCGGCCGGGCCCCCGTGACCCCCAGCCACGGGGCCACCGGAGGTGGGTGAGCCCCGGTTTGTCCCCAGTGGGTCCGGTGACACACTCTGATGTGGGAGCGGGGCTAAACCCTTGAAGAGGTTGGAGCTGAGAGGGGTTCAGCCCCCATCCCCATCCCCAGCGATGCTGGCTCAGCTGGGAGCCCCAGCACAGCGCCGCCACACCGGGGCACGGCTCCGGCCGCGGTGCCGCTGGCAGCAGGTGCCTTCCCGCTCCTGGCACGGCACCGCCGCCCTTCCCACCACCGCCACGCGCCCCGGCAGCACCCACGGGCCCCAAACCCGCACCCCCACGTACCTGCTGGCCGAGGGTCCTGGTGGGCGCCGGGCTGGCCGTGCCGAGGGCGCCGTGCGGGGCTCGGGGTGCTGCTCCCTGCACCGGCACGCCGCGGCTGGGCGGACCGGCAGAGTCACCCGGCGAGCACCCAGCCCTCGCCGAGCACCCAGCCCTGGCGAGCGGAGGTTTGGCATTCCTCAGGTGCTGACAGCCGGGGAGCCGGTCGGGCTGGTTCCCCAGCACCCTGCTCCTCTCCTTCCTGCGACTCAGCAGCGCCGGCGGGGAGACCGGCCCGCCCGGGTTGGCGGGGCCCCCCCCGGACCCCCTGCCCCGCCGACCCTTCCCCTGCCGCCTCCGTGGGGGCTCCGTGGCTCCCGTGGCTCCCGCCCGCTGGCCGCCTCTGACCACCGGGATCCTTTCAGTGCCACCTCTGGGGTCCCAACGCTGTGCCGAGGCGCTGGAGGGGGCCCGTGGCCACCACCACAGCTGAATTAGTTGCCAGCCCTGGCCAGGGGCACCTCGCTCCGCACCGTGCCTGCCCACAGCATGCAGAGGGCCAGGGCAGGCTGCACGGCCACCGTGGCTGTCCCACTGCTGCCACCAAGCCAGGCCACCGTCCCCGTGCCACACCGGCCTCGCACGTCCCGCAGGGCCCCAGGGGCTGAGCGCTGGCTTGGGGACACAGCAGTGGTCACGGTGGCCCTGGGCCACCGCAGGAGACCTGGCCCAGGGCGCGGGCGCGGGGCCCTTTCCTGGAAGGGCTCAGGGCACTGGCAGAGCCAGCACCCGCCCTGGATCCTCGCCCTGCCCCTCCCGCTCCGCCCCAGCACCCGCGGGTGCCCTGCCGAGCCGTGCCAGCCTCGCCCCAGGCCACTGCTCCCGGCCACCGCCCGGGGAGCCGCTCGGCCACCGCCAGCTCGGTGCACGCAGCCACGACGCGGCTCCAGTGGGGAGCCTGGGGCACCCCGGTCCCACCGCACCTCGGCCAGGAGTTTCAGGGTCCCGATGGGCCCTGGGGGCTCGTGGCTCTGCCGTTCTCCACCCACCTTCACCGATGCCAGCCGGACTCTGCCCTGTCCGTCCCCGCTGCAGCCACGGGCTGGGGTTGTGAAAGCCCCGGAGCAAAGCCCCAGCGCGGGGTCCAGCCCGGGGATGGGGTCTCCGGCACAGGAGGGTGCCGGGACCAAAGGTTGGCGCACCCAGGCTGGGGCCGCGGCACCGCGGGAGCTCAGCCCGGTTATTTGGAGAGCAAACAAGGCCCCAGGGACCAGCAGGCCAGATCCAACGGCAGGAGTTTTTACTGAACAAAAACACGGGAATGATGCCATAATAATGTCCCCAGCCCCGCAGCGGGTGAGGGTGGGCAGGGCCACGTCCCCACAGGCACCACGGAGCTGGGGGTGTGCCGGCGATGGAGGGGGCTGAGAAATTAAAACATGAACAGGAATTAGAAAACAGAAATTAAACCTTTTTCCATGGAAAGGGGCGTTTGCGGCACAAAGGCACGGCCTCAGCTCAGACCAGCCACAACGGGGCACGCGGCTGCCTCCAGGGGCCACCAAAGCGGGGCCAGGCAGGCACAGGGCACCCCACGTGCGCCCCTGCCCACCCGGGCACCCCCGTCCCCCCCTCCCCCAGCACCCAGCCCCGCAGCAGTGCCGCAGGGCAGCTCTGCCCTTCCTCCTTCTCCTCCTCCTCCTCTTCCTCCCGTTGCAGCCACCCCATGCCCAGGCTGCAGCATCCCAGGGTTTGCACGAGGAGGCTCCGGGGGTCCGGGGGGGGCACGGGGCAGGTGCCAGCACTCGCACGGGCACCGGCAGAGCTGGAGATGGACGCGTGGGGAGAAGCGGCCGGGGCAGAGGCGGCACTGGGTGGGGTCCTGGCCCGCGTGCAGCCGCTGGTGCGTCTTCAGGTTGCTGCTGCTGCGGAAGCGCTTGCAGCACATCTGCGGGGAGACAGGATGGGGGGGGCTCGAGGGGTGCTGCGTCCCCGCTTCGTGTCTCCCAAAGCCCTCCTCGTGCACCCACCGGGCACTGGTGCGGCTTCTCGCCGGTGTGCACCAGGCGGTGCTTCTGCAGGTGGGCCAGCTGCGTGAAGCGCTTGGTGCACAGCGCGCACTGGAAGGGCCGCTCGCCGCTGTGCACCCGCAGGTGGACCTGGGGGGGAGGCAGGGCGCTGGGGGGGGAATGGAGCACCCAGGGGACCCTGGGCTCCAGACATTCCCCCCCCCCCCCCCATGGGAGCAGCCCCCGGGGTACGGCTGGAAATCCCAGTGCTTCGTGCCGATGGGGGGAAACTGAGGCACAGAGCGAGGAGCCCAACCTGCTGGGGTGATCCCCTGCTGTGCCTTGTCCCCAAAGCCCGAAGGAGGGAGGAGGGATGTGCTGCTGGCCTGGGGATGAGGAGCGGGGCCCCCTCCCCCCGATACCTTGAGGTTGGAGAGCTGCCTGAAGCGCTTGCTGCAGACGCGGCACTCGTACTTGTTCCTGCCGTCCTGCTTCCCCCGCGGCCCCAGTGTGGCACGGGCGGGTGGCTCGGCCGGGCAGGCGGGGGCTTTTTGGGGTGGCGGGCACCCGCCCGCTGTGGGGAGAGGCAGAAAAGCCACCGGTGCCTTCTGCAGCTCAGGCACCCGCTGCCTGCGTGGGGCCGGGACGGTGCCGTGCGTCCCCAGGGGGGGCGGCAGCTGCAGGAGGGCACCGCAGCCCGTGCCACCCCGCGGAGGTGACACCAGGGCCCGCGTGTCACCCAGCGGGGCGAGGGGTGGTGCAGGGTGCGGGGCCAGCAGGAACGGGGGGCAGCGGGTGCCACAGGGGCAGGGCTGGGGCACTAGGAGGGGGCAGAGGCTGCCCGGGTGCAGCCGCAGCCCCTCGGGCACCGCGGGGGGCGGCCGAGCCCCCGCCAGCACCGGCTCCTTCATCGGCTCCGGCGTTTGCTCTGGGGTTTTGTGCAGCCCTTCGGCCTCGGCTCTCATCTCCTCCTCCTCCTCCTCGGTGCTGCCGATGGGGATGTCTTTGGCGTAGAGCACCCACACTGTGGGGGGGGGGGGGGGGGCAGTCCTGCGGGGGTCCCGGCTGCCCTGGTGTCCCGGGGGGCTGTGGGCAGAGGAGAGGGTGGGGATGCTCGCGGTGACCCTGCAGGGGGACAGAGACACGAGATGGCGGAGCAGGAGCACGGCTGCGTCCGTGGGACAGGCGGAGGCACTCGCCGCGGGGTCTGCAGAAGCCACAAGTGCAGGAGGGTAAAAAGGGGACGCGGGGAGGGGGCTCTGCGGGCAGCAATGCGTCCGCTGAGCTCTCGGCCCCTGGGGAGGAAGGCACGAGCAGAACCCAGCGGGGAACGACCCCGAGCCCTGCTGCACCCTCACCGGCCAGCCCCGGCCGCAGGCTGCAGGCACCGATGGTGCCGGGGCAGAGCAGGAGGTGAGGGGCTCGTGCACGGGGGTCCCGTCACCCATCCAGGAGCTGTGGGGGGCCGGGGGGGCTGCTGGGGACCCCCTCCAGGCCCGGTGACCTGCGGGGGTGCAGGGACCTTGCAGCCACCAGCAGCTCTGCGGGGTTTCTCCGTCCCGGTTTAGCTCGGCGAGCGGGGAGGGCGGCGTGGGCTGGGTGCTGCCCGCATGGCCGCCGCAGGGCTGTTGCCTTCCGAGAACGGGGAAAACTGGGGGGAGCGGCTCCACGGCGGCCCCCCGGCAGCAGAAAGCCTCGGGGGGGGGGGGTGGCAGGGGACGCGGTGCTCGGCTCGTTGGCTGTCACCGTCCGCGCAGCGCCCCACCGCAGCCCTGCCTCAGTTTCCCCCGTGCAGTAGCACCCAGTAGGGCTGAGCTGGGGGGGCACAGCCCTGTCTGCCCGCCCCGCAGGCAGCGGTGCCCCCACCTTGGTGCCAGCACCGGCACGGCGAGCAGGGAGCAGGGAGCCACCGCACCACCAAGCCGCTGACCCCGCAGCACCCACCCAAATCCCCTCCCCGTGGGTGCTCCCCAGCACCCAGTGCCCAAACCGGGACCCAGATGGGGGCGATGCCCCCCCCCAGGGCACAGCGAGGGGGTGGTGTCGGTGTCCTGGGGGGAAATCCGTGCCCCAAATGGCTCCACTGAGCCCAGCAAGGGGTAAATGGGGCCGGCTGCTGGGCACCGCGGTGCTGCCCTGGCGCGGCTGGGGACAGCGCTGTGACAGGTCTGCACCCCGCCACCTGCTGACCCCAGACTCCAGAAAATCCATTACCAGGGCAAAATGTGGCTTTTGGGGGGGCTGAAGCCAAATGCAGACCTGCCAGGTGTGAACCGGGGGTCTGGCAGGGAGCGGAGCTGGGGCTGGGAGCATGCGGGCACGGCGGGGCCCTCGGCTCGGCTCTGAGCCCTGCCCCGCTCCCCCTGTCCTCAGAAGGGAAACCAGACCCTATTTCCCCCCCCAAAGTGCTTATGTTTGGGGTAACCAACCCCAAGGCAACGGCCAAGCCTAAAACTTGCATTTTCCATGCAGGCTGGGGATGGCAAAGCTTTGCTGACACAGGTATGTGGCATCCAGCACCGCGGTGCCCATCGCCAACCCTGCGCCCCTGCTCCCCCCGTGAGCTGCGGCTGCACCCCAAAAACCAGCAAAAAGCCACGGTCCAGAGCCGGAGAGATCTGCCGGAGGGGCAGGAGGGGCAGGGATGGGTGCTGGGGATGTTCCCGCGGGTCAGGGCAGCGCGGGGGCCCCTACCTGCTCGCCGGGCGCTGTGGCCGTGCGGTGAGCCCCGGCCACGCCGCGTCACGCTCGGGCGATGCTTCGGTGGCTGCCGGGAGCGAGTGTGTGAACAGGAAACCTCTGGGGCGCAGGGGCCCTTGCTAAATCAGGAGAGGCGAGGTGAAGCCTCAGCACCTCTGCGGGGAGGAAGAGGAGGAGGAGGAGAAAAGCGAGGTGTCTCTTAGAGACCTGGCCCACAGGCTGGGGTGCTGCTCCCCTCGCCCCGTCCTGGTCTCCCAGGAGCAGAAAATCCCCCAGGAAGTAGGGGAAGGTCCCCGGGTCACTGTCCTCTCCCCCTGCCACCGCTGCTGGACGGCGGGGATGGGGCTGAGCCACAGCGTGGGGGCTCTGGGGGCTGCCCCATCCTGGGCTGCTCCAGGGCTGGGGGATGCGGAGACTGGGGGGACCCCAGCGGGGACGTCCCCAGCTCCCCTCATGTCCCTCTATGCCCTGGAATGAGCCAGTGATGGCTCCAGGACGGGATGGAGCTGTCCCTGGGGAGGGGACAGGGGTTTTGCAGCCCCCCAGGCACCTCTCCCATCCCTGCCCCAGCTCCGTGGGCAGCTGCGGCAGAGTCGTTTTGCTTTTGTGTGCTTTATCTTCCCCTCGCTTCTCCGAAAAGCGCTTCCCCGGGGGCCGGGCACGTTTCCTGGGTGGGTGGGATGGGGACAAAGCCGAGCCCTGAGCCTCGCACAGCCAGACTTTACCCCCCCAAGCTGGGGCTGGAGCGGTGCCCTTGGAGCTGGGGAAAAACGGGGTGCGCAGGAGGGTGGCAAAATGGGGTGTGCAGGAGGGTGGCAGGGTGCCCAAGGAGAGGGTGGCAGGGTGCTGGGCAAAGGATGGGGTGCCCAAAGTGGGGGTGAGGGGATGCTAGGGGGTAATGGGGTACCCAGGAGTGGTGGGTGCCCCAAGTGGGGGTAACAAGATGCTAGGGGGTAATGGGGTGCCCAGGGTGGGTGTCTGGCTACAGCTTTGTGGGTTTTGGGGTGCATTGAGAGCGTCTGAGTGACGCCAGCAGGGAAGGAGGGAGGCGAGACGGGGAGGGAGGGAGCTGGGGACGTGAGGACGGCGAGCGCGCACCGACCACAGCGGGAAGCCCCCCCGCTTCCTCCCCACCAGCGCTGGCAGAGGACAGTGGGCACTGGGGCAGCGTGGCTGGGGAGGGGGCTGGCCCTTCATAGCCCCAAACGTCTGCCCCGCACCCCGAACACCCTCATCCTGACCCTGCGGGTGCAGCCCCCCCCTCATCCCGCTGCGGTTAACGCCTTGGGGGCATTGCACGTCCACGTCCTCTCGGCTGCTCGGGGTGGGGGGGGCGTGGGAGGGAAGCTGCATGCAGGGGAGCAGAAGAGATGTGAGGGTCCGGAAGAGGAGCTCGACACCTGAATGTCTACCCCTCCGAAACTTCGCACCTTCCCTGCCCGCCCGAGATGGCTCGAGATAAAAACGCCCGGTGCCGGCTGTGGCTGCGCACCCCCGCGTGCCCCCCGCCCGGAGCCCTGCAGCCCCCTCGCTGCAGCGCCCAGCGTCGGTCCCCGACCTCCGCAGGCGTCCCTGGAGCTGGGGTTCGGTGCTGGCGGTGTCCCTGTCACCACGGGTGGTGTCCCCAAGCCCCCCCGGTGTCTCCAAGCCCTCCCGGTGTCACCCGGTCCCCAGTTCCTCTCGCAGTGCCCTGGCACAGGGATGTCCCCCCCCCAGCGGGCACCTTTCGGAAACACCCCCCCAGCCCTTCCCTGCCCTTTCTCGCTTTGGGGTTTCCTGCAAGGGCCTGAAAGCTTAAAATAAACGGGGGTGTTTAGAAGAAAAAGTTTGGGGGGCCAGCTGCTGAGCAGCACCCGGCTGAGAGAGCGGCACCCATGGGTGCAGCGAGGATGTGGGGTGTCTGCGGTGACACGTGGGGATGGGGACACTCCCGCGATGAGCCTTTGCCCATGTCCTCAGAGCCCTGGGGGCACCCAGGGGTGCTGGGATAAAGCCCCCACCCTGGGTTCATCCCTGTAAAGGTGCCTGGAGGGGGGGCTTCTCCCCAAAGGGAGCATCCAGGGGAAGAACCCGGGCACAAATCCCATTTTATGGGTAGGGAAACTGAGGCACAGCTGGTTTTGGGGGGGAGCAAGGCTTTGGGGAGGGCGGGGGGATTTAGGGGGCGAGGAGGGGGTTGCAAGCCCCGGCGTGCTGGAGGGCTCTGCCTCTGGAGAGGCCACGCTGGAGGAGGATCTCTTCCAGCTATTGATTTCCCTCTATCAGAGAGCAGGAATATGTATGGGGCCGATCAACCCCGATCAATCCCCGCTCGGCAGCCGATCGATCGGGGGAGCTGGGGGAGCACCGAGGCGCTGCCGAGCCTCAGCAGCCCCCCTCGCCCCGGCCCAGGACCCTTCCCTGCACCCCTCCCACCGCACCCAAACAGCAGGGACCCGTGGCACCAGGCAGCACCCCACGGGACACCCCAAACACCCTCTCCTCGCCCCTTGACTGAGCCATGCCGCTGCCGGGGGAGCATTTTGGGGGTTTTGGGAAGGGGACGGCTCGTTAGGGCATCCTCGGGAGCACACCTGTGTCTCGGGGTGTCCCCACCCAGGGGAGGTACCCGAGGGTCCCTCAATCATCGCCGGCCTCATTAGAGGCCCCGGGCTCATTAGAGGCCCCGGGACGAGGAGGGGGGATGGCAGAGGGGGAGGAGCAGCACCGTGGCCTCCGTTATTGATCACTTCGTAGCCAAAGGTCAGCGGCGCGCGGGCAGGGCCGGGGAGGAGGCGGGCGGGCGGCGATGGGACCGTGCCCACGGGGCCAAGTGCCAGCCTCGGGGCTCCTGAGGTGTCCCCCTCGTGCCTCGGTTTCCCCACCAGAAGGTTGGGTGACCGGGGACGAGGAGGAGGAGGAGGGGGTTTGGTTCACGGCAGCGTGGGCGCCGAGGACGCTTCTGAGCCAGGCTGGGCGTCCCGGCGGGCAGGCGGCGATGCTGGGAGATGGCACCGGAGCCCCAGCCCTTGGAAATGCAATATCCCCGGGCCGGCCACCGACGCGATTTGCAGCACCGAGAGGACACCGGTTCCCATCTCTACCACTGCCGTGCCTCGCACAGCCCCTGGGCCTCATCCTGCGGGGCTGGGGACCCGGGCAGGCCAGGCGGCACCGGCGGCACCGCGGTGCCTGGTGCTGCTCGTCCCTCGCCCCGGCCGTGCGGCGAGGGGGAAGATTTACCGGCTGTCAGAGCCGGGGCCAGAGGTCAGCAGGGGTCAGAAAGTCCATTTCGGAGAGGTCACTGTCCACTTCTTTCAATCTAATGAAGCCATTATTTGTGAAAGCGGCCGCTTTGCTGGCTAGCCCCTTGAAGCGGAGCCAGGCGCAGCAACCGGCTCTGAAAGAACAGGAAGGAGTCCCCTTCCCGTTTGCATTCGCCATTCAGCAACACCCCCCCCCCCCAAAAAAAAAAAACAAACAAATACGCCACACACAGAAATATGACGCGGGGCCGTCGCCGCTGCGGGCCGCATCGCGGGGGCTGGGGGAAGCGAGGTTGGGTCACCCCCCCCCCCATGGGGCTGTCATTTGGGAAGTCACCGAGGACGGGCAGAAATTTGGGATCACTGGGAAGTGGCGCTGAGCTTAAAGGTGTACAGGAAAGTGTCGCTGGGGGCTGGCAGGTTCTGCCATCAGGCCGGCACAGGAAGGGGCTGGGGGAGCCGGTGCGCAGTGCTGGATTATTTTTGGAAGGATTTGGTTTGGAGAAGGGAAGCGCTGACGCCTCGCTGCGTCCTTCCCCCAGGAGATGGCCCCACACCTCTGCCCACCTCCTGCCCCGCTACGGGATGCCCCCGATGTGGCCCGTCCCCAGGCCGTGCTGGCACCCGGGTGTCCCCCCCGGGGACAGAAGGGACAGGGACATTCCTCAGGGCTGCTCTGCACAACTTGGCCCCGGCCCTGCGAAGCATGTGGGGGGCATGTCAGCGCGGAGGCGCCCCTCATCCCCTGCGCAGGCTGGGGCTGCTCGTGGGTGTTTTTCTTTGCGTCTTCCAGGTGTGATGGGGCCGAGCTCGGGAGCGAAACGTGTGGGCAGGGGGCTGTCCCCTCCCCACATCCCCACATCCCCACATCCCCACATCCCCACATCCCGCTGGCGTGGACGGAGAGGGGCTGGAAGGAGAGGTGAGCGGAGAGGGAAGGAGAGATGGAAAAGTCTCCCCCAGTTCTTTTTTGTTTTTCCTTCTTTATTCGTTCATTATTTTTTCATTCTTTTATTCCCTCTTTATTTTTCCGTCTTTATTCCCTCTTTATTTTTTCCTTCTTTATTCCCTCTTTATTTTTTCCTTCTTTACTCCCTCTTTATCTTTTCCTTCTTTACTCCCTCTTTATCTTTTCCTTCTTTACTCCCTCTTTTTTGGTCTTCTTTATTCCTTTTTTACTTTTTCCTTCTTTTTTTTTTGTCCTTTCCTTCTTTTTTTTTTCTCCTGTCCCTCCACACACCCCCACCCGAGAAGGAAAAGGAGGCAGGCGAGCTGCGGCCGGCCAGGAGAGGTTGCCAGACGCTGCTCGGCGCCCCCGGCCCCGGCCCGGTCCCACCGGGGGCTGGCGGCAGCTCGGGGGGGGCGGTGGCGGCAGAGGGGACGCCCGGCTTTGGTCGGTACCTGCTGAAAGCTCTCGGCACCTCTTCTCGCTGGGCTGGGATTTAGGGGGGTCTTTAGGGCCCCCCCAAGGTGGAGTCCCTGTTCCCCATGCGCTCGCGGGTTCCCTCCATGCTCCTCGCTCAGATTTTGGTGGGGAGCCGGGGGTGGGAGGGGAAATGGGGCGCACCCCAACTGGCCTGGGCTGGAGAGCGGGGACGGAAGCAGAAGGTGGTCGCCCTTGAGGGCACGCGGTGGGGGCTTTGGAGGGATGGCCAGTCCGTCCCCAGTATGGGAGGGTGGTCATACTGGGAGGGAGAGCAGCCGGCTGGACTCTGACCTCCTGCTACTGCAGACACGGGGGTTTGGCTTTGGGGACTCGGCTTTGGGGACTCACGGGGGATGTCGTGAGTCAGAGGCGCGTTAGTGGCGTTCCCCCCACGCCGTCTATCCTTGTCATCGTGGCTGTAAAGATGGCAGCGTGTGCGCAGCGTTGGCTTATTCAGGCAGTGGGCGCCTCCTGCCCTGCCCGGCCCCGCTGTGCCTCTGCTTGAGCCGCACTTTGGGAGGGCGCAGAGCCTCAGGGGGCCGTGCAGGTCCCCACCGTGCTGGCACACGGACACCCCTGCCCCGGGTCTGGCCACGTCCTCCTGAAGGCTCACCTGCCTCGCTGCCCTCGGGTGCAGGAGGAAAACCAGCCTCCTCCTCCTCCTCCTCTTCCTCCTCCGTCCCCCGAACCCACTGGTGGGAGCCCGGGGGGCTGCTTGGCTCCGCGGGGATGGGGCAATGCGGGGCTCCTGGGAGCGGTGGGTGAGGAGGAGGAGGAGGAGGAAGGAGACGAGGAGGAGGAGGAGGAAGAGAAGGAGAAGAGGAAGAGAGAAGAGGAGGAGGAGTGGGGGGAAACGGAAGAGGAGGAGGAAGGGGAAGAAGAAGAGGAGGACAATGATGAGGAGGAGGGAGAGGAGGAGAGGGAGGAGGAAGAAGATGAGGAGGAAGAAGAGGGGGAGAAGGAGGAAGAAGAAGACGAGGAGGAAGAAGAGGATGGGGAGGAAGAAGAGGAGGAAGGAGAAGATGAAGAGGAGGAGGAAGGAGAGGAGGAGGAGGAAGAGTGTGGGGAGGAAGAAGAAGAGAAGGAGGATGGAGGAAGAAGGAGAAGATGAGGAGGAGGAGGAGGAAGGAGGGAGAAGAAGATGAAGAGGAGGAGAAGGAGGAAGGGGAGGAAGATGAAGAAGAGGAGGAAAAGCAGGAAAGAGGTGAAGAGCAGGAGGAGGAGGAAGAAGATGAGGAGGAGCAAGATGATGATGATGATGAGGGGGACGAAGAAGAAGAGGAGGAGGAGGAGGGGGACAAAGAAGAAGAGGAGGAGGAAGAAGAGGAGGCGGCGGAGGAAGGCCGCGGCGCAGCACCCTGGACAGGCGCCGTTCAGCACCGCGGCCAGCTCCGGCGGCGCTGCCGCAGCCCGGGGGCGCGGCGCCCCCCACGCGGGGCTCCCCCACGCGGGATTTCACGGGGGGGCCCGAGCGGGGGCTGCCCCTTCCCTTCCCCACCGCGAGCCCCCCCGGGACGCCCCCTCCGTGCCCGACCTCCCCTCGCATCCTCCCCCCCCGCTCCAGGAACCCACTCGGGACGGCATCCCGCGTGGGGAGGCAGCGCGGAGCGGGGTTGAGGCCGCTCCTGGGGCTCTCCGGGAGGGCACAACGGGGGGGGGGGGCACGGCCAGCTCGGCACGGGGTGGGGGGGTCGGGGGGGGGTGACCCCCACGCACAGCTCGCACCACGCGGGAGGGAGGCGGCGGGAGGCGCTGTGCCCCCGCCGGGAGGGGAGGCCGCAGCCTCCGGCCGGAAATGGAGGCCGGGGAGGCCGCGGGCCCTCGCCCTTTGTCCCGGCCTCCGCCCCGCTCCCGGCCTCGGCCCCGCTCCCCGGGGCTCCGGGGCAAGCGGCCTCCCCCCCCCCCCCCCGCCCCGGACACGCGTGGGTGGGTGCGAGGGGGGGGGGAGGCCGGGGAGAGGAGGCCGTGGGGAGGTGCCGGTGTCCTGGAACCCCCCCCCGCTGCCCCCCCCCCAAAAAAAACCCCCCCCGGGTAAAGGCCGAGGGGCTCTGCCCCGTGCCCGCCCCCCCCACGCGTGTCCTCGCCTCCCCCCGTGGGGTTCCCCCCAAATGGGTGGCCTCGCCCCTAAATGGGGGGGGGGGAACTCAACCCCCCCCCCCCCCTCAGTTCCCAAATCCCTCCCGGAATGTGTCGCTATTACCGGGGGGTTAATTAGGAAATTAGCATCACGTGGGGGCGGGCCGGACCGGCGGGGCCCGGCGCCCCCCAGCCCCGCGGGTGGGTCCCCGGGGGGGCGGGGGCCGCTATTGTCTGCGAGAATTTGGGAGCCTTTGAAAAAAAAAAACCCTCCCGCTCCCTCCCACCCCCATTGTTGGAGTGAAGATGGAGTCAAACCTCTCCCGGCTCCCTCCTGGCGGGGTCTAAGCTGGGCTTTTTTTTTTTTTTTTTTTTTTTTTTGGTTCTGTTCCCCCCCCCCCTTTTTTTTTTTTCCTCCTTTTTTTTTTTTTTTTTTTTTTTTTGGCCGGGCTGCTACCCTCAAAGCTGGCCGAGGAGGAGGAGGAGGAGGAGGGAGGAGGAGGCGGTAACAGCCACAACTCGGAATTTGCAAGCGGGTGCCGGGATGGGGTCTGTTTCCAACCAGCAGTTTGCAGGTTAAGTTATATTATTGTCGCAGCCCTTCCTCGCCTCCGCGATTATTAATAACGGCGACAGAGCCCGGCCGGGGGGGGGGGGGGGGCGAGGGACCCCCCCCCCTCAAACCCGACCCGCTGAGCCCCGCTCAAACCCGATGGCCAAGCCGGGCCGAGCGTGGCCACGCTCCCGCTGCTGCAGGGCCGGGGGGATTTGGGGGATTTTTATTTTTTTTAGGATTTTTGCCACCCCCCCCCCCTCCAATCCTGGGATGAACTCAGGAGCTCGGGGCTGGAGGGGGGGGTGGGGGGGGTCAGCTGGGAGCAGGGGTGCAGCGGGACGGATGCTGCCGGCGGGGTAAAATACTTTCCCCGGCGTGGCTCGCCGCAGGGCTGGGGGGGGCGAGTTGGTGTTTTGGGGGAGTTTTTCCTGCTTTTGCGTGGGTTTGGTTTGTTTTTCTTTTTTTTTTTGTTTTGGCTTTTTTTTTTTTAATTATTATTATTTTTTTTCCTTGTTTTGCTTTTTAAACAATTTCGAGAGGGGGCCGGACCTCGGGCTCCCATCCCGCACACCGCCCGGGTCACGCCGGCAGCGGCTCCCTTTGCTTCCCCCGGCACCCGGCGCGGTCCCGCACGCACGTGGAGGCTGAGCTGATCGCTGCGTTTGGGGAAGGGAGTCTTATAATATTTTTATTATTATTATTATTTTTCGCCTTTTCCAGCCTGCGGGACCCGACCTGGGGCTCCTGCTGCTCCTTCCCCGGGTGGCTGCGGGGCCTGGGCGGCGCTGGGGGCACCCGGCGCTCCCCCAGCCCCGGCTCAGGTGCTCGGCGTGGGTCTCTCCCCAGGTGCGAAGCCGGGTGAGGAGACGACCGGAGACTCTCCCAAGGCCGAAAACGAGCCCCAGCCGCTGCACGGCTCCGGCATCTGCAAGTGGTTCAACGTCCGCATGGGCTTCGGCTTCCTCTCCATGACCGCCAAGGGCGGCGCGACGCTGGACTCGCCCGTCGACGTCTTCGTGCACCAGGTACGTGGCGGCGAGCCCGGCCCCTGAGTGGGGCCCTGGGGTGGGGAGCGAAGGGGGTGCAGCCCCAGCAGCCCGCCGGGGGGATGCTGTGCAGGATGGGGCCCCCCCGTGCTGCCCGAAAAGGGATCTCGTCGCTCCCCCCAATTTTAGAGTGGTGTCCTGGGGGAGCCGGGGTGCCCCCAGGCTCGTTTCCCCCGGGGAGAGGAGGGCAGCGAAGGGCAGGCACGGCCCGCGCCCGCCGCAGCCCCCAGCCCTCTCCGGGGACCGGCCCCGTAAGCTGATCCCGGAGCGATTTCATTTTCTCATCATGGTTCACTGGGGAGCTCGTTGGAGCTCGGAGAGGGGCCGGGGCCGGGGGAGCAGGTGCCCGCCGGCTTGAAAAGGGGGTGCACGGGAGGTGCTGGGGCAGGGCCGCTGCTCACCCCGTGGAGGGAAAGGGGAAAGAGCTGCCTTTCCCCTGGGTATGGGGTCCTGGGACCCCTGAGCCAGGCAGGGACGCTGGATGGGGCTCTCCCCAGCTCATCCTTGTAGGGGGGGAGAATTATCTCTCTGCGGGCCCCCAGGACGCTGTCCCTGGGAACTGGAGAACCAAATCCGGCTGCAACACGGTGACCCGCACTCGGTCTCTGTGCTGCGTTTTGGGGGACAAAAGCCCTGCCCGAAACGTACCCTGCTCCCTGGCAGCGGGCTGGGGCTGTGCTTGGTCCTGCCGTGGCTGGCACAAAGGCGTGTAGGGGCACATCCACGCCCCTATGGATCCTGTAGGGTAGCGGCGGTCTCGTGTCCGGATTTAACCCGCGCACCTTGCCGAGCGGGGAAGCCCCGCGCGTGTCCTGTTGGTGATCCTGCACCGAGGGAAATGGCAATTTCGGGGCTGCGGCTGCTCAAAGCTGCCTCGCTGGGGGGGGGGGGGGACGGATCCGCCGTGTAGGGGGGGACCCGGTGTAGGGGCTGGGGAAACGGGCTTTGAGCTGGTGCCTGAATGGGGGCCGTGGGGCAACGCCGGGAGGGAGTTATGGGGCTCAGCGCCTGCGTGCTTGGAACCGGGGCTGGGTGCTGAGCGTGCCCCGCTGTGCCAGGGTCCCCGCTCCGACGGGGAAAACGGTGGTCATCGGGGCTGGGAAGCATTGTGAATGTAGGGAACGTGGTATCTGGGGAGCAAACTCGTGTGTTTTTGTGCATACGGCCGGGAGCAGGACGGGGATGGAGGCGGCGCGGTGGTGCCGTGAACGCCAGCTCCGGGGAGCCCCTGGAAGAGCCGGCTCCAGTGACCGGTGCTGACAACAGGCGTGAATCCCACAAAAGCAGGGTCCATCCTGCGGTCTGCTGGGCAGCCCAGGTGCGGGGCTGAGCTCCGGAGCTGTGTCTCACCCTGGCAGGGCTCATCCTGGGATTTGGGGTCCCCAAGGGGCTCCCAGCCTTGCCCAGGCAAGCAGAGGAACAAGGGAGAACCAAATCCCTCTTCCTTCGGCAGCGGCATGGTGAAGCTGCCTTTGTAGGAGCCAATTCCCAAAAAAAACAACCGGATTTGGGGGCAAGGGCTCCAAATCAGCAGGGGAAAGCCGAGCCGAGCACCGGGTGCTCCCCAGGGGCAGCAAATGGGTCTTTGCATGTCAATGCGGTGCAGCGGGACCTCGCGGGTGGGGGCGAGCCTTCCTCCGCTCTCCCCGGGTTTTATTGCCCCCAGACAGTCTGGTTTCCTGATTGCTCTCACTCTCGTTCCTGCAGGAAAAGAGAATTGGCCGGGTGGCTCCACCGGCGCATCCCGGGGAGAGGGGCGACCGCCCGGCGTCCCGTTTGCCAGGAGCCCCGCACGGGGTTTGGCGCGTTCGGGAAACGCGGCGAGCACCGGGCACGGGGTGATTTTGGGTAGGGGAGAGGCAACACAGCGCCTGGGGACGGTGCGTGGGTCCCACCCGGGATGCTCGTGGCACCGTGGGCTTCGCGTCCCGCGGGACTGAGGTGGGTTGGGGCTGGCGTAGCGCCCTGAGCATCCTCCGATTCCCACCCCGCTCGCTCTCGGCACAAGGTCGCCGATCCCCTGCAGCGAAGCCGCGGGGTCGCCCCGACCCCTCCTCGGCACCCGGGGAGAGGGACCAGAGGTGTCTCCGCACCCTGGGGAGGGGGTCAGGCCCCGAAGGGCAAAAGGCAGACCCCGGCCACAGCGGGGGCCGCTCGGGGTGCCGTGCCCGGCGCGGTGCGAGGTGCCCCAAAGCAGCCATGGGGGTTTAGCACCCAGAGCCCCCCCTGCTCCCCGATAACCCGCTCCTTCCCCTCTTCATTTACATACGTGAATGATGACCCACAGGAAGTAATTGTGGGAGAAAGAAGGGAATTGGCCTCTTTAGATCTATTAAATCACTTTATTACAGGAACCAGGTCTGAATGGCCCTTCTCCGCAGGGAGCGCGTCTCCATCTCTCTCCCCCTTTATCTGATCACAAAGAGATTAAAATCTCTGCAGGACAGGAGACTAACAGGGCTCCTCCAGGGCTGCCTTTCCCTCTCATTGTGAGCTAAAAATGAGGCATTTGGGTTAAAATGCCTCCCCTGGACACTGGAGATGGATTCATTTGGGGGCTGTGGGGAGCTGAAGCCCGGAGGAGCGGAGCAGGTCGTCCTGGGGATGCCGAGGGCTGAGCAGCGCCCGTGAAGGGCTGGGGGTCACCAGGTGGCAAAAATCCAGCTGGTGTTAGTGAAGACCCCAGATTTGCAGCGGTTCTCCCCAGGGATGTGGTCCTGGGCTCACACTGCTGCTCTGGGCATCGCTTAGGGGAGAGCTGGGCTGCCAGGGAAGGCAGACCTGGCAAAAGGGAGAAGGGGAGATGTGTGTGCCCCTTTCCCGTGTCCCCAAGGCTCAGCGCCTGCTGGCTGGAGCAGCAGAGAGAGCACAACCATCCCCAAAATTGGCCCTGTAGCCCTGGCAGAGAGAGGAGGAGATGGGGCTGCCCGTCCCACGGGGACCTCGCTGCTCCCGCAGCAGCCTCGCGCTGTCCCTGCCTCCCGGCTCCGTGTCTCAGAGCGTTCCTCCATTCCAACAGGTCTAAATCCTTGCTAAAAGCGGCAGTTTTGGGACTTTTTGCTCCGTGATTTTTGGCAAGGAGAGCTGCTGGCTGCAGGGCTTTGCTCTCTGGCATCTCGGTGCCACGGTCCCGCGTGTCCGTGGGGGGGGACACGACCAGGACGTGTCCCTCCTGTCCTGCCCGCAGCGCGGGGCCAGCCGGCTGCGTGCCGGCACGGGGAGGGGGCTCCTGGCCCCAGGAGCCCCACAGAGGGGGGCAGAGGGGCTCTGTCCCCGCACGGGTGCACAGGGGATGGGTTGGAGGGGGACAAGGGCTGGTGCCGTGTCCCCAAGCAGGGCTGGGAGGTGATGAGATGAGAAATTTTAACAAAAGCACGGGTTTTGAGGCAGCTCCGTCCCTGAGCGAGCGCAAAGGTGGGGGGCACACGGGGCGTTTCTCCCCCAGGAGCGGGGTCCTGCCTTCCTGCTGCCTGCCATGGGGCAGGATGCGGCCCCCGTGGGGGCGGCAGCAAGGGGAAGGGGCAGCGTGCGCCTAAGTCAGCGCATCGGAGCAGCGATGCCCGTGGGGTTGGTATTAAAAATCCCATTTTTCCCCACTCGGGTGCGTGGTTGCTCCTGCCTCCGCGTGGGGCTGGGGTCACCCCAGCCGTGGGTGGGCGTCCCGGGGTGCCGGCGTGGGTGGCTGCGGGAGCCGGGGGGGGGGGAGGGGGATTTACCGCGTCCCCTCGGGAAGGGCTCCCCGGGGGGGGCAGCAATGCGCTTTGGCCTCTCCGCTTTCACGGGGGGGGGGGGGGAGGGGAGGCGAGGCGAGAGCAATGGCTTTATTTAATTGATTTTTATTTATTTTATTTAAATAACCGCTGGATTAAATCGCGGCGCACCACGCGCCGCGCCCTGGGAACAGGAATTCCTGGGAACGCGGTGCCCGGTGGCGAGCGGTGAAAGAGAGCGGCTTTATTCCTGCTCTGAAACTCCCTCAAGTTGCACACAAAAAAAGCCTCCTGTCTCTGTCTAAAGATTAACTGATGGCTGCAGGCACATCCCTTCCCCCATCCCCAGCTCTCGAGCCCCCAGGGTGACGGGCAGGGAGAGAAAACACCCTTAAATGGTCTCCGAGATAAAATGGCCCAAATGAATGGGATTTCTCCCATTCTCTAGGGCACTGGCGCGGAGCTGGGGAGGGTCAGGACGGAGCCGGGGTCTTCGCCAGCCCCTTCCCCTGCTGCCCCGAGCTCTGGCTTTTTCCTTTTCCCCATTTATTTGCTCCTAAAAATAACCAGGACAAAGCTGACCCCGCCGAAGGAAGGGGTGCTGCCGCTCCTGGACGTTCCCCTGCTTTAATATGGGAGTATGAAATTAAGATGCAGCAGCTGATCCTAATTAGCTGGTGCTGGTGCTGGCCCCCTCGCAGCACCAGGTGCCTGCCTGGGAAGGGAGCGAGGGTTTGGCAACCTGGGGGCAGGTAAAAACCCAACGGAGCGAGCTGAGGGGGTGGATTTAGGGCAGGCAACTGATGTCTTAGACCCTCAGTGGGTGCTTTTTTCCCCCCCAGAATTAATCTAGTGTTTAATTTTGCTTGCTTACGGTGGAAAATTGAGGGAACGCGTGGTTATTTTGGCAGGAACGTGGCTTTGTTTTGGTTTTACTTGGGAAAAAAAAAAAAAATCTTTGGGCTTTGCTCCAGATTGCGGGAGGGAGAGCCTGGAAAATCCCCAGTAGGGTTTCGGTGAAATCCCCTGGGCTCCCTGCGGCGGGGTCCTGCAGGCATCTCCCTCTGCACCACCGCCTCCTGCCAGGCTGAGCATCTGCCCCGATGTTCGCGCCGAGGGCTGAGCAGCGGGAGAAGATTCCTGCTCCGGTTCCTGCGCGTGAGCCCCCGAAAAGCCTCAGCACAGCCCCTGGTGCTCGCTCCCTCCAGCAGCGCTGGGAAATGGCAATTTGGGAAGAGGGAAGGGCTTTGCCCAGGGGACGGATCCTGCCTGGGCACGGGCTGTGGACGTGGTCCGTGTTCCCTGGTGCCCAGCCCGGCCACGACGTGCCCCGGGGCTCGTTCCCCGGCGGGCAGCAGCGGCCGCTCGGCTGAAACCGCTCCCGGGCTGGGCTGAGGCTGCCCCGTCCCACGGGGGCCGTCGAGCCGACGGAGCTGTTTGTGCCGGCCGGGCAGGAGTCGCTGCCGTGCCAGCCCAAACTGGGCAAGCGTTAGCCCAAACTGGGCAAGCGTTAGCCCAAACTGGGCGAGCGGGAGCCCTCTGTGAGCCCGCTCGTCCCTGGGGTGGGAGCGAGGAAGGGGCTGCTCTGCGCAGGGGCTGGGGGCTGCGCCAAGCCCAACCCTAAAACAGGGGCAGCAGGGTGGGAGCAGCTCCCGCGGGGTGCAGCCTGTAGGGTTTGGTGCCCCCGCTGTGGGATCCGAGCTCTGTGTGCTGGCTGCCGGGGGGGTCTTTCCTGACTGCGAGGGGGAAACGGAGGCACAGGCTGCCCAAAACGCCGCAGCCAGCTCAGAGCACGGCCCGGCCATCCCCTGGCCCAGCTCGGTGCCCCGCTCGCGGTCCCGGAGCCGCTCTTAGGGCAGCATCCCGACCCAGCTTGTTTTCCCAGAGATTCGAGTTGAAAGCGCGGCGATTCCCCCGCGCAGATAAGGGCGAGGTGCAGCGGCCGCGCCGCCCGAGGCCCCTCCAGACACAAAGATGGTTTGATTGAGTGGCCGGGGCCGGCTGGAATAAACGTCCCCTTGTGTCGCGCTGGGGCGGCCGCGGGGACAATGGTGACCCCGGGGCCGGCCGAGCCCCTCCAGCGCCCAGCGGGGTTGGGGGCAAAAAGCGGAGCCGCTGCCACGGTTTGGGGAGCAGAGGCTGGGTTTGGGGTGCTCCAGCCCCAAGGGGAAGCAGCCGCCGTGGGGGTTTTGTGGGGTGGGAGGAAGAGGAGGGAGGAAGGTGCCCACGTGCAGGTGGGGAAGGGGAAATGGGTGAAGCTGGGGTCCGCGCGGATGCGCTGGGGCGGTGGGCAGCGCTCGGCCGCTCACGTGCTGGGTCTTTGTCTGTGGTAAATGCTGTTGGAGCCACCGGGGTGCGGGATGGGTGGAAAAGGGGCGAAGGGCCCGTGGTGGGGCTGTGGGGCCACTCAGCACCACGGGGAGCTGGGCCGGGCAGCGCCGGCGCTGCTGCTGCTTCTCGTCCCGCCGGTTAACTCTGGGCCCTAATGATGACGAGCGAGATCCCTGCGCTGGGATACGCTTTAAAACACAGTTTTATTGTCAGTGCTTTGTGATGGAGAGCACGGGGTCGTTCTACACCCCCTGCCCCCAAACCACCTCCCCGAGAGACCAACCCGTGGGGTGCAGGACCCGGCTCTGCTGCGGGCACGGGGCCAGTGCACGGGGGCACAGCGGAGCTTGGCGGGGGCAACCGCAGCGCAGCACTGGGGCTTCCAGCCCCCATGGCCAGCGAAGGGGGTCAGTGGGGCCGCGTCCATGCCGGCCACCCTTCCTCCCCCCGCCGTGGCCTGGAACTCCTGGAATTTGGCCGGCGTGAGCTCGGCCGCCGCCGGCCCTTTGTTCTCGCTGGCCGGCCCCGGTGGCTCCCAGCCCAAGCCCTCCCCTGTGCTCCCCCTCGCCAGCATCCCCGGCTCGCTCCGAGCCCCCCCCTTCCTCCCTTTATTTTTTTGGGGGGGTTGTGTGTGTGCGTGTGTGTGTGTGGAGGCCTGGGAAGGCTCCCGCTTTGTGTGTGGTGTGGGACGGGGGCTCTGGGCCCCTTCCTTTCAGATGCAGGAGGTATGCAGCTAATTCAATGGGCTGCAGTTTGATTACCTATCTGATAACAGAGGAATGCCAGCAATGTGTGTGTTTTGGGAAGGGGGCAGGGGGATGCGCAGGGACCACCAGCCACTCGCAGCTCACTTCAAAAGGCCGCGGCGGGGGGAGAGCTGGGGCGCCCCGGCCGCTGCCCCCCCTTCTTCCCCGGGGAGAGGGCGTTTCCTTTGGCCTTTTGGCGGAGGGGGCCGGGGGGCCGAGGAGGCGGTTGTCATCCTCGCCCGCCGCTGGAAAATAAATCGCTTCCCCATCATGTTGCGGCAGCTTCTGCCCCGGCCCTCCTCGTCCTCTTTGGTCCTGCCAAAGCGGGGCGATGGCGGGGAGCGGGGTGGGTGCTCAGAGCGGGAGGGGTGAGGAGCGGGAGCCCGGCACCCAGGGGTGCAGCAGCCCCCAGGGAATGGTGCCGGGGTCCATCCCCCCCCCAACTGCGGCTCAGCTTTGTCCCGGAGCACGGGGCCGAGCGCCTGCGAGTTTTCATCGCCGGCAGTGTAAACACAGCTGGGCCGGCCGCGGCTGTAAACACCCCGGTGGAGGCTGCCTCGTGTCCCCCGGCCTCCCTCGCATCCCCCAGCCTCCGGCAGTGCCACCAAGCAAAGCTCGTCCCCTCCTCGCCCCCGACAGCGGCTGCTGTGGCCGACCCCGGGGTGCTGGGGCTGAGCCAGGCACCTCCTGCGCTTTGCTGGCGGCTGGGGCAGATCCGGAGCTGGTGCTGGGGAGGTGCTCGGCACCCTCCCGGTGATGCTCGGCATCCTCCCGGTGATGTGGGGCACCAGGGGGCCGGGCTGGGGCTGGGGAGAGGTGTGTGGGGGGTGCTGAGCGTGGCAGGGTGTTCACCGGTGGCGGGCGGTGATGGGACCGCTCGGAGCAGCATGGTGTGGGCAGAGCTTGTCCCAGGGTGTCCTCACCAGCAGGGAGGAGGTTAAATAGCTTAAATTCTGGCTCTGATTCGGCAGTGGAAGGCAGCGGAGGTTTCTGGTGATCTCTCCCAGGGCGGCCTGGCCCACCGCAGCCCCGTGGGCTCTGTCCCAGCCAGAGCCAGGCTCTAGGACGTGGCGGTAGGGACCGGTGTGGCTAAAACCCCCCAGGAGGTTTGGGAACGGAAGGGAGGACAGAAGGAGCAGCTTCTCAAGCTCTGCTGCGCTTTCACTTGCACGTGCCCGCAGATGCAGGCGCATCCTCCCAAGATCCCACCGAAAAAAAATCACCCTTAAACCCCAGCGGCTCCATTTCCTCCCTCCCTGCTCTCCTGCGGGGTGTCTCCACGCGGGTCCCGGGCAGATTTGAAGGGTGAAGAGGAGGAGGGAAGAGGGAAGGCGGCGGGGCTGCCCGGACGGGCAGCGTGCCCGCGGAGGATCCCTGCGGGAAGCACGGGCGGCCGCGGCCACGTGATGGGAACTCGGCAGCCCATGAATGGGAGATGCTCCATTCATAAAAGCAGGGTCCCCGCTGCATGCAGCCGCGCAGGCGTCGGGCTCTGCCGGGAATCCCAGCCCGGCGAGGCTGGAGCTGCTCCTCCCTCCGCCAGCAAATTCCCCCTTAACTCTTTGCTCCCGCTCGTTAAGCCTCCGCTAACGAAGCTGAGCCAAACCTCCGCTCGAAAAGCCGCCTGGGATGGGGTGCTCCCGGCCCGGCAGCGATGCGGGTGGGCAGGAGGTGCTGGGCGCGTCGCCCGTCCCAGCTCCGCGCGAAGGTGTCCTGAGATGGACGGGGCTCGGGGAAAGTGGAGAGGATTTTTCCGTCCTCTCACGAGCTCCCTCGCAGCCTGAGTCTCTCCGAACCCGTTTGTTTTCACGGCGTCGATCAGCGCGGTGACCCCCGGGGCCGGGAGATGCCCCCGGCGGTGCTGAGCCAGGGCCAAATGGCTGCTTAATTGCTGGGGGCGTTTAAAGGGCTGGAGCCACAGGGAGCTGCGGCATTTAGGGTTACCCTGGGCCAGCACCCAGCTCGGCAGCTTTTTAAGGATGCTCAGGCAAAGGCGGTGCAGAGCTGGGGTGAGCCGAGGCCAGGGGAGACTCGTATTTTTGGTAGCAGCCCTGGCATGTCACGTTGCAGCCTTTGGGCCCCGGAGAAAAGCTCCTTATTGTTCTGGGAAGCGGAGCAGGGAGGGACTAGCAGATGCCGCCCTGAGGGCCCCGATTCCCACCCCCCCCCCCCGTGTTGCATCCTCTGCAGTGCAGCCGTGGTTTAGGGCAAAAGCTCCCGGACTTGCTGCGGGCATGGGTGCGGGGGGCTCAGGCCGTGTCCCCCTGGTTCTGCCTCTCCATGGGGAGGCGAGAAGGGCTGCGCGTGCAAAGCCTCGAGGTCCTTTTGTCTTTTCAAAACGAAGTCTTGCATCTCTGCGCGAGCATCCCCAGCCTGTGGCATCGGGAGGTTGCAATGGGCAGTGCGGGACGGGGGGAGAAGGGGGCTGCAGCACGGACAGCCAGCGTTTTGCAGCACACCCCACTGAAATTAGGGTCAGGTCTGGCTCCGCCGGCCCCAGTTTGCTGGATCAATGAGCCCAGCTTGGCTGCGTGCTTCAGCTCCGCGTCAACAGATGAAGGTGCACGGTCGAGCTCGGTCCCTGGTGTCTGCACCCTTGGGGTGGCAGGCACAGGGGACACCGGCAGCCCTGGTGCCGTGGGATGGGGCTTGGGTTGTGCCGGGGCTGGGGGCGCCTTGGTTTGGTGCTGATCCCTGTCCCCTCCTGCCCCCAGAGCAAGCTCCACATGGAGGGCTTCCGCAGCCTGAAGGAGGGCGAAGCTGTCGAATTCACCTTCAAGAAGTCATCCAAAGGTTTGGAGTCCATCCGGGTGACCGGCCCGGGGGGCGTCTTCTGCATCGGCAGCGAGAGGAGACCCAAGGGCAAGAGCCTCCAGAAACGCAGATCGAAAGGAGACCGGTAAGGGGCGCCTGGGGCCTGATCCGGGGCTGCTTCGGAGCCCTGCGGGTGCCAGGAGGTGCCTGGGGCTGGGCTCCAGCAGGGGCTACGTGCTCAGCGTCCCCCTCGCGTCCCTGTGGTCCCCAGGAGGCTGTCCCATGCACGGGTGTGAGCCGGGCCGGGGCGGCCCCATCCTGCCTGCTTTGGGCAGGCGAGCGGAGCCGGGGGGCAGCAGGGCACGGGGTGGGCAGCGGCCCTTCCTCTGGGAAAGCGGCTTCCTCCTGCGCTTAATGAGCGGCAGATGCAGCTTGGTGGGGAAAGGGCAGAGAAGCCGAAGGGAGAGGGCAGAGGTCGGGGACACCCCGGGCTGATGCTCCCCTTGTGAGCGGGAGCCGCGGCCGGCCGAGCTGGGCAGGGGTAATTTTCCCTAAGAGAAACCCTTCCTCGTGGGAAGGAAACGGCCGGACGTCCTGGCAGCGTCTCCCACGGTGAGGCTCGGGGCCCCCGGGGCGAGGTGCGGCAATGCTGCCCTCTTCCCCGGCTGTTCACCTAAAATTTGGGTTTTCCAATCGGTTGGGAAGGAGCTGGGGAGGAGAAGCAGAGAGCAAATGGTCGCGGCCATCCTAGAACGATGCAGGATGAGAAACGGGCACAAGGCAGCTCCTGCTCCCCGTGTTGTTCCAGCACGAAAGTGGCGCCTGGGGGTGCGTGCTGCGAAGGCACAGCCTCGGACAAGCCCCCCTCGGGGCTGTCCCCGTGCTGATGGCCACGGTCCCTGTCCTCCCAGCTGGGGCCACCGGCCGTGCGACTGCCTGTTCCTGCTGCTCCGAGTGCTGGTGGCTTGTACCGTGCAGGCTGGCGGTCACCCAAAATGTAGGATCCATAGACGCAGGATCCATAACCGCGGTCGTGCTGGAGGGATGTGAGCCCCCAATGTCCCATTTTGTCCCCACACGCTTGCTTTCGGCACGTGGGTTTGCTGCCATCTCCTGGGTACCGGCAGCACCACTGGGCCAGGTCCAAACCCACTGGGGGAGTAAACCTGGAGCCGCCGCCGCCACCACCCTCGGTGGCAGGGACCCCTCTCCTTTTGTTTCTCCTCCTCGAATCTCTCTCCTCCCCTCGCAGATGCTACAACTGCGGCGGGCTGGACCACCACGCCAAAGAGTGCAAGCTCCCGCCGCAGCCCAAGAAATGCCACTTCTGCCAGAGCATCAGCCACATGGTCGCCAACTGCCCCGCGAAAGCGCAGCAGTCCCCCAGCTCTCAGGGAAAGCCTGCCTACTTCCGAGAGGAGGAGGACATGCACAGCTCGCCCCTGCTCCCCGAAACCCGGGAATGATGGCAGGCGGCGGCGGGGGCTAACACCGGGACGGAGAGGCTTTGGCAAGGCAACGGGCGGCCACGGGGGCCAGGAGGAGGGAGCGGGGAGGGGAGACGGCAGCACCTTTTCCTCCCCGAAGCCCGCTTTTAATTGGGACGGCTCCAAAAATAGCGGGGGGAGCATTCAGCGCACCTCTTGCAGGTAAAAAGAAACACGTTTGATTCGTCTTTATTCTCCACGAAGCCGGGCAGTAGCGTCTCTGGGAGGAGGAGCAGAGAGGCAGCATCTCAGGGAGGCTCTCGCGGCTCCCTGCTCCCCTGCCCCGTGCCCGGAGGAGGGAGGGACGAGGGCGGCAGAGCTGGGGGACGCCCACGGGCCGGCCCCGCGGCTCCCCCAGCTCCTCGCTCGCAGGTCCTCCCCGCTTCCGAAACACGGAGCCGGGCAGCGGGAAGGCTGCGAGGGCTGGAAGTGCTTAAGCCAGCTGCCGGGGTTTTGCTGGTGGTGTTTCCCTCGGGGAAACGCAACCCAGCCGGGGCTCCCGCACGTCAGCGCGCGGCTCGGAGGAGACACCACCAAGCCCGGCTCTTCCACGTGGATCAAACCCACGCGGGACAGAAACGCCGCTGCTCCTCCTGCCCGTGCCGTGCGCCAGAAACTGATGGCCCCTGGGCAAAGCCTGCCCAGGGGCAGAGGGAAAGGGGGAGCAGGGTGTCAGCGGCTGCCGTCGTCTCTCCCCGCCGCCCCCCAGCCTTGCCTTTATTTATTGGCCCCGGTGACAGTAAATTTTATTCTCCTGGGGCCGGCCGCCCCGTCCGTGCCGAAGCCAACGCCAAGTGAAAGCTGCACTAGGATGTGCGTGGATGACGTATCTTTGGGTTTGTTTGTCGTCTTTTTTTTTTTTAATATAAATATTCTGTTTTTTGTATTTTTGTATATTTTAATCTTTAAGAAAAGAAAAAGGAAAAAAAAAGAGAGAGAGAGAGAGAGAAAGGACCTAATTCCTGCAACTTATTCTCAGGTATTCGAGCAATCTCAGGGATAAAATGCCTCTGTAGCCCAGTGCTGGACAGAGAGGAGGGTTTTTTCTAACAGCACAAAGATGTGACGAAGTTTGTATTGGAAGCGTAGATCTACCTCACTGGATGTTCGCTAGGTGGACTTGACGTGTTGTCGAGCTTTTTGGTTGTGGTTTTTTTTTTTGGTATGTTTGGGTTTTGTTTTCTTTTTAACTGTATTTTAATAGTCTCTTTCCCTTCCCTGCTGGACTGAGGAGGAATTTGGGTCTGTCAATCTGTGCGCAGGGATGGAGAAGCCAGGCAGTGCAGGGGCAGGGAGCAGCTGCTAGAGCCCGTGTTGGCTCCCCAACTCCAGATTTTCTCCCAGCCTGGTGGCTTTTGAGGACTGTCCTCCATTCCCCTCTCCTGTTTACATTCCCCTCCCCGCCGTCCCAATGGGAACGCTCCTGCCTGCCCCATGCTGGAGTCCCCCTTGTCACCCGCAGGCTGGGATGTCACACAGGCTCCCAGCAGGCTGGTGCCATGGGGCTGGGGACCAGAAAGCCAAGATGGGGGTCCCAGGGCAATGTGGTGAGAGCTGAAGAGCTGACAGCAGCCAGGGAGGGTGTTGAGAGACTGAGCGTCGTCCCGAATCCCTGCCCTCACTCGTCCTCAAGCTGGGACCTGCTGGGACAAGGGACCTGGTGCCAAGTTCCGCCAAGGGAGGTGCAACTGCTCCGTCTGCTCCCTTCCTGGCTTCCCCCAAATGTTGGCTCACGATGGCTGGGGGAAGCTCTGGATCCCTGCTTTCGGGCCATTGACACTCCACTCCAAAATCCCGGGGCTGGCCTGAGCCTTCCCAGGGAGGGCATCTCGCTGTGCCGGCATCTCAGGATGCGAGCACGGTTCCTGCTGTTCTTTAGGTAGTGATAGGTTTAGATGCGGAGCAGGGCTGGAGCAGGTGGAGAGCATCTCCTCCAACCTTGCCACGGGGACTTGCCGAGGCTGTCGGAGCCTGGCATTCCCTCCAAAGCTTTGTTTGGCCCCAAATCCACCCCCTGCTCCGAGGCTTGCGGGGATGGAGAGCGGCTCCCAGCTGAGCCTGCCCTGCTCCAGTAGTTTCTATGGTGAGGTGGTGGTCTCTTCTTGGGAGGGTGGGGGAAGGACCTCGAGTTCTCAACTAGTGATGGGACCTAGACAAACCCACTTCAGGGAAACCGCTTTTGTCTGAACGGGGTAAATGCAATAGAGCGCACCAGGCTGCGCGTCTAACCCTGGGCTGCGGTCCCGCTGCCGCGCTGTGTGGGCTGCCGGCCCTCCCGTGGCACCTTGGTTGTGCCGGGGAAACGGCTGCCCCCTGGGTCTTGTATCTGTCTTGAAGAATCGTGTAGGACCTTTCCCCCTCGCCCCCAGTTTAATGGTTTGGTGATTTTTCTGCTAGATGCCTAGTATGTGTAAATATCTCTGTAAATCTTTCCACTTTCTCTCAGTATTCTTGATTATTGTTTACAAAAGTAAGAAGAAAAAAAAAAAAAAAAAAGAAAAAAAATAGCCAAAGCATCTAATAGGTTTTGGACCAGGGAGACGGGATCTTCTCTGTGTACTCTGCCTTGCCACTCTGTGTGGGGATTTGACTTCTGTAGCCATCCCTGTCCTAGGCTAAAGCAAATAGCGAACGGCTTAGAGAATCACTCAGGTTTTCCCCAGGGCCAGTACGGCCCTGGGATCCCAGAAAACAGGGATTTTTATCTGTAAAGGGAAGCCACGCTGGAGAGGGTGGGATTGATTTGCATCTTCTTGTTGCGTTTGCTGTTGTGGTTCTTCCCGTGTCTTGACAATAATTAAATAAATTGCTGCATCATCACCCACCCTGCCCATGCTCGGCTCGCAGGCGCTGGGCACTATGCATTACGGGACAGCGAATCGCGGGCGGATGAGGCTGCACACTCAGGGTCCGGCTGTAACGGGGCATTTGAATGTATTGGGGAAAAATGTCCCTCACGAGGTGGTGTCGGTGTCTCCCCTGGTGTAAAAGCCTTGAGTCACAAGATTGTCTACGAGGAGACGGAAGAATGTAACTCCATGTTTACTGCTAGCAACCAAAGCTTGTTTGTGTCAAACTCTTGAATTTTTATGAAGTGGGTGGGAGGGAGGGAATACACGGGGAAGGCTGCGTGCGGCTCGCCCCGGCCGTGCTTTCCAAAGAGATTTCCTGCTGGAGTCCCTGCAGCGAGAGCCTGTCGCTGCAGGATTTTTCCCCCCTCCTTTCATTTGTGTTTTTAATTTTGTACCATCTATGTAAAATGTGTTTTTCTGGAAAAAAAATTTAAAAAAAATAAATAAAAGACCATGGGCAATGGCTGCTGGTGATGTGCTGTGTGCGGTTCCTCCTTCCCTCACGGAGGGGCTGTGGGGCTGAGAACCTCAGCCCCAAAACGGGCTGGGGGGGGAGGGGGGGGGACTGGGCTTTGGGGGCAAAAACCGAGCCCCAAGGACCCCTACACACCCCAGGGCCGGCCTGAAGCCTCCCCGCGACCACCCTGTCCCGATGGCCGCCCCCCTCCCCTCACGGCCGCCGCCATCATGGCCGCCTCCCCTCCCCCCTCCTTCTTCCCCCTTCATCCCTCGGCGCCCCGCGCGCATGCGCGCGAGTCCCCTCTCCCCGCGCACGCGCTTCCCGCCCCTGGGCGCGGGCGGGTGACGTAAGCGGAAGGGCGCGGCCCACTCCTGAGGAGGCAGCGGCGGCGCTGCCGGGCGAGGTAGCGCGGGGGGAGATTTGGGGGTAACCGGGGGGGGGGGGCCTGAGGGGAAAGGGGGGGACGGGGGGGAAAAAAAAGGGGGACGGGGGGAGCGGGGAGACCCTTCAGGCCCGGGGGAGCCGCCTCTTGGGGTCCCTGCCGCCTCCTTGCCGCTGCCGTCCCCTCAGGAGGCCGGGCCTCGCCCCGCGCTGGGGTCTCCCCTCGCGGCGGGGATGGGCCCGGGGCCTCCCGGCCTTGCTCCGAGGCCGTGTGGGTGAGCTCTCGGCGTCCCCCCGGTGCTCCTGGCTCGTGGGCAGGCGGCTTCTCGGTGGGGAGCGCTTCTAGAGGTGACCGCGTGAGGTTTTAGTGACAGAAGGTTGGGTTTTGTTAGCGGGCAGCGGTGGGGGGAGGAGGAGGAGGACGTGTTTTTGACCCGGGTTGTCTCCAGGGAGGGCTGGGAGCTGTAGAAAGAGCCCGAGGTGCGGCCTGTCCTCGCCTGAATGCTTTGTGGCCGCATCTGTGGCTGCGCGCCCCTTCCCGAGGGCACAGGTGGAGATTGCGCGCACAGAAAGCGTGTGGTCGGTGCGATCTGAGGCTGCTCCTGCTCCTCGCTGGGGGATGGGTGCGTGGATCTGGGCTGTGACCCTGCAGCGCTCCTCAGAACTGCTGTGCCCACCTCTCTCAGGGCTCCAAGCTCAGAGAAATGACGGCAAATTTGGAAGTTCGGCAGGGTCTTGTATTTTGTTAGCTTAAACCAGGTATTAGTGTTTGATGTGTGGGTGATGTGGTTAAAAAAAAACCAAAACACAACGTTTTTAGAGCTCTTGAGGCTGAAGTTCTCTATTTGTGAGGGGAAAAAATTCTCAGTGGTGACTGAGCAGGGTGGTTGGTGATGTTGATGGCTGCTTCATTTGAAGGGTTTCCAGCAGAAAAGCACCGCAGGTCAGTTTGGGATCACTGCTCCATGCTGAGCCTGGTGGTAGCCTGGTGCGATGTGAGTGCTTGTTACTGTGGGTGTGTACAAACTCACCAGCTATTTCTGCAAGAAGAAGCAGGAGGGGTTTTTCCTGCAGCAAGCTGGTAGAGCATCAAGTCTGTTGGCATCCAGCTGGAAAATTCCAGAGCTCGTTTCTGAGCTGTTCGCTTCCCCCATTGTTTGCTTGTCCAAGCACTCGTGCAGGTGACAAAAAGGTCTCCAAAACAGCTACCTTATTTTTCCCAGGTGATTGCATGCAGTGTTGCTTTGGACTCACATGGAGTCTTCTGTACCTCTAACCCTTTTATTTTCATCTTCCCCCCAAAAAACAAAAGGAGCTCTTGGTAAGACATGTCGTGGATCAGAGAAGGCGAGCTGACCATCATAGAGAGATTCTGTGCCAACATAATTAAGGTAAGGAGCGAACTTTGGTTACCTACAGTAATCAGCAATTAGCAGGCTCACCGTGGTTCGAAGTGGAGCTATCTCTGTGACCAATCTGCTGTAGGAAGATAGCGTTACTAGCAAGGGTACATATTAATGCTGGCACTGGATGTACTTCCCTAAGCAGCATTCGGGGATGGAAAATTACTTAAGCTTAGTCTTGCAAATGAGCAGGGCTGCAGGTAGTGCTTGCCAATAATGAGCTTATGCTCCCAGGCTTCCATGTTTTGTGCCCTCGCTGATGAAAGCAGGGCATGGGAGGAGGGAGAGCAGTGAAGTGGTGGGTTATGATCTAAGAAATGAAGCCGGGTTTCTGCTGGCTGGAATAATGACCCAGCAGTTCCAGGGAAGTTCTGTCCTGGCTCAGCAGAGCCTTAGAACTAGCGCTGCTGCCCTTTTTTCAAAGGGTCTCTCTGCAGGCCTACTGAGGTCAATGGAAGGGAGTTACTCGTCTTAAAGGGGAGAAGGTCTCACGGCTTCACGTGTCCTCTCCTAAGTTAACTGCGTCTGTGAAAACGCCCCTGAAGTCTGAAACAAAAATACTTGTAACCACAGCAGCATGAAGCTCTGCGCACCTTCCTCTGCACCTGCAGAGAGGCGGTTGTGGCAGTGCTTTTCTGCCTCCGAAGTGCTACGGTTCTCTGTCATGAAACAGAAATGGGGAGGGCAAAGTTGCTTGTAGGTGTAGGCAATCGTCAATACTGAGATGTTTTAGAGGGAGACTAAGCTGGGATTACCAAAGAGGTGATTAGCATCTTTATCTTCCCAGGCTTTAAGCTGTGAGAAACCCACTGCACCCCTAGAAATACGGGGTGCTACCAGGAAGGGTGGGGCTACGCTCCGTGATGCAAGATGTCAGCTTTCTGGTCTGTTTTGTTTGTCCTTACCTTCTAGGCAGGTCCGATGCCCAAGCATGTTGCCTTCATCATGGATGGCAACCGCCGTTACGCCCAGAAGTGTCACGTGGAGAGGCAGCAGGGACACTCGCAAGGCTTTGATAAGCTGGCACAGGTGGGAAGGATGTTTGCTGCCTCTGACTTGTGCTGGAAGTCAGAGATGTGTTCATCAGCTGGCTTTGTTTGCTGCTTTACTGACGTGTTCCGTCCCTTCACTTCTCTGACGAGTCAGGCCTTGTGCCTGCAGCTGATGTTAGTCGTTTGGGGGCCTGACTTCAGCTCCCTTACTGTTGTTTTGCAGAATCATTCTGATCTCCTAATTTTTCCTCTGTTTTACACTTGATTAAAGTAACTGCGTTGCACATTTGAAGCTTAATTCTGTGATGCAGATTGAATTTATTTGAAAAGGCAAGGTAGGAATTGTCAGCTCTTGATGGTTGTTTCTCCTGATCCAGTCTTAGCGCAGTGGGAAATGACAGGAAGGTTCTAGCAGCTGAGGATATGGGTCTTGCTGAGCTGTCTGATTGTCTGTTTAGCTGGCTCGTGTTTTTAATTATATTTCGTCTCCTTGCAGACGCTGCGGTGGTGTTTAAACCTGGGTATTCGGGAGGTGACTGTTTACGCCTTTAGTATCGAGAACTTCAAACGCTCCAAGGAAGAGGTGGATGGACTAATGGATCTGGCAAGACAGAAATTTAGCCGCCTGCTGGAGGAACAGTAAGAACCCTCTCACGTCTCTTTCCTGCAGGGTGGAACAAAAGCAGATCATCATCATTAAGAGAAACCCATGTGTGGGCACGTAGTGTGTTAAGTCACTTCTTGGAGCTGGACAACTAGTTCACATTGCGCGTGTTGATGGAACTAGTACGGACCTGAGTGAGCGTGGGGGGGATGTTGCAGCGCACTGTTGCACAGTAACTCGGGGGTGTTTGTTTCCCCATGCCCGATGGATGAGGAAAGTGCTGTGTGGAAATGTTGTTTATCTGATTGAAGCAAATTGGTAGGGCAGTGAAAGGGCACAACTGGAATGAAGTGAAGGAGAGGACTCCCTGGTGCACACGGCTTCATTTGTGCACGGGGAGTCCTGATCTTTTCGAGTTCTGTCTGAGCACTGCAGTACGCCACGATTCAAAGAGGCCGTTTCCCTGTTTTCTAGCCAGTGTGGCCTCTTCATCAGTGATAGACCAGGAATAGTTGTGCTGTTCTGTGGGTGATCCTCAGTAATTCTGCTTTCTGTATTTTTGATTAGTTAGTTGTCTAGAGGCTGTGGTTGTATTTTAAGTTTTACACATGTGGATCTTCATAACTTCGGGTAGGCATGCCTGATTTGTGATTGTTATCTAGCCCTGTGGTTATGTCTGTACCTGAGGTGCCCACGTGGGGAATGATCATTTTCCCTGTAGGGAATGGTTTGGGATGAACAAATCTAAGCCAGTTCTGAACGCCTGACACATCTGGTCATTATGCTTATTTCTAATTCTTAGTTTTGCTAAAGCTGTGCCTGCTGTTTTCGTTCAGTGGCTGTTATGCAAGGCAAATAGGGGCTGATCTGTTTGCTGCAGTCCTCACTCTTGTTGTTGGGTATAGGGAGAACCTGAAGAAACACGGTGTGTGTATCCGCGTCCTCGGAGACCTGCCACTTCTGCCCTTGGATATTCAGGAACTGATTGCCCAAGCTGTGCTGGCAACCAGGAACTACAACAAGTAAGTGATGTATGGATCAAAGTAGCTGGTACGTCATGCTCTCCTCTTTTACTTGAAGGCTGAATACTTGTCAGACACGATACCTCTTTCTTTGTCCTACAAGCACACAGAACTGTTGTACATACACCATTGTCACCTGCTGGCCCTTTACTTTTAGGTTTTCATGACTTTCTTCTCTTTTTAGGTGCTTTCTAAATGTCTGCTTTGCATACACATCAAGGCATGAAATCAGTAATGCTGTCAGGGAGATGGCGTGGGGCGTGGAGCAAGGGCTGCTTGAACCCAGGTAACTCTGGTTTTTCTGTGTGACGCTTCATAGATTAAGACTGTCTTGCTTCCTGTGATTTATCAATAACCTCCCAGAAACCAGGTGGCTTTTAAATAGATCTTATTAAACCAGTCTGACTGGAGCAAATGACTTAAAGTTACTGTGCAATGTTTGTTTTTTGTTATTTCAATTGCCGTGGTGATAGATACAGAAGAAAAGATCTGTGTCTTAAAGTGTGAAGGCAGACTTCATGCCGCAACGCTGGGCTGCTCAGTTGGCAGATTTAGCTGTGAGGTCAAACAACGGGTGAATCACTAACACTGAACTGTTCCTCTATCCTAGAGAAGATGGAGTAGTTAGCTCTCTGCTCCAGATGGAAGCCTCCACAGTCTGTTTCTACCCCTGTCTTATGTTTTAAAGAGCATCGGGGGATGCTCTGGGGGCTGAAAGAGCATTTGGAATGGCCTGTGAAGCAGGTAGCAGTGTCTGTCAGCAAGCTGACAGCTGGCTGTGGTCCAGTCCCAGCCACCCAATTTTAACCTGCAGTCCTGAGTTTATAAAATTATTTAGTAATTCTGATTCAGTAGTGACACCTCCGTCCGCTCAGGAAAGTGATTTTAATGGGATGCATCTGTCTTCCAGTGATGTGTCTGAATCGTTGCTTGATAAGTGTCTGTACACCAGCAACTCCCCTGACCCAGACCTCCTGATTCGAACCTCCGGAGAGGTCCGGTTAAGTGATTTCTTGCTCTGGCAGGTAAAGTTTTTGTTTTTTTCCATAAAATATTCCACCTTTGCCTCAGAGAGTGTTCTGACTCCAGGTGTGATGATGATGAAGGCTCTTAAACTCTCCCTGCCGGTGTTTCCTGGGATGAGGAAATCCCAGGAAGGATTTCTAGAACCTTGGGAGTGGCATTTGTCACACGCCAGCAGCTGTAGGTACTGAAGATGTAACCTTATAATGTATGTGACTAACCTTTCACCATTTCAGAAGTTTGTTTGACTTCGGTAGTGAAACAAGGCACATTCAGGATAGGTTCTAAGGACAACAAAGTTGAATCAGCATGACTGGGCTGCTAAGCTAAAATGTAGTAACTTCATGAATTTGCAATTGCAGTGTTCAAAGCTGCTTCCATTTCTCTCTCTCCTGTGGTAGGCAATTTTGAATTGTTTGTAATCCAAACTTTGTGGGAGAACCCTTGAGTCGAGCTGCTTTACTTAGTTACATTTTACGTGTGCAGTCTGGAGCCAAAAAACAATTGCCTTTAAGCAACCACATCAAATGTTCCTATTCCAGCTTAACTGGCAAGTTCGCAGAAGTTGTCTGGCCTCAGCTGCGATTGCCTACCAAGGCATCCTTCCCTTCTGCCGTATTCTTGGGCACGTGTTTACCCTGAATGGGTGGGTGTCAGTACTGCAAAGTAACATTTCCCTTGCTCCTCTTGCTGGTAGTCCTGGCAGAGGTGCATTGGAGACTGAGCTTGTATGTAAGTGGCGAAGCGTTACTGAGCCAGCCGACGCTCTGGGAGTCTGGCTGGTGTGGTGCCGCTCTCCTGTGCCGTGGTTTTTGGCAGAAGCAGCAGAGGAGAACGTGCGCTTGTGCTCCTGCTTTGCCAGCTCGCAGACCAAAGTGTTGGTCCACATTTCCCTTCAGTAGCAATTGTGTGAGTCCTGACGGCCCCATAGTAGAAGGAAATTGGGCTATTCAGGGTGATTCTGTGGTATCAAAGAAAATGTCCTCATAGTGTTTTTGCATAGTATCGACTCTGAGACTTTTCCTTTAGCATTACAATTTTGAGTCATGCAGAGTTTCTTTAAGTGTTAGATTTTGTAATAATGGTCACGGGAATACATTTACTTGAAACACTGAGGGACTTAGTGGCCAAAATAAGCTTTCAAGTTAAAACCTGACATCTTTCAGCTCTAGGATGTCTGTGGCACACCACAACTCTTAAATTGATTAAGCAGTTTAAATGCCATGAGTGGGCAGCGAGGAATATCATGAGATGTCATTTGATGAATGGCTTAAATGTCATGTCTTGATCCTCAGTTCATGTGTTATTCCCTTAACACAGCCTTTGATAGTCCGATGTTGCTATTTTAGTTTTATTGTACATCTGTGATGCTTAAGCTATTAAAAATACCGCTAAAGACCAATGTAGCATTAGAGAGTATTCTGCTGGTGATTTTACAGGAATGGGTGACTGGTGTCCTAGCATTACAAACTAATTAGGCTGTACAGTGTGCGATTTCAAACTATCCTGGCTGGTATTTATTTCATTTTAAGTAGAATCTGGTAACACAGGCTAGGTGAAATCTTTATGTGAAAATCGGCATAGCTTGACCAACTGAGCTGTATCTTGGTGACTTTTTTTCCCCGTGCTAGCTGATTAAACCATTGGTAATCTTGTCTTCTGCAGACATCCCATTCATGCCTGGTGTTTCAGTCAGTGTTGTGGCCAGAATATTCCTTTTGGAACTTGTGTGAGGCTATCCTTCGGTTCCAGATGAACTACAGTGCTTTACAGGTAAGCGAGCCTTAGGGAGATGGAAAGCTCATCGCAGTTACCTGCACAGCAGCAATGTGCTGGACATCAGGTGAGAGTGTGCAGAGTGGAGACAGGAATTATTCACCTAGTGTGTTTAGTTAAGACTTTGTTTCAGTAGCAGCAGCCATTGCCAGATGTGTTGTGTCTCCTATACCTGTGTGGCTTGTTACAACTCATTAGCATGGGTACAGACTCCTCTGCTTTCACGAATAACTGAAGAACCTGAAGTCACCACTGTCTCCATTGCTTATTGCCCCTCCACCAGCTGGAAGTATGTCCCCACTCCTCCTCTGGCAGGACAGAACAAGTAAACACTCCTCACTTGCTACAGGGCAAAATCAGGGAGTTTAACTCAAGCCACTTCATCAGTGGTTTCAGTGAAAGCTGCTGAGTTCACTTGGGAACAAGTGTGGGGAATTGGTAGGGGAGGACTTCTCACTCAGAGTAACTGCTGATTACAAGGAGGTGGGTTTTTTTGCATTTGAAATAAGTAATCTTGAAAGCCCAAAGCTAGAGCTTTTGAAACAGCTTACACTGGTGGAGGGGATGTTTGCCAGTTAGAAACAGATGGGGTTAGGGGCTTGACTTGCTGAGAAGCCAGAATGGGTTACAGCAGCTGTGTCTACTTAGGGAGAGTGCTGCTGCGTTCAGGGTGCTGGAGGCAGCTACAATATGGATAGGCAGCTGGATGGAAGGTTTGACAAAGTACAGAAAACATACGGTTCGGAGGCATTTGATAAAGGTATCCTCCTGTTTAATGGCAATCTTCATTTTCCAGTTTGCCTGCTGCTCAGGCGAGTTCCTCACCCCTTAGTCTGTAGGTCAGCTATAACCTGCTGTGGGTACGTGGTAGCCAGCAGGTGCTGGCAGAATTTCACTTTGTCCCGGGGTGGAAGTCTTATTCTGAACGAGCTGGTGATCTTTTCACTTCTAATAAACGGAGCTACAGCAGTGGGGTGTTACCAGTTCAATGGGCTTTCTCTAGCTAGGGATGTTTCTACGCTCATTCCCAGCGCAACAAAAGTTTACAGTGCCAGAGCAGAGACTGCTGACACGGACACAGTGAAAGGGTGGTGAAGAGTGGCTCAGGTTCTCATTAGAGTAATTATTACTACTTCCTCATTTGAAAGGCCACTACTCCCCCGTAGCGTGTGCGTGTCAGGTCATGTCGTAGTGACTTCTCTTAAAATGAAAAGTTAATATACCTGCATGCAGGTGTGGGTTTTGTTTGTTTCTTTGTGTGTGACATGGGTTGCAGGGTAGGGTATCTGCAGTAAGAAGAAATTCAAGTGATGTTCTGCAAAAATACTTCAAATACTTGAAGGATAGGCAAGGATAGCTACTGTCTTTACCTTTCCCCTGCCCATCCTGCTGTGTATAGAGCTGGTAATTTATTAGATTGCAGACGTTTGGGAATGTTGAGCACACTCTTGCTTTTTTGCTCAAGCTGATTAGCTATTAGCTCCATACCTGATCATCAGCTCGAAGAATTGCTGCATAGATCATTGTTCTGAATCCCCTAAAACCTTTCAGCTGCTGCATGAATAGGATCAAAGATTCAGTGATGACATTGGCAAGCTTATGTGCACATCTGTGGTTTGAAAGTGCTCTCGTACACCGTTCCTCTCTGATTCAGGTATCTGAGGGTTTTTCCACAATCTGTCATGACCTTTATCTATGTTAACTGTGAGTTAATGCTTTGAGCAGGCTTGTGTCTTGGGGAGAAGGTCCTGAAGGATACCCCTATATTTTCTCTAACTGATCAAGCAGGCTGCCTTGAAGTAGGGGAGGCACACACAGAGCCACTCTTCATTTACCCTACAGATTGATTGCCAAGCAGAGGCTGTTTCTTCCATAACCTGTGCTGCCTTGCATCTGCACCACAGATGAGCTGAAAGGCCTGGTAAAGTGCTAACGCTCTGCTGCTTTTCACTCTAGAAGGCCAGAGACTCCTACATGGAGGAAAGGAAGCAACAACAGATGGAAAGGGATCAGGCTTATGTGACAAAGAAGCTGCAGCAGGAGGGTTTTGCATCCCATGGAGACTCTCAGCGTCGACGGACACTGTTGCAGAAATGCACCGCCATGCGGGAGGAGAGAATCCAGGGCTTCCTACAGGCACTAGAGCACAAGAGAGCGGACTTCTTTGAAAGATTGTGTACAGTGTCTGCATGACATAAGTGCTGGGTGGTTCTTGGGAAGACAGTTTTTAATCCTGTTAGAGAGAATATCTGCTGTCCAGAGAAATTCACTTGGTGTGGTTCTGCTGTGGGGATGCAGGGCTGCTACGGGACTTTACATCCCCACTGGCACTGTCCGAGGGCAGGGACAGAGTACTGTGAACCTTCCTAGTTCTGTGAATGCTGCTGAGGAAAGTAATGCCGTCCTTCTGTCTTCCCTCCCTGCCCCTGACGATAGAGCATCCTGCTGTATCTCCGTTGCTTGGTACTTCAGAGGCCTGGTGGTTTTGTGACAAGTTAACTAAAAGGAGCCTTGCGTTCTGTTAGGCTCCTCGGGAATTGGCCCAGGTTACCGATTTCAGTCATGTTAAATCAGCCTGGGCTTGAATTCTTTCTGTGACTTTGCAGTAGCAAATCCTCCAGTGAGATTTCCTCTGCTGTCCCATCCCATTTCCTTTTTGAAGAGAGAGGATTATTCCTGGTGTATAAGGGAGCCCTGTGCCAAGCACTGGCAGAGATATTTCCCACTGCCTACTTCGGGCATCTTGCCTTTTCCCCACCTTATTATGCTGGTTTTGATTTATCTGCTCTGGGCTTCCAAAAAGCTAAAGCAAGGTGTTGTCAGCCTTGCCATGAAGGAAAAAGGATACTCCAGAGCTCCATCAGGCCCTGTGATCCCTTTTCAGCAGTGTTGGGGGGGAGGAAACCCAAATGCTGGCTTCCAAACCCGGCTGGAACACACTGACTATGCTGAGGGAAAGAAGGGGGAAGGGTCCAAAGAGGCAAAGAAAAACAATTGTTTGGGAATTAACCTCATGGCTTAAAAAGGAAAAGAAGTTAGCTTAAACCAGGGGTTGGATGCGGTGTGCCAAATTCCTCTGAGACCTCTACAGCTGTGACTTAACATCCACCATCCATTTCTGGGGAATGAGGATGGGCTTAGTTCAGGAATACAGGAGCCAAAACCAGCCTCTGACCCCAGCCAAAATGATGCAGAAGTGATATAGCTGATTTTAATGGGAGTGGCCGGAGCAGCTGTGGAGTGTTACTTCTCAGTTCTCTATTAGCAGGGAGGTGGACTAGATAATTTCCAAGACTCTTTCTGTCTCTTAATTTTTCCTGGTTTCCGTCCCCACAATCAAAATAACAGGAAATGTCTTGCTTTTGTTACTGATGCACGTGCAGGTGCAGCAGTATCAGCTATTGCTGTTCTTAAAGTATTCTTTTTTTTAACCTCCAGGTGAAAATGAGAAAATGCAAATTTAAGACTTAAGTGCTGCAAACTCAGCATTTTGAATGTGATTGTGAAGAGGGTAACTACATTGTCAAACCGTGAATAAAGCATATTCATACCAAACTATTTAAAAAAAGAAGTGAACACTTAAAACTTCATAGAGCTTCATATTCGTAGGTGTCATGAAGTTGGCATCGAGGTCTAGTACATCGTTTAACCTGTGACAGGCTCTTCATCTGGTTCCTGTTAGACTGGAAAAAAATTTGAAGGCTGTGTTCTCTTTACAGTTGTGTGAGCAATTTGCTGGTATCCCAAGGCCTGGCTGAATGGAGCTCTGTGCACGTACATCCTCTTGTGTAAGTAAGCAAACAGTAGCTTGGATGAAGGGGGCCAAGGTGAAGGGAGCTGTCAACTTCAACTCCTGCTCTATTTTATTTTGTCTGCACGTTTTGGGAAGTTCTCTGTGGAAATACTTTGTACTCTCTATGAGATGAGCGCTCTCCAGTCTGCTTTGCCAGGCAGATACAGGGAGACTGGTTCTACCCAAGGATGCATTTTTGCCTTTTTTTAAAAAAAAAAAAAAAGCTTTTGGTTGTTCTCATGTTGTGGGTGACCAAACTGCAGTGGTGGCTTTCCAAAACGGAGTATAACTGTTGCAGGTGTGGTAACTGAAGGCTAGGAGTTACAAAAGGTTTGCAGGGAAAGTTTTAATCCCTTTCTTTGCTGTTGTGGGGGAGGGAAGAGGGTGTCAGTTCATCAAGCAGTGGAAAAAGGCTTGTTACCTCTGAGTTTTATTCCCCCTGCATCAGTTATTCTAGTGAAATACAAACTTTCACTGTAAACCTTGCTTCCCTAGAGGTTGTGGTAAGTTACAAAGGCAAACTCTGAGTTTTCAGGAGCGCAGCTTTCCAGTCAGTCCTTAAATGACAGTTGTGGAATGAGCTACAGGCTGCTTGCAGTGAGAATTCAGCTTCCTAATTCGTGTTTATATGGTGAGGGTGTTGGTAAATCAGCACAGCTGGGGAAGTGTGCTCTCCTTGCATTTGAGGTCTGGAAGAAGCCTGAGAGCTTACCTGGTGGGGAAGGGGAAGCGCACTTGTGAAGCCGCTCTTCTGGATGAGATTCAGTTAAAGGTGTGAAGCTGGGGCAGGAGTGAAGGGAATATTTTGTAATTGGGTTTGTAGCAAATATTTGGTACCTGTGCCCAGGTGTGAGGAAGGGCTCTGGGGGGAGCCCAGCTCTGGGGGTCCCTCAGCGCAAGTAGCGGGACTTCTACCACCTGTGTGAAGTGCTCTTGGGGAAATTTCCTGCTCTTTCGCTTTTGCGTTTATTTTTGCTTTATCCTCTCCTTTCTTTCAGCTTTGGCCGCGACTCTCCCCTCCTTGATTTTTTTTGTTTTCACAGGAAAGAAGAGTGCTAACGCCCATTTTCCAGCCCGGCAGCGGGGTGGCGGTGGCAGAGGAAGAGGAGGAGGAGGAAGAAAAGGAAGAGGATGGGGGGGGGGGGGAGAGGAGGAGGATGAAGATGAAGCGGCTGCGGGTGCCCGCGGAGGTGCTGAAGAACAGCTCCCCTCACCTGCACACGGAGCCGGGGGGGGGGGGAAGCCCCCATTCCCCACATCGCGGGGGGGGGGGGGGCCGCAAACCCTGTTGCGTCGCTGCAGTTCTGTGCCCTCCCCCCTTTTAAATTCATTTATTTATTAGTATTTTTTTCCACCGCCCCCTCCCCAGGGCCCTTCCCGCCCGCGGGGGCCGGGCGCGGGGGCAGGCGGCGGCCGCGGAGCGCCGTGAGGGGAGGGAAGGGGGGGGGTGAAAGGGGGGGGGGGGGCTCGAGGCCCAGTTGCGCGCGCGCCGCCTCAGCGGCTCCCTCCCCTGCCGGCCCCCCCCCCCCCCTCCCCTCCCCATCCCCACAGCCCACGTGACCGGCGCGGGCCAATGGGCGGGCGGGGCGGCGGGGATCCGGCTGGAACCGGTTGGGCCGCGTCCGGCTCTATATAAAACTTTATAAACACCCGATTCAAATTAGTGGGGTCGGCAGCCAGCGGAGCGAGCCGGGAGGCAGCCCCGCCGCCCGCCCGCCTTCCTGCCCGCCTGCCCTCCGCGCCGCCGGCCTCTCCCCGCTTTCCCCCTCCCCCGCTTTCCTCACCGCCGCCGCCCCGGCCCGAGCGAGCCCGGCTCCCCCCCCCCCTCCTCCGCCTCCTCCTCCCTCCGCCCCCTCACGCCGCCCAGCGCGCTCCTCTCGCTCGCTCTCCCCTCACACACACACACACACACACACAACACACGCCGCCCGGAGCCATGCCGAAGAGAAAGGTACGTGGCACCGGGGCACCGGGACCCCTTCCCCCCTTTCCTCCCCCCTCACCCCCCCACAGCGGGGGCCTCCCTCCCTTCCTTCCCCCCCCCCCCCCACACACACACCGGAGGGGGGGGGGGCGGGGGGGGGAGCAGTTTGAGGCGCGTAGTCCCGCCCCCCCCTCCCTTCGGGGCGGTAACGGCTGCGAGGCGGCGCGCGAGCGGAGGCCCCGGCGGGCGCTGAGGGGAAGGGGGGGGGGGAGCTGAAGGGGGGGGGGGGGGGGGGCGGGGCGGCGGGACCGTTGCCGGCCGCGCGCGCGCTCGCTCTAACGGCTGAGGGGAGGGGAGGGGCGCGAGCGCGCGCAGCCGGTCCGATCCGGCTGGTTTTGGCGGGAAGGGGGGGCCTGAGGGGAAAGGGGGGGGGGGGGGGAGGCTTCCCCTCCCCTGCGAGGAGCGCGAAGGGCGGGAAGCGGCTCGCGCAGCCCCCGGGCGGCTTTGCCGCCAAAACCCGTGAGGGGAGGGGGGGGGGGAGCGGGGAGCGGGGCCTCGCTGAGGGGGCGGCTCGGCCCCCGCCTCCCCGTGGGGCGGAGGGGAAGGGGGGGGGGGTGCGCCGAGTTTCCGCCTCAGCCCGGCCTAAGGCGAGCCCCCCCGCCCGCTGTGGCCTCCTTGTAGTCCCCCCCCAAATCCCGGGGAGAGCCCCCAGGGCCCAGCACCCCCCCCCGCCTCGCAGCCGGTTAAAGCGAGCGCCCCCCCGTTAACTTGTTGCCTCCGCTTCTCTTTCACGCTCTAGGCTGAAGGAGATACCAAGGGCGATAAGGCCAAAGTTAAGGATGAGGTAAGAAGTTGGGTGTTTTCGCCAAAGTTGGGTCGTAAAGCGTTGGAAGGCAAGGTTCAGGTCGATTGTCAGAAAGATCCTTGAGGAGACGGGGATTCCTCCTAATCCGTAGCGGCCCTTCCAAGTGTTAGCTGCGTCGTCTGGGCTTAAGCATGAAAAAACTATTTAACTATTGTTAGTTATTATTAGGAGTGATGTAAACAGGATATTCTCGTGCTCCGTGAGAAAGGGAAAAAAGTGAACTAAAAACTTAGAAATTACTCCTGGGATTTTATTACTTTGAGATCAGACTTTGTGTGTTTGGATGGTTTACGTTTCATCACGTTAAATTAAATAATTTCTCTTTTCAAACAGCCACAACGGAGATCGGCGAGGTTATCTGCTGTGAGTATTCTCTTGCTGAGCAGAGATGTCACAACATTTAATAGCTTTAGGCTCGAGTATTAAATACTGCATCTGTGTGAGAACTGTAGGTATTCTGGAGAGACGCATTGTTCAGCTGAAAGAAAGTTATTAGCTTAACAAACTGCCCCATTGTGTAGTGTTATGGGAGTGGCTGAGCAACTGACAAATCAAGTAAGTGCTTTGATTTCAAATGTTTCAATTTGCTTTCCTAAAAATAAACCATCTGGGGTTGAATTGTAAAAACAAATGCCTCTTTAAAAATAATTTTAATAATACAAGAGTCTTTTTTTACTTAACAGAAACCCGCCCCTCCGAAGCCAGAGCCTAAACCTAAAAAGGCAGCTCCAAAGGTAAGTTGTTGTGTTAGCGCCATTATCGAGAGGAAAATAGGTTACGAGGTTTGGATTTGTCTGTTGACAGAACTTTGAAGCGTATCTAGTCCCGAAATCTAGCTGCATCGTCACTTCTATAAAGTTGCAGTGAAAACTTCTGTATTTTACAAAACTTGAATAAAAAATAACAAAGAGTGATTAAGTACAAGAAGACCCTTCTCAGTTGTTATCGATCTCTTAAATACATGAACACTTGTGTGTTGCGTTCTTTTCAGGCCGACATCCAATGTTGATTTTACCATGCTGGTTTTTGGATTCCTGTGGCTTAGTGATTGGATGTTGGTAATTGTAATGGTGTGTGTCATCTTGTGTTTGACAGAAGAGCGAGAAGTTGCCCAAGGGAAAGAAGGGGAAAGCTGATGCTGGCAAGGAGGGAAACAACCCTGCAGAAAACGGAGATGCCAAAACAGACCAGGTATAACAGCAGGTCTAGCAGCTTGAGTTACAACAGCAAATTAATTTTTTCCCTATCAAACAAAGGCAGGTCTAGGCTTGTGCTAATGAAGATGAATTACTGCTTGAGTATTTAGACCTGTCGCTTGTGACATTAACAGTACGTCCACGGACGCAGAGGGCTGTGTTGCCTGGTCAGTAATGAGTTAACATTGTCTGTTTGCTAGTTGAAGTTGCTGTATGAAAAGTTACTGTTCTGCCTTGTTCTAAAATCACATAAAGTTAGCACTTCATAAAGCAACTCCTGGTTGCCTTTTGCACTGCTTTGAATGTTAGACTTCATTCTGCTAAGAGTTATGGTGGTACAGCCCAGATAAATTTCTTCTGTTCAGAGAATTGTTACTCAGGAGGAGGAATTTTGTTTGGTGCAAGTGTGTGGTGTGTATTGACCGGTTCCCCCTTTTTCTTTTAGGCACAGAAAGCCGAAGGTGCTGGTGATGCCAAGTAAAATGTGTGAATTTTTGATAACTGTGTACTTCTGGTGACTGTACAGTTTGAAATACTATTTTTTATCAAGTTTTATAACAATGCAGAATTTTGTTTTACTTTTTTTTAAGCTATGTTGTTAGCACACAGACCGCTTCGTTGTTGTGTTTTGAGGGGGGGGGCAGTGGGGACAAATGTCACTTAGTCTATTTCTTGGAACCTAAATTTTAAAAGTAAAAGTTTACCCCCTCCCCAGTTTTTGGAAGAAGGGCTCTTCCTGAATAGAGGAGGAAGAGTTTCCTTAATGCTGCACGTCTGTTTCGTGAAGTGCATCAGAGTGAACGCTGAAGCTCCCAAGACGCCTGTTGCCAACTTCCAACTGCAGTTTGTATTGCCCTCTGTGTTCCCTTTCGTGTCCTCAGTTTTTTGCCTAGAGCCTATCACTCCGAAATACAGCAAAAACGGCATTTTGGGACTTGCCACTCTAAATGCATTGTCAGGTGATCCCGGACTTGTGGTGTCTAATTTGGGACATAATAGCTCTAAAAGGAGCTGCATTTCCTCTTTTATATTGTGGATCTTCAGATTAAGAAATCTGCAGTTTTAATTTTCTCAAAGTCAGGGTAGATTTGTGAAGAGTTGTTAAACAACATGCTAAATGTGAAAGTGTCCACCCTCACTCTAAACTTTTCCCTCTACAAGTATGAAATGAAGATTCTTCAGTTTTATAGCAACTTTTACGTTTGGGTAGTCCATGAAGGGAGGGGAGTTTGACAGTTGTTGTAAAATGTTGCAGATTGTAGCCCATGTCCTGCCTAAATTACCATGATTGTTTATGAAAAGTACCTTTAATAAAGCTGGATACGGTTTGGCTTGGACTGTTCTTAATGCCTTTCTAATTTCTCTTTGCCATTATTTCATCTCTGATGTGGTTAAAAGACTTTTGTTTTAAGTATCTGAGTTCAGATAATTAATGCATTTGTAATTCACAAGGGAAAAGCAAGGTTTCTGTACCTAACTAGGTAAGGTAACTTCACTGCAGGTTGGTTGGAAAGTCCTGACTTCCTGGGAGGCCCAAAATGGAGCATGTAAGTGAATCTCCTGAGATAATTTATCTTTGTTATCGCTTAAAAAGCAGGGGCTATAGCGTTGTAACTACACAAAAGGGGGAAGAACACAGCAATCTTTCAGTTGCTGCAGAGAAAAATAAATTCTGGTAAGGTTTTCTTTGTAGTGAAGCGAGAACTAGTTCCATAAAACTGATTATGTGTTAGATTTGCTTGAATGTTGTTGCTTCTGCTAATCAAATACAGACTTTGCTGTGGTGTAGTGACTAAGCAGGAAACAAGATTTGTTGAGTAAAAATGCAGCATTTTTATAGTCACTACTTACACCCTAGAACAGAGCCAAACCGAAAACCCTAATGTGTAAACGTCTCTTTCAGTAACTTTATGAGATGGAATATTTCTTCCATCTCTACTTGGCCGTTCCTGGGACTTGAGTGTCTGTTCTTAAGCTCAGTGACCTGTTTTAACCTGTGCTGTTCAGAGGGAATCCAACAGCAACAGGGAGGAGTTTCAGATTGAGAAGTATTCTGCATCTAGAACGCTAGAGGTATTCTAGAGCACAGGGAACAGATCAAAATGTCCCGGTAAGAACTATTTTTCCACCTTGCGTTATCATAGCTGAAAAATCTTACATTTCGCCTCACAAACATACGAAAAGTAGTGAGCTCGAGTAAAGTACGTACTCCACCCAGAAGCAGCAGTGTAGAAGTGGCCAACAACGTTTCTGACAACTGACTTGAGCAACCAAGCAGTAGGATGCAGCTGCTGCCAGGCTGCAGCTCCCCAGCCGCGGGAACGGGAGAAGAGGGGAGTAAATCGGGGGGATGTTCTCCAGGAGAGGCAGCCCTGGGACAAGTGAGTGGGGCTGCGGTGTTGGGGCACAGTGAAAAGGAGCTCAAGGATTTACAAGAAGGGCATTTAGGGTGCTGTGTTGTTGGGCTGGTCTGCTCGGCCATGTCCTCCAGAAGAGGATCTGATTGCTCTAGGGAGGAAGAGCGGCTCACCTGCGTGAGAACTGACGGCAGGTTTGATGTCCTCTGGATTTCCTAACGAGTCAATTTGTAAGCATGAGTGAGACGAGCATCGAGGTCGTGGAATGGTCTTGGACGTCCACAAGCTGGATGATGTTGGGAGTGCTCTGTGAGCAGTGAAATGGGCTTCCCCCAATAATAATGTAATTATTACATTAAAATAATAATGTAAGGGTGAAGAAATCTTGAAATACCCTACCTTGCTTTATGTTACTGGGCCTCTGCAAAGGGAATGAGCAGTTCCAAACGAGCTGGCTTTTGAGCAGGTTGCTGCTGGCCTGGTTGCCGACTGAAATGCTCCGAAACCAACCTCGTGGCTGGGAGGCCTCTTCATCCCTCAGTTGAAAGATACGCTACTGCTAACAAAGCGTAGTTACAGATCGTATTTTTGTTGAAGAACGCGCTCCTTAACTATTAACGTTTTCAATACTTAAAATTCTAAAATGTTTGCTGCTGTGTTGTGCGTAATGGTACAGGGTATTTCCTTCAGCCAGAGGAAAACGATAATTCTGGTGATAACTGCTGCCTAAGTTACTCTGCAGTCATCCAGCCATGCCACCTTGACTGCTTCCCATTGAACTCCCAAACCTCATTACCTCTTGCACGTACTGACAACTGTCTTCATGTCTGTGGCACGTGTGTAACTTCATGCTCAGCGTAGCACATTTTGGAACGTATTGTCGCTTTAATTTTTGCTACAAAGCTCTCTTATATTTTCCTTTATTCTGATCTGGCATCTAGTTGCTGATCAGAATGCCCCTCTCTCCCATAAGCAGAAATGTTGCTAGGGAAGTTCTAAACTCGCTGGATGATCTGCAGCTCAGCTACGTGAGGGATCTGCCTGTCTCTTCTCCACACAGCGACACGTATTTGGTGCTGCAAGATTTGACTCTATTGCTACATCTAAGGTGTTTCCCACTGGGCATGCCCTTGTGCTGAAGTTATTTTTTCTTTTGGGGCTTGACTTGACATGCAGGGCTCATCTATTTCTCCTTAAGCAAAATGTAAGGGATGCTAAAGACAGTAAATCCAACTAATTAGTTCTCTAAATTAAAAACTAAATAGCAGACAACGCTGTGCTGTAACCCGTGCATGTTTAGTGGTTAGAAATAGCCACAAATCTGCATCTCCAGCTGCCAGAATGCCTTAAGCTAAAAATAATTTTTTCTGTTAAATCATAACCGTTTTACATGGAAAATTGTGTGTGTAATCTGGAAATGTGATTTATGCTACTGGGTACGTTAAAAAAGCTGATCTCTCAGGTGGTGTTCGCTTTAGCATGCGTTCTGTACTATTAGAAGCTTTGAGATTACAAAAATTGGAGACTACTGGTGTTTCGTGGAAACAAAGGTAACATGAAAAAGCATCCAGTGATACACAGTTGAGAATCACTACTTTGTGATGTTTCAGTGATAAATAACGTGGTGCTATTCAGCAATGTATATTTTTTTTCCAAATTTCAACTCAGGCTGGGGATTTGAGCATTTAAAGCACTCCTCAGAACACACAACAGTTCCCATATGCAGCAGGTGACAGAGAAGGGCCATGGATTGTCTGGTTTACCAATAAATAAATAACTAGTACTGGCAGAACTCAGTTGCGCTTCTGGGCTTTGCTCAAGTTTCCTGTCTAGGATTTTTTCCTTTGGAATCCTGGTAGCTGGGATCCTGGCAGTTTCCAACCAGCTGTATCACTTCCTATTAGATACGGTACATCTTGAAATCTGTGCTACGCTCCTCGGCAGGGTTGTGCTGGGTACATTGGATGTGTCCTGTTCTTAGAATAAGATATGAAAGCTTTTTGTCTCTCTGCTAATTACCTGAGTTCTGAACACTCACTGTCAGTTTGCATGATTCTTTTTCTTGTTCTGCTTTCTGATACCTTTCCCACCTTCATTTTATCCATCCTCTTACAGAAAAACTTGATTTGCACAAGTGATGCACAGTGAAATGGGAGCCTGATTCACTTGGAAGGACTGAGTCTGTTGCTTGGAGTTGCAGCTGCTTTCATGCAAAGGAGAACAGCCACATCCAGGATGCAGAAGGTCACCACTGACAACAGAAAGGCAAATGAGTAGGTTCAGTGTTTCCTTGCAGGCCTTGGAGTAGTAGTTATGTACCTCTCTGGTTTAAATCCATATAAAATGAGTGGCTGTGCCTGTAAGTTTTTTTCTCGGATTATGGCTTCAGCACAAAGTATCTGGGAAATAGACCCAAATAAATATGCATGTTTGCATATTTATGTGAATTTATTTATATGTGAAGTTATTTTATATAATTTATATATGCATATATATATGTGAAATAAATATTTGCATATTTGTTTCACACTTTGAATCCAAAGCCGCTTTTTGATTGTATAGGTAAGATTGCAAAGAATGGCTGAGCTCTTCGTGGCACCAAAATATTTGGCATGCTTCCAGTGGAGCCTGTGGATGATTCTTCTTTTCCTAATGCCTTCACGTTTTGCTGGGGTCTTAAGAACGTTTAGATTACTGAGACACGATAGAGCAAAGTGTCTGCACTTTTAAAGCCGTGTACTAAGTGACATTTAAATGTGAGTAAAAGTTAGTGTGAGCAAGTTACAGACCAGCATGTCACCGTAATTCTGCACAAACACCTTTAGCCCAAACATGTTTTTACTGTGAAGTGAAAGTGGATTGTGAGCTAAAAAAAGCATGAGAACCGAAGTAGATTGTGCTGGGAGGACTCCACAAGAATGACAAACTCATGTCCCTGCCCCTCCCAGTGCAGTGCCCTTGGATTAACAGTTTTGAGTTTCAGGATAATGTACTCCTGCAGAAGTTTTCATCTTGCATTCACAGAGCTTAATTATATTTGGAAAAAGTGATGGCGTACTCCTCGCATCAGCCAAGCCCTGCCATGGGTGGGTATGAAAAGGAACAAGGAAGGAAAGGAGACTAAATTTCAGTGAGTGCACACAGTGAATATTGAGTTGCAGGATCACTCATGTCAGAAGAATCACCTAGCTTGATGGCACAGGGATTTCATTGTCCCTAAATCATCCCAGATACGGTAATACCATATCCAGGGATTAATATTTCTAACTATAATTTCTGAGAAATGGGTTCTTATCCTGCCGTTTATAAAGATGAAATGGAGCTATAGTTATGCAGACAATTTACAATGCACACCTGTCCTCATTTGCAAGGGATAGGAATGAGACAGAACATGGGAAGCTGATTCTGAGTAGAGTTTGACTGAGGCTGAGGAAATACCAACTAATAAAGTGTTAGTAAATTGAGGTTAGGAAGATTTCTGAGGTGAAAGACTTTTTTTTTTTTTTTAAAAAAAAAAAAACAACTCTTGGCAATCTTTTTTTTTTTAAACCATCTTGAAATGGGAATTTTTAGGGTGCCAGATGATGTAGGGTGTGACAGAAGAAATAGCAACAGAATACATCAGGGAAAGCTTCCTGAATGTGAGGTCTATTAAAATGCATTAAAGCCTCCAAACAAGAATATTTAATTGCCTCAGGTGCTTAAAACCAGCCTGGAGAATGTACTAAGAAAACATGCTGGAAGGAGTGGTCCTACAGTGGCTTTAAATAACCCAGCTGCGTAACATCGCCGTTGCTCCACCTTCCAACCCACCTGCAGATACTGGAAGACTCTGCCTTTTTCTACCAGATACTTGAAACCCAAACTCTCTAGGTTTCCCCTTCTGAACAGCAGATTTGGTAGTGGATTTCATTACACGTTACTCAATCATCTCACTAAACTTACTTTTGGATTTTTAACAGATTTCCCTCTGGGCGACAACTCTTTCCTGCTCTCCAGCTTTTCGGTTGCTGTTGCTATGTGGAGGTTAGTGTGTACAGCAATCATGGAGCAAGAGGGGAGTTAGCCCAGAGAAGATTTCTATTTTAGTGTTTCACAATTGGGAGATTTTGTGTACCTTTACTCTAATGAAGTGGTATCTCTGTGCTTATTGTCGATGGAAAGTAGGTGTTGTCTAAGAACCGAATGCATAATATTAGATGGTCTTAGTCTAGTGTGAGGACTGATTGTAAACTTGGGCAACTAAATTACCTTTTCTAGTGGTTTCCTTCTTACTGGAGATAATAACAGAGATTGTTAACTATGCTTTGGGTATTTGGTGAATAGAGTTTGTTGGACTGTAGCCTGGTTTGAAATGCCCAGGTTTCCCTGTCACAGCATGACCAAATTAGCTTCCTTGTTGGCAAGCTAAACAGAAATCCAGGAAGGAAAATTCCATTGATACTAAATTAATTTCTCTTGCGAAAATGCCCATGGTTTCAAAAGTAAGCTGGATGTGAGGCACATTGGCAGGGGAGCGCTGAATTTGGCAATCTCGCCTCTCACATTCTTGCCCCAGCTCAGTGGACAGGGATTTATGTAGTGCTGTTTGTTTCATTATCAGATGTTGATTAACAGCCTATTCCTTCCCTTCACCACACGGTGGTACCAGGAAACACAGAATCAGTGCTCGGAAGCCAACAAATGGCTGGCAGTGTCCAAATGCATCACATACTGCCCGTTAACAAACCTGAGAGGCTGAAGTCTGGTTTATTACAATCGAACGTGTTAACTTCTTTTAGAAAGTGGGAGAAGTTCTCTTCCAGCATTCCCCATCGCCGTGGTGTTGTGTTGGCTTGGGAGACAGCATTAGGCAACCAGTAATCACCTGAGCAGTGCGAGTCTCCCTTCTGATTTCCGATGTATCTATACAACCACACTACATGAGCGCTTTCCAGTTTTTGTTATGCTTTTGCTCAAAACCCACACAGTGCTCAATTCATTGCCAGTTTACAGGCCTACCTGACATCTCAGGGGAAATGTGTGTTATGGCAGGTCTTTGAACTCAGGCTTCCCAAATTCTATTCTAGGAGTCACCGGATTGTTCGTTTTTCCCCTCGAGCAGTTAGTGCAGCTGGTATGACACGTGTCCTGAAAGTTTAAGCCTAAACTAGAGCTACTGTTATCCATCTCACCTGTCCTTAACTGGGGAAGGGATACTTTATCTTAAACCCAGATTTAAATGGCTATTGTATAAGCCTGGTCAATTTTAGGCTTGTTGGCACAAGCTACTTATATCAGATTTGCTGAATCTTCAACCTGAGATGACAGTATTGTTCAAAGAAATAATACGTTGTCAACAAGCTTTCTGTACTTTTGGTCATGTCTCCTTTTGCATGCCAGTGTCTTGAGTAGGTTTGCTTTTTCTCTTCAAGCTAAATGCAATCCAGGAAATAGAGTTGTAATACTTGTGCTAATTCACAACGCTCATTAAAAGCCTGACTAGATGATTTTTCTGATGTTGTAAAGTTCAGTGCTCACTTTGGTAGCCAGCAACCTTTCCCATCATTGCGTTAACATTCTTGTCAAGTCTAGCAGAATGACATCCTATAGTATGTATTGGGCTGAAGCAATACCATCATTTGTAGAGAGCTGTTTGTCCTTCACCTTGTACATTATGAAACACTTTAGTCATTGGGTTATCTCCTTCTAACACATGCTTTCGATGTTTACCCTTAGCAAGTAGCAGTGCCTGAAGTTGGAAAGGAAGTGGCTGCTTACAAGAGTTGGAGAGATTGCATGTGAAGCACTTGACACACTAATGATACTTCCCTGAAGTGGATGCAAAATGGAAAGGTGAGCTCCTGGTAAGCCAAACTTGTTCCTTTTCTTCAGCTCTCAGTATGTGACTGGGGCAGGGATCACTGTGCTAGATGCATTTTTGGGATGAAGTGAGCAAAACATCACCCAGACTCAGAGGGAGAAGACAGGGATTCTCAGTCACTGACAGGTGTAAATGCCGTGCCGTGAAGATACAGCAAACATTGAAACCAATTGTTTCAGGGACATCGGAGTGTGCACTGCGCTGGAAAACACAACATAGTTTTTATTCAAATGTCCCTATTATATATGCACCATCACCATTCCCTGCTAGTTCCTAGATAACAAACCTACAGTGATTATTCAGTGATGAGTGAAATGACCAGACCAGAGTTCTTAAGTTGCCTATAGAGCTTGCATTGTGTGTGCGTGTGTGACTCAGCCCAGAATTAGGGATGCTGATAGCCCCTTTTAGACCCTTTCTTCCTATCATTCACGGAGGTGGTCAGCCTCACAGCCTCCTGAGTGAGTATACTAGTTGGGCTGAAGTGTGTTGGCCTCAGCAAGCTTATACTATATACAGGGCCCGGCTTGCACACATGAGTAATCAGATTGTTTAAGATAAAATGCCCCAAAGTCATCTCAAGGTCCTTCTCACGTGCTGCGTGTGCTCAGCGCTGGGTTTATGCATTTGCTGCCTTTGTGCATCAGAGCAGTGAGAAGTGCAATGACTTTTTTTTCTGAAATCAAAGGTGCTGGGTTCCTGCCCACTATGAAGAAATGGTGTGTGAACCCTGAGCAGGTAGCTCATTACACAACCAGACACGTATGAAGTCAGAATTGTGGCTTCTTTGCACTTTGTGTGCAGTTAACCCAGCAGCAGTTCTCATGCACAGCAGTTATGTAAGTCTCTGTGCAATACCGTGCTTTTCTCACAAGAGGGATTCTTCCCAGTATTGCCACCTCACCAACACTCTGGTTCTGCAGCTTTTTTGTCTTTCGGACACAGTTTCCATCTTACACTGGGAGGCAAATAACTAAATTTTCTTCATGACTGGTGCTAAGAACTGCAAGGCCACAAGGGGTAACTAACTGATGCTCCAGATAGGCTGGTTTACTGATTCTTGATCCACACTGATTCACCTTCTCACTTTACTGAACAATTTCTAAGGCCATAGTGATGAAATTTGAACTCATCTGTTTCTGTCTATATCTACCTCTCCCAAAATGCTTCTGGCAGCAGGTGAGGTTATGCCAAAAGCGCCCTGGTGATCTTGTAAGGAGGGACATTTATCCATTGGTAATTGACTCCTATATTAATTTCCAAGAATCTGGCAAGCAGCTGCCAAAAAGCCTGTTTCCGTCTCTGCTGATCAATATTGCTTTTCAACAGGCATGTGGTGTTACTGAGCGTTAGCTAATAGCGCTGTGTTTCTTGTACTGCTTTAAGAACTGTAACATGCTCCAATGTCTTTAGATTTGAGAGACTTTTCAGTTAAATAATGTTACATCAGATGTTATTTATTATCCATTTCCAACACACTGGCCTCATTTCCACCATATCTTATGCTGGGCTGCCGCCACAGGGCATTTATCTCTAACATCATGCTAGTAGCTTTTTAGGTTGAGGCAGAAAATGCTTCTGTGCAGGTTTTAAATAGACAAATAAGGCAGCAGGTCTGGCCAGGACTTTCAGAAACAAGGTTATGAGCAAATAATCTTTCTGATTTCCCACAGGAAAAGGGTGAAAGAAGTCTTTACCTACCTTGCAAGCCCTGTCTAAGTCTCGTTTTCGCTGTCATTTAAGTCAGCAGCAAAACTCAAACAGGCTTCCGGAGCTGGAACCTTTTAAAATGTTCACTGCCTGTGGCAAAACCTTTATTGATATAAAGCAGTGTGCACTGAAGCTTTTAGTTATCCCCACTGGGTGACAAAATACCTGTCTCTGAAGTTTTTGCTCTGTAAATTGCTCTTACTCAGTGGCTGGAGACACACTTGTGAGCAAAGAACAGGAGAAGGTGGTGGGAGAATCCGACAGACTGCCCCACAGTGAGCTATTTTCCCTCGGACATGTTTCTTGAGCATCGTGTCTGAGTGTGACAGTCTAGAACGCGGGTGTGCTGGTGCACTTTGAGAGCCTGAAACATCCATGGGCAGGGAGGAACACAGTGGTGTGGCCCACCACTATTCCTGCTCCACTGGTATTTACTGGTGCAGCCTTCAGCTGTTCCAGGCAGCAAGGGGGTGGCTGTGCAGCTCCCCGTTCATGCTGCAGCTGCTCCTGGGTGCTGGAGGTTTATCTGCGCATTGAGCAGTTTTTGATACTTTTTTAATGTGCTTATTTTATGAATTCTTGAATATGAATGCTGGGATAGCTTTTATAGGGAAATGTATGTTGTTTTCAGTGGTAAAACATCTCCATCTGAGCAATACCATCCTCCTCTCTTTACAGTGACAGAGGAAAGACACAGCCCCAGTGTAACAAAGAGATTGCTTTCGATCACATGGAAGGAAGCCCACAAAGTCTGAAGAAAGAAAGATAAAAGTAAGCTTCTTGCTTTTGATCTTAGAAATTCTGAAATTATCTTTTCTGAGCAGTTCTGGAGAATGACAATGAAATGACAACCACACAAGAAATGACCGCTTAAATTGTCACTAGAGAATAATCCAGAAGAAGTAAGCCTTCCTTCATCAGTCGAGATGTAGGACCTATGTGTAAACTCACTGAGACAGAGCCAGAAGAGGCCCAGCTGGACACTCCTTAGATTTCTAATATAAAGCACAAGTACCTCTTTTGGAAAGACGAATGTCTGAAGAGCAGTCTCCAAACTCCCTTTACTCATCATGAAGGTGAGCAGGGGAGAAGAGCGATTTAAAAAGCGGAAACAAGAAGTTCCCCCACTGTTAGCAAGTTCTGTTCTGCTCTCAAGTATTGATCCAGTCCATGGGGAAGCAAAGAGGGAGTCTTCAATCTTTCAGCAACAAAGTACCAACCTTGCATTTCTGCTCCATTTTATGGTGTGCTGAAAGACATGCAGCGCTGCAAAGTATCTAGGAGCCTCACTAACTCCAGAGTCTTTTTCTTTTTTTTTTTTTTAATGCTGATGAAGGACAAACAGGTTTTCTTTCGCCAGGTAATTGTCTTTCTGACATCACTGAACCTGTAGTGCCTTTTGTTCGATCCCCTACAAGGAAACCAGTGAGCATGGGGTAGATATATCTGCTACCTGTATATGCAAGCCAGCTGAGTCATATCTGTGCCGCTTTGCAGTTTTAATCAGGTTCTCAAATACAGAAAAGAAGCATTAGAAGAAAAGTTGAAGACATACATTTCTCTCCCTAGGTGGTGAAGGCACCTCTTTAGAAAGTTTTGCTTGTGTTGTGTCTTCCTGTGGAACACAATTGGTCATTCTGCCAAAATATTCCCAGGCAGGATCACTTCTTGTATTTTGGGAGTTTATTTCTCTGTTTGTTTTTGTGATGTGGCTTTTCAAGTCTGGATGTGTGCAGCAATCTCTGTTTTGTAAGAGTACTAAGAAGCTAAATACTGACAGTTATGATTATATCAGTCTTGAACAAATTGGAAATAAAGTCTTTTTGTGTGTGTGTGCTTTTTTTTTCCTCCATAAGAAAAATAGTTTACTTGGCTTGGAGTCTTTTGGCTTATCATCAGGATTCCTGAAACGTACTTCCAATTTGGATTTTTTTTTTTTAACTTTGAATGATGGCATCCCAAACTGTGTAATGGGATAATTAGGAATGGGTATTTGTGTGTGCCCTCTGTTAAGCAGGATGAGACTTGTTCAGTTGCATGATGTAGGCTTGAGACTGCGAAGAGTGGAATGACATTTTCCTCTAGCTGAAGCTGGGTTTCTGTTGAAATGTGTTTTTGTTTTCAGTTGCCATATTTCCCTTCCCTGTCTGGAGAAACTGGGACCTGTGCACATCCGTCTGTTCTGTAAGTAGCACAAAACTGAGGGAATCTATTTGTATACGCTTAAAAGACCCATCACTTGTTTACGAGTTTTTAAACCTAAAAGAATTATAAAACTGACTACTTACCACTATTGTTTACTCAGCTTTCTCCCTGGCTAGGGGACAATGAAAACAGGCCCGAGAGTTTCACTTCTGTTTACAGTTTCTAATAGCTTTCTCTTTCATGTTATCACTCCCTTGCATAGCACTACAATGAAATAAACTACAAACATATCTGTATGCTAATTAAAACCAAAATTGGCCAGGTAACTTGTTCTAAATAACTTACCACCTGGGATGCAAACCTGCTTTAAAAATCTGCCTCTCTCACTCCCCCAAATAATGCATTTGCTTGTATTTTATATGATTTTTTGTAAGTATTTTTCAGTTGTAGTTGAAGACCAAACCTCCCGTTTTCCTTTCAAACAGGGAACTGAAGTCGTTGGGACCTGAACAGTTCTGCTCAGGTATGTGTCTGCTGGTGCTACTGCGATGAATTCTCTGAGCAGCCGAGCTAAGGAAATAGCAAGTGTGTGCGGAGGCAGAGTGCAAGTTCGCAGCAGCTTGTTATGAATCCAAAAGGCTGAGCCAGAGCAAAGGCTGAATGGGCTGTGAAAATAGCTCCTCTGAGGTCCTAGGAAGTATCTAAAGGCTATGACAGCACCGAATGCAATTGGTCGGAGTACTATCAGACTCACATAGTTTGAATACCGAAAAAGCAAGCCACCTTCCACTCTCCCCTTAGATAATGTTAAGAAGAGGTGTCTGCGTTCGAAACAGATTATTTTCTCCTTTTGTTTGGATGTTAAGGGTTCTGTTCTGCATAGAAACAGGAACAGACCTCCACTCATTTATTTGCATCCAGGAAACGGAAGGTAACTGATATCAGGGGAGACTGACAGAGTGATTGTATCCATGACAACCAGCAGATATGGCCTTGCTGCCTGGCAGCTCATTCCCTGGTCGCCTTCCCAGGCCACAATCCCAGCTCCAGTGGGTCCCTTTCCTCAAGGCACCTCTTAGCTGCAGCTGGATGTTCCTGAGAGATAGGTGCCCAATTCCCAAATGAAGTGAGTTTCCTAAAGGCAACAGCTTAATCAATTCTTGTCTCCATTAGCAAAACTCTTCCCTGACTTGTGCTGCGTGTGCTTCAGCCAAGGACTCCCTGGGAGCCCCAGAGGAGGTTTCAGAAAATCTGGTCCATGGAGGAATGGCATGATTTACAGTAAGAGCCCACAGGAGCAGGGTGGACTCAGCAACTTGCAGAGCCAGCAGGCAAAATGCAATATGTAGTGCAAAAGAAAAGAAAAGGTTTCAGACACGCTAGGCACCTTAATAAATGCAGGAATTGGGGAGCTGAGCAAGGTCATCTGATGCTCACCTTTGCTGGAAGTACTGGCAGAAGTTAAACGCCTTCAGTCTGCACATGCCCCTTTCAGGAGAATGAAAGAGCTGCCTGGATTGTGATCCTCGAGGAACTCCTCATCCCACCGTCTGCTGTGGTGTATTTTCTGCATTCCAAATACTGCCTGGACCTGCCTTGGAAAATGCTGGCATTTGAGGCAGCTGCAGTTGCACACAGTGGTAAGGAACGGAAAGAAATCTGTCACAAAAGGAAGAAGCAATTCCACTGTTAAACCCAGCCAGAGTTCCTCATTTATAGGGCACCTGCTTTATATCTTAAGTGTGATGTTTGAACCACGCTAAGGAAAAATGTCTCCCTGGGATCAAAACAAGGTGATTTATCATCTCTTCCTTCATAGTGGAAAAACAAAGCAGAAGAGGCAAGGAAATGAGATCTTGAATTGTGAGCTGGGGATTAGAAGACGACAGGACATGGAGTTCAAATTCTATCCTGATGACCTGTTGAAACCGTGACTCAGTTTCCCTATTAGTAGTGGGGATAACAATGAACTAAGGAACTGATTAGCGAATCTTAAAAATACAAAGAAGGTTGCTGTAAGCTCTAATTAAACGACTGTCATAGTGTATACACAAAGCAGATTACATGAGCCTGTCTTTGGAAATTGTAGCAGGCATTTGGGACTCGGTTTGTGAGTTCTCATGCCTGCAATCTCTTTGCATTTCCTTATATGTTTAAAAGCGGCGTAGCATGAAGTAGGCAGTTCAAGAAAGATGCTCCCTGGCTCCAGTAGAGAAAACGGATACGGTGAGCCATGGGAACGCTGTGTTGCTGTTGGGTTAGGTGGAGAATCACTTAGGCAGCTTTTAGCGTAACGAGGAAAACTCTGCCTGTTCAAAGCCTGATTGGATTTGGTAATGTGGATAAGGACCGGTCTCGATACTTCCGCTGGGGAACTGCTTCTTTGCGGATAACTGGCTTAACAAATGTTGTCAACCTCCCTGAAGAGGAAAATGTTACAAACCAAAAGCCAGCCAGCTGCAGAGGCAAAAATATCTACAACTGTATTTGAGGAGGATTTGATTTTAAAAAAAAAAAAAAAAAAAAAAAACCAAAACTGTAGCATTTTGAATTTTCAGCAAATTTAATACTGATGAAAGGGCCAGCCAGTTGATCTGGAAGTCTCTGTTTACAATAACAGCGGCAGTCTAAATGGAAATGTAGAAATCATGCTATGAACTCTCTCCAGCCTGCAGCCCTCTCCAAAAAATGTCAGTATATACGTTTTAATCACTGTATTTAGCCAGGACACTTACCCAAACAGCAGGCTCGGCTGTTCAGCTCCAAAGCACGTTATTTGTACCCTGCTTTCAGGACAGGGGCTGTTTTTTATAGCTATTCTTTGACTAGAAAATAAATACCAGGGTAGACCACTACCTCATTTCACTTACCCAGGCATCCTCCTCTGGACTTGCTAACAATCTAGTGTGACACATTTCATGTTCTGTTAATCTCCTGCACTAGGCAACACTGAATCACAATTACCGAAGGCAGGTCAGTCTGATAATAGATAGCATTGCTTCTCTTTGAGTCCTGTAGATGGGCATTGAGAGTCCCTTTAGATTGTCTACCCAGCACTGCTGCTGAATTGCTGTGCTATTATCTAGTCTTTTCGGGGGGGTCGTGTAATTTTGAGGATACTGTAGAGCTACCTCAGCAAAACTGTCTCCTAGCCTTTAACAGAAGTAGCTGCACAGATGCAGGAAATAGTCATGCATAAATCATTTGTAGTCTCCCAAATATATTTAACTTGCCGTTTTATTAAGAATTGGGCAAGATAATTTGAGAGTTTTGTTGAGGTGCAGTGGCACCCATGGGCGCAGAGCTGTCTTTTTCTTTGAGCCTAAAGAAGTCGTTGCTCCATAAAGCTTCATAATTTCTGTCTTTTGTCAAGCTCACGGTCAGCCTGCCTGTCATTCTGCTGTGAAATATGAAGGACTTTCTGCATCTCAATAGACCTGCGAGGAGGTGGAAGCAGCAGTAGGTTCCTTTCTCCCTTCCCTTATTGAATTCCAATAGGTCTTGCTCTGCCCTCAAACTGTTCTTCTGCATATTGTCCATCAACCTTTCGCTGTGACCTTGAAAATTAAGGCTCGCTTTTCTACTGGTTACCATACCACCCTATAAGTGCAAAGGTTCCTTCCATTTCTCAGCACTTTGCAATGAATTCGTTTTATGTTTAGCGTTTTTAATTTCTGTTGTTGTTTACAGTAACAGTCGTGACCTTGGGGTCAGAAACTTCTCAGGAGTTAATGACCAACTTGACTAAGATTACCCCCTCGGCTGCTGCAGATAACCGCTCAGCACCCGATCTTACCTGACCTGCAGGCACAAACCTGCCTTTGAAGCTGGGAGACGTTTTGTGGGTCACCTGATGGGAAATGTCCTTTGTGCCTGTCGTTACGGCTTACCTGCTCCGCGTGGGTCTGCCACCCGGGTGGGAAGCTCCAAGAGCACCAGAATGTCACCCAAAGGTCGCATTCGTGGGGCCTGGCATTAAGGCATGGCAGGTCGCAAAGAGCAGTGCCTCATTTTGTTCTCCTTCCAGAAAACATCGAGAGAGCCCTCTGCTACACGCACTTCTCTTCGTGTTCCCACCACGGACCTGTTCAACATGCACGCAGAGCAGATAGAAATCCAGAAAGGGAGATGCGTTTTGCAATTAAATGTAGAAGGTAAGTGGGATGCCAGTATTGACATCATCGTGTTGCTGATGCCATTTAAAACAGGTTCCAATCTGCAGCAGCTGCAGGATGGATGTAACCAGACGGCACGCCGTGTCCCAGGCAATACGGGGAAATTACGGACAGCTTTGGAGCTGAATTAATAACTCTCCACGAGATCTGCTTCAGCTTGCACCAAAAGTAAGTGACATGAGTTCAATTGGCTGTAACAGGGCCTCGCTTAGTACCAGCCTGGTGGGCTTGTTACTGAACGCCTTCATCTGGGACTCCAACACTGAAGGCACAGAGGGGTGCTCTGCACGCAGGACTAGGAGGCAGCGGTTCCCAGGCTCGGCTCAAACACTTTCTGTCACCCTGGGAATTTTTTACACACGATTCCCCCACATGTGAAACAGATAACAGCCTAAACCACAAGCAGGTCCTGATGATGACTTACAGATTAGCTTAAGTGTTGTGAAGATTAACTGGAATTTTTCAGTGTTGTGCTCTGCCCTAACTGAGCTTTCTCAAGGGCTCGCTGCCCTCTCTGAACAGGTTATGGGCTTAGGATGGTGCAATGCTGACTTCTTGGGACAGACGCCTGCAGAATACAAAACCGAGCTGTATGTGCTTTCACTTGGGCTCATTAAATGGTATTTCCAGCCACACCTTGATGAGGTCAACCCTTAGTGATGCACCCTTTCAAAAAGATTTTTTATAACAATTCTGTAGTGAAACACAAAAACATGATGCCTTGAGTTTGGGTAACTTTTTCCTATGTGAGAAACCTGGCAGAGCAGAACAGCAATTGTACAGGAGCACTTGTGCTTAAGGCACCTTTCCTTTGAGGATCTCCAAACGGTGTAGAAAGGTGGATGTGGGTGTTTTTAATCCATGTCTTGCCAGGAACAGAAGGGGGAGGAGGGCCCTACAAGCAGCAATGAGTAGCAACTCCCTGTGCATCTCGAACTTAGAATCCAGATTTCCCGGAGACGTTTCCTGCTTTAAACAGAAATACAAATCGTCTCTTACTGAGTTTACCCTCGCAGCCTCTTCCCCTGGTGCTGTCGTGTAGCGCTGTGTGTGCAGCGAACCAGCTGGTGACTTCTGCAGCTCTAGAGGGGAAGGATCCTTCCCGGGCACAGAAGAGCTGGACGCTCGGGGCAGCGTAGCTTGCAGTAGGTTTGCTGTTCGGGTGCCTCTTGGTGCCTTGGAGGATTTCCTCACTAGCCCCACTCAGGCAGCGGCCGCCCCTCACCTTGCAAGCCCCAGGCGGTGCCTTCCCACCAGCTCTACGATCTCTTTGCCTAACGGGCACGTCCCGAATTTATCGGGCTAAAAAAACGCCCAGGCAAGGCTGCGGCTGAGCGGGAACGCGTCGCCCCGAGCAGCCTCGGCGCCCGCCGGAGGTGCGGAGCGGCGCCCGGCCGAGCCCTTCGTCCTCCCCCCAACCCGCCTGGCGTGGGGCACCTGCCCACGGGCGGCCCCCGGCGGAGCTGCCTGAGCCCTCCCGCAACTTCGCCGCGGGCCCTGCCCTGCTCTCGCTGCCTCCCCAGCCCCCCCGCAAGCTCCCCGGCGGCCCCCAGCCTCCCCCGGAGCTCTGCGGGCGGAGCGGCGCCGCCTTCCCCCGGCCCCCCCCCGGCCCGCCCCGCCCCGGCCCGCCCCGCCGCTCCCGGCCCGGCCCGGGGAGCCGGTGCCCAGCGCGGGGCGCCGAGCCGAGCCGAGCCGTGCCGTGCCGAGCCGAGCCGAGCCCCGCGGGGCAGCCCCAGTCCGCCGCCAGCATGCCGCTCGCCCAGCTGGCCGAGCCCTGGCCCAACATGGAGCTGGTGCATCTGGACACGGAGGTGAGCGGGGCACCGGCCCTTCCCGGGGGGCAGCGCCGCCCCCCAGGGGGCTCCGCGGAACAAAGGAGCGCCCGGCCGGCCTCCCTCTTCCCTTCCTTCCCTCCTTCCTTCTTTCCTTCCTTCCCTCCCTCCTTCCTTCCTTCCTTCCCTCCGCTCCGGCCCCGCGGACCCTCCCCGCGCGTTTCCCCGCAGGGCTCCGGGCAGGGCTGGGGGCCGGCTGGCTCCCGGCTCGGCGGATCGCGGGGGCCGGAGGCCGGCGTGAGCTGCTCCGGCTGCTCCGAGCCGCAGGGCGCTGCGGGCACGGCCGTTGTGCCCACCGGGGCTGGGAGCGCCGGGGGCTTCATGGCTCCGCTGCTTCCCTTGCAGGCTTTCATGATGAGTAACGTGTGAGTAGCGTGCACCTCTCTTCCCACCCAAACACAGGGGCAGGCTGGCCCTGCCGAAGGCCCTGGGAATAAATGCCTCTGATTTTGGTTTTTTTCTCCTTAAGCCTTCTTGCTGTCTGTCTGCCTAGACCCAGCTGCCCTGGCAGGCCCGTGTGGCAGGTTCGGGGTACCCAGCCGTGGCTCTGTTTTACTTTGCTGGATGTGCACGCTTCCCTCTTGCTTTGCTCTTTGCCTTTAATGAAGGCTTCCAGCCCAGATGTGCAGGACAGTGCACAGCATCTGTCCGCATCTGCAGGCTTGCCTCACAGCCATTTCGGAATAAAGGGACAGCTCGTAGCAGTTTTCACCTGCTGCAGAGCAGCCAGCTGAGGCAGTGTGCTCTGGCACTCTTTAGTTAAACATCTCCTAATCCAAATTGGAACTAGCCGCTTTCCTGGAGGAGTGATAGGGGTGGTGTGGATTTTGTCCCAGGCGCTTTGCTCAGACCCTGGTGCTCTCCCACTTGGCTGGGCTGAAGGCTGTCACGCTTCTTTACCCCTCCTGTCACTCTTAGGGATGTTGTGATGGTTAACTGCTCAGATGTGCTTATTCCTGTTTAAAATTTTCACTTGAGGGACCTTTACTTAGAGCACAGGCGGCGTTTCTCTAAGCACTGCAGTGACAGCAGAAGGGTCTGCTGGCGACCGGAGGGGAGGTTGCCCAATCTTCATCAGCCAGATGCGGCAAGTCTTCTCCTGGAGACTTCCCGGGGCGGGCGGGAGCCGTGCGGGGGATCCCCGTGCTGCGTGTGTGCATCTGGCACGAAGGTGCGGGTGCAGTGGGCTGAGGGCATCCGTTCTGAAGCATCGCTTGAGTCACGAGGATGTGTTTGTGCGCGAAGGTGGGAGAGGATGGCAGTCCTGCAGCGACTTGATCGTGATTCCTGAGACCGCGTCACGTGCGCGGAGCCAGCCGGGTGTGCTGGGGTAGGTTCGAGCTGGATTACAGCGCTTTGTAATTGTGGTTTCTCTCTTCCGAAGCAGGAAGATAGCCTGGAAACTAGACTTGTCATGGGAGGAAACGAATGCTAGTGCCCAGGGCAATAAATGCCATCGGTGAGATTCATTTACTGCCTAATCCCAGGTCTCAGGTGCCAGGCAGCCGGCTGTGTCAACATCACGAGATCTCTTGACCGGAACTGGCTGCGGGGGGGCCCGGTGCGTTTGTCAGCCAGAGTCAGTTGTGAAGATCGTGGCAGCACCAAGAACGATTTCCCCACTGCGTTAGTTAACAGGTGTGTTAACTGAAAATGGAAATTTCGGGGCCTGCCTTCCCCCAGCTCACCTTGACCAGAGCTCTAGGTCAGCTCCAGGGGCAGGAGCAGCTTGCAGGTGGTATTTCTGAAGGTCAGTCTCTTTACATCTCAGTACCACCCCAAATGGGACGTTAGCAAGTTAGTTCCCTGGGGCTCGAGGTGAGCAGGTACGTGTACTTGCTTCCAGCGAGGAAGATCATACAGGTGGTTTCACCTCTGAGCCTGGCTGTCACCACCTGGGCCAGATGTCGCTGCATTCCTTCAGATCCTGCAGCCTGTCTGCAAACCGCAGCCAGGGACTTAGGCTCGGTGCAGGTTTGTTTTTACCTTGTGAGGTTAAAGTCACCGAGAGCAGAGGCCCAAGCAGAAAGTTTTAACCTCTCCCGGGCAAGGTGGTACCACGGAGAAATGAAAGAGACTTTTCTGGAATGTCAGTTACGTAAATTGCCTGGGATCCTTGCCATCGAGGTCTGAAACCGGCTTCCTTGAACCTTTGCTTTCTGAGTCACAGAAAGGTGCTGTCACCGCGCTGGAGGAGGCATCAGGCCCATTGTTTCAGATTTGGGGTTTTTCCACTGCGCTCCCCGGGCGGTTGCTGCTGGGGACCGGTCACAGCTGGCGCCTGTTGTCGCAGCCTGCCGGGGAGTGGGTGGCAGTGGGAGCAGGAACAGATCCGCTGCAGGAGACAAGTCCCTCTGTCCTGGGCACTGAGCTCGCTTCATAATACTTTTTCATCCCCTCTTCCCTCAGAAGCTTACATTATTCGGAATATTGCTTGTGTAGTAGAAAAATCTGGCTGGGGCAGAGTATAAGCGACAGAGTGGAGTTGAATGACTTCATCACCATAGCGATGGAAACTGTCATCTGGGCTATGCGTTTCTTTAAACTCTTCTCTTGTTACACAAACATACAGCAACACAACTGACGTGGGATTACGACAAACCCAACCACTTCAAGCTAATTATTTTTGCCTGTATCATCCTTTATTGAGCAGAAGCTATTCATGAGTAACTATCTTTTTGAAGCATCTTAGCTGAACAGTGCATAAAACAGTGATCAAAGATACGGGAGGAAGCCAAGTGACTTGTGTCTCTGATATGCCTCATGCAGAGTCTCCTCGGTCTGGACTGCATGGGTTCTGCAGAAAAGAGTTGGAGATCTTTATTTTTTTGCAGAATTCTTTCGTTTCTCTGAAGTGCAATAGGCAAGATCCACTTAAAAATAGAAATAAAATGTCTTGTTCTTGTGTCAAACGAGCAGAAGCTCTGGGGTGAAGGGTTTCTTCCCCCGCTGCTGCCTGCTTGAATGTTTCACCCTTCATCAAAGGGGGGAAAAGGAGCACCCTTGGTACCTGCTCCCCGTGGCTTATATATGGGTATCTCGGAAGTGACCAGCCAAAACCTAGAGGTCCAGGAATAGCAGCAGGCTGCCCAGCTAAGCAGAGCTGTCGATAATCCGGGGTGACTTGTGCTGATGCTGCTAACTATAGAGCACAGGCCCTGATGGCAGCAGGAGTGGGCACAGGCGCGCGTGGTCCTGCCGGGGGTGAGACTTGTCCTGGTTTCAGATTAGAGCAGCGGTGGCTTGTTCTGCAAATTGCTCCTCCCTGGGCTGCAGATTATGGGGAATTAAAGGGATTTAAAATGCAAGATGCCCTAAGATAAATATCTCCAGGTTCAGCCAGGCTGGCGGTTATGTAACGGAATACACTTCTTTCCCGGTACACTTTTCTGCGTGCCATGAAGAAAAGTTCTTAGAGTAGCGTGTGCGCTGTAGGGCCTTTGCATTAACTCCCAGACAGCTTTAGCTGTCGTTCAGCTGGACGTGCCCCAGCTGCCGGGCTGACACCCCGTGTGGCCGGCAGGTGAGCTCTGTAATCACCGTGTCCCATGGCCACGGAGCGGTGCTGGCTGGAAAGCCGCGGGGACATCCCGCTGTCCCCTGGCGAGGCACGTGAGACCAAGCCCTGCTCGGTCTGCATCAGCTCCTTGCTGCCGTGGGCACCCAAGGGAAGGCGCCGCGCCTCCCTCCTGCAGCAGGTGCTGCCTGGTTGCTGCCTGCAGGGAGCTCTTGGGGGTTGCTTTCAGAGTAGGACACTGAGGCCGCTCCTTTCCAGCCAGGAGAACGGTGCGCGGTAAGAGTGGATCTGGCACGATCGGAGGCAAACACACATGCACTCGCTGACACGCTGTGCGTGGTATGCAGGGGGAGTGCAGAAATAAAGCATTTTAAAGAGACAGACGTCAAACCCAGAAACCCTCCAACTATTTCAGCTCTCCTCGTACTGCGGCGAGTAGCCGTATGTTATCCTGTGAGGTGATGGGTCTGTAGTTGTGTGTTTCCATCATGGAAGCTTACAAACGGCTCTCGAACCCCATATGAGGGCATAAAGGCTCTGTTTCTTCTCTCGGGTAGAAGGAAAACACTTGGCTGTAAATACGGCAATTCTCTCCTTACAAATCCATCCAACATCAGCTCGTGAACGTGACTGTTGCATTAGGAGCTTCATCTCGCTAAGGCCACGGATTTACGTGCCCAGGAAGCCTCCCTAGGACGGACACTGTTCTGTTTGTTTCCACGTCCCTTCCGTTCCCAGGTAGGATTGATTGCTATCAGCAGCAAGTGCACGGAACAAGTGTCCCTCGGGGTAGGGAGCTGATGAACTGCAGCGCTCAAAAGCTCTGGCAGGTCCTGGTGTCTCCTAGCTCAGCCCCGAAGCTGAGGGCTTGAACAGACCCTGCGTTCGCTCGCCAGATGCTGATCTTCCCAGGGGAATAAAAGAGCTTGTCCCATGCATCAACTCATCCCCTCTCCTGACACGTGCCTTGTAGATCTGCTCTCCAGACCATGAGCCAGGCAGTATTTCTCTGTCTGACATGGAAATTGTACTTCTTACGGGACTCGAGCTGTTTTAGACATAAACAGCCCTCCCAGAGCTATGGTTTTGATTAGCCGCAACTTACAGATTGTTGATCAGTGACAGCTGAGCCAGTAAACACGAGCATGTTTCCAAGTCTGGCCGTCTTCAGCACGGTGTCTCCCCTTCTTCGTGGAGGGATATACATAAACATAAACTCTTACTTCATTTCTTAGATATTCTGTGTGCTAATGTCACTAATAGCTCTGTGTAAACATCAGGCCTGTGTTCCTCTGGAAGAGCTTGGTGCGTGGTGGTGTGCGATTACTTCATTGCAGTTGTTGCCTGAAAATCCTAGGAGCTCAAACCCCATTGTGAGTGGTACTAAGGTGACTTAGGGAGCTCAGAGTAACTCCGTGTAAACGTAAACGTTGCAGGGACAGCATCAGGCTGAGGCAGGTCTTCCTTCCCCTAGCTGGTGTGGCGGCTCTCTGCACTGTGGTGGAGCTGAGCTCTGCTGGGAGCTGCTGCAGGCGGCGCTGGCTGGGCCGAGTCAGGAGCAGAGAGACCTGAACAGGAAGACCCATGGAGACTGGTGGCTGTGGTTTGAGTTATCTGAAAACCACGCTTGTGTAGAAATGTAGCTCTTTAGTGCTCCATCCTTTGTTACGAGCTAGCTGCAAGCAGGTATCCAAACAGTTTGAACGCGGCACTGATGACCTCCTATGGAAAGGAGGAGAGTGGAAGCACCAAGTGGATGCTGTAGGAAGAGAGCACAACACCAGAAGGAGGTTTTCCCAGTGGCCCCAAAGCTCCCTGAAAATCAGCAAATGCAAGTTTTCCCCTTAAAGACAGTGAAACACAAACATTCAACTAGGAATCTGAGGCTGAAATACAAATGTGTTGCGCTTCTTCTTTCAGACTGTAAAATCTAAAGAGAAGTGGATAAATTTGCTTTGTTCTTTCAGGCAAAGTGAGGGCTTCCATGATTTTTGGAGCCTGAGACGAGTGCAAATAGATGTCAAAGGAAAACCTTCTTGCCCTTGTTTTTCTCCCTAGTCTGCAGAAACCCTTTTGTACACGCTTACCCTGCTCTGCGTATCTCTAAGTAAATCCCACCCACTTCTGCTCCTGCTCCTGCTGGCTCCTCCAGGCACGGTGCTGTGCTGAACCTGATACGCCTGTGGTTCAGCGCTGAGTGTGACTGGCCTGGTGCCACTGCAGGCAGCTCAGGTCACCTGTTGTGACTTTGTACAGAGCCCCAGCAACAGAAGCTTGACTTGAAGGCCAAAGGTGGCCTGAAGCCAGGTGGTGCCGATTTCCTACAGTGATACCAGCCGTGATAAGGTAATAAATTACTGATAAAAGCTCATATTAAAAACCAATGTAAAGGCAAAATGGCTGTGAGGCTGTAAATTGCATGCTGGCACTGCTGTCCTGTCTTCACCTGGTTTCCCCCGCTTGCTTCTTCGTGAGTCCCGGAGCGACAGTGGAGGGTGTCGCTGCCACGCAAGTGCCGGAGGTGGGATAGCGCAGCCACACCGCTGGGTTTCTGTCTCCGGAGCAGCCCCTGCAGCACACGCTGCCGAGAGCGGGACTCCTGTACACACCAACCCTGGAATCTGTGCCTGAGGAGCGCAGGGACGAGGCGGATCCCACGAGCAATACCAGCCCTAATTGCAGACTCCCTGGGCAAGAGACTTTGTTTACACAAGTGTTTTTTTCTGTCGGCAGAAAGAGTCTTTTGCTGTGCCCCCAAGACGTAAGGGAAGAGTTCAGCCCTCTCGTACCGTGTCTGAAAGTGGCATCCCCCTGTTTGTCCAGCATGAAATGCTCTCAGAGCAAAGAGGCCCCGGGGGTGTCAGAGGAGCGGTCCGTGCCTGGTGTGTGCTAACAGCAGGTTCTCTTCCTTTGCAGAATGGGCAGGCTGCTCCAGAAGAAAGTGGGAATCCTCCATCCAAGGTAAAAATGCAGCAGGGTTAAGTCTTTTACTCATCCCTCTGAGCTGCATGTGGTGTGTGAGCTGACTTGGTGAATGGGTTGGGGAAGGCTATTTTTAAATCCTGTAAGCTGCTGCTTTGTAATCTGGACGAGTGCATGCAGGAGCGTGAGGGACTGGAGCAGAGGAAGAGGAAAGCCAAGCCCTCCTTCCTCCTGTCCCTTTGGTCATCCAAAATATCCGGGAAGTTTCCTAAAGGGCCACCTGAGTCTAGCACACCGGAGGTGGACCAGCAGCTGTAGAGGAGGGCTAGAAGTGAGAATCCCTGGGGTGTTTCAGTGCCATATTTACATGCTTCTCTGTTGAGATCTTGCCAGGTGGGGTGAGAAATGCAAGAGTATTTGATGGGTTTGGCACAGCTGCCCTTGCAGGGTGCCTGGTTTCTGTTTATTCTCTTGCCCTGGTGGAGCTAGGAGAAGCTCCACATCTGTCATGTTGCCCTCTGCATCCCCATTAACAGCAGCAGGGAGTGGTAGAGGGAAGTGATCTGCTGTCTTCCTGCTCCCCACATGAGCAACGTGATGTTGAAGGATGTGATTACTCTGATGTGAACCCTCTCCAAGTACAAGACAGAGAACTGATGTTGTTAACACGGGTGTTTCCTACTAGTGCACACTGTCTTGCACACTGTCTCTGTCTTGCAAGACACTGTAGAGCCGAAGGGCAGCAGAGAAGGCATTTCAGTGCCCTCAAAGCACAAGCCTTTCCGTATTTCCTTTTCTGATATGCACATGCTGTAATTATGAAGAATGACTCTCCGTGTTTGATTTGGCTTGGGGACCTTGCTGAATGGCCTGACCAGAGTTTGTCCCGTTCTTTACACTCGGTGAGTGCCCTGTGGCAGTTTGTCTCTGAATCATTGTTCGTGCTAAAGGCCATGGAGGCTTATTGTGTTGTTTCTCGGTTACCATAACGTTTTTAGTAAAAGAAATTTAAGCATAAAACAATCGGCTACTTTTGAGCTAGTTCTTTTCCAGAAGCTTACGCTGAACTTCCAGTACTGCCATTGCATCTCCACTACCTGTTCTGCTTTCCTGGGCTAGCTGTTGGGCACATTTCCAGTGGCCTGCAGGAAATGTGGTACGGGTCAGATGAACTCAGGTCAGTGACACTGCACTTCTCTTCCCTGAGCATAATGGTTTTATGGTTCTTCGCTGTGCCTGCATCTCTGGCACGGAAGAAAATCTGTGTCTCGTTTGGTTAGATTCCAGCTGGGCTTGTAAGACTTGAGACTTTGCCTGTTTCATCTTCAAACACTTGGCTAAACTGCCCTCCCGTGAAAGTAGCTGAAGGACGATGCTTTAAAAACAGTTGAAGACTTTTTTTTTTTCTTTGAAGAACATCACTGGGACAAAGCCTGGCCAAACCCAGCTGTAGATACAGCCCCTCAAAAAGCTGGTGCAATAAAGGCTAAAAAGCATGCGGGGTTTTCTTTGCCTTTTCTGTTTCTACGTCTGTCCCTCTGTGAGACATGAGAGTCAAGGTCCCGTTGCAGCTGGGGAGCCTGGAGCAGAGAAGCAGGCAAGTTGTCCAGCATCCCGCAGCAGGCTGGGAAGGGAACACAAGAGCCTTGTGCTGTGTACAGGGTCCTGCTGTGCACTTTTCCAAGGCCCCATGGCCCAAATGCCTGTGAGCAGCATCTGACAATCCCATTTTCGGTAACTTTTAAACGTGTGAAGCCCTGCTACGTGCTCCTGAAATAACCTCTGTCGCACTTTCCAAGTTTGTACAAGGTATATATATTCTACCAGCACGAAGACAAATGAAATCCCTACTATAAACACATACCTTAAACTTCAGGGCTAACTGGCACTCTGAGCCAGCTCTGATGCTCCAGAGGGGGGACGCAGGCAGGCAGCTAGCTCGATATCTATGTATTTTTCTGTTCACTTGGGAGCAGACGTCAGCAGTCTGGTGCTGACTCTTGCTTTTCACCTACAGCAAGGACTAAAGAAGGAGAACTAAGCAGCGGTAAACATCTGAGGTTGTGTATTTGTAAGCTGAAAGTTGCTCGGGATCGCTTCCATGCCCCTCTGTTCTAGCTGTGTGTAAGGACAAGAGGCACCTTTATCCCACGTCTGTACTTGCTATCCTCTTGCGGCTAATTCTGTGATCTCTTCTAAAAATAGGCCAAAGCAGCAACAGCGGCCATTACTCAACGCCCACACGAGTGCCATGCCTCCTCCTGTCCCCATAAGCAGGATGCTGCCAGAAGTAAAATCTTTATTTGCTTGGGCAACAACCAAAGAAACTCTGAAAAGGAGGAAGTCCAAGAGTTCCTCAAAAGAGTTGGGAACTTGGCAGCTGGCGGCACAAGACCTGATGCCTGCCTCATCTCTCTCCCACCTCGCTACTCCTGTTGCACATCAGGGCCTTTGGGCATGAAACACAGCAGAATGGTCACTGCAGATGCAGCAAGGGGATATTTTGGGCTAGGCTGCCTGTGGTCTGTGAATAGCCCGATATTTTCTAGTTGCCTTTGTAGCTGCAGCTCCGCTTCCTTCCCGGGACAGCTGGTGCGTTTCACAACAACTTCTGGCTTTTATTCCTGCGTGGCTTCCCACCTTTCAAGAACAATTGTGGTACACAAGTCCCTGCAAGCATCGTTCCCTGGTGTGTTTATCTGAGTATCTTGGAAATGCCTGCAAGATCCTACAGGTTGGGCAGAGCGTTTTCCAGGGCGACTGCCTCCCCTTGCGTGGTTCTGCAGAGTCAGGGCATCCCAACAGCGTTCCAGCTCTGTGGCCATAGGAATCCCAAGCCAAACCTTCTCCTGACAGTGAGCACAATCCTAAATTGCTAACGTCTGGATCCTTGCTTATCTGGATGTTCCCAGTGTGTATGTGTTAGAACAGTTTGCAGTCTGCTAGGCAGTCCTGGCCACATCTTTAAAACCAATCCAACTAATCCAGCTGCATTGAGCAGGAGGTCTGTGGAAAAGCTAGGTGCGAGGTTGTCTTTTTTTAACACCTCTCTTTTGGTAATGTTGTTTCAGCCTGTTTAAATTTGACATCGGCTTTATGATAGCAGCAGTGCAGTCAGCACCATGTTCCGGTGCAACTTCTGTGGGCTGCTGAAGAGAAGAGCTGTTATTTCCCATCCGTGTTGGTGACAGAGGTTTTGTATTGCTCACAGAGCACGACTGATACCTCCAACATCTTCCACATTTCAGAGAATGGCTCAGGGCCCGCTTTCTTCCTCTTCTGTTTTCTTTGACACGAGTTGGGCTGACACCGGGTTCCCCCAGAGAGAAATACCTCCTGCGACAGGCTCGGGTCAATCCGCTGGCTTCCCCGGCAGAGCCACGCATCTGTGCTGGTCAGCAGCAGAACACGAGGGCTCTTGCCGTGCTCTCAAAAGCTGCTCTGTGCCAGGGGCTAATTGCCAGCCCTGTGCGTTGGTCTTTTGGTATGGAATCTCACTCTCTCCTATGTTCTCTAGATTTTAATTGTCAAGGAGGCTGAAGATTGGTCCTTGTTCAGCTGGGGAATGGCAGCAGAGGGCTTGAATTGAGTGGAAAAATGGAACCTCTCATAATTGGGGCTTTACAGCATGCCCTGCAGCCAGTTTGGCTGAGGGGTGAGCATGTACGCCATGAAGGTGCCAAGTGTGAGGAATTGTACGTGAAAGTACAACACCCAATTAGCGAAATCATTTGATAATGAAGAGCAGAGGAGGGGATTTGCAGTGTCGAGCGTGCCCACTCTCTCTGGAGGTAACCCTGCTGCAGGCTGGGAGTGCTGATCAGCTTGTTCTTGGGCGTTAATAACAGGGTGCAGTGAAACCTGGGGAGGTGAATGAGTAACCTCTGCCAGCTCTGCTGTGCGCCATAAAAGAGACCTTTGAGACAGGAGCGAGGACCTGCTCTGCTCCGCACGCCCGGCACGAGGTGCTCCACCTGGCCAGGCTGGGCCTTGCTCTTAGGCAGCAAACCCTAGCAGGAAGGCGGCGAGGGGGAACACACAGCTCTTACCCAGATCTGGGTAACTCCTGCTGATCCATCCCCATGTCCTGACCAGGTAAAGCCTGCAGGAAGATCCTCCTCTGCATCATCTGCAGCAGGGGAAGCTAAAGGCAGAAACCGAGGACGTGGACCTGCTGGGCCAGAGGAATGCCTGCACCGTGAATGTTAACACTAGTTTGTGTTGTTGGGGGTGAAACACCCAGTTGTAAAGCTCTAGTGATAGCAAAGTAGAGTTGCAATCACAGCTCCACACAGTAATTCTTCGGGATGCTTGAAGGAATTGTAGCCATCTACCTGACAGCTGAAGGACACGAGGCTGCTCTGTTCCTGTCCTTGTGTGCTCTGATAGCAGCAGATTACTGTTAGAAATGAGGCTGGTTCCTACTTCTGCTGGAGTTACTGCGCACCTGCTGAGGTGCTTGAGCCCAGCTGTTCACTGCCGCCCACAAACTGGATGTACAACAGTTTCTTGCAGGCTGCTGGCGAGGAATCCTGCTCTGACCTCTGCTCACAAGCGGAATTTTTCGTGCTCCTCCAGTCGGATGTCAGAGGGGAGGTCTGTTGCTGCTCCATCACAGCATAATCCGTTAGTGCTTGGTCACAGCTCTGCTTCCCAGCAGCACATCTCTCTTGCACTGTGCCTCTTGCTGCTTGGCTTCGCCGACTGCATGGCAGAACATCCTCTGACAGCTTTTGGAGCTGCGTCCCCAAGTGGGGGGCCCGAGGGGGCAAGTCCTGCATGCCCATCTAGTGTCCAGGTGGCGGAGGGCTCTTGTTGCCGTATGCTGTCAGCATTGCAGGCGAACTCTTACTCCAGGCTGAGCGCGGATCTTGTTGGAAGCCCAGCGGTGCGATCCTCAGCACAGGACACGACTCCAATTGCAGCCTCTTAAAATGAAAGGTTTTAAAACAAACAAGTGAAATGCTCCTCTTTGAAACAGAGACCCGGTGTGTTTGCACAGCTGTTGCTGTTTTCTCCAAGAATTAGAGAGCTATCGAATGTGGGAAGAGATGGATATCTCAGCAGATCCCTTCTCTGCCCAGTGCCCCTCTTGGTTGCTTCCAGCCGCTTAGCGACGAATGCTCTTGCTGGGCCGGACCCCAAGGCCTGGCCTAACCTGGTGGGAGCAGAACATCTTAGCACTGCCTGGAAATCTGCCTTCCCCTCTCCACCGCAAGGACTAGCTGCAGATACCGCCGCTCTCTTTCAACGTGCAGCTTCTCAGCCCGTCAGTGGTAAAGCGCTCAGTTTAAGCCGGCTGCTCCGTGTTGTCAGTTGAGGTAATCAAGTGGGTTTGTTTTTTAATGTAACGCCTGACAGCTGCCTGCCTCGTTCCTGCCAGAACGTTTGCTCCCCGTCCTTGGCAAGGCCGGGCGATGGTTAACAGCAAGCTTCTGAGCTCTTTAAAAAAATAACAAATAAACGCCTGTTTGAGGAGCAGAGTCTCTGATGAGCTGCAGACTCTAATGAATAATTGAAGAGGGGTCAGTTTACAGGACTTGCACATGAGGAATGCAGCGAAGGCTGCAGAGCTCGCGAGCAGCGCTCTAGCAGCCCTCCTGCACGTCGCGCCCGGCAGAGCTCTGACCGATCACAACTGCTCTGCTTTCTCCTCTTCCATTTCCATCCACCTCAGAGATTAATAGAAACTGCCTCAGATTCTGTATCCGGGAAGCCTCTTTAACTGGAGGGGGAAAAAAAACAAACCTCCTCTTTTATTGTATGCCATACCTGGAGGAAACATGTGTCATCCATCTCCCCGTGAGAGTTCAAAGGGGTGAGTTCTCCTGAGCCTGCAGCAAAGCGAGGGATCCTCCCGCCATCCCCTCCTCAGCCACGTATCTCGGGATGGAGCTGCGGGGGCAGATGGGTGCGCTTTGGAGGGGGCAGAGAGGGCGCTGGAGCAAAGTCAAGTTCTTTGTGGACCCGGGAGGAAGCGTCAGCAAAGCCAGAGCTTTGCCTGCACTTCTCGAGAGGGTTAAGGGGAGCTGTGCGCTCTTCCCTCTGACTGACGGGAAGGTAGAGTGGAATTGGCCACAGGAGATGGGGTGGGGAAGTGCTGTGGTGGTGGCAGCTGCCTCTGTGCCCAGGCAAACAGCAGTGCTGGTGCTGAAGAGGACCCTGAAGGGCTCAAACCCAAGAGCGTGCATTTGGTTTTTGAAAGGGCACAGGGTGGGCCTGGGTCTCTGGAGCATGCCGCCCTGGCCCCGTGTTACTAAACACGGAGCTGCGGGGCTCGCTCCGGGTTTGCTGCAGGGTAACCAGCTTCATCGCTGGCTCAGAGGCAGATCTGGGATTCCTCCCGCACGCGCAGGCAGTCTCCGAAGCTCCTGCAGCTTTACAAGTGTCAGCTTTATTTGGAAGCTGAAGTGTGGTTTTGATACGAGCAGTAAATTCCTTCCATAGCTCCAGGTGAAGCTGCAATAACTTTTTCCCCCCGGCCGCACGGTGCTGCCTGTCAGGCGCCGCCGCGGAGCGGGGAGAGGCTACGGACTGTCCTGCGGAGCTTGCAGCAGTGAGATGGCTCAGGGAGCACGAGCAGCTCCCGCTGGCGCTGTAAGTGTGCGGGGGGCAGGCAGCGTTCACAAGCTCTGCATGCGGACGGCTTTGAGCCCCAGCTCTCCTGTAAGGACTCCAGCCTGGCCCGGAGCCCTTCTGCTTCCCCTTTGCCCTTAGTAAAAGCTGCTCGCTTGTTTGCCTGGCACTGCCTCCGCGGTGAGGAAAGCAGAGGCACTCTCCCAGCTGGCTGGGCTCAGGAGAAACTCCAACTGATCTCATTGCAACGGCGCTCTAAGGCAAAAAGGGTTTACCCAAGTGCAGCATGAAATCTGGGCCCTTCCCTCGCCAGTCACGGAGTGCACACCCGGGAAATATCCCCCTCACCTTCAGGTACAGCAAACAAGGGCATTCGTCCCTCTTTTGTACTTGAAACCTAGACTTCAGCAAAGCTTCTGCCGTGGGTCAAGGAATCCTGGCTCGACTGCGAGCAGAATTGTTTTGTGCTCCCGTAAGCGCTCCGAGATGTGGTGGTATCGATTCCCTCGCTGCGAGGAGAGGTGCATTTAACTGAACTGCTCCGGCTCGGGCTGGCCTGCTTACGGAGGAGGAATACGCAGGCTCTGGTTACAGAAAGGGGGAGGCGATGTCTGTGCACTGTCATCAGGCCACCGGGCAGCACCGCGTGCTAAACCGGACACTGGGCTCGTGTGCCTGTGGCGTCTGGGGGTCCTGCTTCTTCTGGGCTAGCTTGTGTGGGCCGCGCTGGGAGAGGGGAGCCTTGGGTCTCGGCAAGGGCAGGGGGGAAAGAAAGAAAGAAGCTCCTTAAAATAGCAGTTTTTGTATATTTAGGAAACAGGATGAGATAGTCCTACTATTCAAGGTGTCTGTAATTCCTCTACTGTGATATTTGGGAAGGGGAAGGCTGGAAATCTTCATTTTATGCCATCCTGGCCCAGGGACCCGAAGCAGGAGCGTGTCTTGTGGCATGGCCGAGCAGTGGAAGGGTGGTTGCTGGCTGCCACAGTATTTTTTTTCAAGTTAAATGAAAAATGGTGCTTTGCCATGGCAGGCTCTCATCCTGCACGTTCTCACAAGGGTGTTAGTAACACACAACTCGGGGTGTGTTTTGGATGTGGTTTTTATTTTAACACCGGCATAGTTTGAAGCCACCGTCTGAAAGCATGTGAGGCTTTACTTTCAATTTGTCCTTCCTGGGGGGCAGGAGAGGCGTGGGTTCTTTCAGTGTGTACGTACCCAGATCTGGGACACGCCAGGAAAAGGCTCTAGCGAGACCTGAGGCTTTCACATCTTGCGAGGAGAAAACTACCCGCAGCCCGTGTGTTGTGGGAGGAGTATGGAATTCCTGCGTTCCTGCGATAGAGAACAGCTTCCCCAGCCCACGATAACTCCAGGGGCAGCGACCGATCTCAGCCCGCGTTGTGCAAGCAGTGCTGTATTTTCCAATTCGCTTAGAAAGAGCCTTGCCTTTTTGCACTGAAAGCAGCACAACTGCGTCGTGCCGACGGGGAGGATAGTGCTTCAGGGCTGCTTCCTAGGAGTAATATTCTTCATTTAGAAAAACCTGGGCCGTGGTCTTCTGGTTTTACCGCCATCAGCACACAAGTTGATCCGAGTTTGGTGAGAATTAATAGACTTACTGCCTCCCCTCCTTGCCTGCAAGCAGAATCCGCAGGGCTGCAGGAAAGGCTCACAGTATCCTTTGCACTTTCTGTACGGGAACCAGTTTGTCCTTTAGAAGCTGCACAATTAAGTAGTTCCTTATCTCCCAGCAGTTAAAGGTGTTTTCCTCTCTGGTATCTCATTTTGCTGGGTGCAAAGTCCTGCCCCCTGCGAGTGCTCTTCTTGCAGCTGCGGCTTCGTGGCTGGCTGCAGTGGCACTGGGGAGCTATCAGAAAGTCTCCGGGTGTTTTGGGCAGATCTTTTGCCTGAGCTTGTATCTTTACCCCAAACTGTTCCTTGTCAGCTGATCCTGGCCAGCTGTGGCTTGTGCCTGGAAAGGGTGGAGAGAGATTTTATTTGTGTTTTTATTTTTATTTTTTTAAAGACTTGCAGGATCTGGTGCCAGAATGTCTTCCCTTGGAGAGGGCCAGGAGCAGGGAAGAGATCGTGGGGTGCAAGGGGCATCCCGGTGCCTGAGTCTCTCTGCTCTCTGTCTCCCCTCTGTCCCACAAGGGACCTGACCTCTCTGGCATCAAGCAGGTATTTTGGTGCTCCTGGCCAGATGAGTCAGGTAGCAGCAGAGCAGGTCAACAAGGATGTTGTGAAGCAGAAGGGCTTGCCTTGCTGCGAGAGCTCTGCTGTCAGGCCAGCTTCTGTCTCCTTCCTTCAGCCTCAGGCTTTGGTGGAGACAACACCTTATCCCTTTATCAACTCCTAAATTCCCCATCTTAGGGGTGCCAGATGTTCCGACGAAGGCATTTATGAAACGAACCCTTTCTGCTCTTCAGAAATGTGCTTTGGGCTTTGAAGGAGCTCCGAGTGCCACCTGCTGGAGCGTGCCCGGCCGGGGAGCCTGCAGCAGGGCGCCAGGGGTGCCTCCGGGCCCCGCCGCTCGCTCAGCCCCATTTTGGTAGCGACCCAGCCCGTGCTGCACGCGCTGGAACCTGTCACTGCCCTGCCACTGCACTCTGCTGGGAAATCCTGTGCTCCGTTACTGCTGCTCTTCTCTTTGTTGCCAGAGAGCGTTGGTATCTATTTGTAGCCTCCGGGATTTCGCAGCGTTTCCTTCCTGTTACAACGCCATCCACCTCCACGGAAGATGTGGGTCATTTTCTTGCGTACAGGAGAAGTAAGCTTTCTGGTGAAAGAAGGGGCCCTTGAAAAAAAAGACAGGGTGGAACTGCTCTGAACAAACACCAAACAGGGTAAAACTGGACCGTCCTGGTTTGAGTTTTCCCTTTTTAGGGATTTGCTTATAACCCCCATCGGGGGGAGCCGAGATCGCTGCTCGGAATGGCAGCAGAATTGTTCCCAAGGGTGACCGAATTAATTTTCTGCTGAGCGTTTGGCTGCCTCTCGGAATGGAGAGGAGTTACCCCAAGGAGAATGACGGAGCGCTTCTAGGATGCTCTGATGCCTGGCGTGAACAGTTCTGTGGCTTTTGTTCAAAGCCACGTGGAGGGAGTTTCCTGGCGTTATCCGTGCCGTGATGGAGCCGGTCAGTCGCTTCTCCCAGGTGCCGGCAAGAGCTGGTGCACGAAGGCGACAAACGGGGTTTGTAACGCCGGCGTTCCCCGTAAATCACTGCGCAGAGCTCTAGCTGTGTGTTCTGCGTTCCTTTTCTCTTCCTCCCTGCCCCGTTTTTTGTTTTGTTTTCCAGGAGACCAATAAAACAGTCCCCGGAGATGGCGCGGGGTGAGACGTGCCTCTTTCCCGTAGCAGCGCTGTTCTTTCTACGCAATCCCTTCTTGCAAACCTCTAGCCGGAGAGCTCTCTGCCAGGAATCCACCCCCATCGTTATCCACTTATCAGGAAGTTCCAGTTGCCGAAGTCTCCGGTGCTCTTTAACCATGTTTGTAGAAGTGACTTTGTCCAAGCCTTCCATCTTCAAAGCCGCCCTGCGGGTGGGCCCTGCCTTCCCCCACCCCGTGCGCTCGGGCTGCCTCGCGGAGGCTTTTGTCTGTCAAAACAGCCGATACCGTGTTCAGCGTGAGCTTAAAGTGTGCCAGGGCTAGTGAAGCTGCCTCTCTCCCCACAGCTCTGCCTCTTGGATTGCTCCGAGTTTCTCCCTCTTCTTTTAAGCTCTGTCCGTGCTCGTGCCATCCTGGATCTCCCTCCTCTTGCAAAAGCTGCTTTGAGTTCTCTCGTGTCTCAGCAGGGCGTGGGCACAGCTCTTCCCTGCGTCTGCAGGCTCTTTTTATGCACCTTCCAGGAGTGAATTCTTCTGCAGCCTTTCCTGGTCTGAGTATGGGTGGAAGTGGCTGAGGGGCTCAAGCGAGAGGTTCCATCTCTTCTCCGTGACCTTTTGTAGATGAGTGCAAGCACATACTAACTAATGTACCCTGTCTTGTGGAATACAGCGAAAGAGTGGTCAGCCCTCTGCTTTGAGCAGGCAGCCCTGCAGCGATGCTTGGTCGTGTTTTGGATGGTGCTGGAGCAGGAAAGCTGGAGCCCACAAGGTTTCATACCCACAAGGGAGGCCAGATGTGGTGCCGAGGGAGCTGGTACGGCACAGGGAGCGTGGGCAGGAATTAGACCGGTTGGAACATGTGCAAGAGATCAGGACAGATTCTTCTCTTGGGCAGAAAGGTTTTTAAATCTGCTTGAGGTTTCAAATTATTATTATTTTTTTCTTTAATTGCTTGTGTGGTATGCGTAAGCACGAGAGAGGTGGCTTCAGAAATTAATCTTTGAATACAACCGTGATACTGAAATGCCTGCTTGATTAGAAAAAGAGAGACTCTTGAATTCTCCAAGCTGTTTTTTAAATCACTATGATCTCGCAAAATGTTCTGCTTGGCTGGACACTGGTTTTTAACTTCTCTTCTGAACTGGAGGGAGAACTGCCTTGTCAAAACTTGGATTTAATACCGCTGGCTACCACTTTTCAGCTTCAAATCTGCAGCCATCTCTTGGTTGATACAGGTTGTATAAAAGTCTGTTCCCAGGTCTCTTCCAAGATTGGTGTTATTGCGAAATTCTCGGGAAAAGAACTGACTGTCCTTGCCAACAGCGGGGTTCAAACCCAGCCTGTAACGCTCCGTATTTCTGGAGAATCTGCTCTCCTGGCAGGCCAGGAAACAGCTCCCTCCCCTAAACAATCAAGGAGTAGCAGCACCTGCTTACTCTGACTTATTTCTTATTCTCCCCTCCCAGCAAGGGCTGGCAGAGGAGGTGGTTGGGGTGGTGGCTGCGCTGCGGGCAGGGCGTGCGTTCAGCGCAGGTACGCGGTGACATTTCTCAGCCTGGCGGGGCAGCCAGCTCCCAGAAGGTCCAGGAGCAGCCGCGGGCTTCTCGAGAGGGGCGCCGGTGGGAGGGCAGGTTTCCTGTGGGGGCAGTTAGCGTCGCCTGCCTCGCTTTCCTGGAAGTTAGTAGATGGCAAGAAAGCGAGTTAAAATCTGCAGCTGCTGATACGACCATCTTGTTGCTGTGGGCAGCACTTCCTCTCGTGTCAAAATGGCTTCTGCCCTGAGATCTGAGCGTGCTTTTGGCACATCTCCTTCCTCTTGGTCCCTCCTCTGAGCCCATCTCTCTAAACAGGTCCTTGCACCCCCCGTGCCGCCTCCTGGGTCCGCTCAGACGCACGTACCACAAGCCAAAGCCCTTTGCTTGCAAGGGCACAAGGGCTCTGCTCCGGAGGGAGCCGTGCTGCTCAGGGACGGGTGCTCACGTGGGACTTCTCAGGCTGGGGCCAAACCTGGGTGCTCCCAGCAACACCTGGAGGTGACCCACCAAAGGAGCGGAGACAGAAGTAGGTGGTCCTGCTGGTCCTGTGCTTGCAAACGAGAGCAGCCGTCCGTCAGCCCTGCCAAATAAGGGCTGTGCAGGAGGGGAGCAGTGGCTGGTGAGGTTTCTTTGCTTTGTTCCCCTTTTTGAGAACCACCACCTTTAAAAAAAAAAAAAAAAAAGAACAGACGTTCCAGACGGAGCTGCCTTTGCCTCTCTGCTCTCTACAGCAGCAAAAAGCACATTTGCATCCTATGAGAGCTAGCGGGATCCCTTGCTTCCCGCTTATTTCAGGCGCTCTCTAGGGTGGGAGCCCCGGTTACCAGCACTTGCTGCTCGGCGGGGCAGTAATCGCTCCAAAGTGGATTGCACAAAATAACTTGATGCAAAAGTTCAGGAGCACGAAGCTCCCGTGCCCTTGAGGCTGGCACCCTCCTGCAAGCCCCCAGAAACGGGGAGGGGGCTGCGCTGGAGGGGGCTGCGCTGGCTGCAACCCCAGCAGTTGTGCGCTCTGGGCTGCAAGAGCTCAGAGGTCGTCTTCATCCTGCTCCTGCTCGAGACCTTCAGGCCTGGCCTGCAGCTGAAATCTCTGCTGAGACTTCGCTTCGGTCGTTGGGGCACGAGCCCCGTTGCTGAAGCGTGCTGAGGTGGCAGCAGCTGCCCCTCCTCAGGCAGCAGTTCTTCACACCGTCGGCTTCCTGTTTGTGCAGCGCCGATCCTTCTCTCCCCTCTTGCTGTGCCGGTGTTTGCAGAGCTTGGTGGGATGGAACTGGATCCAGGCAGGAGGCAGAGGCAGTCCCCTGGGTATTCGGATTTAAAGCAAGCTAGCACGGGGTCCTGTTGCATGGAGCCGACGTTAGGACTTGCTGGAGCTTAGCCCTACGGGCTTGTCTGCTGACACAGAATTGGATTACAGCATTTTTAAACCACACACTGGGATCCGTTTGGACCTGGCACCGTTGGATATGGGGTGACATCTTTTTTTAGGACCGATGTGCTGATGACCGGAGGTTCACACCGAGCTTACAGTCGGGTCTTGGTGCTTCAGCGCCGGTGTCTGGCCCACTGCTGCTCAGATAGCATCATTGCTTCTCCCAGGACCCGTGGGTATAGAACAGAAAGAATTGGCAAGCCCACTTCTGTCGCCACCTTTATGCTTTTCAAAAAATACGGAGTAAGGCCTGGAAGCAACTTAAATCTGCCCTAAGAGTGTCAAACTCAGCGTGGATGCACAAGGTCACCTGGAAGCGTGACAGCGGAAGGCTCTTGTGTTGGCTCAGCCTGGCTGTTTCTTGCCCTGAGACCCACAGCTTGCCTGCCTGTGCTGCATTTTCCTTGGGTTTATGCTCCTTGTTTTAGATGTACCACCATATAGGCAGCTAGCAGACTGAATATTTGGTGCTGCTCCCTTCTTGTGGGAGCAGAGAGAGCAAAGCGCAGTACTGAGGTTTCTGCTCTTTCAGCAGCCTTTCCTATCGTGGCTGTTAACTGCACCTGAAGTGAAGATGGCTTCTGCTTCCAACCAAGACTGCTTTCTGGTCTCTGGGTTTAGCAGAGGGACTTCAGGATGGGCCTCTTCCTTCTGAAAAGCCTCAGGAATTCAAAGCACTGTTTGGAGGCGAGAGAAGGGGCGGGCGGGCTGAGCAAAGTCCTGGCAAGGCAGAAGGAGGTGAGGATGAAACTGTGCTGCAGCTTCAGCTGTGTTAACATATAAGTCAGAAGACTGATAAGAAGAGAGGCTAGACCACAATCCGAGATACTCGATCGTGCCTTCTCACGTCCACACTGAAGCAGGCCTGCCTTCTGGAGCTGCTTTCATTCCCTGCACGAGTCCTGGCTGCCCAAATGTAAGCTCCAGCTTCTGTGTTTCCCTGCTACGGAATTGTTTTGAGATCCCTTGTGTCTCCTGTCACAGGAGGGAGGGGGCGATCCCCAAGAAACAGGCTGTGCAAGTGGAAAAGAGCCGTTGGGATGCTCCCGTGAAGACACAGCTGCGGCCTGGGAGCAGCTTTCGTGCTGCAGCCCAGGGCAGCACCGCACCGCTTACCAGCTGCAGACGCTGTGAGCCTGCCACGTCCTTCAGCGGGAGCAGGCGCTTCTGAAAGCAGCAACTGTGACTCTTCAGGTACAGAGCGGGCACGGCTAGCGGGATTCTGCAAAACAGCAAGTGACCTCGCGGTGACACTGGTGAGACAGCTGGGTTACTCCAGGAGCCAGCTAGGGCACCTGCTTTGCATAGAAGACATGCAGGTGGTCTCTTGATGGGAACTGCGAGTAAGCACGCGGCTCGCTTCTTTCCTTGCAAACAGAGAGTGGGAGAGAATTAATTCAGAGCCGTGGCACCGAAGCCCTCCTTCCCCTCCGCTCTAGTCCCCATGCCTGCGCTGCCTGACTTGGCCACTTCCAGTTCCTTCCCCCGGCCGTGTCAGGACACCTCTGGATGTCTGAGAGCGCTGCACAGAGCAGTGGCGCAGCGCAGGAGCTGACCCCGAAGCAAGCGGGCTGGATTGTGCAACCCTCTCGTCAGATGTCAGCGTGCAAACCTCGCGTGGGGCCTTGCCGTGGTTTCTGAAAGACCTGATGCAGCAAGATGCAGATGACCAAGCAGAGGCTGTGACATGGGGCAGGGACAAATGGGGGAAACGTGCAGAAAATGGCTCCTCCTGGCCCCTTCCCTGGAGAGGTGCAATCCTGCATTCGAACAGCCGATGTGCAGGGTACGTTTGGGCTGGAAACATCACTTGTGCCCCTGAGGACAGGGGCGGTGTAACTGTGGGGAAGAGCTAAGTGTGCTCAGTTGCTCTTTCTGCGTGCCTGCCTGTGAAACGGGACTACAGGACCAGTCCTCCTGGACAGCCCGCTGAGATTTGCTGATGGAAAGAGCCGTGCCTGAGCACCACCGAAGCCCTCTTGTGTTTTCTTCTGGTCGCTGGTGCTGTGCAGCGATCACCACACAATGCAATTTCCCCATCTGAAACCACAGTTTCCTTTCAGCGAAAACTCCCAAAATACATCCCAGTGACGTAACTACTACTTGGGGTTCTCGTGCTCGGCTGGGTGCTGCAGAGAGCTCTAAGTTCAGAAGGCAGCTTGCAAACTATGGGAGAATAGCAGCCTAAAGCTTTGGAGATGCTGAGGCTCCTCTTCCGCAGCAAGCCAAGGATCCAGGAGGCAAGTGTCGAGCTGGTAAAATATCTGCTCTGCGTGCAGTACGGTGCTGTCTGTTCTGCAGGGCGGAGGGAGAAGTCGGCGAATCGCCCGAGCTTGGAGAGCCAGACCTTGTCCAGTTTTAATTAACAATTTCGCTTTTGGGAAAGGCATTTCCGATGGTAAAGCTGCTTTCTAAGAAGTGTCTTTCCTAGGTGCTGCCAGAATTTGGGAATGTTTTGGGACCAGAGCATGTGTGAAGCAACAGAAATTAAAACAGCTTCTGGTTAGTTGTTGATGAATAGGAAGCGAAATGCCAAAAGCATAATCTGTTTCTAGCTCTTGCAGTTTTTTTCTTGCATTTAGATGTGACTATATCAACCAGCAAAGTGACAAAATGCGAGCAAAAACAAACCTGTCTCTCGGCTTCTGGCTTGTAAAATCCTTCCTCAAAAAAGGGGAAAGTAGGAGAGAGGACTTGTATTTTGAACTTGGTCTTGGAAAGAAACTGTGCGTGTCCCCAGCCCCTGGTGCAGGGTGTCTGAGCCATCTGTGCAGGCAGAACGCGGCGTTGAGAAGTTCAAAAGAAGTTGTCTCCTCCTCTGCCTCCTGCCACTTCCTGGACTCGAACCTGGTCGGCGGGCGTGGGTGTTCTTTTATTTTCCAGGAGTGGCGAACGTAATTTCCCAGCCGTGGAGGGATCTGTGTAAAATGGCCTCCCCTGAGGCCGTGGGCGTCGGAAGATGGCTGATAGCTCACTGGAGCAGCGTCTTGCGCTGGTGGGGTGGACCCGCAGAGATCTGCGCCTTTGGGAGCAAAGCCAGTCCTTCCCCAGGGGCTCAGCGCTCGCTGGT